>NW_027130828.1:0-1410000 GCF_026122565.2 Emydura macquarii macquarii
GGGGTATAGGGGGTGGGGTATAGGGGGTGGGGGTATTGGCAATAGGGGGTGGGGTATAGGGGGTGGGGGTATTGGCAATAGGGGGTGGGGTATAGGGGGGGGGGTTATTGGCAATAGGGGGTGGGGTATAGGGGGTGGGGTATCGGGGGTGGGGGTATTGGCAATCGGGGGTGGGGTATAGGGGGGGGGTATAGGGGGTGGGGTATAGGGGGTGGGGTATAGGGGGTGGGGTGGGGTAGGGGGTGGGGGTATTGGCAATAGGGGGTGGGGTATAGGGGGTGGGGTATTGGCAATAGGGGGTGGGGTATAGGGGGTGGGGGTATTGGCAATAGGGGGTGGGGTATAGGGGGTGGGGGTGGCAATAGGGGGTGGGGTATAGGGGGGGGGTGGGGGTATTGGCAATAGGGGGTGGGGTATAGGGGGTGGGGGTATTGGCAATAGGGGGTGGGGTATAGGGGGTGGGGTATAGGGGGTGGGGGTATTGGCAATAGGGGGTGGGGTATAGGGGGTGGGGGTGTGGGGGTATTGGCAATAGGGGGGGGGTGGGGTATAGGGGGTGGGGGTATTGGCAATAGGGGGTGGGGTATAGGGGGTGGGGGTATTGGCAATAGGGGGTGGGGTATAGGGGGTGGGGGTATTGGCAATAGGGGGTGGGGTATAGGGGGTGGGGGTATTGGCAATAGGGGGTGGGGTATTGGGGGTAGGGGGTGGGGTATAGGGGGTGGGGTATAGGGGGTGGGGGTATTGGCAATGGGGGGGGTGGGGTATAGGGGGTGGGGTATAGGGGGGAGGGGTATTGGCAATAGGGGGTGGGGTATAGGGGGTGGGGGTATTGGCAATAGGGGGTGGGGTATAGGGGGTGGGGGTATTGGGGGTAGGGGGTGGGGAATAGGGGGTGGGGTATAGGGGTGGGGTATAGGGGGGGGGTATAGGGGGTGGGGCAATAGGGGGTGGGGTATAGGGGGTGGGGGTATTGGCAATAGGGGGTGGGGTATAGGGGGTGGGGGTATTGGCAATAGGGGGTGGGGTATAGGGGGTGGGGTATTGGGTCTAGGGGGTGGGGTATAGGGGGTGGGGTATAGGGGGTGGGGGTATTGGCAATAGGGGGTGGGGGGTGGGGTATAGGGGGTGGGGGTATTGGCAATAGGGGGTGGGGTATAGGGGGTGGGGGTATTGGCAATAGGGGGTGGGGTATAGGGGGTGGGGGTATTGGCAATAGGGGGTGGGGTATGGGGTATAGGGGGTGGGGGTGGGGGGTAGGGGGTGGGGTATAGGGGGTGGGGTGGCAATAGGGGGGGGGTGGGGTATTGGCAATAGGGGGTGGGGTATAGGGGGTGGGGTATGGGGGGTTGGGGTATTGGCAATAGGGGGTGGGGTATAGGGGGTGGGGGTATTGGCATGAGGGGGTGGGGTATAGGGGGTGGGGTATGGCAATAGGGGGTGGGGGTATTGGCAATAGGGGGTGGGGTATAGGGGGTGGGGGTATTGGCAATAGGGGGTGGGGTATAGGGGGTGGGGTATAGGGGGTGCGGGTATTGGCAATAGGGGGTGGGGTATAGGGGGTGGGGGTATTGGCAATAGGGGGTGGGGTATAGGGGGTGGGGGTATTGGCAATAGGGGGTGGGCTATAGGGGGTGGGGTATAGGGGGTAGGGGTATTGGCAATAGGGGGTGGGGTATAGGGGTGGGGTATTGGCAATAGGGGGTGGGGTATAGGGGGTGCGGGTATTGGCAATAGGGGGTGGGGTATAGGGGGTGGGGGTATTGGCAATAGGGGTGGGGTATAGGGGGTGGGGTATAGGGGGTAGGGGTATTGGCAATAGGGGTGGGGTATAGGGGGTGGGGGTATTGGCAATAGGGGGTGGGGTATAGGGGGGGGGGGTATTGGCAATAGGGGGTGGGGTATAGGGGGTGGGGTATAGGGGGTAGGGGTAGTGGCAATAGGGGGTGGGGTATAGGGGGTCGGGGTATTGGCAATAGGGGGTGGGGTATAGGGGGTGGGGGTATTGGCAATAGGGGGTGGGGGGTAGGTGGGGTATAGGGGGTGGGGTATTGGCAATAGGGGGTGGGGTATAGGAGGGGTGGGGTATTGGGGGTGGGGGTGGGGTATAGGGGGTGGGGTATAGGGGGTAGGGGTATAGGCAATAGGGGGTGGGGTATAGGGGGTGGGGGTATTGGCAATAGGGGGTGGGGTATAGGGGGTGGGGTATAGGGGGTAGGGGTATTGGCAATAGGGGGTGGGGTATAGGGGGTGGGGTATAGGGGGTAGGGGGTGGGGTATAGGGGGTGGGGTATAGGGGGTAGGGGTATTGGCAATAGGGGGTGGGGTATAGGGGGTGGGGGTATTGGCAATAGGGGGTGGGGTATAGGGGGTGGGGTATAGGGGGTAGGGGTATTGGCAATAGGGGTGGGGTATGGGGTGGGGTATAGGGGGAGGGGGTAGGGGTATTGGCAATAGGGGTGGGGTATAGGGGGTGGGGTATTGGCAATAGGGGGTGGGGTATAGGGGTGGGGGTATTGGCAATGGGGTATGGGGGTAGGGGAATTGGCAATATGGGGTGGGGTATAGGGGGTGGGGTATTGGGCAATAGGGGGTGGGGTATGGGGGGTGGGGTATAGGGGGTGGGGGTATTGGCAATAGGGGGTGGGGTATAGGGGGTGGGGTATAGGGGCCTTCGGGTCTGGGGTCAAGGGGGTGGGGGATAGGGGGTGGGGGTATTGGCAATAGGGGGGTGGGTATAGGGGGTGGGGGTATTGGCAATAGGGGGTGGGGTATAGGGGGTGGGGGGTATTGGCAATAGGGGTGGGGTATAGGGGGTGGGGTATAGGGGTAGGGTATTGGCAATAGGGTGGGGTATAGGGGGTAGGGGTATTGGCAATAGGGGGTGGGGTATAGGGGGTGGGGGTATAGTGGGTGGGGGTATTGGCAATAGGGGGTGGGGTCTAGGGGGTGGGGGTATTGGCAATCGGGGGTGGGGTATAGGGGGTGGGGGTATTGGCAATAGGGGGTGGGGTATAGGGGGTGGGGGTATTGGCAATAGGGGTGGGGTAAAGGGGGTGGGGGTATTGGCAATAGGGGGTGGGGTAAAGGGGGTGGGGGTATTGGCAATAGGGGGTGGGGTATAGGGGGTGGGGGTATTGGCAATAGGGGGTGGGCTATAGGGGTGGGGGTATTGGCAATAGAGGGGGTGGGGTATAGGGGGTGGGGGTATTGGCAATAGGGGGTGGGGTATAGGGGTGGGGGGTATTGGCAATAGGGGGTGGGGTATAGGGGTGGGGTATAGGGGTAGGGGTATTGGCAATAAGGGGTTGGGGTATAGGGGGGGGGTATTGGCAATAGGGGGTGGGGTATAGGGGGGGTGGGGTATAGGGGGTGGAGGTATTGGCAATAGGGGGTGGGGTATAGGGGGTGGGGGTATTGGCAATAGGGGGTGGGGTGGGGGTTGGGGTATAGGGGTGGGGGTGGGCAATAGGGGGTGGGGTATAGGGGGTGGGGTGATACAGCAATAGGGGGTGGGGTATAGGGGGTGGGGTATTGGGGGTAGGGGGTGGGCAATAGGGGGTGGGGTATAGGGGGTAGGGGGTATTGGCAATAGGGGGGGGTATTGGCAATAGGGGGTGGGGTATAGGGGTGGGGGTATTGGCAATAGGGGGTGGGGTATAGGGGGGTGGGGGTATTGGCAATAGGGGGTGGGGTATAGGGGGTGGGGTATTGGCATTGGCAATAGGGGGTGGGGTATAGGGGGTGGGGATATTGGCAATAGGGGGTGGGGTATAGGGGGTGGGGTATAGGGGTAGGGGTATTGGCAATAGGGGGTGGGGTATAGGGGTGGGGGTATTGGCAATAGGGGGTGGGGTATAGGGGGTGGGGGTATTGGCAATAGGGGGTGGGGTATAGGGGGTGGGGTATAGGGGGTAGGGGTATTGGCAATAGGGGGTGGGGTATAGGGGGTGGGGGAAAGGGCCAGGGGGTATTGGCAATAGGGGGTGGGGTATAGGGTAGCGGTTATTGGTAATAGGGGGTGGGGTATAGGGGGTGGGGTATTGGGGGTAGGGGTGGGGTATAGGGGGTGGGGTATAGGGGGTGGGGGTATTGGCAATAGGGGGTGGGGTATAGGGGGTGGGGTATAGGGGGTAGGGGGTGGGCAATAGGGGGTGGGGTATAGGGGGTGGGGGTATTGGCAATAGGGGGTGGGGTATAGGGGGTGGGGGTATTGGCAATAGGGGTGGGGGTATTGGCAATAGGGGGGTGGGGTATAGGGGGTGGGGTATAGGAGGTGGGGGTATTGGCAATAGGGGGTGGGGTATAGGGGGTCGGGGTATTGGCAATAGGGGTAGGGGTATAGGCAATAGGGGGTGGGGTATAAGGGGTGGGGTATAGGGGGTAGGGGTATTGGCAATAGGGGGTGGGGTATAGGGGGTGGGGTGGGGTGTTGGCAATAGGGGTGGGGTATAGGGGTGGGGTATAGGGGGTGGGGTATTGGCAATAGGGGGTGGGGGTATAGGGGGTGGGGGTGGGGTATAGGGGGTGGGGTATAGGAGGTAGGGGTATTGGCAATAGGGGGTGGGGTATAGGGGGTGGGGGTATTGGCCATAGGGGGTGGGGTATAGGGGGTGGGGTATAGGGCGTAGGGGTATTGGCAATAGGGGGTGGGGTATAGGGGGTGGGGTCTAGGGGGTGGGGGTATTGGCAATAGGGGGTGGGGTATAGGGGGTGGGGGTATTGGCAATAGGGGTGGGGGGGTATAGGGGTGGGTATAGGGGGTAGGGTTATTGGCAATAGGGGGTGGGGTATAGGGGGTGGGGGTATAGGGGGTGGGGTATAGGGGGTGGGGGTATTGGCAATAGGGGGTGGGGTATAGGGGGGTGGGGTATAGGGGGTGGGGTGTGCAATAGGGGGTGGGGTATAGGGGGTGGGGGTATTGGCAATAGGGGGGTGGGTATAGGGTGTGGGGGTGGCAATAGGGGGTGGGGTATAGGGGGGGTGGGGTATAGGGGGTGGGGGTATTGGCAATGTGGGGGTGGGGTATAGGGGGTGGGGTATAGGGGGTGGGGGTATAGGGGGTGGGGTATAGGGGGTGGGGTATTGGCAATAAGGGGTGGGGTATAGGGGTGGGGTATAGGGGGTGGGGGTATTGGCAATAGGGGGTGGGGTATAGGGGGTGGGGGTATTGGCAATAGGGGTGGGGTATAGGGGGTGGGGTATAGGGGGTAGAGGTATTGGCAATAGGGGGTGGGGTATAGGGGGTGGGGGTATTGGGAATAGGGGGTGGGGTATAGGGGGTGGGGGTATTGGCAAAAGGGGGTGGGGTTTGGGGGGGTGGGGGTATTGGCAATAGGGGGTGGGGTATAGGGGGTGGGGGTATTGGCAATAGGGGGTGGGGTAATCGGTCTGGGGGTATTGGCAATAGGGGGTGGGGTAAAGGGGGTGGGGTATTGGCAATAGGGGGTGGGGTATAGGGGGTGGGGGTATTGGCAATAGGGGGTGGGCTATAGGGGGTGGGGGTGGCAATAGGGGGTGGGGGTATAGGGGGTGGGGGTATTGGCAATAGGGGGGTGGGGTATAGGGGGTGGGGGTATTGGCAATAGGGGGTGGGGTATAGGGGGTGGGTATAGGGGGGGGGTAGGGGTGGGGTGGCAATAGGGGTTGGGGTATAGGGGGTGGGGGTATTGGCAATAGGGGGTGGGGGCTAGGGGGGGGTGGGGTATAGGGGGGTGGGGTATAGGGGGTGGGGTATAGGGGGTGGGGGTATTGGCAATAGGGGGTGGGGTATTGGGGGTGGGGGTATTGGCAATAGGGGGTGGGGTATAGGGGGTGGGGGTAAGGGCGGGGGGGTGGGGTATAGGGGTGGGGTATAGGGGTAGGGGTATTGGTAGGGGTGGGGTATAGGGGGGGGGGGGGGGGGGGTATTGGCAATAAGGGGTGGGGTATAGGGGGTGGGGGTATTGGCAATAGGGGGTGGGGTATAGGGGGTGGGGGGGGGGTGGGGTATTGGCAATAGGGGGTGGGGGTATAGGGGTAGGGGTATTGGCAATAGGGGGTGGGGTATAGGGGGTGGGGTATTGGACATAGGGGGTGGGGTGGGGGGTGGGGTATAGGGGGTGAGGGGTATTGGCAATAGGGGGTGGGGTATAGGGGGTGGGGTATAGGGGGTGGGGGTATTGGCAATAGGGGGTGGGGTATAGGGGGTGGGGGTATTGGCAATAGGGGGTGGGGTATAGGGGGTGGGGGTATTGGCAATAGGGGGTGGGGTATAGGGGGTGGGGTATAGGGGGTGGGGGGTATTGGCAATAGGGGTGGGGTATAGGGGGTGGGGGTATTGGCAATAGGGGGTGGGGTATAGGGGGTGGGGGAATTGGGGTAGGGGGTGGGGTATAGGGGGTGGGGTATAGGGGGTGGGGGTATTGGCAAGAGGGGGTGGGGTATAGGGGTGGGGTGGGGGGGGTGGGGCAATAGGGGGTGGGGTATAGGGGTAGGGGTATTGGCAATAGGGGGTGGGGTATAGGGGTGGGGTATGGGGTAGGGGTATTGGCAATAGGGGGTGGGGTATAGGGGGTGGGGGTATTGGCAATAGGGGTGGGGGGGTGGGGTATAGGGGGTGGGGGTATTGGCAATAGGGGTGGGGGTGGGGTATAGGGGGTGGGGGGGTATTGGCAATAGGGGTGGGGTATAGGGGGTGGGGGTATTGGCAATAGGGGGTGGGGTATAGGGGGTGGGGTATAGGGGGTGGGGGTATTGGCAATAGGGGGTGGGGTATAGGGGTGGGGTGGGGGTAGGGGTATTGGCAATAGGGGGTGGGGTATAGGGGGTGGGGTATAGGGGGTGGGGGTATTGGCAATAGGGGTGGGGTATAGGGGTGGGGGTATTGGCAATAGGGGGGGGGGGATAGGGGGTGGGGGTATTGGGGTATAGGGGGTGGGGTAGGGGGTGGGGTATTGGCAATAGGGGGTGGGGTAGGGGGTGGGGGTATTGGCAATAGGGGGTGGGGTATAGGGGTGGGGTATAGGGGGTAGGGGTATTGGCAATAGGGGGTGGGGTATAGGGGGTGGGGGTATTGGCAATAGGGGGTGGGGTATAGGGGGTGGGGTATAGGGGGTAGGGGTATTGGCAATAGGGGGTGGGGTATAGGGGGTGGGGGTATTGGCAATAGGGGGTGGGGTATAGGGGGTGGGGTAGAGGGGGTAGGGGTATTGGCAATAGGGGGTGTGGTATAGGGGGTGGGGTATAGGGGGTGGGGTATAGGGGGTGGGGGAAATGGCAATAGGGGGTGGGGTATAGGGGGTGGGGTATAGGGGGTGGGGGTATTGGCAATAGGGGGTGGGGTATAGGGGGTGGGGGTATTGGCAATAGGGGGTGGGGTATAGGGGGTGGGGTATAGGGGGTGGGGGTATTGGCAATAGGGGGTGGGGTATAGGGGGTGGGGGTATTGGCAATAGGGGGTGGGGTATAGGGGGTGGGGGTGGGGGTATTGGCAATAGGGGGTGGGGTATAGGGGGTGGGGTTATTGGGATAGGGGGATGGGCAATAGGGGGTCGGGTATAGGGGTAGGGGGTGGGCAATAGGGGTGGGGTATAGGGGGTGGGGGTATTGGCAATAGGGGGTGGGGTATAGGGGGTGGGGTATAGGGGGTGGGGGTATTGGCAATAGGGGGTGGGGTATAGGGGGTGGGGGTATTGGCAATAGGGGGTGGGGTATAGGGGGTGGGGTATAGGGGGTAGGGGTATTGGCAATAGGGGGTGGGGTATAGGGGGTGGGGGTATTGGCAATAGGGGGTGGGGTATAGGGGGTGGGGGTATTGGCAATAGGGGGTGGGGTATAGGGGGGGGGGGGGCAATAGGGGGTGGGGTATAGGGGTGGGGGTATTGGCAATAGGGGGGTGGGGTATAGGGGGTGGGGTATAGGGGGTAGGGGTATTGGCAATAGGGGGTGGGGTATAGGGGGTAGGGGTATTGGCAATAGGGGTATTGGCAATAGGGGGTGGGGTATAGGGGGTAGGGGTATTGGCAATAGGGGGTGGGGTATAGGGGGTGGGGGTATTGGCAATAGGGGGTGGGGTATAGGGGGTGGGGTATAGGGGGTGGGGGTATTGGCAATAGGGGGTGGGGTATAGGGGGTGGGGGTATTGGCAATAGGGGGTGGGGTATAGGGGTGGGGGTATTGGCAATAGGGGGTGGGGTATAGGGGGTGGGGGTATTGGCAATAGGGGTGGGGTATAGGGGGTGGGGTATTGGCAATAGGGGGTGGGGTATAGGGGTGGGGGGGGTGGGGGTTGGCAATAGGGGGTGGGGTATAGGGGGTGGGGTATAGGGGGTAGGGGTATTGGCAATAGGGGGTGGGGTATAGGGGGTGGGGGTATTGGCAATAGGGGGTGGGGTATAGGGGGTGGGGTATAGGGGGTAGGGGGTGGGGGTATTGGCAATAGGGGGTGGGGTATAGGGGGTGGGGTATTGGCAATAGGGGGTGGGGTATAGGGGGTGGGGTAAAGGGGGTCGGGGTATTGGCAATAGGGGGTGGGGTATAGGGGGTGGGGGTATTGGCAATAGGGGGTGGGGTATAGGGGGTGGGGTATTATAGGGGTGGGGGTATTGGCAATAGGGGGTGGGGTATAGGGGTGGGGTATTGGCAATAGGGGGTGGGGTATAGGGGGTGGGGTATAGGGGGGGGTATTGGCAATAGGGGGTGGGGTATAGGGGGTGGGGGTATTGGCAATGTGGTATAGGGGGTGGGGTATAGGGGGTGGGGGTATTGGCAATAGGGGGTGGGGTATAGGGGGTGGGGGTATAGGGGGTGGGGTATTGGCAATAGGGGTGGGGTATAGGGGGTGGGGGTATTGGCAATAGGGGGTGGGGTATAGGGGGTGGGGTATAGGGGGTAGGGGTATTGGCAATAGGGGGTGGGGTATAGGGGTGGGGGTATTGGCAGGGGGGTGGGGTATAGGGGGTGGGGTATAGGGGGTGGGGGTATTGGCAATAGGGGGTGGGGTATAGGGGGGGGGTATTGGGGGTAGGGGTATTGGCAATAGGGGGTGGGGTATAGGGGGTGGGGGTATTGGCAATAGGGGGTGGGGTATAGGGGGTGGGGGTATTGGCAATAGGGGTGGGGTATAGGGGGTTGGGGTAATGGCCATAGGGGGGGTGGGGTGGGGTATAGGGGGTGGGGGTATTGGCAATAGGGGGTGGGGTATAGGGGGTGGGGGTATTGGCAATAGGGGGTGGGGTATAGGGGGTGGGGGTATTGGCAATAGGGGGTTGGGGATGGGGTATAGGGGGTGGGGTATAGGGGGTAGGGGTATTGGCAATAGGGGGTGGGGTATAGGGGGTGGGGTATTGGCAATAGGGGGTGGGGTATCGGGGAGGGGGTATTGGCAATAGGGGGTGGGGTATAGGGGGTGGGGTATAGGGGGTGGGGGTATTGGCAATAGGGGTGGGGTATAGGGGGTGGGGTATAGGGGGTGGGGGTATTGGCAGTAGGGGGTGGGGTATAGGGGGTGGGGTATGGGGGGGGGTATTGGCAATAGGGGGTGGGGTATAGGGGGTGGGGTATAGGGGGTGGGGGTATTGGCAATAGGGGGTGGGGTATAGGGGGTGGGGGTATTGGCAATAGGGGGTGGGGTATAGGGGGTGGGGGTATTGGCAATAGGGGGTAGGGGGGGTGGGGTATAGGGGGTAGGGGTATTGGCAATAGGGGGTGGGGTATAGGGGGGGGGGGATAGGGGGTGGGGGGGCAATAGGGGGTGGGGTATAGGGGGTGGGGTATAGGGGGTGGGGGTATTGGCAATAGGGGGTGGGGTATAGGGGGTGGGGGTATTGGCAATAGGGGGTGGGGTATTGGCAATAGGGGGTGGGGTATAGGGGGTGGGGGTATTGGCAATAGGGGGTGGGGTATAGGGGGTGGGGGTATTGGCAATAGGGGGTGGGGTATAGGGGGTGGGGTATAGGGGTAGGGGTATTGGCAATAGGGGGTGGGGTATAGGGGGTGGGGGTATTGGCAATAGGGGGTGGGGTATAGGGGGTGGGGTATAGGGGGTAGGGGTATTGGCAATAGGGGGTGGGGTATAGGGGGTGGGGGTATTGGCAATAGGGGGTGGGGTATAGGGGGTGGGGTATAGTGGGTAGGGGTATTGGCAATAGGGGGTGGGGTATAGGGGGTGGGGGTATTGGCAATAGGGGGTGGGGTATAGGGGGTGGGGTATTGGGCAAGAGGGTAGGGGCAATAGGGGGTGGGGTATCGGGGTTGGGGGTATTGGCATTAGGGGGTGGGGTATAGGGGGTGGGGTATAGGGGGGTGGGGTATAGGGGGTAGGAGGGGGGTATTGGCAATAGGGGGTGGGGTATAGGGGGTGGGGTATAGGGGGTAGGGGTATTGGCAATAGGGGGTGGGGTATAGGGGGTAGGGGTATTGGCAATAGGGGGTGGGGTATAGGGGGTGGGGTATAGGGGGTAGGGGTATTGGCAATAGGGGGTGGGGTATAGGGGGTGGGGTATAGGGGGTGGGGGTATTGGCAATAGGGGGTGGGGTATAGGGGGTGGGGGGGTATTGGCAATAGGGGGTGGGGGGTGGGGTATAGGGGGTGGGGTATTGGCAATAGGGGGGGGGTGGGGTATATAGGGGGTGGGGGTATTGGCAATAGGGGGTGGGGTATAGGGGGTGGGGTATAGGGGGGGGGTATTGGCAATAGGGGGTGGGGTATAGGGGGTGGGGGTATTGGCAATGGGGGTGGGGTATAGGGGGTGGGGGTATTGGCAATAGGGGGTGGGGTATAGGGGGTGGGGGTATTGGCAATAGGGGGTGGGGTATAGGGGGTGGGGTATAGGGGTATTGGCAATAGGGGGTGGGGTATAGGGGGTGGGGGTCTTGGCCAGAGGGGGTGGGGTATTGGCAATAGGGGTGGGGTATAGGGGGTGGGGTATTGGCAATAGGGGGTGGGGTATAGGGGGTGAGGGTATTGGCAATAGGGGGTGGGGTATAGGGGGTGGGGTATAGGGGGTGGGGGTATTGGCAATAGGGGGTGGGGTATAGGGGGTGGGGGTATTGGCAATAGGGGGTGGGGTATAGGGGGTGGGGGTATTGGCAATAGGGGGTGGGGTATAGGGGGTGGGGTATAGGGGGTGGGGGTATTGGCAATAGGGGGTGGGGTATAGGGGGTGGGGGTATTGGCAATAGGGGTGGGGTATAGGGGGTGGGGTATAGGGGGTGGGGGTATTGGCAATAGGGGGTGGGGTATAGGGGGTGGGGGTATTGGCAATAGGGGGGGGGGTATAGGGGGTGGGGTATAGGGGGTGGGGGTATTGGCAATAGGGGGTGGGGTAGGGGGTGGGGTATAGGGGGTGGGGGTATTGGCAATAGGGGGTGGGGTATAGGGGGTGGGGGTATTGGCAATAGGGGGTGGGGTATAGGGGGTGGGGTATAGGGGGGGGGTATTGGCAATAGGGGGTGGGGTATAGGGGGTGGGGGTATTGGCAATAGGGTGTGGGGTATAGGGGGTGGGGTATTGGCAATAGGGGGTGGGGTATAGGGGGTGGGGGTATTGGCAATAGGGGGTGGGGTATAGGGGTGGGGGTATTGGCAATAGGGGGTGGGGTATAGGGGGTGGGGGTATTGGCAATAGGGGGTGGGGTATAGGGGGTGGGGTATAGGGGGTAGGGGTATTGGCAATAGGGGGTGGGGTATAGGGGGTGGGGGTATTGGCAATAGGGGGTGGGGTATAGGGGGTGGGGTATAGGGGTAGGGGTATTGGCAATAGGGGGTGGGGTATAGGGGGTGGGGGGGTATAGGGGGTAGGGGGGCAATAGGGGGTGGGGTATAGGGGGTGGGGGTATTGGCAATAGGGGGTGGGGTATAGGGGGTGGGCCGCAGCCCCCAGAGCACGGTGGGTACCCCCCACTCCTGACCCAGAACCCCCACACATCGGCGGGTGCCCCTCACTTCCGACCTGCAGCCCACAGACATTGAACTGGGCCTCTCACTCCCGACCCGCCGCCCCCAGACCTCTGCCAGTGTCCCCCACTTACAAGCCGATGCCAATGGACAGCCCCTCCCTGGAGCGCTCATGCCCACAAAGCCCTCACCGAACCTAACACTTATCTTACGGACAGCGATGGCTGCTCCATGCCCAGATGGATGGGTCTCGCCTGGCATCAACTACGCTCGTGCGCTCCCTGCTCTGCCTCGCTTTCCACCTCAGCTCAGGGCTGGACTCTAGTACCGAGGGGAAAGAAGTGGCGGGTTAAACAGAGAAAAACAAGACAGCGCTCCTCGCAGCCTGCACTGCCGCATGGCCTCCTCTTCTGGCTTCTCCCACGGCGCCCTGCTGCACCCTCCATCTCCTTCCCGTTCCGACATCAGAGCTACACTGACAAACGCCGTGTTGCCTCAGCCCCAAAACACTCACTCTGCACAGGTCAACATTGTCCCTTCCGCCGCTCTTAATCCCACCCAGCTCCGTTCCCAACGAGGACACTCACGGCCTCTGAAGCACTCTGGAGGGGTACAGATACAGCACTGAGCGCTGACTCACACTCAGGGAGGCGCCGGTTAGAAAGCTGAGGACTCCTCCCCTCTGCTTAGATGGATGTCCAGGCTGCAGAGGTCCACTTCCCCCACCTCCTCCTCCTGCGGGGCCTCCTGCAAAATTCCCCTGCAAGCAGAGCAAATAAACTTCTCTTAGAAACCAAGGCCCAGCCGTAAGGATGCAGCAGTCTGCACTAAGCCCTGACCAGAGAATTATCTTCGCGGCCAGTCAGGGTACTGCACAGAGGGCGTGTCCCAGATCTCGCCAGGGGTCTCCTCTGTGCTAATGGCTGCGGGTCCATCTTTCTCCCCCCTGGCAGGCATGTCACTTGCACTACCACACGCGCTAGCTAGTTCACACATTTTAGGATTTTTGACTGTTACCCAGTTCAATTCTGGCTGATGAGATACAGCCAGCGATGCTGATGACGGAAAGCTCAGGACTGCTCGTCTCTGATTAGATGGATGTCCCGTCTCCACACATGCGCTTCTTCCACCTTCTCCCGCGGCAGGGCCTCCTGCAAAATGCCCCTGCAAGCAGAGCAAATAAACTTCTTAGAAACCAAGCTGACTCCCAACCCGCAGCGCCCCCGCCTCGGCCGGAGCTCCTCACTCCCGACCCGCAGCCCCCAGACCACGGCCTCTGACGCACAGAGCGCAGCTGTCCTGGAGCAGCAGTGACCCTGGCTGGACGCTTGGCATAATGCACCAGCCCTCAGAACAGTCACTCTGCACAGAAGACTAGCGCCTCTTCCCCTGGCCTTAACGTCACCGAGCCCCATTCCCAATGAGGATGTTCACGGCCTCTAAGGAAACCTAGAGGAGGTACAGATGAGGCATGCGCTGCAATGACCGCTGACTCACAGCCAATGAAGTGGAAGGCAGAACGCGGAGGACTGCTCTTCGCTTCGTAGATGCAGCTCTGGGCTTCGCAGGTCCCCTTCTCCCAGCTTCTCCTCCGACCGCGTCTCCTGGACGACTCCACTGCAAGCACAGCAAATAAGCCAGCATGAGCCAGAACTGCCGACAGCTCGACTGGCGCGTGAGATCCTGCCCGCCCCTGCCTCCCTCCGCCAGCCCCAATGGACGAAACGAGATGGAGAAGGTGGGCGGGTCTCTTGGCTGCTCACCCACCTCCAACCCCAGAACACCAAGCACCCAAAATGATCCTCACTCCCGCCTACATCTCACAGGCTCTGGAGCACACCCCTCGGGGGATGCAGACCTCACACACCTACCCCTGGCCTGTGAAGGGAGATAGTACAAAGAGAGGCAAGGAATTAGAAAGACAGTGTTGGCCAACACAAGAGACACGACCAGAGAGCGACCCCATGACTAGGAGGTGCAGACCTGGGCTGTTCTGGTTGGAGGGTGCGGGGGGGGGCTGAGGTGGGGTAGACAGACAATTATGACAGTTGCAGCCTACGCACTATGTAGGCCCTGCCCCTCCTCATTGCCCAGCCCCATGTTTCCCCTCAGTGAAGTGCCAGCCTCGCTTCCTCCCCTCCACAGCCCGGCCCGGTCATGGTGCAGGCAGCTGCCACACAGGGCTTTCCCCCACTCCCATCCCTCGTTTGTCCTCCTGCTGCGTGGGGCTCTGGCTGCTCCTCAGCTCCCCAACCCCCTTCCACTGCTGGCAGCCCCTAAGAGCAGCCCAGGGGGGGAGGCGGCTCCGGGGCGAGCACAGCCCTAGGGAAACAGGAACCATGGGGGGCAGGCCCCAGGAGCCCCGGCCAGAGCAGGTCAGCCCGGGATGCTGTGCAGAGCCCTGGATCCTGCACCTGCCCTGAGCGGCACAGCCTAGCGGAGAGAGACACGGGCCGGGGCTACTCCTGGCCCCCCGCTCACGTCCTCTGAAGCAGGCCGGAGGCAGCAGAGAGGAGGACTAGGGTGCCGTGACCAGGGGATCTCACCCAGTGATGTGGAAGTCAGAGAGTTGGGGACTGAGCATCTCTGCTTACAGACAGGTCCCATCAGTGCTAGAACACAGCCACTACATTAGAGGCAACAGCAACAATCGGTCACTTCCCCCCTCGCCCAGCAAGGCTAGACCTAATGAAGGGCGGCAGGAGAAGAACAAGCAGGACAGTGTGCTTTGGCCAACACACAAGAGACGAGACGGTGGAAGGAAGGGGGAAATAAACGCACAGCCTGTGGACGCTTTCTGGACCCAGCCCTGTACTGGGGCAGAGGCATTACTCTCTGTCCTGGGCATCAATGTCCCAGCCCCACCCCAGGAGACGTTCGCTCCCCCTGCAGCCACACTTCATCAGGAACCTTCTCCTAGAAACCCAGCCTGGATCAGGGTTAGCGGCCTCCCAAGCTCCCTCTTGTGACTGGGGTGGGTCTGCAGAACCCTGCCTCCGTTTCCCTGTCTGCTTAAGGCCCTTTAAGAAGCCCACACAAGGCAGGTACTCGAAGCATTCCCCTTCTGGGTCCATTTCAATAAAACCCTCACCTGCCACCTCCCTTCAATAAAGGCTTCACCTCAGCTCCCAGCTGAGCACACGTCCTCAGGCCCGAGCGTCTGTCTTTCCTGCAGAATTAAACAACATCCTGTCCTCTAAAGCCAAGAGTCCCCAGCCCTCCTTCCCAGCCCTGGGGTCACTTCAGTCTCTCTGCTCCTAGCTGGAGCCCCGCTCTGCTTCTCAGAGCTGGGGTCTGTTCCTTCCTTCCCTGCAAGAGCCAGATTCGCCCCTGGCAGCACACGGCTGCAGTTACTGCCTCTCTCCAGCTACACTTTCCTTTCAGTATAAATGTGTGTTTTCATTTCTTGTTCTTTCTTGTGTTTAGTCAATGCACTCCCACCTTTAAAACAGGAATCTCTAGGTGGCTGCCCACAAACATTCACAGCAAGTTCGGGTCTTTGTACCCCGTTTTCGTGTTCAGCAGTTGCAATACGAACACCTTTAACCCGAGATCCCAGCATAAGAACACAGCGAGAGCAGACCCTCGCTAGGAGACTGGGGCTACAGCCGGCCGGGTCCCTGCAGCCCAGCCCAGCCCCAGCCGCAGCGCTTGGCGCGGGTGCCTCCCAGCACGGAGCTGTGTGCGCCGGGCTGCAGAGGGGCGGGGCAGGGCGGGGCAGGTCTGCGGCAGGAAGTCACCAGCACCTGCCTCTCCGCCCACAACCAACTGGTGCAGGCGCTAGGCGCGCACACGGCCCGGGGTGCGGAGCACGGGGCCCCACAGGACGTGCCTGCCCGGGGCTCACCGCCAGCGCGGACGGACGGACGGGCGGAGGGGCGGACGGACGGAGGTGCGGGCAGGAGGGGCGGGCAGGGCACAGGTGCACTAGGGGGACACACGGAGCCAGGCTGACCGCACCGCACCGGGCAGGGCACCGCACCGACCGAGCCGCCCATCCCCGCTGCCGCAGGCGCCCGCCACGAGCTGGGACAGAGCCTGACGCAGCCGGGCCCAGGCCCAGGCCAGGCACGGCTCAGCACAGCCCGCCCGGCCCGGGGCCAGCAGCGCGGGGAGCGGCCGGGGCCGTGCCCGGGGCAGTCAGATCCTGCGGGGCGGGGCTCAGCCGGCGGCGGCGGGGCTGCGCCCGGCGCCCTGCCCGGGCAGGGCCGGACCGCGATAAATCTGCGCCTGCGCTGCGCACAGAGCCCGAAAGCCGCGCGAGAACTGGGGGGGGGAACTACGTCTCCCAGAGTGCCTCGGGCCCCGCACTGGCTGATGGGAGATGAAGGCCGAGAGAAACACTACGTCTCCCAGAGTGCCTCGGGCCCCGCACTGGCTGATGGGAGATGAAGGCCGAGAGAGACACTACGTCTCCCAGAGTGCCTCGGGCCCCGCACTGGCTGATGGGAGATGAAGGCCGAGAGAGACACTACGTCTCCCAGAGTGCCTCGGGCCCCGCACTGGCTCACGGTTAAATTACCCACAATGCCCTTCACCGTCCGGTCTCGCTGGGTGTGACGCGGGACGTGGGGCAGGAGCTGCGCGGCGCAGGCTGAGGCACCGGCACCGGCCGTGTGAGCGCCGCGCGTGGCAGCGCCGCCGCTGGGTCCGGCCGGGAAAGCGCCAGGCCAGGCCGCCCGCGAGAGCCGGGATCGAGCGCGGAGCTGGGCCGGGCCCGCGGCCCGCACATGGCGCCCAGAGGGGCCGCGCAGCGCGGTGCGACAGTCGGGGCCGTCCGTGTGTCGGGCATGTCCTGGCCTGTCCGTGTGTCTGTCCGCACCGCCGTAACACTCTCCCGCTGCTGACGGACTGTCCGTGTTCTCCGTTCAGTTGAGCCGTTCGTCACACGCCAGTTCCCCCCGTTCCGTGTTTACACCGCACTTGTTACACCCCGGTTACACCGCACACCCGTTCCGTGTTTACACCGCACTTGCCCCGTTACACCCGTTCCGTGTTTACACCGCACTTGCCCGGTTACACCCGTTCCGTGTTTACACCGCCCTTGCCCGGTTAGTTTACACCGCACTTGCCCGGTTACACCCGTTCCGTGTTTACACCGCACTTACACCCGCCGTGTTTACACCCGTTCCGTGTTTACACCGCACTTGCCCGGTTACACCCGTTCCGTGTTTACACCGCTTGCCCTTGCACTTGCCCGGTTACACCCGTTCCGTGTTTACACCGCACTTGCCCGTTTACACCCGTTCCGTGTTTACACCGCACTTGCCCGGTTACACCCGTTCCGTGTTTACACCGCACTTGCCCGGTTACACCCGTTCCGTGTTTACACCGCACTTGTTTACACCCGTTCCGTGTTTACACCGCACTTGCCCCGGTTACACCCGTTCCGTGTTTACACCGCACTTGCCCCGGTTACACCCGTTCCGTGTTTGCACCGCACTTGCCCCGTTTACCTCCGTTCCGTTCTCCTTGCGAGGAGTTGGGCTCGTTGGCCAGTCCCACTGTGGCGCTCAGCACTCAACCTGTCGTTTGGGGTGCAGGTCGCTGGTTAATCTGGGGGTTTCAGTGTAGGAGGCGCTGCCCCTGTTACAAGCCATTCATCTGTATTCACCCCTTGCACCACATCCCGGCTCCACTCACCACTACAGCCAAGGTTTCCTCCCCTCCTGTGTGCCCAGGACTAGCTGCCACAAGATGCTTACATTCCAGGTTCTGGAAGTTTCCTTTCTGCATCCCACCCCCAGGTGACAGACGCACTCAACATGGGGCAGTTAAAATCCACCATTTTTATTCAGTTCTTTATTTTTAGTCTCTCTGTCATCTGGCCTACCATTTCCTTGTCCCTAGCCCCATCCCACTCAGGTGGGTGGGAGTATATCCCCACTGCTGTATTCCTATTAATGAAACGTGGCATTATGATCCAGAGACATTCCATTTTATATTTGCTTCATTTGCAAGTTTTCCTTCACTGGGTGATCTGCTTTCTTTCGTGTATAGCGCCAGTCCCTCCAGCAGGCCGATCTAGTGTATTCTTACAATAATGTTGTTCCCTGGTATTACTTTATCCCATTCTTTAGCCTCATTCATCCAAGTTTCAGTTTTCCCTACTATAGCAAGAAAGATGTTTTCTTCTAATTTTCAAAAC
This sequence comes from Emydura macquarii macquarii, assembly GCF_026122565.2. Classification (NCBI taxonomy): domain Eukaryota; kingdom Metazoa; phylum Chordata; order Testudines; family Chelidae; genus Emydura; species Emydura macquarii. The sequence goes on from NW_027130828.1 coordinate 18,026, forward strand.
TTTATTATTGTATGCAAATACACAAGCAAGAACCAAGATTTATCAAACGTCTTCAAAAACAACTATGTTAACATATGATTCAGAGTTATGAACTTTTTTCCTCTAATGCCTTGAACAATAAAATTAAACTTTCCTATTTTCCATTTATATGCTAGATATGTTACTCCAAGAAAACGCAAACATTTATCTAAATACAACAATGATACAATTAAAACTTCCTAAGAACCATAGCAAGTACAATATTAAAAAGCCAGATCTCCTTCCTAAAAGTAATACCACTTCTTTACTGATACATATTTAGGGTGAGTGTTTGCAATGTAAATAACTAATGCATAGCAGTGACATGCACCCACACGGTGATAATACAGGTCAATGATGACATGGTGAGAGTATTAAGACGAATAAAAACAACATCCTAAAAGGAGCAAACTTCAAATGTGTGACACTCGTCCATGGACTCAGCTCCCCTGTATCACCCCAGAATGTTAGAGCAGGAGCTGCTGGTTTTAGGCATTGGGATGCCGGTGCCTTGAAGACCCCAGCACTGGGAAGCCGGAGCTGAGTCTCCCTGAGACACAGATGCGTGTGAGAGCAGAAACAAAACATGTAGGAACAAAGAATGTATGTCACACTTATAAGATGGGAGCCAGTTTTTTGGAAGGTAGTTATACTGAAAAAGATTTGGGAGGAATGGGAGATGCCTGGATCATTGTCTACAACTACCTCTATAGGAAAGACTTCAGATAGTGGACAGCTGGATCTTTAATCAAACAGAAAAAGGCGTAACAAGATTCAATGGTTGGAAGCTGATGCTAGACAAATTCAGAGTAGAAATAAGGTGCAAATTTTTAAGTTAGGCTCATTAACCATGAGAAAAATTTACCCAAGGACATGGGGGGTTCTCGATTCCTTGAAATCTTTAAATCAAGACTGGACACCTTTCTAAAACGTGTTATAGCGCAAACAGAGTTTATAAGTTTCATGCAGTGAGGATTTATGGTCTGTTATGCAAAAGGTCAGACTAGATGATCATAATGGTTCCTTTCAGCCTTAAAAATCTATGCAGGTCTGAACCTATAAAAGCATAAATGTGTAATCTAGGAGGGAGGGAGACAGAAGGCAACTGGATCCATTATGACATCATTTATAGTCTCAAAGCAGCTGTGTCAGCATCCCATCTCCCTCCCCTCCTGCCCCGCTTATGTCCATAAGTTCAACCTTCCCATTTTCTACCAGCTGTTTGCAGCCAGACTGATGTAGTTACTCCAACAGAAGGAAGGAGGACTGACGAACAGGATGGTTCTGATTCAAAAGGGACAGCTCAACACCAGATCCAAGAAAACAATTCTAAGGAAGGACTTGTCAGATCTCAAAGCAGTAAAGGTAAAATGGTCTCAAAAGCAGTGAAATAATTATATTCAATCCTAGAGGAGAAATGTATTCCAGATTAGAAAAGTAAAATTATACAGAGGGGTGTGTATGTAATCCTCCATTAGGAAAAGGAGGAGAGACCCAGCATTCTATTACATAAAGAAAATGAACAGATTGGCACTATTACAACATCCATGTCGAAATCATGTGGTTATCCTCAGTGGAAATGATAAAGCATGCTGAGACCAATCCTAGAATTAGGTGTTTTGAATATTGAACTGTCAGGATTTATGTGAAAACAAATACAGAGAACAATAATTCCCATAAAATCTTGTTCCTGTAAAAACATCAATGGTGTTAAATGTTAGGTTTGGATACAGTGTTGTTGCAGCCATGTCAGTCCCAGGATAGCAGAGACACAAGGTGGGTGAGGTAACATCGTTTATATTCATGCTCTGTGTAAACTCGAAAGCTTCTCTCTCTCACCAACAGAATAATAAGAGATATTACCTCACCCACCTTGTCTCTTTTCTTACTCGGAATATTTTGGCTAGTTGCTGGGACCCACTCTGGTGTTGCAGAACTGCCAGAATGCTGACTTCGTCAAGTTATCTGCAAATTCCCTTTTCATCAGGAAAAGCAGCTCTCTGCCACTCCCTGCCTGCCTGCGGCACAGCCTTGAATTCCCAGCTTCCAACCACCCTTTTGAGCTCGGGACAGAGCTTTGGGGCCTTCAGGCAGTTCTAGAATCCAGGTGCCACAAAGCTGAAGTACAACTCACTTTGTGTCTCGTCCCGCCCCTGGCTGCACTAAGTGCGGGGTGAAATTTGGCTCTGTTTAACAATTTATACTGCGCTCATCATTAATTGCCTTTCAAAAGTCAGAATCCACCTTGGCTAGTTAATGACTATTGGAAGAACATTCAGCAATGTGCTGTTCTCCCTTTATTTAAATTGAGACCTGTAATAATTGCTCAGAAATAAACACTGTTAGAGTGGTTTCTTATAAGTTTTCCAAACACAGGTTACTTCCAGGATGTGAAGTTCATGTTAGAATACCAGTCTTTGGGGCTGTCTTCACCTTGTGTCTAGTACAATGGTGAGCACATTGTCTGTCTTTAATAATAGATAATACCTAGCTCTTAGACCGTGCGTTTCATCAGCAGATTTCAAAGCACTTAGTAATGCAGGTCAGTATCATTGTCCCCATTTTACAGGTCATGTGATACGAGTATCTCTGAATGCAAAGAGCTAAATATGTAACCTTAAAATTACCTTAACAAATAAGTCCGAGAATACGAAAGTTCAGATCAATATAACAACATTAACCTAGAGAAACTGACACTCTTAGAAAAAGGATCAGACAGAACCAAACCAGCAGCAGCAGAGGGCAATACATTCTTAAGAACTCAGTTATTCATAAAGCTCAAAGGAACTAATACTACTATTAATTATTTGTACTACGTTAGCAGGCTAGGTCTGAAATTGCAAACACTTATTGTGGCAAGTGGCAGGCTTCACCGTAGTGGGTCTCATGCTTTTGCCTCTCATAGTGGGCCAGAGAGTCGCCTGTCACCCCGTCTCCCCAGGGAGGGGGGTAGGGACCCGGGCCCGCCAGCTCCTCCGGGCCCAGCCCAGGGGCCCTGTGAGTAGCAGCTGTGAGCTGCTGGCACCGTACTTGTAGCTGCAGTCTTTTCCCCTGGGCTACTTTGCTCCCCTTGGTCCTTCTGGCCACTCAGGCCCTGCTTCCTTGCTGCCCGGACTGGGCTGGGCTTCCTTACTCAGGCCCTGTGCTTGGGGGAGTATCTCAGTCCTGCCAGGGGTAGGTTTCCCCAATCCTGGGCCCAATACCTCTCTCAGGACTCCTCTGCTCTTCCACGCAAGACTGTACTCCTGTCTGCTCCTCGCACAGCACAGCACAGCACAGCACACCTCCAGCTCGTGCTCTGTCTCTCTGGAGCAGAGGGTTTTTTTCAGCCACCTGGCTGGGCCTTAGTTGGCCTCAGCTGCTCCTAATTGCCCTCTAGTGACTCTGGCTAGTCTACCGGCACAGGGCCCTGAGCATTCTGGGGCTTACATACCTCCCTTCCACCACTCTCCTCCTGCCCTCGCTATATCACATTATGCATGTGCTTAGATGGTTGCAGGAACTGAGCCATAGAGAGGAAACAATCCCTTTCTCAAGGAACTTACAAGTTAAGAGTAAAAGAAGCAGGCATATCAAACAGAGGGTTTAGGGAAGGGAGGGTGAGGTTTCTCAGATACATTCTCGCACAGACAGGCTGTGTGTACAATCTGTAGCCGTACAGGTTGTTTACTTTTAAATACGAGACAGAAGAACACAACCACAGCCATTGTCGTAGCTGCCACTGTCAGTGAGAAATGTTCCACAGGCACCACGCTAGCTGTTAACTTCTTTGTTGAAAAAAGCAGATCGCTTCAAACGGGTAAAGCTGGGAGGGTCGAGGAGCCCAAAGATCTTTATCACTTAGAAAAAAATCCTTCATATGAAGGAAGATTCTTGCAAGCCTCGTCCACAATTGTGACTGATGTTTAGCCATTAGCATGCCTGCTGAGATTTAAGCTGGTGGGTCAGCTAGAGGTTTAGGCAAGGGATGACAGACTGCTTTCTGCAATAGGGCAGAACGGGACTGATCTGGAGTGAGTCCCACCCCTCTCTGCTAGCCATCATCAGTCTTGTGCTCAGTGCAACTTTCCTCTGGGCTGCTGGCTCAGTGCCTACCCCTCGAGCCAAGAAGCTGGAAGACATGGGGTACGTTATACATTGTATTCTGCTTACTGCAGGTCAAGAGGGAGAAAGCTGCCTTCGCACATCAGATTGTGCCTTTGGGCTTTGCTGCGCTCACCATTTCTGGACCAAAATCTGTAAGCCAGTTCTGAGGGAAGGGCTGGTCTGTTCCCACTGGGGACACAAAGACGTTGCTCAAGGTCCAGAAATTTTCCAACGCTGCGAATGTGGTCCTGGTTTGTCTTGCTGACCACTGCTCACTGGGATGCCACAACGGTCTCGCTTAAATATCTGCCAAATCAGCTAAAGAGTCAATCAACACTGAATCCAGAGGGAGAGCAGGGGATTCGCTGTCTTCTCCAGAGTTATTTATGTGCTATTCTATAAAACTATCCCTAACCTTCCACAGGCCAACACAGTCCTGCAGCGGAGGAAACATCCAGCTTGAAGTAAGGTCTGGGCAATGGGCAATCCTAGAGGTACACTTCATTAATATACCCTATGGGCACTGCTACATCCTTGTAGGCTGCACCAAGTAGGTATTAGATGCTTACAAAATCGCTTCTGCTTTCCTACAGCACAAAGGACAAAACACCTTGATTTTTTTGTCTGCTCTCACAAAGTATCTAGGGTCCTTTTTTAAAGCTATCCTAGTCCTAACATCGATACAAATTCTCTGAGGTTCTCCAGCTGGTTCCCAACTATTTAGTCACTTACTAAAGGAAGTAGTTGATTCTTTCACAGGAATTACAATTCACTAGTTAGTAGGTTCAAATTATTTCCCAAACATTCCCAGGATGCTCAGAGCCACAGAAGAAAGTTGTTTCCATTTCTGCCTCTATCTCTGACTCAGTGACGGAATTACATATAAATGCTACAAAATGAGCACTAGCTAGTGGAGCTACAAAAGTACATTATTCACTCCGTCCTTTAGGCTCTCGATACTTCCACTGTATGTAGTCAAAGATGTCCTTTTCACTCTCTACCGGGAGAGGCTCCCCAGCAACTCCTGCAAACACAATGAAGATGTCAGACTAGTGAAGGACAGCAACTCCATAAGGCATCATGAGGAGTAGCAGTATTGTGCAGGCACCATTTTATACAGCCAGGACAGGTTTATCTAGGAAAAAATACTGATATCTGCATACCAAGCAGCTGCACAAAGGAATAAAAGGGAAAACAGGAGTCTGGTTAATAGTTACATATGGTCTACAAATGACAACTTCTGTGCAAAAAAACTGACCAACACATCACCAGGTGTCAAAAGTATCACTGTACATGCAGCAACTTTATATCCCAACCTCAGAGTGTCTATCCTAGAACACTATCTGCTGACAGTTTTATAAATATAGACCATCAGTTAAAATTAGACAACCTGCCCATCCCAAACAAACAGAGCTACAGTCTTCTGATAGTGCTGGAAAACAAGTACCTGCCCTGTGTGGCACAAATAGACCAGAGGGGTAGCCCTGTTAGTCTGTATACAGCAAAAACAACGAGAGTCCTGTAGCACTTTAGAGACCGTTCTTATTCTCACTGAAATCAATAGCAAAATTCCATTGAGCTGGATCAGGCAGACCCAGAGGGGAGATATCTTGTGTGGCAGTGCTGCTTGGGTGCTAGAGAGAAGAAAGCTGCCTCCTCATACTAGGTAGGTCTCTGATATCAGAGAGAATAGCATGTTATATTTAATTAACTATAGCACGTGGCAGTAGCTCGACACATTCTGAGTATTTGTGTATAGGTCTGTTTGGAGAAGAAAGGTTCACACTTGCCCTGGCAACCTAACAATCCCTCAGTGCCAACTGGCAAAGGGTTCACTGTTCTGTAACAACTCCTGGCAGTCCTGACTTTTGTAGAATGTATCCAAAGAGAGCGAGGTGAGGTATCTAATAAAAGCATGTGTGTTGCAAGATCTATATACGGATGCTATTTCAGGAATTGTGTGTATGTACTAAAAATACGTTTTAAGAAGACTGTGTCCAAGGTGGGGCTGACAAACAGGTTTCGAGTCACACAAAGGAAATTTATGCTACTATGCTACTATCAAAGCAGCCAGTTCAAAACAGTAATGGACTGGAGATGCCTGAATATTGCGGCAACGTATACATGTATACACTGCTAGACTACCATGGTTAATAAAAATCATGCCCTCCAGAAATTTACACATCCTTTAGCAGAGGCTACATTATGGCTTTTGGGTCAAACTAGAGAGAAAATAAGGCCTTTTCCCTTTACCCACTGCAAATAACCCAGATTTTATCACAAACCAGAGAGCTTCAAACGTTGGGAGAGCCGTGGAATATACAAGGCTGGCCAGCTATTCAGTAAGGAAACTTTTCTAACTTATGTAGCTATCAAAACTAAATTTAACTGACGCATTCTCTCCAGTACCTGTACTCTCAAGTCAGGCATTAATGTTTCTAAACTTTCTAGACAACCCTTTCTATACAGAAAGCTCATTTTAATAGAAGTGATGGCAACTAATCAACCAGGAAACAAAACAAAAAATATAACTAATTTGTTGAGGACGATAGTATCTTACTTGCATCTGTAACATCTCTTCTCTAGGGATTCTTTTCTCAAAGTCTTCAAAATATCTGTACATATAAAAAAAGACAATGGGTAAGGCAGTGCATTTAAAATTTAACCAAGCAGGGAAAGATTAGATAAAAAACTCCATACGTTTTACATTATTAAATTGATTGATTAGAATTAGTTGATTAGAAACCAATAACCATCCTAGACCGTGATGGCAAACCAACCAACTGAGAAAAGGGTAGACGAGGGGATGGGACGGGATTTTACCTATCAAGTGTGCTACTTATGGTTGCTATAATATTAAAGAGCATACTGTCCTCTGAATGAATTTTTGCAGAAGCCAAACAACTATGTCCATGAAAATGAAACTGTCTTACTTTAGCCCAGTTCGCTGATGATGATTCAGCTTGTCTTCATTTTTCCTTAGATCTGGAAGAAGCAGAATGACAGAAAAATTATTCAGCAGGAAAGTCACTTTAGCAAACAGAAATTTGCATGTGTTGTAAAGAGGATTTAACTTAAGAACATTTAGAGAATAGCAACTTGAAAGCAAAACACAAAGGATGAAAGTTTTTGCTATACTTGTAAATTAGGCAGCCTCCTCAGGCTGCCCTATGGCTCAAAGAATAGATGCAGTAGCATCTGTAAAACCACACCCTATGCCAGCGTGGGCAGCAAGGGTCTTGCAGGGCAGTAGAAAATGGCTAGCAAAAAGCCTGCGCTGGGGAGAATTCTAACCTGGCTAGATCTGGTTTCTTGAATCCCTCAAAAAAATAATCCTCTGCAAAGTCCACACACAACCCCCATCCTTCCCCGGAGAACAGTCCTACTTAATTGCACCTAAGAAGTCAGTTCTAGTCACTGAGCAAAAAATGTATCAGGAAATAGTGAACATGAATATCAGTAAGCTGGAGTCTTTGCAATGTTTCATACCATCCTCAGTACACAATTGGTGATTTCTACATTTCTAAAGGGCCAAACCTTCAGCTGTATTGGAACAGCTGAAGCAGAAGGGGTTAGGGGGCAGACACAAACTGATAAGGTGGGAAGATAAAATAGGAGGTTCAGAAAGGAGCGGCCTGGACTGTTTCCCAGCCTGTTTTATCTCCAAAATGGCTTGGCCTAGAAATCCTACATTTGTTTTAGTCTGTTGGCCCTGGCAGGAATGGTAACAAACTAGTTTTGGAGCAGCCTGTGGGCACAGCAAGTTACTAAAATCAGTTTCTGCATAGATTACGGGCCACCATACAAAGTGTATGAAATCATAGATTCCAAGGCCAGAAGGGACCATTGTGATCATCTAGTCTGACCTCCCGTGTAACAACCCAGAGAACTTCCCTGGCATAATTCCTTTTCAACCAAAGGAATTAGATACAGGAATCACATCAAGAAATATCTAATCTTGATTTAAAATTCACCAGCGCTGGAGAATCTACTGTAATCCTACATGGGTCTGATGTAGACAGCCACAAACTGTGAAATGGGAATAAAAGGGACCAGATGCAATGGTGGTGGACACAAGGAGAGGCCTGACATGAGAGAGAGCAGGCTGGTAAGACAGAATGGGCAAGCAGGGGAGGAAGGGGTCTTATCTGGTGGTCTAGAGACGCGTGTCCCAAAAAATCTTCTTTACCTGTCCTTCAGTGAAGACAGAAGAAGCAATGAAGAAACTGGAGGTGCATTGGGAGAAAAGGATTACGATGAGCGGGGTGGAGTGGAATGAAAGAATTAATTGGAGAGACTGGGGAACAGAGACTCCGTCACTGAACAATTTAAGAACTAAAAGTGTGGAAATTCCCAGGCAACAATATTTAAGTTACAATTTAAAAGATCCATTAAAATAAAAGACCTTAAAAGAAAATGGCAGTTTTCACAAAAATTCACAAAGCAAAAATGAAACCCTGGAAACTGGGAGTTAAGATGACAGTTATGATGCCCCAGCAGCATGAAGTATAAAACGCACTGGGAGAATTGGTGAACAAGCTTCAGTGCTGCTCAGTCTCACTCGCCATGGAGCAACCACAACAGGCGGCAATCCTATCTTCAGACCATTCAAGTTCCCTCACAGCCCTCCCCTTACCCCAAACCCTACCCCAAACCCTCACCCCAACCCCAAACCTGACCCCCCCCCTAAAACCCTAACCCCAAACCCTCACCCCAACCCCGACCCCTCCCCCTAAAACCCTAACCCCAAATCTGACCCATATTCTAGAATGACAAAAACAACACATACCACCTTCAACTGCTAACCCACAACAATACTATCCAGGATACCAAGTTCCATACACATACCTTGTTGCATCTCCTTGGAGCACCAAGAGGCTGAATGACTCCCTCTCACAGGAGGCCAGCTTAAATACCCCTCAAGCTCCACCCCAATTTCCCAGCATACCTTGCAAGCCAAAGGAAGCTATAAATAGAAGCTCATGGGACACAGAAACCCTTTAGTTCATTCTTACCTCAGGAGCAGCAAGATGTGCTCACCTTCATTGCAATTCAAATTGACAGAGGATTCAAACATTCTCACCAGGTAAGACTATAGTTACCTTATTTCATAATTCCTAAAATGAAGACACTGCCAGCAGCATGGGGTACAGTCAGGGGTTGCCACAAGGGTTTGTTTGCACTACGAAGGGGCATTTGGAGGGTGCTGGGGACGAGGGAAGATGCCTATCACCTCACTCTCAAGGTTCAAGGCAGTGTCACTCCGGATCATAGTGGCAGGGGAGCTGACACAGGCCAGGTACACAGGTCAGGCAGTACCTCCTTGCAAGCCTCTCCCTGTCCCCAGGGTCTGCATTGGTAATATCCAGCAGCTGAACCTGCACAGCAGGAACCAAGATACAAATCAGCTGCACATGCAGGATAGGGACCCATCAGGGAGCACACCAATCAGGACTCTTTCTGAGTTGCAACAGCTACTCCACAAACTCCCAGACATTGCCTCTTATTTGCTAAATCCACCTCAACAGAGGATCAAAAAAGAGGCCATGTCCAGGAAAACCCAGCCCAATTGTAACCCTTCCAGGCTGACCAATTCTCCCAGCATGTCAGACACTCTCCCATTTGAAATTCAAAACAATCCCCCTTCAAATGTCCTCACTTGCATTAAAACACAGTTCTGTGTAAGATAATGTGTTAGCTACACTTATACTCCAGCCTCTCTCTCTAAAGCACTGAGGCAAAATGACAAATGTACATATCTGGCTGACACACAACACTGCGTTTCATTTACTAGCCCTCTGCTCTTAACACTACAAATCAGGGACTACCAGCAACTAGGGTGACCAACTTTCTAATATGTGAAAAACAGACCCTGAGCACCAGAACAGGCTCCAATACTTCCCCGAGGCCCCTCCTCTACAGATCTCTTCCCCTCCAGGCTCCACCACCACCACCACTCCCTGCTCTCTCCACCTCCCAACCCTTGCCATCTGACCAGGACTCAGGGTGGGGCTGACTGGGACATGTGAGGTGACAGATGCCAGGCTCCTGTGGATTGGGGCAATAACTGGGGCGGGACAGGGGCAGGAGAGCTGTAACTGGGGCAGGGGATGGAGACCTGCACTCCAGGGGATACGGCCTGAGTGGGGTAGGATGGGAGAAGGACAGCCATGCTCTGTGGGTGCAGGGGAGGGGGTCAGGCAGGACGGGGGAAAAGAGCTGTGCTCTGTGGATGCAGCGCAGTGATTGGGGCAGAACGGAGGCGGGGGAGCCATGTCTGGGGCAGGCTGGGTTGGGGAGGGGAAGCAGTGACTGAGGCAGGAAGGGAGAAGGGGAGCTGTGTTTGGTGGGTGGAAGGGAGTGACTGGGGCAGGATGGAGGAGGGTGGGCAGTGTCCGGGGAAGGCAGGACTGGAGAAGGAAACCAGTGACTGGGTCAGGACGGCAGAAGGGGAGCTGTTCTCTCACCTTGGATGGCAGTGACTGGGGCATGACAGGAAACGGGGAGCCTCACTCCACGGATGTGGGATTGACTGGGGCAGGACAGGGGAGGGGAAGCAGTGTCTGGGTCAGGATGGGAGAAGGGGACCTGTCCTCTGTGGGTGCAGGGGAGTTACAGGGGCAAGGTGGGGAGGGGGACCTGTGCTATGTGCGTGGAGGGGAGTGACTGGGGCAGGACGGGGTTTGGGAAGCAGTGACTGGGGCAGGATGGGGTTCAGGGCCCAATGACTGGAGGACGCAAGACACGGGAGGGGAAGCACTGACTGGGTCAGGACAGGAGAAGGGGAGCCGTGCTCTGTGTGTGCAGGGGAGTGACTGGAGCCGGATCGGGTAGGGGGAACTGTGCTCTGTGGGTACAGGGGAGTCACTGGGGCAGGACAGGGTATGGGGAGCCATGCCCCAGGGATGGGGCTGGGATTTCGGCAAGAGCGGGGAGGGGGTCGGGCAGGACGGGGCAGAAGACCTTTGCTCTGTGGGTGCAGGGGACTGATAGGGGCAGGATGGAGCAGGGGGAGCAGGGTCTGGGGGATGATGAATGGGAAGCAGTGACTGGGGCAGCAAGGGAGAAGGGGAACTGTGCTCTGTCCTTGAAGGGGAGCAGTGACTGGGGCAGGACATGGGAAGGTAAGCAGTGATTGTGTCAGGATGGGAGAAGGGGAGCTGTGCTCTGTGGGTGCAGGGGAGTGACTGGGACAGGGTGGGGGAAGGGGAGCTGTGCTCTGTGTGTAGAGAGGAAGCACTGACTGGGGCAGGACAGGGGAAGGGGAGCAGTGACGGGTGAGGACGGGAAAAGGGCAGCCATGCTCTGTGGGTGGAGGGGAGTAACTGGGCCATGGTGGGCCATGCTCCAGGGATGGGGGAGTGATTTGGGGAAGAGAGGGGAGGGGGAGCAGAGACTGGGTCAGGACGGGAAAAGGGGAGCCGTGCTCTGTGGGTGCTGGGGACTGACTGGGGCAGGGTGGGGGAAGGGGAGCTGTGCTCTGTGGGTGCAGGGGGAGCAGTGACTGGGGCTTGGGGACCTGTGCTCTGTGGGTGGAGGGGAGTGACTGGGGCAGGACTGAGGAGGGGAGCAGTGACTGGGGCAGGGAGGATGGGGGAGGGGAAGCAGTCACTGGGCAGGACGGGGGAGGGGGAGCTCTGCTCTGTGGGTGCAGGGGAGTGACTGGGGCCGAGGGGGTATTGAGGGAGCCGTTCTCTGTGGGTGGAGGGGGAGCAGTGACTGGGTCAGGACAGGAGAAGGGGAGCTGTGCTCTGTGGGTGCAGGGGAGGGGATCGGGCAGGACAGGGGAGGGGGAGCCATGCCCCAGGGATTGGGGTGTGATTTGAGCAGGACAGGGGAGGGGATCGGGCAGGACGGGGGAGGAGAGCTTTGCTCTGTGGGTGCAGGGGAGTGATTGGGGCAGGATGGAGGATGGGGAGCAGTGTCTCGGGCAGGCAGCATGTGGGAGGGGAATCAGTGACAGGGTCAGGACAGGAAAAGAGGAGCCATGCTCTGTGGGTGGAGGGGAGTGACTGGAGCAGGACAGGAGAAGGGGGAGAAGTGTCTGGGGCAAGCCAGATGGGGAAGGAGAAGTACTCACTGGGTCAGGATGGGAGAAGGGGACGTGTTCTCTGTGCGTGGAGAGGAGTGACTGAGGCAGGACAGGAGACGGGGTGCCACGCTCCAGGGATGGGAGAGACAGTTGGGCAGGACAGAGGAGGGGGAAGAGTGACTGGGTCACGATGGGAGAAGGGGAGTCGTGCTCTGTGGGTAGAGGGGGAGCAGTGACTGGGGCATGACAGGGAAAGGGGCGCTGTGCTCTGTGGGTGTTGGGGAGTGACTGGGGCAGGTTGGGGGAAGGGGAGCTGTGCTCTGTGGGTGCAGGGGAGTGACTGGAGCAAAATGGAGCAGTGTCTGGAGCAAGCCAGGTGGGGGAGGAGAAGTGGACGTATTGGCTGTGCGTGGACAGGAGTGACTGAGGCAGGACAGCAGACGGGGAGCCACGCTCCAGGGATGGGGGAGACAGTTGGGCAGGACAAGGGAGGGGGAGCAGTGACTGGGTCAGGATGGGAGAAGGGGAGCCGTGCTCTGTGGGTCAGGATGGGAGAACAGAAGCTGTGCTCTGTGAGTGGAGTGGGAGCAGTGACTGGGGCATGACAGGGGAAGGGGAGCTGTGCTCTGTGGGTGCAGGGGAGTGACTGGGGCAGGATGGAGGAGGGGGAGCAGTGTATGGGGCAAGCCAGATGTGGGAGGAGAAGTACTCACTGGGTCAGGATGGGAGAAGTAGACATGTTCTCTGTGCATGGAGAGGAGTGACTGAGGCAGGACAGCGGACGGGGAGCCACACTCCATGGATGGGGGAGACATTTGGGAAGGACATGGGAGGGGGAACAGTGACTGGGTCAGGACGGGAGAAGGGGAGCTGTGCTCTGTGGTTAGAGAGGGACCAGTGACTGGCGCAGGACAGGGGAAGGGGAGCACTGACTGGGGCAGGAGAGGAGAAGGGGAGCCGTGCTCTGTGGGTGCTGGGGAGTTATGGGGTCAGAATGGGAGAACAGAAGCTGTGCTCTGTGACTGGAAGGGGAGCAATGACTGGGGCAGGACGGGGAAGGGGAGCTGTGCTCTGTGCGTGGAGAGGAGTGACTGGGGCAGGAGAGGAGACGGGGCAGGAGACAGGAGCGGGTCTGGCAGGAGAAGAGCTTTGCTCTCTGGGTGCAGGGGAGTGACTGGGGCAGAATGGAGGAGGGTGGGCAGTGTCTGAGTGAGGCAGTGTGGGGAAGGGGAAACACTGACTGTGTCAGAATGGGAGAAGGAGAGCAGTGACTGGGGCAGGACAGGGGAAGGGGAGCTGTGCTCCGTGGGTGCTGGGGCAGGGGATGGAGAGCTGTGCTCCAGGGGTGGGGGCTGAGTGGGGCAGGACGGGAGAAGGGGAGCCATGCTCCGGGGGATGGGGGGAATGGCGGGGGGGGGGGGATGAGGTAGGAAGAGCCATGCTTTAGGGGTGGGGAGGAGTGACTGGGAGAAGGGGAGCTGTGCGGTGTGTGTGTGGAGGGGAGTGACCGGGATAGGATGGGGTAGGGGGAGCAGTGACTGGGTGAGGACGGGAAAAGGGGAGCCATGCTCTGTGGGTGTAGGGGAGTGACTGGGGTAGGGTGGGGGAAGGGGAGTCATGTTCTGTAGGTGCAGGGGAGTGACTGGGGCAGGCGGGGTATTGGGGGAGCCGTGCTCTGTGTGTGGAGGGGAAGCAGTCACTGGGGCAGGATGGGGGAGGAGAGCTTTGCTCTGTGAGTGCAGGGGAGTGACTGGGGCAGGACGGGGAGGGGGAGCTGTGCTCTGTGCGTGGAGGGGAGTGACTGGGGCAGGATGGGATGGGGGAGCAGTGTCTGGGGCAGGCAGGACAGGGGAGGGGAAGCAGTGATTGTGTCAGGATTGGAGAAGGGGAGTTACTGGGTCAGGATAGGAGAACAGAAGCTGTGCTCTGTGCGTGGAGGGAGAGCAGTGACTGGGACATGAGAGGGGAAGGGGAGCTGTGCTCTGTGGGTGCAGGGGAGTGACTGGGGAAGGATGGAGGAGGGCAGCAGTGACTGGGGCAGGCAGGAGGGGGGAGGGGAAGCAGTGACTGGGGCAGAATGCGGGAGGAGAGCTTTGCTCTGTTGGTGCAAAGGAGTGACTGGAGCAGGACAGGGGAGGGGGAGTTGTGCTCTGTGGGTGCAGGGGAGTGACTGGGGCTGCAGGGGTACTGGGTGAGCTATTCTCTGTGGGTGGAGGGGGAGCAGGGACTGGGTCAGGACGGGAGAAGGGGAGCTGTGCTCTGTGGGTGGGGGGGAGGGACTGGGGAAGGATGGAGGAGGGGAACCGTGATTGGGGCAAACAGGATGCAGGAGGGGAAGCAGTCCCTGGGGCAGGATGCGGGAGAAGAGCTGTGCTCTGTGGGTGCAGGGGAGGGGATCGGGCAGGACAGGGGAGGGGGAGCCACGCCCCAGGAATGGGGGTGTGATTTGAGCAAGACAGGGGAGGGGGTCGGGCAGGAAGAGGGAGGAGAGCTTTGCTCTGTGGGTGCAGGGGAGTGATTGGGGCGGGATGGAGGACGGGGAGCAGTGTCTGGGGCAGGCAGGATGGGGGAGGGGAAGCAGTGACTGGGTCAGGATGGGAAAAGGGGAGCTGTGCTCTGTGGGTGGAGGGGAGTGAATGGGGTAGGACAGAGGAGTGGGAGCTGTGCTCTGGGGGTGGAGGGGAGTTACTGGGCAGGACAGGGGACGGGGAGCCATGCTCCAGGGATGGGGGAGTGATTTGGGGAAGACAGGGGAGGGTGAGCAGTGTCTGGCTCAGGGTGGCAGAATGGGAGCCATGCTCTGTGGTGCAGGGCAGTGACTGGGGCAGGCTAAGGGATGGCAGCCATTCTCTGTGGGTGGAGGGGGAGCAGTGATTGGGTCAGGACAGGAGAAGGGGAGCTGTGCTCTGTGGGTGCAGGGGAGTGACTGGGGCAGGGTGGGGGAAGGGGAGTCATGCTCTGTGGGTGGAGGAGGAGCAGTGACTGGGGCAGGATGGGAGAACGGGATTCTACGATTACATTCTTATTTCATTTCATTAATACATTATCTTATAATTACTGTGGTAAGCTGCCAGCTCCTCTCTAGTGGGTCTCATCCTTCAACCCCTTGTAGTGGGCCCGAGAGTCCCCAGTAACCCTGTCTCCCCTTGGAGTTACCTTGTTCCAGCTTCCTTCTTCTGGCTGGGGCCAGGGGTTTTCTCCTTCTGTAGCTGCAGAGAAGCACTGTGTCCTGGCCTGGGGAGAAGTTTCTCCTCCAACTGCTACCAGCCTTCTGGCAACTTTCTCCTCCTGTGCTTCTCCCCTTCCCTTTAGGGAAGGCAGGGTTTAAGTGCACCTGGACTAGCCCTTCCTTGGGTCCAGGTGTCTCTAATTGCCCTGCAATCATCTCTCCCCTGCTTGCAGGAAAAAGGGTTTTTGGCCTTCTAGGGCTCTCACTCTGGCCCTGGTATGCCTTTTTGAGGCCCTCTGGCCTGACTTTATCACATTACTTACTAACATAATACAATCCTTATATTTTCTTTTATAGAATTGGTGTAGGTATAAGAAATCTTCTTTGCTCTTTCACTGCCCCATAATTTACACATCAACCACACCCAATGATGCACATTGAACACTTTCCTTCACTTGTAAATTATCACACTTCGATTCCAGGATGTTCCCAAACATTCTTTTACAAGCAAGGCCCCAATGTGTCATAAAAGTTAAATCACAAAATGTTTAGGCAGGATGTTCCCCCTCATCTGTTCACAAGCAGTCAATTATCATAGTGGAGCCTGGGGTGTCATGAACCAATGATCAATGTGTCCGGAACATCCTTATCTATAATGTCTATGCCTAGTTTTGGTCTCTTCCCAGTGTGAGGCTTTAACCCTTAAGCTCCAAATACGTATCCATGGTCTGGGCCTGCTTTGGTTCAGGCTTACATCAAAGTGCTCACACTGCTGGGGCCTACAGGAGCAGTGACTGGGGCTGGGAAGACAGGGGTGGGGAAGCAGTGACTGGGGCAGGATGGGGGTGGGGGAGACGTGCTCTGTGGGATTAGTAATGATGGCATTTGTGTGTAATGAGATTACCACAATGGGGCTGCACCGTAGAGTCAGCACTGCGAGCATTTCAAGAATCCAGTAAAGGGAGCTAGAAACCCAGGAGAATTGAATCTAAAGACACCGAGGAAGTAAGTTGACTCTGTACATGGTTATGGAACAGGAGACAAAAGACAAATCAATAGCTATTTCCCCCCTGCTGCTTCTCCTCTTTCTTATTGTCAAACACAGCAGAGACCGGACATTAGAGAAGACCCACCCTGTGCCCAAGGATGGTAACTCAATCATTTAATTTTTCTTCACATTACATGCTTTAAAATATGTACAGATGTCAAACTGCTGTATCTTAATTATTTTATTATACACATATCTTATTAAATAAATATCTTAATTATACATATTTTAAGCCTAAAAGAAATTAACATTAACTGCACAGATCTCATTTCTCACCCAACAGTGGGCATACCAGCACAAGCGTTCTATTTTTTTGACTCTGCTACATTTGCAAGACAGGTAAAGTGTGTGAAAGAATCTTGTGCACAGCTGAAGATGGAGATAAGGCCATACTGTTGCTTTACAGCAGTGCTTCTCAAGCTGTGCGACGTGGACTGCATCCACACAATACATATACTACCTGTTGGGATCTGACGATGTTACACCAGCTGCAGATGATTTGGCCACGAGTGGCCCGCCAGTTGAAAACCACTGCTTTAGAGGAAAAAAATGAATGAAAATCAGCTGAACCTGCATACCAGAAAAAGAAAAATGTAAGTATTGTGACAAAGCTCTTCCTTTACCTCGGTGGGTCCAGCACCTCCTTCTAGCGGTAGGTCAGGGAACTGCTTCACCCCTTAGTGTTCTTCCACCCTCTAGTTCTGTGAGAGGGTAACAGCCTCTCTAAGATGGTGCAGTGTAAAAAAGTGTGTGTCGGGAAATTGTGTGCCCCCGCTCTGTTTCTGCCATTTAGATGGCAAACTAGTAAACCTGTGACCACTGCATTGTGTGCATGCTCAGTGCATTCCCCAGTCACCCAAGCTGAGGGTACACACTTTTTCCCAAATGTCTGATTCTGAGCAAGGGCAGGGTGAGGGCAGCGGCTTCAGAAAATGTTACTGAGCATGCTCAGTTCTTCTGCGCATGCTCAGTACAGCCCCAGCCACTCAATCTCCGAGCACACAGTTTTTTACTCAACACCCACACGGCCTCTCCGCCTCTGTGCGTCAGAGCCGCTCGTTCTACCAGTTCGCGCAGTCTTTGTTGATTGTGGCTGGCCTGATGAGCCCTGCCCCGCACCCAAGCCAGGGACTGATTACGCCCCATTTAGCAGCAAAACCCCTTGACCCCTGACTTGCCAGTTAAGCAATGGCAATTGGGGCTAGCTACAGCCCTTGAATTTGGTTTGTGAGCCCACAATAGTTCAACTACCAACAGCACTACACATATACAGTTAATTCACACAGCTCCAGCTGCCCTCATAGTCAATTGTCATTCCTTTACAGGTTTTGTAAACTCCTCTTAAATGTGGGCATGACCTCTCCTGTCTCCTTGCCAGGCTTTGTCCCTAGCAGTAGGCTTGTTTGGCTCCTGCTCCAGAGATTTAGTACTCTATCTCCTGACACACTCTTATGCCACCCAGAGACTCTACCTATATTGGGTTATTCCTCAGATGCCTAGGCAATGGTGCTTTTTGGCATTACAGTCCCTTCTGGACCACATTCAGTATATTGGAGTAGAACAGCAAGCTATGTCCTACTATGTACCACACTACAATGGCTGGCTTCCCAATGTGTGCATACAGCAGAGCACTGGAGTCCACCTGATAGAGATGGGCATGAAAGTGTTTTCACTGGTGAAGCTTAAACCAGTCACACCACTCCATCTGAGCTCATTAATCACTTGGTAAACAATACCTACACACAAGGAGTCTGCCAGATTGGCTGGTGCTTTAGTGCTCTTTTGACAGCCAAGAATTTGTCACTTGAATTCATACAGACGCATTGCACGCTGTCATGTTACCCTTAATGCTTAAATGTCACCGTATTATGTGCAATATACTCACTCTGCACCCACCTCTGTTAACTCACAAAAGAACAGTGACCAGAGTATGAGATACTCCATACAGCAACTCCTGGCACGGTCAGTTTAAGTTGAATTTAGTTTACTGAAAAGCCTGTCAAAAACATCCATTCCCTTCTAACTGCATCTAATAGTTGGGATTATAGCATGTTCATTAACTAAGAACCTGATAGGGTGCACCTGCTAATTACAGAAAACATAATTTGGGCTCACTATAACAGAATGGGTTGCCCCTTAGAGGCCAGCCAACCTTTACTAGTGAGTAACACCTGATTGAGCCTCTGCTTATGTCTTTATAAAGAGCAGTAAGAAGCTGCAGAAGGGACACTAGACTGCCATTCAAGAGACGCTGACAGTGAGGCGGCACCTGCAGTGAAAATGTGGATGTCAGAATGAGACCTTTTGTGCTTTCTTTCTCCCCTGGCTGTCCCTTACGAATGGGGAAAACTTCCAAGTCAAAGTCTGTAAGATTACCTGTTAAGCTACCCTGCAGTGACCCAAGAGTGAAAGTACCAACCTTAGGGTAGACTCTTAGGAAGCAGGGTGCAAATTGGGTGTGAGGTCTATGCTTAGAGTTCACCCACTAATTTGTAAACTCCAACAGCCTTAACAAGGAGTCACAGATAGTCTCTTTGGATACACCGCTCTGTGTTGCTATGAGCCTACCGTTGTGATAAATAGTACCTTACATCATGAGTCACAGCAGTATTCAGGTTACTCCCAGGCCCAGAAGATCAGTCACACCACACGGCATTTGCATCTTGGATCGTGTACTAAAGACACTGCTTGAGGCCAATCTTATAAAAAAATATATAAAGATTTATTAAATAGAAAAAAGAATGGAGAGAGTGATTTACCAAGATTAAAGCAAAAAAACATAGATACACAACTGATACATTTCAAGCGGTACTAGAAATTTCTATAATCACTCAGCAAGCTATGTATGTCCTTTAGGGCTAACTCAGGCTAAACAGCAGAGGATCTCTTGCTTATGCCTAGGAAGAAACACTTTGCCTGGTGCCCCCAGAGTCCAAACAGGTTAGTGAGAATCAGTTCCTTAGCTGTTTTTAATCCCTCTTCTGCAATGTACTGTCAGCTGACAGGAGGCATCCATCTGCACGAGACTGCTTCATGGGAGGAAAAGCAGCATCACAATATCTTTTATCCTCTCTAATAGTCCACAATAGCAGATGGGCCTTCCTTGTTGGCCAGGACGTACACCTTCTGTTGGAGACCAGCACTTCACCCTAGTTAATGTCTCGCTCCTGTTGGGCAATTTACACAGGAATAGTGGGAAGGGGGAGAGAAGCAAGTTGGAAGAAAAACAGGGTTACTTACCCGTAACTGTTGTTCTTCGGGATGTGTTGCTCATATCCATTCCAATATAGGTGAGTGCATGCCACCGTGCACGGGTTCCCGGAACTTTTTTCCCCTTAGCAGACAGTGTAGGGTCGACTTAGGTGCCCCCTGGAGTGCCGCACACATGCTGCGGTATATGAGGCACCGCCGACCCTATGGCCCCTCAGGCCCTTCTTTCTGCCGACTCTGACAGTGGGGACGGAGGGTGGGTGTGGAATGGACGTGCAACACATCTTGAAGAACAACAGTTACTGGTAAGTAACCCTGTTTTCTACTTTCAGTGATTGCTCATATCCATTCCAATATAGGTGACTAGAAAGCAATACCTTCAAGGTGGGTAGGAGTTACCGGTGAGCTGCCCTCAGCACGGCTCTGCCGAATCCTGCGTCCTCCCTCACCTGCTGCACAGTGGCGTAGTGGGACGTGAAGATGTGCACAGACGACCAGGTGGCGGCTTTGCAGATGTCCTGCAGGGGCACCCTCTCCAGGAAGGCCGCAAATGAGGCCTGAGTGCGCTGTGACAACCTCTAGGAGTGGCACGTTCACCTGGTTGTAGCAGCACTTGATGCAGGAGATAATCATAGAATCATAGAATATTAAAGTTGGAAGGGACCTCAGGAGGTATCTAGTCCAACCCCCTGCTCAAAGTAGGACTAACCTCAGCTATATCATCCCAGCCAGGGCTTTGTCACGCCTCAGCTTAAAAACCTCTAAGGATGGAGATTCCACCACCTCCCTAGGTAACCTATTCCAGTGTTTCACCACCCTCCTAGTGAAAAACTTTTTCCTAATGTCCAACCTGGACCTCCCACCCTGCAACTTGAGACCGTTGCTCCTTGTTCTGTCATCTGCCACCACCGAGAACAGCCTAGCCCCATCCTCCCTGGAACCCCCTTCAGGTAGTTGAAGGCCACTATCAAATCCCCCCCTCATTCTTCTCTTTTGCAGACTAAACAAGCCCAGTTCCCTCAGCCTCTCCTCATAAGTCCGGTGCTCCAGCCCCCTAATCATTTTTGTTGCCCTCTGCTGGACTCTCTCCAACTTGTCCACATCCTTTTTGTAGTGGGGGGCCCAAAACTGGGCACAATATTCTAAAGGCGGCCTCACCAATGCTGAATAGAGGGGAATAATCACTTCCCGTGACCTGCTGGCAATGCCCCTCCTAATGCAGCCCGATATGCTATTAGCCTTCTTGACAACCAGGGCACACTGCTGACTCATATCCAGCTTTTTATCCACTGTTACCCCCAGGTCCTTTTCTGCAGAGCTGCTGCCCAGCTCGTCGGTCCCCAGTCTATAGCTGTGCATGGGATTCTTCCTTCCTAAGTGGAGGACTCTGCACTTTTCTTTGTTGAACCTCATTTGATTTCTTTTGGCCCAATCCTCCAGTTTGTTTGGGTCACTGTGTATCCTATCCCTACCTTGCAGGGTATCTACCACTCCCCCCACGCGGAGCGGCGCTGGGTGGAGACAGGTGATCCTTTCATCCAGTCCGCCACTGCGACAAAGAGCTGCGTCAACTTCCGGAACAACTTCGTCCTGTCCATGTAGTAGGCCAGTGCTCGTCTCACGTCCAGCGAGTGCCATCTCTGCTCCTCCTCCAAACCGTATGGTTTGGGGAAAAACACAGGGAGGAAGATATCTTGGTTATAATGAAACTGGGAGACCACCTTGGGCAGGAAGGTTGGGTGGGGTCTCAGCCGCACCTTATCCTTATAAAGTACGGTGTAGGGGGGCTCCAAGGTCAAAGCTCTAATCTCGGAGACCCTCCTAGCCGAGGTAATGGCAACCAGGAAGGCTACCTTCCAAGAGAGGACGAGCAGCGGGCATGTAGCCATGGGCTCAAACGGGGGCCCCGTAAGCCTGGAGAGGACCAGGTTGAGATCCCAGGGAGGCACCAGGTCACAGACCTGCGGATAGAGCCTCTCCACCCCCTTGAGGAACCTGACCATCATGGGATGGGAGAACAGGGATCTCCCTTCTAGCGGCTGATGGAAAGCTGAGATGGCCACCAGGTGGACCTTCAGGGAGGCCAGTGCCAGACCCTGGAGTTTTAGCTGAAGCAGGTACTCCAGGATCGCCTGGATAGGAGAGAGGCTTGGCGAGATACCCCTGGACTCCACGCAGCAGGTAAACCTTCTCCACTTGGCCCAGTACACGACCTGAGTTGAAGGTTTTCTGCTGCCCAGCAGAATTTGTTGGACCTGCGCTGAGCAGGCTCTCTCCCCTTCCGTCAGCCACGGCCAGGCCGTGAGGTGTAGGGAGTCCAGGTCCAGGTGGAGCAGGCAACCATGGTACTAGGAAAGCAGGTTGTGTCGTATCGGGAGCTCCACTGGTGGGGCGACTGACAGGTCCATCAGCATGGAGAACCAGTGCTGTCTCGGCCACGCCGCGGCAATGAGTATCATGTCTGCCCTGTCCCTCTTGATTTTCAAGAGGACCTTGGGCAGGAGCGGAATGGGGGGGGGAACGCGTACATGAGGGTCCCTTTCCACTCGATGAGGAACGCGTCGGATACAGAGCCTGGCTCGCAATCCTGGAGCGAGCAAAAACTCAGGTACTTCTTGTTCCAGGACGACGCGAACAGGTCCAGTTGGGGAACACCCCACTTGCAGAAGATTGAAGTCATTAGCTCTGGGTGCAATGACCAGTCGTGGCGGGGTAAAAACGACCTGCTCAGGCGGTCCACCTCATCGTTCCTCACCCCAGGGAGGTGAGAGGCAGACAAGTGAAAGTTGTGCCTCACTGCCAAGTCCCACAGGCGAATGGCTTCCTGGCAGAGGGCTGAGGAGGGCGCGCCCCCTCCCCGGCCTGTTGATATAGAACATGGCTGTGGTATTGTCCGTCAGGACCTACACCACCTTGCCCATCAGGAACCTGAGGAAGACCTTGCACGGCAGTCTGACTGCCCTGAGTTCTTTTACATTGATGTGGAGGAGCCTCTCCTCCTCCAACCCCCTGGGTGCCCAGGTCGGCACTGTGTGTGCGCCCCACCCCATATCCGAGGCATCTGAGATCAGGGTGACCGACGGGGTCAGATCCCTGAAGGGGACGCCCCTCAACACTGCCCTGGGGGTCCTCCACCAATTCAGGGAGGCTAGGACTGACGGGGCGACTGTGACCATGCTGTTCAAGGGGTATCTGCTCAGCACATATGCCGAGGCCAGCCATGCCTGGAGCAGCCTGAGCTTGTGGCAAGCTAGCCGCACTACGGAAATCTGTGCAGCTGGGCGATAATCGCCGCCATTGCCCCGAACCGAGGTTGCGTGCGGAAGGCTCTGGTCTGGAAAGCGTTCAGTGTGGCACCTATGAAGTCTATGCGCTGCACCGGGGTTAGAGTAGATTTTTGCTCGTTTATGAGCAGACCCAATCTGCTCCATGTAGCACAGATAAGGGACATACTTTCCTGTACGTGGGACCTGGACCTGCCCCGATTAACCAGTCGTCCAGGTAAGGGAAAATCTGTACCCTTTTTCAGCAGCTCCTGATGCGCCCTGAAGTCTCTCAGAGGCGCCCTGTGGTCCCTAGAAGCTGCTTCATCAGGGGAGGAGGACTGGGTGCTCGCCCCCCCTGTTTTCTGGGCCCCGTAGAAGGTCCCTCCCCTGGGTCTGATTCCTCGTCCGTGGAATGGCCCTTCTGTTCCTTGTCTGGTGCAGGGGGCACCGACTGCACCCCTGAGGATGGGACAGACACTGCCCCCTGTCCCATGTGCGGCCCCCACGGGTCCCAATAAGGCCATTGCCAGGGACCCTGGGGCCAACCCGGGGGTGGCATCGGCACCAGCTGAGGAGCCCCCTGGTGACAGCTGGACCCCCCAAGTGACCTTGCCTTTCCAGGACCCACAGCCACTGGAGCGGTGATGCTGAGCTTGTCTCTGGCCCTTGGTGCTGCTCTGCGCCGGGGACTGACCCCTTGATGACTCCAAGGAGGCAGATGAAGAACGTCGGTGCCGCCTCGAACGGTGCCGGCGTGAGGAAGTGTGCTCCGAGGAGCCTGAGGATGATGCCCACTGTCTCGGCACCAACGACTTGCGGTGCCACTTGTCCCTAGGGGACCGGGAATGGTGCCGTTGGGAGCCTCGCGGTCCCGAACCCGATTCCGAAGACCGGGATCTGTGACGCGCTGAGGTGGGCGAGCTCTTTGGTGTTGGACTCCATGCCGGTGACCGGGTCCGGTGCCGCCTGGATGAACGGCTTGGTGCCCGGGACTGAGAGTGAGGGCTATCTCTGTGCCACAAGGTGGCCCTGGAGCGGTGCCGTCTTGTATGTGTTGCCTCCGGTGCCGGGGACCGACTTTGGTACCGCGGGGAGGATCCGCTCGACGAGCCAGACTTGGAGCTGAGAGGGGATCTTCCACGCTCTACCCTTAGTGACCGTTCAGTGGGAGACTCTTCCCCTGCTGGGTGTCTCAACCAGCTTCCAGGGGGACTCAGTGTGGGTTTGCCCTGGGACGCTGGCCCTGTCTCCCTCAGTGGAGGGGGGGGGGGGAGGCGTGGGGAAGGCCATCAGGGCTCTTGCCGCCTGACAAGCCTCTGGCATCGACAGCATCTGCAGGGGCACTCCCCCACTCTCAGGAGTCGGTGGCGGCTCCCTGCTCAGAGATGCAGGCACCGGAGCATGCTCTACAGGCCGTGGCTGGTGCACCTCCACACTCAACCCCGCCCGTATCGATGTATTGTATCAAGTGTGTGCGCTCCGTGTGCTGCCGCCTTGTCTTCTCCGGCACCGGAGATGTTTTCTTGTGTCGAGTTGACTCCGGTGCCAGTGGTGCGCTCTGCACTGAGAAGACGCTCGGTGCCGAGGTTAAATGAGGCGGCTCAGAGGCCGGTTGGAGCGCCGCTTCCATTAAAATAGCTTTCAGCCAAATGTGCCTCTCTTTCTGAGTCCTGGGCTTGAAAGCTTTACAAATCTGGCACTTTTCCCTCCGGTGCTGCTCTCCCAGACACTTGAGGGAGTGATTGTGAGGGTCACTAATTGGGAAAACCTTGCTGCAAGTGGCACAAGGCTTAAAGCCAGGTGACCTGGGCATGGCCCAGCCACCCTAAGCCCCTAAGGGCTTCTATTCTATTGCTAACTATTCTCTATTAACACTACTTAAGAACAACAACAAAGTTCTACAAGTACTTGTGAGAAGCAAGAGACGTTCCAGCAACTGTCACAGGTGGAAAGGAGGAACTGAGGGGCTGTAGAGTCGGCGGTGCCTCATATACCACGGCATGTGCGTGGCACTCCAGGGGGGTACCAGAGCCAACCCTACGGGCTCTGCTAAGGGGAAAAAAGTTCCAGGAACCCGTGCATGGTGGCGTGCACTCATCTATATTGGAATGGATATGAGCAATCACTTGAAGTAGAAGTATAATTTTAGCACAGCCTATATAGACACAGCTTTGTTTCAGCACTGCTCACTGATAAACCAGAGATAAACTGTGTAAATTAAAAAGCTAATGAGTCTCTCTAGCATGAGCAGAATGGCTCTAACTAGAACAAACAGTATAGGATGAAAGGGAGACAGTTTCAGCTGCAGAAGGTAGCAGAGTTGTAGAATCACTATAGCTGCACTTTTAGGATAAAAGGATTGGCATAGCAATCACTTAATTACATTCTTTTAAAGGTGGAAAGTGCCAGCCTCAGTAGCCTGTTGGGCTTCTTCCTTGCCTTTTAGTATTCCCATCATGCATCACCCCCAGACCAAAGCTAGAATTAAGATTCACATAAGGCCAGAAGGGATTGGGTGACAGCGGATGATCACTTGATGATTGTTCATTCCCTCTGAAGCACATGGCATTCACCACTGTTGTAAGACAGGATACTGGGCTAGATGGACCATTGGTCTGACCCAGCATGGCCATTCTTATGTAAGGGACCATTGTGATCATCTAGTGCAGCAGTTCCCAAACTTTATTATTTCATATACCACCTCCTTAAAAAATTGGTATTTGAAGTACTACATGCAAGCTTCTCTTTATGCATATTTATTTTAGGCCTTAATAGACTTAAGTATTTATGGACGCCTAATAAAGTAAGTTTTGAATTTGGTTGGTGAGATCAGCATGGGGAAAAATAGAGAAGGGAGTTTGACTTCAGGAAGTCTAAGAAGGAGGGATGGGATTTACAGCTGGTTGGGAATTTTTTGATGAAATGATTGTTGGAAAATATCAATTTGTCAAAATTTAAACATTTTGTGCGGCTATACTAGCTTTGACTAAATTTTTGTCAAGAAAAGTTTCTAGGTTCAGGATGGAATTTCTGGTCAAAACCAGAGAAAGAAAGAGATCCAGAATAGCCTGTGTGGTACTCGGTGTGTTGGTCACCGGTGTTTATCAGTGTAGGCTGCGTGCATGTGTCCCTGTGTAGATGCTGTCCCAGCTCTGGCCAGGGAACTGAGATGGCTCTCACAATCGAATGAGTCGACACGACCACAGATTAGTTGAGCAACGAAGGCGCCCAGGCCAGGTTTATTGCGTGCGGCACAATGAGAAATGACTTACAGAGTATCTCTGGGTCAGTTTCATATTGGCGGCGTTACAATGGTCTCGGCCCAACGGCAGGACTTTCCGTTATCCCCTAGACCGGACACCAGTATTCCCTCTGACACCCTCTTTTAAACACTGTTACATACACTTTCGTTCTGCCCCCTTTCACGTAGGTAGTTGCCACCCTCCTGACGTAGTCTAATACCACCTTTTTCCGTTGATTGGCTGATTTGGGCACCGCCACTCCATGTATCATTTCTACCCATAAAAGTGTCATTTCAGAGAGTTAGTATCTTGGTACCTCTTATGCCTACTACATATTTTAGTAATATTTTGGCAGTCTTACAACCTTGCAGAATCAGCACTTTCCTATACGAGTTTCAGTTAACTTGAGTGACCCCTTATACTTCTGTTCACTCAGCTTTTTCTATTTAGGCTTTAGCCTGTTTTACAGGCCTTAAGCTCTCACTTCTTACTACAGCCTGATGGTCAGGTCATTTAGGATCAAATTCTTCACCTGTTTGATTTAGATCAGAGAATTGAACCTTGGTCTCCCACAACCAAATTAAATAAACAATGGGCTGTTCTGGTGTGGGTGGGTCAGTTTCATCCTGATGCAGAATGGGAAAATTTTTGAAGTCACTAAAAATTCAGAAGATAGGACAACTGTTTCCCACCCAGAGCTAATGAGCTTAGACTAAGGGAGAGTCTGAAGAAATGAATAAAGGTGGGGGAATCTTAGCTGGAAGTGGGGAGCTTTACCTGCACACTAGGCACCTTCACTCCAATTCACCCTGATTCCAAGGCTCCAGGTTCCCATTTCTTTCTGAGCCACAGAGTTCTGGCCTCTCTGCAGAGTCTTTTCCACAGGCCTCTTCCGGGCCTGGTCCCTGAACTCAACTCCTTCCTCTTGTTTAGGGGATTCCACAGCCCTCCTTCATGGAGCTGTACCATGATTCAAGCAGGCTTCTCCATCGTGAGAGTTGGAGGTTGGTCCTTGGACTCCCATACTTTCACTCCTTGTGGGGCTATGGTGTGATTCATGCAGGCTTCCCCAGCCCATCAGTCTCCATTCTGCTTCCCATCCCAGCGAGCCTCTCTCCTGACTCAAAGCTCCCTTGTAACTCTCCTCTCCAGACTAATCTCCCCTCTCCTCCAGCTGGGTTTTATCATTTTAAGGAGGTTGCTACCTGATTTACACCTGGCCACCCACTCCCCATCTAATTTGCTGTGCTCTTGAATACCTATTTCTTTAAAGGATCCATGTCAGGAAACAGAGGAAGGCTGGCCCTGACTTCCACTACCCCTTAAAGGGAACAGATCACCCTGTTACAGTGTACCACTTACAACAAGCTCACACACCATCTGTTGTACATGTAATATTTTGGGAATACCTGATCTAATCTGTTTGAACTAGAGCATCTGTCTTAGAAAACCATCTAATTTTGATTTAAAAATTGCTAATAATGGAGAATCTAGTATGACTCTTTGTAAGCTGTTCAAAAGGTTAACTACATTCTCTGTTAAATTTGTACCTTATATAGAGTCTGGATTTATCTAACTTCAACTTTCAGCCACTAGATCTTGTTATACTTTTGTCTGCTAGATTGAAGAGCCTGTGTAGATACTTATAAACTGTGATCAAGTCACCCCTTAGCCTCCTCTTGAAGCTAAACAGATAGACTCAAGAAGCTCAATCACTATAAGGCATGTTTTCCAGTCCTTTAATCATTCTCATTGCTCTTCTCTGAATTCTATCCAATTTATCAACATCCTTCTTGAATTGCAGACACCAGAGCTAGACACTGTATTTCAGCAGAGGTCACCAAATACTGAGGCAATATAACTTCCCTACTTCTCAGTATTCCCCTGTTTATACATCCAAGGACCTCATTAACCTTGCTGGCCACAGCATCACTCTAGGAGCTCATGTTCAGCTGAACATTCACCACAGCCCCCAAGTTTTGTTTTTTTTTTTTTTTTTTTTTTTTTTTAAAAGAGCCACTGCTTCCCAGGATAGAGTCCTCCATCCTGTATGTATAGACTACATTCTTAGTTCTCAGATGTATAACTTTACATTTGGTCATATTTAAACACTCTGTACACACTGAAGTGTATGAGAAAAAAGACTTGCATTGCAACATTCATCATTCATAGGGAGGTCCCTTATCAGGTAAACAAATAGGGGCATCCCCTCTGCCAAAGCCATTAGCAGTAGCACCAGGGAAGTCTATGCTGGAAGTCATCATTTGAACATATAAGGAACTCTGTTGCAGCATAACATAATTTCCCTAAAGGTTATTAAAACAGGGATTGCAGCATAAGTTCTTCCATCAAGCAGCTTAACATACAAGTATAGCATGAACATGTAGCATTTCTCACTGTTAAAGATTGCTGCTCAAAAACCACAGACAAGAAATTTATGTCATATCTATTCCAGTTCTGAGCATCTACAGACACTACCTCCCAGCAGAAGAGTATCTGAATAAGCCAAAATGCCAGCTAACATTAGTCCTGTTTAATCTTCCAAAGAACAAGTTGTATTTTGCTTTATAAGAACATTGCAAAACAATCTTGGTTAACAGTGACTGTCATCCACTGGAAACATCTTTTGTCACTGACTAATTTTCAAAAGAAGGGGATAAAAGATTCTACTGTCATTCTGGGAAAGCAAGAAAATATTTCATAGTAGTGTCCGGATTATACAACAAGATTTTAAGAAAGGTATTAACAATTCTCTAGACAGACGTACATACAATTAGAATCTCAGTGGGAGTTATTTAGCCGTGCAAACAGTCTTATAAAATTCTGAGATGGACGGAGATAGGAATTACACTGAAGAGGCCTTTACCCACTGGTGGGACAGAGCAGAGTGGTTGGGCTGGATGGAGGGACACAGAAGCAGCAGTAAAGATACTTTTGCTCTGGACTTGGAATGGATGGGTGACTATGATGTAAAGTGAAAAAAACCTCAACATCTCTGTTAAATATTCCCATTTATAAAATAGGGATAAAATTGTGGAGGCACACAAAAGTTACTTGGCTTGTTTATTGTCACACAGTGATGGGAATAGACTTCAGCTCTCCTGATTCCCAGTCTGGTGTTCTAACCATGCCTTCTCTACCAGTTTTCTATGGGAGGAAAAAATGTCAATGGTCTCAGGCAGTAGAGTCTACCTGTAAGTTTGTATCTTATTGACACCATGAAGAGGTTTTCTGGGTGTGGGTGTGAAAGCTAATGGATACTTTCTACTTAACATGATGTTGTGATAGCTGCACAAATTAAAGGCACAGAAAGTTCATGTACATAAGCCAACAAATGTTGCATAGGCAGACCATTAGTATGCATGGGAGAAGAGAAATGGGTACTGTGGCTGCATATTGAGTAGGAGACAGTCCTATTTCTGATCCAGGAGATAGGCTGGCCCCATCTTTAACTAACTCCCTAATATAAAAGTACATATTTCCCTACGGTAATATAAATAATATAATATTTTCACCAGCATGTGAAGGCTGTATGTGGCTAAAAAAAGCCAGAACTAGTTCTGCTATCTGCAAATTTCACCTTTATAATACTGGTTGTCACTCTTCATTCAGTATTTAATATTTCCATTACATTAGCTATTAGGGCCCATTGGCACTGTACAAACTGAGGTAGACATAGTCCCTTCCCCACAAAGTTCACAATTCAGGATTCTACATAAGGGAAGTATTCAAGTTATTTGCACAGTATTAAGCACACACTGCAGCATTATTCTAGATTCAGTCTGAATAATCAATAAAACGTATTGTACTAATTTTATATTTCAGGAACTTTTCATAATTGTAAAAAAAACGTATTAACCCAGCACAATAAATCCATCTTAAACAGGTCTTAAAACACAGCATTTGGAGATCTTCCAATCAATACATAGATTCCTGTACAACTTGCATCTAACAGCTCTAACGATGCCTTAATGGTCAATATTCCTGTACCCACACATGGAAAAGCATGGGAGAACAGGCACACATTTTCAATGAATAACTTAATTAAAATGTATAGGGCCCAGTTCTCTCATTAACCCCACTGACTTTAAGGGCATTATGCTGGTGCAAATCAGAAGTAACTGGGAGAAGAGTCAGGCTGAAAAGGCCTGCTAAATCATTCCTGAAAACAGAAGAGAAAATACTGGCTGAGTGAGAGCTGTGCACATGTAGCTGGAGGCTATGAATGTTCAGTGTGTGACTGAAGTAAAAAATTAGTGAGTTACAGACTTGATAGGGAAGTAAGACAGCACTGGAAATTTACCAGTAGAGCCAGTTGCTGGGTGGGCCAGAAATTTGATTTCTGCTAGCAATAAAAGGGGAAAACATCCATGTTACAAGGAATTCAAATCCAGCATTAAACCAGACAAATGCAGCTCTCTGCAAAGAACTGTACATTAGCAGATTCAGTAAAATGTGCAAAACTTGCCAAACATAATATTAGTGACCACAAACTAGAACTGAAAATAGAGAAACATGATACAAACCCAGAGAGGTGCAACGCTTTAAATAAGGTAATGAGAAATGGAGACAGACCCTTGACTAGTGCAAAATATGAAGGAGTTTGAGTCTGGAAATAAGGAGCAACGGAGCAGAGACATCTCCCTGTGCAGCACCCTGTCACTGAATAGGATTGGGAGAATAAAGACTATGACATGTCAAATTTAGTAAATATTTATTACATCTCAATGAACAAAAATTACCCACTGCTTCTTTACAGCAATGGCCTACTGCATTTAAAGCAGCTTTAGTTATTATAGTAATAAGTCCCTTTCTTTACAGTCTACGTTCAAAACACAGTACATATACATTACTTGGGATTAAAAACAATGGCAATACAATAGAGTTTAAGACACTTGGTGGTAATTAATTTTTAGATCACAAAGGTTCGGCAACAGTCTAATAGTACATAGTCATTGAGGTACATAACCCATTGCTAACATTCAAGGACGTAAGTAAAACAAAATCAGGGTTGATACTGCTTTGTACAAGCCTTAGAATCCTAGCATCTTCCATTCAACTAGATAAATACTTACACAAGAGAAAGTAAATAAATATGCAAAAATATTAGTTTTCTTTTACAATCTTCTCCTCCAGATTCATAGTAGTATCATGAATTCACATTAAACAGGTAAACAGGTTGTTGGTCATTTGAAGTTCAATAGCAAGAATATGGCAAAGCAGACATGCATTGTACAAGCTGACAGGTGCAGTGCTCTACTGTCACAATACTAAAAATACATTTAGTAACCTGGTGGCTAGTAAAGATATTTGCTGCAGACTGAAACACAGGAACATCTTGTATCTTGAGAAATGAAATCCAAATTCCTCAAGATAGAATTTATTCCATCATGAAACAAGAAAATCCCTTAGAGTTCATTCACCATCAACACTTGACGGGCAGTGAGAAAAGATTTCTTTGGCTAAACTGGCAAACACTGGGTGTATTAACTACCACACCAAATCAGAGCAATATTTATTTTCAATTCCTTGTTTATTCTCACTGATAGAAAGCTATAAACATGATGTAAGAACACAAGGACGAGGAAAGGAATATCCTTTAAATATCATTATTAATATATGTGCCAACACATGATTTTTAATGTACTGTCTATAAGGAGGAGTCTAAACCTGGCTGTTGATGGACAGTACAAATAGATTACAGTGTGTTTTCCAAAATGTATTCCAGCCAAATGCTTAGGCATATCACTTGAAGTTGATACATCTTGTCTCTCTAATATTCTGAAACCAACAGGGCTACAACACTGTGTACTTGTATACAACAATATACAAAGATATTATAGTTAACCAAAAGCCAGACATAGACTGACATAAATCCAGGGAATATGCATTTGGAACAGCAATGTGGCCAAAACCTGTCCTGGAGGGTTCTTAATTCCATGTATATCACACCCTCTGCCTAAGGCAGAGCTCTCTAAAAAAGGCTGATATTAGAATGCCTGAGTCAGTATGATATGATGAAAACAGCTACAAACATGGTTGAGGGCTTTTTGTTCAGAATATCACCAGGTTTAATCATCAGAGGGATTTGCATTCTGTTGCCATTGAATTTTTAAATTCTCAATCATTTTGACTTTACAAATTATATCCATGCTGGGTACAGCTATAGTAAAACATATATCTGTGCTGTGCCAAGAATCCTAGACCATTGTGATATCAGCGGTAACTCAACTATTCACCACCTTTACAGTTAATTTTGCATGCACTGGTTGTATGAGGGAGACTGCATAGATGGTGTCATATGATCGTGGCAGTTGGGTTAAGTAATCCACCATGTGCTTTCAGCTACTATATAGCTATTCATGCACATAACCATATAAAGATTATTCCCCCCACACACACCATACCTCTAACAACAAACACATTTTCCCCTCTTCTCTCCCCCATGCTCTCTCTCTCTCTCTCTCTCTCACACACACGCACGCAAGCTCGCGCACACTCTGTTACAGTCTGCAGAAGCAGGGAGGGTCTGTAACTTGTGACAGGCAAAACTTCAAGTCCCTCACCACACACAGAGCAACAAAGGTTGGCTATACATGTACAGTACTGCATTCTACTTAGGTTCTTACACTATATCCATCACCCTAGTATCTGGTCCCCCTTCCAAAGTTTAAAAATGAATGTAGGTCTTCATTTCTCCCCACAGGCTTTATTGCTTAGTTTTATATTTATTTTTAAAACAATTGCACTCAGTTGTCACAAGGGAAAGCTACAGGACAGAATTGAGTTTTAATTTGGATTGCAAAATGGTAAAGTATGTCACCATTCTAAAGTTCCTGCAGGCAAAAATTTCTGTCTTGCAGCAGCCCTGAGAAAGGCCTGTCTCCTGCACACAGGAGCTTTCCCCATGAGGGGGCTCAGCTCTATTGTTCCTGAGAAGCACAGCTGACAAGGATAGTCTAAATACATGACTCAATATTCTATGGGGACCCTGTGGAGTAAGTGGAATGCAGTGATGATGTGCTCTCAGTAACCCAGGCTGCTGAGGTGAGACACTGATGACCAACTACATTTTTTTCAGGCTTGATGCTTTCAACCCACATAAATTATATTACTATAAAATCAAGTGAAGTAGTAATGACTATGTGTATGAGCAAGGCCAATTCCATTAGGCAGGATATGCTGCAGTCCTATCGTCAGTCCAAGGGAGCAGAGTAAGTTTCTTGCAGACACACATGTGAGAGTTCAGCATCAGCAAGGAACCTGGAAGGGCCCGTCAGCTATGGAAGGTCTTGATGATTTGTGAGACAAGATAGGTGAGGTACTATTTATTGAACCAACTTCTTTTGGTGAGGGTGAGAAAGAGAGAGAGTGAGAGAGAGAAGCTTTTGAGCTACACAGAGCTCTTCTTCAGGGCATGATTTTTTGTGGTCACACTGCTTCCACTGATGTAGACAAGGCTGAGGTTTTTCAAATGTTCCCCTCTACCTACCTGCATAATCCCAGTCTTGCAAGGATGTAATTTCAGCCATCTTTTTCTCATTCATTTGCTGGACATGGCCAGGCACTGGAAAGCTGAGTATCTGCATTGTTAGCATAGGTTGTGAAAGGCAGGAGGAGTTGTCTTAGTTGTATAGTGCTAGAATTTGCATTCAAGACATCTTGCCAATTCTCTTAGTAGATGCATATAAATACTAAAAAGGAGAAGGGAGAGAACTTCATAGGTGAGGGTCCAGGAGGCACAAGTGCAGTTGCTCATTATTACAATTCTCAGAGAAGCTATTTTAGTTTCCCAGGAGCCCCGGACACCTCTCTCAGGCAAGAGAGTATCCTATGTGTACAGACATTTGCCATTTATCCATAAGGAACAAGAGTCTTCATCTCCACTGCTATTTCTATTTCAAATTCTGACCTGTAACCTGACTGGGAAGGATCTAGGATACTGGCTGTGGACAGATGTGTTTGGAAACAGCCAGCTATTTGATACTATAATTACTATATTTTACACTATGACTAACTCTTCTCTTCCCCCATATTACCTTGCGTGCGCACACACATACACGCTCTCTGTCTCTCTCTCTGTCTCTCTCTCTCACACACACACACACACACACACACACACACACACACACACACACACACTTTCTCCTAGATATTTGGATGCACACCCTGTGCCCCACACAGCCTATCTGATCCCTTCAGACCTCTTTCTTGCTCCCCTTTAGCTACTCTGAGGTTCTCCCTACATTTGCCAAGACACATTGATTAATCGTTGAATCAGAGAAATTAGAGATGAGATCCTTGTTAGGGCACTCAGTCCATCTCTCCTGGGCAAATGCAGGTCATTTCCCCATGTATTGGTGCTGTTTGAATGATACAACTCATAGATTTTAAGGCCAGAAAAGACTATTATAACAAAGTCCATAGAATTGCACCCAGTGATTCCTGCATCAATAACTTCTGTTTAAGCTAGAGCAGTCATTCTCAACCTTTCCCGACTACTGTACCACTTTCAGGAATCTGATTTGCCTTGTGTAACCCAAGTTTCACCTGTTTTAAAAACTACTAGGTTACAAATTTAGACGTAAAAATACAAAAAAGTGTCAACACATTGTTACAGAAAAATTGCCTATTTTCTCATTTTATCTATGAAATTTTAGTTTGTACTGACTTCACTACTGCTTTTTATGTCACCTGTTGTAAAAAACTAGGCAAATATCAAAATGAGTTGATGTACCCCTTGAAAGACCTCTTAATACAGACCTCTGGTTGAGAACCACTGAGCTAGAGCATCTCTTTTAGAAAAATGTCCAGTCTTGATTTAAAGACATCAACAGGTTGCTTGATCAGTTAAATACCATCACTATTAAAAATCTGCACCTTAATTGCCAATATGAAGTTGTCTAGCTTCAATATCCAACTTCTATCTGTGCTCCTCTGAGCCCTTCTTATCTTACCTATTTATATTATCTGGGAGCCCACCTGGTGCTGTTACAGATAGACTTCAGAGTTCTATGAATGTGTCGCTAGAGCGAGCTTGGGAAATGTGTTGTTGCTACTGTGATGCAGCTCACAGAAAAGGGCTCCTTTCCTGATCATCTGACTAGAATCATTTCTTAGTTACAGAGCCACTGCTACAGACATAACCATAAACATGTGCCTCTGGCCTTTCCTGTGTATCATATACTCAGCTCCTGCCAAGCTCTCTCAGTGCTCCATTCCTGAGGCCTTTCCAGCACTGATTAGGCAGCTGTTTGCTAAGTCCCTTCAATATGCCCTCCTAGCTCCTTCAGTAGCTTCAGGCTCTAGCCAACACTCATTTTTACTCATCTGCTGAGTTGTGTGGACTGCGCTAGAATATCAGAAGAGAACAGCTTGATGAACTATTTCAATTTACAATTTGATATTTTGACAAATCAAAACAAAATTTCCAGTTAAAATTTTATTTTAACTAAAGCCTGACTTTGCAACACACGGGCATAGGCTCCAAAATAACCCATCAGCACATGCACATACAACAGAAGCAACATAATGCAATGCAGCAAGAAACAAGGCTGAGGGTGCAGTAAGGGAAAGAAAAGACTATTGTTTCTTTCAGAACAAGACATTAGTGGAATTAGTGCTCCTAAAGTGGGTGCAATGAGCCCCCATACATGCTACCATGATCTGCCCTGAATATAGTTGTATTAAGAAACACTGTCTTTCACACATAGAACAAGCCCCAGACTCCATCAAAAGTAAGTGCTACACTTGGCATCTTTCAACTTCATTTTTCAACCTGAACTGAACTGGTAAATGGCATAGAAATGTGTAAGCTCTTTCCAGTGATTGTGGAGTGCTTTTTCACAAGAGTTGGAATCTCTGGCAAACAATTTCAGCTCGCTTTTCTTAGATGTTTTTTCCTAGAATTACAACCCACAGATTTACTGGTTCAAAAATACTGTAATGCTAACCACTGTTAAAATACTTTCTTCCACTGAAAGAATGATTGCAGCTAAAAACATTGCTTCTTTCCTTGATCAGCTGTTACAGTTGAGAAGAAGAAACATCCTTTAAATGAAGTGAATTAATATTTTCTTGGTGGAGCAATTAGCAGCTATTTTTACTAGTAAAAGGTTAGTAATAGTGTGCAGAGTACTAGGCAGGAAATTGGATTATATTCAGATACATTCATTTAAAAGGCACAAGTTTTCAGCTGTGGCATCCCCAAAATAATGAAGATGCTGAACTATTTCTAATTATGGAACAAGAAATAACTTGTAAATAGAGCTAACATCTTAAAGTAAAAAAGGAGGAAAACATCACATTTTAATGAAAAAGCAAAACATTTTGATTTTTGTTCCAAATTGATTTTTTGGCAAATAGAAAATGCAGGAAAGGCCTCAAGAATCACATTTTGTAGGTGAAATCTATCCTTCACACAGCAAAAGTTTATTGTTACTATTTCACCATAAAAACCTAACTGTTAAGTGAAATTTCAGCCTGGATCCACTCAACACAATGTAGCTATTTGGAGCAGTCTAAAACTTTCATCATTTACACAGTTAATACACAAGCAAATAGCAACAAATACAGGTGTCTGCATGTTAACAAGAGGTTCATCTGCAAGTCCAAACATTGATAGAAAATGGAAGGCAAAATCAGATGTTGGCTCCTACATACTATGTTATCGAGAAGTCTGCAGGTACACAACAGGGATCATATTCCAGTTGCTTTGTTAGCCTATCTTTGATTTTCAATGTTTTAGAGGAATCATTTGAAATTTCATATATTTCTACAAAATTTCTACTCCACATCTTATTTTCAGGTTCCTCTCAGAAAAAATGTACATGGAAAGATGAGAGAGAAGAAAGCATATTTGTATCTTACTAATAGATTCCAAGGCCTGAAGAAGGGAACGTTGTGATCATCTAGTTTGACTTCCTGTATAACACAGGCCCATTTAACTTCCCAAAATAATTCCTAGGCCATATATTTTAGAAAAACATCCAATCTTGATTTAAAAATAATCAGTGATGGAGAATCCACCATGTTCCTTGGTAAATTGTTCCAATGGTACATTACTCTCACTGTTAGAAATTTATGCCTTATCTTACCTGATCTTCATAGAATATCCTTGTTTCTTCAGTAAATGTTATAACAGAACTGTACCACTTCAGGGATAGATAATCCTGGCTGAAAAGAACCTTCTCACAAGTTTGTTTTTATCTTTTAAAAAATTTCAAATAAATTATTTTCTTTATAAAGATCATCTTTCTATGTGACACACTTTGCTATGGAACAATTCATAATATCAATGGCTACAAACAACATAATTAAGTGTTACTTTCATCCAGGTACTCCAAACATAAGTTCAGAAGAATTAAAGTAAATACTTTTATTTACTTAAAATTTTCAACCTAAAACTATCATTGCTACCTACCACCTTGTTACAACAGGAACCAATGGTTCTTTAACTAAGAAAGGTAAACATAAAGATGCCGAAAAAGATTCACCCAATTTGGCCCAGTTAGAACAGGTTGGGTTCTGTAGAGATTAATCACCAATATACTCCATTTCTAGCCATGTGTTATCATTAAAGCAGTGTTACGACAGTTCTATAAGGCTTTCAGAGTCATAAGAAAGGAAAAGGAGAAACTAGGGGACTCAAGATTGTCTTCATTTCAAGTCAATAATGTCTTCGTCAAATGAAGTAGTAAGGTGAAATGGACTGCTAGATGGTGGGCTCTCCCGGTTAGCTGCAGTATCATGATCTGAACTAGTGGAAAGGTGACTCTCTTCAGAATTGCTTTCAAAAGAGCTTGAAATTATCCTGTAGGAAGGAAAACAAAATCACTATGAAAACACACAGAACAAAGCAAGAAACAAATGAACAGCTATCGCTGAGCGCAGATCAAAGACAGATCTATGTCCTGGGAATTGTTTGACTCCTCTCTTTTAAACTCTGATTTGTCAGAGTATTCACTCATTCTCACCGACCTGCACAACAGAAAATGCATACAAATACCAAGTTTACAGACAATCAAATTTCCCTAGAAGTTAAAGTTCATAGCTGACTTCTCAGAAATATTTTAACATTGTTTTTGCCAGTCAAAATATTGAAAATCAATCTACTTTTATTCTCTGTAATTTAAAATTGTGTTAGTGAATAAATCACCAGTCAGTCATGTCTGGGCCAAATCCTGCCTTTGCTTGTTCGAGGCGTAGATTCTATAGTGCACTAAATATTGCAGAGAGAGGCAGCACAAAAGGGGAAGCAGTTTAGAGAAATTCTATATAGGCAGCAAGGACTGTGGAAAGGAGGAAAGTGGCTAGTGAGTTCATAAATTGCAAATCTGTTTGCCAAAATCCTTCTGAGAGAGGCCCAAACATGGCGGCTATCCTATCAAAGACCATTTACTCTGGTTTTGTTCATAGGTCCATGATTTGGTTCACCCAGATATAATTCAAAAAGGCTATAAACACCTAGAAATCAGAGATGATATGAAAATACTGACTGTCCTTAGCCAAAATTATTACTTGGCCCAGTTCTGACACTCCCAGGCAGTGTTATGGACAATTGTTTTAAAAATATTTATAGTTTTTATCATTAGTATTACAGTACAATCCAGCAGCCTCACTCAGGGTCAGGACCCACAGTGCTACAAAGGAAAACACATGCCCCAAGGATTATACCCTCTAATTTAGTGTGATTCTTTTTAAAATCCTCTTCTTTACCTGTCACTGCTTGTTGACCTTATTGCTCCTTGCTTGGAGTCTGATCGTTTTTGAGGAAGCTTCTTTTGCTTCTGTGCTACTTCTGATTTGGGAACTGTCTCATCCATGAGGCCTCAATAAAGGAATAAAAGACAGTTTTCAGATGAGATTAAATGTTCATGAGGATGTTATAGCGTAATATTCTTCATTGGCTTCTACTAGAGATTGACTACATTCTGACTGGGTTAGAATACAGTTCTACTGTGTACATTAGCTAATCAGAGACCAGATTACCAATCAAAGGATTTTATGTTTTCTTCAAAGCATGTAGCCCTTTCACAAATAAGCTGTTTTTTTCCCCACCAGCTGACATTTGTTTTTTTTAAATATTTCCTGCTGACAATGTGTCACTCTTCAGAAATTTAAATTGGTGACACAGACTCCAGGTCGTATAATTGAGACTTGATTGCATCAATCAAGAGGCTTTACCCAGTAGTTCTTTGCGTGTTCTGCTTGCAATTTCTTTAATTTCCATACGAGACAAAGATAATGAGTGACTGACAGGAACCGAGGCAATACCACTGGACGTTGGGGTAGTGATGGCCTTGGGGACTAACGGTGATTTTAGAGGTCGTTCAATGCTCCTCCCAACCAGGTTACTAAGAGGAATTTTGTACAAGGTTTTATACTGAACTTCACCTGAAACACAGTAAGGAAAAACAACCAGAAGCAGACTTTCATATTTTCACAGTAATAATAATTTGACACATTATTCTTTATCACTTGAGTGGTGACAGAATGCTTAGCTAGATATAATAAAGACATGGCTCTTTACGTCCAGTACTTACCATCTTACAACTGGATATAACACACACTGCAACTAGACAGAAGATGCTGTTAATAGAGTATGATTATAATTATAGTGGAGTGATGATAGCATTTTACTGACACAGAGCACTAGATGAGGGGAAAACAAAAGGATTGCTGTTCCCTTTGTTAAAATAAATTAGTTTATATGCAAGTTAAAAACAACGGGGATGCAAGCTTGCCTTTTCAATGTTACCATCAGAAATCCCTTATGAGCAGCTGGGCAGTAAATTCACAGGGACATGTGTACCCCTTTGCAACCCTGCTTTCTTTGGTAGCATTGTTCAACTAATAATATTACTGATGTTTTATAACTCCGAAACTGTGCTATAAGATATATATACACAAACATGAACAAGAGGAAACATAACTGGAAGTATCTATTCTTAAGTCCTACAAAGCAAAGACAACAAACGAACTTCAAAGCCTTAAAAAGTGATGAAAAAGTTTTAATTAAAAAGAGTTTCTAGAACATATATGTTGAGATGAACAATCATAAAGGTTAATGGTGGACCAGGTTTTCAGTAAAAGACATTAAGCCACAAAATTTGGAACATAGGAATTGCTATGCAGACTCAGAGTCCATCTAGTCCAGTATTCTCTCCAACAGTGGCTAGTGCCAGATGATTCAGTATAAGGTGCATATAACAGAATCTTTGGAGGTTCCTCCCTGAGGGTGGGGAGAACCTGACCATGCCCAGTTATCTACACTTGGTGTTCCAAGCATAGTCCCACTTCCTTACTATTTGCATGGTGGGGCTTTGCCCCTTGTGAGTCTTAAATCCCTCTGGATGAGGAATCAAAATTGAAAGTCACAAACCCTACTGTATTTGGGGATACACTCTCCCTATGACTCCAGCAAAGGGAGTGGGGAGTCTACAGTACTGCCAGCAATCCAGCACCAACATAAGGCGTTTTGGGGAAATTGTTCTGGCTGGGCCTCTGTGTCAGGCTCAACCTTTCTGTTTTACCCTGAGAGGCCACTGTACTCTCCTCAGAATCAGGGTGTTCTCTCCAGGCTTCAGAAGTCACTCCTGCAGTCTGCTGCTTAGGGCAATGCTACTGCTGCTGCTGCTGCCGCCCCCCCTCCCCACTGATTGCAGCTTTCTCCCTTTTAAAGGCCTCCTCACTATCAAAAATGACTGTCAGGGCCAGAGCTAGCCCTAGCACCAGGGCCTCTCTGGCACATTCCTTATCTGTGTGAGGTCTATACACTTGAATGATATCTTGTGATAAGATATTCAATAGATTGTGTGCATCGTATGTATATATAAAATATCAGTTTTAACTTAGTGTTTAACTTTTCAATCTGAACCTGAATTAGGAACCAGAATTTTAGTCCGCACTCTGCCATAGTCAGGGTTTTTTCCTACAAAAAATGAAAAGAAAGAATATAAGGAACATCCTTTCGATGGATAATTGCTCTCACCCTCAATGGAACAGCTATCGTCAGAGAAGGGGCTCAGCCTCTTTGGTTCTTAATCATAAGGCTCTAAGGGTTATGAAGTCTTCCCCCATCGTTAAAAGCTAGTTTAGCAGAAGGTGACAATCTATTCTACAGCTCATACTTTTCTCTCAGTGTTCCTAATCCTGTATAATTCTCTCAAAAGAGGCACAAAATGGCTTGCATAGTCATTTAAATGCTTGTGTGCAACAGAATTTTCTCCCCCTTTCCGAGTCCATTGCTCTTATGTGGTTTTTGTCTGATATTATGGTTTTCTGAGTCACTGCCATTCCCTTATTTATTCACAAATGTGCTTTCTTCCTCTATTCATTGGATGCTTTCTAAATTCACTACCAGTCAATCTCTTTACAGGCACTGTAGTCAGTTTTGTTGCCCCTTCTCTTTAAAAAAGAAAACAAGATGTAAGCATGCATAAAGAATCGGATGGAGGATGATACAGAAAAAATATTATAATACCATTCTATAAATCAATGGGATGCTCTTAGCAATAATACTGATCACCACATTTCAAAAAGGATATTTCAGAATTAGAGACAGTTCAGAACCAGGCAACAAAAATGATTAGAACCCTGAAAACTCCTGTATGAATACATAGTGAAAAGATTAATGTTATTCATTGACTCTATAAGGTGAACAAGAAAAGTGATAAATGGTGTGTGTGTATTCTAAGTATGTATTAAGATTTACAAATCCTTGCCATGTGAATATCAGAAACAAAACAATTTTCATTACAACAGTGAGCTTTTGTTTAAAGAGACATAGAATATACTAATCATCTCTCCTTGTTTAACAGGGTGTTATCATATTACAAAGTGAGCATCATTACAATGCCTATGAGCGTGTCATTTTTACAAATCCATGATCAAATCTATTCTCGGATTTCCATTAAAAGCCCTATTTTCAGTCACCCTCTAATTTTTGATTGGAAAAATCAATATTTTTGTAGTCTATCAAACTGAACAGGAGTGGCATTTTTCTAGAAATTTTTTAAAACTTATGATTAAAATCTTTTATATGTAAAGCCAGTAAAAATATGTGTTCCTTCTCTCATATGTTAACAGTCCAGCAAGCATTACACAACTACAATGTTAGATAGAAAAACATTGCCACATGCCACATTTTTAAGCTGCGGCTTGACAAAACCCTCGCTGGGATTATTTAGCTGAGGTTAGTCCTGCTTTGAGCAGGGGGTTGGACTAGATGACCTCCTGAGGTCCCTTCCAACTCTATGATTCTATGCTCAAATGAGTTTCCTCAGAAAGGGTAAATTGAAAGAAAAAAGCTGCTGCTACTGTTTTGTCATAATGGACTGAATCTTCTGTCATGTATAAAAGTTAAATGTGTCAACATGGACTTTGTTTGATGACTAAAGACTGATATAATGGTACTTCACATAAAAAAATAGTCTTATGCTGAGCAGAGGTATGTAGAGTATGTCAGGGAAATAGCACCACCCCCAGAGGCCTTCATCCCACCCCCTCGTGATGCCCTGCTTTCTCCTTCCTCAGACTAGTTATCTACATTGAAAAATATCCATGAGATTTTTAAAAAACAAAATTTAATGTATAAATGTAAATAACTGGCTGAGGGAAGGAATCGCTGGGAGTAGAAGGAAGCAGTTTGAAGATGAAGCCTGGAGAAGGGAGCCTGGTGGAGACTGGGGGAGAATAGACTGTGGGGCATCTAAGAGAAGGCAGAGGATGACCACAGAAGATTTTCAGGGGGATGTGCAAAATGGCAGGAGCTGGGGGGGGGGGGGGGGGCTTGGTGTTGTGGGGGGCAGGAATGGATGTCATAGGCTTGGGGGGGCCTTCGGAGAAGAGAGGAAACATGAGGGAGTAGGTCTGTGCAGCCAGAAGATACAGCATAGGCAGACCTGCCTTTTCTAGTCACAGTTATGGGAGGCACTATTGAATGCAGTAGATCTGGGGACACTGCTGGTTGGTAATCACATTGGAACAAAAGGACTGAAAATGTCCTGATTTCTCCCATAAATTATCATCTTCCACATTTTAGGAAACTGATCCACTATAGCTGTACAAATTAAACACAGGACAGCTGCTGCCACTCGGATGTTCATCTCCTCCAACAGCTTTAATGTGAATTTATAAAACTATTTGTTTTTAATGAACAAATAGCCAGATAATTATAGAAAAAGCTTATATTGTAAACCACTGAGACACTGCAACATTCCTCACAGATGCATTTATATGTATAATGGAGTGGGCAGTAGTCTTATAAAATGTGCAGATGACACCAAGATGGGAGGGGTTGCTAGCACTCTGGAGGACAAAAGTAAAATTCTAAAGGACCTTGATAAATTGGAACTGGTCTGAAATCAACAAAATGAAATTGAATAAAGGCAAGTGCAAAGTACTTCGCTTAGGAAGGAAAAATCAAATGTAAAACTACAACATAGTGAATAATGGGGTAGGCTGTAGTACTGGGGGCTATAGTGGATCACAAATTAAACGTGAGTCAACAATGTGATGCAGCTGCAAAAAAGGCTAATAGTATTCTGGAGTGTACTAACAGGAGCGTTGTATGTAAAACATGAGGGGTAACGTGCTGTGCTTGGCACTGATGAGGCCTCAATTGGAGTACCATGTCCAGTTTTGGGCTCCACACATCAACAAAGATGTGCACTAAAGTCCAGAGGAGAGCAACAAAAATGATAAAAAGTTTAGAAAACCTTGACCTATGAGAAAAGGTTAAAAATTGGGTATGTTTAGTCTTGAGAAAAGACGCCTGATGGGGGAGCTGATACTTGTCTAAAGAGGATGGTGATCAATCGCTCTCCATGTCCGCTGAAGGGAGGATAAGAAATAGTTGGCTTAAACTGCAGTGAGAGAGATTTAGGTTAGATATTTGTGAAGGGAAAAGAAGATGGGGTCTCTGTTTCTGCTGAGAACTGATTTTAGAAATGGCTGTAAAAAGCCTGAGATTGAAAATGTCTTTTTAGCAGTTATTTAATCTTAGAATGTTTTGAAGTAATGAAATAGTTAAGAGGCCTAGACGCCAGTAGGGATGGAATGCAGAGAAAGACCTTGTAACTTAGATAAGGAAAGTTGCAAGCACTCAGCTAGAAAATTCATAGATAATATTTTTTTAGTATGTATGACCATGGAAACTGTGACGTGTAAAGACTTGTTTATACCACCTTATAAGACGGTCAGTTTTTTGTAAGTAGGTCGTCGTTCCTTACATTTGAAGGGACCACCTTCTTTACGTAAAGAATAAAAATCTGACTTTGCTAATCTGTTGTTTGGCTAATTCTGAACTATCCGCTGGGCAATGGACTTGTAAATAAGGACCCCTGAGTTTGGGTTCTTCTACATATTAGGAAACGCTTTCTAATTATAAAGGCAGTTAAGCTTTGGCACTGGCTTCCCAGGGAGCTTGTGGAACCCCCATCATCGGAGGTTTTTAAAAACAAGTTAGAACTTGGTCCTGCCTCAGCATGGGGGAATGGACTACACCTCTTGAGGGCCTTTCCAGCCCTACATTTCTGTGATTCAAGGCCTAAGTCTGATTTCAGACATATTTTGTGAGTTAGAAAGAATAAGAA
The DNA here is from genome assembly GCF_026122565.2 of Emydura macquarii macquarii. Taxonomy (NCBI): domain Eukaryota; kingdom Metazoa; phylum Chordata; order Testudines; family Chelidae; genus Emydura; species Emydura macquarii. Next base: position 62,693 of record NW_027130828.1, read on the forward strand.
AGTGGAATTGCTTAGATTGATGAGAGAATTGATGGGAATTACTGATGGTGCCAAGTCTCTGAAGGGGACAGCCCTCAGTACCTCCCCTGGATCCCTCCACCAGTTCAGGGAGGTCAGGATCTGAGTGGGAATGGTGACCACTCTGTTCAGAGAGTGCCTGGCTGATGCATATACCGAGGCCAACCACGCCTGGAGAGGCCTGAGCTTGAGGCAAGCCAGCCTCACCACATACGTACAGGCCGCCATGTGGCCCAACAGCTGAAGGAAGTGCCTGGCTGTCGTCATGGGGTACCTGTGGAGATTGTCGATTATGGCAGCCATCGCCATGAAGCGAGGCTGTGGGAGGAAGGCTCTGGCCTGCGTGGCCCCAATAAAGTCTATGCGCTGCACTGGGATGAGAGTGGACTTCTGCTCGTTGATGAGCAGCCCCAGTCTCGTGCATGTCGCGCAGGTGAGTTACAGGCTGTTCCTCACATGGGCCCTGGACTTGCCCCGGATCAGCCAGTTGTCCAGGTAGGGGAAGATCTGAATCCCTCTGCCACCACCGCCATACACTTCGTGAACACCCTGCGGGCAGACGAGAGGCCAAAGGGTAGGGCCGAGAACTGGTAGTGGCAGCCTGCTACCACAAACCGGAGGAAATGTCTGTGACCGGGAAGAATGGAGATACGGAAATATGCATCCTTTAAGTTGAGGGCAGCATACCAGTCCCCTGGATCCAGAGTGGGAATGATGGAGGTTAGGGAAACCATACGGAACCTGAGACGTCTGATCAATTTGTTCAGACGGTGGAGGTCTCATATGGGCCTCAGGCCCCCCTTTGCCTTGGGAATGAGGAAATATCTTGAATAGAACCCCTTTCCTGTGGAGGAATCACTTCCACAGCTCTGAGGAGGAGAGTTCACCTCCTGTATGAGGAGTTGCTTGTGAGAGGGGTCCCGGAAGAGGGACAGGGTAGGGGGAGAGTCCGGGGGGAAAGGCTGTGAGCTGAAGGGCGTAGCCCCTGAGGACCACACCAAGGACCCAACAGTCTGAGGTGATGTCTTGCCACTCAGTGTAGGATGGCCTGAGTCTGTAAGCGAATGGTAGGGTCAGATCCAGGGGAATGGTAAAGGTGCCACCCTCGGGCGCACCATCAAAATTGCCTTTTGTTGTTTTGTCCTTTGGCTGGGCCTTGTTGGGGGCCCATTAAAGACCCCAAGCGGTCGCGTCGGTTAGGCGCCCTATACCTATCCCGGCCCCTTCTGGGTTGAGCGGGCCTGGGGGCGGCCTAGGGGCACGCTGGGGCTGGCATTGGGCTTGAAGCCGAGACTGACGCCTTGAGGCCTGTGGGGTGTACAGCCCTAAGGATTTTAGTGTAGCTCTCGAGTTCTTCAGGGCATGCAGTTTGTAATCAGTTGTGTCTGAAATGGACCGTTGTCTGGATGGACCGTTGGACCTCTTGAGATAACCCCGAAGACTGCAGCTACAAACACCGCCGCATTACAATGGCTGAAGCCATGGCCCTGCTAGCAGCATCTGCTGCATCACTGGCCGTTTGTAAGGTCGACCCTGTGACCGCAGCGCCTTCGTCTAGGACCGTCGCGAAGTCTGCTGCTTGGTCCTGTGGCAGTCTCTGGGCAAACCGCCGTAAGAAGGACCAGAGGTTCAAATTGTATCTGCCAAGGAGCGCCTGGTGGTTGGCGATCCTCAGCTGCAGGGCCCCCGTAGAATAGACCTTGCGGCCGAAAAGGTCTAGCTTCTTGTTCTCTTTATTCTTTGGGGTATTGCCTTGGGCCCCCTACCTGTCTCACTGGTTGGCGGCATCAACCACAAGAGTCCCCAGAGCAGGGTGGGTGTATAGAAATTCGAACCCCTCCAAGGGAACATATTATTTCTTCTCGGCGCCCTTAGACAAAGGGGCAACCGAGGCACGGGTTTGCCAAAGGGCCTTGGCCAGTTTCAAAACTCTCTCATGCACTGGCAGGGCGACTCTGGACGGCCCTGCTGACCCCGACACAGCAAAGCTCCTTGAGCTCCAAATTTAAATTACTGGCCACCCTCTTGAGTAGCTCTTGGTGTGCCTTGAAGTCTGGCCCTATGATTCCTAGCAGCCGCATTAACAACTATTTAATTAATGAACAACGGGGAAGCTACCTGCTGAGCAAGAGGCAGACATTCCAGCAACCGTCAACGGGCGGAAAGAAGGAACTGAGGGCCCGCAGGGCTGACGGCGCCTCATATACTGCGGCATGGGCGCGGCACTCCAGGGGGCGCCTGAGCCGGCCCTACGGGGCTTGCTAAGGGGAAAAAAGTTCCGGGAACCAGTGCACAGGGCGCGCACTCACCTCTATTGGAATGGGTATGAGCAATCACTCGAAGTAGAAATAAAATGACTTTCCTGTTTTTTTCTAACAGAGCTATGCAGCAGCAGTAGCATATTTAACTTAGCCAAAGAGGTGTACAGCAGGGGTGTTAAACATCCGGACTGCGGGCCAGATACGGCCCACCAACCTTTTTGGTCTGGCCCCTGGCGACAGCGCGCGCACTGCTGCAATATCTCGCAGTGTTGTACTCTCTGGCGGCATTGAGATGTCGCAGCGTCATGCGCTGCCACGAGATCTATGTGCTCTGGCGACAGTGCGTGGAGCGCTGTGTGCACAAGACACAGCACTCCAAAAGGCGGGAGAGGGACAGTGTGGTCTTGGGGCAGTGCACAGTACTATAATTCTTAATCATTGATTGATTCTTTCAATCGTAAAATAGTAGTAGTTGTAGAAGTGAATTTACTGCAGTTTTTATATTGCTGATATCTAGCAAATAAAATATACTACTACATAAAAGTGGTTGTGCCTAGTATTTTGATTTATGGTATATATGGCACACTTGAAGTACATTTAATTCAAATCTGGCCCGCCATAGCAAATGAGTTTGACACCCCTGGTGTACAGTGTGTGATCCTGTTATTTGGCCCTTATCATTTCACATTCATTCCCCCTATTGTTTGTTACTGTCCGGATTGTGTCACGTCTAAAGCGATATTGCAAGCTCTTTGAGGCCGGGGCTGCCTATTTAATATTTTCATTCTGTAAAGGAGCAATAATACTTCAGTGGTGAAATGAGCTAGGTGTAAGGAGGATGTCTCAGTTCAGTTTCTAGTAAGCAACTGTCCCTCTTATGAAATTCGCATCATAACTGGTATCTTTGTTTGCTGTCTTAGCCCTAAAAAAGAGTTGCCAAAGATTCAGCAGGCCATTGAAACTGGATTCCCCTCCACCTCCTCTTAGGAAAGTACCCTCCAGAGCAGTGCTGACGGATATTGGCAGGAGGTAAAGTAGAGCAAGTTGGCACAGCCATACCTATTCTGTGAATATATAGAAAGTTTCAGTCTTCAGCCCCAAGAGCTGTCAATCCAAAACCTTTCACAAGCTCCAAATTCACCAAGGCAAAAACCCAGAGGCATTGGAAATGTGATAATTGCCGGAGTGATTAAAAATCAACAGCCAACCAAGCCCCAACAGTACTTTACCTTCTGCTGAGGAAGAAGGGAATTCTGGCATTTCATGAGATGTTGGTGTCCGAGGAGAACTATTTGAACTGGTTTCCTTGGAACTGCTATTGGATGATCCACTTACTGCTGCAGTAGCTTTAAAATAAATATCTGACTGAAATGACAAAGAACTCATTGTTAGCAAAGCCAGATTTCCCAGTTCATCACTGAGACTGTGTGCAAAGGGTTGTCCTTTACATGGTGCAGCCACTGTATGCTGATTTGCCAATGCAAAGGCCTTAAAGACATCTGGAGCTGGTCCTACGAGAATCACCCCAGAGGAAAAGAATCCTCTGGTGGGGTAGAGTGGGCAGAGCAGCCAGCTCTTACACAATCCTTCAACCTGCAGTAAGAGAAGGAGGCATGGCCTGAACTTTTCAGTGGGCTGTCAACTCCTGACTGCTGTCCCAGCCCCTTGGCCCTCTTGGCAATGAATGTACATTAAAGAATGCACATTAGAGTAGCCTGAAGGACAAAGGTGACCAGCCCAGATGGCTCCAGGAATGGGAGAAGGTAAAAAATGGCACAGAGCCATATTTGCACACCCCTACCCTTCCAGGTATTGTGTGCTCCTCAAATACAACTGCGGAACTGGATGAAAGTCCAAGGGTTAGGCTCAATAACCAACTTGTGTTCATATGCAAGTAGAAAATGTAGCATAATCTTTCCTTCACTATCACTGCTCCTCATTAAAAATAGAGAATCCTCCCTCCTTTTTCCATGTGCATATGTAAGGGATAAGACCAAAATACACTTGGCCAAATTTATCCTTGAAGTCATGGAAATATCCAAGAATGAAGTTGGCCTATTTGCACTTATTCCATCCATTCACAAATGGTAACTCACTGAACCCCTTTACCCTATGTTCAGTCAAGGGAATTTCAGATGGAAAAGAGAAGCCTGTGTTACCTAAGAAGCTGCACATACACACTAGAAATGTGACCTCACACAGGGGTCCAATACCATTTTTCTGTGTCTTACCCGTGATGCAACAAGTTGAAGTTCCGGCACCACAGCTGTGTGGACTAGGTTCCCATTCACCACCAATCGGATCTCTATGGAATCAGTAGTGAAGGCCAGGATATAAGGGAAAGCACAAACTGCAAGGGAACAAGGGCTACTATTAATGAGAAAAATTATGAACATATATTTATCTCAGATGTTTTACAAAAGCACCTAGACCTTGAAAAAGATTCGAGAAGTTTCCCGAAAATCTGACTTTCTCTAGCATCTCATCTCTCTAGTGTAAATATTTTAGAGGTTTTAAACAGCCTCTAAAATGCTGCTGGATATCCAGCTGCATAAAGCCTGTGTGATTACTGACTTGCTACACTTCGTCTGGTATAGTTGGAATCTCTCAAATGAATGGGTGAGCACAAGAAAAAGAAGCCAGTGATTTCAGAATTTTGTTTCTGCATGGAAAAAAATCTGTCAAAGGTTCCTTGCTTTTCTAAACTATCAAATGCAAAAATCTAGCTGAACTGGCATGATCCTAGAACTGAATGTGACTGTAACACCCACTGCTGCTCCCGTAGGAGCCTAGTGCAATTCCATACCAAGTGGAAATGTTAAACCATCCTACTGGGTTACTACAGTCTCTTCTTACCAATAGCATAAGGAACCTGGTTCCAACTAAAATGGAAGTCAGATGCCGATGTCTGGACCAAAGGAGAACCCCCATTATAGGGGCATACCTTTCTGTAGTAGCAGACATCTGTAAGAAAAAGCATCTATTACTTCACACAGAAAATGACACGCAAATTGACATTAGATAAAATAGCTTAGAAAATTGGATTATATCTTCCTATACAGCAGTTAAAACCATAAAAACATGAATTTACTAACTGACTACAATTTTTAAAGGGCGAAAAACAGGTAATATAGAATATATAATATATTGTGTCACATCTCTGGTAAAAATCTGATTGTAAGTGCCTACTTTGAGGTCAACAATTACAAGAATTTTACAATTCATTATTTTTTTAATGAAATCATGTTCCCTTGTTTCCCTTGATCCTCCATTACTTGTCTGTGGCTAAAGACACAGGGAAGAAATGTTCTGAAGTTAACATCAATAGCACAGTATCTGTCAGCCAGCAGGAAACATTAGCACAGTTCACACTCTCCAAAGGCTGAAATGTACAGAGACGGGAAACTTCCGTGTGAGGCATAGGGGATATTAGGCATAGAGGTTTTATTAGTCAAATGACATATGTACCCCAGGGTTATGTTTACAATTGCTCAAATTCTATCGTGGTTTTCATGCACTGCATATTTTTTCCATCTGCAAGTGCTTCTACAGCACTTATTTCTAATCATAAAACTGAATTTTCCAACACTAAAAAGCAAAAAGGAGAATAAAAACATAGGTCAGCCAGTTAGAGAGGCAGGACTCCACTGACTGGAGATTATTGTAGTGATTATCCAATGTGAACTATGAATCAAAATCCATTTCCCTAGTTGAAGGACTTTTTTCACTTTAAGCCAGGAATAATATGCTTAAATTTTATCTGTACATCTGCAAAGTCAGAGCTGAAATCAAGGAAGTTACCATCTTTCTAAAAGTAGAACACACAACAGGGATTCTAGTAAAACTGAAAACCAGCTTACAAATCCCAGCTCTTTTTATTTACTCTATTTACTTGGACTGAAAAAACAGTTACCTACCTTTTCATTAACTATTGTTCTTTGAGATGTGTTGCTCATATCCATTCCAAGTAGGTGTGCGCGCCCTGGAGTCATTTCCCCCCTAGCGGTACCCATCGGGTCAGTGCATGCGCCCCCTGGAGTGGCGCCTCCATGATGCTGTATATAGGGCCCTGCTGACACGCTGCCTCCTCAGTTCCTTCTTGCCGGAAGACTCCGACAGAGGGGAAGGCAGGTGAGTTTTGGAATGGACATAAACACATCTTGAAGAACAAGTTACGAAAAAGTAGCAAACCATTTTTTCTTCGAGTGCTTTCTCATGTCAATTCCAAGTAGGTGATTCCCAAGCTGACCCAAGGTGGGGGTGGAGGGTGGGGTCGGAACTCACAGAATTGCTGACTGAAGAACGGCTCTGCCAAATGCTGTGCAGTCCCTGGACTGCTGAGTGATGGTGTAATGTGCTGTAAATGTGTGGACTGATGACCATATTGCAGCCCTGCAGATTTCCTGTGTAGGGATCTGCACCAAGAAAGCTGCCAAGGAAGCCTGTGTTCTAGTAGAGTGTGCTATGAGTGCTGGGGCTGGCACATTAGCTAGATTGTAGCAGGTCTGGACACAAGATGATCCATGATGACCTTTCATCCTATATGCTATAGTGATAAAGAGTTGGTCTGACTTACGAAAGGGCCTGATCTTCTCTATATAGAAGGCTAGCGCCCTCCTAATATCTAGGGAATGGAGGCTTCTCTCCCTGTTATTGGCATATGGTTTTGGGGAGGAATACTGGGAGGAAGATATCCTGGTTCATGCAGAACTGGCATACCACCTTAGGGAGGAAGGCAGGGTGAGGTCGCAACTGGACCTTGTCTTTGTAAAACACCCTATATGGAGGTTCAGATGTCAAAACCTTGAATATACCCTTCTGGCTAAGGTAATTGTGACCAGGAATGCCACCTTTCACAAGAGATGAAGCGAACATGACACTAAGGGCTCAAAGGGGGGGGGGGGCGCTAGGTGAGTACCAAGTTAAGGTCCCATGCTGGCACTGGACGACGAACCTGAGGATAGTCTGTCCAGACCCTTGAGAAACTGGAACACGCAATGGATCAGCGAGGATTGAACGCCCATTTGTACCCAGGTGAAATGCAGAGATCTCCACCAGGTACACCTTTATAGATGACACTGCCAGCTATAGTTGCTTTAAGTGTAGCAGATAATCCAAGATGAAGAGCAATGGTGCTTGTAATGGGGAAGTGCCTTTTTGTGTTGCCCAAATGGAAAACCTTTTCTACTTGGCCAAATATGTAGCCCTGGTGGAAGACTTCCTGCTGCCTAGGAGGACATCCCTGACCAGCCCCGAGTAGGCAGATTCCCTGGGATTCAGTCATGGAACTTCCATGCCATGAGGTAACAAGATTAGAGGTTGGGATGCTGCAGGCGACTGTAATCCTGCATGGTTAGGTCTGATACCAATGGTAGTTATTGGAGCAACCACAACCAACTCCCACAGCATTGTATACCAATGCTGCTGGGGCCACTCTGGGGCTGTCAGTATGAGGGATGCCCTCTCCCTTCTGATCTTCAGTAGGACCTTATGCACAAGCAGGAACGGGGGAAACAAAGTAGGTGGTGGTTCCATGGAAGGAGGAATGCACCTGCGATTGAGCCCGGGGCTGTGGCTGAGGAAGGAACAGAACTGCTGACACTTCCTGTCGAGTTGGGTCTACTACTTGACCCATGAACAGATCTACTTGGGGAACTCCCCACTGCTGGACGATGTTGTTAGTATATCTGGACGGATGGACCACTCATGATTGTGACAAGTTCTGCTGAGACTGTCCGCCAGAATGTTCTGGGATCCAGGCAGGTAAGATGCCTCTAGGTTCATATAGTAAGCGATGCAGAAGTCCCACAATTTGAGAGCTTCTTGGCATAGGGAAGAAGAGCGCGCTTCACCCTGGCTGTTTATATACAACACTGCTGTGTGTTGTCTGTCATGACTGACACTTGGAATGTTTGGTACACCAGGTGAATTGCTCTCAGCTCCCTGACATTGATGTGGAGCAACAGCTGTGTCGGGGACAAAAGGCCTTGAGTCCTGAGGGTCCCTACATGCACTCCCCATCCCGACTTGGATGCATCTGTAACCAGACATAGTGATGGCTGGGGTCTGGAAAATGGAATTCCCGAGCATACCAGCTGAGCATTGGTCCTTCACTGGAGGACCTCAATGATCCAAGGATGGAGTGAAACCACCTTGTCCGATTTGTCTTTGCTTGGTCGATAAGCCAATGCCAACCACACCTGGAGAGGTCTGAGCTGCAGCCTCATGTGCTGGACCATGTATGTGCAGGAAGTCATGTGACCTAGGAGTTTCAGGCAATTTCTTGCCATAGTGGTGGGAAATTGACTCAAGTCCTTTATGAAGGAGCACATAGTCCTGAAGCGAGACTCTGGTAGAAGTGCCCTGGTCTGAATCGAATATAGGACTGCTCCTATAAATTCTATCCTCTGAGTAGGGGACAATGTTGACTTGGGCATGTTTAGCCAGAGACCCAGTTTGCTGAAGGTTGATCATATCAGATCGATGTGGACCTGTACTTGTTCTTTGGAATGGCCCTTAACTAGCCAGTCATCTAAATACAGAAACACCTGTACCTGTTTCCTTAGGAAAGCGGCTACAACTGCCATACATTTGGTGAAAACTCGAAGGGCTGCTGAGAGCTTGAAGGGAAGGACTGTAAACTGATAATGAGCCTGATTTAGTACGAACCTGAAGAACCTCCTGTGAGACAGAACTACTGAAATACAAAGTAAGCATCCTTTAAATTGAGGGCAGCATACCAATCCCCTGGATCCAGGGAGATGATGATCGTGGCCAGAGAAACCATGAGAAACTTCAACATATTCATGAATCTGCTGAGGTTTTGCAGATTGAGGATAGGTCTGAGACTCCCAATGGCCTTTTGTATTAGAAAATATCAGGAGTAGAACCCCTTTCTCCTTAGCTCTGGAGTAACCTCTTCTACTGCTCCTGCTCATAGGAGCTTTTGCACTTCCTGTATAAGGAATTGCTTGTGAGAAGGATCCTTGAAGAGGGATGGGGAAGAAGAATGGGAGGGTGGGAAGGAGAAGACTTGGACAGAATATCCCAATTCCACCGTATGCAGCACCTACATGTCTGTGCTGGAGCCACGGCTGGGGCTGCCACCCTGGGGCTGCCAGCAGGCGCTAGGATTGTGCACAGCTCCGGGGCAGCTGGTGGGCCCTGGGTCCGCATGTGGCTGCCTCTCTGGGGTGGCTGGGCCCACATGTAGCTCAGGGCGCCAGGCTGGTTCTGGGGCTGCTAGCCAGGACTCTGAGGCAGCTGCAGGTGCTGGCTAGGGCATCCCTGTTGGGATTTGGGGCGGCCTGGCTCTGGGTAGGGTGGGGTGGGGCAGGGCTCCTCTGGCTGCAGTGGGGGGGGAACTGCATGGTGGTGAAGGAGGGGGCGGGGCGTGGCCTCATGTGGAAGGGGAGGAGCCATAGGCTAGCCTCTCCTAACGGGCGATTCACCCAGCACCCATGAGTGACCATGAGATGGTCGAGTTCAGGATCATTACAAAAGGAAGAAAGGAGAACAGCAGGATACAGACCCTGGATTTCAGAAAAGGAGACTTTGGCTCCCTCAGGAGGGACAACCTGGGAGACTAATATAATGGGGAAAGGAATCCAAGGGAGCTGGTTGTATTTTAAAGAAACCTTATTGTGGGCAAAGGAACAAACCATCCCGATGTGCAGAAAGAGTAGCAAATATGATAGGCAACCAGCTTGGCTTAACAAAGAAGTCTTTGGGGATCTTAAACACAAAAAGGAAGCTTATAAGAAGTGGTCAGAAGCAGCAGCAGCTTGGTCAGATGACTAGGGAGGAGTATAAAAATACTGCTCAAGCATGCAGGAGTGAAATCAGGAAGGCCAAAGCACAATTGGAGTTGCAGTTAGGAAGGGACGTGAAGGTTAAGAAGAAGAGTTTCTACAGGTATGTTAACAACAAGAAGGTGGTCAGAGAAGGTATAAGCCCCTTACAGAATGGGGGCGGCAACCTACTGACAGATGATGTGGAAAAAACTGAAGTACTCGATGCTTTTTTTGCCTTTGTCTTCACAGAAAAGGTCAGCTCCCAGACTATTGCACTGGGCAGCACAGAATGGGGAGGAGATGAGCAGCCCTCAGTGCTGAAAGAACAGGTTCAGGACAATTTAGAAAGGCTGGACATGCACAAGTCCATGGGGCCGGATGCAATGCATTCAAGGGTGCTGGGGGAGTTGGCTGATGTGTTTGCAGAGCCATTGGCCATTATTTTGAAAACTCGTGGCGATTGGGAAAAGTCCCAGATAATTGAAAAAAGGAAAATATAGTGCCCATCTTCAAAAAAGGAAATGAGGAGGATCTGGGGAACTACAGATCAGTCAGCCTCACCTCAGTCCCTGGAAAAATCATGGAGCAGATCCTCAAGGAATCCATTTTGAGACACTTGGAAGAGAGGAAGGTGATCAGGAACAGTCAGAATGGATTCACCAAGAGCAAGTCATGTCTGACCAACCTGACTGCCTTCTATGATGACTGTGTGGATGTGGGGAAAGCAGTGGATGTGATATACCTTGACTTTAGTAAAGCTTTTGATGCAGTCTCCCACAGTATTCTTATCAGCATATTAAAGTATGGGTTGGATGAATGGACTATAAGATGGATAGAGAGCTGGCTAGATCATTGGGGTCAACAGGTAGTGATCAATGGCTCTATGTCTAGTTGGCATCCGGTCACATGCAGAGTGCCGAGGGGTCGGTGCTGTGGCCGATTTTGTTCAACATCTTCATTAATGATCTGGAGGATGGGGTGGATTGCACCCTCAGCAAGTCTGAAGAGGACACTAAGCTGGGGGAGTGGCAGATACATAGGAGAATAGGGATAGGATAGAGAGTGACAGACAAATTAGAGGATTGGTCCAAAAGAAATCTGATGAGGTTCACAAGGACAAGTACAGAATCCTGCACTTAGGATGGAAGAATCCCATGCACTGCTACAGTCTGAGGACCAACTGTCTAGGCAGCAGTTCTGCAGAAAAGGACCTGGGGGTTACAGGGGACAAGAAACTGGGTATGAGTCAACAGGGTGCCCATATTGCCAAAAAGACTAACAGCATATTGGGCTTCATTAGTAAGAGTATTGTCAGCAGATCGAGGGAAGTGATTATTCCCCTCTATTCGGCATTGGTGAGACCACATTTGGAGTACTGTGTCCAGTTTTGGGCACCCCACTACAGAAAGGATGTTGGAAAATTGGAAAGAGTCCAGAGGAGGGCAAAAAAAAAAAAATGATTAGGTGGCTGGAGCACATGACTTATGAGGAGAGGCTGAGGGAACTAGGCTTGTTTAGTCTGCAGAAGAGAAGGGTGAGGGGGGATTTGATAGCAGCCTTTAACGACCTGAAAGGGTTCCAGGGAGAATGGAGCTAGACTCTTTTCAGTGGTAGTAGATGAGAGAACTAGGAGAAATGGTCTCAAATTGCAGTGGAGGAGGTCTAGCTTGGATATTAGAAAAATCTTTTTCACTATGAGGGTGGTGAAGCACTGGAATGGGTTACCTAGGGAGGTGGTGGAATCTCCATCCTTAGAGATTCTAAAGATGTGGCTTGACAGAGCCGTCTGGGATGATTTAGTTGGGGTTGGTCCTGATTTAAGCATAGGGTTGGACTGGACCTCCTTAGGTCCCTTCTAACCCTAAAGTTCTATGAATCTATGATCTTATATGACATACTTTGTGTTAAACGATACACAAGTATACCATAAAGGTGAACATGGGGGTGCAGGAAATCACAGGCAGGTTTATCTCTAAACGGTACTGCACCCTGATGCGATGCCAAAGGTCTTCTCTCCTGCTCCTCATTCTGGTGGGGGACTGCTGTCAGGTCCCTGGCCGCCTCAAATGTGTCTGGGGTGGAAGGAGAGTACAGTTCTGCAACATGGCTCTCCCTCGATGGTATCCCTTGCGGGGCCAAAGTCGACAGTGCCGGCCCTGGAGGGAAAGGTACAGTCATGGAACGCACAAGGTTATCACCTCTCTCTGTAGCCCTTACTGTAGACGAGTGCCCTTTGTCTGTTTACTTCCGCCTTTTGTGCGGTACCGGGGAGTGGGAACAGTGCTAGGTCTTCGGCACTGGGGAGTACCGATGGCGAGGGTCCTTTGGTGCTGGATCCTTTTTCTGCACCGTAGTCTCCCTTAGAGAGGGTAGCCCCAAGGTGCTAAGTGCTGAGTCTGAATGGCTTGCCTGTGGGTGGAGAGCTGCCTCCATGAGAAGGTGCTTAAGTCTGATGCTCCCATCTTTTTTGGTCCTTGGCCAGAAACCCCTGATAATCTTACACTGGTCGGCCTGATGGGCTTCCCCAAAACACTTCAAGCAGGATTAGTGGGGATCGCCCTGGGGATTAGGCTTCTGGCAGGTCCCACATGGTTTGAAACCTTGAGACTGAGGAATGCCCCAGTCTCCTATTGTAATGGAAGAGTGTTCCCCCAAATATACTCACCTAACTAAAAACTAAACTACCTATAATTATTATTTATAGGTTGATGCATTTCTAACACTAGAGGAAAGCTTGCTGATGGGAGAAGGCAAGAAGCTCCAATGACCATCACAGGCAGTAAGGAGGAACTGAGGCGGTGGCGGGTCAGCAGGTTCTTATATACAGCGCTATGGAGGCGCAACTCCAGGGGACGCCTGTACTGATCGGACTGGTACCACTACTGGAAAAACCTTCCAATAACTGTGCATGCAACGCGTGTAGACCTACTTGGAATTGACATGAGCAAACATTTGAAGAAGAACTCTTGAATTTTGTCTGAAAGGATGCTAGTATTCCCTCACATGTCTAATCTTTCGTATCAATGGGTACTTATATGGACCTCATTAGTGTAATGTTTGAGCACCTCACAATCTTTGATGTATTTATCCCCACAACATCTCTGTGTCGTTAGGAAATGTGGTCATAGGGAGACTAAGGCCGAGATTTTTGAAGGTATTTAGGCATTACTGCACTCAATGCTGCAGTGCCTACCTAATTTAGGAGCCTAAATCTCATTTTCAAAAGGAATTTTGGTGTTTATGAGCCTAAATTCCATTGACTGACAATGGTATTAGGCTTGTAAAAGTGCCTGAACCCCTTTTGAAAATAAGACTTAGACTCCTAAATACCTTTAAAAAGTTGGTGCCTAATTGACTTGCCCAAGATTACACAGGAAGTCTGTGGTGGAGCAAGGAACTGAACTAATGTCTCCCAAGTCTCAGGCTAGAGTCCTAATCATTGGATGGTTGATTAAAGATTGTTGGTAATGGGGCCATATAAGTACCCTAGATAGACAGAAAGGCAGTTATAATAGTGGATACCTAAGAGCTGGCATTTTAGTGAATGATAAACACCAGAGGTGGTTCTCCAAAATTGGGGAATTTCATCTGTACACCTGAAAATAGAAGCAAGTCGCTGATGTTTCTAAATCCTGTAATTTGTCAAAAACAGCAGTGGAAATGATGTATATTTAAAAACTGTGAACATAGCAATTATATCATCTCGCAATATGTAGATACATATCCCAATGACATAAATAAGATTGATACAAGCAGATTGATATATTAAGTTTTCAAACTTCCTTTGCTATTGCCTGGATCAAATAAAACAATACTTACAGTTATAACACAACAGTAGACCAGCTTCACCATCTTCATATACATCAATAGCTGCAACAAAATTAACCTGCAATGATAATGGGTAAGGGTAGTGGGCAGACTAGATACAGAGGTTATTACAAACTGCTTTTTAGAAAAATGCACACTTTGTCCCAGAGTCAGTGGAGATGCACTCCTGCAGCTCAGAACAAAATCTGTCCTTTTCAAGTGTAACCCTCTGTAATTATGCTTTTATTTGGCATTCATTGTAAATGCATCCTTAGTAAGGGATTCGATTAGTTTTGCAATTAATATTTTCTATAGTAACATTATAATGTAGTAGAAGAACTTATTTGGCAACACAGATGTTTAGAAAAGGGGAGTTACTTATCCTTCATAACTGGAGTTCTTCAAAATGTGTAGTCTCTATCTGTATTCCAACTGTGAATACGCATGCACTGATGCATCTGAGTCTGGAGAGTTTTAGATTTAGATGAGTCTTTAAATTTTAGCATCTGTTTTGCCTGTATAGCTGTTCTCCTCATGATCCATACTGAGAGTATAAGCGGTGGTGCGAACTGACACCTCTCCAGTTCCTTTTACTGCAAATCAGAGAGATCTGAATCAGAGGGAAATCTTGGCAGGCAGTAGAACACAGATAGGGACCACGCATCTTGAAGAACTCCAGTTACGAAGACTATATAACTTTCTTTGTTTCTTCACGTGCTGGTCTCTGTGTGTATTTCACCATGGGTGACTGCCTAGCAGTACTCAGAGAAAAGGTCGGTGCGAGGATGCAGCTGGAATGGCTGCTCGCAGAACTGCCATCCCAAAGAATGTGTCAGTGGAGGAGGCTTGAAAGAAGGCATACATTGTCTCATGAATGTGTGGCTGGAACTGACACACCCTTGTAAATGTCAAGCAGAGGTACTTATTCGAGTAATGGTACTAAGGCTGCCTGTGCTCTCATAGGATGAGCCCAAACCCTGTGTGTGTATGCTAAGACAGTATGCCAGTTGATAAAGTAGGATGCAGTCAGAGATCCACCTGGAGATCTTCTGGGAGGAAATAGTTTATCCTTGGACTTGTTCTGTTGTGGCCTTACTATGGCGGAGGTGTGGGCCTTCAGAAAGAACATAGGTAAGTGCATATTCTGTTTTATATGAAATTCCTAAACTGATTTAAGTTGTAGTTGTAGTGAGACCTTGTTTTTATGCAATGTAGTATAAGGAGAATTTGCTATTAGGCTCCTAGCTCACTTATTTGTCTGGCTGAGATGATGGCAGCAAGATAGGAAATTTTCATCAACAGGTAAAGCATCAAGTTAAAGGGTGGTGGGATGACTGTTGGAAGCACTAAATTAAGGTCCCAATGAGGGTTGGTTTTATTATTCTTGGGAAAGTTCTAATTAAAACCTTTTAAAAACTTGGAGGTGATTGGGTGAGTAAAGACAGTGTAGCTGTCTGATGGAGGGTGATGTGCTGATTGCTACTAGGTTAACCTGTGTCAAGCTAAGGGAAAAGCCCGACTTCTTGAGCGTAAGAAGGTCATCTGAGGTATCAGGGATAACTGCTGACTCAGGAGACATACAGAGTTGCTGGGCCCAGATAGAGAGGTGTTTCCACTTGGCAAGACAACAGTTTCTCATGGAGTCCATTCTGCTATTAGTAAGTATGACTTCTATAATCTGGGAACAGGAAAGAAAGGTTACTTACTTTTAGAGATGTGTTGCTCAAGTTAATTCCCAAATTAGGTGTGTATGCGCGTGCCACATGCACCGGTGCCGGAAAACTTTTTTCCCTAGTGGTACCTGTAGGAGCTGACTCTAGCACCTCCTGCAGTGGCATGCACATGCACCCGCTCATAGGCACCATTGGCTCCCCCTCCCTCTCAGTTCCTTCTTGCTGGAACTCCAATTGAGGGGAAGGAGCGTGGGTGTGGAATGGACATGAGCAACACATCTCGAAGAACAAGAGTTACAAGGTAAGTAACTTCTTTCTTCTTTGAGTGCTTGCTCATTCCATTCCTAAATTAGGTGACTTTACTAGCAGTCTCCCCGGTGGTGGGTAGGAGCTCATGGACATAACACTTGAAGCACCGATCTACTGAAGCCAGTATCGTCCCGAGCTTGCTGTGTTAAGGCAGAGTGGGACACGAAGGTATGTACCAATGACCAGGTAGCTGCCCTGCAGATGTCCTGGATAGTGAGCTTGAAAGGACGCAGATGAGGCCTGCGCTCTTGTTGAGTGGGCTGTCAAGGCATGGGAGGCATGATTCCAGCCTGCTCATAACAGACTTGGATGCAGGCCATGATCCACTTGGCAATATGCAGTGAGGAAACTGGCAACCCCTTCCTCCAGTCCGCAATAGCCACAAAGAGTTGCGTTGAATGACAAAAGGGTTTGGTTCTGTCGATGTAAAATGCCAGAGCCTGTCTCAGATGGAGAGAATGCAGGCGTCTCTCTTCACTGGAGCTATGAGGTTTTGGACAAAAGACAGGTAGAAAGATGTCCTGGTTAAGGTGAAAATGAGAGACTACCTTAGGCAAAAAGGCTGGGTGTGGGCGTAGTTGGACCTTGTCCTTATAAAAACCCAATGTAGGGTAGTTCGGATGTTAATGCCCTGATCTCTGAAACTTGTCTGGTGGACATAATAGCCACCAGGAAGACTACCTTCCAGGACAGGTATGTAAGGTAGCATGAGGCCATGGGTTCAAAGGGCAGTTCGCTGAGTCTGGAGAGGACCAAGTTCAAGTCCCACTGAGGAGAAGACTTCCTTATTGGTGGGAAAAGCCTTTCTAATCCCTTAAGAAACCTGCCCGTCATATTGTGTTAAAAGACTGTTCTACCTTTCACCAGAGGGTGGAAAGCAGATATGGCCGCTACATGGACCTTGATAGATGAGAAGGCCAATCCCCCTTGTTTCAGATAGAGCAGATGCTCCAAAATTGTTGGGATCGATGCCTCTGCTGGGGACACGCCATGTTCAGTCGCCCAGCAGGTGAAGCACTTCCACTTAGCCCTATAGGCTGATCTGGTCAATAGCTTCCTGCCTTCCAAGAGCAAGCCCTGAACTTGGGTTGAGCAGGCTTGCTCCTCCTGACTCAGCCATGGAGCATCCATGCCGTCAGATGAAGGTGGGTCAGTTCCAGGTGCAGCAGGTGACTTTGATCTTGAGACAGGAGGTCCGATTGCAGCGGCAGGGTCCAAAGCCTGGGTCCCACCAGCTCTAAAAGTATCCCAAACCAGTGTTGTTGTGGCCATGCTGATGCTACAAGGATGACCCGGGCCTTCTCCCTCTTCACTTTCAGGAGGACTTTGTGGATTAGCGGTATTGGTGGGAAGGCGTACAAGAAGCTCCCCAACCAGGAGAGGAGAAAGGCATCTGTGATGGAGCCCGCACTGAGTCCCTGATGGAAACAAAAGTGACGGCACTTTTGTTGGCACTGATGGCAAAGAGGTCCATTTGGGGGTTGCCCCACCTCCCACCTTTGGAAGATGCGGGTCGTTACCTCTGGATGGAGGGACCACTCGTGGCGAAGGACCTGCTGAGACAGTCAACCAAAGACTTGTTGACTCCTGGGAGATGAACTGCTATTGGGTGAATGTTGTGAGTGACGCAAAAGTCCCAGAAACTCACACCTCCTGACACAGAGCCGATCGCCCCCCGCCCCCAATCTGTTCACAAAGTACATGGAGACCGTATTGTCCGTGAGTATTTGCATCACTTTATCACTAAGATGTGGCAGGAAGACCATACAGGCTAGACTAATTGCCCTGAGCTCCTTGATATTGATGTGCGGCCGCAGTTCCCCTGCGGTCCACATGCCCTGGGTCTTTAGGGAACCCAAGTGAGTTCCCCACCCCAGGTCTGAGGCAGTGGAAATCAGTGTTACCAATGACCCGGGCGCTTTCAAGGGCATTCCCGAGAGCACCCGACGTGGATCTGTCCCCACCAGGGAGATAAGTACTTCCAGACAAACCATAAGTATCCTGTCCAGGTGGTGCATAACTGGAGAACACACCGACGCCAACCACATCTGGAGGGGTCTGAGGTGTAGTCTGGCATGGGGACCACGTAGGTGCAGGCCGCCATGAGGCATAGAAGGCTGAGGCAGACCCTCGCTGTCATGAGGGGGAGGGACGAAATGCGGGTTATAATATCTGATTGTCCCCTCTCATTAGGCTGCTTCTTGTGCCTTTTCCTAGGCACTAGGGATGGCTAACAGTGCCAGAACTCTTGCATGGCAGGAAGAGCACTCCTTACCAACGCTGTGGTACTTGGTGCTGAGTCTGACCGGCTCGGAGGAAGGTCTCAGTGTCTCCTCCATGAGTAAAAACTTCAGCCTGGCTTCCTGGTCCTTCTTCATATGAAGCTTAAAGACTCTGTAAACCAGGCAGCTAAAGTGTGGATCACTCAGGGACATAGCCTTGTTGCAGGAGGCACAGGGCTTGAAGCCTGGTAACTGAGGCATCCCTCAGCACTATGTCCCTGAGTGATCCATACTCTAGCTACCTGAAATGCTTGGGAGAGGCTCACGTCAGGGACCACTCCCAGGTCTACAGGGACTTTAATGGTCGCTCCTATTAAGTATAGTCTGGGTCAGAGTTAGAGTGGACTCCTCTATAGTGACAGAGACTCCCAGGGATGGTAGGAGAAGGGTCAGTGACAAGGTCAGTGCTATGTGACTGTAATAAGTCAGTCATCCAGATAGTAGAACTTTCCAGTCAGAGATGTGCAATTACTATAGAAAACACTTCTATTAAGCCTCTTGGAGAGGACAGGAGAATGGACAACAAGAGGAAAGACAGTGCTAATACTAATGACTAAGAGTCAGGTAGGCAATATCACCATAAAATGATTTAATCAGGTGAAGAATCTGGACAAGGCCAAGCAGAAACAAATAAGAAATCGGTACACCAATGCAAAAAAACCCTGCATCCCAAGCAAAGGGAAAAAATTTGTAGGGAAGGATTGCAGACCAAACTGGATGAACAAGCAGCTCAAACAGATTATTAAGAGAGAGCAGAACACTTACAAGAAATAAAAGAAGGGATGCAGCAAAATAAAGGTTCTTTAGGCATATAAATTAAAAGAAAAAGAAAAAAGTAGTCAGACCACTAAACACTGAGGGCAGAATGGGGATTAAAGTTAATTTAGGGAGGGCCTAACACCTAAATGAATATTTTGCCTCAGTTTTTAAGAGTAAAGAGGAGTTTGGGGACAGCAGCAGGGTAACTAATGAGAATGAGGATATGGAAACAGAAATGACCACATGTGAGGTGGAAGCCAAACTCAAACAGCTTAATAGGACCAAATCGGAGGGCTTGGATAATCTCCATTCAAGAATATTAAAAAAACTGGCACATGAAATTGCAAGCCTAATAGCAAGGATTTTGAATCAATCTGTAAATTTGGGGGTTGTATCCTATGACTGGAGAATCGCAAATACAGTATCTATATTTAAGAAAGGAAAAAAAGTGATCTGGGAAACTGTAGGCCTGTTAGTTTGACCTAAATTGTATGCAAGCTTTTAGAACAAATTTTGAAAGAGTAATTAAAAACATGGAGGTAAATGGTAATTGGGATAAAATACAATATGACATTACAAAAGATAGATTGTGCCAGACCAACCTGATGTCTTTCTTCAAGAAGATAACTGATTTTCTGGATAAAGGAAATGCAGTAGATCTAATCTACCTTTAATTTCAGTAAAGCATTTGATATAGTTTCACATGGGAAATTATTAATTAAATTGGAGCAGATTAATGGTGGATTAATATGAGAATCAAAAAAGTGGGTAAGAAACTGGTTAAAGCGGAGACTACTGTAGGCCCTACTAGATATGTCTACACTGCAATAAAAGACCCACGGCATGGCCAAATTGTTTTGTGTAGACATTGGGGCTCAGGCTGTAGCTTAGGCTCTGAGATCCCGCGACGGGGGTTAAGTCTCAGAGCCCAGACTCCAGCCTGCACCCCAGTGTCTATACTGAAATTTTATAACCCCACAGCCCAAGACTAGATGGCCATAGATGGGACTCTAGATGGAAAGGGCTCTGAGTTACTAAAGATAATTCTTTCCCAGGTGTCTGGCTGGTGGATCATGCCAATATGCTCAAGATCTAACTCATTACCATATCTGGGGTCAGGAAAGAATTTTTCCCCAGGTCTGATTGTCAGAGACCCTGGGGGGAAGAGGGAGAGGGTAGAAGAGGGGAGGGGTTGGCCTTCTGTTGCAGTGTGGGCAATGGGTCACTTGCTAGTTTGAGTTAGAGTAAATGGTGGATTCTTTGTAATTTGAAGTTTTAAAATGAAGATTTGAGGTCTTCAATAACTCAGCTGGAAGTTATGGGTCTATTAAAGGATTGGGGTGGGTGAGGATCTGTGGCATGCAATATGTAGATGGTCAGACTGGATGATCACAATGGTCCATTCTTGCCTTAAAGTCTTTGAGATAGTGCTTGTGGCCCACTAAAAATCTGAGGAATCTTCCTTGGGACAGGTGAATATCGATGTAGAGAGCTGTAAACCATACGTCTTTTACTAGGGATGTTATGCCAATGTGACCATGCAGAATTTTACCTTGCAAATAAAGATATTGAGTCACTGAAGGTCAAAGATGGGTCTGTCTTTTTGGGGACAAGAAAATATGTGGAGTAAAACTCCTTTCCTTGATGCTGAAGAGGTACCCGCTCTGCTGTAGGAGGGATTCTACCTCCTGAAGGAGGATATCCTCATGAGAGTGGTCCCTGAAGAAGGACAGGGAAAGGAGTTTTGGAAAGGGTGGAGAGGGGAACTCAATGTGTAGCCGGTGGATAATATCAAGCAGCTATTTGTCCATTGTTATTGCCTTCCAATTCTGGGGAAATCATGCTAAGGCATCCACCAAAGCAAATCTGGGAGTTGGGTGGATATGGCATCAAAACTGGTTCACAGATTTTGAGTGTGCCATCAAAAGTATCTTCTGATTGGGAGTGAGGTTGTGTAGCTGCAGTAGAGGTGGAAGGGGCAGTGTATCTAGACTTTTGTATCCTCTGCCATTTGTGAGATGACTCGTAAGAGCGTAGCCTCAGCTTATGGTACTTCCTCTTCAGGGCTGGTATTTATACCCAGGAAGTGGAGCGTTGCCCTGGAATCCTTTAGCGAATGTAAAGATTAATTTATCTGCTGGTGGAAAAGATTGAGTTAATTACTGTACAAGTGTTCTATACCTCCTAGGGAGCTCCAAAGAGTGTAGCCAGGATTCCCAATGCAGCACTGTAGCTGTTCACCATGGATCTTAAAACACTATGAGCAGAGTTGACTGTGATTTGTAGTGAGGTTCTTGCCACCAATATGCCTTCACTGATAAAGGCTTGAAATTGGATCCTAGCCTCTTGGGGCACTTCTCTTTAAAAGCCCTGAATTTAGAATAGATGTAAAATATCATATTTTGCTAGCAAGGCTTGATAGCTGGGGATTCTAAATTGAGGCTGGAATACTTTTCTCCTTAAGATGTCTAAATGTTTACCCTCCTTGTCATAGAGGTGGTCCTTGGATGTTGCTCTCTGGGCTTTTCTGTGGCTACTTGGATGACTAGGAAGTTTGGGGCAGGGTGGGAGAAAAAGAACGCTGCTCCCTTAGCCAGGGCAAAGTACTGCTTTTCTACCCTTGTAGTGGTAAGGACACACATGGCTGGCATGTACTGTACAGTTCTTGCTGGTTCCAGTATGGCCTTGTGAAATGGGAGTGCCATTGGGCTAGACCCTGTAGGTTGTCCAAGAGCTTGAGCTGTAAGTACTAGATCTCCTCTAAGGGGACATGGAGCTCTTCTGCTACTCTCTGACATAGCTCTTGGAAATATTTATTGTCATCCAGAGGAGAAAGCAAGGTTGTTGCACTCACTTCATCATGTGAAGAAGAATAACTGTTGGTACTGGTGGATCCAATCTGTCTTCCTCCTCCACAGGTTTAGGAGGCTCTAGTTGATCCCCTGCGGGACAGAGGTGGTATGACTCCTTATCGGATTGCACAGTCTCGAAGTGTAACATATATGGGTCCCATAGCCCCAAGTAAAGCCAATATGAGAGCAAATAAAGTCGCAAGTAGGTTGTGATGGTCCCCAAGACAGTGCATATGGTACCATCAGTCCTGATGAGAGTGGTCCTTACTGGACTGGTAGTAAGAGGCTCTCAAACCTCTGTCTGGACAGAACTCTCTCAGTGGAGGGGAAGATAATTCCACTGAAACATATAACTCTCTGGAAGATGAAAAGGTTAGGTTCCATCAGCAGTGTCATCGGTACTGCTGGCAGGAAGCCAAAGCTAATGGATGGAATGAGACATGAGCTTCTCTCTGGCATTAGAATTTCCCTGGCGAGCATTGGTCCCAACAATGGGGAGAACTACGGATGTAGGATGAAGAAGATATCCTCTGATGTGATGTAGGAACCTTAGAAAGCTGAGTATTGTCACCCTGGACCACTGGAGTCAATTTAATGGAACTCTTGGTAGTCAGTGTTTTTTCCCAGGGTTATGGTAGTACCACCACTGATGGAGCCTCCAACCACATGATTATTGCTGGTACTGATGCTTCACAGTCCTTTGGCTCTTGGTGCTTTGTTTTACCCAGTATTGAGGTCACTGTTAATAATGATGTGGGGAGAATTTCTTGCTCTTTTGACTTTTGGCTTAGGCCGTAGTATGTCCTTGTATCCTGGGCATGAAGACTTAGCTGACCTGGATGGGGTCAGGGAGGGATCTCTTCTCTTAGAAGATCTAGTAGGAGTTCTTTTATGTTTACAGGAGTGCCTCTTACTCTTGTGAGAAGGCCCGGACAAAGGGTCCTTTCTTTTAGCCACACCCGCTCCAGAGTAAGACCTTGAACTACGAGGTGCATTCCTCAACGTCTCAGGCAATGTACAGAGTTCTTCCTTGCCTGGATCTGATTGAGGCCTCACAATGTGCTCCATTAGATGCTTCTGAAGTTGGAGTTCTTGTGCCTGCCACATTCATCTGGGAAAAGAGCAGCAGAATCTGGCACTTAGTGGAGATATAAGGTTCTTTGAAGCAGTAGAAGCAGCGCTGGTGGTTGTCACTGACCAAAAAGGAGTTGGGGCACAAAACACAATTCTTGAAGCCTGGCAGTGTGGTTATAATCTAAATCTTGGACTGACAGAGGATTTCTCAGGGTGGGGATTCTAATTTACAAACTACTTATCTATCTAATAACAACTAACAATATAAACATTTTAAATATTTACAGATAAGAATTCCTAAGAGGATCAGTTCTGGACACTGGAGGATTCCTAATCAGACCGTGTGAAGTCAAAGAAGGAACTGGTACGGACCATGGGGGAAGCAACTGCACAGGTGTTGACCAACAGATACTACTTGCTAGAAATCTCCAGTCTCAGGCACATGGAGCACATGTGTACCAACAGTGGAATATACATAGGGACCAGCATTCAAGGAAGAAATAGGCTGTATTTCAGTAGAGCTGGCTGAACCACACCGCAATGCTAAAAATGCCAGCTCTAACACGCTAACTTTTTCAAACATCAAATAAAGAAACCCAACATTCCACACCATTACTGGCAGGCTGGAAAGACTGTAAGCGCCCACCTTCCCTCTCAGGAATTTTATTTAAAAACAAGAAGGAGATCAATTTGGCAGTTGTTCCAGGTTTAATGAATTTATACATGAAAATAAAGCATTACTGTACAGATTTGATGCGCTGGAAAATAGGACAACAATCAAGAATCTGAGAATTGGAATGAGAGAAAATGGACACTGGAGAAAGTGGAAAATTTTACAAAGTATGGGCTACAGAAATTCTTAGACTGCAACCCTCAACTGATCCTTTGCAACTAAATTCAGAATCTGGAATGCCCATAAATAGGCTTGGACACAAACCAATGAAAATATATTTCCATCAATAATAATTGAAATTTACAGACAGGCAAAGTAAGAAAAATGCTGCTTGAGAAATTACTACAGTCAAAATCTGGTGATTTAGATTTTTGAATTAGGCTTATTACAAATGGACTAGCAAACAAATAGTAAAAACAGGTATAATCTTTTGATTTAAGACTATTTACTTTGGGCTTGTCTTCACTTACCTCGGAGATTCGGCGGCAGTCGACCCGAGTTACGCAAACTATGCAAAAAATTGCGTAACTCCCGTCGACCTCTGTGCTTCTGGTCTGCGCTCAGTGTTCACTGCACTGCGCCGATGGGAACCATGTTCCCATTGACACAGCGCTACACCACTTGAGAAGGTGGTCTTAATACGTCAATTTCTGGATTGACTGAGCGGGTCTTCACTGACCACTCAGTCAATCCAGATAAGTCGATCTGACCGCGGCGAATTTGCCGCCGTCAGTGAAGACGTAGTCTTTGTCAGCTTCACACGTAAAAATATACAAATTTGTTTTAACAGTTTATAGAGCTTTAGCTTTTTGAATCTCAACATCTTTTGTCATTAAATATCGTCTGACCCCCATAATTTTCCACAACTCTGAATATTTACATTGATAATCAAAAAATCCCATAATTATGCATAACAGTGAAAATGTAAAATAGATAAAAAAGCTTTAAAATGAACAGATTTTATCTGCTGAAATTATATAAAAATAAAATTTGAATTATTGGTGGTGTGCAGTATGTAATAAGGAATCATGAAATTCTGTAAGCAGCACAATCAAAACTATAAACTAGTTATAACGGATACTGGACTGGAATCAGTATGGTGATGAGCATGGTATGAAACCCTTAGATGCACTACATTATATTAGACAAATACTTTCCAGATCATATTACTAGATTAATGAATAAGAAGATTTTAACGTTGTTAAAAATCAACTTCACGAGCAATGTCTCCTCAGCTATCCTTTAGCCAAACAGCCTCACAAGAGACTATACTGGACATTTATATTCTTGTTTAGTGGGTCTGTATTGCTCAGGCAGTTGATAAAGAGGATATGGAAACATATACACAGCAGAACCGCATGATCTTTGAGATTCTTCTGTATATATATTTCCATATATGTTTCCCAAACACCTCGGGAATGGAGGTTGTTTGTAACTCTGAAATGTTCGTAACTCTGAACAAAACATTACGGTACAGTACTCTTCTGTCAGTGTCTTCCAGCTGTGGTTGGGAGAGATCACTGCAAAGGTGGCACCTGGCACCACTGCCTGGTTTGCAAGCAGCTCCCTGCCCTATTCCGGTTTTTGCCTTTGGGCTGAACTAGGGAGGCCCATCTTGCATTCTTGGCCACAGCCCTCAGCCACCTCTCCCCAGGGCTCACCCTGCTCTGTGCACTGCCTACTGCACTCCAGAGTCAGCATGTGGCAAGGGATTGGCCCCAGCCCGCTGCCAGCACCCCTCCCTCTCTCCCCTACCCCTTGCACTCCCAGAGGTGCAGCCGCGACCCAGGAGTGGAACCATGGGCAAAGCTTGGGTCACATTGGTGCACAGGCTGTGGCCCTTTAAACTCCTCCAGAGTGCAGCCTCTGGCTCCCACTCCAGACCAGGATTTGGCTGCAACAGCTGCAGCTCTCAGCAACTCGGTCTCCTGTCTCCCTCCTGAGGGGGAAGGGGATGCTTCTGCTCTGCATGTTCCAGTCAGGCTGCCTTGGGCTGGCTGCAAGGACTTGCAATAGTGTCTGTGAACCTCAGCATCTTCACCCTCTACCTGTCAGTGGCTACCCTTCACATGGCAAGTGGAGTTGAGGCTAGGAAACCCAGATGTGATGACCTTTAAGATGCAATACAGGCACAGTATATTACTGTGCTTGCTTCCCCTCCCCCTCCCCCTTATCCCCACCCCCCTGTTGCTGCCTGAGTGCTTACTTCCAGTTTCACATGGTGCTCGGTTGACCAGTCAGTTTGTAACTCCAGTGTTTGTATCTTTGAGGTTCTACTGTATATCTGTGATACAGCAGAGTCAGAGGGCAACAGGAGACTGATAGATGGGAGGTATATAAGCCCCAGAATTATTAGTCTTGTTCCCTGTGGACTGAGAAGTTACTACAGGTCAATTAGAGCACCTGGGGCTAATCAAAGCCCTGCCAGACACCTAATAAAAATCCCTGCTCCAGCCAGACAGGTGTGAGAGTGAGGAAAGCTGGTTGTAGTTTTGGAGGAGTGCTGTAACTGACCAGAGCACCAGGTGAAGGTGAATTCTGGGTGAGAGACTTTCCTCCCAAATCCCTAGCTCGAAGGTATAGAGACTGGGGAGAGGAAACTCTGCTCAAGCAGAGCAGAGGAACTTTCCAGACACAGAGGCCTGAGGAAAGCACCCTGCTATAAAGGAAAATGAGATGGATGGATTCCCCTGGCAGGAGGACCAAGATGGACCCTGCCCAAGGGGAGAGAGGGCAGAAAGCCCAAGAAGCTGAAGGGGTAGAATGGGAAGTAGCCCAGGGGAAAGTGTCACAGCTTCAAGCACTGTCCGCAGTGCACAGCTGCTATTCACAGGGCCCTGGGCTGGGACCTGGAGTAGAGGCAGGACTGGGTCCCTTCCCCTGGGCACTAGCGTAGTGGCTGATGCCCAGAAACAGGGGCAAGAGACAGCACCCTGACCCACTACAAGAGGGAAAAGTGTGAGACCCAGTATAGCAGCACGGCCAATTTGCCACAACACACACACACACCACCTATTCAGACCTATCCCAGATCTGTAGTGATTTCGTGATCTAAGTGAAATGATTTGGTGGGCATCAGTCCAATTCTCAGAGGTCAGTGTCCACATCCCAAAAATAACCACCATAATTGGTGCTAATTAGCAACCTTGTTGGTAGCCTCAGCCAAGAGAGCAGTGACTGAATGGATGATGATTAATGAAGTCCTCTCTCTTCCCTAGACATAGCTTCTCCAGATCAGGGTTGAGGAAAACTGGCAAGGCCATATGGGGAAGCTTGCATTGCAACTGTCCATGCTGTCCTGCTCAGTTTTCAAGACTCTCAAACCTGGTCCCTTTCATCATCACTAAATTCATTCAAAAATGTAAAAGGTAAAAAATAAAACAAAAAGTAAATTAAATAAAACCATCAAGAACCATAAGAATAGAAGAGAATTCATTTATCTGATTTTTGAGCAACACTGTCAGTATAAACAGACTGCCAAAATATTCAAACTTGGGTATCTAAAGCCTGGTACCTACATACACATTTAGACACAAATAAAAATTGTTTGATTTTCAGAGATACTGAGCATCCCAGGAACAGAAATCAATAGGAATTCTGGGTACTCAAAACTTCTGAAAAATCAGACCATTAATTTAGATGCCTAACTTCAGGCAACCAAGTTAGAACATTTTGGCCACTGGAAATACAACGTTGATTCTGCTTATTTCCCCATTTCAGTATTCCACTGGGCAGCGATTTCTTAGATAAAACTAAAAGCCATTTCTTGAATTAAGAAATGATTATGCAATACTCCAAGAATAAGTAGTAGTTTTAGGCAGTTGTGGTTGGTATTTAATAAGCCATAACATCAGGGCTGATATTACCTGCTTTGATTGTTTTAAGAGCTGTACACAGAATTGCAGCTACTACAGTCTAACAGCAAAATAATGCCTTCTTGGATGCACTGAATCTTGACAGAAAAACAATTAATGGTGACTTCCAAAAAGATAGCACTGTGGCTGATAGTTCCATATGACAATAGAAGGAATGATATTGTACTAATCTTACAAAAGCAACTGTATAAGTTCTATGTGATTTCTATATCCATGGACTGTTGCCTATTGAGGAGGGAGGAGAAAACTGCCTTTTCTGTTTACCCACAATCTCAGTAAGAGAGAGGGTGTCCTGAAACTGGGTAACAGATGCGCTGTTGTGAGAAATTAGCCTTAGGTCTCATAGACTCTAAGGTCAGAAGGGACCATCATGGTCATCTAGTCTCACCTCCAGCACATAACAAGCCAGAGAACATCACACAGCCACTCCTGTAATAGACCTATAACCACTGGATGAGTTACTGAAGTCCTCAAATCATAATTTCAAGGTCTTCAAGTTACAGAGAATCCACCATTTACTTTAGTTTAAACCAGCAAGTGACCATGCCCCTGCTGCAAAGAAAAGCGAAAAACCCTCAAGGTGTCTGCCAGTCTCATTTAGGGGGAAATTCTTTCCTGATCTCAAATATGGCAAACAGCTGGACCGTGGGCACATGGACAATATCTACCAGCCAGACACCTGGGAAAGAGTTCTCTGTAGTAACTCAGAGCCTTCCCCATCTAGCCCCAGCTCCGGCTGTTGGGATATTTGCTACTAGCAGTTGCAGATTGCCTACAACGGGATGTGGCCCATCTCAACATAACATCCCTCCATAAACTTATCGAGCTCAGTCTTAAAACAAGTTAGATTTTTTCCCTCACCTCTCCTCTAGGAAGGCTGTTCCAGAACTTCACTCTTCTGATGGTTAGAAACCTTCATCTGATTTCAAGCCTAAACTTGGCATAGGCTGCTGCAGGCTCAAGAACAGCTATACATCTTTATGGTGCTAGGTATAATTACACTAACAAACTCTGTTCTAATGCTGAGAACTTACCCTGCTTGCTTCAACATGATGTAACTTGCAGGACTCCCCAGTACTCTCATTAACTAAATCAAACTGATGCCGATATGCTACACAGATCATATTGTCATTGTCTCCAGTAGGTCCATCCACCAGAGTCATGATCACTGGAGGGTCAGAAAGACAAATCTCCTGTAATGTAAATGACATCAGATTAAGATGGAAATAAATTAGAGGAATTCTTTTACTTTTCATATTCTCACTGGAAATAATAGTTTGTACTACAGGTGGTGCCCAATGAGCTGTGCTAGAGGGCAGACAAGCTGCACACAAATGTTTCATTAGTGAACAAGAACCCAATTTAAAAAAAATGGAGGATTTCTGTTAAAGTATCTATAGTGGGATTTCTCATCACCATGGTTGGGCCTCTCACCTGAACAAATACCGGGGTTTAGGAAGGCAAGATGTGTCCCCCTCCAGAACCAAATGTCAACACTGCCCAGTGTGAGAAAAGATAATTTTTAGTGATCTGATTCAAGCATACCCTGATGTACTGGAATTCCTCCACTGGTGATTTAGACATGGGTGACATCAAAGAGACACTGGTTAAACTGTTGCCTTGATTGTATTTCTTTGTGATGAGGAGCAGTTTGTTCCGAATAGCAACAACAATCCTCAGTTCAATGCTGTGATGAGTATTAATGGCATACAAATGGCAGCCTAAAGAGATAATGTACCTATTAACATTCCCTTCAAGAAACACACACACGGAGTCCACATACTTCCTTGTAAAGTGAAACCTAATAATTTTTTCACCCTCTAAAATATGCAAATGAATAATTTCTTATTGAAGTGAATGACTAAATGCATAGGCTTATACCATGGGAAGTGTACATCTCAATCCTGCTCAATAAAATTCTGTTGCTTCCCACCTAGAAATGCTTTCAGTTTTGCCAATACAACTAAACAATAAGATGTGACACCCCTGCTATTTCCAGGATTAGGAACTCATACAACTCTGCCAGTGCACCTAAAGTCTGACCTGCATCATTGCCCTATTATTCCAGTCCTGGGCCTCCATACACAGCTCTGCCCGAGTCCTTTAATTCTGCTTGCAATATATCTAGCTATTCTGCTCCAGAATGTCTCCTAGGGAAAAACTACCTACCAAGTCATGTGGTATTTTTGTGAAGAGCACAAATGGGAATTGGGATTAGTCCAAATTTATTTTCACATACAATCTAACACAGGATTTCAAATCCACTGTCCAGAGGAATGAATTAAGGGTCGGTTGTTGTAACATTTCCAAGGGAGTCAAAAGGACCTTCTACAGCTTCTGATCCAGTGCCCTAATTGGGTCTTTTGACAATGAGAATCAAGTCACCTTTTGTTTTCTCAAGTTTATTTTCTCTGCAGTCATATTTGCTTTTTGCCATCTGCTTTGCTTCTATGCCTTTTCGTACAGCACTCATTCTGAAGACAAGAAGACGAGAGTCCTTCCCTGTCAGGTCGGGGAGAGCCAGGGAAACAGCACATTAAAATAAAGAATGAAACTAACATTCCCAAACAGAATAAATGTCAAATCTGTACACACAGAGCCAAAATCATGAAAATAAGAGGCAATTCTTTCCAGTCTTGTTTCGAGATGAGTGCAAATATGCTAGGAAGGAAAAAATGTCTGTGAATTCTGCTTAGGTTATGCAATCCTGCTACCAGACTGAGCGCTCCTGAGCTGATGAGTAGAACTAGCATCATCTGTCATGGTATGAAATTAAATCTGGAAACGGCAGCCATTCAAGAGAACAAAAGTGTCTTCAAATCAATAGGACAGGTTTCCCTGCATCTGGTGCTGCAATGGAAAACAAAGTGAGAACTTTGAAATAAAATAAGACCAGGATTATTACAACACAATGAAAACTAACACACAAAGAACTACTGCAAATTAGCACACAAGAGTAAATCATTAGCTCTCTGTGTGGAAATAATCCAACTGAGTCTAAATTTACTGGATCCATGACCGTTTGAAAATCTCCCTGAGGCAGACTGAGTTTGTTCTCCTAATGAGACTTAAAACTCGTGATAATTTAAACACAGTTATGCCAAATGATTCATATTCCATCCATCCATCTATACTGAGATAGCAGAGTTGGGGGCAGCTGGAGAGTGGTAGAAGGGAGGTATATAAACCCTAGAATGATCAGTGCTTTGTTCCCTGTGGACTGATGGGAAGTTACCATAGGTTAATTAGCGCACCTAGAGCCAATCAAGGCCCTTTTAGGGACCGGATAAAAAACCCCTGCCCCAGCCAGCCACAGTGTGAGAGGAAGGAGGCACTAGTGGGAGTGTTGGAGTGCAGTAACAGAAGAAAGACCAAAGAACCAGGTGAAAGGCAATGCTTGGAGGGAGGCTTCCCTGCCAAACCCCTGGCTCAAAGATACAGAAGCTTGATGGGAAAAGGAGCCTGCCAAAAGGGGGGAACGGGCCTCAGAGACTCCCCTGGGCAGAAGGATTGGAGGAGACCCTACCCAAGAAGAGAGGGGGGGGGGAACCCCAGAAGCTGAAAGGGCAGAGAGGGAAAGTAGTCCAGGGGAAAATTGCAGCAAGAAGCACTGTGAGCAGCGCATAGCTGCTCGTATTAGGGCCCCTGGGTTTGGACCTGGAATAGAGGGTGTGCTTAGGTCCCTTCTCCCTGCCCCACTGGGCCCTACCGGGGTGGCCAACATCCAAAAATAGGGGCAACAGGAGGCATCCTGTCCATCCACAAGTGCAGCATACACATACAGAGAGAAAGAGAGAGAGAGAGACAGAATGATTACTTATCCTATGGCAACTCTGGCTTCAAAATGGTGTCAGTATGGATGCCTCTATAGGTGTGCATGCACCTCCTGAGTGCAAGACTGGAGCCTTTTGAATAGCAGTGTCCATTGGGGCTGTACATGCACCCTGTGCCTCTTTGTGTTCCCATCCAAGGGTATTAAGGGCAGAATTCCTCCCCCAGTTCCCTGGCAATTTGAAGCTGGTGTTAGAAGAGGACTCCAAAAGCATGGATGGGAGCCACAAAGGTATCATTTTAAAGAACCACGTTACTGTACCGTAAATAATTGTTCTTTCTTTTCTTGAATCTGTGTCAGTGTGAATCCCACTTTAGGTGACTGGCAAGTAGTAACCCACTCTGGATGATGGGATCAAGAGCATCATTGCACCAGTCAAACAGTGGCGGTAGAACTGCTCTCCTGAACTTGGCATCTGCCCTGGCAGCTAAGTACAATGCATAATGTTTGACAAAGGTCAGGAGATTACTCCACTTCTCCATCTTGCAGATTTAGGAAACTGGCATATTTCTGAAGCAGGCAGAAGATGCAATCTGAGCTCTGGTGAAGCATGTGATGATTTAGGAATCTCCTGTACAAAACTATGAATTCTGTGTGAGATTATGAACCCTTCCTATGTACCTTTACAAAGCTGCGAATTCCATTTTAAATATGCAGCCTTTTGCTTTCTTTATTGCCATTTTCCTCCATATTGTGCTGAAATTCCAAAGATTGATAGTAAGATAGCTCCTACCCAGGAGAACTGGTTTTTCAGGAGAGAGGTCGCCTTGACAACAAAGTCACCAGGCAGAAATCTCTGGTCCTGTGGGGAAGATGGCAAGGACATCATCTGACAAAGGGAGCTAAAAGTATAAACAGGGATGACCTGATTTGTCTAGATCTTGGGCTATTTTGTCTCCAGTTCAGGAAGAGATGCAACTAAGTACGTAAGGGCCTCCATGAGAGAGGGGTCTTGCCTGTTTTCCTGAGCCTAGATGGTCCCTTCCCAAGGAAAGAGTAAGCCATTAAATAGAGATGCATGTAAGGTTTATTATATTGTATGATCTGTATAGTCTTGTGATCTATATGAATAAGAGCAATTGTGTTAAACTCTGGACAAAGTGTCTCTGTGTGTGCTAAATGCTTCACAACTGCTACAAGACTCCTGAGCAAGTTAAAATAGTAAACCAGAATGCTCACTTCTTGAGGTGAATTTCTGGGTGAGGGAGTATTAAGCATTTGTGAGTCTTAAGTGTCAATCCTGCATCCAGAGGGCTAGGCAGCTGGACAGCAGGTTCCTGTTCTCTGAATGGGAAGCTAAAGAAAGGTTCTATGCCCCAAGAGTATACCTAGGCACTCAAAGATTGGGGTTAGGGCCCCATTCCGGTTTCAAAGGCTTAAAATACTCAGGGATCCAGGGACCCAGAGTCCTGACTTCCCCTCCAGCAACGTGGTGGGCTGCCCCAATGTTGAGGTTCCAGGAAGAAGCAGGTTCTCTGGCTGGTGGTTAAGTATGTTATATACTCTTTGGGAACTTCAATACTGTTGTGTGAGAGAAGACCTCAAGTACAAGTGGGCAGGCGATAGTAAGCTGAGATTGCTGAAAGGTGGACCTCAATAGAGCTGTACAAAATATTGGAGTGTTTTAAATGTCATAAGTAGTCAAGGACCTTCAGTATCAGTCTCTATATGGTCCAACTTAACGTTGGCCCACCAACATACAGAACTGCTTCCTTTTTGGCAAATAAGCCCTTCTGGTGGATGTCTTCCTCTTCTGTATAAGGATGTCTGGTTAAATGAGGAAGACCCTGTCTATGATACTTAAGCAACCAACATCCAGGTTGTTAGATGAAGGGACTTGTGTGTCTGGTGTACCTGATCATGGAGCATCTGACCTGTGAAATCAGATTCAGGCAGTCTAGGAGCTGAATAGATACTTAAATGGATATCTGCTGCAAGTCTATTAGCCAAATCTTTCTTGAACTGTAGAAAGCCACAATAATGTTTGCAGCTCACCCTCATTTGACTTTGGATGCCATTCTGGGGATCTGGAGAATTGATAGAAAGGCATATGGGAAGTCTTGATTCCATTGCAGAAGAAAAGCACCTGGTAATGATCCTGGGCTCACAACTTATCTGAAAGAGGAAATATTGTAATACTGTAAATACTGTAATTGGAGGTTCTTTGAGATAGGCTCCTATCTGTATTCCACTGTGGGATACACATGCACACCATGCATCTAAAGCCAGAGAATTTGAAAGTAGTGTCCATTGGTCTGTGCATGCATCCTGGTTTACCTCATGCCTCTGTCCAAAGGGATAAAGGGTGGTGTGGGGTGGACTGGCCATCTCTCCAGTTCCTTCTCTACTGTGAATCAGATAAAATCTGAAGCATGGGGGAAGGAGGGTGGGCAGCGGAATACAGATAGGCCCACGCATCTCAAAGATCCTCCAGTTACAGGTCAGTAACTCCCTTCTTCTCCAATTGATGGTCCCTATTATATTCCACTGTGGGTGACTGACAAGCAGTACCTAAGTCAGAGGAGAATGCAAGGATGTAAAAGATACAGTTGAGTGGAGGACTGAGGGCAGAGGAATTATGTACCAGGGCATAACATCTCATAAATGTGGAACAAAATCTCATGTGGCTGCTGCTTTATAGATGCCAAGGAGAGGTACCTCCAGTAGGGATTCCAGAGTTGTTGCTTGTGCTTTGGTGGAATGTGCTCTTACCCCATGAGGAGTGGAGGAAGGTTCAATAGCTGATAGAGTAGAATGCAGCCAGAGATCCATTTGGTGATTCTCTGGATGGGGATAGCCTGCCCCCTGATTTTTTCTGATATAGTGATGAATAGTTGCAGGGATTTCCTGATTGGTTTTGTTCTTTGCAGGTATAAGGCCAAGGCCTGCTGAACATCAAAGAAGTGGAGTCTTCATTCTTCTGTGGATGTGTGCAGTTTTGGGAAGAACACAGGTAAGTGAATCAATTGGTTAAGGTGAAATTCTGAAACTACTTTAGGAGTGAATTGGGGGAGTAGATTAAAAGAAACCTTATCCTTATGAAATACAGTGTAAGAAGGATTTGCCATCATCGCTCCAAGCTCACCAATCCTTCTAGCTGAGGTGACAATTCAAGAAAAGCAACCTTCGTAGAAAGGAGACATGGAGCAAGAAGCTAAAAGTTCAAAGGGAGGCATTGTGAGTACTGAGAGAAGAAGGCTTAAGTCCCACTGGGGAGTAGGCTTCTGAATAGGTGAGAAGGTTCTGATTAGGCCTTTCCAGAATCTATTGGTGAGTGGTGTGCAAAGACCGAGTAGCCCTGAGAAGGTGGATGGTATATACTGATTGCTGCCAAATGCACTCACAAGGAGCTGATTGGCAAGCCTGGTGTCTGCAAAGACAGGCTATAGTTCAAGATGAGAAGAATATCTGCAGTTTCTGGGAGAATGCCTCTGATGTGCCCAAGAAGAAAAGCACTTCCATTTAGCTAGGTAACATCTTCTAGTAAAATACTTCTGCTATTGGAAAGGATGTCTCGCATGGCTGTGGAGCATGAACATTCCAAGGATGATGCCCATCCAAATACCAAGGCCTGAGGTACAGCGGATGTGGATCAGGGTGCTTTGATCTTGCTGTTCCACCAGGTCAGGAGCACGGGAAACATTGGGAGGATGATCAGTGGTCAGGATGACATGCAGGAAATGAGAAATCAAAACTGTCTGGGCCAGAAGGGGGTGATCAGGATGGCCTGTACTCAGTCCTGCCAGATTTTGATTAGAACTCACAACAGGAACGGTAGCAGATGAAGACATAGTTGAACTGGTCCAAACAAAGAAGAAGCAGAGTGTTGCCCTGGGAGAGGTGATCTAGGGTTCCTCTGGAGCAGTATGTGGTGCATTTCCTGTTTGCTTGAGAGGTGAACAGATATCTCATTGGGATTCCTCACAGAGTGAAAATATTGTGCAATACCAAGTCATGGAGCTCCCACTCGTGCTCAGTTGCAAAATGTCTGGGGAAGGAGTCTGCAAGCACATTTTGTTTCCCCGGAAGATAGGCTACCAAAAGAGTGATTAGATTGCTGATATACCAGTTCCAGGGACTGACTGATTCTGCACACAGGGAGAGCAATCTTCCCTACTTGTTGTTGTAGAAGATAGTCAGAACATTATATGACATTATAAGATCATAGTGAGTGTGGATGAATGGAAGAAAGGACTCACATGCCTCCCAGATTGCTCGCAACTCCAGAATATTGATGTCCATCCTGGACTCTCGAGATGTTCAGGTATATTGTGCTGTGTGGCTGCTCAGGTGGGCTTCCCAACCTAAAAATGATGCGTCTGTAATAATGGTACTGTCAGGAGAGAAAGGGAGAAAGGAGATGCCCACTCATACCTGGATTAGGATTTGTCCAACATAGCAGAGAAGATGCTACCTTGACCAGAACAGTTACCATGAGGTTCATGGGATGGTGGTTTGCAGAGTTTACCAACTGCAACCACGTTTGAAGGCAACGAAAGTGGTGTCTTGCGAATGGAGTAGCATAGGTGCAAGAGGCCATATGACACAGGAGAGACAGACATATCTTGACCAGTACTGAAGGATTGTTTGTGACCTGAACTATGATATTGTTCATGGTCTGGAACCTGTTTTTGGGCAGATATGTTCTTGCGGTAATAGAATTCAAGGTGGCCCCGCTGAAGTCCAGAGATTGTGTGGGGGTAAGAAGAGATTTTTCGGTGTCTACACTGACTCCCAGTGAGGAGGGGAGGCATAGCGCTATAGAAGTTGATGCATAGGCTTCCTGCCGGGACTTGGTGACAGGGAGCAAGTCGTCAAAACAGGGAAAGACAATGAAACCAGGATGTTTGACATGAGCTGCTACTATTGAGAATATCTTTGTAAAGGCTCTGGGGGCAGTCACTATTCCAAAAGGGAACACCCAGTACTGATAATGGTTGGAGCCAACCATGACTCTGAGGAAGTGTCTAGAAGTGGGATGAATGTCTACGTGAAAGTAGGTGTCATTCATGTCAAGAGCCATAAACCACATGCCCTTTTCTCAAGATGGGATTATAGATGCCAACGTGACCGTGTGAAATCTGAATTTGCAAATAAAATTAATGAGATGACAGAGGTAGAGGATTTGGTTTCCAACCACCCTTCTTTTTGGATGCCAGGAAATAAGTCGAGTAAAAACCCTGCCCATCCGTTGGTATTGAGGAGGGACATGTTCTATCACTCCTTGTTGCAATAAGGAGTTCACCTCTTGTTTGAGAATATTCTTGAGAAAGTGGCCCCTGAAGCAGAGTGGGGAGAGGGATTTTGGAGGTAGAGATGGAAACTCTATCACATAGCCAGAGTGGATGACATTCAGCAACTACTTGTCCATTGTTATTGCACTCCAGGTATTGGAAAAGAGTGCTAGATGATCCCAAAGTGATGTGTGGGGGTCAGGAAGTGTTGGCTATGGCCAAAAGGGTATATGAACTGGGCAATCTCAAGTAGTGGAACGGTTATTTCACCTCTGTATGTGGCACTGGTGTGACAGTTGCTAGAATACTTTATCCAGTTCCGGTTTTCACAATTCAAAAAGGATGATAAATTAGAGATAATTTAAAGAAGAGCCATGGGAATGATTTAAACAGTTAGAAAACCTGTCTTACAGTGAAAGACTCAAGGAGTTTAATCTATTTAATTTAATGAAGAAAAAGATAAGGGATGACTTGATCACAATCTATAAACATGTACATAGGGAAAAATATTTAATAATGGTCTCGTCAGTTGAGCAGAGAAACTTAACATGATCCACTGACTGTAAATTGAAACTAGAAAAACAGACTGTAAATTAGACTTTGTTCTTAAAAAAACAAAAAAACAAAAAACCAAAACCAAAAAAAAACAGCAAGGGTAATTAATCTATGGAAACATTTACCAAGAGTTTGGTTGATTCTCCATCGCTGGGAATTTTCAATCAAGATTGGCTAACACATTTGAGACCACAGTGATGATTTGGGAAATCTGTCTGTAAAACTTATTAATTTTGGTTGACTTTGTGACATTGTGCTTATGAAAACTGCTGTACCGACTATTTCCACATCTATGTGTATCCACTACTGCTGACAAACCTTTAAATACATCTCTTCCAAACCAGGGATAATGGAGACACATTAACCTTTACTTACAACTGTACTTTGACCAGTCAATAAGTATGCTAAGGTAGCCGCTGGAGATGAGGGAAGCTACTTCCTCCTACTTGTGTGCAGTGGGCTATTTGGAGAATGACAAAAAGAGACAGAGGTGACAAAGAAGGGGTTAAAACCCCAAATGAACAGGGGAAGACTCACAGGGTCACATTAGACATTTTGGGCAGTAGAAGGAAAAGGGGAGGACTGGCCAAAGTCAGAGAAGATGAGTTAGGGAGAGAAGGCTCTATGTTTCAGAAGATGGCCATGCTTTGCAGCATAAGGACCCTGGATGGCCCCAGAGGACTCTGACCCAAACCAAAGAACGATCTGAAGTGGTGAGGTAACTGGCATTGAAATCCACGTAGAGTTTATTATTTTAAAATAGATCAGTATATTTAAATAATTAATTATGCAATAAATAAAGAGCATTGGTGTGAGATTCCTCTGCAAAGTGTCTGTGCATTGTATGTGTTACTCCTACCACAAGCCCCTTGAAAAGATTAACTGTTGGCCCAGAACACCCACACAGCTGGAATTCTGGGAAAGGGTGTGTTTAAGACATGCAGAGTGTCCCGGGGGTCAGGACTGGTTCTAGGGACTTAGCAGTGGGTCCCACCTCTTAGGAGGGGGTGCAAATTAGAGAATCTGCACCCCAAGAAAGTGCCTAGAAACCACCAAGCCAGCAGCAGTGACTAGATTCCATTCAGACTTGAGGGTTACAACAGATGGGATCTAGTGACTGAATCCCCTCTCAGCAGTCTGGCAAGAGTCCACCAGAGGGAGCTCTTCTAGAACTGTGGCAGCTCACAAAACCTTACTCTGAAGATTAATTCCAAAGGATTTAGCTAGGGACATAGTCATGTTTATTGAAAACTGTCAGAAGGACTGAAACAAATGTGAATACAGGGGAAAAAATCACTATCAATGGCAGTTAACCACCCTCAAACTGAGTAAAATGCAAACCTTTCTCAAATGTTTCACATGAATCAAAGAAGCAGTTGGTTATCTTTGAAGTGTCATGCTTTGATAGTAATGATTTCTTGTTTTGTTAGCTCCTGCAATCCAATGTAGACCATTGCAATCAAGTGAATTCAATTAAGTGCATCATGTATAATTACCTGCTTCAGCAACCTCACTAAGGCCTCTGATCAGCATCCAGAACGCTTACACAAAACATGCATTCACAAACCCCACAAAACATCTCTTTGAATCTTTCCCCCCCTTCGGTGTAACCAACAAAGCAATGATAAAGCACCCAGCTATTATATTTAGAGATGATACTATAAACATTTACTCCAGGATATTAATGAAGTAAAGTTTAGATAGAAAACACAGCAATAGTATTATAGGTTGGGTTAAATCTTCTTGAAGGTGGTGGGTATAACAGCCCCCTCTTGATTTCAGATAGTAGAAACATTTAAGCTCTTTTATGAAATCATAGTGGTCTCTGCCCAAAACAAAGGCACATCCAAGGCACTCAGATTTGAACTATCTGGGTGGAGGGCTTCGCTGGGTATTATTTGAATAGGTGTGTTAATGTGAGAGAGAGAAAAGGGAAGCAAGACTTATTCTGGACAAGCACAGTGTGTGGCCTTGAGAGATGCCTAGAGAGAGGGCTTTGGGTTTTGATGCTAAAAGGGGTTTGGGGCTATGAGCAAGGAAATTATCTCCTGTTTGGTTCTTCTTGTGTTCAGAGAAAAAGGGCTTTGTATGTTCCTTGTAAATAAGATTGTTACCAAGGTACCTGACTTCATCATCAATTTCTCCTCCTAACTGGAACAATCTGCAAGACTGAATTTTTGGCAAGCCTCATGGATCAAAGAGGGTAACAGCAGCATTTGGCTAAGTATCAGATGAAACTACCATTATAATACTAACATCTTAATGTACCATTATTGATTTTAGACATTTCCACAAGTCCTGATACTACATCATGTGTGACACTTGATATGAAATTATCCCTGAATTTTCTGGTTCTCAGTTATACGGGGTTTATTGTGTTCCATTTCTGGGGAGCACACAGGAGGTACTTTGCTAAGAAGTATTTCTAAAGACCATGTCTTATTTATTTTTCTACCTCCTTACTCATAAGGCACATTCCTATCAGAAGGTGTAGATATAATTAAATTAGGTATACTCAACCTTGAAAAAAAATTTCATCTTGCAACGTGACAGTTGTAGAAAGTTATCAAAAGCTGAAAACTAGGGGTGAAATCCTGGCCCTCCTAGACTATAATGGTCAGAAAGGACCATTATGATCGTCTAGTCTGACCTCCTGCATAGCGCAGGCCACAGAACTTCACCCACCCACTCCTGTAATAGACCCCTAATCTAAGACTGAGTTACTGAAGTCCTCAGATAATGATTTAAAGACTTTAAGGTACAGAGAATCCACCAGCAAGTGACCCATGCCCCATGCTGCAGAAGAAGGCAAAAAAAAAAAACCCAGGGCTATGCCAATCAGGGCCTATTTAAGTCAATGGCAAAACCTGAATGATTTCAATAGGACCTGGATTTAACAGATAGGCCTCTGAATTGAAATGCCTAGGCAACTAACTACAGCTGTTGCTAACTCACCAGCCACAATACAGTAGGTAATATATGGCATGGATAATTACAAAAAACATTTGACTCTGAAATGGATTTGATTTTTATCTGCTGCATTTTAAGTTTTCCGCTGCATGAAAATCCCCATTCAAAACAAAGCTACAGTACATCAATGCCACAGACATAGTAAAATATCCAGTGCACTATCCAATATCTATTCCCATCCCATCCCCGCCCAGTTGACTAGAGCTCATAAGTTGAACAGTAGAAATCTGCTTTTTAAAAGTATACTGACAACGAACATTTTTTCTAGTTTTAGATAGTCTGAAGTAGACTTTTCTGTACTTTTCTGCTACTTTAACAAGGTGTGTGTCATTTTCATGGCAACAAAGACAACTACCAGTTATAAATTTAAAAATAAAGATTTCTTCTTGTCCTCAACAGAGCAGAATACTAACTGAAATAAAGTCCACAATAACAGAGAACAGGGCAACCTGGAACAATAGCTAGGTCTATTTATGATGACCTAGAGTTATATCAAAGTTGGATTAGCATTAGAAAGTCGTTCAAAAGGTTGTATTATTCCTATATTATACAATACAGCACTAGTAGAGATTTACTTCTATTAAGACCTAGCTGGTGTTTCACCTTTCTAGGCACTCTCACAATATGGAAATGAAATATTAAAGAGCAAACTATGACTCTTTTATGTAGTGTCAATTGGTAACTTTAAATTTCTTTCACTAGGGTATAGTATAATGCAATCAGAGAATCACTTGTACAGTGAAATATTATTTGCTGTCTATATCAATCCATTTTATTTATTATAAATTATGGAGTGAAGAGCATGGTAAGAATTTTGTCACAAGATTAAAAGCCACAGTTACTGCAGGCTTTCTTCTGATAATTGCCAAAAACTAAGTAAATGTATAAATTTCATGATGTAGCTGAGTTAAATCAAAATGAATTGTAGATAAGCTACTGGCAAGACGTTGTTCCTCACTTTAATATCTATTTAATTCTATAGAAAATATTTTAATTTTGCAGGTTGGCAGATATTTGAACTACAGAAACCGAGCTCCTCAACCTCTTCAGTTCACTTGTTCCCTGCTCATTGCAATTGGAATGGAGGGCAATTCTAATAAATCCTCAGGACCATAAACTAGGGTGAGGACTCCTGCTCCTTAAAACCAGTAGGTTTACTTACATGAATAAGGTGAGCAGAATTTGGTCCAAAAAGTTACAATGCTAACAATAAACAGTAGTTACTTAAGACTAAGAGAATTTCCCTGGCAGTTTCCTTCTGCCGTTGCACATTCATGCTACTGAAAGTTCCAATGGTAAGTGAGAACAAAGTGATGTGTAAGTGCAATGCCAATGTCTCATAACTTAAGTTACTGGGACATTGTCTTCCACCAACTAGTAAACTTGTTCACATATCACTTAATCAGAAACAGTTAAAGAAACACATTTGGGTAGGACTCAAGAAGGCAGTGGAAGGCGAGAAATCCAGGAATAAACACAGTAGAAACGGAAAATTCTTTAAAAGAGAATTGTTGTCAAAATGAAATAGCATTCTGAAAGGACAAGAGCATACATTGTTACCTTATTTTACTGATAGCTCAGTAGAATAATATTCTGTCAGCCACATTAATGTTGGAACCAAGGGGTAAGGAATCCTACCTTTGTCTGCTCTGGTAATCAAAAGGTCCAAAGCTTCCAGGACATGCATCTGTTTCACCTGGAGAGTTTTATCAAATACTTGCATTGACGACTGGCCCTCTGAAAGGAAACATAACACCCAAACTTACAACTTCTTAGAACGTATTTCTGACACTACAATTTGCTAACCAGTGATTTTAAAGCAACCTGTTTCTTGTTACAAAAACTGTTTTATTTTCTCTGAAAATGAGGCACCTGGAATACTGCCATCTTATGTACAGTACCAAAGATAGTAGCTCCTTCCTAGAAGGAGTTACAACTGATGTGAATCATATTGCAAGAGCAGAGCCTAAAAGGGACAGTTTTGGAGAAGTTTGAGAAGAATTACTGAGAACCAACTACCACTAATATCATTCCTCAGAGTCTTGACTGCCATATATGGCATAATGGGGAAGAGGAGCCAGAGTCACAAAATTAGTGCAAGGGAGGAAACATACTTGGATGACTACCTAAATGGTACACAGACACTTTTGGCCTCAGGCTCAGGGGAAGCATCAAGGGATGTGAAGTCCAAAAAGGCTGCATGGACACCCCTTGAGCTTGGATTTGGCTTAATAAAAAGCCCTTTCAGACAGTCAAGAAAACAGCATCTGAAACTAATAAAATATTCAGAAGTCTGCACTAAAACAGGGCCCCCAAGATGATCTGATATGCCTATTTTTAGTGCAGAGCAAATTTTTTGCAACTAAATTATGAAGGCCTTGTTAATAAAAATGTATATATTAATAGATGTGGATTTTTAACTATCTTAAGTAGTGAAGAGCTGTTAACATCTGCATAGGTGACACTTATCGAAACCTTGTCAGATACATAAATATTGACCTGTAGACAAATGCTGGATCATTCACTAACCATCTATTAGAAGGACACCAACATCTGTAGAAACTAGCAAGGACTGGCCCCAAGAATCCGCACAAACAACTTCATGAGGAAAATTACTGCAGAAACATTGGGACTCCCAAGGCTGTGAAATGACATAAGCAGTGTATGGTCAATACACTAGGAAATACAAAATCTTATTAACAGAAAATTTAAAGTACAATGGCTGAAAAGTACAATGGACATCTTTTGCGACACAGAATGCTCAGAGCTGTACTTTTGGAGTTAAAAATATCAGACGGTCTGTTTCCTGGGGAGGTAAAAATTCTCTCTCTATCAGTTAGCTTAGGTGGTTAATAAATACAAGCTACATTTGTGGGACTAGGAGATTGAATCTCCTTTTGGGAAAAGGTCACATCTTGCAGGAAGAGACAGCACTTGATGTTCAGAATGTTCCTTTGCTTCATGATGAACCATCTGGGGCAAATTTCCAAAGATATGGGAGGTCAGCAGCCTGACTACACTGAGTGTGACATGTAGCTGATAACGAGTGAAACACCTTGAAAACATCTCCTCTGCGTTGCTACTTCAGAAATAATGTTCAGACCCAGAATCTTTATGGTTATCAACATTTATATG
Organism: Emydura macquarii macquarii; assembly: GCF_026122565.2. NCBI lineage: Eukaryota > Metazoa > Chordata > Testudines > Chelidae > Emydura > Emydura macquarii. The sequence continues at coordinate 105,795 of NW_027130828.1, forward strand.
GTATTATATATGGAATTTCCTTACACTCTATGGTCCAGATTGTGGCATTTAGGCACTGGTATGTGCTAGTGGTGGTGCGAAACTTCCATTCCAACTAGCTCCAGCACAAATTATGCAGGAGAAGTGTATATGCTGCACCAGCACTGAAGATAGCTCAACTTTCTCTACTTGACCAGCTTCATGGGTTGGTGCAGAAAGGGCCATGGCACCACTTTCTCTCTAACCTCTTCAGCGTGCTGTATGTCACTGGGGCATAGACAGTGCAGTCGCTGCACTTCTCCAAGCACAGGCACTGCTACTGCACAGAGGGGCTCCTTGCATTTTCCATTCCTGCATACCCAGATTATGGCCCGGAAAAATCTGACCCTATACTAGGAACAACAGTGCAATTTAATTTTACTTGAAACATGAAGTAAAAGTTACAAGCATCATATAAATGTACACGAAAAACAACTGGCATTTTCATTTACTGCTCCACCCACACAACAGTGGAATTGCTGACACCAGCTTTTAATTCAAAGACAGTTTTCATACTCATCTTTGGTCTCCACTTACTGGGTCTTGCCTGCAGAGTCAGTCTGCCATTATGCACTGATACATGGATCAATATATCAATGTTTTTTCTTCTGTTATTGAATCAAATTACATACATGCATTACAAGAGGGTTTTGGAATGTAGTCCCACATTCAATAGCATCTGGAATGCCAAGATTTTGAGCAACATTGAACAGTATCATGTATAAATATCCACTCACCTCCTTTTTATAGAGGCTTGTGGTTGCCGAACTAGTTAGGGCATCCCCTCTCACAATGGTTTTCAGTTTCAGTGCCTTAAACAAGACAGATATTTCATTCAATAAATACTAAAGATATAGAGACTGACTATTGCGGAATGGAGGGAAGCAATTTCAAACTATAATTACAGCTCTGAATTTCTGTGCCACATTACATAATTTCTTTATGAGAAAACCAGCCATTCAATGCATTTTCAGTAGAGATTAAACTGTTCATTGAGATGCTGCAAAATTATATTATATCAGGCTATATCTACACTGCCACTTATGTCATTCAGGGGTGTGAATAAACCACCCTCCTCAGCAATTTATGTCACATTGACATAAGCGCCAGTGTGGACTGCTCTATGTTGGCGGGAGAGCTTCTCACCCCAACATTTACTGCGCTGCTGTAAGCTCTCTAGTGTAGACATAGCCTCAGACAATATATATCTGCAGTTGGCAAAAACAAAACTTAAAGTAACAGAAATTTCAAATATCATAATGGAGAACACCTTAAAAGATAAAAAAAATCCTCACAACCACAAATTAAGTCAATGAGCTAACTATGCCCTTTACACTAGCTGAGGATCTGACCCTATATAGTCATAGCCCCTTTTTTAAAAGTACATTTCAAGACAATTAAGTTACACTGTTTGCACATTCTTGTGGAATGATATAAACCAAATTTGTCATTAACAGCATCACAAACCCTTCAAGAGACAGGTGGATAGAAGCATGCTGAGTCTGAAAAATACTTAGCTCACAGTACAGAACACAATAGCAATGTTACACAAACAAAGTAGCAGTGAGATGACAAACAAGAGAACTTAAATTAGTTTTATCCTTCCATATTATCACTGATTATAAGAACTTCACAACCAGATCAAAATCCAGTGTTTCCATACCATATAGTTACATGAAAGGAACCATGATTGGATAATGCACACAAAGAAGAAAGCAAATTCTTCTTCATGGAATAACTTCTATTAAAGACTGGTACGGAAATTAATTCTTAGTAAGCATTGCAAGAAGCTGATTTATTCTGAGATGCCCAAATTCAAATGTGTACAACATATCTACACATATTTGTCCTACTCCACCCAAACTGCACTATTGAGAACCTTGTACCTCAACTGAAGCCAAGGATCTGAGCCAAGTATTTCCAGACCACAAAACGGCTGCCGGTCACATTTTGGATTTTTATTTTAATCTTTGCTTCCTGCTAGATCTGCAGATGCCTTGATTCATTCTTTCTGCAGAAAAAAGTCCACAGTGGCATCTCAAAGTAATTTATATTTTTTACTTCAATCACCTTCCCTAATAACTGATCCTCTGATCAGTTCTTTCTCAATTCCCCATTTAACTGTACTTCCGTCATATATATTATTACCTAGTTTTTTATCCCATTGCTAGTGTAATATTCTGTCCTATCATTAGTCTTCAATACACTGTACATCAATTTACTTTAAAAAAATGCATATATTGAATCTATTTTACACACTATAATAATCAAGAATTTTGTGTAATGACCAAGGTCTCATTTGCATTGAGTTACCATCACCATTTCTCTAATTATTTCTCAGTATACGTAATTTTACTAAACAAAGGGAACATTTCAGATAAATGTTAAATGCTGTATTAACACAATAAAGATTAAATACATTTGCCCTTTCTTCTGACAGGCTTGCTCCTGGAAGCACTGCTAATATATTCCATGAGATTCATAAGCAAGTTAACAGCAACAAATGCAGTCAGCATCTTGGTTTGCTTACATCATTGTCTCAGATAAGCTAGAACCAGATGGCATCTCACAAGCCTGTTTTTGGACACACAGAATTGCATTCATCCCTAATCTTACTCCACACATCCCAATGAGTGATTAATTTGAGTAATACTTTTTACATAAATCCTACCTGACCAAGTCGGACAAATTCTGCTTGACGGGCCTCCTCTTTCTTCCTTGCTGATTTTGGGGACTCTGGTAATACGTCACTGAAGGACCTCCTATTAAGCATGTTCTTTTAAAAAAAAAAAAAAAAAAAAGTCTTATTGAATCAAATTTTTTCAATTTCATCTGACATCACTTGATTCTGCTGTATTCTTTGAGCATTTTCCTGTGACCTCAGTTTAAGTTTAGATTACTAACAAAAATAACTCCACTATCTTAAAATATGCTCCTACTGATGAATCTAAATGCATGTGTTAGCCTTTTGATTTACAAGGTTGTGGAGCAGCTGTAATACCTTTCACATATATCAGGGTGCCATCTAGTAGATCAAGGGTGACATGCACTACATTATGTGGAGGCATCTTAAGATGTCAACTGACAAACTAGCACATCCCTGCTCTCGTTACATAGTCCGAGCGATCGTGTTATCATTGATGTGCAAGAACAGGAAGCCAGAGATCTGGAACCCTGATCTCATGTAACACCATTGCCATCTGTTCACCACTTTGAGCAGATGTCCATCCTGAAGGTCAGCCCTACTTTATCAATCCAGTGTTTTGTCAGTGTCATGGAAAATATGGTCCATTTGAATTGCATCTGCACATCAAATGGCAGATGTGCCTACCTCCTCCATAAATGAGGACTGAGACTGTGACAGTATGCAGAACTCCTGGGGTATTGCCTGGTAGCTGGAATACCAAGCCCCTCTGTCTGACCAACTTGAGCTCCCTCTCACATTGTGTTTCTGTGACAGGCCACAAACTTCTGGCAGGTTTTGCACTTAAAAAACCCTCCACAGGCAGGGATCACACCCAGCTTAGTTCAATGAATACTTTCCAGCAATTCACAAACCAACAATAGAGAAACTCCAGCTGGCTCCTCAGCCCAGGACCCCAAGACCACACCATCTATCCTGGTTAAAAAGCCTGATCAATGGAGGTTATTATCCAGTCTGTCCTTCCCTCTAAGTGGAAAAGACATGCAACAGCACTTGTTACTGAGCAGTTTGTCTAAACATTTCACCCAAAGACACACTGGTTAAGATAAAACATTAAACAAGTTTATTAACTACAGAAGAATGGAATTTAAGTGATTATAAGTGGCAAATGTAAAGAGATTAAAAGAAGTTACCAAATGAAATAAACATAAAATTGCAGTCTAATTTCTACACACTAACAACCTTAGCAATGTCTGACCTTTGTTAGCTGCAGTTTCTTAAACAATCAATTTTTTACACACAGGCTGGGCAACTTACCCTGCCTGCCCCTCCCACCTTTCAAAGTACTTTTCTCTTCCAGACAACCCTTCAGGTGTTCAGTTGAATGGGAATAGAGTCAGCTAAGTTATGTTATACTCCTCCTTTTATAGTCTGTTTCATCTTGCTAGAACAGTCCATGCTTGTGACCTGGCGGTTGTTTCCCCTTGGTCCAGCAATCCCATTGCGAATGTGCTTTCTACAGTGAAGATTTCACTTTATTTTTGTTAGTGGAATCTATTATTGAATGGGTGAGAGATAGCCATTAACACTGTCTGGCCACTCCATTGTTGTACCTGAAAGGCTGTTTGGGGGAGTTTCCCACCTTGCAACATGTTATAGTAGCATTTCAACATTTTGTAACTTCACATGCTATGGTAGCACATGAAATCCAGCAGTATATAAATGTTCAGTGATCAAGACTTTTAAAATACCACCAAACAAGGCATACTTTGTACAGAACATATCATAATTATATGACATTGGCGAAGACAGGGTTTTTGTGGTGTTGTTTTCAGACACTGGGTGTCACAGACACAATCCCATTTGTGACTCAGAAATGGACTCCAAGATATAGAATCATAGAGTTGGAAGGGACCTCAGGAGGTCATCTAGTCCAACCCCCTGCTCAAAGTAGGACTAACCTCAGCTAAATAATCCCAGCGAGGGATTTGTCAAGCCACAGCTTAAAAACCTCAAACACAGAACACTCATTACACTCAACACATATGGAACACCCATTAACCAATGTCCCAAATGATTACATCCTAGTGGTATTGCTGCCATCCATTCCATGTCACCTGAAGTAATGAAGTGGATTGACAACCTAGTCTTGGACACTGCTGTTTTTAAGGCATATGAAAGAAGCAGCAGCAGCTCTACTCTAGTAAAAAAAACTTCATTAACACAGAGCATTGTTTCCCAGGTGCTCTCTCATTCACAATAATAGCTAAAGCAGCATTAGTATATCTGAATTTAAAAGACCTGGAAAAACAAGCCCGGGATAGGATGACTGGCACCATCTGAATTCTGCCTCATGCGCCGGGTGGTGCAGGAAGAATGATGATGACGACATTTGAATTATACCAAGACACTCTTGCCGCCACTCAACAGCCAACCCAAAGGCTGGCACCTATCTTTCATTCAAAGAAAAATGGACTGGCTAGCAACTCTCTTAGGGACTGCATCTATACACGCACAGCATGATTCATTTGGCATGTGCACCTTAGCACGGGTCTATACTTAAAAATTAATGCCTGAGTACCATGGATATGTCACTCTAACCCCCGGTGTAGATGCGGCTAGCTTAATGGAAGAATTATTCCATCAACCTAGTACTGCCTTGTGGGGAGGTGCATTAATTGTATCAATGGAAAAACCCCTTCCATCAGTGTAAGTATCTACACTACTGTTACAGCAACACAACTACACTGCTGTAGCAGCCATAGTATACATATCCTTAGGCTCCAGCATGTTTATAGAGCTTAATTCTTTGTTGAATGTTGTTTTCAATATTATTTCCCCAAAGGGGCAGAGGGTACCATGCACTATCTGAGGTAAATGTCAAGTGATTAAGGCCCTTTGGGGCCATAACAGAGCCATGATTTGACCCTTTAGGTCTGTGTAAAAAATTCTGGTTGAATCTGTAACCTTCAGAAATGCTGCTTTTTCAGGGGATTGGCTCTCAGGAAGCCCTTGCTCAAATGACCCCAAATTTAGATCATTAACCCTATCTTGAGGCATTAACCCTCATGAGGCACACTAAATATCAAGGCGATCTGAGTAAGCATGTGCACTTTTGAGCACTTGGAAGAGCTGTCCTTCAAACAGAAAGGATTTCCCAACCTTAACTAGAGTAGAGCTGGTGATCTCCTATAATACTAACAGTCAATTCAGCCCTGATGGCAACAGATGTTTTAAATTTGTGATAACAAAAGAGAAAAGACTTTAAAATGGGACACAAACGTTCTCAGCATCTATGCACCTTCTACCTTAGCATACCAAAGTCTCTATTTTCTCTGATGGACCTAAGGCCAGACCTGAATCAATCCTCACAGCAGTGATAAAAGGAGCTTTAATATAAACAAACAACTATATAGTCTCTCTCACCAGGCTGTTTGCTGGCAGAACCTACAATCATCATACAGCTCCCAAAAATATCATAGAATGTTTAATGAAAGAAAATTTTAAAAAGTATCCTTGCTTCAAAGATACCTAATGTGCAATGCATGCATCAGGTGAAGAAAAGGTGCATCACACAATCACTATGATTTTCTCTCTCTTTTGGTAGCTATGTTACCGTTCTTTTTAGGTTTGCCAAAATCGCTGACTCATCATCGCAACAGGGTGACACTTTCTAGTAATATTTCTTTTATTTATCAGCTACTTATTCTTTAGCAGAAAGAAAAAGAATGGTTACTTACCTTATAGTAACTTGTTCTTGGAGAGGTTTCATCCCCATGAATCCCACTCTAGGTGGGAATATGCCCCACATATGCAAGATCAGATTCTTTTAGGCAGCAGTGTCCCACATGCCCTGAAACCCCTCCCCCAAAAGCATAAAAGATGGGATGGACCCAACTGTCTATCAGTTCCTTTACCAATACAGAATCCTCAAGGCTAAAAGACTCTGGATTAGCGGGGAAAGAGAGTGGGTCATCAGAACTGGGTGGACAAAACATCTCAAAGATTCATTCTTTCTTCTTGAAGCATTTGTCCACATGAATCTCAGTCTAGATGACTGGCCAGCAGCTGTCACTCTAAGACGGTGGATGCCAGAAGTCGTATTTAAATAAGGACTGTAAGACTGGCCTACCAAACTGTGCATCAGATCTAGAGGCTGACACTAGAAAATAAAGGCTTGTAAAGGTATATATGGAGGTCCTAGGTAGCAGCTTTACAGATTTCAAGTACAGAGATGCCTCCTAAAAAAGCCAAGGAGGCTGCCTGTGCTCTAGCAGAATGAGTTTTGATATGAGACAGAGGAGTAAACTTACTCAGTTCTTTAAAAATTCTAATGCAGTCTGACAACCATTTTGAGTGTCTCTGTGTTGAAATAGTGTGTCACCTGGATTTATTACCAAGATACAAAAAGTCTTGGTGATTTGTGGAATGGTTTTGTCCTACTGAAGTAACATAAGGTAGCTCTTAAACACTTCCATAGTGTGAAGTATAGCCTTTGCAGTAGATGAATGAGGTCTTAGAAAGAACACTGGCAAGTGAATAAATTGACTTAAGTGAAAGTCTAATATTATTTTAAGCAAAAATTTAGGAGGAGGATGAAGAGTAACTATCGTCATAGAAGGTGCTATAAGATGGCCCTGTGATCAATGCTTGGATTTCACTCAATTTGCAAGCAGAAGTAATAGCCACTAAGAATGCCATCTTAATAGACCAACGATACAAAGAACAAGAGGACACATAGCCTGCACTGAGTCAGATGAGTGGTGTGTTTTCACTTTGAATTTAGCTAGTAGCAGGGATGGTGTTCAGTCCCAGGACAGTTTCTGAGCAGCGCTCTTTTCTACTCCAGAAGCCACTAACTGACCCAAGGGAATCTGTGCCTGAGTATCAGCAGCCTTTGACAACATGCCATGTCTTTTTTAAATGAAAACTCTCAAGATCTGGGAGTCATCTCATGTGCAGCTGGAGCACTGGCTGAATGTTGTTTTGAAGTAGCAGGAACGTCTTTCTGACTAAGGCTCTCAGAATCAGATCCTCCCTTCCTGGAGTGCCCTAACAAAAATAATTTTACAGTGTCTCTAATCCATTGAGTATGCTTTGAAAAAGGTTTACAAATCAAGTCCAAAGGCCTAGCCTGTACTATAAGGGTAATTAATACCTTGGTACCAAGGAAAACCCCTTGATGGAATAAAAAGGTTTGTTTGTTTGTTTTTTTTTTTCCCAGGGGGCTAACAAGATTCTAACTAAAAAACTACAAGAAAACTCTATCTAGACTAAGAGTAACAAAGAACCTGTACCTACAGAGTAGATAGGAACACTGAAGCAGTTCTATATTATTTATTATCAAAGCCCTTGCAATTCTGAAAGTTTTAATTATTTGTAAACATATCACAGTGCTTGATGCCTAATGCAAAGCCTTCCAGGCAATAAACCATGCCTATTGCTGGAAAGTAAGCATTGTTGTAGTTCTTCTCCCTCAGTCTGACAACAGCTCGGCTGTTTTCAATGGTAGTAGATGATAGATCTGGGAGCAATGGTCTCTAGTTGTAGAGGGGGAGGTCGAGGTTGGATATTAGGAGAAGGTTTTTCACTAGGAGGGTGCTGAAGTACTGATATGGGTTACCGAGGGAGGTGGTGGAATCTCCATCCTTAGAGGTTTTTAAGGCCCAGCTTGACAAAGTCCAGGCTGGGATGATTTAGTTGGGGTTGGTCCTGCTTCGAGCAGAGGGTTGGACTAGATGACCACCTGAGGTTCCTTCCAACCCTAATTTTCTGCGATTCTATAACAGTGGTGTTTCATCAAGAGAAACAGACAGATAGAGGAAGCAAGGCAGAAATTAAAATACACCAGCACTCAATTTTAGTTAAGATGGAGAGAATCACTGTTGCTTTGTTTTCACTTTAGGTTAATGATTAAAAATCCAGTAGTGGCCAAATGTCATTTTCATTTGACGGCACCTATGTCAGATGAGTTGTTGGATTTGTACTTCAGTTGCTAGAAGGCAGGCAATCACATCAAATGGAGAAACTTCAACTGTCACTAAGTGGCCTCTTGTGGCAGCCTCAGCAAAAATGCCAATTGCATAGCCCATGGAAACTGAGCTACTCTTCCTCCCCTAGTAGGAATCCCTGTAGGTTGGAGTGAAGTTGCAATGGAGGGGAACAATGTGTGAGAGACGCTTGCATTACTATTTCCCTCTGTACACTACAGTGAAGGACTGAAGCCAAGCACAACTATCTGTACATTGCCTCTTCTATAAGCCTCCCATCCGACTCTTCTTTAAGCAAACGCTCAAATCAAACCCTCTCCCATCTGCTAAACCTTCTCACAAACCCTTGAAATGACATGACCCTTGAAATCACAAACCTTTTCCATGACATGCATCTGATCCCAACTTCCGTATTCTCTTCCTACTCCTGACCTGTCGCTACCATTTTGCTATTTTCTGCCACTCAACAATCATTCAGTCCTTGCCTCCCTTCCATTTTGGGAAGTCTTCCATAATCTCTCAACAGATTACCAGATCCTTACTCTCTGAAGGACTTCAACACTGTTCCCTGGAAAGTGTCCTGACCCACCTGTGAAACCTACCACAAGCATCTAGTGCAGAACAAACCTTCTACTGCTCCTAAACAAGCCTCTTGTCCTGATATCCCAGCCCTCCTAATACACCTAGGTTCTAGATGCCATTCACTTTGAAGCCTCTATACCCAGACTGCCGAGCCCAGGCTGCCCACAGCAGGGGGGCAGGGCTGCCAAGGAGCCATGTAGACAAGCTAGCAGTAAACCAGGCAGGCAGGGCTCTGTCAGAAACCTTCATTTCCAGCAGAATTTTGTTGAAATCGACGTGATCCTGCACAATGTTTTGTTTTTGACAAATTAGCAAATTTTGACAAAATGTTTTGTTAAAATTTTTCTGACCAGCCTTTACTACTAGTTTTTCCATTTTTTTAAAAAAATATGCCTTTTCTTAAATCAGCAATTACCATTCCCAGGCTCCTTCACTCCTGCAGTCGCTATCCAAAACAGATTACATTTGACATCTTGATAAAAAGAAACCAAGCCTCTCTCAAGATTGTAACAAAGGATTACAGAGTTGTATGATACAGAAGCTTTAAACTATTTTACTCAGCTAAGAGACATAAAAGGACAAAAAAGCCCTCTGATTATAGGTTAGAAGGGTTCAACTGCCTAATATACAATGATCATCATCTAAAAAGTAGTTGGTTAGTCATATCAAAATTAAGCATCTTTGGACAATTATCCTATGGTAAAAGTTATCTAAATTATGCAGAACACGAGCTAATTGCAGTTCCTTTAGTGATCAATGTTTGTTCTGGATATTCTCCTTCATTCCTTTATTTATTTATTCCTTTATTCCCTCATTAGAGGTAGACATCCAAATTATGACATGTCATTGTCCCCTTTAAAGACCTTGATATTTAATAATCACATGAAGGGTTCTATTCTAAGAGGAGCTAGTGAACAAGAGCAGAAAATGGGAGTTTTGTGAGGGAGCTCTCTAGGTGGAGGAGAGACTATCTGATCCTCAGGGTGGAATTTGTCTCTTTGTTTATTGTGTGTTTGCTTGAAAATTACAGTGTGGTTTGTTTTGGTGGCTGTGTGCTGATCCAAGCAGCCTGGTAGGCTAGACTGAGATCTTACTAATGAGGCTCTAGCCTGCTATCCTTTGACCCCTAACACCTTCAGGATCCCTTGACTACGGGGTGGGGCTAACTCAGGGAGAACAGAGATTAAAAAGCATCCGGGGGAGCTAGTGAACAGGGGAGTTTTCCAAGGGAATTTAGAGATGGAGTGAGAGAGGCAGATACACCTAAAAAACATACTCCAAACTTAAGGCAATAACCAACATCCCTTCCTTCTCCCCATGCAAAAAAACCCCAAAACAACCAGCCTCCCACAGTAAAAATAATGCAGGTAAAAGTCCAGCAGGAGATTGAGGGCTATCCAGTTTATTTCACTGAATGCAGCATGTATGATTATCTGTCTCATGGGCAGGTGGTGTATATGTGCATACAGTGCAAGCAGCTCATGGCCCTCAGAGACCTAGTATGGGCTCTTGAGACCAGAGTGGCTTAACTGGAGGAGATAAGAGAGACAGAGAGGTACACAGATGAAGCTTTTTGGGACAAAACAGAATGGTCCCACCCCCAAATCGGACAGCATCTGTGCTGTTAGGGAGAACGAAAATCTCAGGGAAGGAGAACATCAAGCTGGAGCAGAAGGAAACAATCCCATAGTTGAGACCCTCCTTCCAAAATGATGTTATGATATAATCTAGCATTGAAGATACCCTTCCTGGGAAGGGAACCCCACTTACAAGGAACAGCAAAGTAAGAGTTATGAGGGATTCAATTATTAGAAAATAGATAGTTGGGTTTGTGTTGAAGGGGAGAATCAAACAATGAATTGCCTGCTGGGTGCAAAAGCTGTGGATCTCACAAGACATCTAGACAGTTTATGTGCGGTTCTGGGGAGAAGCTGGAGGTTGTGGTACCAACACATACCAACAACATATGCAAAGGTAGGGGAGAGGTCCTGGAGGCCAAATTTAGACTGCTGGATAAGAGATTGAAGTCCAGGACCTCCATGGCAGCATCCTCTGAAATGCTTCCAGTTCCATGTACAGGTCCAAAAGACAGGCAGAACTGCAGGATTTCAGTGTGTGAATGAGAGGATGGTCTAGGGAGGCAGGTTTTAGGCTTATTAGGAACTGGGGAATCTTTTGGGAATGGAGGTGCCTATATAGTAAGGATGGCTCCATCTAAACTAAAGCGGAACCAGACTGCTGGCATGTAATCTTAAAAAGGTTATAGAGGATATTTTTAAACTAAGGCCTCGGGGAAGCCAACAGGTGGGGAGGACTACCCAGTTCAGAGAGACTTCCCTCATGTATGAATTTCGTAAAGGGGGAACTCTGTATCCTAGTAAAGAGGATGGGATAGGTAAAGTCCAGGTAGGAGCGAGTGAGGAACAGTCAAATATAAAAGTATCCTATTTAAATATAACACATGAAAGCAAGCAACTGAATATTGCCATAATGTACAAGTGTTTATATACAAACACTAGACGTCTAAATACTAAGATGAGTGAATTACAGTGCCTGGCATTAAATGAGGATATTGATACAAAAGGCATCGCAGAAACTTGGTAGAATAAGAATAATCAATGGGATACACTAATACCAGGTTACAAAATATATAGGAATTACAGAGTAGGTCACACTGGTCAGGAAGTTGTACTATATATGAAAGAAAGCATAGTGTCAAATACAGTAAAAATCTTAAATTAATCAAACTATCCCATAGAATCTCTATGGATGGAAATTCCATGCTTGAACAATAAGAGTATCAGTAGGAATACACTATCACCCACCTGACCAGGATGGTGATGGTAATTGTGAAATGAGATTACAGATAATACGAAGGCAGAAATCACAATAATAATGGAAGATTTCAACTATCCTCATAGTGACTGAGTGTATGTCACCTCACAAAGGGATACAGAGATCAAATTTCTAGACACCATAAATGACTGCTTCTTGGAGCAGCTAGTCCTTGAATCCACAAAGGGAGAGGCAGTTCCTGATTTAGTCCTAAGTGGAGTACAGGATCTGGTCCAAGACGTGAATATACCTGAACCACTCAGTAATTGTGACCATAATGTATTTATTGTGACCATAATGAATGTAACATTCTTGTGGGAGGATAATGCCAAAGAAATCCACCATCCTAGCATTTAACTTCAAAAAAGGGAATTACACAAAAATGAGGAAGCTAATTAAGCAGAAATTAAGAGGAACAGTCATAAGGGTGAAAAGACTGAAAGCTGCAGGGAAACTTTTAAAAAATACCATAATAGAGGCTCAAATTAAATGTATACCCCAAATTTTAAAAAAGAACAGTAAGAAGATAAAAAAATGCCACCAGGGCTAAACAATAGCGTAGATGAGGTGGTTGGAGACAAAAAGGCATCCTTTAAAAATTGAAAGTTAAATCTCTAGTGAGGAAAACAGAAAGGAGCATAAATTCTGGCAATTCAAGTGAAAAGTGTAATAAGGCAAGTCAAGAAAGAATTTGAACAATAGTTAAGGACACAAAAATTAACAGCAAATTTTTTTTTTTAAGTACATCAGAAGCAGGAAGTCTGCCAGTCAGTGGAGTAACTGGACAACTGAATAACACTCAAGGAAAACAAAGCCACTCTAGAGAAGCAAATGAATTCTTTTTATTAGTCTTCATTAGAGAGGATGTGAGGGATATCCCCACACCTCAGCCATTCTTTTTAGATGACAAATCTAAGGAACTGTCCCAGACTGAGGTTTCAACAGAGGAACAAATCGATAAAATAAACACCAGGCCAGATGATATTCTGAGGAGTTCTGAAGGAATGGAAAAATGAAATTGAAGAACTACTAACTGTGGTACGTAACCTATTGCTTAAATCAGCCTCTTTACCAGATGACTGGAGGGTAGCTAATGTAATGCCAATTTTTTAAAAAGGCTCTAGAGGCAATCCTGGCAATTACAGGGCAGTAAGCATCACTTCAGTACCAGGCAAACTGGTTGAAACTATAGCAAAAAACAAAATTACCAGACACACACATAAACATGATATGTTGGGGAAGAGTCATCATGGCTTTTCTAAAGGGAAATCTTGCCTCATCAATCTATTAGAATTCTTTGAGGGGGGTCAACAAGCATGTGGATGAGAGTAATCCAGTCAGTATAGTGTACTTGCACTTTCAGAAAGCTTTTGACAAGGTCCCTCAACAAAGGCTTTTAAGCAAGATAGGCAATCATGGGATAAGGGGAAAGGTCCTCTCGTTGATCAGTGATTGGTTCACAGACAGGAAAGCAAGGGTAGGAATGAAAGGTCAGTGTTCACAATGGAGAGAGGTAGATGGCAGGCTTCCCCAAGGATCTGTACTTGGGACTTTTCTGTTCAACATATTTATAAATGATCTGGAAAGGGGAGTAAAGGGTGAGGTGGCAAAATTTGCAAACGAAACAAAACTATTTAAGACAGTTAAGTCCAAAACGGACTGAAAAGAGTTACAAAGGGATCACACTAAACTGGGAGATGGGCAACAAAATGGCAGATGAAATTCAGTGCTGATAAATGCGAAGTATTGACCAATGCAAAACATAATCCCAACTATACATACAAAATGATGGGGCCTAAATTAGATGTTACCACTCAAGAAAGGTGTTGGAGTCACTATGGATAGTTCTCTGAAAACATCCACTCATTGTGCAGCAGCTGTCAAAAAAGCTATCAATTTAGGAAAGGGACAGATGATAAAACAAAGTATCATAATGGCATTATATAAATCCATGTACGCCCACATCTTGAATACTGTGTGCAGTTTTGGTCACATCATCCCAAAAAAGATATATTAGAATTGAAAAAGATGCAGAGACGGACAATGAAAATTATTAGGGCCATGGAACAGCTTCCATAGGAGGAGAAATTAAAAAAGACTGTGTAAAGAAAAGAGATGACTGGGGGAGGGAATATGACAGAGGTCTATAAAATCATTACTGGTATGGAGAAAGTGAATAGGGAAGTATTATTTCCCCTTCAGATAACGCAAGAACTAGGGGTCACCCAATGATATTAATAAGCATCAACTTTAAAACAAATAAAAGGAAATACTTCTTCACACAATACACAGTCAACCTATGGAATTTATTGCCAAGGGAATTTGTGAAGACCAAAAGCATAATTGGGGTTCAAAATGAATTAGTAAGTTCATGGAGGATAGGTCCATAAATGGCTATTAGCCAAGATGGACTGGGATGCAACCCCATGTTTTGGATATCCCTAAACCTCCACATGCCAGAAACTGGGACTGGACGACTGATTAAGCCCTCAAAATTGCCCTTTTCTGTTCATTTCCTCTAAAGCATCTGGCATTGGCCACCATCAGAGACAGGGTACTGGGCTAGATGAACCATTGATCTAACCCAGTATTGTTGTTCTTATGATTTATTGCTGATTTTCATGTAATTAAAATGTAAAGAGGAAGAATAATCCTTTGCTATCCAATTTACTGTATGCAAATCAGTACTCACCAGGGTGGATGTCTTCTTTAGCAATAGGCCACTCAGTATGTCATTGGGGGGATATGAAGTGCACAGAAATCACTCAGAGCTTGGATTTACCTTGTGTAGATCAGGCATGAGGTCCTGGTATAAAGAGCGAATCAGCATGTCTAGCGTGCGCTGCCGTTTCTGAGCAAATGTCGGGGTTTCCAAGGTGGCTTTTTCCCCATTTATTACTAAAACATATTGAATAAAGGAGGATGTGTTACTTAAAGGGGTTTCATGTCCTTTACTGAATCCAAGTTGTCTTCATGTAAGGATATTCACTGCACAAATACTAATTTGGATTGTTTCACATTTGTACATATTCTGAACTAAGTTCTAGTTGTTTCGTCATCATGACTGTGAAGTTTTTTTTAGCCCTATTTGCTTTTGAGCATCTAAAATTAATTTAGCTAGTATCATTCTTTATAGGCACAAAAACAACTATGCAAATTCCAGAAAGATACTACTTCACAGTCAATTTAAAAAGAACCATTTCCTGAATCTCAGTAAATGTGCTGAAGTTCTTTGAAGTATAACAAAAAAAACCCACCACACTGTCTACGTCACAGGCTGTCAGTCCAGTTGCCTTATATTTTAGAATTGTATTGAAAAATTCACAGAGTTCCTTCTGGCTCTGCTAAATTCAATGTGAGGCCCAAACACTTTCAAATACTGCTGTAATTGATCATTGTAACTGTAATTAAAGCAATTTTCAATAAACTAGTAAGTTGCCATTTTCTAATGGGATCTTAATCAAAGTAATTAGAGTCATTCCTCTAGCTTTAAAGGGCAAAGAGCAATCATAGATCTCTATCACACAACCCAATAATCTCCTGACTGATATACGAGTTAGGAGCCTACACTTCTAATCCATTTAAATATCAACCAGTATTCTTTAGTAATTTATGTGAAATGAACTGGTGAGTTCTCAGTCAAGTTCCTATTGGTCAGATGTTTACATTACAAAAATCATGATTAGTACTCAGTGGCCCCCTTCCTGGGAGTCTTAGTAGGAGGTCACCTTTGCATGGGTCCATTAAAATTAAGTTCTCTCCTCTGGAGAGACTGTTTTCCATGCTGCACAGTTTCTGTAGATAAGATACTTTAGTCTTCAAAGCTATCAGTCTGGCACCTTCTATTGGTAAATATATGAAATAGCTTTAGATTAATATGCTTATGAACATCAGTCTCCCTTGTTTTTAAGAAGAATTCTTTGCAAAAATGAAGAATTCAACAAGCAATGGGAAAAATACCTCTGAAATGCTCAAACCAGATTGGACCTGGTAATTACATGGGAGTTCAATTTCAGAAAAATTATTTACAATCTACAATATTCCAAACAAGTGTAAAGGGCAGATTCTTATATATCAGACTAAGAATCTAACAAAAATCTCTTTGACCTCAAAAAGACTTACATTTCACTAGTACAAAGTCCCTGAATTCCTGGTGATCTGTGAACACAGGTGGGGATGGAAGGGGAGGCCCGAAGAGAGGTACACTTTCTTCTGAAAATATTTTCAGCCTAATGAAAGAATTACTATTTATTTGGTTTGAAAGCCACATACCAAGAATACCAGATATCCTGCTTAAGCAGGAACAAAAACTAGAAATTGTTACTGGGAAACATCTATCAACACTTCAGAAACCACAAGTCTCAATGAATGTTCCCAGGATATTCACCTGGGGTCAGATGTTGACACCCATCCATTAACCAGTGCATTACTTCACATTCAGTGGACTCTTGTAAAATGATACGCTAGTATTCAATGAGAATAAGGGTGGCAGAATCTAGTCCTTATTCAAATGAACATGAAATTACAAACGTAAACATTTCAGTTACAAAATCCTACCACTGTACCTTACCTCTTCTTTTACACAGTGTATTACAGACATTTTCCAAAATAAACCTGAAGGCACATATATAAAAGAAGCCAAGGACTAGAGTATTATATGAAGTAACATGGTTTAAAAAAAAAAAAAAAAAAGGTTCTCTTATCTGAAAAGAACTGTTACTTTCCTCGTAACTGTTGTTCTTCGAGATGTGTTGCTCATGTCCATTCTGAATTAGGTGTGTATGTGCCGCATGCACTGGTGCCAGAAATTTTTCCCCTAGTGGCATCTCTAGGGCCAGCTCTACTGCTGTCTGCAGTGACGCACATATGCACTCATATGTAGGACATTGCCGGGCCCCCTCCATTCCAGTTCCTTCTTGCCAGAACTCTGAGAGAGGGGAAGCAGGGTGGATTGTGGAATGGACATGAGCAACACATCTTGAAGAACAGTTATAAGGTAAGTAACCGTTCTTTCTTCTTCAAGTGCTTGCTCATGTCTATTCTGAATTAGGTGACTTACCAGCAGTACCTCTGGAGGCAGGAAGGAGTTCATGGCTGTGACGATTGCAACACCGCTCTACCAAACCCCACATCATCCCGAGCTTGATTTGTGATGGCATAGTGGGATACAAATGTATGGACCGAAGACCATGTAGCGGCTCTGCAGATACCCTGAATGAGTACGAATGAGAAATGCTGCTGAAGATGCTTGCGCTCCTGTAAAGTGGGCTGACAGCAATGCTGGGGGCACTGCCCCTGCCTGTTCATAGCAGGATCGGATGCAAGCCGTCGATCCATGACGAAATATGCTGCGAGGATACCAGACAACCTTTCAATGAAGAGCTGCATCAAGCGATGGAAGGGCTTGATCCTGTCAATGTAGAACACCAGAGTCCTTCTCACACTG
This sequence comes from Emydura macquarii macquarii, assembly GCF_026122565.2. NCBI lineage: Eukaryota > Metazoa > Chordata > Testudines > Chelidae > Emydura > Emydura macquarii. The sequence goes on from NW_027130828.1 coordinate 123,310, forward strand.
ATAGAATGGAGATGCCTCTCCTCACTGGAGTTGTGCGGTTTTGGATAGAAGACTGATAGAAAAATGTCTGGGTTGACTTGGAAGCAGGAGAGTACTTTTGGTAGAAACACGTGGTGCGGGCGTAGCTGAACCTTATCCTTCTAAAAAACCATGTAGGTAGGTTCCAAGGTTAGGGCTCTAATCTCTGATACCAGAAACGCCACCTTCCATGACAAGTGTGTGAGTAAGCATGAAGCCAGGGGCTCAAAGGGGTGGGGGGGGGTGGGGGTCCAGAGAGCCAGGAGAGGATGAGGTTCAGATCCCATTGGGGGACCAGGTCTCAGAGTGGAGGAAAGAGCCTCTATAGTCCCCGTAGGAATCTAGTTGCCATCTCATGTGAGAAGACTGTCTTACCCTGGATAGGTGGGTAGAAGGCCAAAATTGCTGCTAAGTATACATTAATAGATGAAAAAGCAAAGCCTTCCTGTTTTAGGTGGAGCAAATAGTCTAAGAATATCTGGATAGGTGTTTTCACTGGTAAGATGTTCTGACATGCAGCCCAGCAGGTGAAATGCTTCCACTTTGCCTAGCAGGACACTCTTGTGGAGGGCTTCCTACTTTCCAATAGAATCCTTTGAACCTGAGCCAAGCAGTGCTGCTCCTCTCTACTTAACCATGCAGTTTCCATGCTGACAGTGCAAGGAAGCCAGGTCCGGGTGCAACAGCCAACCCAGATCCTGGGAAAGGAGGGCCGGCTGTACCGGGAGCTTCCACCGATAATTCTACTGGTTTGGGCAAACCAATGCTGCTGAAGCCATGCCGGGGCTACCAGAATGACTCGTGATCTGTCCCTCTTGATCTTTATGAGGATCTTATGCAACAATGGAATCGGGGAAAATGTACATGAGGTGGCCCGACCATGAAAGGAGAAACGCATCAGTCAAAGAAGTGCTGATTACCTGCTGTGAAGCACAGGAATCTTCTGTGCCCTGGGAAAATAGAAATATGGAAATAGGCATCTTGAAGGTTGAAGGCGGTGTACAAGTTGCCTGGATCCAGAGAGAGAATAATGGCAGCCAGGGAGACCATGTAGAACTTCAGTTTCCTAAGATATGTGTTGAGGATTCACAGGTCCAGAATGGGTCTCAGCCTGCCCTTTACCTTGGGGATTAAAAAGTAACGGGAATAGAAGCCTCTCCCTTTTAACTCTTGAGGAACCTTTTTCACCGCACCCACCCGCAAGAGGGTCTGAACCTTTTGAGTGAGTAGTTGCTCGTGAGAGGGGTCCCTGAAGAGAGACAGGAAGGCAAGTGGTGGGGTGGGCGGGAGATAAACTGTAGAGTGTAACCAGTAGACACTGTGCTTAATACCCATCAGTCCAATGTTATGGACGACCAGGCTGAGGGGAACGGAGCGAGGCGGGAGGAAAAAAATGTGGAGTCCTGATCTCTAGTGATGGATGGTAGGTAGCACTCGGTCACACACTCAAAAGTTTTGTTTACCCCCAAGGGGTGACAGCTCAAGTCCAATTGGTGAGCAGAGGCTGGCGAGTGGTCCTGGCGATATTTAAACCCCCCAATGATGCCCTCCAAACCATTGTGGTTGGTACAGCTTGAAATGTCTCTTGGAGAAAGAAGGGGTATACAGGCCCAGGGAGCACAGTGTGGCCCAAGAATCCTTCAGCCAATGCAGCCTCAAGTCTGTCTGATCAGCAAACAAGGCTGCCCCATCGAAGGGGAGGTCCTAGATGCTGGATCTCTGCTGAGAGATGACTGGAGTCAGGATGCTCTCCTTATAGAGACCACGGAAGTCTGTCGCATCCGACGCCACTTGTAGGGAAGCCCTGGCCACCATTCTCCCTTCCTAAAGGATTGCCTCAAATTCCTGTCTGGAGGTCTGTGGCAAGAAGTCCTGCAGTGCTGAAGGAACAGGTCCAAGACTATTTAGAAGGATTGGACATACACAAGTCCATGGGGCCGGATGCAATGCACCCGAGGGTGCTGAGGGAATTGGCTGAGGTGATTTCAGAGCCATTGGCTATTATCTTTGAAAGCTCGTGGCAACAGGGGGAGGTCCCTGAGGACTGGAAAAAAGCAAATATAGTGCCATTCTTCAAAAAAGGGAGGAAAGAGGATCCAGGGAACTACAGACTGGTCAGCCTCACTTCAATCCCTGGAAAAATTATGGAGCAGGTCCTTAAGAAATCCATTTTCAGGCACTTGGAAGAGAGGAAGGTGATCAGGAACAGTCAAAACGGATTCACCAAGGGAAAGTCATGCCTGACCAACCTGATTGCTTTCTATGATGAGGTGACTGGCTCTGTGGATGTAGGGAAGGCGGTGGATGTGATATACCTTGACTTTAGCAAAGCTTTTGATACGGTCTCTCACAGTATTCTTATCAGCAAGTTAAAGTAGTATGGGTTGGATGAATGGACTATAAAATGGATACAGAACTGGCAAGAGCATAGGGCTCAACGAGCAGTGATCAATGGCTCCACATGTAGCTGGCAACCGGTCACAAGCGGAGTGCCCCAGGGGTCGGTCCTGAGGCCAGTTTTGTTCAACATCTTCATTAATGATCTGGAGTAGATTGCACCCTCAGCAAGTTTGTGGATGTCACTAAGCTGGGGGAAGTGGTATATACCCTGGAAGGTAGGGATAGAATACAGAAGGACCTAAACAAACTGGAGGATTGGGTCAAAAGAAATCAAATGAGGTTCAACAAAGAAAAGTGCAGAGTCCTCCACTTAGGAAAGAAGAATCCCATGCACAGCTATAGACTGGGGACCGACGAGCTAGGCAGCAGTTCTGCAGAAAAGGACCTGGGAGTAACAGTGGATAAAAAGCTGGATATGAGTCAGCAGTGTGCCCTGGTTGTCAAGAAGACTAACAGCATATTGGGCTGCATTAGGAGGGGCATTGCCAGCAGGACGCGGGAAGTGATTATTCCCTCTATTTGGCATTGGTGAGGCCACATTTGGAGTATTGTGTCCAGTTTTGGGCCCCCCACTACGAAAAGGATGTAGACAAGTTGGAGAGAGTCCAGCGGAGAGCAACAAAAATGATTAGGGGGCTGGAGCACATGATTTATGAGGAGAGGCTAAGGGAACTGGGCTTGTTTAGTCTGCAAAAGAGAAGAATGAGGGGGGACTTGATAGCAGCCTTTAACTACCTGAAAGGGGGTTCCAGGGAGGATGGGGCTAGGCTGTTCTCAGTGGTGGCAGATGACAGAACAAGGCGCAACGGTCTCAAGTTGCAGGGCGGGAGGTCTAGGTTGGATATTAGGAAAAAGTTTTTCACTAGGAGGGTGGTGAAGTACTAGAATGGGTTACTAGGAAGGTGGTGGAATCTCCATCTTTAGAGGTTTTTAACCTGAGGCTTGACAAAGCTGGGGCTGGGATGATATAGCTGAGGTTAGTCCTGCTTTGAGCAGGGGGTTGGACTAGATACCTCTTGAGGTCCCTTCCAACTCTAATATTCTATGATTCTAAGTCCATGAACTTTTCGAGGGACTGCCAAATGTTAAAATGGTATCGTCCCAATGCCTGCTGATTAAATACCCCTTGCCACTGAATAAACCTTACAGTCAAAGGGATCCAGTTTCTTAGCCTCTTTATTTTTGGGCATAGAACTCATTTGGCTCTGTCTGTCACACTCATTAGAAGCCACGACCATCAGCAATCCCAGAGAGATGTGGGTGTATACGTACTCGAAGCCCTTGGCCGGCACATAATACTTCTTTTCTGACAAAGTGCCTTGGCCAGTTTTAACACCCCATCATGGACCCGGAGGGCTACCCTAGATTGGGCTGCAGATGTCAGAACACCAAAAAGTTCATCGACTGGTTCCTTGAGCTCCTCTATCTTGAGCCCTAAGTTGTTCGCTACCTGCTTTAATAGGTCCTGGTGGGCCCTGAAGTCGTCCAGTGGGGCTGATGTGGAGGGCCACGCTACCATCTCATCTGATGAGGAGAAAGAGGAGACTTGGAGCAGGATAGCATCTGACTGACTGACAGAGTGCCCCCTCCTCTTACGAGTCCACGTCTAAGACCGGTGCTGCTCCCTGGGCTACCAAAGGATGTGGTACTGAGGTTCCCATTGATGAGTAAGTCTGCAGCACTGTGGGAACCCCCTGGGCTCCAAAACTGCTAGGGACTGGGTCACTGTCCCTGAGTCCAAAGTCCCATCTCAGGCAGCATGGGAAATGCGGCCCATTGGCTGGAAGGCTGTCCCTTCGGAGGGACTACTACCTTCCCTGCTGAGTCCAAGAAAGTGTCCCTTGGTGACCATGGAGGAGTGAATGCTGCTTGCCTCTCCCCACCTCCCCTTGAATGCCAGTACTCCGCCATTGGGGAATGGTGCCAGGAGCCCTCACATTGGGAGTCCTGCAACCACGTCTTGCCCTTAAGCTTTCGGTAAGAACTTGGCGAGCAGTTCCGAGGCTCCGGGGACCTGTCTTGGGAGTCGAATTGGTGCCATGGTCTTGGAAAACAACGGCACTCCAGTGATCCGTGCCGGCATTCCGGGGATTGGTGCTGATGTGCCAGAGAACAGTGCCGATGCTGCAGGGAACAGTGCTTGCCATCCAGAGATGGGATCCCGACCTCTCATGACACGGCTCCGGGGACCAGTCTGTTGGCCCGGTGACAACTGACAGCCCAGTGAGTGGCATCCTACTAAGGAAGAGAGTTGTGGTGGGTCCAGCACCGGCTTTCCCCTTGACAAACCCCCCCAAAGGGGTAGTCAGCTCACAGTGTGTAAGCCTCCCTCCCTTAGGTGTAGGTAGCACTGGAGCTGCTAGGAGGTTCTTCATCGCCTGGAATACTTCAGGCGTGGTGGAGACCACCAGGTGACAAGGCCCTCTGATGCTTCCCGGGGGTCATTGATGGTGCAGGCACTGGACTCAACACCTCTACAGGTGGAGATCCTCCAGGTGCTGATGGGGACAAGTTGCCTGACGCAGGTCTCACTGACATCCCTGTCTTTTTAACTGGTTTCGGCACCAGTGAGCATCCCCTCTTGGCATGGCCCTTCTTTGAATGTTTCTTCGGCACCGAAGATGTCGATCGATGCTGGGTGGACACTGGTTCCAGGAGAGAGCTTCTTGTCGACGCCATAGTGCTCGGTGCCAAGTCTGACCTTGGTTCCGACACTGGTCTAAGTGCCGATTCCATCAGGATGGCCTTGAGTCTAATGTCTGTCTTTTATTGTTCGAGGGCAAAAACCTTTGCAAATCTTGCATTTTTCCCACAAGTGAGCTTCTCCTAAGCACTTCAAACAGCTTTGGTGGGGGTCATGGAGAAGCATCAGCTTCTTACAAGAAGCGCAGGGTTTAAATCCTGGGGATTGGGTCATGCTCCAACCCTAGGATGAAGTACAGTAAACTAACTGCTAAAACTATTAACAACAATAACTATGTACACTAGGTTATACAAGCGAACCACTAAGACTACGAATACTTGCAAGAGCAAGAGAGTGTTTCAGCACCATCACGGGCAGTAGAAAGGAACTGGAAAGGAGGGGGGCTAGCAGTGCCCTATACATGAGTGCGTACACACGCCACTGCAGAGGGCGCTAGAGTCAGCCCTATGGAAACCACTAGGGGAAAAATTTTCGGCACCGGTGTGTGCAGTGCGCGCACACACCTAATTCAGAATGGATATGAACAAGCACTTGAAGCAGCAGCCTAGTTTCTATTCGGTACAGAATAAATACAATAATTCTGGATTCCTCACCTGAGTGTATTCTCAGTTAGATTACTGAATCAGGATAGAAGAGTCTCTGCTTAGGCACAGTAGAACACACTATGTATTACAAGGTGTGACTCTTTATTTGTGGGGAAAATGTCATAGATCTCAATTATATTATGCCCAGCCACAGAACTGTTAACCACTCACTGCCATGATCACTTTAAAACACCCAATTCATGGAATTAAATAGCTGGACAATGAAAAATGCATGACTTCTGCTGCTACTATGACATCTAACAAAGCAAATTATTTGGTTAAAGTTAGCACCTACCTGTAGCTATCATTTTGTTTGTTATATCTCACTAAGGCAAAAATATCTGCCATGCAAGTTAAAGAAATTAATCCATTACTTTCATGCCTAAGGAGTTCACTTGTGTTTTGAAAATGCCCATTCTGTTGAAAAAGCAGATGAAATATATTGAGATATGTTAATTGCTTTATTATATTTTATATCATTCTAGTCTATGCACTTTAAATTGTTCTAGTGGGGCATCTCTTATAAATACTTAAAATGGCAAGGCTGTAAAAAATGCAAGTGCCGTAGTCCATGTCTACATTGAGAAGTTTTATTGTGTTTAACTACTATTTTTAACAACTGAACTAGCTAATGTGATGGTGTGGTCAGGATACACAAGAACAAGGTATGTTCAGAATCATCTTAGCTAGTCAAGGGTGGGTTTAATGATGTTGAAAATAATTTGTCCTTGTCTACAGTGACCACAAAGTGGATTTGATTCAACATGATAACATTTTCTAATACAGTCATAGTCTAATTTAAATTCTACCAGCATAATTCAGTTAAGCAGAGGTTCAGTAGGGTAGCAATGTAAATTTTCATGATTGCATCAAAATCTACCACCAATCTTGATTCATGACTCTAGTCAAAATCTAGGCAACAGAGCTTATAGAAAATTGGCCAGAGAACTCGATGTGGATACCTTGCAAGTCTCAGATGGAAACAGATCAGAGGAATCTTGCTTGAGTATATTTTCTTGATGCTGAATGAACTTTGAGATGAGTCCGTGCCTTCACCAGCAGCTGCAGTTACCTGCTCGGGTAGGTGACTGGACTAGCCTGCCTGGGGTGTGCAGAAGGGAGCTTGGGGAGTCAGGGCAACAGGCTGGGGCAGCCAGCAGGGCTTGGGGGAGAGTGGGGAGTCCAGGAAGGCAGCAGGGGCCAGGGGCAATAGGTGGAGGGCTGGGTGATGCAGTGGGGGGTGGGGGGGGGCAGGGTGGATGGTTGAAGGGCAGGGGAAGCAGCAGGGGCCAGAGCACCAAAATACAAGTTCACCATTTTCTCTCAGGCCAACCCTGGCAGGGCCAGCCTTAAGAGTGGGCACCATGGGCAACTGCCCAGGGTGCTGTGGTCAAGATGATGTTGCTGGAGAGTATCTTGGCAGTCACCAGGAAGTTAACCATGGCTGTACTGATGGGGGTAGGGGGGGAGGACTGCCACTGTGCTCCCTAAAAACATTTATGAGCCACAGGATGACGTGGGACACCTGCTTGGACAAAAGCGACTCTCTCTATTTCTCTCAAGAGTCACACCAACAGAGAGAGGAATTCCAAGGCTGAGATGTAAAAAGTTGCTCTACAGATATTATCGAGTATATTCAGACTCTCAACCTGATGGGATTAGCACTGCATTTGAGCACAGGCTCAAGCATCTGTCTTTCTTGTTCTAAAAGGGGTTTCATCAGAATTTTTGCTAACAGAGTAAGGGAGGAAAGCCATATATTAGCTTTCCACCCCACTACATGGAGAAGATGGAGCTCAACCATCACCTATGGTCCAAAAAAGAACTGGCAGCTGAAGCATTATGGAGCATTCACATTACATAGCAGGGACTGCTTCAGGATGCCCGCCTTTTGGGACCAATTGTTTTAGAACTTTGAGACTGTTGAAACCCAAGAGCGTGATCTATCATAAATATCTTTAGATAAAGAGATAAATAAATATTCATTAACTAATCGTCCCAACATCCTATGTGTTGATTTATTATCATGATTTTACTAATACTGAAATTGAGGCATGGAGAGATGAAGTGACTTGCTCAATTCTTATTAACATGTGTATTGCAGTAACATCCAGAGGTCTCTGTGATGTGCGTCCCAACTGTGCTAGGCATTTTACTAACATACAGTAAATGACAGTCCCTGCCCACAGAAAAATCTAGAAGACAAGATTTAACATGTAGATAAAACAAACAAGTGGGTAGTGTGAAAGGAGTAACAATAGATCATGTAGTCAATATCAGAATTGGGTTTAAAACTCACAACTTCCTGACTCTCAGTATTGCATTCGTTTCTATAGGCCATACTGCAAATTAAAAATGTCTCATCAATCTGAAGGTTTTTTTGTTTTTTATTTTAGTTGTGTATCCCATTCCATCTAGAGTACATATCTAAAATAACTGATCGCTAAGTGTCATGAGGCAGCATTCAGTGGATATTGAAAAATGTAATCACATCAATAGCAGAAGTATTTTCTGAAAATATACTTTTGGAAATGTATATGGAATTAACTTTGTGAAGCCACCTAAAGAATTCTTTAGTAATAAAAGCAGAAAGTGCCCGCTTGTTTTTAATTTGCACACCTTTGATGTAGATCATGATGAAGAATATTCACAAGGTAGATTTAGGGATACAAAAATCAAGTAATCCATAAAATGTGGTGTGCAATTTCCTTTTTAAATATAGTTTCTCTTCTGTGAATGGTATATAGAAAGGAGTTAATGGGGGTTTGTAAATGAGCTTTAGTCAATTAAACAAAAAAACAGAAGGAAAAAGATACGTGTAAAATGAGAGCGAATCATTGATGGCTTAAATGCTGGAGAAGAGTCTTCCGCTTCCTGGAACACGATGGTGACAATGTCATTTCCAATATGACGCTTCCTTTCTACCTGCAAAAAGGACAGATACCATCACTAGAATTGGATCCTGAGCACTAACAAAGTGAAAGAATAATGAAACAACATGAGATTATTGAATTTAATGCACTTTTTCTATGATGGCCATTGGCTGTAATCTGAAGTTTGTGCAGGCATCATTTATACAAACATACTATTCTCTTTCTATCTAAATACAGGAATTTAAAAGTTCAGTACAGTAATTTCAAAATACCATGAAGCTGCTTTATTCATTCTTGTTCAAACTGTATAATGACCAGGGAAATATAAGGAACTGATGTCTATTTATAGCACAAACACAATATTTGTCAAAATTAATTAGAAATTATTATATGTTATTTAAATTTAACTGAATTACATGCAAATTACATTTTAGAATAATTTTCCATCCTATTTGTGAGGAAGGGAAAGCAAGACAATATACACCTTACTGCACTGCGTATGTAAAGGACTTGTGAGGGGTCCAACTCATTTTTAATTTGGAAGCATCAAAGTTAGTCTAAATGAAATTGGATTTCACTAACCTCATTCTGAGAACATGAAACCAAACTTCAGAAGTGGCTATGGAACGTCAGACTAAGCCAAGAGAGATGCTGAAATCTGATCAAACAGGAAATGGTTTGTCTGCTTTTTCAGAGGTTAATTATTGATCTGTCTAGGTCAAAGAACAAATTGGTGGCAAACCTGGGCACAGAAACCAGATATGCTGATTCTTAGTCCTTTCATCAAATTACTAGATCATGCTCTCTTAGGTAAAGACTGACAGACAATACACTTGTACAGATAGGATTTAAAAAGTAGTATGGCAAGAACAGGGGCTGGTGTTTGGTGCAGGCAAGAGTGATCTAATCACAAGTAAAACTATGGTGCATCTGATGTGAGAAACTATAAGCAACATATCTAAATGCTCTCTTGCTGCCACCCTCCTCTTCCTTTTCATAACAATTGGGTGAGGTCCCAAAGGACTGATAAGGGCAAACATAGTACCTATATTTAAAAAGGGGAACAAAAAGGACCAGGTGTATTATAGACCAGTCAGTCTAACTAAGATACCTAGAAAGATAATGGAACAAGTTATCAAACAATCACCTAGATTACAGATGACACCAAATGCATAGAGGGTAATAGGGTAATAATTAATAGCCAACAAGCATTCGTCAAGACAAAATCATGCCAAACCAACCTAATTTTCTTCTTTGACAGTGTTACTGGAATACTGGAGGTGGGGGGAGGAAGCACTAGATGTGATGTATCTTGATTTTAGGAAGGCTTTTGACACAGTCCCAGAAGCAAACTAGGGAAATGTGGTCTAGATTAAATTATTATAAGGTGGGTCCATAAGTGGTTCAAAGACCGTACTCAAAGAGTAATTATCAATGGTTCATTGTCAAGCTGTTATCAATGGTTCGTTGTCAACGTACCTAGTGGGGCTCTGCAGTGGTCTGTCCTGTGTTGGGTACTAGTCAACATTTTCATCAATGACTTGAATAATGGGGCACAGCGCATGCTTACAAAAATCTGCGAATGACACCAAGCTCGGAGGGGTTGCAAACACTTTGGAGGACAGGATTACAATTCAAATTGACCTTGACAAATTGCTCCAAAGTCATCAAGATGAAATTCAATAAAGACAAATGCCAAGTACTACAGTTGGAAAAGAAAAATCAAATGCACAGCTGCAAAATGGGAAATAACTGGCTAGGCAGTAGAACTCATGAAAAGGATCTGAGGGTTATAGTGCACCACAAATTAAACATGAGTCAACCATGTGATGCAGTTGCAAAAAAGGCTGATATTCTGGGGTATATCAACAGGAGTGTCATATGTAAGACACAAGAAGTAACTGTTCTGCTCTGCTCAGCATTGGTGAGGCCTCATCTAGAGTGCTGTGTCCAGTTCTGGTTTCCACACCTCAAGAAAGATATGTACTAACAGGAAAGAGTCCAGAGTCATGTTGATGAATTGATCAGCAAATTAAAAACTGATAGTTCTCTAAGTGCAAGTGATTATGATATAATCTAATTTGTTATGCACAACAGAATATTGTTCTCTTGTAATATTCACAGGTTGAAAAAGCAAATTTCCCAAAGCTGAAAACAATCATGAGCTAAACTGAGTGTGAGAAAATATTTAAGCATAAAAATGTAAATGATAATTGGAAACTATTTAAGAATGATTTAATAGATGTCCATAAATACCAGAATATCAGTGTCACAAAGGACTTCCTTAGTTAAAAATACCATCTTTGTTATGAGAAAGGGTGGAAGTAGCAATAGAAAATAAAAAGAAATATTAAACAAATGGAAAAATGGAGAAACTGATAAAAATAAATACAAATCAGCAGTTAGGAAATGTAGACAATTGATAAGGGAAGCTAAAGGGATCAGGTGAAAAATTTATGGCCAGTAGGGTTAAGCACAATAAGAAGGAATTTTTAAAATATATCAATAACAAACTAAATCCTAAAAATGATGCAAATCTGATACTAGACAAGAATGGTATAATTATCACTCCTGATGAAGTAAATGCAGAAGTATTCAATATGTATTTTGTTTTGTATTTGGGAAAAAGCAGAATGATGAATTCACATCTAGTTTCTCTTCCATCAGTAACTGGGGAGGATGTTAACAGCAACTATTAAGGTTCAACGTTTTTAAATATGCAGAATAGTTTAAGTTGCACCCAAGAGCATTAAAAGAATTGGCCAGTGATCTCTCTGAACCATTAATGCTGATTTAAATTTTGGATCCCTGGGGATATTCCAGTGGACTGGAAAAGAAAGCAAATGTTGTGCCATTATTTACAAAAAGTAAATGGGATGGACCTGGAAAACAATAAACCAATTAGCCTGACATAAAACCCAGGCAAAATCGTGGAAAAGTTGATATAAGATGCAATCAAGTAAAGAATTAAAGGATATTAACATAATTAATGCCAAGCAATATGTTTTTAGGAAATAGATCTTGTTATATAAATTTGATTTTTTAATCAGATTAAAAGTTTGATTCATACAGGTATTTGTTGACAAAATACACTTAGATTTCTGAAAGGCATTTGATTTAGTCCTGCATGGCTAATAATAAAAAAAATAGAACTACTCTAAACCAGTGTAGCTCATGCTAAATGAATTAGCAACTGGTTAACTAACAGATCATAGAATCATAGAATATTAGGGATGGAAGGGACCTCAGGAGGTCATCTAGTCCAAACCCCCAGTCCAAGAAGGACCAATCCCAACTAAATCATCCCAGGCAGGGCTTTGCCAAGCCAGGCCTTAAAAACATCTAAGGATGAAGATTCCATCACCTCCCTAGGTAACCCATTCCAGTGCTTCACCACCTCCCTAGGTAACCCATTCCAGTGCTTCACCACCTCCCTAGGTAACCCATTCCAGTGCTTCACCACCCTCCTTGTGAAAACGTTTTTCCTAATATCCAACCTAGACCTTCCACAAAAATATCACAAACAATAATTGTAAATGGGAAATCATCATCAAATGGGGATGTTTCGAGGGGGGTTCCACAGGGATCTGTTTTCAGTCCAATGATTCAATATAGTTACAATGATCTGGAAGAAAATATAAAATCATTGCTGATAAAGCTTACTGATGACACAAAAACTGATGGAGGGGTAAATAATGATGGGAACAGGTCAGTTATAGAAACTAACCTGAATCATTTGGTAAGGTGGACTCACTTGAATGACATGCATTTTGACACAGCCAAAGATAAGGTCATACATATAGGAGCAAACAATGTAGGTCACACTTATGAGCTGGGGTAACTGTACCTTGGAAAACAATAATTCTGAACAGGACTTAAAGATCATGATAGATAAGTAACTTGAGCTCCCAGTGCAATGCTGTAGCTAAAAGGGTGAACATGATCCTTGGATGTATAAACGCAGGAATATCAGGTAGGAATACAGAGGTGGTATTACCTCAATAGATGCCATTAGTGAGGCCAGCATTGGAATGCTGTGTGCAATTCTGGTGTGCACACTTCAAAAAAGATGTTGAAAAATTTAAAAGAGTTCACAAAAAAGCTATGAGAATGATTCTAGGTCTGGAACATAAGAATGGCCATACTAGTCTAGACCAATGGTCCATCTAGCCCAGTATTCTGTCTTCCAGCAGTGGCCAATGCCAGATACTTCAAAAGGAATGAGCAGAAAAGACAGTCACTCACCTTGTGCAATAACTGAGATTCTTCAAGATGTGTTCCCCCATGAGTGCTCCACTGCTAGTGCAGCAGCGCCTTTGCGTCTAGAATCGGACATCTTCAATAGCAGTGCCCGTCAGAACACACATGCGCCCCTCCCTCCATCTCGTGCTGTTCGCAGGACTTTTGTATAGCGCTGTGCAGCGCCTCAGTTCCTTCTATTGCCTCAGAGCTCATATGTTACACTCCAAAGCAGAGGGGAGGGGTGACAGGTACTGGAGCACCATGGGGACACACATCTTGTGACACACGTGATCTGTGTCTCATTCCGCCTCTGGAGCAAAACTGAGGGCAGTGGGTGTTCTGCTGAGTATCGAAATGATCTATAGTAGGGCAACCCTCCTATGGGTTGGAATGCTCTCCTGTCTAGCTCCCATTCATGTTCCTGTGAAAAAGTCCTGCTTAGCATGTCTGCGGTAGTGTTCTGACGCCTAGGGAGATACGCAGCTGAGGTCCAGATGTTAATGTGGATACACCAATTCCATAACTTAATAGCCTCTGAACGTAGGGAGTAGGATCTCGTTCCCCCTTGACTGTTGATGTAGTACATGCAGGCCAGGTTGTCTGTCAGCACTCATATATTCTGATGTTTGAGTGGAAGAAAATGTCATCAGGCATTGCAAACCACTCAGTTCAAGGAGGCTGATGTGCAGGATAGACTCAGTAGATGTCCATCTGCCCTGTATCATATGTTCGAGAAGGTATGCTCCACAGCTGAGGAGAGGCATTGGTGGTTAGTGTCATGGTAGGTGAGGGTTGAAGAAAATGGACCACAAAACAAACATTGTTGGGATGTGTTCACCACAGCAACGAGTTCTGGACTTAGTTTGGCATAGACAAGAATTTTAGCATGTTGTAATTGTGGGGAAAAAATACAGTATGAAGCCAGCCCTGAAGACACCACATATGTAGCTTCGCATGTTTGACCACAAATGTGGCTGCAGCCATATGTCCCAGGAGTTGGTGGTATGTATGTGCCAAAATTTGGAGGCATAGTTGAGCATTGGATAACAGATCTGTTATGGCTGTGAAGCTGTGAGGAGATAGAAATGCCTTTGCTTGTGTGGTATCAAGTTGGGCACCAATGAATTCCAGTTGTACTGGTTTTTGTGTAGATTTTTCAAGATTGATAAGCAGGCCTCATTTTGTGAAGAGGGTTGTTGTATGCACTGCTCGTAGTGCTTTGGCCGTGGATGGTGCTTTGAGAAGGCAATCATTCAGGTATGGAAAGATGGGGATTCTTTCCTTAGGTAGGCCATGACCACTGTGAGTACTTCGGAAAAGACTCACTGTGCTGTGGATAGTCCGAAGGGTAGCACCTTGTACTAGTACTGGTTGTTGTCAACAATGAATCGTACTTAGTGTCTGTGGGCAGGATATATGGAGATATGGAATGACATCTGGCAGGTCGATGGCTGAGAAACAATCCCCCTGGTTCCAATGCTGGAATGATGGTGGAGAGGGTGACCATCTTGAATCGTTGCAATTTGATGAATGTGTTTAGATTGTGGAGGTTCCGGATGGGACGCCAACCGCCCAATTTCTACTGAACCAGGAAGTAATGGGAATAGAAACCCTGCCCTCTATGTTGTAAAGGGATCGGTTCTATGGCTCCCAGTTGCAGAAGATGTTTTACTTTCCCTCTTAGGGTGGACTCGTGAGAGGGGTCCTTGAAGAGGGATGGGAAATGGGGGTGGCAGGCATAGCTAAGAAGGGGGTGGAATATCCTTCTTTGACTATCTCCTGGACCCATTTGTCCGAAGCAATGAGCATCCAAGATGGTAAAAATGGAGCTAGGCAAACTGTTGGTCTATTAGTGGCATTACAGATGGTGGGTACGACTTGAGCACGTGGGAGGCTCTCGAGACCTTAATCACACCTTCAAAAATGTTTATTGAAAGGTATATGAGACATTGCTCCTTGTGCAGAGGATTGTCTACGTCTCTTGGGAGACCTCTGGCAACAGCATTGGTTGTCAAACTGCCGTTGCGAGTAGTATGGTTAAGGCAGAGATCATGGGGGAAGCTGATATTTCCCTGATATCCTTTTTGGCTGTGGGGTGTATATGTCAAGAGATCTTAGAGTAGCTCAGCAGTCTTTTAGAGAAATGTAAGGAGTTGTCAGTATGCTCGGAGAAGAGCTTTGTCCCCCAAACAGTGGATCTTCAACCATCATTTGCACCTCCTTGGGGAATCCTGAAAGGTGTAGCCATGAAATTGGACCGTGACTGAGGAATAAGTTTTTCTTCCGAACAAATCTAGTCACTTCCACTCCCGTTTGGGACGGGCAGATTAAGATTGATACTGGCAACCCTTTTATTGTACTGTATTTACCATAGAAGAGCTCAGGGTAAGATGCAAAACCAAAAACTCAGCATTCTTTGCTGATATGTAGTATTTTCTATCCACACATTTGCAAGTGGGTGGAATAGAGGCGGAAGTCTGCCATAGGAGTTTTGCTGGTTAAAGCAGCAACCCATTGATAGGCAGCGTTATTTTTGCTGTAGTGGAGATATGGAGGATGTCAATGAGTTCCGTTGTTGATCCTTGACCTCCTTAGTGGAATGTGCAGTGAGTCTGCTACTCTGCAGAACAAATTGTGGAAAGTCATCAGTCACTGTGGGAGGTGGTAGCATCATGGCCTCCTCCAGTGAGGATGAGGAGAAGTATACAGGTGGTAGTACCTCTTCTTTCTGATCCTCCTTCTGTTCCTTCTCCTCTGGTGATACTTGAGGAGGTTGTATTTCTGGAAGTAAGGAGGCCAATGGGGAGGGGAGTGATGGAGGTCTCTGAATCTGCTGTCTTGGGTGGCTACCAAACTGTGCTCTATACATGGCCCAGGAGTCCCAGTATGGCCAGTTAGGTGGGAAAGGAATATGAGGCTGCACCCATGGAGGTCCCTGCCAGGGCTGGGTTCCCTCGGTAGTTGGAGGGTAAGCCTGGTAGGCTGGTCCCATCTGCCCCCACGTTGATGGGGCAATCTATTCCTCATATTCTTCCTCCTCTTCCTCAGCATCACTAAGGAAGGGGGTGCTGTTCCTGAAGGAGAGAGAAAGGTTTGTCTGGACTCCGATGATGGTGAGACTTAGAGTAGGTCCGGCCTGAGGAGTGGGGACTCTGGAGTGTCAGATACTCCTTCACTCTGATAGGTATCTGAATTCCTGCGGTAATGGATAGGTCATCATTGGTGCCGTGACAGTATACAGTGCCAGGGTGTAAGTTGTGGAGAGATCAAGCAGGTGGCACTACGGACCTCTTCGGAGCCACTGATTTTGTTCAGCCAACAGATTCTTCAGTGCCATAAAAGGTCTCAGAGCCACGGATGAAGCAGATGGCTCACTTTGGTTTCCAAATATAGAAGATGGCACCAATGGCCATGGATCCACCCTAGTAGGGTCTTTGGACTTTTTCTTAGAGACAGTACCTGAGGTACTCAGTCTTGCAGCAGAGCTGTGTCCCCTGTCAGAAGCTGTTGAAGCCATGGATCTAGCCGGGGATGGCATTCTTGTGATCTGCTCCTCAGAAGCTGAGGAAGAGGCCACTCTCTTCTTATTCTCTGCCCAGTCAGACAATGTTTTTCTCTTCACTGGGCATGGAGAGTGGGGGTCAGTAGACAACTTCACTGAGCCAGAGGGTCTCCCCAGGGAGGAGTAAGAACCCGGGTCCAATGCTGTTCGAAGGGACTTTTCCATTAGGATTAATTTTAGTCTAATGTCCCTGTCCTTCCTGGCTTTCAGTTTTAAACTCAGGCAGTGGGAGCACTTTGGGGAAATATTTCTCTCTCCTAGGCAGCAGATACACTGTGCTTTGACATCTGTTATCAGGAATGTGGCCCCGCACAAAATGCACCTCTTAAACCTGGGGGAGCCAGGCATAAGGATGGGGGAACAGTTTCCCTGTCAGCAAGGGAGGAAAGCAGGAGAATGAACACTTACACTATATTAAGAACTGTAGAGTTGGAAAGATAAATGTGAGGAAAATTTTTTTTTTTTTATAGAAAAGAAAAAAGAGAAAGAAAAACGAAGAACTAACTATGAAAAAGAGTATACTATAGACTAAGGCACTAACTGAGAAGAAAAAACAGGCTCTGCAAAGGATTCTGTTCCAGACCACAGGCGGTAGAGAAGAAACTGAGGATGGTTGGACTGCAAAGTGCTATATATACGTCCTGTGTAGAGTGCAGGGGAAGAGGTGCGCATGTGCAGTCCGACGGGCACTGCTATGGAAGATCTCCAACTCCAGACACAAAGGTGCTGCCGCAACAACATTAGGGCACCCATGGAGTAGTGATCAACGGCTCCATGTCTAGCTGGCAGCCGGTCACAAGCGCAGTGCCCCAGGGGTCGGTCCTGGGGCCAGTTTTGTTCAACATCTTCATTAATGATCTGGAAGATGGGGTAGATTGCACCCTCAGCAAGTTTGCAGATGACACTAAGCTAGGGGGAGTGGTAGATACCCTGGAAGGTAGGGACAGGATACAGAAGGACCTAAACAAACTGGAGGATTGGGCCAAAAGAAATCTGATGAGGTTCAACAAGGACAAGTGCAGAGTCCTGCACTTAGGACGGAAGAATCCGATGCACAGCTACAGACTGGGGACTGACGAGCTAGGCAGCAGTTCTGCAGAAAAGGACCTGGGGGTAACAGTGGATAAAAAGCTAGATATGAGTCAGCAGTGTGCCCTGGTTGCCAAGAAGGCTAACAGCATATTGGGCTGCATTAGTAGGAGCATTGCCAGCAGATCGTGGGAAGTGATTATTCCCCTCTATTCAGCATTGGTGAGGCTGCATTTGGAGTATTGTGTCAAGTTTTGGGGCCCCCACTACAAAAAGGATGTGGACAAGTTGGAGAGAGTCCAGCGGAGGGCAACAAAATTATTAGGGGGCTGGAGCACAGGACTTATGAGGAGAGGCTGAGGGAACTGGGCTTTTTTAGCCAGCAGAAGAGAAGAATGAGGGGGGATTTGATAGCAGCCTTTAACTACCTGAAAGCGGGTTCCAGGGAGGATGGAGCTAGGCTGTTCTCAGTGGTGGCAGACGACAGAACAAGGAGCAACGGTCTCAAGTTGCAGCGGGAGAGGTCAAGGTTGGACATTAGGAAAAAGTTTTTCAGTAGGAGGGTGGTGAAGCACTGGAATGGGTTACCTAAGGAGGTGGTGGAATCTCCATCTTTAGAGGTTTTTAAGCTGCGGCTTGACAAAACCCTCGCTGGGATTATTTAACTGAGGTTAGTCCTGCTTTGAGCAGGGGGTTAGACTACATGACCTCCTAAGGTCCCTTCCAACTCTATGATTCCATGGAGACATCACTCAAAGAACAGGGTAATTATCAAGTGATCCATCCTGTTTTCCAGTCCCAGGACCCGGCAATCAGAGGCGTAGGGACACCCATATCATGGGATTGCATCCCTGACCATCTTGTGTAATAACCATTGATGGACCTATCCTCCATGAATTTATCTAATTCTGTTTGAACCCAGCTATAGTTTTGGCCTTCACAACACCCCTTATAGTGAGAGACCAAAGAAGTTCATTTTATTTAGTTTATCTAAGAAAAGATTAAGCGATAACTTGATCGCATTCTTAAATACTTACATGGGGAAGAAATTTCTGACAGTGCAGGGCTCTAATGTAGCAGACAAAGGTATAACAAAATCCAATGGTTGGAAGATGAAATTAGACAAATTCAGTCTAGACATAAGGTGCCAATTTTTAGTAGTTAAAGTAATAAAACATTGGAAATACATATAGGGATGTGATGGATTTTCCGTCAATTGAAGTCGTTAAATCAAGACTGGATGTCTTTCGAAAAGATATATTATATCTCAAACAGAAGTTATGGGCTTCATGCAGAAATTACTGGCTGAGATTCTAGCCTGTGTTATGCAAGAGGGCCGATTAGATGATAAAAACAGTCCCTTCTAGCCTTAAAATCTTAAATTTGTGAATTATACACATTTTTATTTATACAACTGAAACTATCCTATTTATGCACACAACCAATTTTTAAAAACAAAAAATACGGACTGACAATGTCAACTTCAAAGCAAGGACGAACTACCTCTTTCATCCTGGTTTACTAATAACCTGCAAAAATTCAACTGAGAGGAGAAGATACTAGGTCACCACTGTGGAAAGACCTATGATACAGCCAATCACTTAAAATATAAGGGATGTTTCATGTACCTCTGCAGCAGTCATGGTGGCTTTAAAATAAGTTTGATACTATTCTAGTAACAAGGGTGTGGCATAGTGGCCAACAGGTCTTCTGGATTTTATTCAGAGTTGTACCAGTCATGATCTTCCTGAATGACTTTGGACAAATCATTAAATCTGAATCCCATTTTACTCATATCTAAAATGGGTACAATACTACTTACCTACTCAGGGGCACCGAAGTGGCTTAACTAATAATTTGTAAAGCACTCCGGGACCTTTGGATGAAAAGTGATAGGCCAATGTAAGCATCTTTATTTGCCAATACACAGATGCATTCATAATAATTTTTTCCAATATGAAAAAGTATTCCTGTTGGTAGATTGAATAAGACCAGAGGTCAGTATAGGCCTGTGTATGTCTCTGATGGTGACCAGTGGCAGATGCTTTAGAAAAAGTTGCAAGAAGCTTCATAATTACACAACTGTCGATTAACCCATCCATAGGGGAAATTTTTTCGAACGTCCATAAATTCATGGCTGGCTTATGCTATGAGTTCATATCCCACTTTAATGTAACTATGGATATTCTCACTATCCATATAAATGTCTAATTTTCAACTCTATTAAGGTCTTCAACTCAGTGACATTGTGGCAGTGAGACCCACAAGTTATTTGCATATCGTGTGTTTTAGTTTTAAATTAGTTACTTTTTAATGTCATTGTGCATTTGCTCTTGTACTATGAATAGACTTGGCAGAATTCTTTATTTTTTTATGTCAATGGATAATATCAATGTTTATTTTTAAGCCTTTTTATTTTTATCTATTTAAATTTTCAGTTTTGGGAAACAATGGACAGGTCTGACAATTATTTAATGACCATAGATGTTGCGATTCAAAAAATTAAGCTTTATGAGAATTACAACATAAATTGTCAACATCTTTTGTCAAAATATACAAAGTAAATATCCTGTAATCAAAGTCTAATAAGTTCTCAAGCAGCATTGTTCTTATTTTGCCTATCTGTAAATGTCAATCATCATCAATGGAAATTTTTTTAAATCAATATTTACTAACATTTACCAATAAAAATATAATCCTCCAAGACTAACTATAAGATAGATAATGTGATGCAGTGTTTTGACAATAAAGAAATAAAATTTTATGCATCAGACACAATTTTGTATGTAATAAGAATTGAGAAATTTGAGTCTGACATTTCAAAAACTAGTTTCATTGATAAACCAAAAAAACCTTTTATTTTAAACAATCTGGTGTTGTGGTTTACTAAGAAAAATCATTATGAAAACCACATACTTGCTGTTTGTTCTCTTTAGAATATGGTAGCATGGTTGAAACATGGAACATAATCTCATGCCCTTGATACACTGTGTAGATGGAATATATTCCTGTTGTATCATCTGCAAAGGAAGAAAAACTCAATGGGATTATGCAACACTGCATTTCTAAGGAAGACAGGAAACTTCATTTCCTGTCACAGGACAGTCTCAGGGCACCTCCTTTTCAGATCTATACTTCTTGTTTGACTTTCAACAGGTCAAAGCTAATTATAAAATCTTGACATCCTGCATAATTTAAAGTATATATAAAGGTGGGCTACCCAAACTAGTGATACACCCACATTAATGTTTCCGCCAGTGGACTTACCCTGAAAGGAGATATGTATTCAGCAACTCAATGAAAATGCATAATGAATATAAACAAATACAGCCACCAACATACATCAGTAGAATTCAAGAAATTTGTAATTCAGTAAAATGTACTCCTGTATATGGGGCTGACAGCCAGTGTATCGCTGCATTTTCAGTCACTGCCTTTGACTGAATAATGACCTTCTCCTACAGAGTCCCACTGGAAGACACATATCCAGTTTAGTTTTATTTTAGTACACCATGAATTTGAAGGCATCCTATCCTACAGAAACTTGTGTCTGACAAATCTAATTGTCTTTTTAAAGGAAAAAGGAGCTGAATGTGACTTTTTTTTTTTTTTTTTTTTTTACAGTATTTGAAGTTATGCTATTTAACCACCTGTAACTATCACCATGACAAAGAATATGTGGTTGATTCATGATAGGAAAGATGCAGAGTCTTAAGAAAACAGACGTGAATTTGTGAGGACTAAACAGGAATAAGGCTGCATCATGGAAATCCTCCAAAATCTGGGCTCTGTCAGGGGGCAGAGTGGGATGGCAGGGAAGCAACACATGCTATGCCCAAAGTGGGGGACAAAGACCTAGTTATTCACCTGGTGCAGTAACTGATGTTCTTCGAAATGTGTCCCTGTGGCTGCTCCACTTTAGGTGTCCTCGCGTCCTTTGTCCTCAATCAGAAATCTTTTCAGCAGTATTTGTCCAGGTCGTGTGTGCGCACCTCTCATCTCGTGGCAGCGTTGACATATCTGTTCCTTCTCTACTGTAGAGTCCCATGCTAAAACTCCAAAGCAGAGGGGAAAAGGGTGGGTAGTGGAGCACCCACAGGGGGACACATCTCGAAGAATGTCAGTTACTGCACCAGGTGAGTAACCCTTTCTTCTTCTTCGAGTGATGTCCCTGTGGGTGCTCCACTTTAGGTGATTATAAAGCTGTGACCCGTATTTGGTGGAGGGACTTCGGCATTAGTAGTTTTGGACAGATAAGAGTACAGTCTATGATGGAACATTATTCAGGAATGCTCTGGAAGTGGATATTGCTCTCGTTGAGTGAGCTTTAGTTCCTGAAGGAGCTTGTAAGTTTTTCTGTTTACAGCATGGATGGATACATCCCATTATCCATTTAGATAGGCTTTGGCTAAATATAGGTTTGCCCTTCATGTGTTCTGCCACTGAGATGAAAAGCTTATCATATCTTCTCAATGTCTGTTCTCTCTAGGTAAAATCTACCGCCCATCTTACGTCAAAGGTATAGAATGCTGCTTCCTGTGTATTAGTATGCAGTTTCGGGTAAACAGTAGGTAAATTAATAGGTTGGTTAATATGGAAGTCTGACACTATTTTGGGTAAGAACTTTGGGTGAGGTCTAAGAGTGGTCTTACCTTTATGAAATATCGTGTAGGGTGGGTAGGCCATGAGTGCGCTAATCTCCCCTACACTCCAGGCTGATGTGATGGCTACTAAAAAGGATACTTTCATAGACATGTAGAGAAGTGAACATGTTGCTAAGAGTTCAAATGGTGTCCTAGTAATGGGCCCTTAGTAGTAGGTTTAGGTCCCATGGCATTGTGGGGGCATGTATGACTGGAAATACTCCTTGTAGACCCACCAGGAATCATTTTACCATCGGGTGAGTGAATACTGTTATGTGATTGATCTTGTTGTGAAAGACCGCAATTGCTGCTAGATGAACCTTTAAGGAGTTAATTGACAGACCTGAATTTTCAGTTCTAGGATATATTCAAAGATAACCAGAATGGATGAGGACATCACTGTGTCTCTCTCTGCACCATGAGTCAAATTTGTGCCATTTTTGCAGGTAAGTTTTTCTCGTTGTTGGTTTTCTACTATTTAGTATTATCTGTCTAACTTGTTCCGAGCATTCTAACACTTCAGGGCAGAACAAGTTAGGAACCATGCCGTTAGATGTAGCTTCTGTATCTTGGGGTGGTAAATCTGGCCGCCACCCTGGGAAAGGAGATTGTGTCTTGGAGGGAGGGTGATTGGTTTGTATGTTGACATGTTCAGGAGAGCTGAGAACCATGCCTGCCCAGTCAAAGCAGGGCTTGTTGGCCTTTATTCTGTGGATGGTATTGGGTATCACTGGTATGGGTGGGAAAGTTTATAGGAGCCTCTTGCTCCAGTTGAGTAAGAAGGCCTTGCCCATTGATCCTGGTCCCAGTCCCGCCCTCAAGCAGAAAAGATGACATTTGCAGTTTTATTTTCTGGCAAAAAGATCAACTGTTGGATGGCCCCACTGATGAAAAATGTTTTTCGGGACTTTGTTGTTCAGCTCCCACTCATGAGTCTGTGCAAAGGTTCTCTGTGGTGGTGTTCTGGTTCCCAGGTAGATATACGGCTGATATGCTGATGTTGTGCTTTATATACCAGTTCCAGAGCTTTATTGCTTCGCTGTATAAGGAGTGGGATCTTGCTCCTCCCTGGCAGTTGATATAAAACATTCACGCTATGTTGTCTGTCATTATCTTTAATGACCTGTCTCTTATGAACGGCAGAACATGACAACAGGCATTGCACACCACTTGGAGCTCTAATATGTTTATGTGCAAACTGGTTTCAGTTTTTGACCATCTCCCCCTGTATTTTATGGTTGTGCAGATGTGTTCCCCACCTTAGGAGTGACACATCTATGGTAATCATAATCAAAGGTGAAGTCTGTGAAATTTGGATTCCCGTCATCATATTGTTTTCTTGGATCCACCACAGTAGGGAAACTTTGACATTGTTTGGCATCATCAACACTTTGTTTAGACTGTTTCTGTTTGGTCTGTAGACTGAGGCAAGCCAACCCTGAAGGCATCACATATATAGTCGAGCGTGCTGGACCATGAATGTTGTAGCCATGTGTCCCAGGAGCTGTAAAGCAATATGTGCTGTTACTGTTGGACTGTTTCTTACTGGTAATATCGGGTCTGTAATGGCCTTGAATCTGGGCATTGGTAATGATGCCCTGGCTACTGTCAAGTTCAAATCTGCTCCTATGAACTGCTGTGTTGGGTTCAAAGTGGACTTTTCATTGTTTATCTCAAGTCCTAGTTCTTGACACAGTGTTATGGTTTGGACAATAGCTTGTCTGGCTAGGATTTGACTGGGTGCCTTTATTAGAGTCATCTAGGTATGGAAAGATTGTGATTCCATCTCCTCAGATGTTCTGCAACAACTGCAAGCATTTTGAAGACCCTTGGTGCCAAAGAGAGCCCAAATGGCAGTACTTTGTATTGGTAATGGTTGCCAGACACCGTAAATCTTAGGAAACGTCTGTGTCCGGGGTGGATAGTAATATGGAAATAAGCATCCTGAAGGTCGAGGGCTGAGAACCAGTCCTTTCTCTGCAGTGCCAGTATTATGGTTGATAGCGTGACCATCTTGAATTTTTGTCACCTCACGAATTTGTTTAATGTCCTGAGATCTAGTATGGGTCTCCATCCTCCATTCTTTTTTTGTACCAGAAAGTAGTGAGAATAGAACCCCTTCCATCTGTGATGCAACGGTACATACTCTATTGCCCCTTGTTGTGGGAGATGATTTATTTCCTCTTGGAGTATTTGCACATGAGATGGGTCCCTGAAGAGGGACGAGGAAGGGTTGTGGGTAGGAGGGATGGATGTGAGTGGGATAATGTATCCTGATTTGATGATTTCTAAGAACCATTTGTCTGTTGTGATTGGTGACCAACTGTGGTGAAATTGTCGGAGGCCAAATTCTAAGTTTCTCTGGCACTGTTTGATGACTGGGGTTTCTCAGACCCTCAACCAAACACTCAAAACTGCTGTTTGGATAATGTTATTTGAGGAGTCTATGTTTGCTGTGGTTATCTGCATGTGTGTGTTCTTTGCTTCCTTCTTTGTGCTTTGTATTGTCTGTACTGTGAATGAAAGGGGCATCTGCCAGTATACGGTTGAAATCTGTGGTGTTTCCTCCTTTTTCCAGGTGTGTATATATGCCTAAGGTTCAAAGCGTTGCCCTGGAATCTTTCATAGAATGAAGGACTTTGTCTTTTCTGCAAAGAGCTGGACCTTATTGAATGGGAGGTCTTCTATTTTTGTTTGTAGCTCCCTGAGAAGGCATGCCAAGTGAAGCTAAGAAGCCCTGTGCATAACTATGGCCATGACTGTTGTCCTAGCTGCTGTATCGGCTACATCTAGCGAAGCCTGTAGCAATATTCTGGCTACAAGTTGTCCTTCACTAAGTAATGATTTGAATTGATCTCTTTTGTTCTCCAGTATGTCATTAGTAAATTGTGATAATTTTTCATAAATGTTGTGGTCATAGTTTGAAAGTAATGTTACATAATTCGATACTCATTAATAAAGTGGAAGATGAATAAGCCTTTCTGCCTAGTAGATCAAACCTCTTCCAATCTTTATCATGTGGTGTTGACTTATAATTTGCCCGCTTGCCCCCTTGATTTATAGCTTCAACGACCAATGAATTTGGAGGTGGATGAGTGAATAGAAAACTCCATCCCCTTAGCAGGCATATAGTATTTCCTATCACTTTTTTTATTAGTAGGAGGGATGATGGCTGGTGTCTGCCAGAGGGTATTAGCAGGTTCCATCAATGCTTCATGCATAGGAAGCGCAATTTTTCATGATGTTGCTGTATGTAGAATCTTCAGCAATTTATGATGTGACTCTATGACCTCTTCCAATGGAATCTCTAGATCTTGTGCAACCCTCTTGAAGAGGTCATTGAATTGTTTGGGGTCGTCTACTGGTGTAGATGTGGGAGGAATTACAGCTTCGTCTGGAGAGGATGAGGATTAATGTGTACGAGGAGATGTTTCCTGCTCCACTTTTGTGCCTTCTACCTATAGTTCTTCCACTGCTTTTGTTGATGTAGCTGGGGGGTGAACATCTAAATGATTTCGCCCTGCTTGTATGGGAGCTGGTCGCTCTGCTGTATGCCTTGGAATAGGATGACCAGGCATCCCAATTATACCACTGCATATGGTATGGCATAGGAGGACCAAGCCATGGTGGACCATAGTAGGAATAAGCCCTCTTTCTTCTGTGAGGGGGACACTTAGTTGCCTCAAATGATGGTCTGGTGGGGTAGGAGTGCTCAGATGAAAACTGGGTTTCCTCTGCCTCACTGTCTTCTCCCCTGAGGAGAATGCTTCATTGTGCGCGAAGTGCACCGGTGATTCCACAATCCCTCCTATAGGTGATTGTGGGTACGACGTCAGAATCAACTGCTTGGTAGTGTTGTTTGCATCTTTAAGGATGGTGCCTGTGTCGGTGCCACGCTTCTCATTGGCTCCATGGTCGTGGTCGGTGCCATG
Organism: Emydura macquarii macquarii; assembly: GCF_026122565.2. Classification (NCBI taxonomy): domain Eukaryota; kingdom Metazoa; phylum Chordata; order Testudines; family Chelidae; genus Emydura; species Emydura macquarii. The sequence goes on from NW_027130828.1 coordinate 149,297, forward strand.
TTCGGCACCTTGGTGGTTGTCGGTGCCATTATTGATTCCGGTGCTGACGTGGGTGCTCTGGTCTCTCTTGGTACCATGCTTTTCTTCGGTGCCAAGGATTCTGATGGTGCCGTAGTCAATCCCATTGACCATTGGTCCAACAACTTCTGCACCGTATCCTTTTTTGGTGCCGTGTTGGAGGAGGACCATTTTTGTTTGTCTCTCAACTCCTCAAGTGGACGTTTCAATGTGGCACGAACCGTGTCATACCCGAGGAGCCTGTTGCCCTCTTTGGTACTGCGTGAAGGGGACAGCCTCTTAGGTGAATGCCTTTTCTTTGTCATAGTAGTAGGAGGAGGAGATGAGGTGCTCTTCCGTTGGGGTGCGTTGAGTGGTCTCTGAGGAACACTTGTCTGGTCCCGGGTCTGAGGGATTTTTCCATAAGTATAGGTTTTAACTTCAGATCCCTCTCTCCTCTAGCCCTTGCTTTAAGATTCTTACAGTGAGTGCACTTTTATGGCACATGGGTTTCACCCAGGCACCGTACATGTTGTGAATGTCCATCTGAGGCTGGCATGGCATCTCTATATGAGATGCATCTTTTAAATCTTGGGGATCCTGGCATGTCTTATGTCTCTATGCTATTCTATTAGGAAGAAAAAATAAAATTATAACTTTTTTTTTTTTTTTAAAGGGAAGATTAGTGAATTACAACTAAACTAAACTATTTTCTAATGTTATTGTTGGTAAGAGTGAAATCTTAGCTGCTGCTATTGCACCATCTTGTGAACAGTTGAGAAGGAACTGAAAGGGTCAGGTTGCGCGCATGCCAGAAGATGCGCCAATGGCACCGGAAGATGAGAGCTGCGCATGTGCGACCAGGACAAGTACTGCTGAAAAGATCTCTGATTGAGGATGCGGGACGCAATGACACCTAAAGTGGAGCACTCACAGGGACATCACTCAAAGAAGATGTGCCTAATACATTATTTCCTATTACAGTCAGTGGGGATGCCTCTCCATGCCGATATCCTCCACCCAAACACTGTGGTGAGGAAGAGAGTGTCTCGCATTGTGTAGCCATAACCAACCCAGATGATTGAAGAATAGTATTAGAAGGTTTTGAGGGGAGTGTGACATGACAGACATAACCTGAGTGATGGGAACTGTATTGCAGGCAGCGGCAATGATGGGGAGATAAAGATTTACCAATAATATTAACAACAGTATTATTATTAGATGGAAAATATGTCTAACAACATGTTTAGGAAATAGTATTTGAGCAGCTCTCTTCTTAGATTGAATTATTATTGTGTTGTGTACATAGTACATGAGTGTGTTTACATTCTGCATAGATGCATGCACACTAACAGCACATTTACAATGCACCTGTCACCAGTTATTTCAGCTGAAATCTTACTTTTAGTGTCCAGGCCTCCTCTGTAGCCTGTCCAGCCCTTCAGTGTAATTGTGTCACCCAAAAGATTCAATAATCTTTGAAAGCTGTCACTTCCAGTTTCTACAAGTGGAGGAAAGTAGTGTTATGCATGAAACAGCTAATCAGTATGGCAGATGCAACCACAAATTAACCATAATACAGAACGCAGGGCCTGCTCCTCAGCTTATATTCAGGCAAGCACTGCTTCTTCATGTGAGTGTCTCATCTGAAGTCAATGGGAACACTCGCATGCACAAACGTAGCATGATCAGTCCCTTAGTTTGCCTAACTGGAACTCATTCTGGTCTGAAAAGGTGCATAAACTATGCTGCATAAGCCATAAAAGCTAAGGGAATGTACCAATTATGGAGTAAGGTACTAACCAGCAGCATGCATCCTTTTCTATTTTAATTCTCTAAATATCTGCATGAGTATAGTAGAAATTTAATGCATGAAACGATGTGTGAGCTCTACTGGCCCAACAGTAGAGCAACACACTACCATGTGGGGAACCAGAATTTCACAGTTGAGCTCAGTTCTCATGTCACCCCCCAGCTTGGGAGCTCTGTGAAAGCAGCACTCTCAGCCTTGAGGAACATGTAGAAAATGGGATCACCATGTATTACTAAACACTGACTCCCTGTTTTTAATTCTGATGGGAGAGGGACAGTCATCATGATACAAGGCCTTGAAAAAGGGAAGATAAAATGAGAAATGAGTGATCCTTTGGGATCCAGAGGACACTTCCTCCAATTTCTTCAAAAAATTGTGGCTGTTTTTATTTCAGTTTTGGCTTGCATACATGAGACTACAAATATATTAAACAATACCTGCAAATAGCACTAAGACACCAGAAGCTGGCCAGAGCTTTAATCATACAAAATCCATTTTTTTCTTCAAGTGTAACTTTAAAATACATGAAGCCCTCACTAAGAAAAAAGGCAAAATCTAAAAGCCTGGCAAAATTGTTAGCCAGATTAATATAAAAAAATATACAAACAACTGTTCAAAGAAATGGAGGTTACTAATTGTAAATGGAGGTTCTTCAAGATGTGTGGACTCTATCTGGATTCCATACATGGGTGTACATGCGCACCATGTGCCAGAGCCAGAACTGTCTGTAGTATCCATTGACCTGCGTGTGCATCGTTCATCGGCCATCTGATGCTTCCAAGGTCTTACGAGGCTGCGTGGGTAGATGCCCCTCCAGTTCACTCTTATCCACAGGCACAGAGCCCATAGCAGAGAGGATGGGGCCTGGGATTGGGATCCAGATAGGGACCACACATCTCAAAGAACCTCCAGTTCCAGTAAGTTAACTCCATTTCTTTGAGTGCTGGTCCCTATGTGGATAGCATAATGAACTGTATCCAGTGTGGAGATGGGAGCAAGGACTCAGTAGAAGAGAGTTTGTAGGAGCGCATGGCTGACTGCTGCATCTGGTGCTGCCAACTGGGCGATGACATAGTGAGTGGTGAAAGCATGGAAGGAGGACCACGTTGCTGCTTTACAAATGCCTTGCCATGGGATGTCCGCGAGGAGAACAGTTGTAGTGGCTTTCGCTTTCATGGGCAGTGATGCTAGATGGCAGAGAGACTCAGGCAAGGGAGTAACACTCTGTGATGCAGCAGGAGATCTATTTAGAGATGCATTGGAAGGAAAGGGCATGTCCCCAGCAGTGTTCCACTATAATGAGAAAGTCTGGGCGAGGCTCAGAAAGCATGGGTGCATTGGAGATAAAAGGCCAGCAAACGACAGACGTCGAGGGAATGTAACACACACTCCCTGACGGAAGTGTGTAGTTTAGGTTAAAAAGTTGAGAGGTGAATGACTTGGTTGAGATGGAAAGGAGAGAGGCCAACCTTGGGAGAAACTTGGGATGGTGTTGCAGGGAGACCTTATCCTTGTGGAACACGTAAAGGGTTGGTTAGCATTCATAGCTGCCAGTTCGCTAACTCCATAAAGCACAGGTGATGGCCACTAAAAAGATTACCTTCATGGATAGGTGGGTGAGGGAACAAGTAGCCAGGGGCTCGAAGGGCTGAAAGGATGAGGTTAAGATCCCAAAAGGGAGTAGGTTTCTGGACTGAAGGGAAGGTATTGAAGAGACCTTGGAGGAATCAAGCGGTCGTTTGGTGACTAAAGGCAGAGAAGCCATCTATAGGCAGGAGGAAGGCACTAAGTGCCGCCAGGTGGACTCAAATGGAGGAGTAGGCAAGCCCGAAAGTCGAAGAAGGAACAAGTAGTCAAGGATGGTTGGTACGGACAAAGCATCTAGGGGCTAATGGTGGCAGGACATTCCTGCCCTGAAGCGCCTCCATTTGGCTTGGTAGCATACTGTGAGGACATCACACACTGGTGTGGAGCACCCACTGTCTACTCGTGAGCCCCATCCAAATACCAGGCTGTGAGGTGAAAAGGCCCTGGGTTGGGGTGATGGATCTGACAATGTTCTTGCGTGAGAAGATTTGGGAGAGAAGGGAGACAGAATGGAGGGCAAGCTGAGAGGTGAAGGAGGGCAGGGAACCAATATTGGCATGACCATAAGGGAGCTATGAGGATGAAGACTGCCCAATCCTACCTCACTTTGCAGAGCACTTGTGGGAGGAGCAATATGGGTGGGAAGATGCAACTTAGTTCTGGTATCCAGGACAGGAGAAGCACATCCCCATGAGAACCCTGCCCAAGTGCACCTCTGGAGCAGAAAAGGGGAAGCTTGTAGCTGGTAGCTGTTGCAAAAAGATCCCAGTATGGTGTGCCCCTAATGGAAGATGTATTGAAGAGTGGGTTGTGAATGAAAGGAGCATCTTCGAGTGTCTGCGAGGTTGTGTCAGTATCAGGTAAATGGACAGTGTGAAGGATGACGCGTCAGAGGCACCAGTTCCACAGGTGGACTGCCTCCAGACAAAGGGTCAGAGTTCTGGCTCCGCTTTGTTTTTTTATATATATATATACACAACAGCTGCTATGTTGTCTGAGAGGAATTGCACATGTATGGAGTGGATGAGAGGAAGAAGCTCTTGACAGGCATGGTGGACAGCTTATAGTTTTAGGATGGTGATGTGCATCCTTGCTTCTCTGGAGGACCAGAGGCCTAGGGCCTAGTGACTCGTCTGTGGTGAGGATGGTGTGGGGCGTAGAAGGGTTTAAAGGGGTACGTGCCATGACATTGAAGGGGTTGCAGCACCATGAGGGCAGGAGGAGGATCTGTTTGTTTAGGTGGTCCATCTATGGATTGTACACAGAGCGAAGCCACTGTTGAAGGCATCATGTGTGAAGGCAGGCATACGGAGTGACAGAGGTGCATCTTGCCATATGTACCAGAAGTGAAAGGCACTGTCGGAGGCGTGTGGGGACAATGTTGCAGTTTAGCGATGAGGGAAGTGAGGGTGGTGAAGAGATTTGTCGAGAGGAAGGCCTGTCCTGCAAGGAAATCCAAACATGTTCATGTAAAGAAGAGTTCGTGGGTAGGCATGAGGGTAGACTTGTCATCATTGATGCAAACACCCAAGCTCGTGAGGAGGTCCCGCAGTGTATGGATGGTAACAAAGAGGCATTCGTGGGACAATGCCACTAGGAGCCAGTCATCCAGGTATGGAAACAGGGAGTGGCCCAAGCATTGCATATAGACTGCAACTACTGTAAAGACCTTTGTGAAAATGCAGGGGGCAGTGGTGATCCCAAAAGGGATGACTCAGAATTGGTAATGGCAGTGTCCCACTGTGAAGCTAAGGAATTTGCGATGGGCAGGATGGATGTCCACAAGGAAGTATGCATCCTTCATATCGAGAGCCATGAACCAGGCTCCAGGGGAAGGCAGGGAATGATTTGGGAGAGTATGACCACTCGGAAACAGAACTTGCGAATAAACTGGTTTAATGCCTGTAGATCCAGAATGGGGCAAAAGTTGCTCCCTTTTTTCGATATAAGGAAATAGGGGGAGAGTAGAAGCATGGCACATGTTCTATGGTGCCCTTTTGGAGAAAGGTGTACGCCTCCTCTTGCAGAAGGTTGTGTTGAGATGGGTCTCCAGGGCTCCCACAGGGAGGGCAACGAGAAAGGATGGCAAAGAACTCTATGATATACCCTTGGTGGATGATGTCTAATACCCAACAATCGGTGGTAATCTTGTGCCAATTGCATGGAACAAGAGCAAGATGGCCCCTGAAGACAACTGGAGGGACCAGAGGAACCGTGGAGACGGGTTCACAGTTCTCGAGGTAAGAGTCAAAAGGGTTGCTTGTAGGGGTGCTGTGGGAAAGTGGAGGTGGAAGCAGAAGTCGTTGGGAGTGTTGGTGGCGATGCGGCTATTTCTGCTGGCATGTAGTGTAGGATTGATAGGCAGGTCGGGTGGGATATAGAGGTTGGACGGAAGCCCAGTGTTGGCGGCAAGGTGGAGCTTAAGTATAAAGGCCCAAAGACTGAAGCATGGCACAAGAGTCTTTGCGCAAGTGAAGACTCTCGTCGGTCTTATCGCTGAAGAGTTTCTGGTTATCGAAAGAGAGGTCCTATAGGATGGTTTGGACCTCCTTAGGGAAACCAGAAGTCTGGAGCCAACAGTCCCTACGAAGAACTACACCTGACGCCAGGGAGATAACCTGTAACTGCTGCATCAACTGCTGCTCGCAGAGAGACCTTGGCCACTAGTTTGCCCTTGTCAAAGGGGGTCTTAAATTTGATTTATTTATCCTCTGGAAGTGAGGCTTGAAACTCCACCAATTTAGAGTACAATCGGAAGTTGTACTTTGCCAGTACTGTATAGCCTGGTAGCTGGCAATACAGAATTGCAGGCCTGCCGACGAATAAACTTTACACCCAATCAGGTCAAACTTTTTGGCCATTCAAGCTGAGTAGGACAGAAAGAGTCCAAGGTCTGAGAGAAGTTTGGTCATGGTGGCTATGTGGCTCATCAGGTGCTTGAGCACTGCTGCCTTTAGCAGCTAATTGTCCAAGGGGTAAATGAAAATTCCCTGATTCCTTATGTGAGCCACTACCACAGAAATACATTTTATAAATACCCTGGGTGCCAAGGAAAAGCCAAATGGGAGCAGCCTGTACTGCAAATGGTGCCCAGCCACAGAAATCAGAGACATTTTAGATGATTTGACAAATTGTGATATGAAAATGCTAAACTAACTCTTAGAAGAGAAGATGGGCTCTGAAGACACCGGAGGGTTTCACATCTGTCCAGGCATGTGGGAGGAGGGAACTAAGGTGGGAGGGCACTTCTCCTCCTTTGAACCCTCGCACTCAGTATATGGAGGTATGCTGAGGAGAGGGGCAGGAACACAGGATCCCCTTAGCTACGCTGTTAGAAAAAGAGTTCTACCAGAAGGTGGCACAATATCTCAAGTGGAAATATGCAGAGTCACTTGAAGAAGAAATTGCATTTGCAATACCACACTTTTGTTGGAAGAGCAATTGGGAGAAGCAGACTTTTTAAAAATAATACAATATTTGACTATATCACAAAGGCCAGCTCACACCCTGACATTGGACTAAGTTTGCAAGCATTGCATACAGAAAAGACCCATGATTAGCATACCACTAAAAGCCATCTCTCTTCTGGCTTCTCCTGGGTCAATATACTGGGTCAATATGCAGACCTGTTTTTCCACTTGGGCAGCTATAAGTGTTCAATTACCAGACAAAAAAGTGAAAAGAATGTACAGACTTACCATTGCTGAACATTTCATCATCTGTAAGTTGACCATCTTTGGCATAAAGAACTCCAAACTTAAAATTTACGCAGCCCTGAGAAATAAAAACAGGAATATAATGCGTTAATCAGGCAACATTGGTAAATGGACTTTTCTTATGATTTTTCCACTAAGGATTTCTATACAATCCTTATATTTTCTTGCTTATGGAAATATTATAGCCCATATCCCTGTGTTACACAATTAACACATTTATATTTTTCTCTGCTAATTTATCTTTGAGTCAGATGATGAAATTCTATTATGTGTTTAAATGTATTCACAATGGAACTTACAATCTTCAGCTTTGCATGCTCTACAGTGCCTCATATGACAGTTCTTGTTACAAGAAATGACTGGTTTCTCAGTTATTACAAAGGAGAACTTCTTCCAAATGCAAAGCTAATATTCGCTGAATGGGTTTGTGAGTTCAAAGTGATCAGTTTACACTTACCTCTTGCTCTTCAAGAACGAGTAAATCCTGGTTTAAAAAAAAAAAAACAAAAAACCCCTGGTTAGTACTCTGATAAACAAAAGATATAACCATCTTATTTCCACTCATTTTAAAAACCAAAGTTGTTTTTCTTTTCAAGTGACAAATTCACTTCAAGCCATAGAGAAATGATTTTTGGCAATGTCACAGAAGCCTAATCTGCACGATCATATCCTGCCCTTTGCAACTGAGCAACAACTAGTACAATTTATTTACTTCTCTAAATAAAGTATATTCTTAAACACAGAGGGAAGAAAAACAAACAGTCGCTTTCTTACCTTTTGTATCTCAGGATGAAGAATTTCCCTAGGGTTTTTTTCAAATTTGTCAAGACTCATGGCACTGAAAGGAAATTAAAATAATAGATTTTGTAGGAGGGAAAGGATATTTTTCAGTATTAGTGCTTTAGTGATATACACCTGCATATAAAGAATTAACTGAATAGCCATTTTATCATATATGTTTGCATTATAATTATCTCCTTGCCCTGTGGCACTGACTACTACATGGGAATTTGGGTGATTTTAATTGTAGAGAAAATAATGAGTATTGCACTGCCACCAAATTAAACCTTATTTTGTTTGCATATAAAGCTTTGGGCTAAGGACTATCACAGATATCCTTTTAGTATGGTACATTAGTGAATTTTGTTTTGTAAACTTTTCCTCCACTTCCTACAAAGTAATATAAGGGAAGTGAAAATCAAAACAAACATGTATTATTAAGTTTAACATAAAACTACAACCTAAATATGCACAAGCAACACAGGAAAATAGAAAAACAGACAACTATATACATAAGAAACAGGACAACTTTTGTATATGCAGAAAAATACAAACCATGACTTTTATTAAACAGACAAAATTACTTGTCCTTTTCTACAGCTGACTATATGTAATTTTATCCACCATTTCTCACCTAGTCTTGTTTTACTCAACAGATCAGCATTTCACAAAGTGTGGAGCATGGCCCTTGGGGACAGAAAGGACTAGTTGGGAGGAGGGGATGGAGCATGGACAAATCTTACACGTGTTCTTTAGTGACTGAGCTTTCTTTTCTTTTTTTTTTTTTAAATAATAGAGATCTATCTGTTATGGTTATGACAAGAAACCTCAAAATATTAAGCAAGTGTAACTGATGCAATGAGCCTGCAGAGAGTTTGGAACAATTGCTTTGGGAGATATGAACTGCCCCTTTGATCTCAATGAGGTGTTAAAATTTAGAATATCATTGGTATATGAGTTATCACTATAAATCTTTGCACTTCATGGGTAGGTGGAGGATGAGGTTGGGAGGCCCATAGAAGGGTATGGGAGGCCCATATATTAAGATGGGTAAGGTCTTTAACAACACATGGTGAGTTTGTTGGGAGAGGGGGTACATTTGATTTCCTTTCCTGAAAGAGTGGGTAGGGGTCAGTTTTCAAAGTCTGAGAAATAGTGCAGAAGATAATCCACAATATCCCAGATGAGAAAGCAGAGTATGTCTGCCCACAACGTTTCTCCTAAAGTGGAGAATCAGCTAAGGGCTCCAATCTGTTTAATAATCTTCGTTTCTTTTCTTTGGTTGCCTTCATCTCTTCAGCCACATTCTAATCAGATCTCTTCACCCAACTTTGTGAGGTTTCGCAAGCCCAAGATCATTTCCTCTTAAACACCAAGTAGTTAGCTCCAGGTACTGCCCAATTTGCCATGGAGATATCACAAGGATATTACTTTGCATTCTGTAGCACCTAAACTGGAGACATCTTGCATATGTGTGCCTCCCTTCATTAAAACTGTATTCTTTGTTTAACTGTTTTCTACATCCATAATGGAAAAGAAAATATGAACAAAAGAAAAGCTCCTGAATGACAGAAAAGAAAAAGAGGGCACAGACAAATACCTTTAATGATAACTCATTTGTGAATATTTACCTTAAAATAGATTTCACCGATAATGTTTTCGTGGGACTGTAAGGGAGGCATATTTTCTGAGTACCCTATAAAGGAAAGATATTAGGAAAGATTAAATCAAATGTGCTGAAATTCTCTATGTAATTAAGCGTGAATCTTCGTAAAAACAAGCAAACTAAAAACCAGGATCCCATTCTCAGTGTTATTTAGCTATTTTTGTTAATTACCTGGACATGTGAGGAAAAGAGCGATGTGGCAAAATGTGTAGACGGTGCAAAATTATTTAGGCTAATCTAGAGTACAACGGAATGTGAGGAACTGCAGAGAGAACTAACAACATTAGATGATTTAACAGCATGAGGGCTGATGAAATTAAAATGTAGACATTTGTAAAACAATGCCCATTGAGAGGAACACTTGAACTATGAGCTCTAAGTTAACTGTGTATCACTATGGACTGCTAAATGAATGTTCTCAATGTAAGCGGTAGTCAAAAAAGCAAAACAAAATATTAAGTTTTATTATAATTATAATGCCATTATATAAATTGATAGTATGTCCTCACCTGGAATACTATATTCAGTTTTGGTCACTCATCTCAGAAATAAAGAAATGTTGCAGATAAGGGCAGTGAAAATGATTAGTAGCATGGAGAGATTTCTGTATGAGGAGAGTCTAAAAAAAATTAAGGCTATTTAAGTTTAGAGAGCAGGCATAAGAGATGAGTTTCAAGTACAAAAATTATGAATTGTACAGAGAAAGTAAGTCAGGTGCTCCTCTTTACACTGTCTAATAATACAAGAATAAAGGGACAGCCAATGAAAATTCAGCCTAGTACATGAACAACAAATAGAAGAAAGTATTTTTACAGAATGCATTAAACTTTGGAACTCACTGCTACAAGATATTGCAGTTAAAAGCTTAGCAGGGTTAAATAAAATATTAGATATTTAAGTGGATAATAAAAATATTCTCAGTTATAATAGCTAGGAAAAAACTTTATAAAAGGTATATAAATCCTCATGCATCAGGACTTAATCTAGCCACTAACTGTCTTGGGTTAGGAAGAAACTTCACCTATAGGCATGCTATTGCTTAAATACCCATTATGGAGACTATTAGACCTTCCGAAAGAGCATCAGATACTAGCTTCTGTAAGAGATAAGCTATCTGAATATCTGAACCCAAAGGTAGCTTAAGTAAGGCATAGGCATGACAGCCCTATGCCTGGGATGCCAACTCCTGGTGTCAAGTGATTACATCAGAATCTGAGCTCTCATTTTAAAAAGTTTCTAGCCCCCATGGTTGGGAAGAAAAACTTGAAGCCATGAACTGACTGACATAGCAACATCTCCTCAAGTTTGGAGAGAGCTTGAGACAATAGCTCTGAGAGGTTTGAACTACATCATTCATCTCAATGCAATATTAGTTCCAAGACACATTGCTATGGGGAACTCCATCAATACCAGACCAGCAAAAGACTGCATGGCAGGAGGGGAAAAATGCAATAGGCACCAGCCCACCCATCTAAGCATATACACCCTGATTACACTGAAAGTGCTGAAGATGGGTACCCCCTGCTACCACCACTGCCTATCTAGGGTTAGGAAAAGGGGTGCAATCCCATGTTGCTACCCATATCCCTCTAGGATGGGAAGAGACAGCTGATATTGCCACTCTAAGTCGGGGGAGGGAGGGAGAGGGGGGGCAGGGTCACAGTGCAGAGGCAGGGCTATGGGAGATGTTTGATTGCTAATTTCAGCATCTGCCTCCTGAAATTCCTGCAAAACAATTTGTTCTTCTTTGTATGATTGTGTCATGCATCACAGTAGGAGAATGGTCTCTCTCTATATTTTGTCAATAGATGTGGTATCTTCAAATCTATGGGAACTATTTCTGGAAGTGCTAGAGGGGACTGAAACTGTACATTGTAATGCATGTACTGCAGATCTGGATAATAAGATGGGGATGGCCAGCAGAGGCTTCTCGAAGATGGTGGTGGCATCTGTCAGTCTGGTCAGTAATCCATAGCCAAATCCAATTCATAACATGGTCCATAATAGGGTCCTCTTGGACTAGTTGACAGCCAGAAATTCTTCTAAGGATGTACAAACTGAAGATAGCACCTCCCACTTGAAACAGTCCAACCCAGAACACAGAGGCAACTGCAGAGGTCCTGACACTGGAGAGACTAGTTTGCTAGGAGAACCTGACAGTTTTAGGAGGCGAAAACAGAGGTTGTGCATGATGCTCCTCCAACCTTCTCTTTTCAGTGGAAGCTGACTCTGAAGGTGATCTCTTCCTCAATTCTTCATTTCCTGGATCCAATCAAGGTGGCGGCATCAGATCCAAACGATAGATCTGAGCCACTACAGTAACAGGAGATTGGGTAAGTAGAATGGAACCGATGTAGATCTGGCACCAACATTCAATTTCTAATTGTCTTGCTGATGATAAATTCAGATCCTTTACTTTCTGGTTTGGAAGATTTGCTACTTCATTGAAGTGTTTTTTCACTCTATGCTCTAAGATTCCTGGTTCTGAAGAGGTTCTTATTCATGGAAAAGCTTTTACTCACACATTCCATTTCTACTGATCTTTCTTTTGTTAGATTTCTCATTCATAGATTTAGATCTTTTCTAGGTATCTTCTTAGAGGTAAGAACCAAAGAGGATGATGGGACTGATGATGGGACCTTATGATACTTCCCCACAGATGTATCCAGAACCGAATCTTGTCTGTGCAATTTCCTGGGAGTTGACTGTTGTGTTGGATTCAGTAGGCTCGGTTGCTACCACTTCTTGAACGAGTAAAGCCTGAAGCCTGTTTTGTCTCTTTTCTCGCACCCGGTTTCTTAATCTTCAGATCTGCCATCAGGATTTCTTCCAGAACAGAACTGATGCTTGAATAAGTTATACTAACTAATACGAAAAACCTATTTACTAGTTTAATAAAACCCTATACTAAGTAACTATATAGAATAGCTATATCTAAAACGTAATAAAATAGCTATCTAGGAAAAAGCTTCAGACCATAGGTCCAGACTGGTTCCTAATCTACCACTGCTGGTGTTGGAAGAGACTGAGGCAGTCAGAGTGCCACACCGTCTTTTGTAGCCTAGCCCCTAAACCTTCAGGAGTGCTGAGGGAATAGGCAGATGTGGGCCCGAGAGTGCTGCAAAAGGTACTATGAGCTAGGTTCCACCATCTCAGCTACAAACAGCTACAAACTGTCAGTGCATCCCACAAATGGCAAAATGCAGAGACCACTTGAAAGAGAATTATATGTTGCAGTCATCTTAGAAGTTTTTACACAAGATGCAAAAAAAAAAAGGGGGGGGGGGGACAGGGGATGGTTAAGAGAGCATCTAACAGTGACTCTGAAAGAAGAAAATTAGCCTTCTAAATTGTGGGCCACACTGTACCTATTAGTGCTGGCCCACTCTGGGTGTGGAATGGAGCTGCAATGCCTTAGGAAGAGCTGTGGGAAGCACAATTCAGCTTGGCGCTTCTAGAGATATAGGTTATCCAAGGTATTCAGTAAGTTCCACAGAGTGCATGAAGGGGAATGGCGACATGGCCTCACCTTCTCTGTGTCCCCCTTTGGAAAGGAGGCAGTATCATGAAGCATATATTTTGCTGTTGCAGTGCATGTTATTTTGACCTTTCAAAAATGTGTCTATTCTTTGTAGTAGGGTCAAGAATCACATTATGGTGCCAGGCCCCTTCATGGTTGTGCTGAGGAGACAACAGGGAAAAGGAGCCTCCTTTCCACTTACATCTCCTTTATCGGGTGGGGTGGGTGGGCAGACACAACCAGCCGGTTATGTTCCCAGCCCTATCACAAAGAAAAGAAATACATTTTTAAAATCACAAAACACACAATACAACAGCAAAATAGTGTACAGAAAATAAAGACTGAAAAGCAACGTCTTGGTTTTCTTCCTGATGCTGGAAGAAAATATTCTATTGACATAAAACAATTTATTAGGTTTCTGTAATGGTATTTGAAGTGGACTTAATAGCCTCCCAAAGACACCTCTTTGATGACACATACACTTTAATTCTGATTCTGCATAAAACCAGTGATATTCTTTAGACTTGTATAATGACATGAGGTTTATTATTTACTTTATCACAATATTTCCTGAGCACACAATGGTGTTTTACTGTCATTTAATAACCCACAGAGGGAAACCCTGTAAGGCTCACAGCTAGACGACATCAGTTCTTAGCGGTAGAACTCTAACTATTGTACACCTGTTCCTGAAAAATTAAAAAGAGCTGATCAAATGATTTAGTCCTTATTTTGTGTATATAGTCAGTCATTTTATTTAACGGTTGTCATATGGTATCACACACTAGATAGGCACAGTGAGGACACCATCTTGTTTCAAACTCAGCCTGGGAGTTTACCAAAATTCATTAAAAAGTTACCACTAAAATTGTTATATGGAAGACTATTTATGTGAATAAAGATTTTATTGGCTATTGATTATGTCACTGAAGAATCATATCAGATAATTAACAAAAAAACTCAAGAATTGTTATTCATTTGCAGCTGATGTTCATATGCGGCACTTCTGATGACAAACACAGGACTATTAAGACATCCAGTAGGACCAAACAACATTCTCAAGCAAAACTAAATATGTACACGGTCCAGCTTTTCCGCCACACAGTGGGCGCAATTAAAAAGTTAATTCCAGTTTTAATTATATTTCCTATACTGAGAATGGATAACACCACTAAAGCCAGTAATATCTTGAGAATGTCAATTAACTTAAATGTGCCTACTGTACTAATTCAGCAGCCATAAATTGCTAATCAGTTTGGACTAGTGTATTTTAAAGTAACTGACACTTCCATCTGTCATCATATTTTTACTGTACAATGGGGGAGCCTAAAGTGCAGACTGAAGAGAACATTCCCCTCTTATGTTCTCCATTTTTTTTCTTGTTTCCTTTTCAGGTTTATTTGTTTTGTTTTGTTTTTGTAAAGAGTCTACTCAGGAGCCAGGAAACATGGAACAAATCAATATGGATGGTGTGATTTCTAGGAGGCAAATACCACCAAGAACTGACCAAAACCTCTTCTGCAAAACACATGAGACAGGAGGTATGTATGTGGGAGATATTCTTTTGATGTCCTCTCACTGTCTGGGACTTGTATAGTCTGTCTAATTTGCCTGCTTGCTTCTTTACTATGCATTCATTTTTTAAGTACTATGTATTATGTCAATCTACCAACACTTAATATTCTACATTACCCCTTTCCCTTGAACCCATTTCTCCTGCTTCTGACCAAGTCACTCCCTTCCTCCATTGGCTTCATTTTGCCTTCCATATCCACTTTAAGCTTCTTGTCATCACCTGCTTGACAACTCCATCCCTGTCTGTATCTCACCTTTCTCCTCCTGTTATGTCCCATCCATCGGTCTGCTCTCCTAAGCTACCTTACTAACTAAACACACTCTTTGTATCCTCCTCCTCTCATTTTTACTTCCCTTTTTATGTTATTCCATAGGCACTGATCTTCCTCCCTCTCCTTGGGGCCACACATCCACCCTCTATGCATTCATCTCTCTCCTTAAAACACAACTTCTGTGAATTCTTTCATTGATAATTCACTACAGTGTATAATTTAAATATCTCCATTTATGACTGGACCTCTATGCAAGTTATCCAACGTATTGAGAGTCCAAAAATGTATGATCTCTTTAAATGTAGAATGAAAGGTGCCTGCAGTAAGGAACATTCCTTCTCCTATGTTTTATATAAAGCTAACCACACAGACAGCACTCCAAAACAGTAAATACTAAAAATAAGTGAGTTTTAATAACTAGGGAGTTAATGGCCTTTAGGGGGCCAGCAGGGAATCCAAAGGTTTCCTGGAGGTGACAAAAAATTAGCATCTGGCAACATGAACCCTACGGAGAAGATCTGTTTGTATTCTCTTCTGGACTTACCAGTTCCATATATGTACCTCCTGTGATAACCACAGCACGGTAGCTATGGAAAAATGTTAAGAACTCCGTGGTACAACTGAAGGAAGGAAATGCACTAACAAACCACGGAGAGCAGGCAGGCAGTCAATAATTAGTATTTGTTCCTTACTGTTTTTTTCCACAGAATTGAACGGTACTGAGGGACACGCTGATTGTTTTGGTCGGACAGCACGACAGACAGAAAGAAAGGGTTCTTCTCTGGATCTGTACCTACATAATTCTGATGAACTGGAAAGGAAACATGATAGGTGTAAAACAATTATACGAGGAAAATCAATTACTACAAAAGGAACTACACTGTTAGTAGGTTTCCAAGAGCATTTTGACAAAATCTCCTTACTCACTTTTCCCACTGATGAAACCCTTGTCCATGTGCTGTGACCCATTTTGATTAAAGTTACCTACGCTTGCTTCAATCACTCTGCCACTCAATTCTCCCCTACATACTGGGAAAGTCATTTTCCACTCCTCCAGCTCCCACCACTCCCTGAATTCTTCCACTTCCTGCATCCAGTACGAGTTCCTAGGAGGCCCTATGATAATCTCTCAGTCTCATTTCCCTCTGAACTCTCTTGCCCCACTAAACCCCTTCTATTCCTTTTGCTTACTTTGTCCCCTTTTCTATTATTGGCTTTGTGCTCTCTATCATGCTGCTCACTACACCTGGAACAGTCTTCCTGCTCTGAGTAGTAATTTCACTGTGTAGGCCCAGCCCAGAGTATAAAACAGTTGTCTTTAATCTTTGGTCAGTGTTGGTCACTATTGACTTTTCTGAAGTCTAATAAATCAAATAAGGATACCATTGATTTTAAGGAAGAAAAATTAAGATATTATTTAAATTATGAAAGATTTATGTTATTAAGGTTTTACATACATACAGAAAAGTCACAGAATTCATAATTATGGTTCCAACAGCAACTATGACTCAGCCACGTTACTGACCTACATTAAGGTGTTGATATTAATGCCATTTACAGCAATATTAAATATTATATATTTACAACTTGTTGAGTTTCAGTTTCTGTGGGAACCATAACTTTAAAATTCCTCTTTTGTACATGTAAAATCTCAGCTATAAAGTACTGTTTTTGCATTTAATTACAGCAAGTTAAGGTTCCTACAGCATTAACTCAGATATATTTTTATTTTTCTATTCAAATGTGTATGTCATATTAATGTAATTGTGTACATCATAATATACAAAGTATGTGTAATATGACAATATTAACTGTGTTTTATAATCTTAAAAATGCAAAAAGTCAGGAATTGGAAAATGTTAACTGTAAACATAATACTGCATTGAAGCTTCCATTTAACAGACTAACTGACAAAACATTAATACTAGGCAGTTGGTGTTATGGATTCAAGATGCATAATACAAAGGAGATGTCCACTTCAGTGGAAGTTATAATGATTTTAAGGTCCAAAATGTTTGGAAAGCATGGCTTCTGAGGAAAGGCTAAAATAATTGGCTATGTTTAGCCTAGAGAAGAGAAGGTTCTGTGGGCAGGGGGAAGAGGGGGATGGGACATGAGACCAGTCTTCAAACATGTAAAAGATTGTTATCAAGAGGATGGTGATCAATTGTTCTCCATGTCCACTGAAGGTAGGACAAAAAGTAATTGTCTTAATATGCTGCAAGGGAGATTTATGTTAGATATTAGTAAACACTTTCTAACTATAAAGGATAGTTAAGTACTGGACTACATTACCAAAGAAGGTTGTGGAATCCCTGTTATTGGAGATGCTTAAGAACAGATTAGATAAACACCTGTCAGGGAAGGTCTAGGTATACATATTCCTGCCTCAGTGTGGGGAGGATGAACTATATTACCTCTTGAGTTCCCTTCCAGCCCTACATTTCTATGATTCTATCAATGAGATGACAAAGAGTAAGGTCATAATTTGACCCTAAAATGTGCTAGACACCCAGTGAAAATCTGTTCTATGAATAACAATAAACACACTTTATTTTCTGACCAAAACTATTTGTAGAGAGCAAAGCTGACAAGTACTCTTGAGGAATCCATGAGGCTGATCCTCTGTGGAGATCTGGTTTCACTCTGCAGACAACTCACCTCTCCTTTAAACTTTGGCTTTCTGAATTTATTATTGTACTGACAGACCATCTGCCATATATATATATATATATATATATATATATATATATATAGAGAGAGAGAGAGAGAGAGAGAGAGAGAGAGAGAGAGAGAGCGCGCGCGCGCTCTTCCTCTACCTCAGTGGGTCCAGCGCTTCCTTCTAGCAGTAGGTCAGGGAATTGCTTCACCCTTTACTGGTCTTCCACCCTCTAGTGGTGGGGGAGAGTAATACAGCTTCTCTAAGATTGCCGGTCTCTGCTGGCTCCCAGTCCTGTCTCTGGTTCTCAGAGGCCCTTGCCTCTTCAGGGGCTCTTACCCCTCCAGCGAATGGCCGGGGCGGGAGCGGGGGTGGGGGGAGGGAAAGGGGGGGGAGAAGGAGAGTTGGGGCAGTCCCACCCTCAGTTCCGGGCCCCAACCCAGTGACCTACATGTAGCAGCCTCACGCTGAGGCTTCAGGAAACCTGCTAGCTTCCCTGGGTTATTTCCCCATGCCCCTTGACTTAATGTCCGTACCATGCCTGGAGAGGAGTCCTTCCTGGCCTCCTTGCCAGGGAAAGCTCCTGACCCTTGACAGCTCCACTGGGTGTGGTAGTGCCCAAACCAAATGTCCAGTTCAATCATTCCCTTTTGACAGGATCTCTTCCCTTAGGCCTCCAGGCCTGGGAAAGGTCCTTTGCCCTCTTTGGAAGGGTTTTCCCTCCCCCAGTCTTTGTACCTGCAAGGTTCTCTTCTACCAGCATTCTGTTCCTTCTCCTAAATCCTCCTGGTTCTTGACAGTGTCTTGCCTGCTCACACACTCTGATAGCTTGCCTCCCTCTCAACTCCAGCCACACCTTTTCTCTGGAGGGGAGGCTTTTAACAAGTCTTAGGCGGGGCCTTGATTGGCTCCACGTGTGTTAATAAACATGGAGTAATCTCTGCTCAGTTACCAGGGGAAAAGGGACTTGCTGAGCCTGGAGCTGACATATTGGCCTTCTAGCACTCTCCAGTAGCCATCTAGTCTGACCCTGTCACAATATATAAAAAATACCATGTTTATATAAACAGTAACTTTTCATTAGGAGAGGCCACGACAACAGTAGGTCAAGCCTTCTCTCTCCTCAGTGGCCCTCTCCCAAAAAGACCAAACTGAGAATGTGTCACTTGCAAAGCATGCTAACGAACCTGAGAACTCAGTAGCTTGCAAATTTGGCAACATGCAGTGCACCACTCTTTCCATTTCTAAAGTTTATAAATTGACATGCTACAGCCAACACCATTCTTTGATTATCTTTTCTATTGAATAGTTTCAGTGTTGTGTGCAATTTTTAAAGTAAATATTCAGTTGATCCAACAGCTTCAAAAATACCTCAGAAATCTGGGTTTTTTAGGAATTTGTTTCTAGTTTACTGCACCCAAGGTTATTTTTAAGAACATGACTTAAAGGAACACTGTCAATAGATTCAAATGTTAAACTCTCTCTATTTTTGTTTGGTCTGTTTGTTATTTGAGAGATCTCTTCCAAGAAAATTTCTCATTTTAAAATATTTTTTCTAGTTACCAAGCACTCATAAGCAAATTCAAAATGAGCTAGTATGTACAGACCAGCAGCTATGAACATCCTGCAATAACTGACTGGTATATACAGCCTATCCCTAGTGAACATCCCTACAACAACAAACCAGATTGTGCAATTTATTTATTTGTATGTATTGAGGTAGTTCCTAGGAGCCCTAGTCATGGACACTATGGAAGGCATTGTAGAAACACTAGTAATAGAAAAGTAAAAATGATTTTAGGAAATAAATATTTAAGATTTAAGGGTGTTTACTATAAAAGTATATAAAGACTATAAAAATCCAGACACTGAACAAAGCATGGAAATCAAAAGCTGGTTGAAGATCCTCACTACACCAAGAGCCATAGTTTAGATTTAGAAGAGATAAGAGAAGATACATTGAGGATTTGCAGCTTCTGGGGGAAGAGGAGCATTTTTTTGTTTCGTTCTGTGAAGTTTATATTTCAAGTCTCTCAGCCAACAGGATTCTGCCATCCCAGTTCCTTCTTATGATATCTGCAGAGAAAAGCCACTTCTGCTGATTTCCCTTAAACCCTGTGCAAATATGTCATCTCACAAAACACTGCTACATTATATGGGGCAGCATAAATGGAGCATAAATTACTGTAACTGGATGTTCCTCGAGATATGTGACCCCTATTTGGATGCCATATGTGGGTGCACACATGCGCCATGTGCCAGAGCAGGAACTGTTTGTAGTAGTGTCCGTTAACCCGTGTGCACATTGGCTACACAGTGCATCTGAGGTTTTATGAGGCTCCGCGGGTCAATGCCCCTCCAGGTCCCTCTTACTAGCAGGCATGGAGCCTGCAGCAGAGGGGATGGGGCCGGGTATTGGAATCCAGATAGGACCACACATCTCAAAAAACCTCCAGCTACAAAAAGTAACTTTCATTCCTTCTTCGAGTGATGGTCCCTATGTGGATACCATTCATAGTTAGTGTAGTGAGCAGTACTCAGCATGGAGATAGGAGCGAGAACTCACTAGAAGTGAGAGTCTGGGGGATGGCTCGCTCAACTGCTGCATCTGCCGCCGCTGCTGGGGCAATGGTATAGTGAGCGGTAAGCATGTGGATGGAAGACCACCTGGCTGCTCTACAAATGTTCTGCCATGGAACATCTGCAAGAAGGGCAGATGTGCTGGCTTGTGCCTGTGTGGGATCAGCAGTGACTCCAGGGGATGAACAGACATGTGAAAGGATATAACATTCCACAATACAATGGGAGATCCATGTGGAGAGGCACTGTGAGGGAAGGGCACAGCCCCGGCAGTGCTCTGCAATGGTGAGGAAAAGTCTAGGTGAGACTTGGAAAGTGTGGATGCACTGTGGATAGAAGGCCAACGCATGGCAGATGTCAAGGGAATGCAACATGTGCACTCTGAGGGAGGCGTGCAGTATTGAATAGACGGTTGGGAGGTGAATGGATTGGTTGAGGTGGAATGGAGAGTCCATATTGGAGAGAAATTTAGGATGAAGTCGTAGGGAAACTTGGTCTTCATGGAACAGAGTAAAGGGTGGGTCTGCCATCAGAGCAGCCAGTTTGTTAACCCACCTAGCAGAGATGATGGCCATCAAAAAGATCACCTAAATAGAGAGCTGGGCAAGGGAGCAAATCGCCAGGGAGATTGAAGGGAGGCCTGGTGAGGGTAGAGAGGATGAGGTTAAAGTCCCAAGGGAAGGTAGACTTCCGAATCAGTGGGAAGATGTTGAGGAGACCATGAAGGAACTGGGTAGTGGTTGGGTGGCTAACGGCAGAGAAGACATCTACAGGCAGGAGGAAGGCACTGAGAACTGCTAGGTGGACCTGGATAGAGGAATGCATGAGGCCTGAGAGCCTAAGGTAGAGAAGGTAATGAAGAATGGTGGGAATGGAAAGTCTAGGGGATGGTGGTAGTGAGATGCCCACACTGTGAAGCATCGCCATTGTACCTGGTAGCAGGCCCTGGTGCAAAGTCATCTACTGTGTGAGGACATCGTGCACAGGTGTGGAGCATGCCCTGTCTATGTACAAGCCCCATCCAAATATCAGGCTGTGAGGTGAAGAGAGTCTGGGCTGGGGTGCTGGAGCTGACAGCATATCTCCGTGAGGAGATCCGGGCGGGAGGGGAGGTGGATCGGAGGGAAGGCAGAGAGGTAAAGGAGGTTGGTGAACCAGTATTGATGGGGCCAAAAGGGAGCTATGAGGTTGAAGGTTGCTCTGTCAGACCATACCTTGTGGAGGACTTGTGGGAGGAGTGGGATGGGTGAGAAGGCTTAGCAGAGTTCGGTTACCCAGGGTAGAAGTGCACTGCCCTGACAGCTAAGCCTCAGGGTGTCCCTGGAACAGAAGAGGGGAAGCTTGTGGTAGATGGTGGTCGCGAAGAGGTTCCAGCACAGTGTGCCCCACTGATGGAAGCTTGAGCGGAGAGTGGGGTTGTGCAGCTTCCACTTGTGATTGTTGTGAAAGGAATGGCTGAGTGAGTCTGCAAGGAAGTTGCTGGTGCCCAGAAGGTGGATGGCGTGGAGCATGACCCTGTGCCAAAGGCACCAGTTCCAGAGGCGTATGGCCTATACACAAAGGGATGGAAATCTCACACTGCCCTGTTTGTTTATATAGACCAAGGCCATTATGTTGTCTGAAAGGAGTTGAATATTGTGGGAACTGACAGAGTAGAAACGCCTGGCAGGCTAGGCAGACAGTTCGCAGATCCAAGATGTTAATGTGCATCCATGCCTTCCTGGGGAACCAAAGGCCCTGGATCATGTGACCCTCTAAATGGGCTCCCCAGCCCAGGAGCACAGCATCTATGGTGAGAGTGGTATGGGGCATGGGAGGGCTGAATGGGATGCTAGCCAGAACCTTGGACATATTGCACCACCACATGAGGCAAGCCAAGACTGAGTTGGGAATGAGAACCAGCTTGCCTAGGTGATCCGACTATGGATCATACACTGACCAGAGCCACAGCTGGAGGCATCGCATGTGCGGGCAGGCATACAGGGTGACTGTAGTGGAGGCTGCCATCTGGCTAAGAAGGGAGAGGCACTGACAAAGGCGTGTGCAAGAATGACAGCGCAGTTGTGTGATAAGCGAAGTGAAGGCAGTGAAGCAATCTGGCAGGAGAAAAGCTCATCCCACCAGGGAGTCCAGGCATGCTCCTATGAAAATGAGAGTGCAGGTAGGTGCGACTTTTCCTCGTTGATACAGATCTCCAAGCTGGTGAGGACGTCGCTCAGGGTACAGATGGTGACAAGCAGGCATTCACAGGACAATGCAACTAGGAGCCAGTCATCCAGATATGGGAACAGGGAGTGGCCAACGCGTCGCATGTTTCATGAAGATGCAGGGAGCGGTGGTGATCCCGAAAAGGAGGATCCAGAACTGGGAGTGGGAATGTCCTACTCCTCGGTTGCAAGGAGAAAAGGAGAAGAAGTCAATCAAGTATTCCCAGTGTATGAGGTCCAGTACTCAGTGGTCAATGGTAATCTTGCCCAATTGCAGGCAAAAAGGGCAAGACAGCCCCCCAAAACAATGGGAGGAACCACAAGAGGGGTGGAGGAAGATTTGCGGGTCTCAGGGGAGAAGTCAAAAAGGGTACTTGGAGGGGAGCTGCAGGAAAGTGGAAGTGGCAGAGGTGCTAGCAGAAGGATAGCAGGATCACTGGGACCACTGGCGGTGGTGGGACAGCTCTTGTTGGCGTGGAGGGTAAGGCTGGTAGGCAGGGTGGGCAGGATAGTGGGGGTGGAAAGACAACCGATGTCGGGGAGTTGGGACCGGAGTCTAGATTCCCAGGGACTGTAATGTGGCACGAGAGTCCTTGAGGGAGTGGAGGGATTCATCGGTCTCATCAGTGAACAGTTTGTGGTGGTCAAAAGGGAGGTCCTCAAGGGTGGTCTGGATCTCCTTTTGGAAACCGGAGGACTGGAGCCAGGAATCCTGGCAAAGTACCACACCCAACACCAGGGACCGGAATGCTGTGCTCGCTGTGTCATGGATGGAGGGCCACCTTAGTTACCAGTTTGCCCTCATCAAGGAGGGTCTTGAAGTCAGCCTGTGTGTCCTCTAGGAGGGAGGACTGGAACTCTGCCAGTTTGGAGTACAACAAGAAGTCGTACTTCATCAGGACAGCTTGGTAACTGGCTATGTGGAACTGTAGCCCTGTGGAGGAGTAGACCTTGCGTCAATCAGGTCAAGTTTTTTAACTGCTCAATCTGGAGGGGTGGCCTTTTAGTGCTGCTAGTGGGCGTGCTCACTTGCTGCGTAAACAATGAGGGAGTTTGTTGGGGGGGTTTAAAAAGGAAGTCTATGCCATTGGCAGGGACAAAGTAGTGCTGTTCTGCTTGCTTAGGTGTGGGGGCATATGAAGTCGGGGCATAGCAGACAGACTAAGACGACTGAAGGATTGCATCATGGATGGGAAGTGCAATACAAGAGGGCCCAGCTGGTTGAAGAATGTCCAGAAACTAATCCAGGGGGTCCTGCATATCTTCAACCTGGAGTTTGAGGGCTCCGACCATGTGGCGAAGCAAGTCCTGGTACTGGTAGTGATCGTCCAGGACAAAAGAGAAGATGGGACAAGCACGCCATCCAGGAATGAGGAGGCTCCAGTAGGGACCAGCAGTTCCAGCAGTGCTGATGTTGGGATGGTGCCCTCAGGTTCCTCATACACTGAGAGGGGTCAGTATGGGTGAGAAAAGATTGACAGTGAGGTGACGGCAGTCCCACATGACACCTGTAAGGGTCCTAAGAGGGTCTGTAGAGCCAGGCATATGGGTCAGCGGGTACTGGTGGCCTGTGAGGGTACCAGAACCATGCCTCAGTAGGAGGTCCATATGCTGGTGCGTAGGGCAGGCGCTGCAGTTCCAGACTATAAGACCATGCCAATGAGATCGCGGGGTCCAGCTCTGAGGACCACTCAGTCTTAGAAGAATGGTCCAGGAAAGGCAGTGCTGGTGGGACAAGTGATGCCAGCAGTGCGCGAGGCAATGCAAAGTATATTCTGCAATGAGGTTGCAGCTGCCCGTGGAACCGGCAGTGCAAGTTGTAACACAGCAGGACACTGGGACAGCAGCAGCTGCCAGTGACGGAAGCTCCAAGGTTGGTGGTGATCCGTAACGTGGAGGGGTGCCAGCACAGGGCAACAGAAGCTCAGCTGAAGGGGACAAGTGGCAGGGTGTGTGGTAGGCGCAAAAATCCAGATGGTCCCGGTGGCGTAGAAGGTGCTGGGGGCAAAGGTGGCGGTCCAGTCACCAAGGCTAAAGACGGCACAGGCTGGTCGCAGTGATGTTTAGACTTATGCTCCATCCGAGACTTCTTTGGAGGCAGAGCAACCGTGTCCACGCAACTTCTCACCTGACCTGGCGTGGTTCAGGGAGGCAATGCTGCATTTTGGGGTGGTCCCCATCAAGAAGTCACCCTTATGCCCATGGCTGTGCTTCTTATGAGCGTGGGCAGTGGCATCAGTACAGTCAGTGCCACCCGGAAGGAGCCGAGAAGTGCTCACCAGTGGTAAGGCGTGGCGCTCAGTCAGATCTGCCTGTCCCAGATTCGACTGAGTATGCAGGCACATTGCCTCCTCCATAAGATGCTTCCAGAGGCAAAGCTCTCAAGCCTCATGAGTCCAAGGTGGAAGGAGCAGCAGATGGAACAACGGGATACTATGCGGGCTTCTCCAAGGCAATAAAGACAACTTTGATGCTCGTCACTCACAGAGAAGGAGCGCAGACACGAAGCATAGCTTCTGAAGTCAGTTTGCTGGAGCATAGGCCTCCCAGGCGGCTAGGACACCCCACAAGGGGTAAGGAATCCGAAACCTAACTAACTATAAACTTTGAAGAACTATATACACAACAGAACTAATAGTTTGTTCGTGACAAAAAAGGCTTCGTAGCAAGCTGAGAATGAGGAGGAAGAGGGGTTCTGACTCTGGCAATGCAGCAGTAAGACAGACCTGGAGGGGCATTGACCTGCACAGCCTCATAAGACCTCAGATGCACCATATGGCTAACATGTGACACACATAGGGGTCAATAGACTACAAACAGTTCTGGCTCTGGCGCATGGTGCACCTGCCCACCCACATATGGAATCCACATAGGAACCATCACTCAAAGAAGAATTGCTATTTCTAGACCTACAAAACAGAGTAGGGGCTTAAGTGACTAATCTGGTAAAAGCCTGCCAACTCCATGGGCCAGTTCTTGAAGAGATTTTGTGAAAAAGAACAAGGACAGTTGAGTGAGCCACTTCAGATATGATATAAACCAAACTGAACCTTTACTCAAGTCTTAACGAAGCTCAAACCTTTCCTGGGGTGCAATTAACTTGGCCTTCAACAATTCATATGCACTTCAACTGTATTTCCTTATTTTGTCTGGGACCAGAAGTAGAAACACAAAATCCTAAACAAAAAATGTTTTGAAAGCATTTCTACCTTATAGAAAAGTGAGAAGCATCATAATTCTTGAAAGAAACCCTAATGAGACAAGACTTCTCAGGTTTGGGGCTTCTCTCTCACTAATGAAGGGTCAGTGATAGAAGTTTAGCTTCCAATGCACTGGCAGTAAAATCTGCAATGCAGGGAATGATTTCAGCTTTAGTGACCAAATACTACCATGTGCTTATCCTGGATTGTATTGTACCTACAGTAACATCATTTTGGGGCATGGACCTGATACCTGTCTGACACAGTCCATCTCCTGTACAGCACTGCACACACTGAAGATGCAATATTAATAAGAAATAAAGTCAGTCCCATACATTTTAACAATTACAATAACTCAAATATGAAGGTATTTCTCATTTTACTTAAGCATGATTTTAAGCCATTTACAAAAGTTTAGTTACCTTTTCCTAGAAAATATTTGAAATACCATCTGGTGTGGTACTCCGGGTTTTCCAGGTGCACATCTGTTCTGCGCCATGTACCTGGGGTGAAATCTGCATTCTGAAGCAGAAACAGAATTGGGAAATTATTAGACTAAACCTCTCCAAATGCAAAAGGGGGGGGGGGGGGGGGCGAGAGGGGATGCAGGAAAAAGTCAAGTAAAATTAGCTCAAGTGCATCAGAGGAGTTTGATGCTTATACTCATTCTTCATTGAAAAACATGAAGCTGATTTGGATATCTATTTTAATGCAACTGAAATAAAAATTTCTTACAGCTTGTTTGAATATTGTATTGTTGAATAACTGGAATATTGGTACAAAGGGGCATAGATCGTTCAGGAAGAACGGGCAGGGGAAAAAAGGAGACATAACATTGTACATCAAGAATGTATACACTTGTTTTGAAGCAGGTGAGAGGCAGCCCAGTTAAAACCCCCTGGATGAAGATAAAAAATGAGGGCAACTTCATGGAGGGGTCTCCTTAACTGTAAATAGCACATAATGCATTGGCAATGCACAGAGAAAAGATATAGCCCTCCCATAGCGAGTGTTCCAATGAACTATTGCAACAATCAAATAATGAAAGCATTATCCTTTAAAAACACCTTGGAGTGATGAAGGAAACATCTTAGGTTCAGTTGTGATTTAATGGTCACAGTCCATTGCAGGCAGGGTGGATAAAAATAAATGATTTTTTTTTTTAAATTTAAATCACATATTTTTTATAGCTTCTTAGCTATAAAGTCATATTTATTACATTCATGCGTATTTACACACATTCTGGGATGCAGGTTCATAACTTCTATTTTGGCTTAACAGTCTATATTTTTATACTGTATTTGAAATATGTACATAAGTATTAGTAATTGTGCTGTATACTGAAAATCTGATGTGTCTTTAACTGCATATTGTCAATGTATTACCAATGGTAAGTTATAAAACTAGAAAGCATTTGGTCAAAAGGCAAACAACAAGAATGTCTTCTCAAAGAACAAGACACATCCTATTTGTGCAAGACAATAGTTTGGTATAGACATGATCTTTATCTCAGTAAAGCAAACTAAGTTATTAATGTTGGAAAAAGAACAGAGTTGTGTAAAAAAAGAATGTAAGGATATTCTTTATTCAGGATATTCCAAAGAAGACTGATGCTTAGGATGTGTTATCAGAGCTACAAACTAAGTGGACTTCCTCACCCCTCCTATTTACGAAGAGAAAAAACCTTTAGTTTAAACCCACAAAAAAATCCTAGAAATGTTCTTACTGAAATTGATTTCATTTAAAAATTCTCTGAAGTTTTCATTCTACAAATGTTGAGAACATTTATGATTGGAAATTTTTTACAGAGACATTGATTACTTCTAACTCAGATTGCTACTTAAAGGCAAAGAGAAATGGTTACTCTCCATTCTGTGGGAGTGGTGAATCACTAAATGAAAAATAAGCATCTTGGAGGTCAAGGGTTGAGAACCAATTCCCTTACTTCAGTGAGGGAATTATTGCTGCAAGAGTCACCATCTTGAACTTTTGAACCTTTACAAAATCTATTGAGTAATCTTAGATCTAGAATGAGTCTCCAACCACCATTCTTTTTTGGAACCAGGAAGTACCTGGAATAAAACCCCTTCCCCCTCTGTGCTACGTAGGAACGGTTTCTCTAACACCTTAGTTCAGGAGAGAACCTATTTCCTGTCACAGAAGGTGCCCATGAGAGGGGTCCCTGAAGACAGATGGGGAAATGAGATGGGATGGTGGGAGGGAAATAAAATGGATGAAATATCCTGTTTGAAATGATCTCTAAGACCCACTCATGTGTAGTGATATGTTCCTAGCTTCGCAGCAGTGAGAGATGCAATCAACAAAGTGAGGGAGACATGAAGATTGTTGCAGCTGGCATGAATGGGAATGGCTGAGAGACAGATGGCCCCTTCTTCTGGAACCATTGCCTCTTATGCTGGGTTTGTAAGGTCTCTGGGAGACAGAAAACTGAACAGAAAGAGATCTATGCACTGTTTGGAACTCATTGAACTTTCTTTGCAGGAGGGGGGTGTAAATTCGCAGAGAATGCAGAGTGGCCCTTGGGTCTTTTAAGGTATTCAGAGACTTTGCAGTCTTTTCCACAAACAGCTTTGGTCAGTCAAAAGGAAGGTTCTAAACTGTATTTTGGAATTCCATCGGAAACCCCAAGAGCTGGAGTCAGGAGGCCCCCTCATGGCTACCATCATGGAGACAGAATAAGCAGCTGTATCAGCAGCATTCAGAGAAGCCTGCAGTGACGTCCTGGCCAGCAGTTGACCCTCTGCAACCATCACCTGAAGTTGTTCCTTCTACTCTGGTGGAAGATGCTCAATAAAGGAATTAAACTTTGAATAGTTAGTATGTCTGTATTTTGCGATGAGAGGTTGGTAGTTAATCCTAAATTGTAGAGTAACCGATGAACATGACTTATGGCCAAATAAGTCAAGCCGTGTTAGGTCTTTGTCATACGACATCGATTTAGTGCTGTCTTCTATGTTAGTTTACAGCACTGACCACAAGGGAGTTGGTGGAGGGGTATGAGTATACAAATTCCAAGTCCTTAGAGTGGACATAATATTTTTTGTTTGACCCCTTACAGGTAGGTGGTGGTATTGCGAGTATATGCCAAACTATTTTTGCAAGGTCTAGCAGACTGTCATTAATAGGTACCCTAATGTGTGCAGATGACATTCTATGCAGGATGTCAAGCAATTTGTGCTGCGACTCCTTGAACTTACATGAAATTTACAGAGAGTCCACTATCCTTTTAAATGAGGTCCTGAAACTGTTTAAAATCATCAGCCAAGGAGGGCAGAGGAGGCATAATGGCTTCTGCTGGGGATGAGGAAGAGATCTAAGTTGTTGAAATGACCTCCTTGTCCATTCTCACTTCATGTTTCTCAAAGATCTCTTCCTATGGTTCAGGTATCCAAGAGAGAAGCTGGTGTGGATTGTCTAGCCTTCTCTCAACTGGGGCCCTTGAGAATTGTTGTGAGTAAGCAGCCCAAGGATTCCCGTACAGCCAAAGTGGTGGTGAATAAGGCATGGGTGGAGGCACCAAAGGTGTCCATACCAGCGGGACTGAGCATGAGGATGTGTCTCATGGGGATGCACTGGCCCCTGGAGGTCTCAGGGAAGAAGATAATGGAAGGGAGAGCCCAAGATAGAAATCAGAGACTAATGAAAAGTCCTCATCATCACTTGATAGGGATGGGGCACCCATGCAAATGAGAACACTCCATCAGCACCATGTCTGGAGATCGAGAAATCCTCAGTACTGAGAACAGGTTGATGCTGAACAAAAGAGATTCAGGTGTCTCTGTTACTGCCAGGTCCTGAGGGAATCCAAACTCTTGCAGTACCAAAACAGTTGTCACTGTTGAAGCAACAGCCTGGTCAAAAATAACTATCAAAGATCTTATGTCAACAGTACCAAAAGGTATTATGCACACCAATAATTGTTCAGCACGTGTTGGTATGGTTTTCTGCACTGACAAAGTGCTAGGTACTGACAACCTGCTCGACTCTGTCAATACCAGTTTAGCAGAGCTGATCTTCCCTCTGTCACTCTGATTACCAGATGGTACCAATCTTCCAAAGCCAGAACTCTTAGAGTCCTTGGGCTTGATGGTGCTCATGGTATCTGAGGAACCTGCAGCCTCATGGGTACCGAGTTGGAGACTGGTAGGTGTCAAAACAGTCATGTGAACTGGAGACCGTCTCTCTGAAGTACATTTTCTACCTAGAGAGCTTGAAGCCCACTTCCTAGAGTCCTTTTAAGAGAATTCCAGATATTTCCTCTTCAAAGGCAATCAACTTGCTCAAAGACCATTGTATAGTTCCCAGTTGTTGTGGAACAAAGCAAGGTGGCACCCAAATGGATGCCACAGGTTGGTTAGTTGTAGTTGGTGTTGAGAGGGGAGTGATCTCTTGGCACCCCAACTAAGGCGTCAAAACTGATGTTTTGAGATGGATGGTCATGAGGAGGAAGACTGAGGGCCTCATGGATTGCACTTGGAAAAACTGGATTTTTTTGTTTTTTGGTTCAGAGGAGCACCAAGTTGGAAAGTGTGCTGTGCAGGATTTATGCTGAGGTTGAGGCTTATATTTTCTTTTTTCTCCAGGTGTATAAATCCCTAATGACAGAAGAGTAGACATGGAATCTTTAAGCCTCTGGAGGGATGCATCATTGTTCTCAGCAAACAAGTTGATGCCCACGAATGGGAAGTCTTCTACTGTTGTTTGCACTTCCTTAAGGAAGCCAGACAGATGTAACCAGGATGCTTGCAGTATAATGACAGCTGTGGAGATGTATCAGGCTTCTGTGTCAGCTGCATCAAGCACTGACTGGAATGCTGTCTTGGCCCCCCGTTATCCTTTGGTAACAATGGCATGAAACTGTTCCCAATGTGACTCCAGGGGCTGATAAATAAATCCGTTGGGCTTGGAGTAATTAACAATCGTATTTTGCTGTCAGGGCCTGATAAGGGGAGATTCGACATGTGTGGTCCCTATTTGGATTTCTGACGTCGGTGCGCATGCACACCATGTGCCGGAGTCAGAACTGTTTGGAGTAGTTGACCTACACATGCATCAGCCACGTGGTGCATCCAAGGCTTTAAAAGGTCATGCAGGTCGACGCCTCTCCAGGTCCCTCTTACCAGCAAGTGATGGAGTCCGCAGCAGAGGGGATGGAGTAAGTGTACTGGAATCCAAATAAGGACCATACATCACAAAGAATCTCCAGCTACAGTAATTAACCTTCCCTTCTTCAAGTAATGATCTCTATATGGATTCCAGACATAGGACAGAAGTGAGTAGTGCTCAGCATGGAGATGGGTGCAAGTACTTTCAAGAAGTCACAGTCTGTAGGACTGCTATATCTGCTACTACCGCTGGGGTGATGGTGTGATGGGTGGAAAAGATGCGGATGGAGGACCACATGGCCACCCTACAAACATCCTGCCATGATACATCTGCAAGGCAAGCCAACGTGGCGGCATGCACCACTGTGGAGTGGGTCATGACTCCCAGGGGCAGAGGAACGTGCATTCTTCAATACAATGGGAGATCCATTTAGAGGCATTGTGAGGAGAGGGTGTGGCCCCAACAGTGCTCGGCGATGACGAGGAAGAGCCTGGATGAGGCATAGAATGTACGGCTGTGTTGAGATAAAAGGTCCACTGGGCACTGGGGACATTGAGAAACTGCAATGTCCATGCCTGAGGGGAGGTGTGTGGTTCATAGTAGAAGATCGGGAGATGGATGCATTGGTTGAGATGGAATGGAGAGACCATCTTGGGGAGAAATTTGGGATGCAGGTGCAGGGAGACTTTGTGGAAGATAGTAAAGGGCAGGTTAGCCACCATAGCCGCCAGCTCACTAACCCGTCTCACCAAGATGATGGCCACCAAAAACATCACATTCAGGGAAAGGTAGGCGAAAAAGCAGGTCATAAGGCATTCCAAGTGCAACTTAGTGAGAGCAGAGAGGATGAGATATAGGTCCCAAGAGGGAAGTAGCTTTCCACACCTACAGGAAGGTGTTAAGTAGGCTATGAAGCAAATGGACAGTGGTCGGGTAAGTGAAGACAGAAGAAACATCCATGGAGGGAGGAAGACACAGAGCACCACCAGGTGGACACAGACGGAGAAGTGGGTGAGGCTTAAGGTGGAGATGAGAATGAAAATGGAGTCCAGAGGGTAGCGGTGACGGTGCATCATTTAGCTTGGTAGTAGGCTCTGTAGACAGCCAGCTGCTGTGCATGAGGAGGTTGCATATGGGGGCGGAGCACGCTCTGGTTACATGTGAGCCCCATCCAAATACCAAGTTATGAGGTGGAGTAGGCTTGGGTTGGGGTGCCCCAGGCAGCCGTGTGCCTGTGTAATGAGATTGGGGAGGGTGGAAAGGCGGACTAGAGCACAAGCGGAGAGATGAAGAAGATCAGTGAACCAATATTGGCGAGGCCAGGAGGGGGCTAGCAGAATGATTGTTGTGCAACCCTGCTGCAGATTGCAGAAGCATAGGAATTGGCAGGAAGGTATATCGGAGTTCGGCAGCCCAGGGAAGGAGAAGGGTGTTACCCTGGGAGCCTGGCCTGAGGGCTCCACTGGAGCAGAAGACAGGAAGTTTGTGATTCATTGCAGTTGCGAAGAGGTCCCAGCGAGGTATGCCCCACTGGCGAAAGACCGAGAGAAGCATGGGATCATTGAGCTCCCACTCATGATTTGCATAGAAGAACTGACTTAGCATTTCCATCAGAGAGTTGCTGTTGCCTAGGAGGTGCATCGCATGGAGAATGATCCTGAGACAAGAGGGAACCAGGCACCACCCTGTACGTTAATATACCCAACCACCGTTATGTTGTCTGACAGCAGTTAAATGTGGCAGGATCTGATGAGGGGTAGGAATGCCCAACTGGCAAGGCGTGTGGACCCATAATTCCAATATATTGATATGCATCCAAGCCTCCCTTGCTGTGCAGATGACCTGGGCCATATGGCTCTCCAAGTGAGCACCCCACCCAACAAGGGAGGCAAGTGATGCAGGGAGAAGTGAATGGGGCACTGGCCAAACCTCTGGACGGGTAGGTCCACTACGGATAGGAGGGGGAAGAAGGACCGGCTTGCTGAAGCGGTCCCAATTGCAGCTTGTAGATCAACCGGAGCCACAGCTGGAGGCAACACATATGCAGACAGACATGAGGAGTTACAGAGGTGCAGGCCATCATACAGCAAAAGAGGGAAAGGCACCAGCAGATGCATGTACGCAGGTTGCAGCACAGCTATGCAATGAGAGAAGTAAGGGTGGCAAAATGGTCCATAAGGAGAAAGGCATGGCCCGCAAGAGAGAGTGTCCGGATACACCCCAATGAACGTAAGCATACAGGTGAGAACAAGAACTGACTTGTCCATTGATAGATATCCAAGCCAGTGAGAAGAGCACAAAGGATCTTAATCTTGGAGAGGAGGTGGACGTGCGACCACACAATGAGGAGTCACTCGCTCCAGTAACGAAACACAAAGTGGCTGAGATGACACATGTGGGCTACAACAACAACAAAGACCTTCATGAACACGCAAGGAGCAGCAGCAATACCAAAGGGGAGGACCTGGAACTCATAATGAGAGTGTGTCCCCCCCAAAGCAGAGAAGAATGAGAGGGAGCATGACCATCTAGAACCAGAATGTGCGTATAAATTTGTTCTGCAACAGGAAATCTAGAATAGGGCTGTGGTCAACCCCCTTTTTCAGGGCAAGGAAATAAGGGGAATAGAATTCATGGCCATGATAATGATGGAGAGACACATTCTATGGCATCCTTCTGGAGGAGAGCATGCACTTTCTCTTGGAGAAGGTCATGGGAGGAAGGATCCCCACAGCCACCAAGATATGGGCAACAAGGGGGGAACGAGAGGAATTCTATCAGGTCCCACTGGTGGATAACGTCCTGTACCCATTGATTGGTAGTGATCGCACTCCAATTGTGGGCGAACAGGACAAGATGGCCCCCGAAGATGACCTGGGGCGTGGTGGGAGAG
Organism: Emydura macquarii macquarii; assembly: GCF_026122565.2. NCBI lineage: Eukaryota > Metazoa > Chordata > Testudines > Chelidae > Emydura > Emydura macquarii. Next base: position 182,889 of record NW_027130828.1, read on the forward strand.
GCAGGAGGTGGTTCATGAGTCTTGAGGGGAGACTCAAAATGGCTGCTTGGGTGGACGGTGCAGGGGAGTTGAGTCAGTGAAGGTGGAAGAGGCAGAATAATGGGGTCATTGGGCACACAGGCGGTCCTGTGGGCATTAAAAGTAGAACTGGTAGGTGGCACGGGGACAGGGGAGGAAAGACTGCCTCTGTTGTCTGTGGGTCGGAGCTGGGGTGTAAATACCGAGCAACTGCAGAGTGGTATGAGAATCCATGAGAGAGTAGAGGGATTCGTCCGTCTTGTCGCTGAAGAGTTTGTGGTTGTCAAAAGGGGAGGTCCTCGGGGTGGTCTGGACCTTCCTAGGAAAGTCAGAGGATTGGAGCCAGGAATCCCAGCAGAGTATATCACAACCAGACAGCAGGACGCAGTGTTGGTGGTATTGACCGCGGCTTGGAGGGCCACCATGGCGACAAGTTTTCCTCGTGCAGTAGTGTGTGGAAATCCTCATGTTTCTAAGCCAGGAGGAAGGCCTGAAACTCCGCCAACTTTGAGTAGGAGAGGACATTGTATTTTGCCAAGATGGTCTGGTAATTGGCCTTGCATTCCAGAAGGTCCAATTTCTTCGCCGCCTGGTTCTGAGGGGTGGCCCGAAGGCATTGCTGTCAGTGCCATGTGGACCACAAGTGACTTGGGGGCAGATGGGTAAACAGGAAATCTGTACCCTTAGATGGGACGAAGTAGTGGAACTCAGTGAGGGCACAAAAGGCCAGGTGTGCCAGACTGCCAGGGCCAGTTGAAGGATGGCTTCATGGATCAGGAGAGCGGTCTAGGAGGGCCCAGGCAATTACAAAATGTTCAGGAACTGGTTGTGTGTGTCCTGAACCTCCTCCACTGGGAGACAGAGCCGCCGCTGTGCACCGGAGCAAGTGACAGTATTGTCCATGGTCATCCAGAGGTAAGAGGAATGATCGCATTATCTGGGGACAATGAGCTCCAGTGGACACTGATGGCACCAGCAGTGCCAATGGTACAGGCATGTCCTGCAGTTCATAAATGGAGGGCGATATGGTACAGGCAGGACACAGCTGGTAGGGCGGTAGCGGTGGCACCCTGTAGTCCCCCTAAGGGTCCCAAGCCAGCTAATGGGGCCAAGCAGACAAGTTGCCGGGCATCAACAGCCCCCAGGGATAGCGGAACCATGTGTCAGTGGAAGGTCCATATGAGGGCACATAGGGCAGCTGGTGCCAAAGGTCCAGGCTGTAGGACCATGCAGAAGAGGAGGAGGAATCCAGCTCCACAAAGATACTGAGGACGGGTCTGGCAGAGGCTGGGCTGTCAGTACCAGCGGTGCCATCAGTGCAAGGTGCAGCATTTCAGGGCGCTGCTCCGAGAGGAGTAGGACAGGTTCATCAGTCAGAGATGGAAGCGTATGGTGTTTGGGAAACTGGGGCACTGAGGGGAGCACCAGCATACAGCAGCATCAGCTCAGCCATAGGCAGCAGCAGAGACAGGTAACCCAGTGTTCGTGGAACCAGGAGTGAGAGTCTGAGGACCCCAGCAACATCAACAGCACTGGATGTGAAGGCGCCGAACCAGTGACCTTAGCTGGAGCTGGTAGCTCGTGATGGTGCCTCAACTTATGCTCTGTGTGGGGCTTCTTAGAATGCAGGGCGGCTGAGTCAATGTGTGACTTCTCACCTGACCTCGCATAGCTCAGGGAGACAATGCTGCATTTAGAGGCAATCCCTATAATGGATCTGCCTTATGCCCATGGCTGTGCTTCTTATGGGCACGGACCTTCCGCGGTTGTGGCGGTACAACGGGCCCCGGTGCACAGGGGGGAACCTGGGGGGAGGAGGTGGCACTCACCAGTGGTGACGGGCGCCACTCTGGTGGATCCGCAGTCCCTATTGCACAGGGAGGTGCATAGCCTCCTCCATCAGATGCTTATGGAGGCAAAGTGCTCTGGCTTCCTGAGTATAAGGTGGGAACAAGCGGCAGAGGGAGCAGCAGGCGATGATCTGGGCTTCACCAAGGCAGTAGAGACAACGTTGGTGCTTGTTGCTCACAGAAAAGCAGCGCAGGCACAAAGCACAACTCCTGAAGCTGGCCTGCCGGGACATAGTCCCTGGTAGGGTGGGGAGAAGAGGGTTATCTACCCCATGAGGGGATGAAGTCCAACAGGAAAAAACCTAACTAACAAACAAACAGGAAACTATACACAAACTAGAAAAAACTATGTACAGAAATAGGGACAGACAAAAAGTTATCTTAGGAAACCAAGAGCACGCAGAAATAGGAGGTCAGACTCTGGCCATGCAGGGGTAAGAGGAAGCTGAAGCAGCATCTGTAATGAGGGCTGGCTTGAGCAGGGCGGCATTTAGTATATAGTGTGACATCAGTATGTCAGAATCATGATAATTCGTGTGAGATATACCATGTCAGGTACTGTTAGAAAGGATGCATTGTGCTGAGTAAGATAATAATACTTATGTTCATGTATCATATGTGAAATGAAAGTTATGGATGTATTTGATATTTCTGTATGTCAATTTGGGCTGGCTGAGACACACCCCAGACAGAGAGGCGGCAGGACAATAGCCCGCTTAATGGCCCATTAAGACACTCTCAGAGGCAAGGGGCCCAGGAAGAAACTAAAGGCACACCTGAAGAGTTACCAGGATTGGCCCATGTGACTCTGGACTCCATTTTAGTTCTTGTGACTTTCCACAGGCCACATGGCCAGGGACAGAGGGTATATAAGATCAAACCACAGAATCCATTTGGTCTATGTTCCTGTCCAGCTGCAGACACACACCTACCTCTGGATCAATTCATTCTGCAACTGAACCGAAGGACTTAGACCCATCCAGGTACTGGACGTGTACCAGAGGGAACTATACAAGCCTGCAACTCCACATTTCTTCCAGAAACCTGATGTATATGGATTTTAATCATTTGTACGTATGTGATTGCTCTAATCTTTTAACATTTCTCTCATGGTTTCTTTCTTTCTTTTTACAATAAACCTTTAGTTTTAATTACTAAAGGATTGGTTGGCTGCGTGGTATTTTAGGTAAGATCCAAACTTATATTGAACTGGTACTGTGGCTGACCCCTTGGGGTCAGAGGGAACCTTTTTAGTAAAGAGCATAGAGTTTAAATAACTGGTCTCTTTACTGGACCTAGCACTGATTTGGGAGCCAGGAACTGGAATGCAATAAAGGGGGCTGTGGGTATTTGTGGACTGGCTTCTTGATAACCAGTGTGGGGGAATCAGAAGCAGTTCGTGGCTGGTTGGGAAGCCGGGCTTCAGTGTCACCCACCAGTGCTGAGAGAATCTGCTCTCCTTTTGCAGCCTGCTCTGATCTTGGCATTCTCAGGTGGCTACCGTGGGCACGGAACGGATCACAGCATCAACCTGCACGGCCTCTCAAATCCTCGGATGCAACACATGGCCAACGCACAACGCACATGTGGGTCAACGGACACAACTACAAACAGTTCTGACTCCGGTGCATCACATGCATACACACCCATGTCTGGAATACATATAGGGACCATCACTTGAAGAATTTGTAATTCTGAATTGCACTGTTGCAGAATAATAGGCCTTTCTCCCAAAAAGGTCGAGGCACTTTCAATCTCTGTCATAGGCAGTGGACTTCAGTTGGTGTTGATGATCTTGGGAGTTCACTGCATCCACAGCAATTGAATTCGGGAAGGGATGGGAAAAGAACGGGAACAGAAAAGATGGGAACAGACATTGCTACCAAAGTTCTCCAATCAGCAGTGCTGGGACGCAAGCACTCATACAGGTGTACCCATAGGAACACTACTCAAAGAAGAATTTCCAGCTACGAAGACAAAAGCAATATAACTATAAAGTGAAGAATTACCACCCTATTTCATATGCATTGGCAGATTGCATATTCATGGAGCTGAAGATCCCACCATGGCAATCCATAAAGATGCCAAGCCAATGAAAATTGACAGCAGCAGACATCTGAATCTAGCCATGCCCTTGAAAAACGTGCGTCTTCCATTTTAGGGAGACCATGGAATGAGAAAAATATAAAACCCTCTGAACTCTTATAGTATTTCTACACTGCAATGTAAGCCCAGGGTTATTGGGCCGTGAGTCCACAGACCTTAAGTTTGCAAGCCCAGGGCTTGAGCATTCACATTCATAGGTAACCCTCAGTTTACAATTTCTGAACATGGGCCCCAAATTGGGGGCTCCAGTGTTCATACTGCAGTTCACAGACCTGAGTCAAGCCACCATATTCTGGGCTCCCTAGCACTCTCCCCAGCTGCAGCTGCTCTAGCCTGTGGTTCATGATGCAGTGTGGGGAAACCTGACTATCCACTCCACACGTTATAAGAAGCAGTCTAAGCCCACCAACTTCCCAACACATCCTGTCAAGACATCTTTTGGGTATGCATACTCCTAGCAACCAGAGGCAACAATATGGAGGAGTCACCATTTGAAGAGCTTCTTTTGCTTTTGTTTTCACTCTTGTTTCAGCAAATGGACCAATCATGTATGAGGCAGGTGGACATTTTGGTGGCATTTTCTGGACCTATCAAACGTAGCTGACAGAGGAGGAGGAGGAGGAGGACTACACAGACGTAGAAGATTGAAAATGGCTTATTCTGCTCACGACTCTCAGTATAGTTGCTAATGCCCCTGGAGCAGAACCATAAGCATGGATTGGTGGGATCATATTGTCATGCAGAGCTGGGATGACCAGCAGTGGCTACAGAACTTTTGCATGAAGAAAGCTACATTTCTGGAGCTTTGTGAGCAGCTTGCCCTCATCCTCCAGAATCAGGACACATGCTTGAGGGTGGCATGTCCAGAAACCGGTTGCTATAATCATCAGGAAGCTGGCTAACCCCTGACTGCTACAGGTCCATTGCTAACCAGCTCTGTGTTGGAAAGTCAACTTTGGATAAAGGGGTCATGGAGGTTTCAGAGGCCCTCAGGCATGTGATTTACCAAAAGGTGGTTGGCATAAACAATATCCCTGAAGTCATGCTGGTTTTGAGAGAATAGGTTTCCAATCTGTGCCAAACTGTGCCAGAACCATTGATGGGATTTGAGTGTCCATAGTTTGCCCTCCTCAGGGAGGTTTTGCAATGAGCGGGACACAAGCATGGACAGGCTGGGACACTATTGCCATCAAATGACATGGTCATAAATGGAGTTCCTGTACCCACTGGTATTCTGGGAGACCCCACCGACCCTCTTTTGCCTTGGCTTATGAAGCCATATCCTGATCACAGATGGCCGGGCAAAAGAAAGTTTAATTATTGTAACATGATGCTGGGGATATCCAGAGCTGTGAGCCACTGTGTTAACTCTCTGCCTTGGCAAGAGCGAGCTTTGCTGGAGAACAGACTGCATGACATCTCCCTGCCACATCAGTCTGTCTTCCTCACCAGCGAACACCTCAAGGCTCTCCCAGCTCAGGTAACAATCAGTGAACTCCAGCCCCTAACTCCTCAGAGATGTTTCTTGCAATGCACAGCCCCTATCACTGTACATTTACAGAAGATAAATGAGTCACTACATTACAGCTTATTAATGTAATTTAGGTAAACACTCTCTCCCCTTCAAACATAGCACTGCGTTCATTTATAGCAAAAATAAAATAGGTGCATTAACAACGGGACGTAGGTTAAGTTACACCAACTAGAAAGAATAAAGATAGAAATGGTTACAAACAAAAGTAAAAGTAAAAACAAATTCTCTAATTCCTAAGACCTAACTTAACAAGCTGTATCTCTATTCAAGGTAGTTTTCTCCCCAACCTTCCTTTCCGAGCAATAGATGGCTTTTAGTCAGGATTAGGCAGACTACTTGTCCAGTATTAAACCTGACACTCCTGCTTTTCTAGGGTGTCCCCCCATCCGCTACTGAGACAAAACTGCACATGGTTTTGTCTGGTTTTGGATAGGGGGATGCACACAAGAACATGCCAACAGGGGCAGAGCCGACTGTGCTAAAAAATGGCACCCCCCCATGTAACGTGACCCCACACCATGCATAGGAGGTTGCACAGACAATGAGGGGGTGGCACCAGTAGAGGTAGACCCACACTGTTCCCGGAAGTATCCTAACATCCAGTACTCTGGGAATACATGAGTGGCCACCCTAGGCAGGATCCTCACAGAATCAAAGGGTCTTGTTTTCCTTGTCTCCTCACATGTAGGATAATGCAGTCTTTCTATGTGTCCTTATATCTCAAAGTCTGCCTTTATTTCAATGGTCAAATTGATCCTCTGGGGTTCAGTCTCCTGTCTCCTCCAGGAGGTCTGCTCCATCTTGATTAAGGTGTTCCCTGGCAAATGGCAAAGGGAGATTATATTCCAAGCTGCCAGTGCCAAGCCAGCTGTGTATGCTGCACAGGTTTTCACACTTATGGTGACAGAGCAGCTCACCTACAAGAGGAGTGGGCTGGTAACCTACAGAGGGAGGCCTGGGAAATATGCCCTTCACCAAAATTTGACTATACAGGACTGGTTTCTGACTATCAGAGCCTGGGACTGCACCAAAATTCATGGGGGAAATCAAGATGCAGTGTTAGCATTCACATGGGATGACTGAATCACTACAGTTCCTGATACAGGCTGCTCTCAATGCATTTAACTGGGAACTATGTGCAAACACACATCGACTCTCAAAGAACTACACAACCACATCCTCGCCTTCCCCAGTACATTTCTGGCCTGCATACAAACTCCTAGCTGTACTTGGTACAATGACTTCCTCACCCATAGACTACATTTAACCTCCCCCACCCTTCTAGACAGTTTTCTTTTTACAGGCCACCTCAGAACATTGAAGCTTGCTCAACTTGTATGGCATGGCATACTAAAAGGGAAGACAATGTAAGATTCTTATTTTTAACACCCCAGTACAGCTCTATAAGAGCATGCGAGTTTCTAGTAAAAAAATTAATTTAAAATACTTTTTTCACTGTTTGCACTTCCCCGCCTTCATTTTGAATTCCACATGGTGGAGCTGGGGGGAGACGGGGAGGAGGGATGAGACATACAATCTGTCATTAGCAGATACAAACTGCTGCCCTCAGCTTGTAATAAATTTTGCATTAAATCATAAACCAAAAATCCCTCTCATCACTATATTAAAAACATACATGGTGCCAGAAACTTACCAGTCACGGGGGTTACTTCTCCCTCTTCTATTTCTGCAACTGGTTCCATGGTGATCTGCTCCTCCAGAGGGGACATCAAAAAGCTCCACTGAGTAAGGACCAAGAATGTGCTGCAGCTACTCTGTCAGCAAAGCTTCCTTGGGGACCACTTTGAGCAAAAGTCACTTTGGCAGCCTCATGTGGCACTTGTTGGCTCCCCTCCAGTCCTATATTGGATTCAGAAGGTCACCATCCTGACAGACCAGGCTGTTGGAAAGCAGTAGTGGCTCAGTGCTCAGCACAGTACCCAAAACCTGATCAAACCTCCTCGTAAAAGAGGAAGTATAACAGTGAGTTTCCAGAAGTGTGGTTCTCATCCCTGGCTTTCTGGTAGTTGTTCCTGAGCTGCTCAATCTGCTCCCTAAGCTGGTCATTCCAGTGAATCCCCAACGCCACCAGCTTCTTCACTATTTTCTGATACGCGTTGTCATTCCTGGATCTCTTCCTAACGTCGAACTGCTTGCTTGCCTTGCACCAGAGAAGCTTCATACCACCACATCAATTAGCGGCAACCTTCCAGACCAGCACTGCTTCCACAACATGATCACATTACCAATACACTTTGACATGTATTGATGAGATGAAGCACTAGATTTAATTTTTTCTTGTAAAACTTTTAAATGGAATATCAAAATGCTATTGTAATTTAAGGTATCAAACAAGTTTCTCCAATTAACCGGACTGTTTAAACAACCTAACCTTGGTAAATGGAGGGAAACAGTGGGATTTAATTTGAATTTAAGATTCTTAATATTCATTAATTTGCCTGTCTCAGGACCATTCCTACAATGGAATCTTTTAAGTAGCCGAATAAATACTTCCTTTGGTTTTGTAAGACTTAGTTAAGATCACTCTCCTTTGCTCATATATAAAATGTTGATCCATGGTAAAGCAAATAGGATTCTCCAAACCTTAAACAAAATTCCTTGTCCTATCTCCAAACTCTTTTAACGCTCAATGACACGCTAAGACAGGACTCATTACTGACCTAGGGACTAATATACTTTGATCTTATCTTAAGTAGAGAAGAGTATCCGTACCAGAGAGGACCCACTCTTATGATGTAATCTCCATTAAAAATTCTCCACAGACACAAACACATAGGAGATTGCAACTGATGTGAGTGAAGCATTATTTACTGCTTATGTTCTGTTTTCTCTTATTTTCTCCCTTTACCTTTGTTTAATAATAAGCTAATTGTAGTTGATAATGGTGATTATTTTGTTTATCTTCAATTGTGCTGTTCTTAAGGCATAGCAAGAACCCCATTTACCTAAATTAATGAGAATCACATCCCTGAAATGGCATTCAATTATTTTTTCTTGTTTCTCAAGACTATACATTTTTAGGATGAAGTTACTTGGTGCTCAATACCTTAAAACATCCCTTTCCACCATACAGGTTTTTTCTTCAGTAACGCATGCTCACTAACTGAGATGATCCAAATGCCCCCCCACCCCCCTTCAAAAATGAAATATATTATTTATGATTTTTATTAGATGTCTGAACAAACAAATTTGAAACTATCTATGCAGATGAGAATATAAAGGGCAATATTCCTCTAGGTATAGAGGGCCAATATAATGCCCTCTGCAGCACTTATATCCTGTACTGAGGCTATTTTGGGTGATGGCAGTGTGGTGGCTCAGAGGGGTTCATAAAGACATGGGACCAACATGAAAGGCAGGGCTGGGGTAAAGCCATGAGATTATAGCAGGACTTATTCAAATGATCTCAAAGATTCAAACACCCTTGCTTTCTTCCTTTCCTCAACTCATCCTTTAAAGTCCTCACATTAGGCCACCTTCCTTCAGAATGAGTAGTTCCTGGGCAAATTCCCTCTATAGTCTATCCACTCTGATCCTCAAATCTTTAAGGAAAAGATGGAAAGATTCTGAAAAGTAACATGGTGGCTGTGTCTACATTACTCCCGGTCCTTGCTAGAAGGAAAAGACCTACCTTGAATTTTGAATATAGATCACCTATGATCTGCCTAACCAATCTGATTGACTTCTATGATGAAATGACTGGCTTTGTGGATGTGGGGAAATCAGTCGATGTGATATACCTTGACTTTGGTAAAGCTTTCGATACTGTCTCCCACAGTATTCTTGCCAGCAAGTTAAAAGAAGCATGGGTTGGATGAATGGACTACAAGGTGGACAGAAAGCTGGCTAGATCATCAGGTTCAATGGGCAGTGATCAACAGCTCAATGTATAGCTGGCAGCCAGTATCAAGCGGTGTGCCCCAAGGGTCAGTCCTACGGTTGGCTTTGTTCAACATATTCATCAATGATCTGGATTATGGATGGATTGCACCCTCAGCAAGTTTGCGGATCACACTACACTGGGGGGAGTGGTAGATACACTGGAGGGTAGGGATAGGATATTGAGTGACCTAGTTGGAGGATTGGACCAAAAGAAATTTGATGAGGTTCAACACAGACAAGTGAAGAGTCCTCCACTTAGAATGGAAGATGTAAAACACATGCATTTTAAATTAAATATTCTGATTAACATGAGAAAAGTCTAGGGATCGAAGTAGCAGAGCTGGAAGTAGGATGATACAGAATGCTGATCAAGGTATCTCATCTCAAAAGTGTAGGAAAAGCATTTTACCTCAAGAACGTAATTTCTAAGGTTCTATATCACACACATACAAAACACTGGATCAGAGTATTAGTTACTCAGATCATCTAGTCCTGCATTATGACTCTGGTACAGGTTTACATCAGATGCTTCAGCAAACTCCCACCCTGCAGTAACGTACCCAGCTAATTGTGCAAAGATTGGTAAAAGTTCCTTTCGGACCCCAAGTTCACCAACTTATGTTCTACAATGTAAGGCAAGGTTAACGCTTCACTATATAAAATAGCTATTTTTAGATTTAGAAAACAGGGAAAAACAGGGTTACTTACCAATAACTGTTGTTCTTCGAGATGTGATGCTCATATCCATTCCAATATAGGTGAGTGCACGCCACCGTGCACGGGTTCCCAGAACTTTTTCCCCTTAGCAGACTCCCAAGGGTTGCCAGGGGTAGGTGCCCCCTGGAGTGCCGCACACATGCTGCGGTATATGAGGCACCGCCGACCCTATGGCCCCTCAGTCCCTTCTTTCTGCCAACTCCGACAGTGGGGACGGAGGGTGGGTGTGGAATGGATATGAGCAACACATCTCGAAGAACAACAGTTACTGGTAAGCAACCCTGTTTTCTACTTCGAGTGATTGCTCATATCCATTCCAATATAGGTGACTAGAAAGCAATACCTTCAAGGTGGGTAGGAGTTACCGGTGAGCTGCCCTCAGCACGGCTCTGCTGAATCCCGCGTCCTCCCTCGCCTGCTGCACGATGGCGTAGTGGGACATGAAGGTGTGCACCAATGACCAGGTGGCGGCTTTGCAGATGTCCTGCAGGGGCACCCTCTCCAGGAAGGCTGCAGACGAGGCCTGAGCTCTGATTGAATGCGCTGTGATTACCCTTGGAAGTGGCACATTCGCCTGCTCATAGCAGCACTTAATGCAGGAGATAATCCATGTAGAAATGCGCTAGGTGGAGACAGGCGATCATTTCATCCAGTCCGCCACTGCAACGAAGAGCTGCGTTGACTTCCGGAACAACTTCGTCCTGTCGATGTAGTAGGCCAGTGCTCGTCTCACGTCCAGTGAGTGCCATTTCCGCTCCTCCTTCGAACCGTGAGGTTTGGGGAAAAACAAGGGGAGGAAGATATATCTTGGTTATAATGAAACTGGGAGACCACCTTGGGCAGAAAGGCTGGGTGGGGTCTCAACTGCACCTTACCCTTATAGAACACAGTGTAGGGGGGCTCAGAGGTCAAAGCTCTAATCTCGGAGACCCTCCTAGCCAAGGTAATGGCCACCAGGAAGGCTACCTTCCATGAGAGGACGAGCAGAGGGCATGAAGCCATGGGCTCAAAGGAGGGCCCCGTAAGCCTGGAGAGGTCCAGGTTGAGATCCCAGGGAGGCATCGGGTCACGGACCTGCGGATAGAGCCTTTCCACCCCCTTGAGGAACCTGACCAACAGCTGGGCGATAATTGCAACTGTAGCCTAGAACCGTGGTTGTGGGAGGAAGGCTCTGGCCTGGGACGCATCCAGGGTGGCCCCAATGAACTCTATACACTGCACCGAGGATAGAGTTGATTTCTGCTCATTTATGAGCAGGCCCAACCTGCTGCAAGTGGCACAGGTGAGGGCTACACTGTCCTGTACTATGGACCTGGACCTGCTCTTGATTAGCCAGTTGTACATGTAGGGGAAAAATCTGTACCCCCCTGCACCTCAGCTGGGCAGCCACTACCGCCATGCACTTGGTGAATACCCTGGGAGTGGACGAGAGGCCAAAGGGCAGGGCCTCAAATTGGTAGTGGGAACCAGCCACCATAAATCGAAGGAAGCGCCTGTGGCTGGGAAGGATAGATACATGGAAGTATTCATCCTTCAGGTCGAGGGTGGCATACCAATCTCCTGGATCCAGAGCAGGGATAATGGAGGCTAGGGAGACCATGTGGAACCTGATCTGCTTGATGCATTTGTTCAGGTGGCGCAGGTCTAATATGGGCCTCAGGCCCCCCTTCGCCTTGGGGATGAGGAAGTATCTGGAGTAGAATCCTCTCCCTGTTTCGTTCTGGGGAACCATTTCCACCGCCCCCAAGTCAAGGAGGGTGATTACCTCCTGCAAGAGGAGTTGCTCATGAGAGGGATCCCTGAAGAGGGACCGGGTGGGGGGCGGGGGTGTTTGCGGGGCACGATGTTAGCTGTAGGGCGTATCCTCGGAGGTCTATTCCGAGGACCCAGAGATCTGATGTAATGTTTGCCCATTCTTCGTAGAAGGGCTTTAGTCTGTCTAGAAAAGGATGGAACAGATCCAGGGAGATGGTAGGGGTGCCACCCTCGGGCGCACCTCAAAACTGTCCTCTTCTATTGCCCGAACCCTTGGGGAGCCCTTGCTGGGAAGCTGAGGATGAACTAGGGGGCCGGCTATGCTGTCCAAACCCCGTTTCTGTCTCTGCTCCTTTTAGGCTGAAAGGGCCTAGGCGGTGGTCTAGGTTGTTGTGGAGCCTGGGGCTGTGACTGACTCCTCAAGGCTTGGGGTGTATAGAGGCCCAAGGAATGAAGCGTGGCCTGTGAATCCTTAAGGCCATGCAGCTTCTCATCAGTTTTGTCTGAAAAAAGGCCATCAAAGGGGAGGTCCTGAATCGACTGCTGCACTTCTTGTGAGAGCCCTGAGGACTGCAGCCACGAACACTGCTGCATGGTGATAGCAGAGGCCATAGCCCTGTTGCCGTGTCTGCAGTGAGAGTGCCTCCCTGACCACAGTGATCCTCTCCTCGAGGACTGTGGCGAAATCCGCTGTCTGCTCCTGGGGCAACGCCTCAGCAAACCGCCTGAGGAGTTCTAGAGATTAAAGTTATACATGCCCAGGAGGGCCTGGTGGTTAGAGATCCTGAACTGTAATGCCCCACTCAAATAAACTTCTCTCACAAACAAGTCCATTTTTTTTGTTTTCCTTGTTTTTTGGGAGTGGAACCATGGTATCCCTGCCTGTCCCTCTGATTGGCAACATCCACCACCAGGATTCCTGGGGTCGGGTGTGTAAAGAGGAACTCGAACCCCTCAGCAGGGATATAATATTTCTTTTTGGCGCCCTTGGATGTAGGGGCGACCGAGGCAGGGGTTTGCCACAGGGCCTTAGCAAGCTTAAGGACTCCGTCATGGACTGGCAGGGCCACCCTTGATGGGCCCTCTGCCCCCAGAACACCGAAAAGGGGATCCTCCTCCTCTGATAGTACAGGTTACAGGCCACCCTTCTCAGCAGCAGCTCCTGGTGCGCCCTGAAGTCTCTCAGCAGCGCTCTGTGGTCCCTGGATGCTGCTTCATCTGGGGAGGAGGATGACGACTGTGGGTGCTCGCCGCCCTGGTGAGGGGGTGGCCCCTTGGAGGGTCTCTCCTCTGGGTCCGATTCCTCATCCGAGGAATGGCCCTCACGTTCTGTGTCTGGTGCAGGGGGCCCCGACTGCACCCCTGAGGATGGGACGGACACTGTCCCCTTTCCCATGTAAACCCTCCAAGGGCCCCAATAGGGCCATTGCCAGGGACCCTGATGAGCCTCCTAGTGGGGTCGGCTGGACCCTTGAGCGTCCTTGCCTTTCCGGGACCCCAAGTCACTGGAGCGGCGGTGCTGAGCCCCTCTCTGGCCCTTGCCGCTCTGCGCCGGGGACTGACCCCTTGATGAGTCCGAGGAGGCAGAAGATCACCACTGACTCTGCGGACGGTGCCGACTTGAGGAGGCACGCTCCGAGGAGCTCAATGTGGAGGTCCATCGCCTCGGCATCGACGACTGCCGGTGCCACTTGCCCCGAGAGGAATGGGAACGGTGCCGTCGGGAGCCTAGCGGTGCCGAACCCGACTTTGAAGACCGGGATCTGCAATGCGTTGAGGTGGGTGAGCCCTTCGGTGCCGGGCTCCTCGCCGGTGACCGGGTTCAGTGCCACCTGGATGAACGGCTTGGTGCCAGGGACTGGGAGCATGAGCTGTCCCTGTGCCACGAGGTGGTCCTCGAGTGGCATCGCCTTGTCTGAGTTGCCTCTGGAGTCGGGGACCAACCTCAGTACCGCGGGGAGGACCTGCTCGACGAGCGGGACTCAGAGCTGAAAGGAGAGCTTCCACGCTCTACCCTCAGTAACCGTCGTGCAGGACACCCTTCCACCCTTGTAGGGGGTCTCAACCAGGCTTCTGCGGGACCCATCGCAGGTTTGCCCCGAGACACCAGCCCTCTCTCCCTCAGCGGAGGGGGGGGGGGGGTGGAGGCGTGGGCAATGCCATCAGGGCTCTTGCCGCCTGACAAGCCTCTGGTGTCGATGGCACCTGCAGGGGCACTCCCCCACCCCCAGGAGTTGGGGGAGGCTCCCTGCTTGGAGATGCAGGCACCAGAGCAAGCTCTATGGGCCGTGGCTGGTGCAGCTCTGCACTCAACCCCGCCCGTATCGGTGGTGCAGGGGAGTGTGTGCGCTCCATGCACTGCCGCCTCTTTTTATTCGGCACCGGAGATGGCTCCCTGCGCCAAGTCGACTCCGGTGCCGTTGGCATGCTCTGCACCGAGGAGACGCTCAGTGCCGAGGTGGAACGAGGTGGCTCAGAGGCCGGTCAAAGCGCCGCTTCCATCAAAATAGCTTTCAGCCTAATGTTCCGCTGTTTCTGAGTCCTAGGCTTGAAAGCTTTACAAATCCTACACTTCTCCCTCCGGTGCTGCTCTCCCAGACAATTGAGGCAGCGATCGTGAGGGTTACTAACTGGAAAAGCCTTGCCACAAGCGGCGCAGGGCTTAAAGCCAGGTGATCCGATCATGGCCTGGCCACCCTAGGCCCCTAAGGGCTTCTATTCTACTTAACAACACTTAACACCTAACTAACTAAACAACAACAACGAAGTCCAACAATGGGAATGGTACTTGCAAGAAGCAAAAGACGTTCCAGCAACCGTCAGGGGCGGAAAGAAGGAACTGAGGGGCCGTAGGGGCAGCGGTGCCTCATATACCACGGCATGTGCACGGCACTCCAGGGGGCACCAGAGCTGACCCTACGGGGTCTGCTAAGGGGAAAAAGCTCCAGGAACCCGTGCACGGTGGCGTGCACTCACCTATATTGGAATGGACATGAGCAATCACTCAAAGTAGAACCAGACATATCCATGAATGTTTCTGACAGGAAACTGCTCTGACAATGCCCAATCACAGCAGCTGAATACAATTTCTCACATTGAATATACAGCACTTCTATTGATTAAGTAACAGCATTTTCAAATTTCTGGTCTTTGAATAGAAAAAGGAAATAGATATAAGCAGGGACTTTTCCTTACCTCATCAGAAGAGCCGTTTTCCACCCGAAAACGTCCAGCTCTTTGAATGGCTCCATCAGCATCACTAGATATAAGCTGTGAAAAAAAAGTTAACATTAGAGAGGAATGTTCTAACTTCCAAAGCTTCCACCTAATCAGAAATTAAACCAGAAAACCAGCTCAATTTGGCTTCCACCATCTCACTCAGACTTGCAGCTCCCACTGAAGATAAGCAGAACTCAGAGTAATAATTATCAGTTTAACCAATAAAAGACAACTTCCAGAAGAAATAAACTCATTGTAGCTGTAAGGACTCAGGCAGGGGAGGAGCCCTAGCACTCACTTGGTGGAGCGGCTGCCCACTACAAATTACAAGTTTTTTGTCTCAGATCTTGGCTGCACTGACATGCAGGCTGCATAGTTAGAGGTCCCAATCATGAGAAATGCAATTCCATTAACTAATTATCAGAAGGCAGACATGGTTTTACACAGGGAGAGAGCACTAGGCTACCTGATAAAAACTGGTTTGGAAAGGAGGGATCACTTCCTTGGATCAGGAGGTGAGAGGGAGACACTACTTTGTTTCTGTATAAGTGATGTTGACAGGCTCACCCAAGGAATCAGAGACTGGATTCCTTTCAGGTGAAGTAAGCTATTTTTTCCTCTGAAACGAAGAAAAAAAAAAAAAAAAAAAAGCTGTATCTAATTTAGTTTATGAGTATAAATCTAAATATGTTAAGCAAAACATTTTTTAAAACTCCATTTTCTCTCTGTTTATAATAAATATTGGTTTTGTTAGAGTGCGTTTGTCTTGGTAATTCCATCCAGATTTCCCTGGAGAAAAGAAAAACCTGCAACTTCTAAAAGGAGGTGAATGGTAGGATTTCTGGAACATACATACTCCACTCAATTACGAGCACAGACAGAGGCATCCTATCCCCATGAATAGCGTTGACCTTAGGCTGCAGTAAGCCAACACAAGGACATAGCATCTCTTTTACTCCAATGTTCACTTGAGCGGTGAATCAATTCTGTGATGTATATATTTTTAGGAGAAGGAAGGAATCTGATTTTTAAATAAGCAGCATGTTCATAGAATCACAGAATCTTAGGATTGGAAGGGACCTCAGGAGGTCATCTAGTCCAACCCTCCGCTCAAAGCAGGACCAAGCCCAACTAAATCATCCCAGCCAGGGCTTTATCAAGCCAGGCCTTAAAGACCTCTAAGGATGGATACTCCATCACCTTCCTAGGTAACCTGTTCCAAAGCTTCACCACCCTCCTAGAGAAAACGTTTTTCCTAATATCCAACCTAGACCTCCCACACTGCAACTTGAGACCATTGCTCCTTGTTCTGTCATCTGCCACCATTGAGAACAGTCTAGCTCCACCCTCCCTGGAATCCCCCTTCAGGAACTTGAAGCCTGCTATCAAATTCCCCCTCACTCTTCTCTTCTGCAGACTAAACAAGCCTAGTTCCCTCAGCCACATGTCATAAGTCATGCGCTCAAGCAACCTAATCATTTGCATTGCCCTCCACTGGACTCTCCAATTTGTCCATATCCTTCCTGTAGTGGGAGGCCCAAAACAGGACATTACTCCAAATGTAGCCTCACCAATGCTGAATAAAGTGGAATAATCACTTCCCTTGATCTGTTGGCAATGCTCCTACTAATGCAGCCCAATATGCCATTATTTTTATTGGCAATAAGGGCACACTGTTGACTCATATCCAGCTTCTTGTCCACTGTAATCCCCAGGTCCTTTTCTGCAGAACTGCTGCCTAGCCAGTCAATCATAGCAGTGCATGGAACTCTTCCATCATAAGTGCAGGACTCTGCATTTGTCTTTGTCGAACCCCATCAGATTTCTTTTGGCCCAATCCTCCAATTGTCTAGGTCACTCTGTAACATAATTATTATCCTGTTATGCTAATGTGCTCAGAAATACTAAATTGGGTGTGTATTAAAAAATGATATGTAAATATAAGTAATTTATTCTCTGAACATATTAAGGAGGTCTCAAACTGATCACTAGAATTCTTCAGCCTATGTTAATAAGGATTTCTAAATAAGAAATAAGAAAATAAAATCAGGCACAAGATTATTTTGGTTATAATTTGCCTTTACTTCCCTTCTTTCTTCAGTTGATTTTTTTTCCCACTCATTTTTTTTTGGATCATTAAAGACTGTTTTCAATAAATTCATGCATTATAGATTTTAAAGCCAGAAGGGACCATTGTGATCATGTGGTCTGACCTACTGCAGAGCTTATGGCATACATTGTCACCCATTAATTACTGCATCAAGCCCAATAAGTTGTGGTTGAACTAGAGTAAGCTGATCAACTGTAAAAGCTGCTTTGATTATTTAAATATTTTATGAAATTGTAGCTCACAAGACTCTTCAATCGGACTTGCCATATTTACATGATGACATTCAAACTAAAGCTTGTTTAATATGTATATACTATTTAATTAATACATTTGAAAATGTGTGGTGTGTAGGTACACAGAGAGGCTGTATGTGCTGCATTTAGAGTAGGGGATTGGGAGTCAAGGGTGCTAGGTTCCATTTCTAGCTCTGCCAATGACTCACTGTGTGGCCTCGAGCAAGTCACTTGGCTTGTGTACCTCAGTTTACCAATCAACAAAATGGATATACTACTTATTTGCCTCAGAAAAGTTTTGCGAGAACAAATGCTTATAAGGAAGTGGATTAAAACACAATACGCAAACCCTGATCAGAGAAGGACAAAACCGCATATAAGTAAAAACACCAGCAACTGCTGGTGCCTTGTCTATGGAAGATCTCCTCCCGTTGCTACCAATGGTGGAGTTGCACCAGTGGTAACATCAGTGGGAAAGTTCAGGGATAAATTCTAGGATAGATCAGGCTTCACTAAGGGTGGAAATCCTCAGCAGAAAATAAAACCATTTAAGCAGTGAACAGGCTAAGGGGGAAAAAAGCATCGATTTAAGTATTTTGTTTTTAAAAGCCTGAAAATTATAGGAATTTGTATGATATAAGAAAAAAAGTTAAACCAAGTTTCATGACAGCCAATCTTGGTATTGTACCCTCAATTTCAGCTCCATGTCTGCCATTATTTAACATTTAAAATCCTGTGTTACAGGAACTGATATCTACTAAGTAGAAGAGAGAAAAATTACTAAAAGTACAATTTTGTCATGCACAATTTAGTCAATTTCACAGCAGAGATGTGGGGGGAAATCCATAGTCATGGAAAAATCACAGCCCAGGATTGTGGGGGTGGGAAGGGATGTTGAAGAGCGTGTCCAGCCCAGCGAGGAGGGACAACTCTCAGAAGGATGTTGGATAGCAAGCCAACTCTGGAGAAGAGGGGAGGCTAGAGAAGAAGCCCATCCCAGCCAGGAGGGGAAGCCTCAGGAGACTGAAGAGGCAGGAGAGTAAATCCTCCCCACACTCACCTCATAGTGGCAGATCCTGTCGCATGGAGCTGGGCCCAGCTCCCCACTCCAAACATTGGAGCACTACTCAGGTTTGGCACGTCCACTCTCTGTCTTCATCTACAGATGGGCAGGCCACCAAACCTGAATTGCGATGCAACCATGTGGGCCAGGTCGCAATTCCCAAAGCAGGAAGCTGGGACTCCAGGAGCCACCACTGTGTGGGTCACAGGCTTTATTAAAATTCACATTTACCATGAACTCAATACCAAAATTGTAGTCACAATTATGATTGCCATAGAAATAAATTTTAGTTTCTACCCATGTGATACCACCAGTAGATTTTCCAAAATGTCAAACAGACAAAGAATAAATAAACCAAAAAATTAAGGCCACCTGTCCTACGTTACTGTACTTTAGACCCATGAATAAAAATTTACAGATAGTTTTTCAACTAAATAACTTAAATACTTTCAGTAGGATGCAAAAAGTCTGTCGAGCAGACAACAACAGTTCACTTCCCCTTTTATGATTTTTTTATTATTAATCACCATAGAAAAATACCTTGAATTAATACAGAAAAAAATTATAAATATATAAATAATCTGATCCTGTACACCACTGTACTGCTGAACAATAATCTATCAGTGTATACAATATGCATACTTATCAATGAATACACTTTCTACTAGCTTGTAATCACAGTCCTATCTAATAAGATATTATACATTCCTTCCTATGTTAAGAGTAAAAATACAGGTTCTCCCCCTTCCCTCCTTCCTCAATTTCTCTGTAGTTAACTGGGACAATTTCATTCTGGCTATGTATAATCAGTGACAGTGTTTCAATAACTGATATATTGTTAATTTATGCAGTATTCAAGTTCTCCTTCATTAAGAAGCAAAGATGTTCACCTCGTGCCTGGAATTGGAAGGAAAATAACCTTAAACAGAATAAATTAACATGGATTTTTTTGGGTAGAGATTTTTCAATAATCAATTTCTACCTATGTTTTAACTTCAGCCCCTCCCCCCCCACCAACACACACACACACACACACACACACACAAATCAATCAATAATGAAAACATAATCCTGCTCTTTTGTCAACAACCAATTTATATCAACAAAATAGACTCAGTTTCAACCTTTAAATTTTTTTTAAAAGGTAAATACATACTATTTTTCAAAAGACTGGCAGAGAAGATTTAGAATTGAGTAAAAGGTCTGCAAACAAACATATTAAATATCCACTTAAAAATACATTTAAAACATTATCATTTTCAAACTTAGCCTAGGAACCTTATTTTTCCAGGCTATTTGTCATAATATTTCACATGCAAATAAACAAAAATAGATTTCCACAAGCTCTGCATTACAAGCTGCTAAAATTCAAATCAATTGAGAATCATGGAATGGACTATATAAACTTACCAGCTCCACAGATCCATAGTGTTTTCTGCTGAACTCTCCACGTCTACAGCCCAGGTCTTCGGAGACAGAGCTGGAACAGAAATGCTTCATCAGTATACATAGTTAACTGGCCTTAAAGCTCCTGCAATACTCAGCTACCATTGAAAAAAATCATTCCTGCTGAACAAGGTTTGCGGTGCATAGGCTCATCACTGCAGGGGACCCTCCTTACAACAGGCACAACCTCTAGCAGCCATTGCAGTCTGGCTTTCATATCACCCTGAAAGAGAATGAAATGCCTGAGCCTGATTGGAAGGAAAAACCATGATTAAATTAAATATTTAGTCATTATGTGATCAACTGAGAGCTCGAAGGCCGATGGTGGTTTATAATTGCATTTGAGATCCCTGTGTAACCTAAGGAGGAAAAAACCCTGCAGCAAACTTAATGCATAGAACAGGACAACATCAGTAAGCTAGATTTCCTGACACTTGGCATGCTGTAATTAACTTTCGTACAGGAGACTATCTTTATCTAAATTACCTAAATAGTCATAAAAAATAAAAATACAATGATTTTATTTCTGAAGTGTTTTAAAAAACAGTAATTAGTTTGTAGTTTCCTCCTCCAGGCTTTATGGAAAAATTAAATTCTCACTTCAGAATAAATGGAAGTCTAGCCCCAAGTTAAATATATGTATGCGCACACATGGGCATTCAAACAGTTATTTTGTGTATAATATACATCAATTTATGGGTTTCGTGTAGCTAGAATAAGTTGCAAATACATTTTTCTTTTTCAATACCTATAGTACACTTTGGCCCCACATATGCAGAGGTGACATCCATGTGATAAATAAAATCTAAAAAACATCAAGGCTGTAATTTAGTATAAACCTTTGACTGCCTGACCTGCACTCTGCCCACTAGTCCATCTCCTTAACACTTTTCCTGACAACCCAAACCTACCACTAGTTTCCTACAGTCTCTACTATTGTATAGATTTTTTTCAACTTGCTACAATAATGTTTTTCCCCAAAAAATTGCTTTGGTGTAAGATAGGTAATAGTCAATCACAGGACAACAACAAGGATGCAGTTAGATATCTTGGAAATCATCAATGGTAGAAACTGCAGCTTTAATTCATTGGAAGAATTTTTTAGCTTTCAGTAAGACTCACGGCACTTGCTTCCACCCTACAGGACCCCAAGATACTGACTTTTAAAATCACAATTTTTAATGTAGGAAGGCTATTTTGGGTTATATTTCTAGATATTTAAAAATGCATTAGTTATTATTTTATTTCATTTCAACTTCTGTCGTTGAACTCAAGGGAGCTCAGCTTTAGGTGGAAGAATACAAATAAAACAGCTGCAATAAAAACTGCCAAAATAATTCTAAAATACTTTCTGTTAAATATAGAGATTATACAGAAAATATAATGAAATGTCACTGGTACTCATTTGGGAAGGACCTGCATAACACTTGAATAGCTAAGCTGCTGATGGGTATAGTTGCTGTAGTAGAAAGTGAGAGCCTGAGATGTGAAGCCTAGTATAATAGGCCAAGTATAACGCAATAGTTAAGCCCTGCTGTTATAAAGTAAAGTTACCAAAAGTTAGGCTGTGAATGCTGGCAGACTTACAGTAACTGGCAAGAACAGAGCTGGTATTGCAAACGCACACATTTCTAAAGCAGCACTAGGTACAGAACACTTATGCAAGCACATTTTAGAAAGGTACCAGAACATTTTAACACCCCAAAGATAACAAGAACATATTACCCCCTTAGAATGACAATATGATGGATAGAGATGCTTTGGCTGAACCAAAGTAAAAGCTGGTATTTTACCACGCCAGAGGGCGGCAACGTGCAACTTGTTTGTGTCAGTGAATAAAAGAGGGTCTCAAAGGGAGTGTTTTTGTCCAGCCAAGGGGGAAACGGAAAGTTCCACCGTTTATTGAGCTGTTTCATTGAAACAAGCATACATGTATTAGTGGTCCTGTAGTGTATGCGGGATACTAGAACCATGCTTTGTCTACAATAAACCTGGCCTGGTGCCTTCGTAACTGAAATGGATCTTTGGCATCCCAAAGTCATGCCAACAAAACCTTCACACTACACCACTTCATCACATAGTCTATACACATTCACCCACCACATACTCTCACAAATTACACACCAGACAGAAAAAATTATTATATTCTTTAGTGAAGTATGGAAAACTCTGGCTAAGAGAACTGGGTTCTGTGGACAGTGTTTTCAAAAGCACCTACATCAGCCTGCCACCTCCTGACCCTGCTGCCGTGGCCCCTCCCGCACCATCCCGATCCTGCCCTGACACCCATGGCCACCCCTCCCTGCAGTCCTGATCCTGCCCTGCCACCCGTGGACCCCATCACCCCCTGCAGTCCCAGCAGCAGCAGGGGCAGGATTGGGATTGCTTGTGTCCCAGCTCAGTATGCCATCTCCTGCCTCTGCGCGATCCTGTGGGGAGTGGTGGGGCCTGGATAGGGCACCCACCAGCAAAACTTTTTTATTTTTTACTACTGAAGTAGTAAAGGCAGTTGCCCAAGGCAGGAAGGCAGGTGAATCAATGTAGCTGAAAAAGGATAGTAATTCAAGAGCTCAACCAGCCCATCAAAATTGCTGCTTGGAGGTGGAAGGGTGTAAGGTGGAAGGTTGAGTGGTGGACAGTTTCCTTCCCTGGAATCTTTGTCTCTTTTGATGTGGGTTGTATGGCCTCTAAGAGGTCAGGAATTGAGCAGGATTGATCTCTGAGTCATCTGGAACTTGCTGAGATTTCTCTTGTAGGCGAATGTATAAGTCCTAGGAGAACATAAGGTAACCCTAGAGTCCCTTAAGGTTTGCAGAGATTCATCCGTGGTGTCTACAAATAATTCAGACCCATCACAAGGAAGGTCATCCCCTGTATTCTGGAAATCCAGAGAATTGGAGCCAGGAAGCCCTTCTCATAACTGCCACTGTAGTGATAAACAGGCAGCAGCAGCAGCAAGGGAGGCTCATAGAGATGTTCTGGCTAGCAGCTGGCCCTCTGCAATAAATTACTCCCTGTGCTCTTTGTGGTCAACAAAAGAATTCAACTTTGTATAGTTTACACAGGATTGTATTTTACTCTTAGTGCCTGATAATTGGCACTAAATTGTAAGACAGCTAATGAATAAGATTTCTTACCCAGTAGATCTAGACGCTTAGGGTCTTTTTCATGAGGTGTGGTTTTAGCATGGAGCTGCCTTCCACGTTTCTTAACTACATTGACTACCAAGGAATTAGGTGGAAGATGAGAAAATAAAAATCCTGAGTCCTTTGGTGGAATGTAACATTTTTTATCTGTTCTCTTGCATGTAGGCAGAATGGTAGCTGGAGTGTGCCAGACTATCTTCACTGGGTCCAGAAAGGCTTCATTGACAGGCAAAGCTATCTGGGCTGATGAGGGTGAATGAAGGATATCAAGCAGCTTATGAGGAGGTTCTTTAACCTCTTAGAGAGGGATCTGCAAGGAATTAGCAGTTCTCTGGAATTGTTTAAAATCATCCATCAAGGATGGAGGAGAAGGCAGACAGCTTCATCCGGAGATGAAGATATGTTGGCCACAGGAGAGAACTCTTCATTGGCTCTAGCTTCCTGCTCCTAAAAGGATTCTTCTTGAGGGTCAGGTCTCCTAAAGGGAGTAGGTGATGCAGGTTGCCTCTCTGCCATGAGTCGTGCTCAATGCCACGGAGAATTGTTGGTGACAGGCCACCCAAGGGTCCCAGTATAGCCAAGGAGGTGGTGCACATAAAGCATAAGAGGCAGTGGCTCCTATAGGGCTCATACCAGCAAGATGTTGATTGCAGTCTTGTGGCACAAGTAGCTATAGACTCAGATTTCTGGAAAGGGGCCTCTATAGGAATGAGGGAGAGAACCCTGAATTGATACCTGAGATAGTGAGGCAAGGCCTTCATCAGAATCCTCTTCCTAAAACTCACTCTGGAATGGTGGAGCGCCTGGAGAAATCAGAGGTGCAACTGTCTACACTGGGTGAACTTCAGGCAATGTTCTCAGTCCTGACAGTACGTTGGAGTCGAGCAGCGGAGACTTGGACATCTCAGATATAGCCAGATACAGCGGAAAACAGAACCCGTGATACTGTGTGCACTGTGAATATGGAGTCTGTGGTCTGCATCAGGGTGATTGTGGCCGAGGGCTCTGATATTACCATGGGTCCTGGGCACTTAAAGGGAAGTGCGGTCAGTGCCTGAGCAGGCTTCTTCAGTACCCAGGAAACAGAGGAAGAGCTCTTCTTGCCACCTCAGTCTGCTAATAGTACCGATGATCTCTCCGGGCCCAAGGCCTTGCAGTCTTTCGGTCTAGTGATGCCCTGGATATCTAAAAAACCAGCACCCTTGTGGGTACCTGACTGAAGAGCAGATGGTGCTGAAGTGGCTGAAGACACCAACAAGCTCAGCTTTTTAGAGGTAGATTCCCTACCTGGGAAGCCCAGAGCATGGTCATTGGAGGACTTATGAAAGGAGTCTAGTGTCTTCCTCTTATATGTCCTGGAGGAGTGGGGCTCCAATATCATGGAGGCAGTAGATTTGCTCGAAGATTAGCATACAGATGGGGTCCCCTGGCCTAGGTCCAAAGCTGAGCATAGAGCACTCTATCATGAGGAGAAGAAGTTTTATCTCCCTGTTTTTTCTGGCTCTGGATTTCAGCACCAGACATAAGAGATGCTCCTGGGCAACATGCGATTCCTCAAGGCAATGGATGCAGCAGGAGTAGCCATCGCTTACCAGGATAGCCTCCCAGCACAACAGCATCTGAAGCTGGGAGAACTTCGCAAAACCTCCCAGCAACAAGAACTACTAACTAATATCTATATAAATATGGGGGGGGGGGGGGGGGTTCTTTTTAAAACTAGGAGGATAAAGCTACTACTACATACTAACTAATTACATTAATGCTAAGAGCTGTCGACTAACTACTAGAATAAGAAATAAGGACAAAATTGAAGAAATCTCAACAGGGATAACTGCCAGATCTCCAATTCAGGCTGAGGAGGTTGAGAAGGAACTGAGAGCAGTTCACCATGCAGCACTATACAACAACAGCATGGGGCATGAGGCTGACTATTATCATGTGCTGGCCGAACAGATACTGCTATGAGAAATCTCCAATCAAAGCCGCAGGGACATTACTCACAGAAAAAGGTGTGTGCTGGAAGTGGAAAAAGAGAGGCAAGAGACAACCAAAATAAATACTAGTCAAGACAAGAGAAGATTGAGGAACTTCAGAGGTATCTTAAGAAGCTAGCTTAATGAGATAAAAAGTAGCACGATGGTAGTTGAAATACACTATTGACAAATACAAAGTAATGCACATGAAAAAGAAAAATTTTAACTATGCATATACATTACTGGTTCTAACTTAACCGTAACCACTCTGGAAAGCCACCTGTGTGGGCATCATTGCAGACAGCTCAATAAAAATCCTCTGTTCAGCATGCCACAGCAGTCTAAAATGTTAGGATACATTAAGATTGGGATAGATTATAATGCTATTATGTAAATTGCACACCCTCACCTAGACTTCTGATCACCTTATTGCAACAAATATAGCAGAAACAGAGGTGGTCCAGATATAGGTAAAGAAAGTTATTAGAAGCATGGAAAGATGTATAGATGGAGAGAGAAAGGTAAAAGATTGAAACTGTTGCAATTTGGGGCTGCAATATCAGTGGCTTTATGGATCTGAAAAGTTATAAGCCCTCTCTACACAGCTCCGATGGAGCTGTACATGGAATGATGCATTCATGTCTTGAAAAACATTACACTCTATGTAGCACAGTAGCAATGTCAGTTAAGGGTTGTTAAAATTGTTTTAAACTGTTTTCAGTTGCTTATAACTCATAGGTCCATCCTTGGTATCTGCATCAGGCTGGGTTTTTTTTTTTCTTTTTAATGGGGGGATAAAAAAAGGGATGTATGACTTGGAAAAATAAAATAAACAAACATGCTGGAATTTGGCTCCATGTTACAAAAGAATGCTTAATGCAAGTTACTCTACTTTAAGTAGGTTAATCTTGCACACCTGAAGGAGACCCCACCTATGACCACTTCTAAATACTTCTCACTGTTATAGCTGAACTACAAATAAATACAGCTAATACAGTTATACTCAAAGAGAGCTCATCTCACTCAGCCACTAAGCATTCTGAGCAACTTTTTCTCCTCATATCCTCCCCTTCACCCTATGTTCTTACACTTCCAATTTAATTGGGTTTTGATGCAAGAATTTCTGCAAGCTGTGCATTATGCTGAAAATGCCTCTATAATTAAACCACCCTCTTCCCATCTTTTCACTGTCTGAATAAAAGAAATTTGCAGATTTGGACTTTAGCACATTTTGCTGCATGAAGCATCCCTGAAGCTCTTAACCTCAAACTCACATCATTTTCAGACAGAAAAATGGATAGATCTGACTCAACGGTTTTGCCCTAAATTCTTAGGCTATCCTTACAGCACCAGAAATACTCCCAAAGGGCAACTTTTTTTTAAAAAGGTCAAAACAAGAATCTTTCCTAATCTTTATCTGTCTAGAACTAAAAGCTCCCGAACATATGTGAAATATCAAATGATGTTGAAATTCTAATCTCATCAAAACAAATTTTTACAAGACTTCAAGAACCCTGTGTTTTTGTCTGGGTTAAAACCACCACAAAGAGAGGGGAGGGGAGAGAATTTCAAGTGGTATTTTGGCATGTCCAGGCCAAACCTAGAAACTGCTAATGCACTAAAAACAGGTTAGAAAACCACCAACCTGAACTTTCCAAATACACAAAAAGTTTGATTTGAGTTTGGGACCAGGAATAGAGAATTTTATCCCGTGGTTCAAAGAGTGCTCTCTGTGTTTTTTTTTTGTTTTGTCTGTTTGTTTGGTTTTTTTTTTAGTACTGTAAGTAATCATGGAAATGCTGGCATTTTCTTTCTGTGCAACTTTTGCTCTCTCCCATTTCTCTCTGTCATTCCTTTGCTCTTTTCTCCATTCCTGTGGCTGGGTGTGCTAGTTGCCTTGGAAACCAATGTAGGAGCAATTCTGCTTGGATGGACATTTATCACTGTCAGTGTTGTGGGTGGAATTTTAAGCAAACAGTGGTCAAGATGGATGTGTGTTGTTCTCCTGCTCTGAAATTCCAAGTGAGTTCCATCTTTGAGCAGATGAAGAAATACAGTTAAGATGTTGCTTTAACAAGAGAAAAAGCAGACAGTCTTTCAAGTGCTGCTAGAGATATAAATCAGAGGTGTTGATAACATTGGTAACATTAAAACCAGTTAAACAGCACTGCAAAGAGCATTACTGACTAGTTATACTCTTAGAAGAACAAAAAAAGTATATAGGCTGAGATAAAAAAATTAAAATTCAATACTTTCTAGAATTATTCATCTCAAAATGTGTGAAACAAAGGAAAAAGTCAGCTTGTGAATCAACTCTCAAACTAGAACACTCTTCCATGGAGCTCGGAAAGAGTCTCTCTAAGGTATTCACATATATACGCTGAAACTAATTTTTGCATCTGTACTCATCAACTTTTACATGTCTGGTGCCTAGCTGATGCAGGACAGAAGTGTTACAAATGAAAGGGAGTAGAGGTCTTTAGCCCCTTCACTATTAAACAACTTAGCTGGTTCAGTCAGCAATTTCCAGTGCTGCTGAACATTACCAGGTGCACCCTAATGATGCCGAGAGAGGCATTTTCCTACAGCATCAAAATGGTTAAACTAAAAACACACATTGAGGGGAAAGAAACCAATAAAGTAACAGTGCTCACTGAGAACTGTAGTAGAAAGTGAGAGCATGAGGCCTGAAACTTAGCAGAACAGGCTAAGGCATAAGGCCTAAGTGGAAAAAGCCAAGTTAACAGGAGTCAGACTGTGAACTTACAACCTTACTGAAACTGGCACGGAGAAAAAGCTGATAGTGCAAACACATATATTTCAAAAATATTACTAATATCAAAATATTACTAAAAATATATAGCAGGTGCTGAAGGTACCAGGACATCCTAGCACCAAAGAGATAAAAAAGGCAACCTGACCCCATGACACTTTGATGGACAGAAATGTCTGATAAGGGGATAAATAGAGTTGTTTTGCCCGAAACATCCAATTTGTGGTAAAGGGTGGTATTAGACTACGTCAAGAGGGTGGCAACTACCTACGTCAAAGGGGGCAGAACGAAATTATCTGTAACAATGTATAAAAGAGGGTGTCAGAGGGAACGATGTTGTCTGGCCACGGGGATAACGGAAAGTCCCGCCATTAAGTTGTGCTGAGTCCATTGTAACAGAGAACTCATATTTGAAGTAGACCTGTAGATACTCTGTAGTTCACTTCTCATTGTGCTTTTAACTGCAATAAACCTGGCCCGGGTGCCTTCGTTGCTCAGCTAATCCATGGTCACGTCAATTCATTCGATTGTGAGTGCCGTCTCGGTTACCTGTGCAGAGCTGGGACAGCACCTACACAGGGACACATGCACGGAGCCTACACTAACAACTAACAACAAGAACTAGCTGTGATAGTGTTTAGTGAATTACATGCTAATATAACATGACAGCAAAAAGCCCAACGCAACATTGGGTCCAATAGTCCTCCTTCACACAGTACTAGTGAAATTGCAACTAGAGTAGTGTGCTCAGTTCTGAGCAGCTCATTACCAGAGACAATGACAAACTGGAATTAATTGTGCTAACATATAAAAGGGTTTAGAAACTAAATTATGAGGGAAGACTGAAAAGTGAAATATGAGTAGGTAAGGTAAGTGATGACTGAAGGTCTTGGGTATAACAGGTATACACACAAAAGGAAGATAATTAATTAGCTTACTAAAGGTGGAGCAAGTGAGAATAAAGGAAGAAAATGAAAAAATACAGGATGTTCATCAAGGAGAGTCTTCCTGACAGCATACTTTAAGTACCTGTGGAATAGACTCCAACAGAAAGTGGAGGCCACACTGCCATTACAATTAGACTGGACAAAGGTCCAAGCAGTAAAGGTACTCTGTAAAATATTCTGACACTGGCAAGGGGTAGGACCAGATGATTTGGGCCCAGACTGTTAAAGGTAGTTAAGCATTGCTGTGTTCAGCGTTGCAACTCCTTACTAGGAGCCCATATTTCATTTTCAAAAGCAATTTAGGCACTTAGGAATCTGCTTACCATCAACTCTTAGGTGCCTAAATCCCTTTTGAAAAGGAGATGTAGGCACCTAAATCAGTTAGATGTCATAATACTGAGCGCAGCAACACCTAACTACCTTTACAATCTAGGGCTTAATACTTTCCATCTTTAAATTCTGTGATACCCTGTAACTATTTCTGAAACAGTTTCTCACAAGAGCTTTAAGATAAAAGAGGTGCATAGTGGGAAAGGCATGTGACTCTTCTCTGAGGTATTTCTCTACATTAAAAACAGCTTTTTAAGTTGGTATGAAAATTAAAACCCTACAATTTAAAGAGATTTTGCCTTTGTTGGTATCTAGTAATATTGCTACCTACAACATCCCATTCTCTTGCTGTACATTTACCTTACGTGTGTCTATCTACTTGGACCACATGCTAAGGCACTGAATGACTCAAACAGTTGGCAATGAGACCTAAAGTCTTTCACCCACTAGGTCATTAATTTGAATCCAGCCCAGCTCAATAATAGCTACAAACAGTTAAAATTGACAGCTGTTTGATAGCCTTTGTTGAATGAGCTGATGGCTTTAGTCCGCTTCCTAATTTCCAAAGTTGTCCTCATTGCAAAAACCACCATTACACTTTGCACACTTCCTATGGGTAGTCTCAGAAGAGAGGCCAAAAACTGAATGTGACCATGGAGGATGAACCTCATCCTGCAAGATAATGTCTAGAGAACAGGGGCAATGCACTTCAACAGGAGGTGGCATGGGGTAACCTGGCTCTGCCACTAACTGGTTTGTATCAGAGCCATAGATAATTTCACACCCTAAGGAATATCAGTACAGCACTTTCCACAAATACCATACCAAAGGTTATTTAACATTATTACATCAGGTGCTTCATAGCATCCACTAAAGATTGCAAAATAGCTTCCTTCCACCATAATCATGTTTGAATTAAATTTTCCATGCTTGGTCTCTGCCCAGAGGTGACTTGGATAGCTTGAAGGAAGTCTCTTTAGACATTTCGAAGTTATGAGTCCCTCTAAAATAAGGGAAAAAATTCCCACTTCAAAACAATCTGATCGTCTTTGCTTTCATACAGCTAACTCAAAAACTGTTCAACTTTGAAGCTTCTAAATCAAATGTAAGGAGTACTTATTGATGAGTGGGTGTTGTATTAAGTTTGAAAAACAATAGTTATAAGTTGTGATGGGGTGGGAAATCATAGACAAATGGAGTTCAGGAGTCCGGCCAGTTTCTACAAGGAACAATATTAAAAGGCACAAACAGCAAACTATTCCAGTGTGAAGAAAAGAGAATATAGTAAGAGACCCATTTGGCTGCACGAGGACCCTTTAAATGACCTGAAAATCAAAAAGGAATCATACAAAAAGTGAAAATAAAGACAAATTCCTATGAATGACTATAAAACACCACCACAAGCATGTAGAGACAAATCAGGCTAAGGCACAAAGTGATTTACAACTAGCAAGGAACATAAGCCAATAAGAAGAGGTTCTATAAACACATTAGAAGTAAGAGAATGATGAAGGAAAGTGTCTGTCCATTTCTGAAGAGGGAAGGAGGACAAATACTGGATGACAGAAGAGGCTGAAAAGTTTAGTTATTTTGCTTCAGTCTTCAATAAAAAGGTTAATTGTGACCAGATGCATAACATGTTAATATTAACAAGAGAAAAGGAAAACAAGACAGAATAGGGAAATAACAGGTTAAAGAATATTTAGATAAGTAACATGAATTCAAGTTGGCAGGATTGGATGAAATTCATCCTTGAGTACTTAAGGAACTAGCCAAAGCAATCTCTAAACCATTAGCTATTATCTTCAATATCTCATGGAGGACAGGTGAGGTCTCAGAGGTCTGGAGAAGGGCAAAACAGTGAACATCATCAAAAAGGGGGAAAGGAATTATAGACCAGTCAGCATAACTTTGATACTAAAATACCTGAACAAATTATAAAACAATCCATTTGTTCTGTCATGGAAAAGAATCACACTGCTACATTTTAGAGTTGGATCGGGTGCAGCTTTAATTGTGACACACACAATCACATAACCATAGCTATGGGGAATACTATAGCCATAGGGAAAACCCAGGTGGCTATAGGGAAGTCAAGCAGCATGTCTGGATGCTGGGCACATGTACTTCCCCTGGCTACCAGATACAAAAGACTTATATAGGGGTTGCTTAGGTTCATTTACATGTTGATCGTATAGTGAATTTGATTAACAGTTTATACTTAACAGAAAGACAATCACAATGCACAGTGGGGCACACCAGACACCCTCACAGGAACGCCCAATGCGTCACTTGATTATACAATCAGGTTTTCAGGGACCCTGGCTAACACCTGAAGATGGGTGGTGACACAATACTTGTTCAAATGCTAATTTGTATGGAGTAAGTCTCTATGGGGCCAGTAAGACAAAGGGGGGCAGGTACTGGTACTTATCAAAACAGGTGAAGTCTGTTCAGACTTCAATAAGGCTTAAGGCTCATAACAGAGACTTGCCTCTCGGGTGTGGTTCAGTTGAGGCATTCTGTTTATGGCTTAGCCTGGGCCTTCTGTTTCAGTTTCAGGCTACAACTTCAGGCCAGGCCTTCTATGACCAGTTTCAGACCAGGCATTCTATTAATCAATTTTATGATCAATTCTTTGATTCCACAGTTCAAATCTGGAGGATAATAAGGTGGTAAAAGTAATAGCCAACATGGATTTGTCAAGAAAAAATGCC
The DNA here is from genome assembly GCF_026122565.2 of Emydura macquarii macquarii. Taxonomy (NCBI): domain Eukaryota; kingdom Metazoa; phylum Chordata; order Testudines; family Chelidae; genus Emydura; species Emydura macquarii. Next base: position 214,729 of record NW_027130828.1, read on the forward strand.
ATGCCAAGCTAATCTAATTTCCTTCTCTGACAGGATAACCAACGTTGTGGATGGGGGAAACAGTAGTTGTGATATACCTGAACTTTAATTAGGGCTTTTTGACATTGTCCCACATGACATTATCCTAAGCAAACTAGGAAAATATGGTTCAGATGAAATTACCGAGTGCACAACAAGTTGAAAGACTGTACTTCAAGAGTAGTTGTCAATGGTTCACAGTCAAGCTGGGAAGACATATGCAGTGGGGTCCTACATTACTCAATATTTTTATTAATGACTTGGGCAGTGGAATGGAGCATATGCTTATTAAATTTGTTGAGGACACTGAGCTGGAAGGGGTTGCGAGTACTTCAGAGGACAGGATTAGAATGCAAAATTATCTTGATAAATTGAAGAACTGGTTTGAAATCAATCAGATTACATTCAGTAAAGACAAATGCAAAGAACTATACTTGCAAAGGAAAAAAAAAATCAAATTCACAAACACAAAATGCAGAGTAACTGCATAAAAATATCCAGGGGCATAGTGGATCACAAACGGAATGTAAGTCAACAATGCGATGCTGCAGCTAAAAAGGCAAATGTAATTTTGGGCTGTATTAATAGGAGTGTCATATGTAAGACAGGAGATAAATGTTCTGCGCTACTCAGCACTTGTGAGGCCTCAGCTGGGGAACTCGGCGTCCAGTTTTGGGCACCCCATTTTATTACAGATGGGAACAAACTGAATAAAGTTCAGAGGAGAGCAAAAACTGTTATAAAAGATTTAGAAAATGTGACTTATGAGGAAAGGTTGAACAAATTGGATATGATTAGTTTAAAGAAGAGAAGGTTGATAGTCTTCAATTCTATAAAAGGTTGTTAAAGAGGACGTTGATCAATTGTTTTCCATGCCCATCGAAAGCAGGCCAAGCTTCGGGCTAGATTCACAATGGAACTTTGGCATGTTAATGCTAAGTGTTGCCACCACCAACTTTTAGATGCCTAGAAAAATCACTGGGATTCACGAAGTCTGAGTTCAGCACCAAGGTTCCCTACACAATGAATGCGGAGAGATGGGGAACCTCAAAATGGGGTTCACAAAAGACAACACGCTAGGCAGTTCCTCGCCTAAGCTAGGCAGTGGGAGATGCCAAGCCAAAGGGTATGTGCTAAATCCCACTCACTTGGAGACAGAAACCTAAATCCAGGCTGCAGAGGAGCACCTCCTTGTGTGTGGGATTCTCAGATGGAAGCCCTTTCTTGGTGTTAGGCATCTATAGCATTTTTGTAAGAGGTAGAAGGACAATGACCTCCCTCATAACTATTTGCCTACTGATAAGTGTGCTCACCTGGAATGTGGAATACCCCCTAGTTCGAGACCCTCTCCATTTGAGAGACAGAAGGGATTTGAACAGCAACCTGCCATTTCTCAAGTGCATGCCCTAGCCACTGGACTACGTGATATTCTGAGGCGGGTCTGCCTCAGTCTTTCCTGCAGAAGCTGTTTCATTCCTGATCACGGTAGACTGATGTAAATCAAGGTGATTTAAATTAGCGATTTAAATAATATCTAATTCACCAAGTAGATAGACTTGATTTAAATCAACTTTAATTAGCTTTTCCATTTGTACTTCAGTTATTTTCTCAAGAGGTGCATTCTCATTGGCTGATACAGCCATTAAAATGTATTGATTTACAACTAAATAAAGCCTTTACACTAGATTTGGAACATCTTATAGTGTGCCCTCCTAGATAGCAAAAACTATATATGGTTATTTAAGCAATTATAAAGCTTAATGTTTTCAGATTCTTATTAATTGTACATTTTAATATGTTAGAAAATGGTGAATGATATATTGCTTATTTACTAGATAATTAACTTTTCGCCCATGATCTGTGTTAAGCTGCATTAGGATGGTAACTGGAATTTTATTACACACACAAAACAGCATATAAAATGTATTTTTATTAAACAAAACAACCATAAATGTATTGGATACATGAACTTTTCTTATAAAAAAATTCACATTTACAAGTACATTTATTAAAACAAAAGGATTAATTGTAGTCAGTGAATTAAATGGATTATTTCAGGTCAGTCTAGGAAAATTATCAAATATGGTTAAAAGAAAGTGACTGGAGCTTAAGTTCCTAGTCACCTAAATCTCTTTAAAATAAGAGTCTCCTAAATTACTTAGGCTGTCCTTCAAACTTTTAAAACAAGTAGATCTCATCCCTTCCCTCCTCGTTTGTACTGACAGACTGGAAGAGAAAGACAAGTTTCCTGCTTTTCAACTCCCAAGCAATTTATCAAGTTGAATTAATTAGTACAAATGAAGAAAATATTCTCTCTGTGCCTGCAGAAGAGGCTACTGCTGTTAAAAGCTGAGTTAGTACTTCAACAAACTCTGGTTCCAAGTGCTTAGCTGGTGACTGACAAGTTCAATGGTGCAACTTTCTTTAAAACCTCATCAGATAACGTATACTGCTCAAATAGTTCAGCTTCAGCCCTGAAATTTATTACTGTTGGCATGACTGATGGGTGATTATTAGATGCCCAAGTCATAGCAGCATCTTCTTCAGCAGTTAGGCACGTACGCTGATACTTCGGGTTGAAAATACTGGCAAGATGATGAGGTGGAGTAAGTGCTTAATCCATCCACCTCTTTACTGCCTGCAATTTAACTTTGCTATTGGGTATTTCTTTCTCCAACATCTCTTGAAGTTCCTTCCAAATTTCAACAGCATCAGCAATACAGCAGTAATCTTTCTGCAGTTTGTCCAAGGCTGTGGAAATAGGTTTCAAAGTACGTTCTGCATCTCTCTCACATTTTCTTTAATCCAATGTTGACTAATTTGGCTGTGATAGTTCCATCCGTTTTGTTGATTTTCTTCACCAACTGTCATCACAAGAGGCCAGTTCTTAATAAAAAGCTCAAAACAGTGAACCACTGAATTCCTTCACACATCTTGGGGGCAAATTAATTTGAATCTTCCTGAATTCTTCAGTGAAGCTGAAGCAAAGTGTTCGTTATGGATGTATTTTGCTATTTCAACAACATTTTCCTTTTTTTCTGGAGTTGGACTTAAGTCTTCAGCTAAAAGATGCATCAAATGAGCACTGCACCCATATGTTATACATTTCAGGTTCTCTTCATTATCTTTTAGGTTTAGTCATCTCATATATTGGCATCGTTGTGTGTGATAAAGCTATGCACTTGGCACTTGATTTTTTTTTACTACTTTGTTATAGCTTTTACTGCCATTTATTTCAAGTATTCTATTGTATGGCCATTTCCTGATGCATCAATTGTTTCTGTCAGATAGAAAATTTTTAATCTGAGTCTTCATGGTGGAACAATGTACACAATGAACCAGTAATATGTGCTTGTATGACAACAGAAGATGGGGTTGTCTATCAATGTTTTTTTCACACTATTCTTTCCTTTTCATACACTCCATTCAACAACCTTCCTGCAATGTGTTCTGCAGGGTAAAGTGCAGTCTTATTGTAATGATTGAATCATGTCAATTATATATTCGTTCTGAACAAGATGAAAGGGAGAATTTGTTGCATAAATGAACCAACCAATCTTTTCATCTACAGACTCTTGCTGGTCCTGATTACAAACCCATGCATTATTTCCCTGGATGATGAAGAACGTCTAATATATATATATACATACCTACATACACACTTCACTGACACGTTTAGTTGCAGCACTGCTGGTGGTACCAGCAGATGACTCTGAAATTGTAGACATTAGAGAGGATGGACGTTCATAACCCCTGAAACAAAATGCTTTTAAAAAAAGTCACTCACTATTACTCAGTGCACTGCTTTTAAAAAAAAAGTAAGATTGTAAATAAAAGATTTCTTCTACCACAGCTATTGTGCCACTTTTAAAATTATATTCTAATTATTCTTCTAAACCCAGTTTTATAAGGAAAATAATTACTAAATCATAAGGATTATTTAAATCTTTATCTCTAGTAACATATTACCAAACAGCTTGAAAAAAATGTAAATGCTGAAATTCATAAATGCATAATAAAAACTTTACTTTTAAATAGGTAATCTTCACCTAGGATGTTTGATTATACTGAGCAATAAAAAATGCATGTCAGAAGTCCAGCAGTAACAGTAAAAATGTAGTTGATAAATACTCTCAAACATATCAATCATATTTTGAACAGAAACATTTTGAAATTAATAAATAATCCACTAAAAACAAATTTACTGCAATAATCTAAATCAGCGGTTCTCAACTGGGTGGTACTTACCGGACGTCTGGGTGGTATGCGCACCGCTGAACGGGCCCTCCCACCCACCCCTGCGAAACTCTGCCGCCGAAAATGTGGAAACGGCGGAAGGGTTTCGGCGGGGGGTATTGTTTTCGCCGCGAAACCCTGCCGCCCATCTCTCCCCGCTGCCGCGAAGCCCCGCCAGAAATCCCTCCCGCCGCCGCCATGAAACCCCGACGCAAGTCCCCTCCCTTTTTTTTCCCCGAGTGGTTCTCAGGTCAGGTACAGTCGGGTCAAGTGGTACTTGACCCGACTGTACCTGGCCTGAGTGGTACTCGGGGAAAAAAAGGTTGAGAACCGCTGATCTAAATTATAATTTACTAGCATAGTAAATCATGGTAGGCAGTCCATAAGAATGGTGCAAAAATAAATTTACTAACCTGTTGAGCAAGATTATTCAGACACGTCCACTTCATCATCTTCAAGGTCACTGCCTTCTGAGGAACATTTTACAGAATGTTGTTTCATTCTGACAACCAGGCATTGCATCTCTTTTTTGCACTGTTTACATTTGTCACATGCTCCTTTTTACCCAGAGGTACAAAAATTTCTCGAATATATTCCCAAATAGGGTCCTTTTTTTTTTTTTTTTAAATATAATGTGCAGCCATGGTTTTGTCCTCCAGTTTCTAGGGGTTGAACTCAAGACTAGAGGCTGCTCTCTGAAGAATGATGTCCCTTCTTCCCACCCTGTCCTGCTTTGACACCAATATTGCTCCTTTCTGGTTGCGCACACTTCTCTTTCTCTCATTACATAACTCCCGTGTCCTACCCCATCCCACCCAAACTCTGAGAAAAACAAAAGAACTAACAATCCAAAACTTCTGCTCTTCTAACACATATGCCTTTTGCACTGAAATATTTTATTAGTTTAGAGACAGAAATCCATTAATTTCTCAACTGCCCCTCTGTTTGTTTCTATCTCTGTCTGTGTATGTATGCAAAGAGTCAGAGTAAGACCATTTACTTAAAAAGCCACAAAAGACCCAGAAGCAAGGGCTGGTAGTTACTGGGCAGATCGGTATTTTTCATGAGCTGGAGAGTAAATTTCCCTTGTGGCTGTAGTCATAAATATTCATAATTTGAGAACTGACTCAGAGTTCAGGATGGGAGAAGCTTTAAAAGAGGATGCTGACACGCCATCACCCCGATAAGCTCTGTGGATGATCCTGATGAGTTACCTGATGGGACTTGGCCTCTGACTCCAGGAGACACCACTACCTGTGATGACTTTGCCAGTGTCTTGCACCCAATAGCACAGCCCCTAGGGCCGCCACACAATCAACCCAATAATACAATACATGACCTACCATGCCCATATTTATAAAGCTTGACTTCTAAAGTTAGACTCGGGGGCGGAGGGTGGGTGTGGAAACTTTCTTTATATAGAAAAGCAGACTTTAACTTAAAGTTTTTGATAGAAGATCATTATAAGTAGTTTAGGCCTTAACATATTTTGTATTAAATTCCAACTTCATGATAAACAGATTTTGAAAAAGGAAAAATTATAATTTAAACTCAAATTATATAATTAAAAAAAAGAACTGATTTAAACGCAAAAAAATCATCGATTTTTATCAGGGTGGATGGATTTAAATCACCAAGAGAAAATCATTGATTTAAATCAAGTTTATCATTGTTACTTTTTCACATATTTCTTTAAAAATGGGTGCAAATCTGATCACTAAAACATGTTAATTTACAACTCAATACGGCATTTTAAAACATCTAGGAGGATATACTTTGCGTAATTTTTTAGATAAATTAATAAAAATCAAGTTAGGAAATAATACATAATACTCATTACATGTATCAAGCTGCAGATGCAGCAGCAGTACATTATGAATGGTAAGAACTAAATCACACAATAGCGCTTATATTTTATTAAACTAAATCTTAAATGTTACATAAATGTTTCACATTTGCAATTGCAACAGTTTCCTGAATTGCCAGCTGACAACTGTCAAACCTTTTTTTTTTTTTTTTAATTTTCAAATTTTCCTAACTCTAACAGACAAGTCAACACAACACTAAACATACGCTGTCCTTAAAACTTCTACAACTAGCTCTGATCTTCCCCACTCTCCCCGTCATTTCTATTCATAGACAAACAGAAATACAAGTTTTCCTGCTTTTTCAACTTCCAGTCGATTTCTTAGGTTTAAGTGAATAATACCAAACAATGAAAATATTCTCTCTGTGCCTGCAGAGGAAGCTACTGCTGTGAAAAGTTGGCTTGGCAACTGAAGGAACTCTGTTTCAAGGTGCCTGGCTAATGATTTCCACCAATTCAGGGGAGTGACTTTGTTCAAAACATTATCAGTAAACAAGTACTGCTTAAATGGTTCCGCTCCAGCCCTGAAATTTACGATGACTGGCATAACTGAGGAGTGATTTTGAGATGCCCATGCCATGGCAAAGCATCTTCAAAAGTTAGGCATCTACCTTTATATCTAGGGTTGAGAAAGTTCACAAGAAAATGAGGTGGAGTTAGTGCTTAATGCATTCACTTCTTTATTGCTGGCAGTTTAACTTTCTGATGAGGTATTTCTTTCTTCAACGTCTGTTGAAGCTCAGTGATGTGAAGCAAAATGGTTGTTATGGAAGTATTTTGCGACTTCAACAACATTTTCTTTTATTCCTGGAGAAGTCGTACTTAAGTCTTTGGCTAAAAGATGCATTAAATGGACACTCAGCCATATGTTATTAAGGAGCATCCTTCCGTTTCTTCTTCTAAGTATCTTCTCATCTTTGCCATGACAGTTTTTCTGTGGCAAAAGTGTGGGGGAATATAGGAAGCTGTGTGTGTACTGAATGTCTTCCCTTTTTCTTTCCAGTCCACATGAGTGGAGTCTCATTTTGGTGACTCACATGGGCAAAATTTATTTTGTGGGTGAAATATGGAAGAGCACCAACACCTTCCCCCTGCAATTTGACCCCGCTCAATGGGTGTATTATTGGGGTAGTTACAGTGCAGTTAAGGTCTGCATCACTGCCCACCTTCATGTAAAGATTCCATAATTGGAAATTTGTTAGAAATTCTGTTGATCCACAACCAAAAAATGAAGCCAGCTTGGTGTTTATTCCATAGTGATGTATGCTCTATATTGATAAATAAATATGGAGTTTGAGTTTTGCTGAACTGAGTGTTCTGGGTTGGCATAAGATACCACTAGGCAACCTTAACTCTGCATTAATGAAGTTATTTGTCAGTGAACAATCAGTATGGTAAGCACCTGACTCTGAATATAAGCAAGAAGCAGATCTGTGAGAAAGGAGGTGCTTATTTTTATTCAAGCAAGTCATTTTTCTATCCGTAAACACACTTTAAAAGGCTATGAGGAGATCTCTGACATTGGATTCTATGGCTGGGTGGTGAGGGAGGAGACAACTAATCAGCCTCTTCAAAACTAATAAAGCATAGCCCAGATGGTTCACTGTATCATATAATAGCCATACTGTATGATCAAAATCGAAACTGGGCCTATGGGTTAGAAAATTGAAAGACTTTGCAGCCCTAGAAATGATGATTGCCAATTTACAGAGTAAAAGGTACATTAAGCTATTGACTCTTTTTAAGACCACCCAAGAAGCAGTTAAGAAATGACTCTTTATAAAGTTCTCGAGTCTTCATTATGTATAGAACATTTTGAGTGAACTATACACATGTGATAAAGCACATTTACTGGCTTTTGCAGTAATATAGCAGGCTTTTTTTCCCCCTCCCAATATATATTGATCATAAAGGTTGGAACACCTAATTCAAACAAACAAACAAACCAAACTTTCCAATATACTTTTGAAATATTCCCAAATAAAAATTTAATAGTTACTCAACTTGCCCTACAGAGAATACTAAGGAAAAAAACAGACCCACAAATTTCACTGTCACACTTTTTTGTCTTGTCTCCTTGTCAATCTTTTTTTCCCCCCTACCTACATTTTGCTAGCTACAGTTAGCCGTTGTCCATCTTTATTTATGCAAATCACTATGCATGTAAAAGACCATTTCTTTAAAAACAAAGATAAAATAACTGAAGTTTATAACTGGAAACAACACCCAGCCTAAAACCCAATCAATAAACGCAACACCAAATCCTGCATTAGGGAAAACAAACTTTTTTTTAAAAAAGGTAACTGAACTTATGTTTTCAAGTGAATCCTAAATAACAACGTTTTTAAAAAGCTAAAATCTGAACAATCATGTAAGGAAGGCGCTAACACACCACAAAGTGGCCCCAAAAAAAGAATACACACAAAACTTAGAAATACAAGTATTTCATTACAAAATGGCCCTGAATCCAAAAATGACCTTTCAACCACAAGTCTTCCCTAGTGCACGGTATTGAAAAAAAAAAAAAAAAAAATCTGAATGCCAAGAAAGCTTTCACAGTGTAGTCACATCACCAAAGCAATAAAATAAATCACTAAGATATATCAGGAAGAAAATTGTATTACATTTGTATGTTATTAAATATATAATATACATACACATTTGTGATGACGGTGTTGATATAATAAACTGCAGAGCAACGCGATACATTGCATTTAGCAAGCATCTTTAACCATCTCATTTGTACTCTACTCACATATCCAATTTCCTCAGAATTTACTCTAATATTACAAACATCTGATCAGCTTAAAACAGCAGCTTGCCATCTTAAAAATCTGACTGCCACAATGGTTCTCTATTTCACAAATATGTGATTTCCTTTCAGATATACACTTGTCTACAGTATAGCACAGACAACATGCAATCATGAACCAAGTTTAAGGTCACATGCCTCACAACCAATCATGACTAGTAAACAAGAGCTTATACCATGGGACAAGAAAATTATTGGGTTTCAGTGAAACATGGTGCACTTGCTTCTAGCTCTGACAGGTCCAAAAAGCAGAACTTTTGAGGTCATGATATGTTTATGACATAGGCATTTTATGAGTGCCAAGGACAAATCATCTCTGGCAGGATTAACATATTCCCTGGAGTCACCTTCGAGCTGGAAATGCCCCACCCTCCCTTCAATATAAGGGCAGAATTTTAACAAAGAGCTCATACAACTGACCTCTGGCTAATAAGTTTCTGATCACATATATTTAATTAATGTGGATCTATTTGGTGTCTGTGAGGGACAGGTACTCCTCTCTCTTCCTAATTCCATAGAGTTTAAGGCCAGAAGGGATCATTAAATCCCATAGTTTGACCTCCTGTACACCACATGCCATTAATTTTCACACAGATACCTCTATAATAAACCCAAAAACTTTAGTCAGACTAAAACATTTCAGTCCTCAGGAGACTAAATTGTGTCCCACTAGGACAGAATGGGGAGAGACCAAGATACCATGAATGCTCAAGGCCCTTACAATGGCATAGAATCTATTAGGAGAGATATGCCTAAAATTCAGCAGGCAAACCATATCCTATGCTGCAAAGGAAGGCAAAAAGCTACCAAAGTCCCAGCTAATATGACCTGGGGAAAAATTCTTCTAGATTTTCTATGTAAATTGGTATTTCCACTATCACCATCACCACGGTCTCATTCCAAGAGTAAATATAATGAGGGGGTCAGGAGGGATTCTCATACCCGCCAACAAATAATAAACCAAATCTGTATATTCATGGATTTTCATAAATCTAGCTCTGTGCACAAGAATGTGCTCATATTACTATTAACTGTTCTTATTTCCCCATCCCCTTAATTTGATTCACACACCCCCATTACAGCTTCCTTATACATAGGCCTAGTCTACATTAGAAAAGTTGTTTCAATTGTTTTCAAATCTATCTAGTCAAACTGGTGCAAATTCCTAGCATAAACACACTTACACTAGATTAACCCTCACTCCAATCAGTTTAGCTTAACCTGTTAATTTAAAATTGTTGTAAACTGCTAAACCTTTTCTGATATAGCCAAGCCCTAAAATTGTAAATCTAAAGCAGGAACATTTTTACTATGGATGTACAGTATCTAGCATAATCCACCCAAGCCCCCACATGTGCAAAACACCTTGGAGTCTCTAGGTGCTACTGTAATACAAATTAATACTAACTGGGGAAGGGTGGGGGGAGTGGAAAGGCACAAGACAGGGAAAGTCTAGCAATAGTAGACAGTGGAGCTGCTGATAGACTAGGAAGGCCATTTATTGTTGAATCTGTGAAATTGTTTGGCATTTCTATGTTCAAAACCAAGATTTTCAAAAATAGATTCCTGAAGTCAGTCTTCTAAAAAATTAAGTTTCAGGAAGTATGTGGCCTGATTTCCAAATGTGATGAGCACCCAGCAATGTCCAGTAGCTTCAATGGGAGCTAGTAAATGTTTAACGTTTTGAAAGTCAAGCCACATATTTAGATGCCTAAACATAAATACATTTAGAAATCTAACATTTGGGATGTGTTTCTGTTTTAAATCTTGGCCCAAAGTTATTGAAGGTTTTATATCCCACAGGATTTCACTGCAGAGCACAGCCGGGTGTTTTTGAGAGGAAGAGGGAGAGAAGAATATCTGTGTAATCATAGCTCTGTAACCTGTACCCTTCACTGGTCCTACATTTCTATGTGTATGTTAAGCCCATCTTTTAAGTGTTTCATTGAGAAACCAAGCACAGTTACAGGCACTATAATATAAATAAATGTGCAGTGGGAACACACTGGCATGTTCCAGAGCTTTCCACAGGGACTGCTTAATAATTTTTACATTTCTGACTCAGTTTCAATCTCTTTTTCAAATCATTGCCCACTACACAAAAAAGAAGACCCTCGCCTCTGACCAGTTAATACATTACCCCCTCTGCAACCAGCGCCAATCCCACCAGGCTAAATTTCAGATTTCCCCTTGCTGGGCCAACTCAGCCTAGAGTAGTTGTTGAATGAATGCTGTTCCAGCAGCAGCAGACCAACACGACCCCTTAATGATTTTAAATCTCCTAAATTTGTCAGCGGAACAGAGGCTTCTTTTAGCGCTCCCTCCCCAAAGAACCTTTCCACCCCACGCCTAGCCTCACAGGTAACCCTTCCCGCCCCGGCCTACCCACCCAAGCAACACCCTCCGCGCGGCTCCCCCCCAGAGTGAGGTAGACGGGAGCCCTCAACTCCCCTCTCTGAGGCGGGAAGAGCGGCCCTACAGAACACCCCCCTCTCCTCCCCTCCCCCACCGCCGGGGACTCGGGAGTGGATTCGAGCCCGGCGCGCTGTGGCCACGCCCCGAGCCCAGCGGGAGGCCCCACCCCCGAGCCCGCCTGGCTGCCGGCTCCGTCGTCCGTTTTCCGTTACCGTTGGGCGACGCTGAGAAGCCGCGTAGAAGCAGCCTGAGCACTACTCAGCTCCATGGGAGCTGCTGCGCGCCGCTCATTCCTTCGACTCCACTACCAGGAGCCGGCTCTTCAGCCGAGGGCAGTGACCAACAGCGGCTTCGCCGCTCAGAGAACATTCCGACCACCCCCGAAGCGGTGGGACCCACCCGACCGGACTCTGAGTCCCCCCCCCCACCATCAATCACTGCCCGCCAAACCGCCTCCCACCCCGGCGAACAGAGCCGTCAGGCCCCTGCCCTGTCCCGCAGACTCCACCCCCCGCGGTGCATACTGGGATCTGTAGTTCTGAGGCGGCAGGCACCCGGCTGAAAGGCGCGCTCTGGCGTGGTGTGAGGAGTACAAACATGACTTCCAGGGCCCTGCCGGACCGCCTCAAGTCCGAATTCCACGATAGCGGCCTGCAACTTTCATCCAGTCAGTCTGCTCCACAACAGTGTGCTGCGGCCTTTTCACACAATACGTGATATGTGACAAAGTAATTACATACACTGCCTACTTAAGTTCACTCTGTAGTTTAAATTGCTTATAGTCTTTACTTCTTTTAGTGTTGCTGTATATTGTTAAGTATCTGCAGCACTCACACCAGTAGTGGCTGAATTTCACTGGTGGATGAAATGAATCCTGTGTGTATTTTTATGCAGTTTGGAATAGTTAGGGTGCACACTTATTTTACTATCCCCAATACAATTTCTGGGATACAGTATTGACTTTTCTTCTATATCTGATTTTAATGAAGAAGAGATTTTCTAGGGGTAATAGAGGTAGTTTAATCTCCAAAACCCATACAAGTCTAGATCTCTCTGAAGAATCTGCCAATTAGCACAAAACATGGTGGCGAGTTTATGATGTTAGAGCTCCAACTGAGCCCCGCCAAACTCATGTTATGTTGGGTTCACCAAACATAAATTACATGAGAGCAACTTTTAATTCCCACTGATCTGGACTAGATTCAAACAGGTAACATTCTAATTAAAAGCTCTATAGCACATTAGCAACACCTTGAAGCAGCCAGTCCTCCTGGAGAGAAAAGTTTATTAGATCAAGTTCTGACTTTTTTTTATTTTACATAGGCAGGATTTGCCATGCTTTGGCCACACAGGGTATATCTACAGTGCAGCTGAGAGCTTGCATTCTCAGCCCAGGTGGACACATGAACCCTACCTCTACTTGAGATAGCACACTAAAAATAGCAGTATGGATATTACAGCACAAGTGGCAGCATGGGCTAGCCACACAAGCTGGAAATTGGGCAAGTTTGAACTCAGGCAGCTAGTCCAGTCCACTGCCTGTGCTGCAACATCCACCCTGCTATCTTTAATGCGTTAGGTCAAGCATAGCTAGTTTGAGTCTTTCTATCCATGTTGGGAGGCACGCTCCCAGCCACAGGATAGACAACAGTCAAACTCCAACACAGTGCTCTCACCTTCAAAATACAATCTACAATTAAGTGACCCAATCTGTTCTTAAAAGGAGTGCTCCCATTAACCAATACACAAACAAAACAATTGTTAAACACAACATCTAAATATATTTTGCTATATAAACTTATTTCAACAATTAGTCATTCTAGAATCTTCACATTAATTTAAGACTGTCATTATATATATATTTTTTTTCATACATTGGTCATCATCAACATTTGAAAACACAATTTTCAGAGCCACAGCACAAACTCCTTTTAGTTCAGCTACAGAAATAGCTGGCTGTTAGCTTCTGTGCGGATCAGCCTGTAGAAAGAGAAATAGACAACTATTTGTGAGACAGCCCTGTAATACTGGCTATCAGGTAGGAATGTAAAAACAAACATTTAAACGGTAATCAGCTGTTTAAATGTTTTAAAGAGCCGATTCCTGTTTAAATTTCCACTAATGAGAGCAGCTGGACGGCACTTGCTGGCGGGGAGGCGCGAAGCCCAGCGCAGGGGGTGGGAGCCGCAGCTGGGCTCGGCTCGGCTCAGCTCCCCACAAGTGAGAACTGCCCAGCTATGGCTCTGCACGCACAGTGGGGGGGAGTGCAGCTAGGCAACTCTCACTTGGCAGTGAGGAGCCAAGCCCAGCACGGCTACCCACCCACACGTTTAACCATTTAAACATTCTATTTTTAGAAGATTTGAACGGATTGCTAATTAAACTAATTTTTACATCCCTATCAGGCTGCCTAGATTCTATTCCTGGCTCTAGGAGCAGAATGTGGTATAGTGGCTACAGACAGAAGAGCCAAACAATACGGCATTTACCTTCTGAAAGGCGGTGCAGCAAGGTGGATGAGACTTTGGTCTGCTATTTTAGAGAGTAGGGTCCTTTTTTCTGACGTGATTTTGTGCAACCTCTCAATTACCTCATATGACCATGGAAGCCCTTCAGTGCCAACTGGCAGAAGGACCACCATACTGTAACTTGTATCAGGCCTGACACATTCATTATCTCAAGTCATAATATGTATCTAAAAAGTGTCATATAAGATATCATATGTAAACTGATCCCAAAAATCATAGTGTGATGTACAAGTGGGTGTGTACAAGGAATTATATATGTATGTGCTGGAAATATGTTTGTTTGGGAGGCAGTGCATAAACCCAGCCTGACCTAAACAAAAGAATGCGTATTTACTTGTGTGACCAGCTTGATTAACAGGCAGAGGACAATTAACGTACATTTACATATAAGACATCAAGCTAACAAGCAGGGAAGAAGACAATTTCGCAATCATGATGAGGGACAGAATCTGCACCCAGAAAGATTTCCTGGCTCTTAAGGCAGAGACAATGGACTATGGGTAATATAAGGGAAGCAAAAAAAGACATTTTAGTTATCCATCACTAAGATATCCACCAATACCTTACAGATTCCATGACTTTCCGGGACCTCCTTGACTTCTGGAGCAGGGCTGGGACCATGCTGAAGAGCTGAGTGGCCAAGGCCGGGAGGGGAGCGGGCCCCCACCACCAAAGAGCTGAGTGGCTGGAAATGGGCCAGGGTGTCTCACACCGCCACCAAACAGCTGAGTGACCGAGGAACCCCAATGCCAAACAGATGAGCAGCCGGGGCCGCTCAGGGGGCCCACCGCACCCACTGCTAAACAGCTACATGTCCACATCGTGGGGGAGGGTTTGCTGCCGAATACCTGAGCAGCCGGGGCTTCAGCTCTGTTTTTCCCCCCTTCCCAGAATATTTTTAGTAAAAGTCAGGGACAGGTCCCAGCTTCCATGAAGTTTTGTTTATTGCCTGCAACCTGTTCCTGAGTTTTACTAAAAATACCCGTAACAGAATCTTAACCTTATCCATCACTTAGGGAACAAAGGGAACAGAACCCTTTGATTCTGTGAAATCATGCTTTGTCCATTAATAGAATCAATTAATATTAGGGTCATCTAGTCCAACCCCCTGCTCAAAGCAGGACCAACCAACAGACAGGATATTTAAATTCTGGGAATCATAGCACAATTCAAGAAGAGAACAGTCTTAGTTAAACAACTAGCCTAGAACTACAAAAACCTGGGTGCAATTCCTGGCTCTGCCACAGTCTGAATGACCTTGGGAAAGTCACTTAGGCCCTGATCCTGAACCATTAAAGTCAATGGAAGCTTTCCTAGTGAGTTCAATGAGCACAGGATCAAATCTTCAATCTCTTTGGCTTAGCTTTAAACATGTATTTAAATTCTTTATTGAATCAGAGCCTTTGTGCCTTCATTCCCCACTGACACAGTGGGAATAATATTCTTTCCTATCGCACGCCCCTTTGTCTGGTCTGTATGGACTGTACAGGACAGTCCTGTACTTTATAGGGTACCTAGCACATCAGGGCTCTGATCTTGACTAATAACCTCTTTTCCTTACTTCTGGTTTTTTTTCATTGTTCATGAAAGGCCTACAACTTGTAAAATGGGTGAATGATAGTTGCCCTTGCAAAGGCAGGTGTGAAATGACATGTATAGAAATATTAACATCTGTCAGCAGAAGAGCTGGAACTCGAACTCATGGTTGCCTGGCCTGTAGCTCAGTGCATGTTTCCCTAGTCTAAAAAATAGTTATTTTTTAATAGAGAGTGGATACAGACAGACATGTACACTTTGATAAAGCTGTCAAATACATGAGTATCATGTAAGATGCATAACACTTGGCAGTTCTGCAGATATGTAGATGATTTAAGGCTATTTTTAAGTGTTCTAGACTGCAGAAGAAAACTCTGCTTAAAACAGTGCCTGATCTATGTTAACACTTGTTAATCTCCAATGTGTATAAAGCCCAAATATGAACTAAAATTTAATACAAACTTGTGTATTTTAAGTGCCTAAAATACCTTTGGGTGCTCAATAAATATTATGTAGGCAAATATCTTTGCTTAAAACTAAAATTAGTAAATAGAGAAAGCCAAGGGCTTGACTGTCTTCCTATACTGGTATAGATAATAATGCTCTGAAGTTGAACAGCCCAATTCTCTTCTCTCTCAGACCTGGTGTAAACCAGCGATAACTGCACTGAAGACAATAAGTTTACACTGCTATAAATGAAACCAAACTCCATTTTCCAATCTGCAGCAATTCTGCTGAACTAAAGGCACAAACCAGCTGTGAATAGTCTTCAGTCAGAGTTCAAGCACAAGAACGCACCTACATGCCTATGTACTGAACATCCATGGGCCAAAATTGTCAATCATCATCAAGACAAATCCCAAAGGGACAGCTTCTTGTAGATCACATGTCATATGGATCAATCTCTAACTAAGTCCTTAAGACACTCTGGCTGGATGTTCAATCTATGTCTGTCATTGGTAATCTTATTGTGCTGCCAAAACTTTTTGCAACCACATGATTGCTGTTCATGTAGCAGCATTTATTGGAAGAGATGTTTTGTAATTAATTGGCCTTTCATCCTAATAACATGTCCATATCAAGAAATGTGCTGAAATCAATTAATTGCTGATGGAGGTGATGTAGTTGCCACCCTCTGACATGGCAAGATACCACCCTTTACTTTGTACAGAATGATTCGATTAAATCATCTCTATCCTATTGTTATATTAACCTTGGGGGAGGCAGTATGTCCTTGTTATCTTTGAGGAATGCACTTGTACCATTCCTGGTATCAGGATGTTCTGACATGTGCTTGTGTGTTCTTTGCCTAGCATTTCTTTAGGAATGTGTATTTCTGCAATACGAACTCTGTTCTTGTGATTTCTGCTAACTTTTCTTCATAACAACACAGCTTAACTGCTGCCTTAGCTCATGCCTCAGGCCTGAAAAACATGGTAGCAGCTGCTGTTATACAAGCATCCACATCTTTCAAACATCCTCCAGCACTATCTATGGCACTTCCCAAGTATTTGTCACCTGTTCAACGTCTCATTCAGACAGATTAATACTGAGCTAGTTGTAATCTGGAGTTGGAGGCTGCTTGATGGTTATGCTTAAAGATATGTGTTTGGTGTGGAGATAGCAGTGTTTACAGTAATCGTGAATTTTATTTAAGTCTATGACCCCCATAGCAGCAGCTCCTTTCCCCTCCAGGCATTACAACCTAGTGTATGTGGTTGCAGCACCACTAGGTCTGGCACATCTTCCCCTCCACAGATGGAGAATCATAGAATATTTGGGTTGGAAGGGACCTCAGGAGGTCATCTAGTCCAACCCCTTGCTCAAAGCAGGACTAACCTCAGCTATATCATCCCAACCAGGGCTTTGTCAAGCCTCAGCTTAAAAACCTCTAAGGATGGAGATTCCACCACCTCCCTAGGTAACCCATTCCAGTGCTTCACCACCCTCCTAGTAAAAAACTTTTTCCTAATATCCAACCTAGACCTCCCGCCCTGCAACTTGAGACCGTTGCTCCTTGTTCTGTCATCTGCCACCACCGAGAACAGCCTAGCCCCATCCTCCCTGGAACCCCCTTTCAGGTAGTTAAAGGCCGCTATCAAATCCCCCCTCATTCTTCTCTTTTGCAGACTAAACAAGCCCAGTTCCCTCAGCCTCTCCTCATAAGTCCTGTGCTCCAGCCCCCTAATCATTTTTGTTGCCCTCCGCTGGACTCTCTCCAACTTGTCCACATCCTTTTTGTAGTGGGGGGCCCAAAACTGGACACAATATTCTAAATGCGGCCTTACCAATGCCGAATAGAGGGGAATAATCACTTCCCGTGACCTGCTGGCAATGCCCCTCCTAATGCAGCTCAATATGCTATTGGCCTTCTTGACAACTAGGGCACACTGCTGACTCATATCCAGCTTTTTATCCAGTGTTACCCCCAGGTCCTTTTCTGCAGAGCTGCTGCCTAGCTCGTCGGTTCCCAGTCTATAGCTGAGAGAGAGAGGCAAAAGGGCCAAATTTGATTGGCATTGCAACCGGACCCCCTGTGGCCACAGCAACACTCCGTTTTGGGTGCATCCACTCTTCTGTAGATGGAGGGGCAGATGGGCCAAACCTGAGTGGCATTTGTGGAGGGAAAAGTAGATGGAGTCTCTGTTTCTTATGAGAACTGATCTACAGGAATGGCTGCAAAAGCCTGAGATAGAAAGTGTCTTTCTAGCAGCTATTTAGTCTAAGAAACTTTAGCAGTAATAAAATAGTTATGGGGCCTAGGCGCCGGCAGGGATGGAATGTGGAGGAAGACCTTGCAATTTAGATAACCATGGTTGAAAAGTACTAGGCCAAAATATTCCTAAATAAGCAGTTTTTAGTATGTATTGCCATGGAAACTGTGACGTGAATAGACTTGTTTGTGTAAGGCTATAAAAGTTTTTAGAAATGAATGTTTAAGGTCGCCCCTAGCATACAGGGACCACCTTCTTTACGTAAAGAATAAACTTTCGACTTTGCTAAACTGCTGTCTAGTGCATTTGGACTATCCGCTGGGCAACGGACGTGTAAGTAAGGACCCCTGAGTTTGGGTTCTTCCACACATTGCAACCATATAAGCCAAGTTGCAATGCTTGAAGCAGGGAGCAGGGTCCAATCCATAGGACAAGAGCTGCCACTGCAGGGTGGACTCATGCTCCAACCAACATGCCTCATAGGCTCCCTGTATTTTTTCACATTTGTCATGAAATATATAAAAAATTTCCATTAAACAAATTGTAGCCCTAATTATGTGAACGGACTTCTTGAAAACATTTTTGTAATTTCCATCAACCAATCAATGCTGAACTGAACAACAATGGTGACAAGATGCAGTGTTGCCAAACGCTTGTGGAAATAGGAAACCATGCCATGCATCTACTCAAACATAGCTTTTTGTTCCATTATGGAGCTCTTCTATGAAGAACTAAAGCTTCCCAGGGATGCTAAGTCACCTCATCAGACCCCAAAGCTTGCTTGATGCACTGAATCAAAGGCCTTATGGAAGCTTACAAAAATGTTGTACACAGCTTATTAAAATCAGTCATCTTCTCAAAAAGCTGTCTCGAGGTAAAGGTCTAGTTGATAGTGGAACAACCATTTCTAAAGCTGCACTGTGTATCCCAGCTTTTGCCATGAAGGGCATTGATGATTTGAGACATTAACATTGAAGCAAAGACATTTTATTCTAATTCTTCTTTTCTTCTAATATTCCTTCTAATTTTAAAGCATGCCATTCATCTGGTTTTTCAAAATACACTATACTTTTGATTTAGTCATGGCCAAATTATATAAGAATTTATGGTTTCTAATAAATTAACATTACTTCTACTAGAACTGAATCATCACCACTTCATTTTTTCCTCTATGCAAATAATTATCAACAGGATAGAATACTAGATTTTCGGTGGAGATACACATTTATTTTTAAATATTTTGAAGGAAACTTAAGTCCAGGCATTGTTTGGAAGGGTTTGGAATTCAAATATTATTTGGATCAAAGTGGAATGCCATATTCTAAAAATGTAAAACACAGTTTTAATTAAAAAATTTGGAAAGCAAATTTAGTATTGGAGGAAGATGCAGCGTGCAGGCCAGACTAGACTGAAGGCTGTGGTGCTCCAGTACAAGCATCAACAGAACTGACACATGGCTGCAGATAAAGGTAAATACTAGAGGCACAACTTCACCATTGCTCTGAATCTTGTGTAGTCATTTACACCAGTGCAAAGTGGTGTTAAAATGCTACCAAATCAGAATGTAAGTATTTCACTCACTTTGCACTGGTGTAAATGACTACAGAAACAGAAAGGCAATGGTAAATCAGGCCCTAGGCAAAGAACTATGCATGAGAGGAAGACAGCCTTGAACCTCTTTCCCATACACATCCTTCTTTTCAGAAACTCAGAGTAAAAAGGTCATGTTTGTAAGCACAGGATGGGAGCATCTGCATAGAAATATAAATATGCTACTCAACATGGAAAAGAGCATGTGGTTACAAAGTTCTCCTTCTTGGCCTCACTCCTGCTTCTAAACAGGAGTAACGTAGTGGCTAGGAAGCAGCACTCTCAGGAGGAGGTCAGCTTGTAAACTTCCTGGCCACTCACCTGTTCATTACTTTTCATCTCCTACTTATACATGCATCATCTGGCACTTGTACTGTGTAGGATTAATGCCCCAAATTTTAAAAGTTTAATTTAGTAATAATTGTGGAAGCAATCTCCCTTTGATAACCCTTCTGTCATAATTTTACTCACCATACAGGAATCAAGTGTACTGACACACTCCAATCAGTCTCCAGTAAGGGGCAGAAAAGCATTTCTAGCAGGGCCTTCAAACTACATGATGTGCCAGTGCCACAGAAGTATAGAATATTTTGATAACAGTGGGTTATCAATTAAATACTCTAAGTTTCTGCTATGATGCAAGAATCCCACCACCTGTTTCTCAATTAAACAACAAATATGGTGTTCTCTAAAACAAGTTCAGCTAAAAGCTGTGGCAAAGGGCAAAAGAAAGTCCAAAGAACCAGTAGCACACCCATTATAGTAATGAATGTTTTAAAATCCTTTTTGAAGTTCCTTGACCCATGAATGGTCACAACTAATATAAATTAATTTTAGAAAACAACCCTACTAACTGATTTTTAGCCTTGCAAAGTAATAAAATTGTAACAAATCTGTAAACAATAACTTCTCTTTGCCTGTGGATTATCTGTATAAAACTCACAATAGTCATGACTCTAAGGTCAATACTGAAATCCTAAACTTCACTGCAATTCTAAGTGAAATTAGCTCTCAAATGGCACCCAACACCATCTATAACTAATAGTCCAGGACGAGTTCAAGGCTGCTGATTGCTTCTGCATTCAGAAACACACACACACAAAATTCAACACCATAATTAAAGTAAACATTGTTAACAGAGACAAGGTGGGTGAGGTAATATATTTTATTGGATCAAGTTCTGGTGGTGAGAGAAGCTTTTGAGCTTTCACAGAGTTCTTCTTCAGGGATCAAGTAAAAGTTCTGTGTAAATTTGAAAGCTTGTCTTTCTCATCAGCAAAAATGGATCCAATAAAAGATATTATCTCAGCCACCTTGCTTCTCTTATATTCTGGGACTAACAAGTCTACAACAATCCTGCATACAACATTGTTAACAGTTATCCTAGTGATCTTTACTAAAGCATGACTTATCTCCAAGTACCGGGGTTGCATTAAAGCGCTATTGTCTTAAAAACAAAAAAAAGCAACTTTCCTTGCTTCTTCCAGAGAACTTGCTTATAAAGAAATCATAAAACAGGTAAGAGAACTGCCTTCCCACTCTGAAACATTTATTTTTAGCTCAAGTATTTTGTGGTTGTAATTTTCTCTCTTTTCCTCATTAGGAATAAATAGGAATCAATAGGTTTATTACTTTCACTGGCTCAAGGTTGAATAGTTACTCACTCTGTGGTACCCTCTTGTGATTCTGCAGATGGAATTTCAGTTATTCTACCACACCACACCCCTTTTATATAGCTAAGAAATCCACCCTGTTAATGCATGTATCTTTGGAACTGCAGCATCACTGAAGACTCTCATAACACAGGATCATCGCTAATCTTTTTCCCCCATGGAGGGATCCAAAAGTGAAAGCCAGTTGAAAGAGTTCTGAGGAGATCTCAGCTGTGGGCCTGTTTGCTTTTTGTATGGAAGTTAACAACATGTCCAAATCCAAATGAGGTTGGAATACAAACACATAGCCTCTGCAGGAAAAAAAATCAGCACACTACACTTAAGTAATATGACACCATTTAACTCTGCAAGAAATATTAAATGCTTTAGGAAAGAAGGCTTATTTTAGGCAACAAAGGGCCCCCTCCCTTACCTCATGCTGTCACAAGTCTTTTCCCATTTTATCAAACAACAAGCACAAAATAAATAAATAAAGTAAACAAGAGAGAAAGGAACAGTAGTATAGCAAAATTTAAAAAAACAGGGCAGTCTACAGAGGTATACTGCAAATTCATTGGCTCCGATGCTGTCTAGCTTAAATCGAGGATTCCAGTTGGCAGTTTGCAGGAATGATGGATATTCCTTATTCTGTGTTAGATGGTGCAGGATGCAGCATATCTACTGCAGTACTAGGCTGGCAGACACACAAATAGCTGGCTGCCTCAGCTCTGTTAGGAGATAATGGTGGCACTAAGCCAAAGCTTCCTCCCCAAAAAGGAAAAATCCCTAACACATACATATACATATTCTATAAATATAAAAACATAAGACTGTCTTGAGAAATGTGTAAAAAGATGAAAAACAGAGGGGAAAAAACAGTAAGCAATACTTACCAAAGAATCAAGGAGGGGAAAAAAAGTATCAAAACAAAAGCATCAGAAAATTAATAAGCACCTGAGTAAAAAATAATTTGACTTGAAAAAAGCAGAAATTAAAATATTTTGCAGGGAATAGACAAAAGGAGAAACTGTAAGGTAACAATCAAACATATCCCATTTTTGTTTATTTGGGTTTTTTTTAAATAGGATCCGATTATCTCTCTGGATTACATTATTGTTGGTTTATATCTGTTCCTGCCCCTTTAAGGGCACAGTAACATTTCAGGTAAGGGTTTAATTTTTTGTTTTTGTTTGTTTGTTTTGTGGGGTTTTTTGGAGGGGGGATTTTTATTTATTTATTTATTTTTTGTCTGAAGTATAAGGAAACTAACAAATGGCCCAATTCTGCAGTCCTGCAATACCAAAATTATCAGCATTCAAGTACTATAAATCTTATTTGAAGACCCATCATCTTTTAATCAGTGTTTTACAAGCTCTCAACAAAAGTCCTGAACTTCAAACAAACAAACTTTTGCAGAAGGTAGCTATTGAGCATTTGCAGACAGTGAATTTAATTTAAAATATAGCTGGAATGTATTACAGTATTCACTTGGCAATCTAGCAAATACC
Source organism: Emydura macquarii macquarii (assembly GCF_026122565.2). NCBI lineage: Eukaryota > Metazoa > Chordata > Testudines > Chelidae > Emydura > Emydura macquarii. The sequence goes on from NW_027130828.1 coordinate 237,605, forward strand.
ACTACAATAAAGATTTCAAATCAATTCTATTATCACTCTATAACAGACACAAACTTTCCCTGTTATAATTTTCTATGTGTGATCTCTGTACAGGCTTTTTTGGGTGGGGCAATTAACAAAATTCCTACAAGTATTTTGAAATTTTGGAGAGTGAGAATTTATTCTTTTATTAAAAAAGTTCTATCTATACATTTTTAGATAGGGCTATAGCTAAAAAAACAACAAACAAATTAAAAAAGCAGCTTCTGAAACATTTATTCTCTCTAAAAATACTAGGAAAATAAATTTAAATAAGTATGCTAACACAGCATTAGGACTGAACAATGCAACATTATAAAATTAGGAAATGTAAAAGTTCCAGTTAGGTGCACAATTTTAACACTGCCTCCTGGCAAGTCTACATTATGATACAGCATTCAGTTACATGATCTACATCACAAATTTAACTTTATCATTTCATAAAAGTTAAGTGCTTAACTGTACAACCCTAATATTACATTAACATTGTTTTGTGCTATTTGAGACATGAAATCAGATTTTCAGCTGAGCCTATGTAGCATCCTGTAACCTATAACATCACATACCACCTATATATAAGTTTAATCAGCGCTAAACCTTTTGGTTGTTTCAACTCAATCACTGCAACTAAACGATTAAAATCTCCCTGGAAAAACTGTTTACAAGCTGTCAATAAGAAGAGAAAATATTCTATAAAAAGATTTGTCTTCAGCTTCTGATGCTACATGGTATAGTGACACAATATGCCTTACCCAACTGGCAGGAAAAAAATAGTAAGCCCCTTTCAGGCGGAAGTTTTAAACATCCTCTACACCAGTGGTTCTCAAATGGTGTTCCGCGGAACCCTAGAGTTCTGTGGGCTGAGCAGAAGGGTTCTGCGAAGAAACTGTACCGCGTCGCCGAATGTGAGAAAAATCCGGTGCTCACACGCCGCCGAACAGCTGATGGGGCCGCCGAAAACGGCCCTGAAAGTGCGCCGCCGAATCAAGCAAACACCACGCCGCCGAAAAGAGGAAGATTTCCTTGACTTTTCGGCAGACGGTATGGCATGGGCGGGCAAGGGTTCCGAGGGTATGGCATGGGCGCGCAAGGGTTCCGAGGGTGGAAAGGAATTGAGAAACACTGTTCTACACAAATAGTGTATACTTTAAAAAAATATTATCCCAACTCTAGGGTAAGTAGTGGGCCTCCTTCCAATCCCTTTTAACATCTCCCAAAACATCCCACTTAAAACAAAAGTCTTGTTTTCTGGATCCACACTATATTCAAATTGTGCCCCTCCAAAAACAGAGAGCAACCATCTCCACTGAGCACTCAGAATGGAGCATACATTCCAAGTGCTATTTTTAATGCCATCTGTCAAGGATTTAGACCTGATTTCCACATGTAACTGAGATCTCCTCCTAAGCACTATTCACAATCTGTCTGGCTTGTCCTCCGCCTCTTCTTTTGATCATTTTTTTCCTCCTTGCTTATTAATTCTTTACCCTCTCCACGGATAGCAAGCCTCTGATCATCACCACCCTAATAAGTGTGTTTGACACTGTGGTGGAGTGTACCAGCCCCACATTAGTGAACTGAAAGTTAAAGAACAGCTTCCGGATCAGAAGGCCCACCCTGCCGCTCCTGCTTGGTATATTCTCATTGGAGGCAGGGCTCAAAAGAGAGCAGCTCAGTTCAGTCTGGGCAGACAGAGCAAGGGAGTAATTATATACTGCGAGATGGTTGGGACTAGGCTCCACTACCAAGTTACAACAGGCCCTTCACTCTTTGGAAGCCAGGAACAATGGAGCGCAGCTGATAAAGGAAGATACTCGAGGGGGAATTCAGAAACAGACCAGTGGCACTGACGGAGAAACTGAAACTGGATAGGAAGTGGCCCTATGAACAGGCATAAGGGTGCCTACCCGTAGGCCACAGATTTGAGCAATTATTCCCAGGGCCCTGGGTGGGAACCTGGTGGAGCAGGAGGGCCTGGGTTCCCCTATCTTTGGTCATGGACTCTCACTGGGTGAGATGGCAGTCAACTCTTGCCACTGGGAAGTACTACCAGGTTTAGACTTCACCCCCTCTGCCCTGGCAGATACCCATCCATAAGTTCATCTCTCCCTCTCCGGGGGCAAACCTGTTATCTAATGAAACAATGAACCCCAATATAATCCTTAGAACCTGTCCTTCCTTTTTCTGTTCCAAGAAATTCTCCTTCTCTGGAAATTGAGCACTATAGAGATTAATCCCCTGCCAGACAGACAATCACATTCACAGCCTGCCTATCAATCTCCATTTTTCAAGATTCCTATCAACCTATTTGCACCTGGAGATGTTGCTCCCCCAGTTCTTCTTCCCCCAACCTCATTCCCTTGATTCACCTATTGGTTGTCAACCCTCATTGTTTGGGCTCGTGTTCCAATCAGTATCAAACTCTACTGTTGAGGTTTCCATCCCCATTTTTCTTACTCATTACTGTATCTTTAAATGACAATAAAAGTCCTTCCAATGATAGAGAGGCTTTACCACTCAAATCAGATTATTCAACACTCTTGCAAAGCCCCCCAGAATCATCTGACTATTTGGCTCTGGGAGGGAGGAAAAATCCCTGTGTGACAAAATGAAATGTTTCACTATTGTGCCAAGCCTCTGGACATTGTATATAAACTCATACTCTTTTTCTTAAATGTATTGCATGTAATTAAATACCTGCAAGTCATCAGTCTCGTGAACATCAGATCCACAGCACATGCATTTCTTCACCCCACAGCCTGCAGTAAAATGCTCAGTAGAACCATAGCTAAAATAAGTGTATGGCTGCTCAGGATACCTGCAATATCCCCACTCCAAAATTAAATCAAATGTTAGGGAGATGTTGCACTACGCTTTTTACTTGTGTACGCTAAATGATGTCTTTAAACTCACTCTTCCAAACACTAAAATGATCGCAGACTAACTGCGAGCTGTAATAAGTTAGTATAACAGTAAACTCTGTGCTGAATATTGCTTTCACATATATTTTCATTATGGAAAAACAGTTAACAGGCTTATTGGGGGGGGCCAAAATAAAGAAATAGCCACAATATTATCTGAGACCCTACATCTCTTTCTAATTAAAAAAATCTTTCCCTGTAAAATTCCACACCCCAGTAAGGGTAAAAGTGAACATAAAATTATCTGCTGCCTAATAGGTGAATCACTGTTTTCAGCTGAGCAGAAGCAAATCTAAGAGAGTCCCCATAATAAAATCTCAAATGGGGGATCTGTCCATGTTCCCTGTAGAATGAAGTCAAGTAACGTATCATTGTTGGGACAGCCTTGGACAATGATTCCACTTGTAAAGAGTATTTTCCAGGGATGCACTGCATTACACAAAGTTACCATTACTCAGCTTTTTAGAGAGGGATCATTAATATCTAGGACCTGTAACAGAGTCCTAACCACCAGAGAGACATTTTCCACAGAGAGAAAACACAAGCAATTACTCCCATCCACTTTTTAGCCCTGTCTGTGCACCCTTACCCAGGAGTTATTGCATGTGACTGCAGCATTGGTCAGGGTGACCCCAGTACATTTGATTTAGATCCCTTGTTCCTTCATCTCCCAACAGGGTCAACACAAGTTTTGAATTTGCCCCCAAACTCAAAACTTAGCTGTATTTTAACCAAAATATCCCAAACTACCAACTAACTGAAATGCAAATGAGACACTGCCCATTCAGTCAATTCCCCTTGATTTCTAACAGAGGCTGGCAGAGCTCTCCTTCCCCAATGGTTACCCTGCCTACCTGGTATTCTCAAATAGCTCTGGACCACTCTTTTCTCTATTCACCAACCGGCTACTTTAGTGAGCTTCTTTCTCTTCTAAATTTCAGACCACAGGGCTTACATCTATAAGATAATTTTGTAGCAAAACATTTGCTTGAGCCTTTTTGATCTAGTTCAGTTAATGTTTTGACAGTAACTTGTTTCTGTTCTTCAAACTAAATAAATCAATAGGACACATGAGTGAAGCATTCATTACAATATTTAAAATATTTTTAAAAGATAGGGTTAGCGCAGCCCTATAAGAATGGCAGAAGAAAGGAAATAAAGGAAAAGAATAGCAGGAAAGGGAGGAAAGAATGCAGAAGGGACAGTTTTAAGAATGAAGGACAAAAAGACTGAGAACCAAGGCACAAGGAAAACCAGCAATGAGGAAAGAGGAAGGAAGAAAACAGGAAGGAGGAAAAGATAAAGCAGTATAAGAAAAGAAAAGTGGAAGAGAAAAGGAGAAAAAAGGGAAGGGAAGAAAAAAAGAGGAAGAAAAATAACTAAAACAGCATTAAGTTCAATACATTTTATTTACTCTAAATATATTATGGAGGATACAAACAGGCCAAACTTTATGTGCATTTATGTAAATTTATGTGGTAATCTGAGATTCAAACCACTGTGGAAACTCTCGTGTTTCCATCACGGAAGACCTAGATTATTTGTACAAGATTTTAACTGTCTGCTCTATTACATTTCTTGTTGCCTAATTTTGATTGTTTTTCCACCTTTAGAATCTATCTGACCAGAAAGTCCTAATAACATACTTCACATTATGAACAAGATACAACATAAAATCAAATTGCATGGCTTTTCTGTTCCAAATCTTTCCTTTTTGCCTCAGGTCCTCATCTGTATAATGATCTACAACACAGGAGTGTTGTGAGGATAAGTAAATTAATCAAAAATTGAAATCAATGGGAGTTAGGCTTCTAACCTTCTTAAGTGCTTTAGGCCTTGTCTACACTAGCACTTATGTCAGCAAAATTTTTGTCACTCAGGGGGCGTGAAAAAAACCCAGACCCCCTGAGTGAAATAAATAAGTGCTTGTGTGAACAGTGCTATGACATAACTATTGCTGCTCATTGAGCTGGTTTTATTATGTTGACAGGAGAGCTCTCTGCTGTTGGCATAATGCAGCTACACAAGCGCTTACGCTGACAAAACTTATGTCGCTTAGCGTGGTGTTTTTTCACACCCCTGAGCAATAAAAGTTTTGGTGACATAAGTGCTAGTGTAGACAATGCCTGAGAAAATCCCACTAAGAACCTCCTGGCATCTTTAGGCACTTAAATACTTTTGAAAATATACTCTAATATATATATATACACACACTATATATATATATACACACACACACACACAACATATGATTTGCACAATGTCACACAGAAAGCCTATGGCAGAGCAGGGAATTGAACCCAAGTCTCCCTAGTCCAAGTCTAGTGCCACAACCACTGGAATATCTTTCCTTTCTTTATAACTTATAAAATTTTCACATGTAAACAATCCCTTAGTTAACCATGTTCTAAAACTCTAGTGTACTTAAGGTAGCATATGCTTTCTAACATAGTAGCTGGTCAAGTTAAAGTCCAGGCACTTGTAAGCTTCAACTTGACCAGTTAGCACATGGTAGAATCTGTATTGTCTTGACTATACTAGAATTTTGGAATGTATTACTTAAACATGTTACTTAACATGTTCTAACAATACATTTGTTATCATAGGGAAGCCAAACACTTAGCAGGTAAAATCATTGGGTCAAGGATCTTATGTTAAGATTGTAAAGCATCTTCACACTTATGCTATATGCTGTAGAAACAGATAAAAGTTTAGGTCTTTGCAAATTGAAAAGTGGGGACTTCTGGTTGTAGCACACCTGGGGATCTATACTGCACCTCATCTCATGATTACTTCAGCATTTACTCTGTGAATTAATATTTTATCTCCTCTGCCTTAATTTACATTTATTCTAAATGACAGCATTAAATCCAAATTCCCAGTATTGATAGTTCTGCCACTGTTTACCGTAACACAAGCCCTAGGCTGCAAAACCACTTATTGACTTGTCTTGTCATTTACAAAATGTTTACTAGGGATCTACAAAAAGCCTTCAGCTTCTATTGCAACATAGCTTTCTTTGGGAGAACTCAGTTACAAAGCAGTGCATTTAAGATTCTTTATTTCCTCTGCTGTTGATTCAGTTTACCATAACTCTATCTTTAAAGACATAAATGAAATCCAGAGACTGGAGATAAAAATTATTAGACACATGGAAATTAGACGAGTAGTGATCAATCCATGTCTAGCTGGCAGCCGGTCACAAGCGGAGTGCTCCAGGGGTCGGTCCTGGGGCCGGTTTTGTTCAACGTCTTCATTAATGATCTGGAGGATGGGGTAGATTGCACCCTCAGCAAGTTTGCAGATGACACTAAGCTAGAGGGAGTGGTAGATACCCTGGAAAGTAGGGATAGGATACAGAAGGACCTAAACAAACTGGAGGATTGGGCCAAAAGAAATCTGATGAGGTTCAACAAGGACAAGTGCAGAGTCCTGCACCTAGGACGAAGAATCCCATGCACAGCTACAGACTGGGGACCGACGAGCTAGGCAGCAGTTGGGCAGAAAAGGACCTGGGGGTAACACTGGATAAAAAGCTGGATATGAGTCAGCAGTGTGCCCTGGTTGCCAAGAAGGCTAATAGCATATTGGGCTGCATTAGTAGAAGCATTGGCAGCAGATCGCAGGAAGTGATTATTTCCCTCTATTCGGCATTGGTGAGGCCGCATTTGGAGTATTGTGTCCAGTTTTGGACCCCCCCCCCCACTACAACAAGGATGTGGAGAAGTTAGAGAGAGTCCAGCGGAGGGCAACACAAATGATTAGGGGGCTGGAGCACAGGACTTATGAGGAGAGGCTGAGGGAACTGGGCTTGTTCAGTCTACAGAAGAGAAGAATGAGGGGAGATTTGATAGCAGCCTTTAACTACCTGAAAGGGGGTTCCACAGAGGATGGGGCTAGGCTGTTCTCGGTGGTGGCAGATGACAGAACAAGGAGCAACGGTCTCAAGTTGCAGGGCGGGAGGTCTAGGTTGGACATTAGGAAAAAGTTTTTTACTAGGAGGGTGGTGAAGCACTGGAATGGGTTACCTAGGGAGGTGGTAGAATCTCCATCCTTAGAGGTTTTTAAGCTGAGGCTTGACAAAGCCCTGGTTGGGATGATATAGTTGAGGTTAGTCCTGCTTTGAGCAGGGGGTTGGACTAGATGGCCTCCTGAGGTCCCTTCCAACTCTATGATCCTATAATACTTTTCACCCATAAAACTCTAATTCCTTTAAAAGCGAGGATGCCCATTTTATAAATAGGTAAACTGAGGAAAGAGAAGCAACATGAACTTTCTAAAGTTACAGAACAGCTCAGTGGAGCTGTTGGGAATAGAACCACTGTCTGGTGACTGCCTTAGTCACAAGACCACACTGCCTTTAAGCATCTTACTTTTGCTTTTTAAAACTGTAAATTACCAAAATATCAGCATCAACTTCACAAAATAGTTTTCTATATTCCCCACATGCAAAAAAATCAATTATAATACATCATTTTATTCTTCCATTACTATGCTAAAATCTCAGTAACTGCTTTATTTTATTCTACGAGGCTTTTCTTTAATTTCCTGAACTACCTATGTAATGTCTGATCAGCTAAAGACAATATACATATCAATTTTACATGTGATAATGAGTAATGTGTGTGGGATATGAAACAAATCTATGGGAATTTCTTCAGGGGAATGACTTTAAAAAAATAAATCAGATCTCTGGAAATGAGAAAATATTTTTCATCTGTTCTTTTTTGCTTCAGACACAGAATTAATTATTCATTTGTGCCACCAAGGCCTCATAGTTTAGTGATGGGGAAAACTTGCAAATGTTGGTATGTTCTGAAAATCTTTGAAACAAAGATTTGGCAGAATTCTTACCAAATAGGCTATTATGCGCCACGAAAACTCTTGTGTAATCCAAGACTCTCAAATCTCATCATTTGTCAGGTGAATTCTCTTAATTCAAAACAATATGTGAATAGTTAATGAGACCAAGTGATTTATCAGTTCTAATGTGAAACCCACAGGCTGGTAAATTACAGAATCATCTGCTTTTAACGCTGATTAGTAGTCTACTGCTGTTGCACGTTCTCCATCAAGGATTTCTCTATGTCTAGCTAGTAACTGATTCTTAACATACTGATTTTAAGCTTTTGTTTAAGTTATTACAGAGCGGTTTCTCTTTCTGGGGAAAGATATAACATTTCTTTTTTATTTTAAATGATAGAAAATGTAAATTACTTTCAGCTGCTCCTAGCTCAGCCACTTGTGGTGTAATCTTGAGATGCCTTCATCATCTGTTGGCATCAGCTAGTGTTTAAGCTGTTCAGCATCTCTGACAATCAATAAATGATATTATCTCACCCACCTTGTCGCTGTAATATCCTACACAGCTACAAAACTGCATAGGTCATAAGGATGTAATACTGCCAAAGAAACCCACGTTTTCTGCAGGCTACAGTACAGCATGGACTTTCCCTGGCAAGGCGAAGACAGGATACTGGGAGAAAGCAGGTGTGTGAAAGGGTTTAGGGACAGTGTGTTAAAAGCTGAGCCACATGGAGCTCCCGGTCAGGGATGCAAAACTGCAAAGGAAACAGATCCCCGCTGTTCAATGCCCCCAACAGCTGCAGATGGGGAAGCAGCTGGACAGGACACGGCGCAAGGTCTGGGAACAAGTCACACCAGTCCGCCATTCCACAATCACGGGCTCCGGGACCCCCTTCCCCAGTACCTCTGGTTCTCGAAGCTGACCTCCGCCCCTTCCTAAGCAGCGAGACACGGCGCCTCTGCAGCTGGGATAGAGGAGCCGCTCCCAAATCCATCCCAAGAGCACATTTCCGGCAGGAGTAAAAGAGCCCTTCTGAAGCGGCCCGGCCCAGGGGATCCCTGCTTCGGCTGCCGAGCATCCTCTACTTGGTCCTAGTGCCTGAAGGTCCGCCACGTGCCGATCACCTTTCCCCACCCAAACACAGGATCCGCCCAGGGGGACATAAAAGCAGAGCCCGAGCTACTGAAATGCCGCTCCTATCCCGCGATCCATCAGCCTGCCGCTTTCCAAGGCCTTGTCCGCAGCGCCGACGCCACTCTGAGACCTCTTCTCCAGGGCAAGGCCTGGGATCCGCCACGCCTTGTCAGAGCTCAGCTGATGGCACTCGTGGGGGCCCTTTAGAGAGAGCAATGCATAGCAGGGACAGGGCGGCAACCTTTCAGACCAGGGGTATTTACTGCGGATGAGCAACTTCTTGTAATACTAAGACACGGAACGAGCGTCCCAACCAAGACGGGCCCCGCTGTGTCAAACGCTAGCTACGTGTGAGACCGAATAGACTCCTCGGGCGTGTCTACACTGCCGGCCGGCAACACCAACACGGCCAGATTCTGGGTCGATCGAGCAGTCGGTGTAGACATGCTCAATCGATCACGGAGTCGACCGAGTAAAAGCAGGCCCTCACGGAGTGTAGCGCTGCGTCCACAGGCCGGCGGGCGCGCGCCAGGCTTCGACCTCGCGCCAGAGGGTGACCAGGGAGCGCAGGCGCAGCGCGTGGCGGCGCGCGGGCTTGGCGGCGCGCGGGCTTGGCGCCCCCCGGGCAGGGAGTCGGTGACGTTGCTCCCCGGAGAAGCCGCGGGGGCCGCAGGCCGTACCGGGTTCCTAGGTCGCTAGTGCGCGTAAATAAGATAGGCGAGGCGCCCTGGCGGTGCCCCAGGCTGGCGACCCAGGCCATTGCCTGGAGCCTCCTGAGACTTACCGCCAGGGCAGCTGGGTCCTGCGCTGCCCGCGGCGTGGCCCCCGCAGTGCCGCTCGGCCCCGACTGACTGACTGACTGACTGACTGCAAACTGCCCGCGTGAGCAGCGCTGACCGCCGCCAGAAACCCCAGCGCCGTAGCCAACGCTCAGCGCACCCCGGCCCGCCGTCTGTGCAGGACACGCCTTCCGCAACCTGCACACAACGCACTGCTTGATATCCCGCGGAGCCCTCCTGATCGCACGCTCCTGTCCGGCGGGACGCTCGCCCGGCTCGAGGTACCTAGACCCCCTCTAGCGTGCTCCCGCCTAGTGTACCTTTGCTACGCGCCTTGTTGCACCTGCAGCCCGCCAGCTGTTTTGTTTGTTTTGCTTGGCTTCTGGTATATGCAGTGTGGTAGTAGGGCCGTTTTGTTCTGTTTGCACAGCCCCTCCCCGAGGAAAGCCTGTTCTGAGGCCCCCCGTGACTCTCTAAGAACTCGTGTTTGCAATGCAGCTGCAAGTTTATCACGGTGCACACAGGTTTGCATTCTGTGACTTCCAGAGGCCTCGATGAAATTAGCCTCTTTAGCTTCAGGGGCAGCTCCCACTCACAACAGATGGCAAAGGTCCCCCAACTCTCCCCTGCCATTGGCAGACTCCCCCACTGCTCTACGTCACCCCAGGCATTAGAGACCTAGCCCTGTAGGTACACAGTGGCGCCAAACTGCCACAGGTGGTCACTGCTGCGGTGGGAGGCCAGCCACGTAATCCCACAGCACCAAGCAGGTTGGGCAGCTGCCACCTCTCCCAGCTGCTGTGGGTGACAAGGAGCCCCAACACAGAACCACTAATGACCCTGCTGCTGTCCACAGGGATAGCAGACCTTCCCAGAGCTGGGGATGGGAAGGCATCCTAGTGGGCCAAGCCCCTGCCAGTGGCAGGGACCTAGTATCGACAGGAGCCTTGTGGGGCCTGGCTCTAGGCCACTACGGAGGCCAGGGACCCCCACAGCTCCCAGCTGCCGCCCGAGGATCCCACAGCACAGACCTGCCACAAGTGGCAGCAGACCCTGCAGACTCCAGCCCCAGACACTGGTGAAGCCCAGAGCCCCAAGCCTTCCAGCAGGCACTCAGGAGCCCAGCACAGAAGGGATGAGGCTAGTGGTGGTTGCTGGATCCTCCCCCTCTTGCAATGAGGCTAGGGCTCTCCTTCCCCCTCTTGGGCTTCAGTAATGCCCTCAGCTGTCCACCTGTATTTTTAGTGAAAGTCACAGATAGAGCCTGGACTTCCATGACTTCTTGTGTAGTGCTTGTGACTTTTACTAAAAATAACCGTGCCAAAAATCTTAATTACAATACATAAGTGAGATGCAGCAAACACATCATAGGGTTGACTGAATTCTATCTTTTTACTTCACTTACTGACAACTTGTGTGGTGTTTTACTTGGTGCCTCACTTCTGTCGATGCCAGTCTGACTCTTGCTTTCCTTGGAGACCTGAAGATCTAGCACACCTACCTTTCCTTTAGGCCAGTGGAATATTGCATCTTTTTAAGTTCAGGAATCACACATCTGGTCCCAGGAAGGGAAACTGTTATATTACACTTTAGGTACTTCAGTGGTTTCTGCTTAGATTATTTATTGATTTAACCCTCTAAGCAGAAAATCAGAGCCGTTGAAAGCATCTGTAAGACCAAGCATTAGCTCTTATATGGTATGTTTCAACAGGTGAGTGCAAAGCACTTTACAATGTAAAATACATGATGGCTGTTATGTATGAGGGGTTCAGGAATCGCGCCGCAGCTGAGAGAACTAGTGCATGGGTATTGGAAAGCTGTGCACCAAAAATGTCTGTGCCAATTTAAAGTCACTGTAGATTTCAATTGTTCCTAATATTTTCTGCTTACTAATGAAGCCTAATATGCTTTTAGCCTTTTTGGCAATATGGGCACCCTGTTGCCTCATATCCAGCTTCTTATCACTGTAACCCCCACGTCCTTTTCTGCAGAACTGCTGTCTAGCCAGTTGGTCCCCACTCTGTAGCTGGGCATAGGATTCGTCCATCCTAAGTGCAGAACTCTGCACTTGTCCTATCTCATCAGATTTCTTTGGGCCCAATCCTCCTATTCGTCTAGGTCATTCTGGCTCCTATTACTACTCTCCAAGGTACCTACCACTCCCACCCAACTTAGTGTCATCCACAAACGTGCTGAGGGTGCGATCCACCCCATCCTTCATATCATTAATGCAGCTGTTGAACAAAACCAGCCCCAGTACTAACCCGCCAGGGCACGCCGCTTGTTACCAGCTGCCACCTAGATATCAAGCTGTTGATCACTACCTGATCTAACCCGCTTTCTGTCCCTCTGACAGTCCATGTATCCAACCCCCACTTCTTTAACTTGCTAATAAGAATACTGTAGGAGACTATCAAAAGCTTTGCTAAAGTCAAGGTATATTATGTCCACCACTTTCCCTATGTCCACAGAACTAGCCATCTTATCATAGAAGGCAATGATTTTAGTCAGGCATGACTTGCCCTTGGTGACTGCATGCTGACTGTTCCTGAACACCTTCTGATCTTCCACATGCAGTACAGCTCCACCAGCACTATCACTAGCGGGAGTTTCAGAGTAAAGGATTTGTTACAGTTTTAAGTACAGAACTATCCAAGCCTAATTAAAGTAAGTCTAATTCATAAGTTACTTAAAAAGGTCCCTATGGCAACAAAGCAGTGTAGTAGAGAAGGGAGTTACAGATCACTACATTTCTTTGGGCAATAGGGCTTCAAAGAAAAGAGGGAGCCTCAGGTGATAAATTTGCTACTTTTTGAGGCAGGGAGTAGGATCCAAGATACCAAACTATTTCACAGCAGTCACCAAAAATGTATTAGATATGGTACTTGTCACACTAGGGCTATAGAGCTTGATCTGTACCTGTGACTAAGAGATGCATGGTTCTCTTTCATTGTCAGTCTCTCTCTTTACAGTTCCATCCCTCTTGGTAAAATTACTGTTTAGAATAGGTTTAGGTTAATAGAATGGTAGTAAACAAAAGTAAAAGGGAAAGAGAATACAGTTTTGCATAGCATCATTCGTACATATTTATCACTGCATGTTTGGGATGGCAATCTAATAGAACAGCAGAAGTAGATGTTTTATAAATACAGCAACAGTCTCATGCTTGAACAGCTGATTAGGGTTTTTTATATACAGTACAAGGAGCGGAGTTTTATACAAAGTAATGTTTCTCATTCACAGAAGCTTTTTCAATAAGCTGGTACAGCAGCAACCCATCTTTCATTGTCTGGTCAAGTTTTTAGCACCACTAAAGATATTAGAAATTTTTAAATTTTATTTTATTCTGCTTCACCCCGCTTACAACTCAATATTATGAGATTTCTCTGACATCCTCAGATCCCCTCCTGAAGTTAGAGCTCTTAGAGGGTGGTCAGATAGTATATGCCTGATAAATTACTGAAGACAGCTTATAGCTAGTGCACTAATTGCAGAATCCTTGTAATTAGCAAGGGGCTGGACTTTATTTTGTTCAGTAGGCAGGCCAGTACTTATACAAGCAGAAATGAGGAAACTGGAAGAATCAAAATATGGAATTAGTGGAGTTCAGGCTGTAGCACATTTCATTTCTACTATATACAGTATGCTGAATACCGGAGTGGGGAATTCCAATCCTGAACACAAAAACTGGCTCATGCAGTAAGAGACAGAATGAACAGCATACTGCCTAACACATTATGATGGCTGAATAATTGCCTTTAAAGTAATTTACACTTGGTAAAGGGAACATTGGAAAGAGAAACAACTGTTACAGTCCAAACGAAGCTCCAAGCCCTTGGAAAGAGAATATCTCACGTATCACAGTGAATTAGCACCACTTGCGGCTGTGTAAACCTGAGAGAAGCTGAATGTGCACACATGCATATGAGAACAATGTTTTGGTCCTCCATAGTGCAATTCAGATTTTGCCAAAGTTAACATAATTGATTAGAAGTTGATTTGAATTAAGTTTAACCACATTTCACATCTAGTCTACTAATGCAGAGAATGTTTCTTAGCAAAGTTTAGACAATAACACTATCAGTACCCTGTAGGAACGTTTCCTATTAGGTTAGAGAACCTCAGGTCACAGGTGATCTTTGGAAGTGAGCTTCTATTTGTTCCAACGTCCTTCCTTTTGTTTCAGGAACATATAGGACAGTAAAAATTATGTTTAGGATGCAAAGAGCAGAGAAAAGCCAGAAAGTGCCATAGGAAGTCAGGAAGCCCTGAAAGAAAACAACAATTAGAAAAACCAAAGCTGCACAGGACTACTTGTAATAGCTTATTACCGGGGAAGAGCAGAGTTTGCCAACAGCATCTTTATCAACTTTCACTGTGAATCAGAAGGGGTAAGACTCATAATTGGGGTTAGAGAATGCTTACTGTAAGATCATGAAACTCCTTAGTTATTAAAAAAGCCATAAACCAGTTGGTTAAGACACAGGCACCACTGGAAATCCCTCTAGCTTTGAGTGGGAATATTTCAGACATCACCAGCCATGGAATGGGACCCCAACCAAGGGCAAAACCTGAAATTGAAAATAAAGAAAAAAAAAAATAATGTAACAGGTTAAAAACATTGTATTGTGTGTGTGCACCCCAAGTCCATGTTGAGAAAGAGACATAGAAAAATTTATTGAAGATTGTTAATTGTGTTTTAAGGTTTTGTGACCATCTGTTTCTATAATTGTTCCTAGTTATTTCTGTAATAAAGAAAGGGAAGTGGTTAATCTTGTGTAACAGATAAGGAGGTAGAAATTGTAAGCCACCTGGGGAGGAAAACTCAGGGGCAGCAAAACCCTGACCAAAAAGTGACCAGTTGAACTCAAAATAGGGGAAACTTGCAAGCACAGCAGTTCCCAGGCCCAAATTTGGAAGTTTGCAGTTGCTGCAACTTTTATTTAAGTTACATTACACCTGGGCAAGCATCAACTTCTGACCTGGGGGCTCCCCAAGGAGGGGCCGACAAAAAGACGTAGAAAATGCCCATAATTGGTTTGGCGGACATATAGGCCAGAGTAGAGATAAAAGGGATTGTCAGGCAAACCCAAATCAGAGAGCCTTGTCACGAGGCCCACCGAGCCTCCCCAAGAGGTACACCAGAATCGTGCCTGCAAGAGGGTCTGATCAGCCATCCTGCCTCTCTCCAGCCCGTTTGTCTCTATATTAGTCAGGTAATTGGGCTGATAACCTGGGTGTGAATACGATAGAGGTTCCACCTGAATAAAAAATAGAGCTCTAAAATAAAAGACCAGGTCATAAAATATTTGTTGTTTTGCTGCAGCTGAGTTCATCTCTGTATGTGGTAAGTAGTGAATGTGAATGTAAAACTAGTAATAATTCTACTTGTATTCCAGAAATGATCGTGACTATAACTGCTGGAATAACTGCTTTTTGTATTTGCTTTGTAATTGTTAGTTGTTTTTTTTAAATTTTATATGTGTTTTGGAAGTTTGTAATAGAATAAGGAAATAAGGTTTGTAGTAAAATAAATTGTTTAAGTTACAAGTTGTTGTATTAAGTGTTGTACTAGAATTTAATCATTGTATTCAATTTTGTTGTTTGTAATTATATAAAAATAAATCAGTAAAAGTAAGATTCAATTTAAGTAGTTGTAGCAAGTTAATAAATAAAGGCTATTAAATGGTCAAGAATCTAAGCAAGCCTGCCAAATTTTTCTGGGAAGTTTGTTAAGTTTTCTAAGTTAACATTTCCAAGCCTTACACTGTCTTAAAAGGGGATATATACAAATCGTCTTACTGCCTTAAAGCACCCTTCAAACCACTCCCGTGATTTAGAAGGCCGTTTATCCCTGGTAATCTTGATAACCTTATCAAAACACAGCACTTAGGCACGTCAAATAGAAAGAATAAACTTGTTTTGCATTTAAAGAGAGGCAAGTTGTGAATGATGCCAAAGCCTGTTGAGTGATAAGTATTAATTCTATCCCAACTCTAACCATTGTCCTGTCAGATTGTGGTAGAGGGAACATTTCACTTAGAAAGCAGCATTATAAAAAACACACTCCAAAACTGGTAATTTGTTACAACAATACCACAAAATTATTAAATTCCAGCATCTGAGAACATGCTTATATAAATGAGGTGTTTGGGGGTTTGTGTTAACTCTCTAAAGTGGAGGTTTCTTCAAATTACATCTAATTTCCAACTGCAATTGCCTTGCACTACCCAAAAATTACCTCACTTTCACTGGTGCAGGAAGAAAAAAAAATTCTTGTTACTAGTTGTGAAGAGAATAAAAACGTAGGATAAATTATAAAACAGCACTAGCAAAGGTACAAAGCATCATGTTAAAAATAACTATGGCAATGGAAACTAGTTTCCTAAACTTGAGGACTTTTGCCTTTTTGCTAGTTCAGTTGCTGTTCAGATGTAATCTCTAAACCCTGTTATGCTTCTCAACAATCATCTTATGCAACAGAGTCTCTTCCTAGAGAGCACAAAGTCCTCAAAATTTCTGTTAGAAAATTTCCTCTCTCTTATAAAACCTAGATTCATAGTTTTGTTTTGTTTTGGTTTTTTTTAAAGCACATTAAAATGCAATTTCCAAGAATGTGGCCCAGTCTGATTAGTCCATTATTCTAATGGATATTAAAGGTCCCCCTCCCCCCAGTTTTAGACTCTATTCTCAGGAGTCCCTACTGAGGAAAAGTATAGACTGCAGGAGCAGAGCCTCATAGCTTGATTCCAAGAAGTGTTGAGCTTTCGCAACTCTTAGCTGAGTCACTAGAAGTTACACGTGAAGTTACACTTACACTATTGTAAGACCATACTAGAGAACTCGGTAGGTACACAATAGTTCTGTCTCCAGTGCTTTTATAGTTGCTGACAATTTTTTTTTTTTTTTTTTGGGGGGGGGGGGGGGGGGCATATCCCATGACTGCAATGGCAGACCACTTACCAGTGATGAAGAGCCCCAAACTCACTACAGCCAGCCATGCTAGGTTGTTTTCTGTTCCTGCAGATACTGCATTTGGTGTGGTCAGTAAATCAGGTTGGGATGAATTGCTGGGGTTTGAAAGAATCATTTTACAGTACAGCCCAAATGCTGCAGTGCTGATAGCCATAATGACCCCTGGAAAAGTAAGGAAGAACCAACTGCAGATTTATTGCCACTTGGAAAAGATTTGAATGTGCGAGACCAGAATTGATAAATTAAATACAAAAAACAAGTCTCTTATACAAGTTCCTAACATTTATGCTTTGCCCACAACTGTCCTCTGGAACCCTTTTGAACAGGTTGATACTAAAATGAAAGATCACAAAAAAGCATATAAAGAAAAATGGATCTAGAATTACAACAATCTTAATCTCAGCTATCACTGCAAATATACATACAACTACAGGATTCAAATATACTGTATACACATATGCATACAGAGTAAATGAATTCTGCTTGATATAATTAATACTACCAAACCTACTTGTGAAGTAGGCTCAAGTAAAAAACAAGTGTTCACTGTACAATTTCAGATGACAATGGTACTTTAATGCAGCTACGAAAGCAAACTGCTTCTTTGGAGTGTTTATGATAATTATCTTTTAAGTCTTAAAAAGGGAAGAAGGCTAGAATGATAAGAGCTGGCCCAGAAGCAGTGATTTTAACTAAAAGTAAATTACAGCTGCTAGTTTTAAGTTTCAGATTTTATTTTATTTTTTTTTAAATTTCGCATTATGCAGCTGAGTGAAGGGATTACCCTTCTGCCAGTGTGTACACATAAATCCCATTATCATTAACAGGAACAATTTTTAGATAGAAGAAAAGTGATCAATTTATATACTCCACACTGGCGAGTCTAAGTCATCAGACTACGTTTACAGAAGTTTTAAAATAAACCTCTTCACTGCATAATTACAAACCTTCATGCAATAAGTGAGCTAGGATATATTTGGTATTTAAGAACAATATTGTTCTTAAGGATGATGTTTAACAACAGAAGCAATTTAAGCTTTTGCAGATATGACCCACATTTGGAATGTTAAAACATAGACAAGACTCCTTTTCTTCAGTGTCCTAGCCTTTAAATAAAAAGGCTGCACACGCACACAAAAGGGTTAGAATGCATTGTACTGCTTCTGGATCTTAAATTCTCAGTTATTAACTGGCAACATGGAAGCAGGATTCCTTCAGTTATGCCTGGGAGAATTCTGCACCACTGTATATAGATTCTGCAGGATGAGCACCTTTCTTCCACCTGGGGCTGCTGTGGCATCAGAAGAGAGGGCAGCCTGGCTGCACTCCTCAGAGCAGGACCAGGTGAGGAGGCATGGGACACAAAGAGTGGGGCACATAGGGCTTTTGGGGGAGGAGGAGGTGACAGACTGGGGTTCAGAAGGGCCAGTGAGGTGACAGCATTGAGCCAGGGCCACACAAGGACAGGGGCAAATGTATTTGACTGAATGGGAGAGGGTAGGAGTCAGCCATGGTCTGCATGGAGGCGGCTCCCCAACAATCTTCTCTCCCTCCTCGTCCCCCCAAAAAAACACCCAAAAAACAAAAACAAAATAACCTGTTCCATACTTCTCCCACCCACACCCAACAACCCTCCAGGTTCACTCCCAGGCTCCTTCCCTCTCTCTCAGCTCCTCTGTTACCCCTGGCTCGCCCAAACCTTTGCACTGCTTCTGAGGGGGTGCAGGAAATAAGTTTCTGTATTATAGTTTAAATGAATTACTTAAAGTTATGTATTCATATGCTTGTAAGGAATCTATTTGTCAAAAAATCATTTCCTGAATCTTTTTTTTTTTGGGTCTGTATTGTTACAAACATACTTGCTGACAAGTATTTTGAAATAAATTACCAAAATCATTGACATTGGTGTGATTATATTGTGTTATTTCAGCAAATAAAATATGCAGCGTTTTAAGATATTGTGTGCAGAATTTTAAATTTTTGTCAAAGTTCCCCCAGGAGTATACAACATAGGATACAGTGGCAAGGTAAGGGCACAAAGTGGAGACAAAAAGATGCAAGACACTGGAGAAGTCTGGACCTGGGTCATTAGCTCTTTCAGGCCACGTCCATACTGACAGCAGCAAATTTGCCACTGCCAGATCGATCTTTCTGGATCGACTGAGCGGTCAGTGTAGACCAGCTCAATCGATCAGGAAGTCGACGCTGGTAAACCACCCCCTCAAGTAGCGCAGCGCTGCATCGACGGGAACAGTGTTCCCGTCGGCACAGCGCAGTGTAGACAGCGCGCAGAGGGAAGCACAGCAGTCGACGTGAGTTACACAAGCTACTCTGCGTAGTTTGCGTACCTCCCATCGACTGCCGCCGAATCATCAGGTAAGTGTAGGCCAAGGCTCAGTCACATTCCCCAAAGAGACCGATTCTGATATATGGTTTGGAGAAGACAGTGTCCAGACGTTCCATTCTCCATTCATGTTAACTCAAACAAGCCATCTCATGTCATATGTATTTTATATTTTAAAATAGGTTTCCTTGTTTTACCTGAAATAGAAAGCAGTACTTTTCGCCCAGTTTTATCTATAATAAGTGCAGCCACAGCTGTGAAAACCACTTGTATGGAACCCACGACAACTGAGGCCATTCTGCTGTCCTGAAAGTGAAAGAATGACAATGCTTTTGCAGATTTCTTAGTGTTCAGTAAGTCATTATGGATTTTCCAGTAATGCTGCAGGTGGAAAAGAAATCGCACATTCTGTATTGCTAATTTGTATGTAGTACTGACATCTTGGTTGGATCTCTATATTAACTAATATACTGTGCTTGTGCACAACTACTTTTCACATTACGATTTCAAAATGCTTTTCAAACATGAAGCCTCACCACTCATATCAGGTATGTATTGTAATGAACAGGCTTGAATCTAGTTAGGTTGTAATTGCCCCCTACTGGATATAATCATAATTGCTTTACTATGTGGACTATGCTTTTGAAGAAGGAGGCCCTGCTACTATAAGATTCTGAATGGCTATACTATGCAGCTGAGAATTTTCTAGCTAGCCATGGATTGTAACATTGTGCTTCCATTACATGACTTTAGTAATGTCAAAGGCAGGTAACAAGAATGTCAAAGATAGAACCCTAAATGCCCAACTCACAACTCCTGATCTTATTAACAGACATGACGTTTCAATTTTATTCATTTCCTTCAGAAAAAACAATAAAAACCATTCATTGTTATTAGCAGCTAATTCTCTCAGAAGCCTCTGTCACTGCCATACCTGTGAATTATCCAGAGATGATCCAAGAAACACAAAGGAAGTTGAGCCAGTGGAGGATGAATGCATGAAAGAAATTGATGTAAAATTTATATTTTTAAACAGTTTGATTCTAACATGCAGAGCATACCTTTATGTCAGTTAACTGACACCAGACAGAAGCACTTTGCATGAGGTATTAACTTAAAAACAACATTTAATTAGGACTAGTAAGATGTCCTGATCTTTCTCAAAAGATCCACTCCAGCAATTACACCTCTCCATCATTGTACTTTATCTTTCACCTGACACAGCAACTTTACTTCCTCTGAAGCCCACAACTTATAACTATGGTGAGAGAGATTCTGTGCGGACCTCTAGGCATACAAGTAGGCTTCTGGCATCTTATACTCCATTTCCTGGAAATGGAGGCAAACTTGCTGACCAGCAGCCCAATATAGATTATATTCCTTGAAGAAACAGTTAATGCTAAAAATTAACCAGCCAGAACAAGGACAGTCAGAAAGATGTCTGCATACAAACAAAACCACAAGCTGGTACAGAGACAACATTTTTCATAACTCCAACAGATTCACCAAATTCCTACACGGTTTCTGTTTGGTGCTCTGGACCCAAGTATAACATCCAGCTATGCTGTGTCTATCTGTTTCACTTCCATATTTCAAAAATGTACTAGGTTTACCTTAAAATTAGCTTCTTCAAAGATTGTTTCTGCATAGAACATAATTGCATTAATCCCTGTTACTTGCTGGAAGAACATCAGTGCCACACCAATGAAAAATGGCTTGTAGATAGATGGATTCTTAAATTCAGCTATACTTAGTCCATGCTATAAAGAACACATAGGCAGAGATTCAGTGACAATTATTTGATTTGCATAACTGAATGAAGACGTGCAACCACCCAGATTCAGATTTAATAAAACCATACAAACAGATCAAGTCCCCCATTTAAGTAATCTATTAAACTGGTAATATGAGTATGTTTGGAACAGCTTAAGAACACTTAGTACTTAAATAATGTTGATTTCTTCAACCATTTTCTAGTCCAGTGGTTCCCCACCTTTTCGAGTTTGCAGACCCCTCTTCAACCCTCCAAACATTCCACGTACCACCATGTGCTACTAGTTTTATTTGAAATTGTATATTTCCTTGGTGGGGATGTTATTTTTCTTTTCTGCGGACCCCCTGTAGTACTCTTGCAGACCACCAGGAGTCCACAGACCACAGGCTGGGAACTGCTGCTCTAGTCCAGTGTTTTTCAGCCTTTTAAGTAGCAAGTACCCCAACACTCAGTATTCCACTCTGAGAAATATAATCTTTTTCCCCTTTACCACTGGACAACTGTATTTCTCGTAAAGCAGGAGAGTTCTGCAGTGCTGTGTGGCTGCTGTTTCTCCCCTCCTTCCTCCTTCCTCCTCCCCTTCCTCCATATAGGAGCAAAGGTCAACGCCAGCTAATCACTATGGCCTAATGGCAGGGTCAGGTGGTATTCTCTGCACACAGGCAGGAACTTGTTAGGTATGAGCAGGCACTAGCAGCCCAGAGTGGATAGCAGTGCTCCCCATGGCCATCCCTGGGGGGGGGGTGCGGGCCTGGGGCAAATCATGCTGTGTGGCTCCCTCTTAAGATTTTTATACTGCTAAAATCTGGGGCTGTCATAGCTGTCAATTTCACTGCTCAGCTAGAGCAGTGACATTGATAAGTAAGCCTGGGGATAGAGCCCAGCTCCAGGAGTGGGCAAGTCACTGGGCTCTCCGCCTGGTTTTCTGGGCACCGGGCTTTGAGCCAGGGAGGGGAGCTGCCACCTGGGCAAGTCGCAGGTGGCTGCCGCCTGGCTGCCAACCTGGGAGGTGGGCGACTGCCAACTGCTCCGAGCTGGGGCGGAGGAGGCTTCTGCATGGGCTAGGACCCGGGGATGTGAGCAGGTGGCAGCTGCCCATCTTCAAGCAGAGTGCGGGAGGCTCTCTCTTGGCTCAGAGCCGGGGCTTGGGGGGCTGCCACCCAGCTGTGAGCCCAGCTCGCAGGGCACAGGAGGCTGCCGCTGGGCTCCCACCTAGGAGCTAGGACTGGGTGGAACGTGGGCAGCTGCCACCCAAATTCCCAAAAAGCCAGCGACTGCCGCCCAAGCCAGCAGCTGCTGCCTGACGTCCCAAGAAGCCAGTGGGTGCTGCCCAGCTTCCCAGACGGCAGCTGCCCTACTCCTACCTCCCAGCTAGGAAGTGGGACCGAGCAGGAAGCCGGCGGCTGCCACCCGCCTCCCTCAGAAGCTGACGGCTGCTGCCTGCCTCCCAGCTGGGAGCTGAGACTGGACAGGAAGCAGGTGGCTGCTGCCTGGCTTCCCCAGAAGACGGTGGCTGCCACCCCCCTCCCTTCAATGGGTTTTTTGCTGGGTATCCCCTGCCTGTGTCTTGCGTACTCCCAGGGGTACGCGTACCACAAGTTGAGAAACTAAGCTCTAGTCTATCTGTTCCCAGTACTATAACTGGACCACAATATTTGGACACCTGAGTGAGCAACATTTGAAGCCACAGCAGGAAATTTAGAAAACCTGGGCATAAGTTTCCTTTGACATCTCTGCTTGTCCCTTCCACTCCATGTGCATCTGACATCAGTGGTAGCTTTGGATCCTAAGAATGTAGGAACCAGGCCACATATGTATAGATCACAGAATCAGAAGCTTAGGGTTGGACGGGACCTCAGGAGGTTGTCTAGTCCAATGCCCTGTTCAAAGCAGGACAAACCCATCTAAATCATCCCAGCAAGGCTTTGTCAAGCCGCAGCTTAAAAACCTATAAGGGTGGAGATTTCACCACCGCCCTAGGTAGCCCATTCCAGTGCTTCTCCACCACCTTAGTGAAAAAGCTTTTTATAATATCTAACCTAGACCAGTGGTTCCCAAACTTTTCTCTGCCGTGGCACTCCTTGATACCTTTAAATTATTTTGAGGCACACCACCAGATAGTCTACAAATGAACTCATGAATATTCATGAGCCAATTCAGAACTCTTCAAGTAGTTTTTCAAAAAAATTCCATGGCATGTCTGCTCATGCCTGACAGCACACCAGTGAACAGTGTCACATTGGTTGGGAAACATTGACCTAGACCTCCCCACTGCAACTTGAGACCATTGCTCCTAGTTCTGTCATCTACCACCACAGAGAACAGCCCCATCCTCCCTGGAATCCCCTTTCAGGTAGGTAAAGGCTGCTATCAAATCCCCCCTCACTCTTCTTTTCTGCAGACTAAACAAGCCTAGTTCCCTCAGCCTCTCCTCATAAGTCACGTGCTCCAGCCCCCTAATCATTTTTGTTACACTCTGCTTCACTCTCTCCAATTTGTCCACATTCTTCCTGTAGTGCAGCGCCCAAAACTGGACACACTACTTCAAATGTGGCCTCACCAGTTCCGAATAGAGAGGAATAATCACTTCCCTCGATCTGCTGGCAATGCTCCTACTAATGTAGCTCAATATGCCATTTGCATTCTTGGCAACAAGGGCACACTGTTGACTCATATCCAGCTTCTTTTCCACTGTAACCCTCAAGTCCTTTTTTGCAGAACTGCTGCCTACCTAGTTGGTCCCAAGTCTGTAGCAATGCATGGGATTCTTCTGTTCTAAGTGCAGGACTCTGCAGTTGTCCTTGCTGAACGTCATCTGATTTTTTTTGGTCCAATCCTCTAATTTGTCTAGGTCACTCTGTATCCTATCCCTACCTTCCAGGGTATCTACCACTTCCTCCAGTTTAGTGTCATCTGCAAACTTGCTGACGCAGAGTGTTCTAGTCTCACTTCCCATACTGTGACTTGGCAGCCTGGGGGGACGAGGAGGAGGGAGGGAAAATAAAAAAATAAAATAAAAAAAACAAAACAAAAAAAACTACACTTAAAACAGTCAAGTCCTGAAAAAATAATTTCACTATTATCTCAAATACGAACACACCCACTCTGCAGTTACCCATCTTCAGTCAAGTTTCTTCTTTACTGAATAAAAAAGAAAGCTTTTAGCATAAGCCAAAACAAAATCTTCATCACCTGCTCCTCAGCTCTGGTTTCAATCTGCCTGCATTCCCATTCATGGTCCACCTCTGATCCCCGCAGGAACCGTAAAGCAGCCATAGCTTCAAGGAGTTTGTTCTGGTTCAGCAGGAATCTAGGTGTTTCAGGCATGAAGGACATGAACACGAGCATTATGCAGGGTGGGAAAGAACATAGCACAGCCAGCCAACGCCATCTGAGTGCCATTCCTGGGGCAGGAAGGGAAAGGAACACAAGTTAAGAGAATCAGCTGACATTTGTGCTCATTATAGTGAGCTGTACTAGCACTGCTGATAAAGTAATGTGTATATTTTCCCCTTTCTCAGAGTGCTGATTCTCCTCCTGCAGCCTGGAGAAGCTTCACTAGCCCTGCCTCCCACATAGCCAGCATGAATTTGTCAAAAACAAATCATTCCAAACCAACTTAATTTCCTTCTTTGATGGGTTACTGGCTAAGTACATGGGGGAAAGCAGTAGATGTAATACATCTTGATTTTAATAAGGCTTTTGACACAGCTTCACAACACTCTCATAAGCAAACTAGATAAATATGAACTAGATGGAATTACTAGAAGATGGATGCAAAACTGGTTGAAAGACCACACTCAAAGATATCAATGGTTCACTGTCAAACTGGAAGGACGTATTTAGTGGGGTTCCACAGAGGTCAGTTCTGGATATGGTACTATTCAATATTTTCATTAATGACTTGGATAATGGAGTGGAAAGTATGCTTACAAGTTGTGCAAATGACAAGTGCAAGTACTTCACTTAGGAAGGACAAATCAAATGCACAACTACCAAATATACAAACTACCAAATGGGAAAAACTAGCTAGGCAGTAGTGCCGCTGAAAAGGATCTAGGAGGTTATAAAACATCACTAAGTTGAAGATTTTGTCACGAATATTTTTAGTAAAAAGTCAGGGATAGATCAGGGGCAATAAACAAAAATTCACAGAAGCTGTGACTTCTCCCTGATTTTTACTAAAAATAATTATCTATGAAAAAAATGGGACTGACTGGGATTTGGGTGGGTGGGATGAAAGCAACGAGGCAGGGCGCCCCTCCAGTGCCTGCAGAGGCTCAGTGCTCCAGGGCCCCGTCCTGCTGCCCACAGCAGCAGGGAGCTCCAGGGACCCCCTCCACCCCACCCATGGCTGCTCAAAGCTGCAGGGGCTGCCAGCGGCAGCTTGGATCTCCCTGCTGCCCGATGAACACTCTCACCATCTGTGGTAGCTGAGAGCTCCTGGAACATCCCCCCCTACTCCCTGGGCGTCCATGGCACCTGGAACAACCCGCACCAGCCGGGAGTTCCTGGAACATTGCCGTCCGTCTGTGGCAGCTGAGAGCTCCAGGGATTTCCCACCCCCACTGCATGTCGGAGCTCTGGATCTCCCCTTCCCCATGGCAGGGAGTTGCTGGCTGCCAGATCTTGCCCTGCCCCCTCCAGCTGAAGCAAAAAATGTCATGGAGGTCGCAGGAAGTCATAGATTCTGTGACCTTGGTGACAATCTTATCCTTAAATATCACATATTGAATGTGAATCAACAATGTGATGTAGATGTGAAAAAGGCTAAAATTCTGGGGCACATTAAGAGAAGTATTTTATGTAAGACCTAAGAGGTAATTGTCCCACTCTAACTCTACTCGGCCTCAGTGAGGCCTCAGCTGCAGTAGTGTCCAATTCCAGGCACCACACTTTAGGAAAGATGGACAAATTGGACAGAATCCAGGAGGACAGCAACCAAAATGAAAAGGTTTAGAAAAGCCTGACCTATGAGGAAAGGTTTAAAAAACTAGACATTTCGTCTTCAGAAAAGATGACTGGGTGGGACCTCAGAACAGTCTTCAAATAATGTCAAAGGCGGTTATAAAGAGGACTGTTCTCCATATACTCTGAAGGTAGCAACAGCAATGGGGTTAATCTGCAGCAAGGGACATTTAGGTTATATATTACATAAAACTCTCTAACTTTTAAGTGTAGTTAAGCTCTGGAACAGGCTTCCAAGGGAGACTATGGAATCTCACTCATCAGAAGTTTTTAAGAACAGGTTGGACAAACACCAGTCAGATGGTTTAGGATTACTTGGTCCTGCTCTAGCGAAGGGGACTGGACTCTATGACTACTCAGGGTCCCTTCCAGCCCTACATTTCTATGATTCTATAATGAAATTCAGTACCTGCAGCATAAGCTCCCAGTATGCCAGTCACCACCATCAACTGAACACATGATCCAAGTGCTCCTCGAACTTTTGAGTGGGAGATTTCAGAAATATACACCTAAAATATTAAAAAATAAGTTTTTAAAAATAAAAACAGTTGGTATCGAAAAGACCTTGTTAAAATACACCCACATTATCCCAATATGAACCATAAGCAGATACACTTGAATGACTAGAACCAGCAGTGACACTTTTGGGAATTTACATTGGTTCCATGAAAGGACCTGCTAAAAATACCAAACAAACATGCCAAAAATTGATAGAAATCAAAATTGCATAGAAGACGGAGTTAGCATCAGAGAGGAGGAAACATTTTGCTGAACGTGATCTACAAAATAAATCCATGATTCTGCTAATAGATACACAGGTGGAGCCTCAGACAATTCCACTGACTTGAATGGGGCTCTCCACAACATGAGGATTCACCTGCACACAACTCTTTGTAGGTCAGAGCTTAAGACTTTAGCATTTTAATTCATATACATAAAAAACCCCACCAACTCCATACGTCCTATTCAGAAACTGGAAATCCAACTTTGCCAGCTCCTGCCCCAGCATACATTATACTGGCAGTATCACACTTATTACTGACTCCAGATGTTAGTGGGATTCTATGTACAGGGTTCGACTATTATGGAGGTGTCTGCCATGGCCCGATAGTTAAGACAGAGATAAGTTTTGCATATAAAGCAGAGATTCATCTTCTTTGTTACATGTGAAGAACATACTGGATCCTCCACAAATTATATCCCTTACTCTACTGGCAGAGAATGAGTTTTCTAAGAATTTACAAGTAAATCTGTTCAATTAACTCAGATAAGTTCATTTTAAGATAATCCCATAAGAAACTTCACATTGGGTCAGGATTGGCAATTTCCTGGGGGAAAAAAAAAAAGTTTAGGACATGGTGCTAGCAAATACTAATTTAAACTGGGAAAGTAGGGAAAATAATTGCATTAGTGTCCAGCAAGCATAGGACGAATCTTTTCATGCTGTGGACACCTCCATACAAAACCGAGGAATAGACTCCATCAAAGTTAGTCTTCTGTTACAGAATGCTGCATGGCTAAATGGACCTGGACTGGTAGCCTGCAATTCTGTATGCTTCAGATTGCTTAATGCTTCAAAGCCTACACCTCTGTATTATGGTCATTTTCATATCATCACATTTTCTTCACTTTTGTTTACAAAATATTGAGAACTGAAATGAGTCATGACATCATAATTACATATTATTACACCCACTGTAGTTTTATTTTTTGTTTGTATAACCCTGCTGGTTTATGTAAACACAATTTGAACGTGTAACTAAAACTAAGTGTAATGTGGTGTGCATTAAACAGTTTTTCAGCTAGAAAAAGCCTTAAATTAGGACTACATTTGTTTTTACTTGGGGGGGGGGGGGGGGGGAAACGACACGCGAGAGAAAGAGAGAATAGAATTAATGGTCTTTTATGCCATTTTTCATCATAAGACAGTTTCTTTGGCAAGGGGAGACAAAATAAGTGTTCTTTCAGATATGGGCCCTTTGTAGAATTTTCTCTTTCAAAGTTGCTGTCTCTTATGTTCTCAATGGTGCTGGAGCCAGAGACTAATTAACTGAGGGCAGCCTGTGGCCTCAGTCCTATAGAACAGAAAAGGGCAGCCATTTTGAAAGTGAACAGCTCGGAGAGTTTTGCTGAATGCATTCTACCAACAAAACTTTCAGTAGTGGAAAACACAGCTACAGTACTATCAACCCCAAGTGTCCAAAAATAATGTTAGGCCCCCAGCCCGCCACCAAAAAATCATGATTTTTTGTAAGTGTCATGATTTAAGCCATTAATGAATTTTGGGCTTTTTATTTGCCCTCTGATTCCTGAGACTTAAGGTTACACTCACTTTACAACACTGAACACAGCAACAAAAAATTACCATTAATTCTAGAAGGATCCCTTCAAAATTACCAATTATATTAGATATACTCACCCAGGAGGACAAAAGGGAGGGGGAGAGTGATGGTAGGGGAAACTGAGGGTAGGTGAGAGGGGGGAAAACTAGTGTGCGTGCATGTACAGGGGAAATTGGAGCTCAGGAGGTAGCAATAAACAGAGGTATACAGTCTGCCTGCTTTGCACTGCTCCAAAACGCTGTAAAGCAGCCACAGCCTACTGGTGAACCTGACCCTAGAAGTTTAGGATCTTTCTAAAACTTCTTATAGAGGTTTTTAATAAATATCACATGGTAACTTGAATACATAAAGAGTAAACAAGAACAAACAAATATTAAGAAGGACAAGGACATTCCTGAACAAAGACTACGTTAAAATTGAGTGAAGACAAAAAATAAATTACGATATAAAAAAATATTTTAAAAAATGATGTTGCACTTATCTCACTAACAAGTATAATAAACCCATGGAATTCAGAGTTAATATCTAACTGAAAAGAAATCCAAACATACTGAGGACTGGAAATGCCATTGGGAAACCCAAACCACCTTAGCTTTGCCTTTCAGAGACACCAAGAGTAAAGATGAATTACATTTCTTTCAAGTCAGTGTTACCTAATCTAAGATTGTAAAAAAATAATATGCTATGATCATAGTCATATGGTTATTGCATGATGTCACTACAAGGCAGAGTTAAGGTTATATGGGTGCCTAGTTGTGGTGCCCTCCTGGTTTTAAGATTTATTTATTTATTTTTTTTAAATCTCATGCAAGATTTTTACAGACTATGCTGAATTAAAGAAAAAAAGAAATAGAACATGTTTCACTTACTGGAACAACAAGTGAAGTAATGCCACTGGCTAACCCAGTCAATATTCGTCCAGTGTAAAGCATCCAGACATTCTGGGCAGATATGATAATTGTAAATCCAGAGACATAGGGTATTGAGCACAGCATCAGACTCAGCTTCCTCCCAACTTTATCCACCAGATAGGCTCCCAGCACTCCTCCAGCAGCAGCTCCTAATGTTACTACAGACTTCAGAAACAAGCACAGAAATATATAAATGAACTATACATTCTATAGCCTTTCAGAAACATTAACCATTGCTTTTTGCTTTAAAAGAAGATGTGCAGAAGTCATTAGACTAGCTTACCTAACCATTCATAAACTAGTGCATTTTCAACATTAGCCAGGATACCAATTTTAACACCCTTATGAAATGTACCCAAAGATCATTAACCTGCCACAAAAAGATGGATCAGTTTTAGACAGATTTAATTATATCCTTGATATAAAATGAAAATATCTTGCAGTGGAAGAGAAAGATAGTAGCTAGTGTCAGTTAAAAACAGAACTACCAGGCATCTTTTTAGAAAGGACAATTTACAATGTTTGAAAGGCTCAGGACAACGAGTGGCCTGTTTGCTTGTCCTGAGGCCTCAATTGTTAAGAGATGCTGCCTGAGTAGTGGCACAGCAAACTGCTGTATCATGCTTTGTTTCCAATATAGAGTAACCTCATTTAGTAATGAGAGAGGGGAGCTCAGTCTCCATGGCTCATTTAATCTTTGGCTGTTCCACTGGAACTGCCAAGAGTAGGCCAGTTAGGGCCAAGTGCAACGAGTTCATAAAATGGGGCAGAAAACTTGAAATTCATTTCACAAACTACCAAACAGCCTCCAGATGAAAACAACTTTCTGTCACTCAGACTAAAATGTGAACGAATTATCTAGAGCTAAATGACTCCATATTCCATTATTAAACCCCAAAGCTGCCTTGTCCCATAGAAACAGATAGTTTTCTCAAAATAGATCTAACCCGCAACTGAAAATGTGAATTTCTTCTTACCAAATCAGTAAACACACTTTATGATAAAGCATTTTGCAGAGACTTACCCCAAACCATGATGCTTCATTGGTGTCTAATCTTAATTTAGGGTCACTAATTTTCTTCAAATCTGGAATAGCTGGTGAACTGTAACCTAGGACAAATCCAAAACTGAGAGGCCCCAAAACAGCAGCAAATGTGGCCAAATATAGCTTCCTGTTCTGGACTTTGCTGTAAAAGAGCCAGACATGAGTCAAACAGAAATTCTGCATGTGTAAACAACTGTTGGGTTCTCACGTTACTGCAAAAGCCAAAGATAATTCTGCTTTATATGCACAAATTGTGTGACTTGGTCAATCAAATATGTTAATAGATCAGTTAAATGTTTCAGAATGCTTTATAATTAAACTAGAATCAGAACACTTTGAACTTAAAGAGCTCTTTCCATCCATACATCTCAACATGCTTTTCAAAAAATAGGGAAAAAGATAAATGACTTCACTGAGATCATATTGTAGGAGTGGCAAAACTGGAACAGAATCCATGTCTCTCAAGTCCCAGTCCCAATCCCCCAGACCATACTACCTCCAGATTTTACTCCTTACTCTGTTGCTTTCAAAATCCCACTCTCTTATTTGACTTCCCAGAGCCACTATAACCTGTTCAGAATCCTGTTACAAATATAATCACATCAACCTTGTCCCCAGGGGCCTACACTTGTTCATGATCTGCTACAAGACTTGCCTTTGTTTTCATCACTGCTTATACTCCTATTTAACTTGGCCAGCTCTTTTACCCCAAAACTGCATTTTCTCTGACCCCTTCTCATTCCTCTCTTCAATATCCTTCCTACTAAGAAGCTGGTGTAATAGAGCACTCTTCCCTCTTTCATAGTTTTCAAGGCCAAAAAGGGACCATTATGATGTTTGATTTGACCTCTAGTATCACATAGGTGACAGAATTTCACTAGCACTTGTGATTGAGCTAGAGCTGTGTTTCTCAGCGACCGGTCCATGGACTGGCACTGGTCCCTGAGATCTCCCTAACACAGTCTAGGAAGCTTGTCCCGGATATCAAAAAGGTTGAGAAACACTGAGTTAGAGCAAATCTTTTAGAAGACATCCAGACGTACATCCAATCCCTTTTTAAGTGCTGTTTAAAACTTACCACCTTCGCTCTGTTTTCAGTCCGACAGAGGTCAACTAGCCCTTTAGGCATATCTACTCAGCTGTCCCCAGAACTCAGACTGACATTTTTCCATATTACTCACTGTGCTCACTGGTATGCCTCAGGAGAGAGTTGCAAGAATGCTACATTATAAAACTACACTGTATTATTTGAGGTCTGTTATGTTGTTCTCGGAGAGCTCTCTCAAAACTGATTTTACCTAATTGACAAATTCACTAAAAGTAGGAAAAAGAACTCAAATGAGAGCTAGAGTCTCAATGGAGCCTAGCCAGATGCAGGGCCAAATATTCCAAAGCCAAATGGGATGCAGACTGAAGCCTCACTTGGGAAGGAGCAACCCAAATCTAGTGTCAGCCAGGAAATGCAGTGCCTCCAGCTCAGCAAAGCTAGAGCTCTTACCTCAGGTAGGCATCCAGCTCAATGTAGCTCTCAGCAGGCGCCAGCAGGGATTGGGATTCCTCTGCGGCCATTTCTCTCTTTCTTTGTTTTTTAAAAGGAGCACTGTCCTGGCAACGACAGTCAGGTGAGCCTCGTCTCAGCCTAATAAAATAAAGGGACAGGCAGCAAGGAGAGTCACGAGACTGCTGGAGGTGTGGAAGGCTACACACCCCTCCCTGTAGGGCTAGGGAAGAGGGGGTACACTCCAGGGCTCAGGGCCTCCTCCACGGGGCTAGGGGACGGGGAGGAAGGGGGCTACACCCCGGAACTCGGGTCAGAGTCTAGGGGGCGTACAAAGAGAACACAGCACACAGCGCTTGGAAGGAGCTAGTCACTGCTCAACGATGGGCAGCAGCCCAGCTCTCCCCTAGGCTGTGAGGACTGCGCCCCCGTCCCCCGGTCTCTCAGAGAGGAACCAGCTGCCGCCCAAAGCCCCGGCACCGGGGGACAGACCGAAGAGCGGACGGACGCCCGGACACCCAGACGGTCCGTTTCCGCTCAAGGCCCCGTGCGGCGTTTCCGCGGTGTCTAGACGCGGAGGACCGAGCGGATGGGCCGGCTCGGAGCGGAGTCCCGGGCTGCACGTCCCTTGTAGCCCGACTGCGCTCCCCCGTCCCTCACAGCCCGGCCCCTCTGCCTGGGGGCGGGCCCGGCGTGGCGGACGGAAGTAGCGGCAGCCAGGGCGCAGGACGATGACGTCGACGCGCCGGAAGCCGCTCGGGCTGGCCGAAGCTGTGGAGTCTGCGGTAGGATCTGGTCTGGTGGCGGCAGGTTCGACCCCTGGGGGAGGGGCGGGGCAGGACCCGACTTCATCCCGCAGGGTCCCAGCTGCCTCCTCGCAATCGCAAGGCCCCGCTGACCTCCGCGGGGGCCACGGGAAGGGATCGAGGCATGGGGTCCCAAGGCCTCGGCCATCGCCCGCTGGGCGGGAGCCTGGGGTGCAGCGGCGTGGCTGGGGTTGTTGACGAGGTAATGACCGAATCTCCCTTTCGCTGCTGCAGGAGAAATGGCTGCAGAGGAATCCCAGCGCCTGCTGGGCTCCGGGGAGCCAAGTGAGCCGTGGCTGCTGTCTGCCGAGAGACTCCCTGCGCCTGACAGCTATCTAAAGTAAGTGTTCCCGTTTCCCCAGCCAGGGGCGTTCCGCACTGCACAGCGTAGCTGGCCAGCCTGCCTTGCTGCCTTCGCCCTCCCCACGCTTACACAGTCACCACACACACTCGATCACCATGCGCCTTCCTGGCCTTGGAATCAGTGAAAACCGAGTTCTGGCCTGCAAGCGTGCCCAGGCTGGAAATCGTTATACAGCTGGTGCTACGTTTGTCCTTTAACAAAGGGCTACACTTTTACATAGTCCAGGTTTTAGCAAGCCTTGCGAGAAGTTGCCTGGATGAGCAGGTTTTGACAGAAAAGTGGTCAGAAAGTGTCTGATTATTGGAGTCTGTTCTGTATTTGGCAAACTGTATGTGTAACACATTATTTATTACCACTGACACTAAAAGCAATAGACTGTTAAGTTAGCGGCTTGACCAAAATCAGTAACGAAACAAATGCTGGAAAACTCAGATAACAATTTTTGCAACATTTCTATACACAAGAAATGGGTGGGCCAACCTGTATTTTAAAGCTTTTTGTTCTACTCAAAATATTTAGAATAACTAGTCAGAAACCAGCACAGATTTTGGTTAAAAGAAAACATAGGATTGAGTTTCATTTCTTGGTCCATATAAGATAACTACTGGCTCTAGCTATCATCTGCATACACCAAACAAGGTTAAGAGATTTTAAGGAGCTGATATAGTCTTTACATGAAAACCCTTCACCAGAGGATGACGGAAGTAACTGTGAGAAATGAACAAAACCAATGTTAAACTGTGGTCATAATGTCAGCTGTTTTTCTGTAATTAACTTTCCTTTTACTCATCTACAATAAATACGAAGCACTTAATTAAACCAAAAGTGATATAAGCACTTCCAAATATTTGACTTCTATTAATTTGGAAGCCATTATTAATCTTGAGAGAAGTAAATTCTTGTTACCAATAGGTGAATGTGCCTGTAAAATAAGCTGTTCTTCATACAAGTCTGCTGTCGCTTTGTCATTGTCTATGTTTGGGAAAACCTGTAGGTATTTTGTTGCACCAATGCTGTGTCAACAGTGGAAACTATGGTGTAGACTGAACAGATTTACATAGTATTAAAAAGACTTCTCTCTGCACAATAACTTCTGTTCTTTGTAGCACTGGTGCAGAAAAAGCTACGTTTTCCTAGCATAGGGGAGGCTATGGATAGATACAGTCTGGATCATGTAATATCTTCATAAAAGCCTTCACAACTATTCTTTATCCTTTCTCCTTGGAATGCTTTTAGGACGCATCTTTTTTAAAAAATATTTGCTATTAGAGACAAATTTATTACAGATTCTTGTGGTCTTAAATTAATGCCTTTTCAGTACGTTGGATTTTGATTTCTAGAGAGTAGGTTCAACTAGCTGTCTAATAGGTTAACCAGTGTAACTGGCTAGCGAGAGACTCTTTGAAAGAATATAACTCATGGTGATTTTTAGTGACTTCTGCTTGAAGTGTTGCTTATTTGTCTATGCCTTTAAGAATCTGTATCTTATGGAGGCTATGCATAAAATCTTATGTACCTCAGTTTTGGTGTGATATCCTGCCTGATTCCATAGAGTTAAATCAAAGGAAGCTATAAGGAGGAAACCCACAGGATAAGAAACAGTGACAGAGACCCTTGGAGTAAACAGCTTCAAAAGGAGTGAAGATAAACAATGGGTGAGCCATTAATTGGGAAGAAGCTACCTACCTGGCTCCATCCAAGTTAGAATGGTTTACTCTTCCCAAGACTAAACCTAGGATCAAAGGAGGCTACTTAATCATTGCAGGACTTCAGGCCTAGAAAAGAGAGTAGGTTGAGTGAATTGCCAGGGAGCATCAGTGAGAGCTGACGGCATGCCAGGAGAGATGCAGACTGAAACACAACAGCCTGCTTCTCCCAACCCAGAGATGGAACTAATGAGCTAGATAAAACATACCTAAAAGTTGGCAAGGAAAGATTAAGGGTTAGGTAAGGGAAAATATACATATAGATATTCATTGGTTTTACCCTTGTGTTTTGTTTTGAAGAAGCTGTTTAATGGAAGGGCTTACAAATGAAAAACCCACCTGGACCTGTTGCATTAACACATTGGGAAACAGGGCAGCTGCTACTCAGAGATCTAGGCCCAGCATAGTTGAATGGCATGGTTCTACCCAAAGAGGGGTGAAGGTAGTGAGGCCTATACTCAAAAGGGACTAAAAGGGATCTAAAGCACAGTTTTCCCTGTAATCACAAAACTAGTCCTTAGTAATAGACAAACATTAACTTTCTATGGCCAAATATATTTCCTAAAACCATTGAATCTACTTTGCAAATGTTCTATATTTATCTATTGAATGCCTGAAAGGTTTCTTTTTTGTACACTGACATCAATATGTGAAGTTGAGAATCCTGATAAATCAAATGATTAAAGATGAGAAATTTTTACATTCTTTTTTAACAGAACTAATGCAGTATTTTGATATATCACAGGTAAATTTTTCCATAACCTTATGGAGAAAAAGGACTTTGAAGCATGGCTTGATAACATTTCTGTTACATTTCTCTCTCTGACGGACTTGCAGAAAAATGAAACTCTGGATCACCTGATTAGCTTGAGTGGAGCAGTGCAGCTCAGGCACCTCTCCAATAACCTAGAGATTCTCCTCAAGCGAGACTTCCTCAAACTCCTTCCACTGGAACTCAGTTTTTATTTGTTAAAATGGCTTGATCCTCAAACCTTACTCACATGTTGCCTCGTGTCAAAACAGTGGAATAAGGTTATAAGTGCCTGTACAGAGGTATGGCAAACTGCTTGTAAAAACTTGGGTTGGCAGATAGATGATTCTGTTCAGGATCCTCTGCACTGGAAGAAGGTTTACTTGAAGGCTATTTTAAGAATGAAGCAACTGAAGGACCATGAAGCCTTTGAGACATCCTCATTAATTGGACACAGTGCCAGAGTATATGCACTTTACTATAAAGATGGACTTCTTTGTACAGGTAGGAAGCCCAGTAGCCTTGGAGTCTATTATGATGCTTAAACATTTCTCATCTTTGAGCTTTACTATTTGTTTGGTAACAATATAGTTTGTTTAATCTGATAGCAGTGCTGAGGAGGGACGGAATTGCAAGGAGTGAAGGTGGGA
Source organism: Emydura macquarii macquarii (assembly GCF_026122565.2). Lineage (NCBI taxonomy): Eukaryota > Metazoa > Chordata > Testudines > Chelidae > Emydura > Emydura macquarii. Next base: position 273,398 of record NW_027130828.1, read on the forward strand.
AGCTGGGAGGCCAGGCACCTAACACTTAAGTTAAAACTATTGCCGTTGTGTTTCAGTGTAATGTTGAGACTTCATCAGTCCCTGAAAATGAGGACTTTCCCACTCATGTAGGGTGACTTATTTAATGAGGAAATACTTCATTTTAGACAAACATGATGAAAAGTCCAGTATAAGATTGGAAATTAGATGTCACTTTAATGTGCCCAGCTATCTTGTTCTTAAACTGTAGGTTCAGATGACTTGTCTGCAAAGCTGTGGGATGTAAGCACAGGGCAGTGCATATATGGTATCCAGACACACACTTGCGCTACAGTGAAGTTTGATGAACAAAAGCTTGTAACAGGATCCTTTGATAACACAGTAGCCTGTTGGGAATGGAGCTCAGGGGCCAAGATCCAACATTTCAGAGGGCACACAGGTGCAGGTATGTTGAGCTCTTATTCAACTTTTAAGTCCATCAGTCAAATTGTGAATTTGTCCCAGTCAAATTAGAAATTGAGATTGGAGTTGAACCGTTGTACATGAGACACTGCTACTTCTGCTGTGTGCAAGTTTAATATTGTGAATCATGTATCTCTCATCTTTGGCGTAAGTTCTAGGCTTAGGTACACCCTGGCCTGTAGGGACATGGACACAATACAAGTGGCATAGTTCTACTAGGTAGCCGACAGAATATTTGGTGCCTGCTCAGTCTGACATGGAGCATAATTCACCCGGGCCTCTACATCATAAGCTGGGGGACCCCTCACATCTCTCTTCCTGTGGAGGGGATAACAGCAGATATAATAGGTTGCAGTAGCAGCTGCAGCTCCACACCCTCTCTCCATCCCTCTTGCAAGTCTCCTTCATGTACAACTTGGTTATTTGGGCTGGTCCCTGGAACCACAGTTTGCCCTTTTGAGTTGAAAGGGTATCTGGAATTTACTAATCTTGCTGTGTAAACATGCCCATTTAGAAATTCATCCTTCACGAAATGACAGGAGACTGCCCAACAGAACAGTTGAGGTTTTAAATGTAGTAAACTTTCTTTTTGGATGAGCTAAGACTTTTCAGAAGTAGGATATTTAAAACAAAATGACTTCTAGAACACCTACAATGGGGACTGGCCTAAATAACTAGATTATTCTACACTTAATTCATACACCAGTCAAAAAAAACCCAAAAACCCTGCTAATTGAGATACTGAGATAACTTCATGGAGAAGAACCAATAGCCTCAGGATCTAAGCTTTAAGGGGTGAAAACAACAGATTAATGTATCCAAATTTAAAGTAACCATTCAGTCTGTTTGAACTATTAGAACCTTTGAAGATTGAAGTTATTAGTCTTGGCCTGGTAATTCTTATCTGAGGTGGATACATGTGGAGGGTAGTGCTATTCATTGAAAATCCTTCTTGCTTGTAGTTTTTAGTGTGGATTACAACGATGAACTTGATGTTCTGGTCAGTGGTTCTGCAGACTTCACTGTGAAAGTATGGGCCTTATCAACAGGGATGTGCCTGAATACACTTACTGGACACACTGAATGGGTCACTAAGGTAGGTTTGACTTAATGTAGTCAAATCTTGCTTTGCAAGACACCATGCCTGTGTGTGTTTTGCACACATCCCATGTCTCCTCAAGTGGTACTCTTTCACTTGCACCCATGGAGGGTGTGGGGGAGGGGTGGGCTGTCAGTAACCATCATCAGAGATCAGCACTTGACAAAGGGGTTGTCATTTGTGATTCATCAAAGAAAATTGCTGTTAAGATGTTACAAAATAACCTTTCAGCAGAAGAGAGGTAAGGTGGGGGAAGGTAATATCTTTTATTGAACCAACTTCTTTTAGTGAGAGAGACAAGCTTTTGAGCCACAGAGCTCTTCAGGTCTGGGAATGGTACTAAAAGTAGTTACCTCACCCTCCTTGTCTCGCTAATATCTTGAGACTAACATGGCTACAACTACATTTCAGCAGCAGAGGCACTTAGCAAAGTTACAGTTAAAACTTTCAATCCACTTACATGAAATAGTACTTATTGAAAAGTGAATGGAATGATTAGGGTTCAGTGTCTGATTCCAGGAAAAAGTGTGATTGTACTGAAGCCAAGCTACCCTGAAAGGTATAAATACAATGAAAAAAGTGCTGCTTGTCTGTAAAGTGTACAGTCAAAATAAAGGTGAACATAGTTTTCTTAAATAAGGAAACTGGAATGCTTAGTTCTTAGCTGCTCAGGGGGATTCTAATGCCCAGTTTAACATGAAAGGGTTTTCTATCAGTGAGTTGTCAGCAGAGGGAACACAAAGACTTACTTGTTCTGGGTTTCTTTTTGATGACTAAGTATTCTTCCTTAAAAGAACCTGTGCCCCAAAGGCACAATGATAGCAGAATTGTATTTAAATCTCCATTACTCAAAATGTCAAACCAGAGACATTTTTAGACTAAATTTGGATAGGTAATTTAACATCTTACAAAATAAGGAATCTGTTTAGTGAGGTCTAGACCTGTTTAACTATTTCTTCAATTGCAGGTGGTTTTGCAGAAGTGTAAAGTTAAATCTCTCATGCATAATCCTGGGGATTATATTCTTTTAAGTGCAGATAAGTATGAAATCAAGGTATGTACTGTGTCTGTCTAAATATGTACCACAGTGCAGGGAAGTATAGTATTTTCTGCATTTAGGGCATGCCTTGGAGCTTTTAAGAGCACATAGGCCGCATAGAAAAATCCATCAGTGAAGAGTTGTATATAAGAAAAACAGGTCTTTGAAAGCTAGTAGTGGTTCTGTGCTTTTCTTCATGTTTTAAGACTGAGTACCAAATGGCTGGGTGTGAATTAAATGGATAGACTGAGTTTCTAGTAAGGCATAAGTCCAAGTGCCTTCAGTCCCTGCCAAATGTACTTTGTTGCAAACGCTTCTTCAGTAGAGATGTGTATGGGTTGTGGGGGAGGAGTTAGAGCTGCACAATGTTTCTCATAAGTGTGCTCACTGGGACTTTATTAATCTTCTGATTGGGTAGAGAAAGCTAATACAGTTAAGAGGACTAGCAATGTTTTTTGATGAAACATTTGTTATTGCTAAACCTAGCCTGTTGTTTTTGTTCACTTAATCTGTATGCAAGAGACTTCGAGTATTAACCAAAAAACACACACATACTAAGACACATACTATCAATATTACTATTCTTCTGTAGACTGAAAGCAAGGAAACCCAAAACCACCAAGTGCTTTCTGTAGTCAGGAACTCCACTTCCAGAAATTGTCTGAAATATGTTTAAATTCACTAGTTGGTGGTGGTCCAGAATGACCACCACATAAACAAGTGCAAAGCAATCATTGTCCGTTTGTTCATGTAGCAATTTACAGATTGCGATGCTTTATAGCAGGGGTGTCAAACTTGCTGATGGTGTTGGGCCAAATTCTCATAAACTGCACTTCACAGGGGCCATGCAATACCTTCTGCCGAAAAATTCAGGCCAACTTCCCCTTTTTGGTGGCGTGGCATCAGCCCTTTTCGGCGGCGGGATTTCGCAGGGGACTGTGTTGCCAGACTGAGTGCATTGCCGCTTTAAGGGATTTCTCTGCGTCCAGCATCGATGCTTTAAGACATTTCACGGACTCTTAAACTGGCAATGCCGTAGGCAGAGAAATCTCTTTAAGTGCCAATGCCTTCACTTTGGGCAGCAGCATGTCTCAAAAAAACTGGCTGGACCAAAAAGGTTCGGCCCGCGGGCCGTATGTTTGACACCCTTGCTTTATAGTCTGAGAAACTGGATTTTTTTTAATTGTAGATTTGGCCTATTGGAAGAGAAATAAACTGCAAATGCTTAAAAACCCTGACTGTATCTGAAGATCGCAGCATCTCACTGCAGCCCAGACTGCACTTTGATGGTAAATACATAGTGTGCAGTTCAGCTCTAGGATTGTACCAGTGGGACTTTGCCAGCTATGATATTCTCAGGTAAATCTTTCAGTTTGAGACTAATGTGAATGTGAAGCTTTACTGTTGAGGTTTAAAAAACAATCTTGTTGAAAATCGGTAGGGTAGACTTCCTGGAAACACAGATATAGAACACAGTGGCTGCATATCACACACAATCTTGATGTGAAAATGTTATAAACATGTACTTGGATTTAATTGACCCACTTTCATCCTAGTTTAACAAAATAGGCCTTACTCTGTCAATTATTGCATAATCCACTGTTACACTAGTTCTATCTTGCCCCGTAGGCTCTAATACCCCCTTCTGTTTCTGATGGGAATAGTCTATATTGTGACTTTTCGGTCTAAATCACTGACCTGGTTCACTGCAGTTGTGTAAATAAGAACCAGCAGTGGCAGGGAGCTTGCTTCCGGAGGGAGAATATCTCATTGCTCTGTAGTGACTCATTTGACCACACTGGGGAGCCATTTGGTGGGAGGAGGCAGCATAAGGACCATCCCTCTGGTGGTAGTGTTGAGCTTGAGACATTGTATCATAAAACCCCTAAGAATTTAGTGGAATGATGTAGTCAAATATCCTGCAAACTGCAGGTGGGGTTGTCAGAAGAGATGATTAAAGTCTGTTCGGGCCTTACTCTTAATTGTATGCTCAGTCCCAGAATAGTGTTGACATCCAAGATCATAATTTCCCAAGAATAGGATTTATTATGGAAATACTGACATCTCTAACTATAGTGGCTTGAAGGAGACTAGATCATTCAACCAACTGTGGCTCTAACCCAAAAGAAAAGCACAATTTTCCTTTGGTTACCTGTCTTTGGGTAATTTCACCTCTTAACCTGGCTTCAAATATAACTTTGTGGAACATTTTCTAAGAAGAAGGCGTGGTTCTAGAGCAGCCTCTAGGGCAGAAGGGAGAGAACTCCATAGAAGTGAGGGATTTCCTCTTAGGAACACTGGGTACAGTTTTCAGAAGTGCTTAAGTCTCACTGACTTTCAGTGAGATTTGGGCTTCAAGACCGAGATCCTCAAAGGGTATGTAGGAGTCTACCTCCTACTGAAATCAATGGGAGTTAGGCACCCAAGGATCTTTTGAGAATCTGGGTCCAAAGGCGTAGGCAGCTTTTGAAAATCTTACCCTATGTTTTTCAATTTGGCACTTGAGTATAAGCATTTCAGCTCGAGGGTTCCTGTTTAAGGAAACCACTTTTTAAAAAAGAAAAAAAAAAAGATTAAGGATACGTTGAAGATAGCAAATGTAATTTTGTTCCCCAAATGAAATCACTGTTTAATTGCTTTCTATTTGCATTATAAACTTAAAAGACAATGAATCTCACTTTGTATGGTGATGAGCACATTAAGGCCCTGATTGCTGTTAGTGTCATACAAATAGTCTGACTGGATTATTAACCTAAAAAAAAGTTTAAAATTTAATCTGTTAAAGCAGTTTTAATTTATTTCAGCTTGGAGAGAGCCACTAGCATCCTCTTGTTTCTGCTTTGTGCCTCTCTAGTTTCCTATACTAGAAAAAGGCTGAGTTGCAAGGGAACTAAATAACTTGTCTTAATATTCATTTCCAAAAGACACTCTTCTCTACCACCAGTACTAAGCGCATTTTAAATTATCATACAGATTTCTAACCAACAATAGAAAAGCTAAATTGAGAGCTGTGGGAGAGGGGTGGGAAGGGTAAAACTGGCTCCAGACTCATCCTGTCCTGTATTCTTTCTAGGTTTTATAATGAGACCTCCTCTTTGTAACTAACACCTAACTGTCTTCCCTTCTCCTAAAGGAAAGAGTAGATTTCCCTGTCCACAATGTGTGAAGTGAAAAAAAATAAATATCAAAGAGTCAGGAAGGGGAATACTTTTTTAAACCACTGTTAATCTAAGATGCTAGTAACAAGTGAAGAGTAATATTACCTTGAGACAGTCACTGCCCGACAAAAGACAGATTATTAATGTAAATAGTTAATCAGCATCTCAAATTAGATATTTTTTATAAGTCAGCTGCATTTCTGCCTGAGATCACGAGGGGGCATTACATTCTTGTTTGACCTTGCCAAAACAATACTGAATTCCCTAAATAGATTTATGCCAACCTTTCTTCCCTTATTTTCAGATACAACTATCTTGACTGGTTTGTGCCTTTTTAAAAATTGGAATGACACTTGAGCTACAAAAATTTCACAGATTCCTTCATTGGATTTCTAAGGATGGCAAGCTTTCTGTAAACTAAAAGTGCCTACACATTTAGGATGTGTGGTACCACAGTGAATTAATGCAGTCCTTCCTCATGGAAAGTTAACCAAAACCAAGTCTGATATTAAGAGGAAGGCTTTTGGTTAAGATCCACAGTCATGAAGTTTGAAATGGGCAATCTTAAATACACAGAGCCTGAACTGGAATTACAGACCTGGATTAGGGTGTATTAGCAGCTCTTTAGGGAAACTCATATGTATTTATTCCTTAAATCATTCTTTTCTTAGATTCCATTTTTCTTTCTCTGTAGATGCATATAGGGAATGAAGGGAATAAGGCAAGCTAGGTAATATACAGTGATACAGATTCTGATTTAAACACTGTCTTGTCTTTCAGGGTCATCAAACCTCCTGACTTTGCAAACTTGTCCTTACTGGGCTTTGGAAATATATTTGCCCTATTGTTTGATAACAAATACTTGTATATAATGGACTTGAGGACAGAAAAACTAATTAGCCGCTGGCCACTGCCAGAATATAGGAAGTCAAAGAGAGGTTCGAGCTTTTTGGCTGGTGAAATGTCTTGGCTAAATGGACTAGATGGCCAAAATGACACGGGCCTGGTTTTTGCCACCAGCATGCCAGACCACAGTATTCATTTGGTATTGTGGAAAGAACATGGTTGAAGAGGTGGCATATGGCAGGATCTTCATAAATCTGGGACTGGCAGCAGTGTGTCCATGAAAGAAGACTTTGCATGAACCAAAGTTGCACACCTAATGGTATCATCATGCAATGCACAATCATTTATTTTTTATTTTCTAGGGCATTTGGGAGGGATGGGCTTGTTTTGACATAATACAACACAGCATGTTAACAATATTTGTCACTGAATTTCATCTGTACTTATATTTAAGCATACATATTTGGGCTTTCTTGACAAAGTATAGATTATAAAGTTTAAATCACTCAGATCTATCAGTTAAGTCTAAAATGAAATGGTATTTGATCTGAAAGACTTCTGCCCTATATCTTTTGCTGAAACAGAAGGTGAAGCTACTATATTAGTAGGACAGGCTTTTATACATTCAAAGGCAAGTGCTAATCACAATACTAAAACTGCATCAGAACACAGAATACTCACTCCACAACTGCATGGTTTCCTCAATCAGCCTCTTCAGGAACTTGGTTTCTCCTTATTGTAACTGTAAACTGTTGTCACCTGAAGTCAAGGAATCAGTAACGTCCTTTTGCCACTATCAGAATATTTCTTGATTACAGCAATAGCTGATTTCTATTTAAGTACAGGGCTGTGTTGATGTGATATTCCCTTCCCTTGGCCAGATGGGGCAAATTCTTTGTCATAAACAGCATACATTACTGCAGGATTTGAACTTAGAGAGTATTTATTTTTGTGCCACTTCCATCCTAGCAGTGAAGTGTGAAAAACAATCTCTTCGTGGATGGAGAGTATACAACACAATAAAACCAACCTGCTGGTTTAATGTGCCATTGCACAGTTATTGAATAAATATTCTGAACTATGTCTTGGTCTTTGCTCAGGGACTGAAACATGGAATATTTATTTGTACAAAATTCTCCAAGTGTTTACCCATTATGGCTTTATTAGCATTGCATAAATATTTTCTAGAATTCGATTGTCAGAGCACAGTTTAATCCATACATTTAAGAAGAATATTAAGGGAAGGGAATAGTCTTATTTAAGTCCTAGGCAGCAGGCTTTAGGCTCCATGCATTGTGTGTTTAGTGACATCTAAAGGCTGTCCACCATCCAACAGAATGAGTGCTAATGAGTACAGACATACCTGTTAAATCTGGATTGGACAGTAGGGATGAAAATTGTGACACTGTGAATATAACCCTATTTTCATAAGAGTTCAGGAGTTCTAAACATGAAAGAATAGAACTAAATCCATTATACTCTTCTCTGATCAGTTTCACTAGGCCTGACTAATGTAGGGAGAAGATTTTTAGTAAATATTTTTAATAGTAGGTATTCAAATAGTAGGCAAATCTGATTTTTATATTTAAAAGTTGTATCCATCACTACCTGACTCCTTTGCTTTAGAACTGCGTTTCTACATTTTGAAAATAAAATTTCCCCTCACTGTCTATTTTTACACCACTTTTAAATGTAAGGCTCTTTAAAGATTGACTGTCCTTTACACAACACATTTACATGATCCTCACACTGTAATAGCTAAGCACTTCTAATGTATGTATCCTCACATCACCCGTTTCATAGGGCGGTACTGTACTTCTCTTTTTGCAGATAGGGAAGTGAGGACTAGAGCCTCAAAAGGTGTTTAAGCACCTCATGCCCATTGATTTCAGTCAGAATTACATGCCTAAATATCTTTGAGGATCTGGACCTACATGACTTAGCATGTTACACAAAAAGATAATTGATCCCAGGTTTCTTGTGTCTAAAACCAGGCCCTAACACCTGAACCATCCACCTCTTTACTATGGTAACTTGTTTTTTGTTGAGACAGGTGAAAATACACAACTTGATTGCAGACGTAGTGTGTTGAGGAGTGACATTCACTTTTTTTTTTTGAAACTTCACATCATTGTGGCCGAGGCACAGGGTCAGCTAATCACCACAGCCAATCAGATGAAACAAATATGGGTGAACTGTCAGTTTAGTCATGGTGTCACATCACTCCTTAAGAAGGTTTTTGGAAAATAATTTTTAACCCTCATTTTGTGTAGCAGGACTGAGGACAATGGATATGAAATCAATCTTTTTTTAAAGTTAATTTTTCAAGCCCCATATCGTCTCACTCTTCAGAAAAATGTAAACCATTATTTGGGCAGTAGTTGCATGAGTTATGAGAGCTCAGAGTGGAAATAGGGCTTATGAATATGTGCTCCCCTATGAAACCAAGTGGCTGAATGCATTCCTAAAGTTTAGTTTGAACCTCGTTTAAACTACAGAATAAGAATATGGGGAGGGCCCTTACTAGGGAGTGCCACTAGCAAGAAACAGAGCAGTTGCCACTTTAAGTACTACAAGTCTGAGAGGAATTTTGGAAACATTGTGAGACACAAAAATTAAGGGTGGTTGTCAGAGATCATCACTCTAGATTTCCAAAGAGCATGATAGGTGCTTTGCCAATTAGCACACCATCCATTTCAAGAGATTTTGAATCTATAACATTTTGGAAGACAAAATGGGCCTCTATCCTACCTTTTTCCCCCACCAAGGAGAAAGCACAACTAGAATGGGACAGTTAAAAAAAGCACTCCTACAAAAGAATTACATTAATGTGCTGTGCTAAGTGAATGTTAGGCCAGTGTAAGTGTAGGACCAATCTTTTAACTTTATGCTGTGTATCTATTCAATGGTTGTGTTAAGAACCAGTAAGTCAAATTTAGTTGAGCAAGTAAATATAGATTCATCATGAACTAGCACAGCCACATCTCATTGAGTACGTACAGTATTTGGACAAATGGAAAGAGTGCCTCAATATAATCAGCCAGTGCTTTACAGAACAGTTAAACCATAAGAGCTAACTCAAATCAAACTAAATGGACATGCTGCTTGTTTGATAGAGGTCTATGGATGATGATTCAGTAAGCACATTACTACTACTCATGACCTGGCACCATTCACTTTAAGTGCTGCTCAGTAGTACCACCAAGATACCAGGGAACTGCTTGTTATTGTAGCATCTTCTGTCCCTCTCCTTCCCCTGCCCCCCCCAAATACAATGTCTGGACCTACAAGGGTTTGACTAATTAGTGGTGCAGCATCATGAGATGAGGATGAAGAACTCTCCCCCACAAAAACATGTAACGGGGACCTAGTAAAGAGCAGTATGAACAGAACCATGCTACTTATCTGTGCTGTGGATGATTACTTGGATAATGCTTAATTCGATGGAATATATGTAAAATATTGAGAATCATTCTGAAAAGGTCAGCCACCAAAAAGACAATGTATCAAGCAGTTAATTCACTTCTTTACACTGGGAACCCAAAAGTGTAGTATAAGCGTCAAATTAAAAACTGCTGAATGAAAACATAAATGCTATGTGGAAACCCTGTATGAGTTAAACATCTTCTCTAATGCCCCAATCCTGCAGTCTGCTCTGTGAAGACAGCTCTGTACCTTCACAAAAAGCTCACTGATAAGGAACTCCATGGGGATGTAAAGCTCCGTGTAGGCAGATCAGATTGTGGGACTTCAATCTAAAGTTTCATTTGAGTAAAAGTTATTTATAGAAGTCAAGGCTATCTTGTCTACCACCCCAACTGGTAGATAGCAGGGAGTCTCTACCACCTAACAACGTTGCCAGATGTTTCCTCAGTAATCAGGGTTCTTCTGCATGGAGACCAGATTTGGCTTTTAGTATCTTAGCATACAAAACGTCACCACTCTCACTATTCATAAAGCATGAATGAACACATTACTAAACACGCTAGTGAAAGGGTGTCTTAAATTTTTCCTCCCTCCTCCTCACCATTCATTGAAAGCTAAGTGTGTATGTATAAAAAAAATCTAGTCCTAGAATAGCTCAATTATTTTCCCCATATGGCCTATTTTAAAAAATACAGTACTACAGGTTAACTTGTAAAGGATCAAACACAAGTACCTGTTTCTTCATGGTAAGATGAAAGATTGTGGACAGGTTCAAAGACCATGGAAAACTGACTGCAGCCTCTGATAGATCAGCTTTCAAAAGCCTCCTCTTTCCTCCAGCTAGAAACAAAACAGCCTTCCTTTCAAATAACTGACTAGCTCCAACTTTTGCTCCTCAAAAGCTCTCTGTTTTCAAAGTCTCCTCCACACACCTGAGACCAATTATCATTTTTAGGCAATTTGGGACAGCTGAGAAAGGCAGCCCTTTTTAATACCATCTAAGGTTAAGAAACCACTCTCACAAACAGACATGCCACACCTTTTTATTGCATTTTTTTGTTTATTCAACAAAATTAATGTATGTTTTGAATTACAAAAATGTGTATAAAATATTATTGTCCTGTAAGAAAATAGAATATAGGTTTAGATTTAAACAACTAGATTTGCTCAGTTATTTTCATACTACTTTTGTTACTTTCAGCAGAGCTTGCACATGAAAGAAATTTAGGTAATTTTAATATTTTGTACTTGAACTAAGATAATTCAGCAGTACAGGGTGAACAAGTAATTACTGTAGTTCTAATTCTGTTTTTCTATAAGTAACCTTGTAGTTGCCAGAATAGGTTCCATCCTTTCTGCCAACTTTTAATGTCATTAATAGGATGATTGCTCAGCAGCAAACACTCCACACAATTTTCTTGAAAAACAAAAAGTTCCCAGTGTTGCTGATCAGTTGTTTTCTCCTCATCCCTCTGAGACTCTTCATTAGTGGTTTGAGGCTCCAGTTAGAATTTCTTCTCCTGACTTCTTTTGGTGACTGATGCCTAAATCTAGCTCTAGCAACCACCTTTAGGGAACATGTTTTCCCTAGTACCTCAGATCTTTTGGTCATAATGCATGAAGGACATAAAAATGGCCATACTGGGTCAGACCAATGATCCATCTAACCCTGTATTCTGTCATTCAACAGTGGCCAGTGGCAGATGCTTCAGAGAGAATGAATAGACCAGGACAATTATAGAATGATCCATGCCCGGTTGTCCAGTCACACCTTCTGGCAGTCAGAGAGTTAGGGACACCCAGAGCATAAAGGTTGCATCTCTGTTCATCTTGGCTAATAGCCACTGAGGGACCTATCCCCTAGAATTTATCTATTTTTTTTTTTTTTACACTGCAGTTATACTTTTGACCTTCACAACATCCGCTGGCAACAAGTTCCACAGGTTAACTGAGCATTGTGTTCAGAAGTACTTCTTTTTGTTTGCTTTAAACCTGCTGCCTGTTAATTTAATCGGGTGATTTCTTTGTTTGCATGTTATGTGAAGGGGTAAATAACACTTCTGTATTTGCTTTCTCCACATCATTCATGATTTTATAGACCTCTATCATGTTCTACCTCATTTGTCTCTTTTCCAAGCTGAACAGCCTCAGTCTTTTAAATCTCTCCTTGTATGATTAGGGGTATGGAACAGCTTCTATTTTTGTTGCCCTTCTCTGTACCTTTTCCATTTCTAATTTTTTTTTTTTTTTTAGATTGGGTAACCAGAATTGTATACAGTATTCAAGGTGAGGGCATCCAATGTATTTATGCAGGGGCATTATGATATTTTCTGTTTTATCATCTATCCCTTTCCTAATGGTTTGAAATATTCTGTTAGCTTTTTTGACAGCTGCTGCACCTTGAGTGGATGTTTTCAGAGAACTGTCCACAATGATACCAAGATCTTTCTAACTTAGACCCAATCGTTTTATATGTATAGTTGGATTATGTTTTCCAATGAGCATTACTTTGCATTTATCAACATTGACTTTCATCTGCCATTTTGTTGTCCAAGTCACCCAGTTTTGTGAGATCCCTTTGTAACTCTTCACAGTCTGCTTTGAATTTAACTATCTTGAGTAATTTTGTATCATCTACAAACTTTTCCACCCCACTGTCTCCTCCTTTTTCCAGATCATTGATGAAGATGTTGAACTGCACTGGTTCCCATACAGATCTATGGGGGGGACCCCGCTATTTACCTCTCTCCACCATGAAAACTGACCATTTAGTCCTATCTTTTAACCAGTTACTGATCAATGAGAGGGCCTTCCCTCTTATCCCATGACTCCCTACTTTGCTTAAGAGCCTTTGATGAGGGATCTGTTAAAGGCTTTCTGATAGGCCAAGTACACTAATTCCACTGGATCACCCGTGTCTATCTGTTTGCTGACCCCTTCAAAAAATTCAAGGGGATGGATGAGGCACGCTTTCCTTTGACAAAAACCACTTTGACTCTTCCAACATACCGTTTACATCTGCGTGTCTGATAAATTTTTTTTTTTTTTTTTTTTTTTTTTTTACTATATTTTAAACCAGTTTGCTGGTACTGAAGTTACTGGCTAGTAATTGCCAGGATTGCCTCTGGTGCTTTTTTTTTTTTTTTTTTTTTTAAATCAGTGTTACAGTACCTATCTTCCAGTCATCTGGAAAAGGCTGATTTAAGCAAGAGGTTACATACCACAGTTAGTAGTTCTGCAATTTCATATTTGAATTCCTTCAGAACTCTCGGGGGAATACCAGCTGGTTCTGGTGACTTATTGCTTTACCAATTTGTTCCAAAACTTCCTCTATTGCCACTTCAATCTGGGATAGTTCCTCAGATTTGTCACGAAGAAGGAACGGCTCAGATGTGAGAATCTCTCTCACATCCTCTGCACTGAAGCCTGATACAAAGAATTAATTTAGCTTTTCTGCAATGGTCTTATATTCCTTAAATGCTCCTTTAGCACCTCAAGCATCCATAAGGTCAGACCAATAGTCCATCTAGCCCAATATCCTGTCTTCCGACAGTGGCCAATCCAGTTACCCCACTGACTGATTGGCAAGCTTCCTGCTTCTGAGGTACAGTGGAACTTCAGACTTACGAACACCTCGGGAATGGAGGTTGTTCATAATTCAGAAATATTCATAACTTTGAACAAAACATTATGGTTGTTCTTTCAAAAGTTTACAACTGAACATTGACGTAATACAGTTTTGAAACTTTACTATGCAGAAGAAAAATGCTGCTTTTAACTATCTTAAATTTAAATGAAACAAACAAGCACAAAAACAGTTTCCTTAACTTGTCAAATCTTTTTTTTAAACTTTACTATTTTAGTTGTTTATGTTTAACAATACTGTATTTGCTTTTTAAAATTTGGTTGGGGTTTCTGCTGCTGTCTGATTGCATACTTCTGATTCCATGAGATGTGTGGTTGGCCGGTCAGTTCGTAACTCAGTAAAATTTGACTTCCAATTTTTAAAAGATGTCTTTTGGTCTCTAATCACCTCTTTTACTCTGTTGTTTAGCCATGGCTCTGGGTTTTTTTTGGTCCTCATTTATTTACTTTTAAATTTTGGGGGGATATACAAATAATATGAGCCTCTATGGTGTTTTATAAAAGCTTCCATGCAGCTTGCAGGTATTTCAGTCTTGTGACTGTTCCTTTTAATTTCTGTTTAACTAGCATCCTGATTTTTGCGTAGTTCCACTTTTTGAAGTTAAATGCTATGGTGGTGGATTTCTTTGGTATTTTCCCCCTACAAGATGTTAAATTTAATTACCTTATGGTCTCTATTACCGAGTGGTTCAGCTATATTCACCTCTTGGACCAGATCCTGTACTCCACTTAGGACTAAAACAAGAATTGCCTTTTCCCTTGTGAGTTCCAGGACTAGCTGCTCCAAGCAGCAGTCATTAATGGAATCTAGAAATTTGATCTCTGCATTCCATCCTGAGGTGACATGTTCCCAGTCAATATAAATTATTCCTGACCCCATGTCAAATGATTCTAAAGGGATGAAGGATCAAAGGAGGGCAGGCTAAAGTCTTATTAAGCTCCACACAAATGTTTGCTTGTTTATTGGAGAGAGGATATGAAAAATCAAGCATTACTTAACCTTTTTAATCATTTGCATCATCACTTCCTACACTCTGAACAATGGCTGTGACAGTTGCTAGTGGGGGGAAGATGATGTCAATTTCTCAGATATTGTCTCTAGGCTCTCAGATTTCAGTCAGTTTAATTGCAGTGGAGAATTAATATAAGTGATTGGAGTCTTTGTCACAGCTTCATATGTCATTGTAGATTGTCACAAGGTCCCACATGCTTTAGATCACAGATAAGTTATCATCATCTGATGTGTTCACTGACTGTTCTTTTGTCTGGATGGGACTCTTTATCTGTACTGTAGGTCTCTCCCAAGTACTGTTTCCAGCGTCCTCTATAAATATTGGTAATTTCTCCCCCGTGGTCTCATTCTCTGTATTTACAACACTGTTTTATGTAGCACTTTGTTAACATTCATGATTAATGATGAGTTATATCTCCAGAGTGTTGTATCCCTAATCAGAGATTCTCTGGGAAGCTTTTCTTGAAGGGGTACCCGGCAATGGTAAACATGGGCAATGTCAATGGGAACATTTACACTGTCTCCATAGGCATGTAGGACAGAATGGACTGAAGTCTGAACCACTTTCCTTGGATTAACTATCATTTTTTTAGGATTGAAGATATCTTTTCTGTTAGGCTCTCTGTGAATATGCTGCAGTATGTTAACACCAGGTACAGCATTCCAGGATGTAATGTTGAATATGTCAATGGAAGCATATATAGTTTTTGGGAAGATGTAGTTCTCAAAGAGGAAAACGCCAACTCCTGGATTTTGTTCCTGAAGGCTAGTCATCATCGTTTTCCAGTCCAGGTGTTTAATGGGCAGAATAATTTCATCAATATCATGAAGAAGCACAAACTTGCTCCTGTACATGTTGCGGTAAATACAGTCATTTAGAGCTGTGATTTGTCCGTAGTAGCCAATATGTGTTCCATCTCCCATAAAACTCCAACTAGGAGAAACCTTGAGATATGAAGTAATTGGCCAGGGAATTATCTCGATGATTCCTTCTGCAATGTAAAATTCTAAGACTTTCTCCATCAATTGGCTGCAGCTGTTTTTATAGATCATCACTTTCTGTACCCCAAGAATTTTATACATCTCCATGCTCTGTATAAATTGTAAGACATTATTGTAATTTCCAAACATAGTAGAGATACACACAGTGAATTCAACAGAAAAGGTTTCAGCCTTGCGGTTTTTTATTTCAAACCTTGGTTGCTGGTCAATATCTCCTTCAGGGGACCAATGAATTGATACAAAGTTTGGATCACAGTTTTGAGGTTCCAAACAAAGCAAGTCTGCTGTCGCGTAAGGGAATCCAAATCGATCTGAATGAACATCTATTGTTGCCTTTGATATATATATTTCACCATCAGGCTGGCAACAGAACCAACAGAAAATGTCTTTCACTTTTTCATGGTGAACAATCCCAATCACGCGGGTTATTTTGCTTTCTCTGTTATCAAAATATGGGGCAATGATAAAGGTTCTGGTATCTTTTAAGGCTGTGATTGTATTAGTGGCAATTTCCCCTCTACAGGGGTTGCCTTCTTGTGTTGTTATTCTTGGTTCGGGAGAGTGCCTCTGTGTCCAAAGATAAGGCAGAATTATCATCAAAATGAAAGCGACAATGCAAGCAGCAGCAATAAGGTACGATTTTCTTTTACCGCATATCATTTCAGCACGATTTAAATGCAGATGCAGTTGACTGTTTGCCAGAACTTCAGACAGACACACCTGCAAGAGGGATAACATGAAATGCACGGTCAGACCATGGCACATCATGCCCACTGCTTTGTTTTAGAGAAAGTACTAGTTCTGTTTTCCCTATCTGTACAATAACAATTATCAGTCTTTCAGATGGGTCTCTGTACATTGTGACTTGTCAAAGGACCCTTAATTATAATAGACATATGCCTTTGGATTCTAAAGGTATCTACAAAACCCACCCCAGGCATGTACAGGCCTTACAGCCATTTTAACATATGGGACAATCATCTCCTTTTAAAACTAATGCAATACAATGTATTACTCTTAAAAACTGGGAAGGAAAACTACCTTTCCTCAAAAGTGCCTTCCACTACACCATCCTTCATCCCAGTTTTTCTCCTCTTAGCCTCTGACATCCATCCCTGATCCCCTCTTTCTCCAGTTGCCATGAAATTCCATGTTGTACTGAGCCACAGTAGATGATGCCTTGGGATTCTGCTGTGCCTCAGGATCCTCTATGCCAGTGGTTCCCAACCTTTTTGAGTGAAAGCCCTACTAGTTAAAACTAGGTAAAACACGTGCCCTCCCACCCACCCACCCCTCCATCAGCCATGAACACGTATAACCCCTATAAACACAAACACTAAATTACATCATAGTTAATTAATTAAAAATAAATGACTCTGACCTGAGTAAGAAGCTAAGCCTACTCTGGTGCAGCCACCTCCACATGCCCCATGTGGTCCTGCCTCTTCCCATTCATCATGGACTGAGGGTAATGGAGGCGGGCTCTGGCAGATTGGCCAGGGCTGCTCCAGGCCCCCCCAGCACAGGGCTGCTCCTCTCTGGTCAGGTGTCCCGCCAGTGTGGGGCTGAGGGGGGCTGCTCCTCTGCTCCAGCTGGAGTGGAGTTCAGGGCCACTGCTCCACTCTGGCTGGCACAGAGCTCGGGCGGGAGTGGGGGAGAGGGCTGCGTCCAGCCAGCATGGAGCTTGGGCGGGCTGCTCCTCCACTTCAGCCGGCACAGAGCTTGGGGGGCTAAATGACCTCAATATTATTGAGGCCTCATAGACCCTTTTAATCTTTGGTGCCCTCCCAAGGAGGTCCTGCTCCCCAGGTTGGGAACTGTTGCTCTATGCCAGGAGCCATGGTGCTTCATTGGAGATCCCATAGCAGTTGGGGTGCCCCTTCAGACCCACTGATGCAATTCAGCAGAGAGAAACCCACAGCCTGAGGCAGATGTGTAAAATTTGCTTCAGCCAGCAGAGCAAAAGTGCCAAATTATCTAGGTCAGATAAGTACCATCCAGCTGACCAACACAGGGGTTATTGTATTATTTTGGACAAAGTTTGGTAGCTTACGCGTACAGTCATATGCAGTCCATCACTGAATCTCACGCTTACAGGTATAATTACATGTATATTTAGCCTCTGTACCTCATTTAGCCTCTCTGAGTATGACTAAACTGCAGTTAAACACCTAAGGCTGGCCCATGTCGGCTGACTCATGCTTGTGGGGCTCAGGCTTGAGGGGCTGTTTAACTGTGGTGTAGACATTTGGGCTCAGGCTGGAGCATGAGCTCTGGGACCCTCCTCCTTCACAGGGTCCCAGAGCCTGGGCTCCAGCCTGAGCGCAAACGTCTATTCTGCAATTAAACAGCCCTTTATCCTGAGCCCGAGTCAGCTGATACGGGCCAGCAGCAGGTTTTTAATTGCACTGTAAACTTACTCTCTATGCCTTAGTTCCCCATCTGTAAAAACAATACTTTCTTACCCCTTGAGGATAAATACATTAATGATGTGCACTCAGATATTAAGTGCTCAGATACTATGGTACCATACAAGTACCTAAAACAGATAAGTCAGTTACATGTATGCACACACAATGAATCAGTCTTGCACAGAACAAAAACAAGACAAACACATAAACCTTCTTCTACCCTGAGCTTGCTAATAGACTTTGCCTCGGCCTCACAGGATCTTACTACAGGGCTCAATACATTAGTCACCTCCACACTGGATTGCAACTCACTGTTGTTGGGAACGAGAGTGGGTGCAATGCTGAGACACCAGCTCATACAGAATATGACAGCCCCAGCCATGAGACAGGCTCTTGGGAGCATGTCAGTCTGTTCTCCAGTCCCTCCATAGGTTCCCTGTGTGTTTCTGTTGCTAGTTTGAAGGACTCAGTCCTGATCTTCAAGACCATTACCAGGACAGGACACAGCGACATCAACAACTACATCTCTGCATGACACAGACATCTGTGCTTCTCTGGAAGTCGGCAGCTCACAAGCGCCAGGGATAAGCCTTAAGCAATCTAACTCCCCACCTCAGACAAGCCATGGCTACTATAACAGACTGTACCCCATGACCATCTTTTTCACAAGACTATTATACATTTTGTACAGAGTATGCCTTGTTAAGGTATCACTTCAAAGTTCACTATCTGCTGAACATTACTGTCCAGGTAAAATATGTGTGGCAACTTTGTATGTAAAGTTATAAGATTCTACTGTATAACATCACTGTAACATGTTCCAAAGTTAAAAAGGCAGGCTCAAATTAGTTTTTCAGAGACAAAGACAAAATGGCGGCCCAGCAAGGTATCAGCATAAGCAGATGATTATATACTATCACCTAGTTAAGCGTCAAGAAGAAGGGTGTGAGCGAGACCTTTACATATTGACAACGGGATAGCTAGGAGCTTCCATGCAAACAGCCTGCCTGTCACCTGAACCCCTGCTGGAGATAATCCTCAAAGAGGGGAGAAGAGTATAAGTAAAAGAAACAGTAGCCTCCAAATCACCTCTCCCCACATCCCATCTCTACTCACAGCAGCTACAATATTTAAAAGACACAGTGGCGTCACTGAATTGTTGAAGGGCTCCTGGTTGGGAGGCTTTACAGCCCGTAGACTGCTGTAAGCATATGGTTAGATAAAACCTTTGCTTTGAATCCATTTAGCTTGCTAAATTACACATTAGTTTACATGTTATCTTTTATTTTCTTTGTAATGAATGACTATCTTCACTTGTAGTTACTTAATATCTATGTTTCTGTAGTTAATAAACTTGTTTTATTGTTTTTATCTTAACCAGCGTGTTTAGATTGAAGTGCTTTGGAACCTCCACTTGAGATAAGAGGGTTGGTGCATATCATTTTCCATTGACGAAATGATGGACTTTTTATGAGCTGGTATATGTGCAGAACGAGAGACTTGGGCAGTACAAGATGCACATTTCTGGGAACAAATCGGGCACTGGGAATTTTCTGGTGTCATCCTGTATGTAATTCATGAGTGGCTGGCCAGACCAGTCATGTAATTCAGCTGGGAGTGATTTTGCATGCTAGAGGCTGTGTGTAAGCAGGACCAGGAGTGGTTTGTTCTCACAGCAAAGAAGTGAAAAGGCACCCCAGGTTAGAGATTTAAGGAGACATAGCGGTTCAGCATTACAGATTATACCCTGGGGAATGTCACAGCTACCAATTAACTTCTCCACTGCTTTCCCGCTGAGTGCTTCCCAAGAGGAGAAGGAGGCACTATGGAGACGGATCTTGTGGTAGAAGAGAAATACAAAGCTAAAAAGACACATTTATACCCTTTTACTGCTTTATGAAGCTTCTCTCCCCCAATCCTCATTATATAAAGATGCCTAAGTTTATTGTATCCACTGTGACGGGTCCAGCCCTGACAGCTATAGGAGGGTGCTTTTTTTTTTTTTTTTTTTTTTGAAAATAAGTTTATTGCAATTGCATACATTGCTGCATTTTTAGAATGTACAAAAGAAATATGCAATTTAAATTTTTTGCATTATGTACTATTTACAAGATTTCACCACATAACAACAGGGATTTAGTAAAAAGGTTAGATGTCCTGTGAAGAAAGACTATTGGTATAGATGGCCAGAGGCTATAAGCCCCTTTTTCAACATGTTACTGCTGAGCCTGGTGTTTATTTACAGGTGCCCTTCCCAGCAGCAGACTAAAGTCTACATTTTTTTTACAATCTTTTTTATACCTTGTAACTGCTGGAAGGCATATATATCAGCCCCAAGCTTAGCAATTCCTTGTTCCCTGGGTGATCAGCTGGGGCTACTCCAGGGCAATTAGGCCAGCTGAGGCCAATCAAGGAGCTTGCCCCAGCAGTTAAAAGTCTCCCTGTCAGGCAGATGGGAGCAGCTAAGAGGGAGTTGAGTGGAGCAGAGCTGCTGCTGCAAGGTATGGAGCTGGTGGAGGAGCTAGTGTGGGTATGGCGAGAGCACCCAGCCACGGGAGTTAAGAAGGAGCCTGTCCAGGCAAGACCAGAGGACGCCGGCCTCAAAGAGCCTGAAGGAGGACCACAAGCCAGGGGGGGCTACAGACGAGCGACCCAGGGAAGGTAGTAGCCCCTGGACTAAGCTGTTTGAGGCTACTCCTCGCAGGGTCCCTGGGTCGGGGCCCGGGGTAGAGGGCGGGACCGGGCCCCCCCTCCCACTTCTATCCAGCCACACCACCAGCACAGCCGAAGGGAGTGCAGACCCATGGGGCCAAACAGGCCCACCTCACCTCACCACACCACGTATTAATTCTCTTTAAAGCCATGGCGCAATAGGCAAGATTTTGTATTGCTGCTGAAATGTTGCACAGTGTTTCCAAAATATATTTCCATACACCTAATTCTAAACCATTAAACAAGGTTACTTACCAGTAACTCTTGTTCTTCAAGATGTGTTGCTCATATCCATTCCAATATAGGTGTGTGCATACCCCATGCACAGATTACCGGAACTTTTTTCCCTAGTAAGCCCCGCAGGGCCAGCTTAGGCGTCTCCTGGAGTGCTGTGCTCATATCACGGTATAAAGGGCGCTGCTGGCCCCGTGGGTCCCCAGTCCCTTCTTTCTGCCTACTCCGACAGTGGGGACGGGGGGTGGGTTTGGAATGGATATGAGCAACACACCTCAAAGAACAACAGTTCAGAATCCTGAGTACACTGAGCCACAGATCCATTCCATGGAGACTCTGTCACCCTCATGGGTGATCTTAGTGTACCTAATACTACCAGTTACAGGAGAAATGGGATTTCAATCAGAAGCACAGCTGAGTGAAGACAAACAATGAGGGGAGTGCCACCTGCTTTTTCTACACCTTCAGTTACATGGAGTTTCATTTCATTCTTACAGGATTTGGTTCTGTGCACTCTGCCTGGCTCTAGGTGGTGGAGTGAGGAATGGATTCAGATCTATTCTTAAAGGGTCACATTAAGGTAGGACCATTACAAACTGGCATATCCTATACCTCATAATATTAATTTGTTTAAATATGCCTGACCCTTCCTCTAAGTTCATGTCATACAATTAATACATGCCCTAATAATTCAAAACATCACATTAAAATACCCAACATTAAAAACTGTGCACCCTACCTGCCCTCCACTGCTCTTCGAGAACACCAGCGAGACAGAACTTGCACTACAGCAGGTCCTCAAGATCAACAGGCTTCAGGCGTGATCAGACTAAAAGTAAGTGGGGACGAAGTCGAGAGTCAACCCTTCATTAAACCCTCCCAGCCCCAGGCATCATCTCACCCTTTATCAGACTTCCATCGCTTCAGCCTCTGGGCTGTGCAAAGACAAGGCGAAGACGCCACCCATGAACAAGTCTGCCTACCGCGGCAAGAGCTCCTAGCCCTGCCACACCATTATGCGTGGGCCCCATTAGTGGAGGAGCTGATCGCACGGGTTCAGCGCAGCCAGGTGACCGTCAGCCCTCCGAGGAGTCTTCGGACTAAAGAGCAAAGGGCAGGGGCTCTACTCAGGCCTGCCTGCAGCCGGGGAACGGGCACGGGGTGCTGCACCACCAGCTGTGCACACCCACCAGCACAGGGAGCAGAGAAGGCTCCGCCTTCAAGAGCCCGTTTATGGGACAAGGTCCAATACGCCCCAAAGCAACGATTCGACAGGCGCCGCGCCCCACACGAGGCCCAGCACAGACCAGCGTGGCGGTTGGCAAAGAGCACAGCTGGCGCGCGCGGCGGGAGGCCGGCTCTCCCCGAGAGAGGGTCAGCGCCGGCTGCGCCCACCAACCGCTTCAACTGCCTTCGGACCGGTTACTCTGGCACGCGCTGCAGCAGGAGAGCCGAGCCGAGCCCCCTCCTCCCCCCATCTGCCGAGCCCCTCTCCGCTGCTGCCAGCGCCAGCAGCCGCCTCGCTTCACCTCAGTTCCTGCTTCCGGGACCCTTCGCGCCGCTCTCCCAGAGCTAGGCCTGTACCCGGGCCGGGCCGGGCCGCCCTCCCCAGGCTGGGGCAGTTCCTGACCCACCTGTTCCTGACCCAGCGCTGCTCCTGCCGGGGCTCCGCGCGAGCGTCCGTGTCCGTGTCGGTGCCGGGGCAGAGGAACGGCCCCGCGTCTCCCAGAGGGGTGGGGAGCGGCTCGTCAACTTCCCTCCTGCGCGAACAGCGTCTGACCCGAGGGCCGGGCCCTGTCGTTTCCTGCCCTGAGGAAGGGGTCGGGTGCGCGTCCGGATTGGCTGCTGCTCTCCAGGTCAGCGACAGGGCAGCGGGGAAAGCAGCCAATTAGTGGGGGGCGGGGGCCGGCAGCGGAGCCCGGGCTGCGCGCGGCCGCTCCGTTGCTCGGGTGATTTGTTCAGCCCCGCTCGCTCCGGGGCAGGCCCAGGCGGGCCGAGGAGCTCGAGGGCGCTCCCTGCTTGGCGCGCGGCTGGCAGGTGGCGGCGGGGCAGCTGCCGCCAGCCGCGCTCCGAGGAGCAGGACGGGTTCCTAGCCGCGCGTCGGGCAGCACTTGGTGTCGGCGCCCGGCTGCCCCAGCCGCCACCCCGGCTCCAGCAGGGAGGATCTCGTCCGTGCAGGTGCCTGGCTGGGCGGGGGTGCAGAGGCCTAGCTACGGGTTTGTTTGTTTGTTTTGTTTTTTTTTGGGGGGGGGGGGGGTCGATTAGGAGCGGCCGTTTCAGCAGTAATCTCATTAGCTGGTTAGAATGCGTTTTAGGCTGAATTCACCGGTGCGGGCTCGTTCTTATGCAGCCCCACCTACTTAAAGTGGGTTTATAGGGTGGCCCAAACGTAGACGGTGAATCCTGTTCCAGATGGGGCAGAGTTAAATCCGAATAGCCCATCCACAAAGGACCTAAAGTACGTGACCAGAGAAAATGACCATTTGAACATCTATTGATGGAATACAGTTCAAAAGTTCCTAATGGACAAGTGAGGGCCCTGAGGATAAACTTGGCGCAAAGAGGGAGCACCACAGGAACATGCATTTCAAGCTGGAGAGAAGCAAAGAACAGGACGACAAGGCTGGAGCTCCACTTACAGCCAAGAGAGAAAACTGATTCTTCTCTGAAGTGACACTTTCCCACATTAAAACATAGGGGGTAATCCTATGACATTCAAATCCAGCAAATTTAAAATTGATATAGGAGCTACTTTTAACCCAAACATAATTAACTGGTATATCCATCCTGAAGACCTATTTAGTTCAAGAAACTAGCTAAGTCTTTTGCTTATTTATTCTATTTGTGTTTTCACACTTAAATGATGTGAGGTATTGAATGGTGGAGAATAGGGAGGGGAACTTCACAAAACTCTGAACAGCAAACACATTAATAATTGCATATCTTCAACCCATCACATGGCTTGTGCAGTCTGATCTAGCTGTATCCTCAACCTTGATCTGCCTTTATACACTCTTTTCTTTTTGTGACTGTACAAAGAGACTTTTTTTGTATTTGGGTGCTATCACAATATTAATTACCATCATCTATAGAACTCATTGCAACAGGATATCATTGATAGGATTCAAAAAGTTTTATACATTTTTCTGGCTAAGGAGGATCCATAGTTACAATGAGAAGATAAACAATGAGAGAGGTGTATTAACCCTCATGCTCCAGGACATAAATCAGCCACTGACAAGGTTAGAAAGAAACTTCCTTTAGGGGCAGGTTATTCCATAATTGCAATTACGGAGTTTCTTGCACCTTCTTGTGAAGCATCTGGTGCTGTTCATTGCTGGAGACAGGATATTGGACTTCATAGACCTTTGTCTGATGTGCTATGGCAATTTCTTATGTTCCTGTGTTTATAAAGCATGGTGCTTTATAGTTAATTGTAAAAAAAGACACATTCCTTACATTGTACAATCCAAAGTTACCTCCAGCCAGCTTCATACGTGTTAAAACAGCAAGAGATGCACAATAATTTTGTCATGTTTTGGTGCTCAAATTTTGGAATAAGAGAGAAACTTGTGGCAATACAACACCAGCTAATGATTTTCCTCCCAGCCTTATTATGAAGCAAAACTGGCCAGTCTGGGTTCTACAGATCATAGAGAAACCTCTCATCATTTGTAGTATACAGTTTTGACTGGTATAAACACAACAAGCACAGTCAATCCATGCAGGAAGTAACAGCATATGCAAAAGAAACAGCATAAGAGATGGTAATCAAAATATAGGCAGCTAATGGTCTGGTAATTCACAGCAATCAAATCTCCTGCTTCTCTAGTTACTGGAACAGTGTCTCTGAGGATACAGTGGAATTAACAGAAAACAATAAATTGATGTGCAAATGACTACGGCTGGGCTGTCAATGCAATGATTCTCAGGGACTACAGTCCGAAGAGTGCATATGTGAGGGTTATTAGCATATTTAATTTTTTTAAATAGAGATTGTGGGTGGTGAATGTTCAAGGAAGGACCCTCTATAATATTGACAGCAGTTATTCATTTCTTATCTTGTGCTCTTTTTTAATTGTCCTATTGTCATCAATTAGCCTTCTCTTGGATGTCCCCTCGTGACCTCATAGCAGCCTTGGAAGCAGTCCCTCCTCTCAGCTTCCCCTCTTGGTTCCTCAGTAAAATTAAAAAAGAGGCTTTTACAAGTCCAGTAACAAAAGCTCTCCTCAGTATCTGGTTCAAAATTAAACACACAAATCTTCCCTCCTGCTTTTTGCTGGCACAGCCTCCAAACTCTCCCAGTGTCTAAGTCTTTCCTGCTTTAGCAGACTACTCCTAGCCCTTCCTAGCAGGAGCTGATCTCAAAGTTTTCCCTGCAAGAGCCTCTCTCACTCTCCGAAGTCTTTCTACAGTCTCATAGAATCATAGAATATTAGAGTTGGAAGGGACCTCAGGAGGTCATCTAGTCCAACCCCCTGCTCAAAGCAGGACCAACCTCAGCTATATCATCCCAACCAGGGCTTTGTCAAGCCTCAGCTTAAAAACCTCTAAGGATGGAGATTCCACCACCTCCCTAGGTAACCCATTCCAATGCTTCACCACCCTCCTAGTAAAAAACTTTTTCCTAATGTCCAACCTAGACCTCCCGCCCTGCAACTTGAGACCGTTGCTCCTTGTTCTGTCATCTGCCACCACCGAGAACAGCCTAGCCCCATCCTCCCTGGAACCCCCTTTCAGGTAGTTAAAAGCTGCTATCAAATCCCCCTCACTCTTCTCTTTTGCAGACTAAACAAGCCCAGTTCCCTCAGCCTCTCCTCATAAGTCCTGTGCTCCAGCCCCCTAATCATTTTGGTTGCCCTCCGCTGCACTCTCTCCAAATTGTCTACATCCTTTTTGTAGTGGGGGGCCCAAAACTGGACACAGTATTCTAAATGCGGCCTCACCAATGCCGAATAGAGGGGAATAATCACTTCCCGTGACCTGCTGGCAATGCCCCTCCTAATGCAGCCCAATATGCCTTTAGCCTTCTTGACAACCAGGGCACACTGCTGACTCATATCCAGCTTTTTATCCACCGTTACCCCCAGGTCCTTTTCTGCAGAGCTGCTGCCCAGCTCGTCGGTCCCCAGTCTATAGCTGTGCATGGGATTCTTCCTTCCTAAGTGGAGGACTCTGCACTTGTCCTTGTTGAACCTCATGAGATTTCTTTTGGCCCAATCCTCCAGTTTGTTTAGGTCACTCTGTATCCTATCCCTACCTTCCAGGGTATCTACCACTCCCCCCAGCTTAGTGTCGTCCGCAAACTTGCTGAGGGTGCAATCTACCCCATCCTCCAGATCATTAATAAAGATGTTGAACAAAACCGGCCCCAGGACCGACCCCTGGGGAACTCCACTTGTGACCGGTTGCCAGCTAGACATGGAGCCATTGATCACTACACGTTGAGCCCTATGCTCTAGCCAGTTCTCTATCCATTTTATAGTCCATTCATCCAACCCATACTTCTTTAACTTGCTGATAAGAATACTGTGCGAGACAGTATCAAAAGCTTTGCTAAAGTCAAGGTATATCACAACCACCGCCTTCCCTACATCCACAGAGCCAGTCACCTCATCATAGAAAGCAATCAGGTTGGTCAGGCATGACTTTCCCTTGGTGAATCCGTGTTGACTGTTCCTGATCACCTTCCTCTCCTCCAAGTGCCTTAAAATGGATTCCTTAAGGACCTGCTCCATGATTTTTCCAGGGATTGAGGTGAGGCTGACCGGTCTGTAGTTCCCTGGATCCTCTTTCCTCCCTTTTTTGAAGATGGGCACTATATTTGCTTTTTTCCAGCTTTTTGCTTCCTTTTATAGGGGAACAGCTGATCTCTCTCAGGTGTGCCTCTTCAGTAATCAGCATTACTATAGCTCTTAAGGAACCACCATCTGGTTACACCTACCTTAGTAATTTAAAACAACCACCGCAAATCTTAAGTCTGAACTGTTTGGTGTGAATGTATGTATGATGAGCACTTTCTGAGATGCAGAATGTGGACTAAAGAAGTCTGAAAAAATGGCACCTTTCTGTCCTAATCATTTTTTATATCTAATTTTCTCATACATAAGTCAACATGTCTCTCTCTTGGGATCTAAAAACCAAGCTAATCACTAAATCACCAATCATAAAGATTATGAAAAACACAGCTTTTGATGATAATGTATGAAGCAGACCATAATATGCCTTTCTATTCCACACTGGTATGGACGCTGCTGGAACTAAACATTTGGTTTTGCCAGTAACCAAAGCAGATATAAATTACTGGGCTGACAAGTAAAGGAGCAGAGAATGTGGTACCTGGTCACCAGAAGACGATAACTTTCTATCCTTCCATTGTTGCCTCCAGTGTGCCCTGTCCAAGCAAGCTGTCTCTTTCTTTGCTCTCCAATTCCCCTCTCAATGCTCCTTGCCCTTATAAGATTCCACCAATCAATTCTGAATCTACCCCTACAACCAGGGCTCTGATACCCTCCCACAAAGTTCTGGCTTCATTAACCAAGACAAATACATTATGTTCACGTGTGACAAATACTTTCACCTCAATACCAGTATTTTCCATACTACTAAAGGAAACTCACCATTTTGCTCAGCCCATCTGTAAAAGATCGCAGTGGAATGTATAGCTCTGAAATATATTGGAAAACAAAACTAATGATCTTATGCATGAATTGTATGTAAACAATTTACTTACCTGTGTTAAGTGACTAAAACAACTTAAAACATTTAATTTACTTTTCATTAATCTATTTGCTTTTTGTATGTCACTTAGTAGATGCATATGCAATAGCAAGAAGCTGTATGATTTGGGACTTGACAAAACTCAGCCCTAACCAGTGATGACTGTTTTGGTCACTTGTATATCTTGGTCCACTCCTCTGTAAAACTGAGAAGCTGACTTCCAACAGGGAAAGAATGCCTGTAAGCAGAACCCACATGTGGGCAGCACTCTTTCTCCAATTCTTTATTATCTGTAGTTTCTAGTCCACAGCCATCTCTGGGCTGGAATGAGAATATCCTTTACAGGATACTTGGAGCAGTTTAAAAATGTGACAAACTCACACATTAATAGAGCGCAGCTATAAGAAACATCACATCAAATCTCTGTAATTTCAGATACCTGGTTTAAAAATGTGAGAAGTTTATCTGCACTGTGACCCACCTAGTATGCTCCTGGTGTGTAAAATAAAGTAATAGAAATAAACATTAAAAGAGTTCCAGTTCAATTTCCTATCACTTTTTACTGTGAACTCCAAAAGTAATTCCTTAGGCTTCAAAAAGTTTAATAAGCTCTTCAATAGTCAGCTTTGCCAGGCCATTTATCTGGGACAGTATACTACATTTTAGTACATCACTGCAATGTAGGAACGATTTCTCTTGGAAAGATGAACCTTTATCCCCCTACCTCCCTTTTTCTCAACTCGACACTTGAAGCCTTGAGAGAACAAAAGGGAGATTGGGAAAATGGATAGGGGCAGCCTAGAATAAGCACTTTCTAAATTAGTGTTTCTCATCCTTCCCTGTGTGCTAATCTGGCTAGTTCTCTCATTTATAGGCTAGTAGGGGAGCAAATTCTCATCAATTTACTTCTCCCACCAAAACTGATTGCTGGTTCAACAAAAAGAATTGTTTGTGAGGAGTAAGATGTACTCATCAGCATTTGCGATCAGCATTAACAGATTCCTTATGATTGCGGTACTTGAAGGAGGAGCATAAAACAACATTTATAATGGAAATTCAGATTTTTCTGCAAAAGCAAATTCTAAGACCCAAGCATTTTCTGAGATTGCAGAAGTAATAGGAGGTGTCTTATTTTACAGGAGGAGAAAGAAAAATGAATGAAGTCCATTTAATGAAAGTGAGTGTCGTCGTCTCATTTAGCACCTGGAAAAGCAACTGGTATGCAACTTGTGGTCATTAGGGTTCCCATTAGATTCCTTCATATTATTTCCTCAGGCAAATTCCCATTAAATCCATAATGCTGTAAAAGTTGGACCCTCTGTGCTTTTCTTCCTGTGGAACATATTGACCTTGAAGAGGGTGAGGAAGATGTTTGCAGAGGAGGAAAATATTTGTAGTTAATAGAAATCTTTCTACATTTAAGGTAGAGAGGGATGGAAGTGTTACAGGCTAGGGTAAAGTTCTCCAGACAACCAATTCCTCCATGCTGATCCTTGTCCAAGAGATACCTCCACTGGGCACACAATTGTCAGGCTTTCCTCTTCAGCAACAGGCAGGATTTCAAGGCCCAGACCCTGCATTACTGAAGTCAGTGGGTGCTTTCATAGAATTTAAAGACAGAAGGAATCACTATAAACATCACTTCTGATGTATTGCATAACACAAGTCAGAGAATTTCACCGAAGGAATTATTTTTCTATTAATTTATATTAGCCCAGGATCAGATCCCAAATGTCTGAATCCTGTTTAATGAGCATGAAGGAAACATGCCTTTGACATTAAAAGCCAATGTGTTGTGTTGATTAAACTTTATTTCTTTTGAGAGTCACATAATTGGGAAGTCATGGTTTGTCTGTACTTCTAGGCATAGACAGATCTTAACAAGAGAATAAAGAATTTTATCTAAAGTTCTCACATTGTATGAGTGGAAGTTTGGAACAATTTTCCTTTTTCTCTGTCCATATTTTAATCCTGTCATATCTGCTTTATAAATGACTGTACTTTATGCAACTGTAAAGTGTAGTGTCCAACTATGTTATTGTTTAATCACAAAGAACAGTTTGATGTGCTTGAGCTGAGAAGTCCTATTTCATTGTGTTCCTCTAATCTACTCTTAATACATTGCATTGTTAACAATCTGATAGTCGGATTCACAACCAAAAGCGTTTGTTAAAATAAACTATTTTTTTACATTAAAGTATTTAATTAGTGAAACAATCATAATCAATGTAACAAGCTGAAATACAGCGACTTGATACAAGACTGAGGTAACAAAATACTTTGCCAAAAACCTAAAGACTCCCACACCAGGGTTAAAAGTACAGTGGTTATTATGGGTGAGACAATTCACAAAAGTTATAGAAAGAATATGTACACAAATGGCATGCAGTGGGCTGCTGAAAAATACGGCCAAAAAACAGTGCAACAGTGTTCACTAGAAACAAACTGAAATATAGAAATTGGTTTATATTGTAATATGATGGATTGTAAATTGAAAACTTCTGTCTATGCCTCAATTGTGTGCTAATTGGACAAACATGCATTTTGGCACTAAATTACTTTAAAATGACACACACACTAATAAATTAATAATAAATATTGCCTTAATATAGCTCCTATTTTCACAAATCTGAAATTAGTTATCCTGAAAAACAGGCCAAAAAGGCCTATTTTTACAAAACAGCTAAACCTTTGCTGTGACTGATACCACTTGCAATGTGTGTGATATCCTTTCATAGAGATGATATTTTAATTAGTACCACTATGCAATGTCTATTATTTCAACAGCAGCTTTTAATTCATAGTAAAGGTGTCAGATACTGAGTCCACAAAAATCAATAATTATTATAATTCATACTTTTTGTATTAAACATTAAACTATTTAAGAATGGATTAAGCTAATAACATTCATATACTGTTCTCTAATTCGCATTCATTTTATCTTCTCAAATGCTGTGCAGCACAATTATTGAGATATACTGCTAGAATTTTAAGACATATTACACAAGGCAAAATAACATAATTGGCATGTTCAGCTCTGTTTTCCATAATACTATCTGCTCTGCAACTGGTGATCAGCTCAGGCGTTCATTTTACTAATTCTTTAAAAACTTTCAAAATGCAAATTACTGAAAGTCTCAAGTAGCATTATTTTGAGGTTTTATTCTCTCCACAGACACACATACAATTTCCATCCATTGCAATATGAGAGACTCCTGGATATTGGAGTCACTATTGTGTATGTTTTCTCATTCATGCCAAAAATAATTCAGAGCCTATCATAGTTTCACATTTGAACTCCTATCTTTCGGGATTTGCTATAGAGGTGAAGGGATCAGATGTTTGGAACTTCTCTGCCAGCTTCTAAAGGGCTTTTCTTGAGAAAGATGATGCTTTCTAAAGATGAAAACCCTCTCTGCCCTCAGTGGAATAATATCTACAATGTCCTACAAGGCTTTGAATTCTAGAAGCCCTCAAGATCTAAATGGGTTCCAGCTTTTCCCATTACTAGCCTATCTGTTAACTGAGAGTGTCACTTCAAGATGAAACCTGTTGCAGTCTCAGTTGCCGCAACATCCATTACTTAATCTGAATTACAAGTACAGTAGAAAAAAACAGTGAAAATTCGCTGTTTCTTCCCTCCCTGATTACATCTAAAAATGGCTTTAGAAATTTTTACATACTTCCTTGGCCTCCTAATAGGGAAGTCAGGTTAATGACTATTACAATTTTAAATAATTTTATATTTAGCAATGACCAAATTCTCTTGTTAATGTGGTAACTGAGCATTTGCAAAATGTTTTGCTGCAAGGATTTCAGAAGGACTTGTGGTACAGGATCCCAGCACAGGGGGAATACCCACATTCCAATAGAGCAGAACAAGATAGATGTAGCTCTTGTGATCTCACCTGTGCATGACTGGTGTATAAAAGCACTTCCTATGTAAGTAGGTTGCAGAGCTATTGGGGAACCATTAGAATTTGTTGAGTTAAAAATTCTGCTCTGATGAATGTGCAATTTAACCTTTGATACTTGAGGGTAGGATTTACCTGCATCTACACTGTCCTCATCCTCCTTGATACTCATTTGGTTGGCAGTCTGGAAAATACAAGTACTCGAAATGTTAATGGTTGGTAATGCATTTTAGTCCCTCATTTTTTTACATTATGTCACAAGACCCTTTGTAAAACTGCCTGCCAGTGCTCATGATGGCAAAATGCATATTTATTCACGAACAGTTTGGAATTTATTGTATCAGGTGGGTCACTCTCCATTCTTATCAGTAGTCATGGAAGCTCCAAAAGCCTTTATGATCAATTAGGCAAAGTGGTAAATCAGGATGTTTGAATATGTTATGTATGTGGAGGCGGTGTTGTCGTTAAATACAATTGAAAAAAGCAACAGCATTGTATGTGGCATTACATTGTAGCTTTGGCTTAAACACAGAAATGCAAGGACATTTTAGATACAGGCAGCACTCCAGTGCTCCTGATTAACAGCAGCTCTGTTTTATAAGAATTCTGCATAAGGGGATGGCAAGTTAGATCTTCAGCCTTTACTCCTTAGCATTTGAGGGCTTAGGTCAGACCTATACCATTACAATAATTCAATCTAAGATGGTTCATTCCTCTGGATGCTGCAGATAGATTAGATATGTATACACATACAGACACCCACACTACACTTACATATACGTGCACCTATGCTTTCATTTGAATGGCAGTCCAGAGAATACCTACATCCTCAGGAATAGTTTAAGTGTATAACTCACCACAACCATCCATGTGTCTCTCTGTCTGGGAGAATTATTCAGATGATTTCATTTTCAAATAGTTGGGCAACAGTAATATACTGATGACAGAATTTCACCAGCATCATCATCTTTAAAAATCCTCTGTCAGATCTAAGTGTATAGGATATTCCATTCTTGGACATATAGATGCTGTTACCACCACTACACTATAACAACTAATTTCTGGATTGGTAAAAAACAAAAAAAATATTTTTTGGTCACCCCTCTTTTTCACTGAACATCTCTTGAACCATCAAAGAAGTCTGATGTCAAATCTTTGTGATTTCTGACATTTGCACTCTCTCTCCATACAGGAGTCAGCAGGAACTATTTTTTTGTCAGATACCAAGTTTCATTCTCAGTATTATGACACAGATAAAAAAAATTTTATAGTCAAGAGAGATCCAGAAATTCAGCATTACAAGTAAGGTTGTAAAATAAAACTTAAAAAAAAAAAATCTGCTGAAAAATCAAGATTATGTGAGATCAACAGAATATCCCAATGACTGTGAACTTGTTTTAAAGTAAGGCTTTGTTCATTCAAAATTATTTCTGGTCTTTCATGGTCTGGAAGCCTGTCCTCAAATCACAGGACCTCCCACCTTGCTCACCATTTTGCCCCACTGGGGATTTTAGGGGCACTGGTCAGCATTAGAAAGCTCAGCTGAAAGTGATGTGGGAGCTTCATGTAATGATTTATCTATGCTGGATGAAGCCTGAATACTGGCCTTCTGTGGCTGCAGAGAGATGTGACTGAAATGTGAAGAATACTGAGCTCAGGGTGAGAATACCAGAAAGCTCTGACCAGCAGGTAGTGGTAGGGCACACCTGGATAAAGAGAACCAGGAGATTTAAGGCTCTCTTATATTCAGTCCTTTTCCTCTTTCCAGGATCCTGGCTTGGTGACTCCTGGCAGCTGGTTTACTGCCAATCAGTCCTGTCTACGTCTGATCTCCATCATGATTTCAGAAGATCAGAAGCCTTCTTGACAGCATACTAGTGGCGTTATTCTGTGCACCAGATGATGTGTGTGCAGGTGCTGAGTGGATTTGGGTCATCCACATGAGAGTAATATAGTGAGTGGAAAGTTCTGCCATTCTGAGTAGTCATTACTATGTGGCTTGGAAGACCAAATACCTGCATCCATGGAGTTAGGGGTTTTAAATGAATAGCACCCATATTAACGGGGGAAAAATAAGGCCAGTTTATCCTTAGGTGTAAGAAAACCCAAGAAAAGCTTTAACACAAAATGAATTTAAATAGCAATTAATCCTTCACTTGTCCAGGCATTCCTTTAAATTATATTTAAAAGTAGCACATTCAAATGAAAGAAATACTAAGTTAAACTATTTATCTTGTGCCAAAATACACATTTCCCAAATAGCTCAAATGCAAACTGCAGAATTGTCCAGAGATTTGATATAAAATCTGAGGCAGCCACATTGCCAAGCAACTCAGTGCACTTAGATTATAAAAATGTTGTTCCACAATTTTCTATTCTAATTGACACTTTGCAGCAAGTTAACACTGTCAATCATTTTGTGCATTAGAAAGACGTGAAAACCCAACATGGGCTAAATGTTCTTCAGTCACATAAAGCAGCTTAACAATAAAAAGAACAGTTTAAAAAAGAATAGGCAAAAGATGTGATGCAGTTTGTGGTCAAACATTAGTCCAGGAAAGTTTATGACCACAAGGTTAAAGTCAAGGGCTCCAGGATCCTGCATCAGTCAGGAATCATCTTCAGTCTGTCTAAATTGTTTACTTATGTTCAGTGCATGAGACTATATCTGGTCCTAAGGACAACATTCACTTTCTGTTTTTAAAAGCTGTGTCAAAATCACTTTCAAGTTACATAGAAAAGTGCTGAAGTAATTTCGTTGGGCTGGCTCACATCAGAGAGCTCCTTCTCCCCTCCTCCTAAGGGAATGATATTCCCATCCTGCAGTTTGGCACTTGAAGTCACACCACCTACTGATGCAAGTTATTCGAATGACATAAGGTTAGCAGGTACCTGGAAGAGAATGTAAATTAGTCAGCAATGTAAAGCTCCTGACCCTGCTTGTGGCAAGGGGAAACTGAAGTGTCAACCATTGTATTATTGCCATTTATTGCCAAGTGCCAACAATGCAATCAGTCCCCTAAACAGACTTTGCAAGCTAGTAGCAGGACATTGTACCAAACTTGGGAGAGAAAAGATGAGGTCTCAAGCTAACTTCCTTTTCCTGGAACCAGCAAGAGCATGTTGCATCCTATTCTAGCTGCTGTATGGTATCCTAGCCTCCCACCCTCAGGAAAACTTTTTGAAATAAGTGTTCTGGAGAAGGAGAGATTGATACTGTCATCTGTGGGACAAACATCACATCAGAAGGGCCTGTCAAGACACCCTATAAAACAAATCACCACAATAGTTGCTTGCTTGTCTGCCACTTTCCTCTTTTGTAATGGCAAAGGCTATTTGGCATCAAGGACAGGCTTGCATTGCCTACCTATCCCAAAGAAGTGAAAGCAAAAACATTACCAGATTTTTTGTGGGTAGCCTAGAATTTGAAATCTTGTCTTTCCCACCTGTTGCAAAACTTTGGTCAATATGCAAAATGAGTTGCTATAAATATGCCCTGATGGGCTTATCTGTGCATCCTTGAGGTGCATGCACAGGCTAGAAAGGGGCATCCTCTATGGTAGGAGTTTCCTGGAATGTAAGGAGAAACTGGTTGGAAAAGACATTTTCATGCCCTTACCTGAGGCCTGGTGCTTTTGCATGCATCATCCAAATGCTTGTGCCACAGTATTGCATGAAATCTTGACCCAGTCTGAAACTTGTAAACATTGCCTACAAAATTAAAAAAACCAGGATCCCTCAGGTTCTGACAGACACTTGGCTTTGCTACATTATAATCTTTTAGTATGGAAGCCTAGAGGGTAACATAAATAGGAACATTAATTTTGGCCTCAAATACCCAAACAGCTCCTAGCGCACACAGCAGGCCTTGGCAGGGAGGATATGCTGCTTAGTGGCACATGTATCCAGCACCCCCCAAGTAAGGGATGGAAGGTAGTGTGCATACTCAATAGACCTGAAGGGAGCACATAGGGGTCAAATTAAACTGCCATAGAAATAAAGACCGTAAGGACAGAAAGACCAATCTGGGCATCCACTCCAACCTCCTTCATTGTATGCTTTGCTTCATTCCCACTACTGTTCGTATGCCTGTGACATTCTGTGGCTGCAAACGACATCCCAAAAACCCCATATTCACCAATATCATATAATTATGATATGTTCTGTACAAAGTATGCCTTGTTTGGTATTATTTTAAAAGAGTTGCTAAACATTAATATGCTGTTGGATTGTATGTGCTACCACAGTATGTGAAGTTATAAAATGTTGTTAATGCTATTAGAACATGTTGCGAGCTGGAAACACCTAAACCAATTAATTATTCAGGAAGAACAATGGAGTGGCCAGATAGCATTAATGGCTCTCCCTCATTCATTGAAAGAGAGAATCCACTCCCAAGAACTGTTTACAGTGAATGCTTCAGGGTAGGAAGCACATAATAGGGATTGACCAGTGAAGACAAGCCCCAGGTCACAAGCCTGATTGTTCTAGCAAGCTGAAAAGGATTATAAAAGGGCAGAGCGTGATACAATATCTTGGCTCCACTCCTCCACAGCTGACTACCTGAAGGAATGTCTGAAAGACCAAAGGACTTTGAAGAGGGCAGGGGAATCCCAGGCAGGGAAGGCTGCTCAGCTTGTATTTAAGGAACTGCTTAACAAGGGTGAGACATTACTAATTCAAATCCTGTTAGTGTGTGGAATGTAGACTATGATTTTACGTTTATTTCTTTTGGTAACTACTTTTAATCTCTTTAAACTTGCCATCTATTTTTCTGTAGTTAATAAACTTGTTTTGTGTGTGTTTTTGAGTGAAGTGTTTAGGCAACTCAGCTCAGTAACAAAAGCCATTGCATGACTTCCCCACATAAAGGGGTAAGTAGATTTAATCAACTTATACTGGACAAATCTTTGTCCTGCATAAGGGGTGCATTCCTGTGTGGTCAGGCGTGCGCAGCACATTTCATTAGGATGTGCACCCAGGGACTTTTCCTGTTTTTTATCAGGGGTGTCAAACTCAATTCCACTGGCAGGCCACATTTGAATTACCCGCCGGCCAAATTCTCGCAGTGTCCTAGTCTCCGCCGCATAATCTCGCAGCTCCTTTTTCGGCAGCAGCTCACTGTCTTGCTATCTGCCGAAAAATTGTGCGCCCTCCACTCTTTCGGCGGCAGCTCTACCTTCCAGCAAGATGGCGCCACAGGCCAGATGTTTGACACCCCTACATTAGGGTGTGCCAGGGCACACCCCGTACACACGCCTATGTGTGTGGTTAAGATGGGAAAGGTGTGGTTGAACTGGCTGGGGCTTGTATCCGTGTCTGCTCAGGGAGAGGGTTCTTGATAACTCACTTGGGTGTGTGGTACCACCTGCTGTCGGGTTGGGTGATAAGGTCTGGAGAGGCTGTGTATCATCAGACTGAGTATGGTAGAAAGTCCACTCCAAGTTAACTAGCTGATAAGAGTACCCAGCAGTTCCACAACTGCCAGGCAGTAGTACCCCAGGAGTTTTGCATTCTATGACAATGCTCCACCCCTGAATCATTTTAATGAATGCATTATTGTTTGCAAATTTAGCACTTCCTCTGTCTCCTTGTCAGTTTCTTCCATTTCTCAGGTCAGCACTGCCTTTCCCTGAATTTTCTCTTAAAGTCAGACTTACATTTTATTCATTGTATTCTACAGGATGTACCATGTGCAGCTGACGTTCATCACTGCCTCTCATTGAAATAAAGAAACGTGAAGCATTAGGGGAACTTCCAAATTCTTTATAGAAACCCTCATGATGCACATTGATGCTAGGACCTTTCTGAACATTTGAAATGTGCATTGAATGATGATAGTTTAAAAATCTAAGTAAATGGTTTTATAAATTCTTTGTTGTTTGGAGAAGCCTCATGAATCAGTACTTACAGTGAAGCTGACTATCCAAGGATTACAGAGGTCACATTTGAAGGACATAGTGACCTTGAGAAAGTCATTTGGAACAAAAAGAAAATGTAGAGTACATCTACACTGGAGTAAAAGACACACAGCATGTCCACGGCTGGCCTGGATCAGCTGATGCATGTTTAGGCAGCAGGGCTAAAACTTGCTGTGTGTATGTTCAGGCTCAGGCTGGAGCCTGGCCTCTCGGATCCTCCCCCTTGCGGGGTCCCAGACCCAGGCTCCAGTTTGAGCTGGAACGTCTACACTGCAATTAAACAGCCCTGCAAATCTGAGTCAGCTGACAAGGGCCAGCCGCAGGTGCTTAATTGCAGTGTAGACATACCTATAGAGAACCGGGAATGCAAGTGACATCACATTAATCCCTAGAGTTCCTGCAAAACTCACAAAATGCACCCTTCCCCAATCATTTAGCAAGACACACTTAGGCCTTCTGCAGAACCCCACTAACAGTAGTATGGGCTTTTTGCAGATGCATCCATCGCCCACTACCCTATTTTGAAAATCTGCTTCCTTAAGTTTCTCTGCATATGACGTCACAAATAATGTAAACATAACATATTAAATGCTATTACCCCATTCTCCAAGTATAATACAGAATCTACCTTTATCAGGGTTATTTAGCTGGAAAATATCAGGATGTTCAGGATCATCAGGTAGTGCCACCATCCAACCCACAACAGAGACTTTTTTACCAGCAGTAGATTTATACTAGAAGAGACAGAAAAACCAGTTACAATTAGCAGTAGCATGATCATGCACTGGGTTGACTTCTAACCATGAAAACAGCAGATGAATGTGCTAGCTGGGAGTGATCAAATTCAGTTTTTGAATGTACATTGTCAGGAGTATAATACATTTAAAGAATGGTTGGTTTTTTAGAATAAATATCATATACTTTGCTTACATGTTTTCTTTCTGTGCCTCTTAATGACTTAGCGCCGAAGTAGAGAAGAGTTGATCCCGAAAGTGTAACCCAATATCTAGTCCATGAGGAGAGCTGAATAAGGAAGAAGAAAATTGGGAAAAATATCAGTGTATTAATTTCAGAATCTCTAAAAATGAATTAACAACTAAGTGTTAGAATAAAATGAGGAAGCTAATGGGAGGAGTGAGCTAAGGCCAGATTCTCAGCTGGTGTAAATCAGTATAGATCCCTAGGCTCTGGTGGCTGTCTCTGAGCCTGTAGCATGCATCAAAGAAAATCCACATTGTTCTAATGTCGCCTCTAGAAATCTCAGGGCTGTTCATTTCTGAGCAGAGTATTGTACTACCCTGTGCTGGGCATTATCTTATACCTTCCTCTGAAGTTTGTTCAGTGTAACTGACTATATAAAAATAATTTTTCAGAATTTTTGGCTAATCAAAAAGTCAGAAAAAAAAATTTGTTTCAGGTTGAAAGAAATTTTTTGGTTTGATTTTAGGTATCTTTATTTGTTTTTTAAGTAAAAGCAAAGGAAATGAAGGCCTAGATTCAGAAGGAGACTTAGGCACCGTTCACAAAACTGAGAAGGAGCAAGTTGTAGCCTTGTTTATTTTCTCCTGTAGAAGATATTACCCTTTGTATAAATAATTAAATATTAATTGGAGCAGGAACTGGAACCTGGGTGTCCCCTATTCTAGAGGAGTGCTCAAACCATTAGGCTATAGAGTCACTCTCTGGCCCAATTAATACTTATTTATACAAAGTGGAACAGCTTCAACAAAAGTGATTGAGATCAGAGCCCACCCTAGAATAGCTAATAGACTGGTCCTGTTCTGGAGCAAGGACTTGAACTCAGGTTTCTCATATCTGAGGTGAGTTCCCTAATCACTGGGCAACTGGTATAAAGGATGCACTACCAACCCATTGTGAATCTAGCATAAAAAAAATCAAAACATCTTGTTTTGCAAGTGTTTCAACATTTCCAATTATTTCTTCTATTGAAATTGACCTGAATTTGCAAAATATTTTGGTTGATCTGAATCTACATTTTTCAGTAAAATTAAGCATCAGCCAAATAATTTTGCCCAGCTCTAATTACAAGGTTATTTCCACAATTCTTCAAACCTCTTAAGGCTAAACCATGATACTTCAAATAAAAAGCTGTAAGAAGATCAAAGGTAAACTCCAGAACTTGGAGACCATGGAGTTTCCACTAAATCATTTTTTCCAGTCCCACAGAGGGCCTGAGACTCAGGCCAGGGGGAATCCTGTGAATCTACGACATAATGCTTGTGCAAAGAGCTGGTCCTTTGCAGAACTACCTGAGTCTCCTGAAGATCCAGTCTGCCTTTGTGTCCTCCCACCCTGCTGAGGGGGATCTGAATGTGAGGCAAGGGATCCCACAGAAATGGATGCTGACAGACCTTTACTGAGGCTGGTATTACATAGCGTTGCTCTTCTCATTCCACCCCAGCGATATCCCTTACAAATACCTGGGGAAGAGCTGAGGCAGAGCAGACACTGGGAGTGGAGGAGACATTTTGTCTCTTATGTTTTAACAGAAGTGATTTTGTGGCAGAACATGGTTCTGTTTCCTGGAACAGAATTAATTGCCCTGTCCTGTTTGGCATTGTATTGCAGTCGGAAGCTAACAATGGAAACAGTAACAGCCATTATCAAATTAGGATCACAGTAAAGGTCCAACTTACTGTAGGCTTCCTGCCTTCCTTTAGCAACGTTTTCCTTTTTAAAGGCCCTTCCATGGTAATGACTCCTGTTGAACTCCCTAATGTGCAACTGCAGGCCTCTGTTGGGCTGAAGCGACAAAAACTATCACATTTAAGGGAGCAGACAAGCAAGAACAAATAATGCTCTTAATACAATTTATTCTTTATAGAGGTTTTCCCTGCAGTGGTTGCTATTTAGGGTGACCAGATGTCCTGATTTTATAGGACAGTCTCAATATTTGGGGCTTTGTTTTATATAGCCTCCTATTGTCCCCCAACCTCTGTCCTTATTTTTCACATTTGCTATCTGGTCACCCTATTGCTATTGCACATATAGCATCACCCAAAGTTGGCTCTGTAGCATGTATGTTTCAGATATCTAAACAAAAGAACCAGGCTATCTGAAAAATTCTAACAGATTTCAGGAAACTGTTT
The DNA here is from genome assembly GCF_026122565.2 of Emydura macquarii macquarii. Classification (NCBI taxonomy): domain Eukaryota; kingdom Metazoa; phylum Chordata; order Testudines; family Chelidae; genus Emydura; species Emydura macquarii. The sequence continues at coordinate 314,088 of NW_027130828.1, forward strand.
GATTTACATAGTGTTTAGCCTAGAAATAATGACTTCCAAAAAACAAGGACCCAGGATAGTTCTCTTACTGTGCAGTTTCTAACTACACACATACACAACCTATATATATATAGTGTGTGTATGTGTGTGTAATTATGTGCTAGCAAATACTGTGACAAAGCTTGTGACAGGAAGTGAAGAATAAATTATCCAGTTGAAACTACAGGGGGAATATCTGATGGAAAGAATCTATTTTCATAAATCGGAATTAAATCAGGATATGCGCTCACTCTCGCAGAAAGTACCATGGCATCTTTAAAAACCAAATAGCCAGTGTCTTTTAAGAAAAAATATACTGGCCACACCAAAGTATTTTACTATAGTGTAAAGCAACAATGTTATCTGTGAACAATCAAAATAGATTAGTGACATGTTTGAAACTGTTTGTATTTAAAAAGCCAAACTGTATAGCATTAAGTGTGTTTAAAAATCTTTTTGCATATGATCTATATCACTGGAACATTTGACCACACTACATGTACAGGTCTACTGTGCATAATTATTAAAAAATAGTGACCAGTAAGATACCCACTACTGCCTTCTCCACATTGTAATCATCTGCCATTTACAATTAATGTTTGAATACGCTTATTTATTATCATGTAATATGCTGACAGAGTTCTTGGTGCTGTAAAAATAGTAAAAGCACTCTTTCCCCAAAGCTTATAGTCTATGCTTGATTTGCTTGTGGATTACACACAATTTATATATCTGCAGTCCATACCCAGATTTGCCAGTAACAAATACAAGATGATTTTTAACCGGAAACAGAAGATTTTGCTCTGTCATAACAGGCAAATCATGTGAATTTTCTCATCTGTTTAAAAAACTTTCATTATTAACATAAATAAACTTTCCATACAAGTATTAACAACTCCTATTCATAACCTCTATTTGCTGCTTTTAGAAGACTTGTTTAGTCAACTTCTCATTATTGATGTATTTATTTTTTTCAGATTTCAAAAATGTAACCATATATATTATAAAATCTACTTGAGCCTGACATAAGGCTGTCCATTGTTTTTTCCAGTGAAAAGATTTCCCATAATTACTTTTTGCCATTAATGATGGGATCTATCTTTTTCTAAAAATGAGCTATCACACAACTAGCTGCTAGTAGTGATTGTGTTATCAATGAGCCCAAGTAAGTAACCTGTTTTAAAAGGTAACCTAATAGACTCATTATGGGTTTTGTGGGTGACCTCACTTTAGTTATCTTCAAAATTCTATTTATTTTCTCCAAAAATACTATTATCTTAGGCCATTCATAGCATATATGCAGAAAGGTCTTTATTCCTCCACATCTTCTCCAGTATTTATATATATTTTACTTCACTTAAATGGTATGAGGTACCACTGATATTTTGTAATAATCTTCTTTAATGGTTACCCAAATGGATGAGGATTTGGCCTTCCTCCATATATTTTCCCATTGCCCCAAACTAATGTCTGTTTTCAGATTATTTTCCCATAAAGGTTATCTTATCTTTTAAATCCATCAATGCATTGTTATACCATGAAGAGTTCAAGCCCCTTGAGTTTGCCTTTACCATAATTAATATTTCTATCCTCCTTAATGGTCACCGGCAACCTGGGCTTCCTACATGGGATATAATGCTTTAATGGCAAATAAACCAACATGGATATATTAATAATCTCCATGAGTTCTTTTGATGGTATTAATTTCCATAACTTTATCATTACAGAATAGCTGGCTGTTACTTGTATACCTTCCATACATTATATGTGTTGGATTAGATAACCCTGGTTGAAATTCTAGATCAATTCTGATGGGCGGAAGTGGAAAGAGGAGAGGCGCTCTCTTATCTGCATCAAATTCCATCTGGGGAGTGTCATTTTGACACCTGGATTGGTTCCATTTTGTGTTCATAGAATCATAGAGGATTAGGGTTGGAAGGGACCTCAGGAGGTCATCTAGTCCAACCCCTTGCTCAAAGCAGGTCTAAATCCGTTAGATAAAATAAAAATAATCAATGCACTGAATTTATATTTACAATTTTGTTGTTCAATTTCCACCCAGTGTTTACTGGCGGTAAACTATGGTACCAGTTTGATAATGCTCTTAACTGAGCAGCCCACTGATATTTTAGTAAATGTGGTAGTGCCAATTCCCCTTCCATGCTGGGTCTATAGAGTTTTTTTATTTACTGTTGGCCCTATATCAATTTAATGGTATTTGTTTGAATTTCTTCTAGTGATTTGGTATCCATATTGGTAGGGCCTGATATAGGAAATTAATTTTTGGCAACCAGCTCATATGTCATATGAATTTTCATGGGTGTTTGAAGAAAGTGGGCCTTGAAGATAAGAGAGAAGTTGGATATAAATTAAAATACCAATTTGGTTTTAAAATTAAAGGTATTATCCAACTGCACAAACAGCTACTTTATCTTGAATCTTTAAGCAAGACAACACCATTTAGAAAAGAAATGCATTAGGGTCAAAAGAACTGTCCCAAATAATCAGCTCTGAGAAGAAAATTTCCTGAGCTCTCACAACCACAATTAAAGAAAATTACAAGTTCAAAAGAATAATTTTTAGCAAAGAGCCAACAGGATTTATCTATCTAAGACTTTCATTTAATGCCCACCACTGTAGTTTCTATGTAAAAATTACACACAAAACTATGTTAAAAGAACATTAAGGTGGCAAAGTCAAGCACGCAAAAGATACAAAATTCCAGAATTAAGATTGCTTGTGCAACCTTAATTCATCCCCCTTGTGTATGTGTGTTACAGTACAATTTTGTATTTAATTTTTTGCACACTATTTTTTCTACCAAAATCCCTGACTCATTCAGTGCAAAGGACACCCAGTGCTCACCGAATGAGCAGCTATTCAATATTTTGTTTCATTCTCAATATTCAAAGTGTAGCCCAAGACCTTATTTACTGCTCACTTTTTTAACCCAACTAGGAAGACAGAATTATTAATTTCCTCATGGGCTTTTCTGTGGCCCTCATCACTAGAGATCGGAGTGCTTCACAAACATTAATTAATATATCTCCACACTCCTGTGTGGTGAAAATAAGGTATTATTATAATATTCAACATGGGGAGCGAAGACACAGTGCGATTAAGTTAAAAAATCTCCACTAATCTTAGGTGCTCAGGTTTGAGATGAGTAAATCCTGATTTTTCACTGAATTTAGCATTATATTGCCCTTTATATATTCAAAACACAGCTCCCACTGACTTGAGTTGCTGCTGTGAGTGCTCAGCATGTCTGCATATCAGACCCCAAGGTCATAGAATCATAAAAGATTAGAGTTGGAAGGGACCATAGGAAATCATCTAGTCCAACCACCTGCGCAAAGCAGGACCAATCCCAACTAAATCATCCCAGCCAGGGCTTTGTCAGGCTGCACCTTAAAAACCTCTAAAGATGGAGATTCCACCACCTCCCTAGGTAACCCATTCCAGTGCTTCAATGCCCTCCTAGTGAAAAACTTTTTCTGAATAGCCAACCTACACCTCCCCCACTGCAACTTGAGACCATTGCTCCTTGTTCTGTCATCTGCCACCAATGAGAACAGCCTAGCTCCATCCTCCCTGGAATCCCTCTTCAGGTAGTTGAAGGCTGTTATCAAATCCCCCCCTCACTCTTCTCCTCTGCAGGCTAAACAGGCCTAGTTCCCTCAGGCTCTCCTCATAAATCATGTGCTTCAGACCCCTAATCATTTTTGTTGCCCTCCACTTCACTCTCTCCAATTTGTCTACATTCTTCCTGTAGTGGGGGACCCAAAACTGGACACATTACTCCAAATGTGGCCTCCCCAATGCCAAATAGAGGGGAATAGTCACTTCCTTCGATCTGTTAGAAATGCTCCTGCTAATGCAGCCCAATATGCTATTAGCCTTCTTGGCAATAAGGGCACACTGTTGGCTCATATCCAGCTTCTTGTCCACTGTAACCCCAAGGTCCTTTTCTGCAGAACTGCTGCCTAGCCAGTCAGTCCATGGTCTATAGCAGTGCATGGGATTCGTCCATTCTAAATGCAGGATTCTGCACTTGTCCTTGTTGAACTTCATCAGATTTCTTTTGGCCCAATCCTCCAATTTGTCTAGGTCACTCTGTATTCTATCCCTGCCCTCCAGAGTATCGACCACTCCCCCTCAGGTTAGTGTCATCTGCAAACTTGCTGAGGGTGCAATGCACGCCATCCTGCGGATGGTTGCACAGGCAATCTTAATTGCATCATCTCCTAATGTTTTGAGTGCTTAACTTTGTGACTGTAATAATGTTCTTTTAACATAGGGTTTGTGTGTGTGTGTGTTTAATTTCCTAGGTTTTTGAAAAAACAGAAATTCCATCATGTGACATCGTACTGACACCACATAGTTCATCAGTGTGGTTGGAACATTTAGATCCGCAACAGAGACCTGTGCTGCTGGATCTTACAGAATAACTGATAGCAATAGTAGTCATCATCCTCTAATTGAACCAGAGGAGGATGGGATACTTTCCCAGTGTTTTTCAGATATGTGTTGACAGAGGAATAGTGAGACTTCGGAATCTTGAGTTCCATTTCATTTTTTGGAGGGGAGTGCATTCTAGAGGCCACAGACTCTTCTGCCTGTCCCTTCCCAACTTGACTCCCTTGTGCCCTACCCCCTCCAGCTTGTCTCTGTCTGAGTCCTGTTTCTTACCCAGCCATGTCTCTTTGTCCCAGTCCCAGTCTCTGCTTCTCATCCCAGTCCCTTTGTCCAGCCAGAACTAATCTTATTCTCTGGGTTCACTGTCCAAGTCCCAGTCTCTCCTCTTCCCCCCACATAACCATCCTAGTTCCCCACTCCTGGCTCCTCATCCAGTCTTTCCTTCTGCCTCACTGGTTCCCAGTCCCATCCTCTTTGTCCAGTCTCAGTCTCCTCCGAACTCCCCGACCAAACCCTCCTTCCTGGCTCCTTGTCCCAATCTTTTTGCCCAGCCTCTTCTCCTGCATCTCAGTCCTTGTCAGAGCTGTCCCCTGGCATTTTTCTTCCTCACACTAATTCCTAGTCCCAGTCTCTTTGTTCATCCAGCCCCAATCTCTATTATTCCTCCAGCTCCTCCTCCAATCTCAGCATTTTCCCCATTCAGCCAACGAGCTCCCAGTTCCTCCTACTCCTCGTTTTCCTTACCAGATACAAGCCTCCTTCCCCAGCTCCCAGCCTCAGTCTTCTTGTAGCTTGTCCCAGTCCGTTTCTCTCTCCCACATTCCAGTCCCAGGTTTAGCAGATTCCTTGTCCCAATCAACTCCTTTCCCTCCCACCATTCTGGCTTTTGTCCCCTCTGCATTCAAAGCACTACTCAATGGACAATATTCTACACCATCTTGCAAAATAGCTTTAAAACAGGATACGATACCAATGTATACCCACTTTGCACAGGTGCAACTAATAACGCAAGGTGGTAGGCAGTGAAGAATCAAGCCTGGTGCATCCAACAGCAACCGATAAATGCTGTGGTTGCTCCTAGAAGTTAGGCAATAGCATTGACTACTGGAAACATGTTTTATGCGGGGGAAGAGGTGAGTGAGTGAGCTTTGCTCCCATTGATTAAAAATCAGAGTAAATATTAAGGCCAATGCATTCCAGAAGTTTGAGAGAAAATACATTATTTGGAGTTTTATCCTGGTGCAATATAGAAATAATTCAGCAGTCTGGCAAAATACAGTATAGAATTGTGGCAGCACAATAGCCCCACAGATAGCTCATGATAATGACCTCAGGAATCAAAAGGCATTAATCAAAGCATACTGACTAATGGTGAGAGAAGAGACACTAAGTAACAGTGCAGAATTACTTAAAAGTATAAAGTTTAAAAAAATATTCAGTTCCTTGTGTCACATAGTAAGAAGATGGAATTCCTGAGAATGGCTACATAAGATACTCAAATATTCAGTAGGGACATTCTTTTTAGAGAAGGGTGGGTAGGAGATGATCTGTTAGGAATTTTCTGCGTTTCGTATCTATGGCCTTGTGATCATAACACTGAAACACTTCAATACCTTAAAATATACACAGACCAATGCTGTTTACCGGAAGTAAATCAATCATGTACTGATTAATGAACACAAGTAAAAGGGTATCTATGTGATACAACATTTATTGCACAGTCATATTCAATTATGAAAAGCACCTTTTCATCTATGATTAATAATATGATTGTGAATATAAATATATGTTGATGAAAACAGTACATATATAAGCAGCATCTATATGGGACTCTGGCCTTGGTCCTGCAATTTGCTGTGTCCAAGAGAATTGCTTGTGCCTACATAGTATCTCACAGACTTTGCGGATGGTAGCCAGGTATCCGCTGCTATTTGCCCTTTTTAAAAAAAATATTCTGGATTGTGTTCTTAATTATTTTTCAGCATGCGTAGGAACCTGGGAATAGGTGGTTTTCTTTACTATGTTTAATTTAAATAAATCAAATACATATACATAGTTCTGCATAGAGCTGAAATAGTATTCCATGGAAAGAAATCTAAACTACATGGAAATTCACCACTGGATATTTACAGATATTTCTCTGGTATTTCAGGGAAAGAAATTGATTTTTTGTGTTGTTTTGTTAAAATTTGTATTAAAAAAAAAAGGAAATGGGATTTGATAGCAGTCTTTAACTACTTGAAAGTGGGCTCCAGGGAGGATGGAGCTAGGCTGTTCTCAGTGGTAGTAGATGACAGAACTAGGAGCAATGGTCTCAAGTTGCAGTGGGGGAGGTCTAGGTTGGACAGTAGGAAACAGTTTTTCACTAGGAGGGTGGTGAAGCACTGGAATGGGTTACCTAGGGAGGTGGTGGCATCTCCATCTTTAGAGGTTTTTAAGCTGAGGCTTGACAAAACCCTGGCTGGGAGGATTTAGTTGAGGTTAGTCCTGCTTTGAGCAGGGGGTTGGACTAGACCTCCTGAAGTCCCTTCCAACTCTAATCTTCTATGATTCTATGAAATGCAAAATTGATCAGAAAGGATCTTATTTCCATACAAATTTGCTCTTTTTGCAGCCTTCTATTTCCTCTCAGTGGGATCATACAATGCTTCAAGAACTGGAGTGATGAAGGTAGAGTCTAGTTGCTGTTCTCATTTAACATCCTTTCCTCCTCTGTGACTGGGTCCCTATCCTTATCAAGGGCTACCTCCAATTTCTATTATAAAGCGTCTAAGAATATTTCAGCATCTGAATTATGAGTGGCTCAATGATTATTTGGAAAAGTTAAACTGTCTTGTGTGGGAAAATAAAAAACTGTTCCAAGAAATACACACATTTTAAGTGCATTTCCACAGAGAAATAAAATGTACCCAATAATGCCTCATAAAGCCAACTGGACAATGTGCATCAAAGAATCCAAGAAATCTGAAGTGGAAAACACCTATCAAGCAATTCTAGTTCAGACCCGGGCCAATACAGGGAAGTGTATTTTCAAAGGCAGGAATTATTTAGGAGATTGAAAGGGGTAAAACTAGAATGTAATAAAATTAAGAAAAGGAAAATTTAGAATGGAAAGTCTTCTTAACAGGAATCCAGTCTTACCTACCACAGTATATGGTGCTTGTAAGGAATACTGGTGAATAAGATTTGTGGGTGTGTATGTTGCATGCTGCTTTGCAGATGATCCATGTCCTTTACGGAAGGCCTAAGCTAACACCTCTTTGTTGTACAAAAATCAGTACAATGTACTATATTCTATATGACTTCAACAGACAATAGGTTAAATGTATTTCTAATTTAAATCAGGAAAAAAATTATACAGAAGGACCAAGAAGCCATCCTTTTAACTTCCTTTGCATAGTTAATATTTTTAAAAACCCAAATTAAGCAAGAAAACATCCAGCTTTCATGAGAAATATACTTATGCAATGCTCACAGGAACCCATGCCAATCAGCTTCTGAAGTGTAGAAGCCAGATGTATTTATTGGTTGAATCACTATCTAAACATTCTTCCTTCCCCTGGATAAGCACATACAGCTCATATTAGCTCAATGGGAGTTTTGTGCAGAAATGGAAGGAAAAAAGAGACCCAGTGAGTTAGTTTGCTCACTCTGTGATACTTCTGGAGACAAGATGCATTTGGTTTACTTAAGGAAAAGATAGACTTCAAATGAGAATTCATCACTGCATGCTGAAAGAAACAGATCCACCACCTAATTGTACCTGTAGACACAGCTTCGACTTCTGGGAGAATTCCGAATCGGTACCCGCCAGTTGGGCCCCAGTGTGGCATACAGCCGACCCCTGTTTGTAAATTTAAACATGAGTTCTTTTCTAATCATAAATGCTGTGGTAAACACCCATTCAAACAAAACAATATCAGGAATAAAGTGAAAGAGATATGATACTAATCTCTAAGTAAGACTACAAAGCATCTGTATTTACTCAGAAATTGAAAAGATTTTATTTTCACATGTTTGTAATAAAAACAAGTATTTCCCACAGCTGTAAGAAGTGCAAAATGTTTTTATGGAATACGAATCTTTGTCAATGAATGAACATAAGGAATTCCAGGTTGAGGCTGAACACTTCACACACAGCTGGAATTTACAGGTAAAGAATAATTCACAATCTATGGGTTTATGAATCTGTTTTCCACTGCTCAGAGCATGGTATTTCCTTTTACTTGGATTTACTCTCCACTTTTATCTCTAACAAGGAAGGATTATTCTGAATGTTTATGTTGGGTGTAGATTACTTAGGAATGAGACTTTTGCCTTCATTTTCTTGCCATAATACAAAAACAAATACAAAAACAAAAGAGTTATAGACACTATAAAAAGAATAACAAATTAGGGTTTTTTTTAAATGCCATTTTGTCCCCATTGGGTATTGAATTTGGCACACCAAAGCAGTCCCTACTGCAGGAACATTTTCCCAAGTTGACTTCTAGGTCGCTCCTAATTCTCCCCAGTGCAGGGTTGCCCTCTTCAGGAATTTTTTCCCCTGCATGGCTTGCTGGAGCTGACCTTATAAGTGTGGCAGAGCCAAGCGGCAATAGCTCTCAAGAGGCTGTTTTGCAAGAGAAGATGTTTCCCTCTCTTCTAGCTGTTAACTATCTGATGTGTTTTCCTCAGATTTTTATTTCTTATTGCGATAGAAATAGCACATCCTTAAGTCTATTACACAGGAAAGACTAACTGTATGCTCAATTTTTAATGTGTATTTAGGAAGCTTTAGTTCTATAAGGATTGATGTGATAAAGTGTAGCAGTTCTAAATTTAGTCAGTGGGTGTTTGTGGCTGTAATAAATGTTCTTTAATAGATCATGTAATGTACTGTCTGTGTGTAGCTAATACATACCCTAAGAAAAAAAGAAAAGAAAAAGCTACTGGGCCTGCCCCTAACTCCACTTTTAAATCTCACCATGCTGGTAAAAATATAGGTTCAAAAGGGATATTCTAGTGTGAGACGCCTAATAATTAGGGTATAGAGTATCACGCTGATGATTCAACATATTTATGATTCAAAATAAACCAACTTTTGGATTGTAAAGCAGGTTTTCTCAGACACAGGATTAATCTTAGATTTATTTCCTCACAGAAGAAAGTCATGCCTTAAACAGAAGCACATGTAACTCTCCAGAAAATAATTCCCTCTGTCTGCAAATAAAGAGTAAATGTTCTTTTTCAATAAAAAAAATAGAGGGGTGTAGATTTCATCATCAGTTTATAGAAGAGTTCATGTACCAACGCCCCAATTCCTCATCATATGTCTGCCATCTAGAATCCCAAGAACAATCTGGTGTGGGAATCTAAGTGGGTGCCTAACTCATAGCTTTTTATATTTCTGAAAACTGTTGTGGTCTTAATATTATATATATTTAGTTGCATGAGATTTACTGGAGTCTTGTTTAGCTATGGGGATTCAGGAAAATGTACACACTCTGGCATTATTTGGCTTGGCACACAAACTAATAGAATTTGGCACTAACCTCATTTTATGGTAAGGTTTATTGATAATACTATTTGTGAAGCTTTTAATTCAGAACATCCTGCAATCAATAGGATAATCTCTCCAATGACTCCCTCGAAGATATGGGGACAAAGCAAATGCTCTGCTGCCCTTTTCTGAAACATTGTTTTATTCAGATAGTTTACGAGGTGGAGTGTGAGGGTAGAAGAGGAAAGGAATAAAGTGCTTGCTGAAGGTAGAGTTTTTGATTAATTAGTTTACACATTAGTAACACCTCAGCCAGTATGAGTTCCATTTGTAACATTTCCCCTCCTCATTACAATTAGAATCAGAAAAATGAAACCTCAGAATTTTCATGTGTCGTGAGGCTTGTGAAAACCCTTTTCATGGATTTACAATATTCAGATAATTCAATGTACTGTATTTTGGTTAGTTGACCAGTTTGTCTAAAACTATAGATTCACGGTCTTTAAGCTCAGAAGAGACCACTGTGACCATCTAGTTTCACCTCTTGCATCACACAGGCTAGAGAATTTCACCAAATGATTCCTGCATTAAGATGACTTCACCTTGTACTATAGCATAGTGTTTAAAAAGATATCCAAACTTAAATTAAAGACTCCAAGTAATGGAGAACCCCCCATATCAAACAGTAAATTGTTCCAATGGTTATTTACCCTCACAATGTTAAAAATTTGCACCTGTTTTCTAGTTTGAATTTGTCTAGCTTCACCTTCATCTTCACCTTGGATCTTGCTCTGCTTGTCCCTGCTAAATTAAAGACTCTTCTACAGCATGGTCCACACATACTTAAGTTTGATAACAAGGTACCAATTACAGTCATAGGTTCAGATTCTGCCAGTTTCTGATGTTGAGTAGCAGTTTTATAATTTTGAATAGTCAAAATCCAAAATATATATTTTTATGATGCATTTCTTCAAAATGTTTGTTATTTCTCTTCCTGAGAATTAGTTATCAATGATTTGAGAAGGCTCTCCTGATCAAGACTTTTTCATGTTACTGGAATATCCCCATTTTGGCAATTGTAACAGTTTCTTAGTCCCAAAATACAATTAGCCTCTTAGTGATTTTATGCGGTGTTGAATGAGGAAAAATGAAGACACTGAGTTATAACTCACCTTTCAAGCCCTGAAGACAGCTCTTCACTAAATTCTGAACTTTCACTACTACCTAGAAAGGAAGAATATCGATAAGTGAAAAGCTCAAGGAAAATTAAATTGCAAGAACCTGGAATCACTAGGAGAATTTTGACACAATTCTATGGAAATTGCTCATTGAACCTAGATCTGAAAGTTCCAACCTTTAGAGATCAGGATAAAATCCGACATCAGAAATAGTTCACATGGTTCCCTTCTGTCACTATGTAGTAGAATGGGTGTTGCTGCTGCTGTATTTTAAATATACAACATTTAAATGTGTCCTTTTGTTTTCATTTTCATGCTGCAGCTATTCCTACAGAACTTCAATACTGCTGGAAGACAGACTAAAGTCAGGTCTGTGGAGTGACCTTGGATTATTTCTACCCCAACAATTAAATATTAAAATAAAGTGATTAGAGATGATAGTCACTGCCTTTTTATCAAGCAACAGAATTTGTTAACATGGAGAACATACTAGCCCTGTGTCACGGTCTGGAGCCATGTGATGTTAGCTTAATGCCATTTACATTAATGGTTCCTGTCTCCCTCAACTCATTCATCCTTTACCACTCAGGCTAACATAGCCATTTTACTGAAATTCAGCCTCTGTTGTACATAAACAGACTTTGCCTTAATCCAGAGGTTTTCTAATGGGAGGGGCAGAGAATATTAGGAGGGGGAGGGGCGCAAACGGCAACACCAGGCGGCTTGGACCAGCCAGGGTTTGGGGAGGGAGCACCACCCACACCCGACTCATCTCAGGGGGCCACCCAACCTGTGGGTCATTGTCAGCTTCAGCTCCTGGCAGCCTCCACACCCAGTGCTGGCTCTGCCCCCAGAGACCATCACACACACCTTCCTCCACCCTGAAAATCCAAAGGGGGTGGGGCAAGTATTGTATCTATTTTTGTCTGGGTTGGGGGGAGCGAAATCAAAAATTTTAACTCAAAGGGGGGGCTCAGCTAAAAAGTTTGAAAACCGCTGCCTTAATCTGTCAATGAGTGACCTGCTAATGCTTAGTATAAAGCAGAGTGGGCTGTCTCTCAGACCTGCATTTATCTCTTGGTTAAGGAGAATTCAGAAGTTTAGTGGCAATCCCAAGCTCTTCTTTGTCAAAAACACTGCTGGCCTGTCCATCTCCTTCTGCTGTGGGGGTAGGCTAAGTCACATAAGGAAGTGGTTGTGAGGATCCACAGTTCTTAAATCTGGGTCTGCAGGTCCCCAGGCAGCTTTTGCATTCTGGCTATCACCTGAGTGACTAATGGAACTCTAGCCCTCAGGGCTGCCCTGACTGGAGGAGGGCTCAGACTCACCAGTTGGTCCAGCTGCACTATTTAAGTGAGGAGGCGGCCCAAGAAGTTGTCTGTGCAACAGAGTGAATCCTGGCTGGCTGCTACATCAGACCCTGCCTTCTCACCTGACTCCTGAGCCCTGCTTTCCTGACTGATTCCTGCCTTTGGCGTGGACTAATGCACAGTGTAGATAAGCCCATAATCATGCATTTAGAACCCTACCACCCTGCTGCCACCAGTATCCCTCTTCTGTTGAACCCTAATGAAGCAGTTAAAGTCTCACACAGCCCAGAGTTACTTGCCCTATGTGATGTGCTAGTAGCTGCTAGTAAGACAGCAAGAATAAGGCCATTGAATTTCAATGATTCAGCCTCTGGCTGAAAAGAATGTAGATTTCCTATTGATTTAATCACAAGGCAGCTTGGCATGGGAAGGAACTCATCAGCCTTAACTTTATGCCAGGTTGCTTTTGCAGGCAACATCGCAATTACTTTTTCAAGAGGAATACACCAGTCAGTGGAAAAGAGACTCCATTGTTTCAACTTTCTTTTACAACAAAGCAGAGATAGGGCAAAGGTCAGAAGTATCTTTTCATCTGATTCAGCCAACCTTACTCACATGAGTAGTTTAATCAGTTTAATCTCTCAACCTTTCCACATTATTGTACCCCTTTCAGGAGACTGATTTGTCTTCTGTACCCCCAAGTTTCACCTCACTGAAAAACTACTTGCTTTCAAAATCAGACATAAAGAGTCATAGCACACTACTACTGAAAAATTGCTTACTTTCTGATTTTACCATATAATTATAAAATATATACATTGGAATATAAATATTGTATTTATATTTCAGTGTATAGTGTACAGAGCAGTATAAACGAGTCATGTCTGTAAGAAATTTTAATTTGTACTGACTTTGCTAGTGCTTTTTATGTAGCCTGTTGTAAAACTAGGCACCTATCTAGATGAGTTGATGTATTCCCTGGTAGACCTCTGTGTACCCCCAGGGGTACGTGTAGCCCTGGTTGAGAATCACTGGGTTAAATGGCCCTATTGCAGAATCCTGCCTTTCAAGTGGACGTTTGTTTCAGATTAATTTCCTCAAAACTACAAAGATTGAAAAACTGAATTTTTCCTAACTTGAATGGTTTTGATTTTCTTCATCTAGACTTGAGCTACACGGAGCCAGTATATTGTCTAAAAGACCAGAAAAGGTTTTGTGGCTCTAATTACTTGTCAGTACACATCTTTAAACATTCTTACATCCTTAAAAGCATCCTGCACTAATGCTCTTCTTTTTGCTGTAGTTTGCTCAGGGTACTCTGCTTCTGGTAATGCCTTCATTATAGTACCATCCTCAGGCCAACCTAACTTTACACTAATACAGGTTAAAAAAATGGACCTTGTGCAAAAATAGCTCTCACACTTATTCTCTTTTCATTAATGAACTTTTTGGTGATGAAAAGTGCTCGTCTGACATCCCATATATGTACAGCATGGACACTGACAGAACTTCCCCCAGGCCACCTCTATCTTGTTCTAGCAAGACAATCTCTAGTGGGGGAGAATAGATCTGTGTGGATGAGCTGAGCTAAGCTGCATAAAAATTGAGTGGGTAGTTGAGAGGTGGTTCCAATCTACTTTCTCCCACAAAAATGACCAATCTTTCTTTGTTCAGAAGCTAAACAATCTTTCTGCTTCTGTAGTTATAGGTTCCACTGCATACTTCAAAGCAGCAGAGACAGACAAGCAGAAAATTCAGCAAGCCATAGAGTTCTTACCTATCGAAATTCCATTGGTGAAAACTGAGTTTAGTGTGTGGTTTCTGACAGGACTGTGGGATTCTAGGACACTGTCATCCAGCAGGTGGCGTGGCTTCTCTGTTGGAAACGTTGCACTTTTACTTTCAACTACACTGAACTGACACATCATACTGGAAAATTGGAAAAGAAAAAAAAATGCTAAAGCTCTTACGTAATCTGATAACATCCATTCACTCCTGTTTTTTTCCACTCAGACTTTGCCTCACCATACAATGATCACAAATGTCAATAAATTCTTTACTAGCATGCAGTTAAATGGGATTTCTCACATTTTCTTACTGCTTATACATATGCTGGATGAAAAACCTATTCAGACTTTGGATTTTAGTAGTTTGTATGGTTAACTATTGTTGTATTTGTGCACATGGGACTTTATGACTCCTTACTGTACAGAGGCTGTGTAATCTAGTGGTGAAAAGCATAGATAAAAGACTGCATGCTCCCCACCTAATCCACTGCTGAATGGTCCTCAGTTAACCTAATCAACTGACACTGTGACACTAGGCAAGTCACATGACCTCTCTCTGCCTCAATCCACCTACTTGTAAAATTGGGTAGATGCAGAAAGCTTAATTGAAAAGGAGATGCTGCCATTGATCTGAGTTTTCCTTAGTAAACGGTAAAGAGAGTCTCTCTCTAACCAGTACACGTCAGATAATACAGTGCAGAAAGACGACAACTTTTCAGAACAGTAATGGGTGCCAGAGATATGTAATTTTCCTTGGCTGGATCACTGAGATGTTAAAAATCTGTTATGCACATCAGACATTCACACAAATCAAAGTGGAGAGTATAAGAGTTGCACTGAAACGAGTATTGCCAACTTTTCCTGGCACTAGTAGGAAGCACAGTATCAGTCAAAACAACAGACAAGTGTTAAGACGTCTTTCTGGAAAATCCTGGAGCACATAAACTAATGCCTGAATCACTCTAATAGTACAAGAAATTGGAGAGGGGCATAAGAGGAAAACCATCTGATATATCTAAGAACTCTCAATGGCTGGATTAAACCCTAATGATGCTTGAACGGAGAGAGGCTGAGACAGAGTGGAGCACCCACTTGTTTCCCAAGCTGTGACTCTTCCTGTGTCTTGGTACAGGAGGGGTTGGGAGGCTGGCTGCCATTGAGGCATCAGGACAAGTTGGTCTCCTGCTGAACCTCATAGTTGCTGACACCTCTGATGGACCTAAAAATAGAAATAAATTAATGCTGAACTGATGCAAACAACAGAAATTCCACAGGTTGGTTTTGATGGTTTTCTTTGTTTTTGAGAGGGCTCAGAAATCCAGCAGAGACTTCCAGAAATAAGGTCAGATGATAAAACAGCCACTACTTAAACTGGTTTGTTACAGATTTCAAAAGGCAGCTGCATTTATGAAATAGTGTCTCTTGCCTACTGGGTTACACCATCTGTTTCTATATAACGATCCATCCAATTAAAGCAAAATGGAAATGGAAGTAATCCTCAAAACATTCCTGCACATATTTTTAGTGACGAACTCCCACAAAAAGTCTTGGCCACTTACAACAGTTGGACTTGCCAACACGTAACTTGCACAGCCATAAAGTCAGTTTGTGCTTCAAGGATAAGCAGTAATGTCTAACAAACCATATGTTCTGAATTTGGTTCACAACCTCATCCAGCTGTAAACAGTTTGCTCATATTGACTCATAGCATGAATATCTGAGAGAAAGCAGGGACTTTTCATATAGCTTACGGCCAGAAAGATGTGTTATTTCTCAATTATTTGTGATCTTTGGGGATTTAGGAACATCTCACTGCAAATTATTCTCCTTCTCATTTCCCAGATTTTATCAGGATCCATAGTCACCATGGTGATTATGCAAGGCTGCTCTTGTTCCTCCTTCTGAATGCTATTTGCAAGAGGCTTGCAGCGCTCTTGGCTAGGAAGCAGAGAACAACATAGTTAGCAACTTCTCATGTCTCTGGAGGTGGGTCACTGCACTTGAGGCTACTCTTTGTTTCACAGTAAACAGTTATATTTCACTTTGAAACTGTTTAATTGTGACTTTAACACTGGTGACAGATTCCAGACTGACGGCCTTGGAAACAGGTCGCTCAGCTTATCCCCAGTTCAGGTACAACTCAGGCAGCAGTAATGTAAGCAGGGAATGATTCTTGAGGGTTTAAGAATTCCTTAGCATCCATGGCCCATTCAGTTCCTGGCCTCTCTGCTGAAACTGCTTTCAGGGGCCAACTGTGATGGAGATTCTGTGATGTGAAATGCCATGTTTAGCTGACCAAACCTCTCCCTCTCCCCACCCCAAGTTTATAGCTGAGATGTCTTTTTGGTTTGGAGAAAAAGCTTCTGGATGCCTGCATGTGCTGGAAATAGATAGGTGCCATCAGAGACGCTTTGGTTTAAAATGCTCCTTTATTGAGGCAGAAGAACTTTCCACTGCATAATAGTGTAACAGTTGGATCTGGAGAAAGACTAAAACCAGGAATGGCTGGGCATGTGCCACAGATCAAACACCATGCACAGGGCAGGCATAGAATATATTCCACAAACGTTTCTCCTGCTTTGGCCTGAGAACTCATGGCATAGACTGCAGTGAATCAAAGACCAGTTGCTCCCTCAAGAAAGAACAGTGCATCCATTAATGAGAGTGAGCTGCTAACTGGAGAAGAACTGATATTATAAAGAAGATTCAGAGTTTTTTACGGTCCAGTCCAGCTGTCAGCCTGGAGTTTTACTAACTTAGAAGAAACAGACAGACCTTAGTGAAAGATTATTTACACTGTAATTTCTCCATATTGTAGGCTCAAAGATGCCACCATGAACTGTGCCATCAGAGCGAATCAAAATGGTTGCTCCCAGTCAGCAATGGGAAAACTTCCTATGAACACTCCAGGGCACCTTTTATCCTGCTTTTTAGTTAACAAAGAAAGATGCCTAAGGATAAAATGATATTGTAGAAGGAGAAATACGACATTGGTTCTTACAACCAAAAGAGAGGAAATAAACAAACACTTTAGATGCATCATTTACTGGATTGTCATTTGGTGGGTAAACACAAAGAGAGAAGTTATCTGATTTTGTCTTCCACCTTTTTTTCCAATGCTTGTCTGAATGGTTTTCCTAAGTGTTTGTTCTTGCTACAACTTGTTTATCATGTGAATGAGAATTTATGACACTTAACTCTCTGGCAGAGTGAGTCACTTTGGCATATGTGGCTTCAGAGAAGGCTTTTTGTTTAAAGGTCAAACACATTTCCAAAAAATGCATTTTTAATCATTTCTTGATCCAGAGATTCAACCAGAACCACATGTTTGGGGGTTAAAGGAAAATAACTTTCTGAGCAAAGTTTCTGTGGTATTTTAAATTAAAAAACTGACGTGACTCTGAGAGGACCACCAATGCCTTTTTCCAAAGTGCTGTAGGCTCCACCTTCTTCTTCTGCATTTGTGGCAGAGCACAGATTGAAATCAAAAAAGTAAACCTGAGCAGTGCTCTGATTAGGTTAGCGTGTTAGTGAATGGATATTGATAGATAGTATTATGTTAGGGCTGGAAATCGTGCCTAACAAGAAAGTACATTTTGCTAAGGCCTTGTTAAATCCAAGCAGAAACCAATTAAGAGTGTGTTCAGAAGTGTTTAAATTGCTCAGAACTTTTTGACTTGAAATTTCCCCCAACCTGACCAACAGACCAGCTCCTCAGAGGCAACTGTTTTCATACACAGTTTGCTATGCTTTCCCATCAGATGTTTTTGAGTTACTTGTGAACAACAGAATTCCTGAAAATGCTGAAGAACAGTACTTTCCTTCCTCTCTAATAACTTAAAAACATATATACCTCTGGGCTGAGACCAGCATGGATACTTTCAACACCAAAGGAGAATTTTTCTAAAAGTTATGAGCATGTGAAAATGGGGAGATTATAATAAAAGTCCCAATGTAGCCTTAAAGCTTAATGTAGCTTCACTTGGCTTCTTCAGGTTATCATCACAGCTTGTGACATGCTAAAATCCTTAATGACCCCTCCCCACATTGCTTTGCAGGTTTGCTTGCAGGCATGGTTCAGTTTTCTAGTGACACCTGCTGTGTCAGTCACAAACCCTTTTCCTTAGTACCAGGAGTTGGGTTGTATAATGAGAAAATCTGATTCCTGTCAGGATATTAAATAATTATAAATCTGTGAGTGTGTTGAAACAGCAACCATAATAAATGGCTGACACTAAAATAGGTGAGGGAGCAGAGATTTCATTCTAAATGATACTGGAATACCAAATTGGAGCTTCTGTATAGGTCAAATGAAATAATTATATTCTGCATTTATAGAACTTAGCACATATGTAGCTCAATTTAAATGTATACCCCAAATTAAAAAACATAGTAAAAGGACCAAAAAAAGTGTCACTGTGGCTAAACAGCAAAGTAAAAGAAGCAGTTAGAGGCAAAAAGGCATCCTTTAAGAAGTGGAAGTTAAATCCTATTGAGGAAAATTGAAAGGAGCATAAATGCTGGCAAATGAACTGTAAAATATAATTAGGAAGGCCAAAAAAGCATTTGAAGAATAGCTAGCCAAAGACTGAAAAAGTAACAGCAAAACATTTTTTAAGTACATCAGGGTATGTCTATACTGACGGTGTCAAAGTTGCCGCCATAAGATCGATGTTTATGACTTGATTGAGCAGTCAATGTAGACCTGCTCAATTGATCAGGAAGTCGATGCGGTAAATCCACCCCCTCATGTGGCGTAGCGCTGCGTTGATGGGAACACGGTTCCCGCCGGGGCAATGCAGTGAAGACGGCGCGCAGAAGGGAAGCACAGCAGTCGACGGGAGTTACGCAAGCTACTCTGTGTAGTTTGACTGCCGCTGAATCTCCAGGTAAGTGTAAGACCAGGGCTCAGAAGCAGGAAGCCTGCTAAACAACCAGTGGGGCCACTAGACAATTGAGATACTGAAGGAGCACGCAAGGAAAATAAGGTTATTGCGGAGAAAATAAATGAATTCTTTGCATTGGTCTTCACAGCTGAGGATGTGAGGGAGATTCCCAAACCTGAGCCATTCTTTTTAGATGACAAAGCTGAGGAACTGTCCCAGATTGAGGTGTCATTGAAGGTGGTTTTGGAACAAATTGATAAATTAAACAGTAATAAGTCAACAGGACCAGATGGTATCCAACAAGAATTCTGAAGGAACTCAAATGTGAAATTGTAGAACTACTTAACTGTGGTTTGTAACCTATCATTTAAAACAGCTTCTGTACCAGATGACTGGAGGATAGCTAATGTGACGCCAATTTTCAAAAAAGGCACCTGAGGGAATCCTGGCAATTACCAGCTGGTAAGCCTAACTTCAGAACCAGGCAAATTGTTTGAAACTATAATAAAGAATAGAATTATCAGACACATAGATGAATACGATTTGTTGGGGAAGAATCAACATGGTTTTTGTAAAGGGAAATCGTGCCTACTAATCTATTGGAATTCTTTGCGGGAGTCAACAAGCATGTGAACAAGGGTGATCCAGTGGATATAGTGCACTTAGATTTTTAGAAAGCCTTTGACAAGGTCCCTCACCAAAGGCTCTTAAGCAAAGTAAGTGGTCATGGGATAAGAGGGAAGGTCCTCTCCTGGATCAGTAACTGGTTAAAAGATAGGAAACAATAAATGGTCAGTTTTCAGAATAGAGAGAGGAAAATAGTGGTATCCCCCAGGGGTCTGTACTGGGATCAGTACTGTTCAACATATTCATTAATGATCTGGATAAAGCGGTAAACAGCGAGGTGGCAAATTTTCAGATGATACAAAACTACTCAAGATAGATAAGTCCAAAGCAGACTGTGAAGAATTACAAAGGGATCTCACAAAACTGAGTGACTGGGCAATGAAATGGCAGATGAAATTCAGTGCTGATAAATGCAAAGTAATGCACATTGGAAAACATAATCCCAACTATACATATCAAATGATGGGATCTAAATTACCTATTACCACTCATGAAAGAGATCATGGAGTCACTGTGGATAGTTCTCTGAAAACATCCACTCAGTGTGCAGCAGCAGTCAAAAAAGCTAACAATGTTGGAAATCATTAGGAAAGGGACAAATAATAAGACAGATAGTATCATATTGCCTGTTTATAAATCCATGGTACGCTCACAGCTTGAATCCTGTGTGCAGATCTGGTCACTCCATCTCAAAAAAGATATACTGGAATTGGAAAAGATACAGAAAAGGGCAACAACAATGATTAGGAGTATGGAACGGCTTCCACATGAGGAAAGATTAATAAGACTGGGACTTTTCAGCTTGGAAAAGAGACTACTACTGGGGGTATGACAGCGGTCTATAAAATCAAGACTGGTGTGGAGAAAGTAAATAAGGAAGTGTTATTTACTCCTTTTCATAACACAAGAACTAGGGGTCAGTAAATGAAATTAATAGGGAGCAGGTTTAAAATGAACAAAAGGAAGTATTTCTTCACACAACGCACAGTCAACCTGTGGAACTCCGTGCCAGAGGGTGTTGTGAAGGCCAAGACTATAATGGGGTTCAAAAGAGAATTAGATAAATTCATGGAGGATAGATCTATCAATGGCTATTAGCCAGGATAGGCAGGGATTGCCATTTGCCAGAGCCTGGGAATGGCTGACAGGATGGATCACTTGATGATTACCTGTTCTATTCATTCCCTCTGAAGCACCTGGCATTGGCCATTGTTGGAAGACATGATACTGGGCTAGATGGACTACTGGTCTGACCCACTATGACTGTTCTTCTGAAGAACAGAATCCAATGCTTACAAACAGTATGAACCAATACATACAGGTAAGCGAACATTTTTATCAAGAAAAGGACCACAAGGCAAGTACTTCTTCAGACACAGCTACTCCTTCTATATCTAACATAAAACTTGTTGATCACAGGCTAAGCAAACTAAATGAAATAGAACAATAACGTTTTTGAAAGGCACCTTGAAATAATGGTGGCAACATTCTGAAAAGATCCAGACAACAAGGAAGCAATTAAAATCAGAACTTTTAGTTGGCACAAATCTAACACAAGTTACTATTTCAGCCAACCTCTTGTAGATAACATAAGGGATTATAACTAAAGAATATCTAGAAAAAGCCGAACTTTGGTCAAGGAAATCTCTCCCTAGGCATACATTCAATTACAAAGTGCATATATGATAGTTCATTGCTATTCATAGTAGTTTAACAAACGGATGAATTCAACTTCCATCCTGGAGATCTAGATATTTGGTTCCTGAGCAAAAATAGATGTAGATGTTGCATAGTATAGTTGCTAATTAACAATGCAAGTCACATTATAAAAAGGCATTTACATGTGGTAGTTATATATTAGGATCTCAAATATCATAATTAAAAATCTAAAACTCCACAATTCTGAGGGGCTAAGTTCTTCATAACTTTTCTTTGTTTCCTAATGTGAAAAGTCAGTTAACTCAAAAGTCAGTTAACTCAAACTCAGTTAAATGTCTTCAAATATCTCAGGCAGGATGTGGTTTTAAGTGTTTTTAAATAATGTATAGGTTCAAGTGCTATGCCTATCAAAGCAAGCAGAAGAAAGCGCTAACTTGTGCAGTAACTGAGGTTCTTCAAGAGTGTGTCATTGGGGGTGCTCGACTTTAGGTGTTGGCGTGTCCTCGCGTCCCTTGATCGGAGATTTAACAGCAGTACTCATCTGGGTCACGCATGTGCAGATCTTGTCTTGTGGTGCCGTTGGCGCCTCTTTTGGCACAAACACGACCTGACCCACTCTGTTTCTTCTCTACTTAGAGACCAGTGTATGAACTCAGAAGTAGAGGGGACAAGGGGGGAATTGTAGAGTCCCCCCACGGATACAGAACCTCAGTTATTGCACGAGGCAAGTCACCCTCTCTCCTTCAAATTGTGTCCCTGTGGGTGCTCCACTTTAGGTGATTTTAGAGCAGTGCCCCTCGTTTGGTGGAAGGGAATTCGGAGTTTTTTGGTTGGACAGTTGAAAGTACTGGAAGTCCCATAGCGGCATCTCTTGTAGATGCGCGATCGACGGCATAATGTTTTGTGAATGTGCGAGCAGAGGCCCATGTAGCTGCCTTACATATATCTGTAATAGGGATGTTGTTGAGGAATGCTATAGACACTGACATTGCTCTGATTGAATGTGTTTTAGTGCCCAAGAGAGCTTGTAAGTTTTTTAGTTTATAGCATGAATGGATGCACCCCGCTACCCACTTTGATAATCTCTGAGTAGATATTGGTTTGCATTTTGTGCATTCCATCACTGATACAAAGAACTTCTCTGATTTTCTAAAGGGTTTTGTTCTGTTTAGGTAGAAGGCTATTGCCCATCTTATGTCTAGAGTGTGCAGTGCGGCTTCCTGTGCATTGTGATGAGGTTTAGGATAGAACGTAGGTAAGTGAATCAGCTGGTTTATATGGAAGTCTGATACAATTTTGGGGAGGAAACTTGGATGAGGTCTGAGTGTAATCTTATACTTGTGGACAATTGTGTAGGCTGGATGGGCCATGAGTGCTCCAATTTCTCCTACATGGTGGGCTGATGTAATGGCTACTAGAAAGGACACTTTCATTGACATATGTAGAAGCTGAACATGTTGCTAAAGGTTCAAATGGAGTTTTGGTAATGGTCCTTAGTACTAGGTTTAAATCCCATCCCCGTGCTGTAGGGGTACGTATACTCGGGTATACCTTTTGTATCCCTCACATAAATCTTTTTACTGTTTGATGAGTGAACACTGCTTTATCTTTGATTTTGTCATGAAAGACCATAATGGCTGCTAGATGGACCTTTAGTGAGCTAATCAATAGTCCCAATTTTTTAAATTGTAGGACATATTCCAGGATGGTTGGAATGGGTGCAGATGTGATGACAATGTGTCGATCTTTGCACCAGGCAGTGAATCTATACCATTTCTGAAGGTAGGTTTTCCTTGTCATCGGTTTTCTACTATTTAATAAGATGTGTTTAACTTGCTCCGAGCATTCTAGTTCTTCTATACTGAACCATTTAGGGACCATGCTGTTAGATGAACCTTCTGTAGATCTGGGTGTAAAATCCGGCCATTGTCTTGAGAGAGAAGATCGTTATGAAGTGGGAGAACAATAGGTGTGTACAACAATATTTGAAGTATACAGGACTACCAGATTTGTCTGGGCCATGTGGGCACTACCATTATCATTATCGCCCTGTCTATGTGTATCTTCTAGATAACTCTGGGTGTCAGAGGAGTGGGTGGGAATGTGTACAGGACGTGTTCGCTCCAGTCGAGAAGAAATGCATCCTCTATCGATCCCCTTCCCATTCCCGCCCTTACACAGAAAAAGGAACATTTGTGATTTTTTGTAGTCGTGAAGATTGTTGGGTGACTCCATTGTTGGAAAATGTTTTTCAGAACCATATTGTTGAATTACCACTTGTGGTTTTGGCCGAATTGTCCACTGAGGACTTCTGAAGTGGTGTTGTGGCATCCTGGTAAGTACACCGCTGATATGTTGATATTGTGTTGGATGCATCAATTCCAGATTTTTATCGCTTCAGTGCATAGGGAGTGGGATCTTTCTCCTCCCTGTCGGTGTATGTAAAACATGCACACAATGTTGGCTGTCATTACCTTTATCGTTTTATTCTTTGTGAGTGGAAGAAGGGGGCAGCATGCATTCCAAACTGCGTGAAGCTCTTAAGAGGTTTATATGTAAACTTATTTCAGCTTTGGACCATGAGCCTCGTATGGTTCTGTAGATGTGCTCCCCAATTTATTAGGGATGCATCCGTGGTGATCATAACCGAGTGTGCTGGTTGTGCAAATGGGATTCCAGTCGTCATGTTAGTGGATCGAATCCACCATAGTAGTGTTTCTTAGACTTTGTTTGGTATCATTAGTGTTCTGTTCAAACAGTTTTTGTGTGGTTTGTAGGCAGCGGATAGTCATTCCTGTAGACATCACATGTGAAGCCGTGTGTGTTTGATCACAAAGGTAGTGGCTGCCATGTGTCACAGTAGCTGAAGGGCTGTGTGAGCAGTTAGAGTTGGGCTGTTTCTTATTGAGAGTGTTACGTCTACTTTAGTCTGGAACCTGGTTGATGGTAATGATGCTCTCGCTGTTACTGAGTTCAGGTCTGCTCCTATGAATTCCAACTGTTATGTTGGATTTAAAATGGACATTATGATGTTTATCATGAAACCTAGGTTTCAAAACAGTGATATTGTTTGCTGTGTGTCTTGGATAGCTATCTCTTGGCTGTGTGCTTTTAGTAGGCAGTCATCTAGGTAAGGGAATATTGTGATCCCTTCCCTGCGCAGATGTGCTGCTAATACGGCTAGCACTTTCGAAAAAACCATTGGTGCTGTAGAGAGGCCGAAGGGTAACACTTTGTATTGGTAATGGCTGTGTGCCAGTGTGAATCTGAGAAAGCATCTGTGCACCAGGTGGATAGTGACATGGAAATAAGTGTCTTGAAGGTCGAGGGCTGATAACCAGTCCTCCGGTTCCAGTGCCAGTATTATGGTGGACAATGTGACCATCTTGAATTTTTGTCACTTTATGAATTTGTTTAGTCTTTGAAGATCCAATATGGGTCTCCATCCCCCATTCTTCTTTTGAATCAAAAAGTAGGGGAGTAGAATCCCTTCCTTATGTGTTGTTGTGGAACGTACTCTATTCCTCCTATAAGACGGAGATGGTTCACTTCTTGCTGTAAAACTTGCACGTGAGATAAGTCCCTGAAGAGGGATGGGGAGAAGAGCTGGGTAGGAGGAAGAGATGTAAAAGGAATAGTATATCCTAAAGGGATGATCCCTAATACCCACTTGTCTGATGTAATTTCTGTCCACTTGCGCTGCAAAGATTGTAAGTGAAAGTCGAATTTGGTGGATATTGCTGATGGTGATGGACAGCAAGGGAGGTCGTTCAGACCTTTGACCAAGCCTTCAAAATTGTTATCTGTTAGATGTTGGATGGGAGGTCGACGGTGTTTGATGAGGTTGTTGATGTCTTGGTTGTCTTTGTTCCTTTGTGGATCATAGCATCTCTGGTATGAGGACTGTTGGTACCTACACTGATATGGCTAAAATCTGAATTGTTTTTTCCTTGTTGCAGGTGTATAAATGCTGAGTGTGCATAAGGTTGCTTGCGATTCCTTCATCGTGTGGAGTACCTCATCCGTTTTCTTATCAAAGGGAAAATCTTCTGTCTTGGCCTGAAACTCCTTGGGTAGGCCCACAGAGTGGGGCCAAGACTTCCTACACATAACAACCACCATAGCTGTTGTTCTGGTGGCCGTGTCAGCCACATTGAGGGAAGCCTGCAAGGCTGTTCTTGCAATGAGCTGGCCCTCATTTATGAGTGACCTGAACTGTTCTTTTTTGTTGTCTGATACGTCATTAATAAATTTAATCATTTTTGTGTAGTTGTTATAGTCATAATTTGACAAGAGAGATGCATAGTTGGCTACTTGTAATTGTAGCGTTGCAGATTAATATACTTTCCTTCCAAATAGAACTAGCTTCTTCCAATCTTTGTCATGAGGCGTTGACTTGTATGTGGTTTGCCTCTCGTTTGTGGCATCAATGACCAGAGAGTTGATGGTGCCGTGTCGGCTGTCAGTGCTGCACTGATGTTGGTGCTGTATCCGACACTGAGGTAGTCAGCGGTGCCGTGACCCTCATTGGCACTGTCTCTTTATGGGGTGCAGCAGTCAGTGTCATGTTAGCCAACAGCGCCTTCATCTTATGTGGTGCTGGTGTCGCGCCATGTGCTCGGTCGGTACTGACGGTCTCTTGCTTGGCTGCTTAGCCTGAGGTGTCTGTACCATTGCTTTTTTTGGTGCCGTGCTAGAGGAGGTTGGCTTAGTTTTGCCTCTTGAATCTACACCAGGGCATTGCGAGTCCTTTGGTGCTATGGCCTGCGCCATACCTGAGGAACCTGACGCCTCATAGGTACTTGATCTTAGGGTTTGTGTTACCCCATGGGTGAACTTCTCTTCTTCGGTGGCTCTCTCATAGGGGAGGTTGAGGATCTCTTTCTTGAAGGTTTCTCTGATTGATCTGCAGGAGATTTATCTGGCCCGACGACAGAGGAGGGTCTCAAAGACTTTTCCATCAGGATTAGCTTAAGTCTGAGATCCCTATCTCTCCTGGTCTGGCTTTGAGGTTGCTGCAATATATACATCTCTGAGGTACATGGCTCTCACCCAGACAGCAGACACTTTGTGAATGCCTGTCTGAAGCTGGGATGGTATCTCTGCATGATGTGCACCTTTTAAAATCTGGCGAACCAGGCATGTTGTCAGGTATTTAGAAAAAACTATTGTCGTCTATTAACAGGAGGAAGAGAGGAAAGAAATTTTTTTTTTAAGTTAAGATGGGTAAATGTAAGCACTAATTGACTAAAAGAAACTACTGACTAAACTAGCACTTTTAAATAAAAAGGGAACTTCAGACCACAGAAATTTGAGATGGAACTGAGGGGGTCGGGTCACGCCAAAAGAGGCACCAAGGGACAGGAACTGTGCATGGACAACCCAGACAAGTACTGCTGTAAAATCTCCACTCAAGAGATGTGATGAGGTGCTGACACCTAAAGTGGAGCACCCACAGGGACACCACTTGAAGAAGAAAGAGAGATTACTTGCCACTAAATGTAGTTCATTGAGAGCTTCTTCTGCATAGTCACACTCTTGGAAATTGTACCCTCTTAAGGCAGTGCAATTCACAAGACTGTGACTATATAGAAGCCCTGAAACAAAAATATTAAGATATAATTCCTTTTTAAGGAGCCTAGAAGAGCTTTCAGATTGAGCAGATGTCATGGCCCCAAAATACTAAAAACTAAACTTGGTTATAAAAATGGTGAAATCCTTTTTTAATGTGTGCAAGAGGACTGGATAACTCAGATTGGGGATAAATTATGGAGCCTTTCACCTGTAAAGGATGTGTTCCAATCTGGCTCAGGTTGAGGGACTGGCTAGTTTGTGAGGGAGGGTGAAAGCAGAAGGCCTTTCACCTTAGGGCACCAGTTTAAATTTGACTGCCTGATAGTGATTGACAGTCGTTACTATTTCATTAGTCTTGTGAAATGAGGTTATTGTCTAAGTCCAGTTCCTGATAAACAGTCAATATCACAACTGATCCTCCTGAATGAACAGGAGACATCTTATCCTCAGAGGTAAAATTGGGTGGGGAAGCTTGTACGGCTGCTGTTGGTGCTGTAACTGTTGTATGAATTAATGGAGAATTTCAGTCACCAACACTAAATTTAGTCAAACTTAAAAGAATGTAGTGCACATTTCATCAAACTGAGAATGCTGAGCAGACCCAACCCAGAAGATGCTGTCTCTTCTCCCTACAGGAAATTCCCACTCTTCTTTTACCATGGGATTGACACCTCATTGGTAGATTATTTATAGTCTCTTTTGCAGGGAGGAGGGTCAGTGTAAGTGATTCATTTTAAATGAAACCCAGATACTACAGTTTTTGTGTTTGCTGTAACCAATGAGGGTCAGAGTACTATTACACTACAAGACACATGTTCACATTGCCATGTTTCTTCCTTTATACAGAGTGGCTAGAAAGGCAACTTTTGAGAATCAAGCACACACATTGACTTGTCTTCTGGTATTTTATTCCATTTGCATACAGAAATTTTTTAGAATGTTAGACTTTCAAATAAAACCCATAGAAGTCCTGTTATTGATTTCTGCAATCATTCACAATGTAGACTGAATGTAATCAAAGCTACAGGGCCAAGATAAGTTAAATCAACTTAGTATAATAATAGTATAAATAATAATAGTAATAATAATAAATAATAATAATAGTATAAATTCCCTGTCTGAATATGAATTTTTGTGTTATTTATTATTTAGAAGTAATGCTTTGAGGGATGCTTTTTCCTAACATTAGTGGACCTATTACATTTCATTATTGATATAAATAATTTAAGGATGCTCAACTAGAAATATCTAGTGAAAGTAATACTGCAGGCCCTGCTTTATTGCCTGGTTACAAATAACTTCTGTAATGAAGATCCTTATGAATATTCACCAAATCTATATGGGTGCTGTTCACTATACTCTGATCCCTCAATTGTTCACAGTCAACTGGAGCTTATTTCAGGATTCCTATACCTATCAAGTGCCCAGTTTTCTACTTATAAGTGGATATAGTTAGCCTATAGTAATTTGATCCATTTTTGTCAATCATTCTGATCCTCTGCAGACCAAAGTTGGTGTACTGCAATGTAACTTTATGGAGCTTTTCAGAGTAGCCATAAAGGCTACTTATGCAGTACAAGCATTTACTTGGGTTTGGGTTGGGAACTTGTTTTTGAGTAGCGTTTTCATTTGATTTGCTTATTTTTCAATAAATCATTAGAAATAATTCTTGAAACAAGAATGGAACACGTGTTATGAATTAATGTAAAATTGCTAAAACATTCATTAAATTTAGCATAGAGCTTGTGAACAAATATCCTAAGTTTTCATTCATAAATGATTAGGACCTACATTTCACATCCTATTTTACAGATGACCCCTCCCGCAGCACAGTACACCCTATACACGGTACACCCTGCATAATGCTGGAGCACTGAGGACAGTACTGACTTGGACGAAAAGATATTACCTACTGCATCACCAACATCAGTTTCTGAAGAACCTGGCTTTGTCTTGGAGTTTCTCTATGGATATAGTGCCCAGGCCTAACCTGGTTTACCTTTGTGAGTTCAGATGAAATACCAGAGTAGCTGAAATTACAGGCCCTGTGATAGAGATGATGGCATCTGCTTCTCCTAGGGTTTTTCACTGAACATTGTAAGGTTCTCCTTAGGAAGTGGAGAATATTTTGTTCCAATTACTGTGTTAAGTAATGTATGGGTTTTAGCTGTATGGTGGCTATTAAAATCAATGGGAATCATATGCTGTAATTTACCCTAATTGTAAATTCAACTGAAAAGAGTATGTGAAAGTTCTTAAAATGTTACAATAACCCATAATAACAAATGTTAATGGGAAAAGGTATGAAAAGGAGACAGAGACTAAATTAGTGTAAATAAAAAGGCCTACTAATATAACTCAAAGACTGTTGAAATCATGCTTAGTAAAAACAGTAAATGTGGAACTGAAAATTAATTAATCAAAACTGGTTTGTCAGATATTAGGCCTAACTGGCGGACAAAATAATCAGGGGGTGAGCTATTCCATCAACCATTCCTTTCGTGGGTCCTTAAAGAAGGAGACTTTGGAGGGAAAATAGAGAAAAGCATATGGAGGCTACTGGAGTGAATGTCATCAACCCTGGCTGCCACTTATTGTTTCTTGGGACCCTGGGCCTTCGTTATCTTGACCCTGTGAGATGTCCTAACCGAATGGGGCTAGAGAGAGGGATCCAGGTGACATTGCCACCTCTATCACCTCCAGTTGTATCCCAAAGACCACCTGAGATGAAATAGGATCAGACTTTAACAATAGCAGCAACAACAGCTCCATACTAATTAACTTTCTCTCTTTTACCCCAAAGGATAGTTATTACCTCTTTAAAACCATCTAAGGGACTGTCAAACAAGGGGGTTTCTCCTTCTAAAACCCACTCCAGCTGAAAGGGAACAAGAACTGTTTATCACAGGTTTTAGAGGCGGATAATGGATTAAAATTTATTTTTTAAATTGTTTGCCTTTTACTAGCAAGGATGAAAGACAGAATCTTGCTTATCCTATGTATGCTTATTATAATACTGCTACAGAGAGCAAAATGTAGCCAGTAGCAATGTGACTGATGTAACGTGGTAGATGTAAACATTTTAACAAAATTGGGAACATGCATGAGGCCACCATATATTCAAAAACACAGTTACAGAATAAAATGCAGCAGCTCTAAATTGATTCCAAATAGAGATTAGTAATGATGCATTCAAACAAACAAACAACTGAAGGAATTTGTTTACCAAGACATTTCTGAGATTTTAGACCAAAATGTTAAAAAAACAGCTCATAAGATTTTTGTGCCATACAATTAAAACTTGAACCCAATGCAAATTCATATCTTAACATGCCCTTTTTGACTCAGCTCCAGAAATCAATGCATCCAGCATATATTTTATCCAGCACTGTTGTAACACAGTGCTTTGTAACTGGAAAAAAATTTCCCCAAGAAAGATCTTCAACCATGGACCCAGGAGTTACTCTGTTAAATCTCACCAGCATTGTACTAATCAACCAGAGCTTGGTCTTGTGAATAAAACTCTGGACCAATGCCAAGCTCAGGAGCTGCACACATTCACTGCACACGCACGGATCAGCTATACAGAAATGCACAATGCAGTTTTCTCTGCTTAGAACACTGGTAATAGCAGCTAAAAAAATCATATCCACAGTATGACAGCATACAAAGATACTTTTGAATCTTAACTCCATGAAAAGAAAACCTTATTTTCACTGGCAAACTCAAAGCCACTTTGCGCCAGTGAAGATTACACCCCTGCTGAATTCCAGTTTTCTAATTTCAGCTGCTGGTGTTAGCACTATTTTAAAAAACTGCAATTATGTTTTTATGATGTGGAAAATATATTTTTTCACTCTTTTTTCCCCACAAGGAGGAAATACTTGTATTTATTTGCTCCAACTTCCAAAAAATGTCACCCTCAGGCAGACACAAGGCCTGAAACAGTTAACTAAAGAGACAAGAGAATGAAAACAGCGGGTTACGATGATAATGCTCATGCAACCTTAACTATAGTTGTAGATAGCTCTCCAGCTGTAATAATGTCTGCCCAGAGGAGTAAGAGTGAGTCCCCCTAATGTTGATCATGAGGAGTAAATCATTCTTCAGTGGAGCACTCAAGGATTTGGCAGCACAACCTCTTATTAATAGTAATGAAGGGCTTAAGTTACCCTTTGAAAACAGAGTCCATTGGCCCAACTCTATTTTCTTACATGTGGATAGTCTTCACAGTGAATTTTACAACAGAATTGCTGGTTTTGCATATACGTAATCAGTGATGAATGCCTGTGAATTTTACATCTAAATCAGTCCATTATTAATCTGTGGTCCCAATCCCCTTGTGGTAAGCACTACAGAAACACATCACAAAGAGAATTTTCTGCTGAAAAGCTTCAAGGTGCTTTTTTTTTAAACTGAACATGGCCAGTGCTTTTAAACATATTTAAGAGCTCCCAACAACAGATCAGAGGCACAGTATTGCTCCCATAACCGCAATACTCCAAAGGCCTTCGAACGTTTATTCTAAACACCCCATTCCGTACCAAGCGTGCAGTGTCCGTACGTCCAGAGTTTCTACCCCCAATTCTGCTGCAAGCATCAGACTCATCACTGTATCTCCAAGGTAAAGGTGTTCAGTATACTACCAACATTGCCAACCAACTTCATCAAGCAATCTTCAATCTCACCGTGAAAACCCACAGGGGAGTCATCAAAGTGGGACAGCTTGCTGTAACGGCACAAACAGTTGCCCACTGTAACTTGGTGTAGGCCACAGTGAACTCTTTTCTCATATGCATGAACTCAGCCTCCCATGAACTATCACAGACTCACACAGAATAAAATGGACCATGTTGGGAGGGGGATGTAATATGTCTGTGAATGGAAATTCTCACAAGTTGTTGGGGCAGCTAAGGTATCTATTTGCCCAGTTATTGCAGTGAAAGGAAAGGGCTAGTGGTGACAATAAAAATCATCAGGCAGGGTAGGGGTTTTAATTAAGGGTAATAATACACTCGGTTTTGCTCAGTACTGGGAATCACAATTCCACAAAAATGGGGGGGAGTGGTGGTTAAGGGGAGGGGTTACCCAAATGCTACTCTCCAACCCCTTGGAAATAGAGTATAAAACCTCAAAGAGCATGTGGCTGCAGGAGGGAAGGGTATGGTGTGTAAAGGGAGGGTGCAACATAACTATTGTTAAAGGGGGAAAAAAAAAAAGCCAGAAGCAGGAAGTGACACGTGTTAAATCCTAAATCCAGGGACCAAAAGACTGCAGATATCTATCACCTTGTTCCCCACTGATTGGTTTCTAAGTAATACCTTTGCAAATTGTTCCCAATTTACCAGAGTAGGAAAAATTGCTGCTGTGGGCAATTACAAACTCAGCAGGGGTTAGTCTCCAAAAATAATGGAACGTTGTTAACTATATGTGGGAAGGGTGGAACTCTCTACAAGAATCTGACTCAGCAGCTTGAGTCCAACGCCTGGAACATGCCCTGAGGCTGCTAAACAGGGGGTGGATATTGCCGGGATTTACAGTAAGCTCCACTAACCACATGCTGGGAACCAGTATTTTAACCCTTGGAAACCTCACCAAAGCCTTATGACAGATTTGATAAAAAATGTCAAAACTATTTTATGGGAAGAGGCTTGTAACCAGGTTCAACAAACTTTAACAAATCATTTTGTAAACCTCTTACAGAATGCCCGTCTGGGGGAATGGCCTTCGGGACTAGAGGGTACCAATGTAGCACAGCAATTAAAAAGTTACTGGCCTTTCAAAGCCACCTGGCGAACAACCCTCGGGAACTGTACTCTAGCCGAGTGCACTCTCAATATCAAAGGGGTAGCTACAGGGAGTTGGACCTCTGCCACCCTATTGCAGGCAGGTTTCAGAGGTGGGTGCAAATGGGGATGGTCCCACGAGCCGGTGTGGCAGGTGTGGGTTGGAACAAACGACACACGGTTTCTGGTTGGGCCAGAGGTATACTATCCATGGATGGGACTAATTTGGGCAGGACAAGGTAACACATGGCAGGGATGGTCACAAGAACCACCACCATTACAATTTACAGAACTGGTATCCCCTCAGCACTGGGTGGAACAGGGAAATAAAATCTACTGGGAGGGATCAGCTGTGCTCAATGGTCAGAGGCTAAAGGATGTCAGGTGTGTGGAACGGGTGGGGTTTAGACCAGAAATCTTTTCCCTGCAACTAGAAAACTCCACCTATCACATCCGCATACCAGCCATAAAGCAGCTTAATATAACAGGACACCCAACAATTCCAATGAACTGGACTAAGGCTCTACCTGAACCCTCCTGGATAAATTGGGACCACCTAACACAGTTATTAAAACAACTCCAGGCTGAGCAATGCAGAATGCAGGTTTTTAAAAGCCCAGGTCCTCCAAGAAACCAATGCATTCCAACTAGCCACTGAACTGCCTGCTGACTGTGCTTGGACTGATGTAGCCTGTGCACTTCGAACAGGCTTAACAGACTCTCTTTTGCTTCTTGGCCGTATTACTCATGTTGTAAAAATATTAATCATATTAGTTGTTTTTTTTTAATTATGTTTATGGGATGTTTAAAATTTTGCACCATCCTAGCCTCTCCCAGAAAGCCATACCTGTAAGTTTAGGCATAATTATCCAATCAGTAACCCGTCTCCCTCGTCTCCCCGTAGCATGACCAGTGGATCAAGGCATTGGGCCGTCTGAAGCCAGGGCCTCCTGGACCAGTGCCCCACCGGCCAGTGTGTGGGAAGGATGGACGCCTGGTCCTTTCTTTGAAAGAGAGTGGGTGAGTGTATGAGAGTAAAGAGTTAAAAGCTGGACAAGTAATCAGGCCTAAGCTACAGGGAATGGGGCCATGGCATAGGCAAAACCTTGTTTCTGTTACTTGGTGTGAATTTTAGCTAGAGTCTGTTATCTCTCCTCTTTCCCTCCCTTCCTAGCCATTTGCGCAAGGAATGAAGCTAACAAATACCTATTCTCCCTTCTGTTCAAGGTCTTTGGTGGGAATACAGCATTATCTTCTTACCCTCCCTTGCATACAGTATATTTTAAAGAACGTTAGTAAGTTTCAAGGTAATGTGCCTGATCTCTGTATGGTAATCCTGTAAACAACGAACAGGGGTGGGTATAATTATATTCATTATGTAGTTGTTAAATTTCATCTTATAGGTGTCAATGTAACCAAATAAGGTTTTATGGGGAGTTGCTGAAAATGTATAATTTACATATTGTTATGGATAAAAGAATTGTAAAGTAACTCCCGCATTGCTCACTCGCGGTGTCAAGGTGGAACAAGCAGGCAATAAAGGGTTCCGTCTCCCCAGTCCACCCCCAGGACAACCTGTTTGATTATTTCTAACAGACATAACCGTGAATTTCACCGTTGACTTCAAGAGGAGCAGAGCAGATTACCGATTTGAATATGATAATAACCCAACCTGACAGAGATTTGCTGTTTTGACTAACGTTCAGACATGACTCTGTTAGGTTATTAGATTACTCTCATACGGCGGCTTGACCAATATAATTCATTGCTTCATTCTTCTGAAACAGTTTGCTTATTGCTTGCTTATTAAGTTTTATTTCAGAGTTTAGATTGCTTTTCCAGACCCTACTTGGTGTGCTGCAAATGCCTAGTCTTGTTGCTCAATAGGAGAGTTCCACTCCCTGATTTCAGTTAAGATCAAGTGATTTTTGGTTCTTTTTTTTTCACTAAATGAAGTCATCTGCTACTGAAAAGTCTCCTATTTATTCTTCTTGGCCCCTTTCCTAGTGCATACTGTTACCACGAGTGCTCTTCTATCCTTACAGCTTTCAGAGACACAAAGCACTTTTAGCTAGATTTTCCAGTCACCTGACATGGAGAAAGGCAAGTTTGGGTTTTCATTATTTCTTCACATCAATGTCAAGACTATGCTGACATGTACAAGAAAATAATGTATAAAATATCAAAAAACATTATTAAAAAACTGTTTACATTGGGTAACTTGAAAATGCAGTAGAATGTGATGAGTGCTGTTTAGAGAACTGTGGCAAGAGCATTTGGAAAAGTTTACCACATATCTTTAATATCCCAGAGGATTACACTGTTTTTTCCTTTGCATAATTTTTCCATGAATAATCTTCCAAATGTTATAAATGAATGTTGCTTTTACAACCTTTTATTAAACCACATGAATGCATACAGTCTCTAGAGTAAAAAAAAAAAGTTATAGTTAATTAATTTTCTCCTAAAAAACCCCCAACAAATAAACTAGTAAAAAATATACAAAGAGGAGCATGAAAGGGGAGCTATTCACCATAAGGCTAGGATAACAGAAAGAATGCCAGAGACTTTTCAGGAAGGAAAATTCTCAACTTTCATCGTCTTCTCTGTATTTTCTACTAGTTTATGTGCTGATTTTCGGTCAGAAGAAAATTAATGAATTATAACGTAGCTTTTACTCTACAGACCGTATGTGTTCACATGGATGTGTGTGGGGGTGTGTGTAAGAAATAAAACTGATATTCACCAACTCTGTTTGCTAAAACTTACTGTTGACATTCAAAGCCACAAGGGCCTAGGAAAAACTTGGCAGTAGGAACGTACTATTAGGGCTACAGTTAAAACTTTCAAATATAGATACAGAATTACTTATAAAACAGACTATAAGTAAGAACTTCAAAGAAGAAATCTATTAAACTGGGGAAAATATGAAAGATAACAAAGGAAGGGTTAACTCTTGAACTGTAGCTACTTCAAAAAATTAATTTTCCTTGTTCTAATATTTCCTAAAACCCTACCAAAACCTGCTAACGCAGACAACATACAAAATGGCAGTAAGTTATGCCTGCTGCCTTCTAGAGACCAAATTAAGATGCTCTTACTAATTTGTAAAATAAAATGTCGTCTTTGGTCAGCCTCATCTAGCCTCGTTCATCCTATAGATGGCATGTGAACAGCCTACGACATATGAAAGGCTAGTCAGGCTGGTGCAGGCATTTGAGTTTGATTAATTGTAGTATAATTTTTTAATCTTATGTCCTGGGTGTGGAGGGAATAAAGAAGGTGATATTTGCTTTTGCCGTAAGATCCCTTTTGTTCTCATCAATGGAATTATTCTGGAGGAATACTGTATAGGATAAAAACCATAATAGTTTAAAACCAAAAGTTGTAAATCATTTGGAAACTTCACTTCAGTTCACTATTTTTCTTCTTCTTAGGTTTAGTAATTGCCAAAGAGGATCAGACCACTAGTCCACCTAATCTGGTACTCTTTCTCAGACAGTGGCTAGTCCTAGGTACTGCAGAGGAAGGTGCAAGGATTTAATGCTAATTAAGTATTCTGTTTGGTCTAGCACCTCCAGTTTTGATGTCACAGTCTCTAATATTTCCTCATTTTAAAAAAAATCTGAAATGAGTAATCTTGGCTATGACAGACACATCCCTGACATACAAAATATATAGAAAAGACAGAGTATGTTGTGCTGGTGGGGGGAATAGCACTATATGTGAAAGAAAGCAGAGAGTCAAATATAGTAAAAATCTACAATGAATTGAACAGTACCACAGAACCTCTATGGACAGAAATTCCATGCTTGAATAATATGAGTATGATGATGGAATCTCCCATTGCTTCATGGATGAGTTTTCAGCTAGTATTGACTTGGGTTTATTTATTTTTATGGTTTCTAATGTGGGGAGTGAGTTCAAGTCTGGATTTGCAAGTTTGGTTCCCTATCTTGCAAATGTAGAGGTTGTTGGGGGGACGGTTTCAGGCGCTGGCCTTATAACGTCCACTCTCCTGGGGAGACTTACATGCCACTCCTCAAAAGTGGACGTGGCCTCATAGCACAGACTGCTCCATCTGGGTCTGTCCAGTGCAATGAGTTCCCAGGTTCTATTGTTTATATTGCATGCTTTGAGGCTGACTTTCAAGGTGTCTTTATATCTGAGGATGGGTCCACACTTAGAGCAGGCTTCCATGCTCAGCTGGCTATAGAGTGCTGCTTTCAGTATATGGGAAACCTCCATGTAGACCACATCTGACCCAGTAAAGTTGAGTCCTGATGTGCGTGCTCTCGCTGCCAGGGATTTGGAACTTCTGGAGAACTTCAGGGTTGGAAATCCTGTCCTGCCACTTGATATTACAGATGGTCTTAAGCAGTGAAGGTGGAAGCTCTCCAGCTGTTTGATGTGGCATGGTAGAGCGTCCATGTCTCACAGTCATAGAGGAGTGAGATGAGTACAACAGCGCAGTAGATTTTTATGGTGGTTCTGAGGCAGACTCCACATTCCTCCAGAGTCTGTGGGTGAGCCTGCTAAATGCCAAGCTGGCTTTTGTCAGGCGCTGAATGTGTTTCTGGAAAGTATGCTACCCAGGTAGCAGAATTTCCTGACCAAGCTGAGAGATGTGTTGTCAATTGTGACAATGGGATCATGGTATTTATGATGCTGGTGGTCTGGTGCCAGCTGGTACATGATTTCTGTCTTTTTCAGGCTGATTGTAAAACCAAAGCATTTTGAGGCATAGGCAAAGCAATCCATGATAAGCTGAATGTCCTTGACTGTATATGCAATGACGGTTGTCAGCAAACGGGAGCTCTCTTAGTAACTGTTTGTTTACCTTGGTGCAGGCCCTGAGTCACTGTAGATCGAATAGACCCCACATCCATTCTAAACCAGATATGTACACCTCTGTCAAAGCCCTAGAATGCGAACAAGAGCACAGCTGAAAAGACAATGGCAAAGAGGGCTGATGTCATCATGCATCCTTGTTTAGTGCCGTTGGTGACAGGGAAGGCTTCTGTGGAGTCCACCACAAACTATCCCCCTACCCATCATGCCATCGTGAAATGAATGGATGACAGCAATCATATTCTCTGGGCAGTCAAATTTATGAAGGAATTTTCCTAGGTTTTCATGAGTCACCTTGTGAAAGGCCTTGGACAGGCCAACAAACACAACGTACAGGTCTTGGTTCTGTTCACAAGCCTTCTCTTATATTTGTTGGGCTGAAAAAGTTCATGTCCATGGTGCCACGCCCAGCATGAAAGCCACATTGTAACTCTGGATACAGGGGAGTCCACTAAGTGAGAGATGAGCCTGTTAAGAACAACTCATGCAAGGATCTTCCCTGCTACAGACAGCTGTGAGATTCCATGATGGTTGTCAGAGCTAGATATGCTTCCCTTCCTTTTCTATAAATGGACTATGAAACATTCTTATACTCCTGGGGCACAGTACCCTGTTCCCATATAGTCTTGAAAAGGCTGATGAATTTCCTGACCAGGTGGGCTCCTCAGTATATACAAAGCAGGAATAACTCTCTTAGCAGGCTAAAAGTGAAAGCGGTTCCAACTTAGGCCATGTGGCAGTAAGAACGAACAGGGGTGGTGTCAACTCCCATGGCCCCTTATAGCCTCAGGTGGGAGCACGAAGAGAGGCACCATGCAAGTGTGGATCAATGGAAACTGCTAGAAAACATTTTCAGACTCGGGTGCATGGTTTGCATTCGCACCCATGTGTGGAATACATACACAAAGGAACCATCACTCGAAGCAGAATCTATTTTATGTTCATATGACTCCAGAATGTACTTCTTTCCACATACATCCACTAATTTATTAGGCCATCTATGAGAGGACGCTTTCCATAGTCCTGTCTCGTGCACATATCACATCAATTTGGAATGTGAATAATTTGCACCAAGAAAAGTTTTTAAAAACTCTCCCAAAAATGTTTAGAATGGATGCACAATAACTTCCATAGTCTAGTCCTCTTTCAATGTATGTTTTGTATTTATATTCATGCCAACTAAACCCATGAATTTAAAGGGTAATCCAAAGACCTGGAGACTTTGGGTTCTCATATATAGTGACAGCCTGACAACTGATAAGTGGGCCAAACTTTTTTAATGTATTTAACTAAAATGAAAAACTGTCCATCAATCAGGAAATGTAAATTCATTATAAAAAACTGCCCAGAATACATCTGAGAAATGTACTTTCCCCCTTCCATTAAGTACATTTCCTGGTGAACGATGCTGCACTGTCAGCTCTGATGACTGAAGTTCCTTATTGATCCTCAGAATAAGTACAATACAGGAGGGCAGCTTCATTCACATTGTATTCCCACCTGTTACACAGAGGGCTTCTACACTGCAATCAACAGGTGTGAGTATAGGTAAGGTATGCACACCTGAGCTTTCACCTAGCTGGATCAGAGCTAGCTTGAACAACAACGAAGCTAGCTCAGCTACAGCCATTGCAGCAGGGATGGCAGCATGGCTAGCCTCCTGAGTACAGCCCTACCCAGGAACCGAGGTACATCCTGGAGTGGCTAGCATGGGCTCCTTTGCGTGCTGCTGTGGCTGTTCTGCTACTGTCACTCAAGCTCTCAATCAAAGCTAGCTACCTCAGCCTGCATGAGCTACAATCACACCTCCTGAATGTAGTGCAGACATATCCTTACTGTGACAGGGGAGTTTAGTCTCCATGGACCATTCAACTCCGGCCTCTCTTCCAAAACTGCCAAGAAGGGACCACCTGGTGCCAGTTTTGTGATGTAGTATCATATAGGGATTTGTCAAAGTTAATATAAGAAATGTTAAATAAATTACAAAAAAAGACTCTAGAGGAGTCTGCCAGGCATCAGTGGCTCAGACTAATAATCGCAGGTGAGCTTTCCTCACAATATGTCATCATAAAGGTGATGGCTGTAGTCTCAGATTTCACTTTCATGGATTTTGACAATTATTCAATCATCTTCTGTACCCATCTTCTAGGAGCTAAGTGCATTTACCTTACTGGTGCTTCCCCCAAACAGCTATGAGAGCACTGCTGGCAGAAAGCCATTAAACCTGAGTTCAAAGGAAATATATTTCCATGCTTGTGTATAACTTTCTCAAAAAATTCTTCCAGGTGGATACTATGATTTAACTGAGAAAAAAGATGGTGGTCAAATCTCTTGTCCTTTGGGTATGGTATACATTCATAAAGTATCCAGGAGATTAGGGTCCCTGAGTTAAAATAAAAGTTGGAGATCAATTAAGGACACTGAAGAGAATTGTTTATGTTGAGAAGTGACTCCCACATAATAAAATGGTTAAAAACCAAAGTGGTTGTTCTCTCCTTGATGACTGTATTAGATCTATTTCCTTTTACAGAATCCTGGTCTCAATTTTATTTTGGGAAGCTTTGATTCTACACAGATTTAAAAAAAAAAAAAAAAGTCAATTCTCAGTAGCAGACGTACTGATTGATAAAAATGTCGTAAGTTCCACATATTTCTTGTTTGGTATCAATCACTTTTAAAAATGGCCAAATGGGTTCTGAAAATTTCCAGGGAACGGAGTGCTCCAGGGCAGGCTTATGAGATCACGTTTCATACAAGGACAACTTTTTTTTTCCTGGGCTGTAAACTTCTGGGAGAAAAGAAAAAGGTGAGAGTTTATCATAGAAGCAGAGCCAATACCACTTTAACAACAGCACCAGGTAAATGGCCACCTAACCCATGAGGCAGTAATTGAGGGGTTGCAGCAGGATTAGACAAGTCTCATTTCTATAAAATAACTGACTGTTAAAGCACTCAGCACGAATTATTTATTGGTTACTGAGGCAACAATTAAAACAAATGGCAAAAGTAAATGTTAGACTAAGTGTTTACATGGAAAATTATGCTTTCCTTTGAATCTAAAATACTGGAAGTGCCATACAGATTACATCATCAGTGTAGTACATCTACTGCCAAAAGGTTACAAATGTGCAAACATCCTGGTGCCTCTTTCCTTCTCTTTGTCTGGCTTTTTGTAGGTCTTTTTTAACTCGTTAAGTGTCACCTGCTCTAGAGATAACAAAATAATGCATTAAAATAACAAGCAATTCTTCAGCCACTTCCAGGGCTGAACATATTGGGCTGAATATTGCCCCAGTTACAGCTGTGCAAATCCCTGATCTCAGGAGAGTCACTCTGGATCTATCTGAGGCAAGAATTTGGCCCATTTACTCTTTTGTCAGTAAGTATTATGTGGCCTCAACAGCGATGGATTTCTCCATTCTAAAGCACAGTGAAAACACAAGAAATAACAGATCTTATTTATGACTGAGCTCTGACTGCTGCTCTCAAGGAAGATGATGGGCTTCTTCCTCAACAGCAGCCTCTGAAGAACCTATTCACCTGACTCCCACTACCGATGCTGGCTAAAGGGGAGAAGTAAAATGTTGACCCCGAATGAATAGTTAAAATATCCAGATTCCCCTATGGGAGCTCACACTCCAGTGCTTGGGAAACCTCTCATGGGCACCCATCCGACGTCATATAAAACACAGATCAGGTCCCTTCTGCAGCATCTATTTTTTGAACACGAGCATTGCTTTTACAGTATTTGAACATTTATTAAAAAGATAAAACAGACCAAGTTTTTTGGGAAAAAAGTAATTTTTATGTTCTGATTAGCTCCTGAGCCCTGCACTTTTCAGAGTGACATTGAGATCTTCTAGAAATCACACGTGTCGTTTTCTGTACTGAATATTGCAGTTAGTGATGTTCTAATCCTAAAGGATGTCAGACATTGGAACTGAAAACATCTGCTACATGTCAAATATACTGTTTTGCTCTGGGAAAAAATATACTGAACTGTATCTTCCAAAACAATCTGTCTGCTGGATGAACTGTTAATGTTGGACATCTTTCACAGATGCCATTTTTCAGCTACAGCACTCAACTGGGAATCTGAACAATTAACATTTTCTGTGTGTCACTAACATCCTGATTTTACAGCACATCTAAGGGACTTAAAAACAGTCTCAATTCAAGTGTTCCTGAAAAACACAGGATTAAATTTCTGGGAAAAGTCCCGTGTTCTAAAGCTATTTGTAAAACTTCTCTATATGAGGGGATGCAATTTTCGTATAAAAGCACTATTCACAATTATGTATAAATGTGGCAATGTAATGAGATTACCATAACCACTAATATAAAAAATACCCTCTTATTATAAGACATTTATTTCAATCTAATGTCTGCCTCTTGTTTTGATTTACTGGAAAACTGGTTGGCAGTCCAGGTGGAAAATGGACAACTGGTTTTCTCCAATATTTTGCAAACAGAAATACTGAAACATGAAACTATATTCACTGAGCCTTACACAGACAGATGATACTTCACTAAGAAAAACCACATCTCCATGCAATGATCTTTAGTATACTTTGCGGAAGGGAGAAGGGAACGAGGAGAAGGATGTGTGCTGAAGGAGTAGGAGTACTGGAAAGGAAACCCGATTTCCATCTTCAAGCCAGGCAACTAAAGTCAAGGAACCAAAGGACAGATCACCCTCCCACTACTGGATTTTGAACGGACTAATCATTACCACAATATTATGTCTGGTAACATGGGGTATCTCATAAGAGGGAAATATATCACATTCAGAGTTTAGCTAAAAAGCTGTCAACTCAAGATTTACCACCTTTAATACTGAAGCAGCTGAATATATGTGTCTAGTATCTCATGAGAGAGACTAATGGCCCCAAAATTACATAAATTTAAATGGGAGTATCATGTCCTCAGCCCTTTGTGGCATTGAGCCTTAAGTCACTGTGCACCTGATTCTACTTTCACATCAGTTTTCACTATTTAATCTCCACTGACTGCAATAGTCTTACTCCCGATTTATAATGGTCAAACAGAGGAGAATCTGACCCTATATTATGTGGCATGGATAATTGTGGGTATTCATGTAAGACTGGGAAATGTAAGACTGGGAAAATATAGTCACCGACTGTATTGTTTTTAATTCTGTGTGGTCAAAATTCATAACTGATATTTAGTACATTTTATATTTTTAATCTACTGCAATAGTCTTACTCCCTTATAATGGTCAAACAGAGGAGAATCTGACCCTATATTAATATAATTGTGGGTATTCAAGGGGAAACTTAGCTATATCTTTTTTTAGCTAGTGTCTTGAAATACAGAGTTCTAGTACATCAACAAAAGATCATACATAGAGAAGAATTTTAAAAAATACCATGGCTTATAAAACTGATATCAAAAAGGTCATCATTAGCAGAGAATCTTGAATTGTGATTGGAGGAAGGAGGCAAAAAAGGGATAATAAAATAAACTGAGAGATACTTTAGAAGAGTGACCGTCTGTTGTGTGTGTAATAATTTTTCTCAAACTCTTCTCCATGATTTTCATTAATTTGTGTGTCTGTGCATCATTGCCGCTACTAGAAATGATGTTAGGGTTCTGATCATCTCACCCTCTAATAGACAGAGGCGAGAAAAGAGAATAAACTTGTTTTTAACAGCTAATGCAGATTCTCTTTTAGCATAAGTAATAAGGATCTGTGTTTCTGAAGGAAATTCCCGATGCAGTAAGTTTAGAGTTTGCTAATGAATGTGGAATCTGCATGTGTAAGTAGCCATTGGTTTAGACTTTCGTTGGGGCAGCTGCTGTACTGCTCTCTTCCCTACCAACCTCTTAAACAGAAAGTTCTTTGCACTTTCTCCTCTTACCACCTACCCCTGCTGAGCTCTCGAACACCATCACCAGTGGGCTAATGGAATCCCAATTCCTTCT
The DNA here is from genome assembly GCF_026122565.2 of Emydura macquarii macquarii. Lineage (NCBI taxonomy): Eukaryota > Metazoa > Chordata > Testudines > Chelidae > Emydura > Emydura macquarii. The sequence continues at coordinate 357,611 of NW_027130828.1, forward strand.
GCCAGATCCATGTCAGTTCCTCTCCCATCTCTGGCCTGAGTTCCCAGCCTGATTCACTTCCTCATGCTACTTCACAACCTCATGGCTTGGTTGAGAACCAGTAATGGAAGAAGCAGGTAATGTCAGAAATATAGGACAGGGATGATGGAGATTTTACGTGTCTCCTTCAGCAGGGCAAGACTACTCCACCCAAGAGTCCAGACTTGGCAATGGCTCCAAGCAATTAGAAACATACATTCCTTTTTATCATAGAACCGTAGAATATTAGGGTTGGAAGGGACCTCAAGAGCTCATCTAGTCCAACCCCCTACTCAAAGCAGGACTAACCTCAGCTAAATCATCCCAAACAGGGCTTTGTCAAGTCGCAGCTTAAAAACCTCTGAAGATGAAGATTCCACCACCTCCCTAGGTAACCCATTCCAGTGCTTCACCACCCTCCCAGTGAAAAACATTTTCCTAATATCCAACCTAGACCTCCCCAACTGCAACTTGAGACCATTGCTCCTTGTTCTGTCATCTCCCACCATTGAGAATAGCCTAGATCAGTGTTTCTCAATTGGTGTTCTGCGGAACCCCGGGGTTCCGCGGGAACACTGTTAGGGTTCCGTGAGCAGCTGTTCTCCGCGCCACCGAAAAAGGGAAGATGTCTCTGATTTTCCGGTGGAGGATATACAGTGTAAGTGTAATTTAAGTGAGAAATGCTGACCTTTGCTTATTTCGACATTTGAAGACTGCTAAGAGTTTGGGGGGTTCCGCAATTATTTATGGAGTTCAAAAGGGTTCCATGGCCAAATTTAATTGAGAAACACTGGCCTAGATCCATCCTCCCTGGAACCCCCTTTCAGGTAATTAAAGGCTGCTATCAAATTCCCCCTCATTCTTCTCTTTTGCAGACTAAACAAGCCTAGTTCCCTCAACTTCTCATAAATCTTGTGCTCCAGCCCCCTAATCATTTTTGTTGCCCCCTGCTGGACTCTCTCCAACTTGTCCACATCCTTTTTGTAGAGAGGGGCCGAAAACTGGACACAATACTCCAAATGCAGCCTCACCAGTGCCGAATAGAGGGGAATAATCACTTTCCTCGATCTGCTGGGAATGCTCCCACTTATGCAGCCCAATATGCTATTAGCCTTCTTTGCAATAAGGGCACACTGCTGACTCATATCCAGCTTCTTATCCATTGTAACTCCCAGTTCCTTTTCTACAGAACTGCTGCCTAGCTCGTCGGTCCCCAGTTTGTAGCTGTGCGTGGGATTCTTCCGTCCTAGGTCCAGGACTCTGCACTTGTCCTTGTTGAATCTCATCAGATTTCTTTTGGTCCATTTCTCCAATTTGTCTAGGTCACTCTGTATCCTATCCCTACCTTCCAGGGTATCTACCACTCCCCTTAACTTAGTATCATCTGCAAACCTGCTGAGGGTGCAATCTACCCCATCCTCCAGATCATTAATGAAGATATTGAACAAAACCAATCCCAGCACCGACCCCTGGGGCACTCCGCTTGTGACCGGCTGCAAATTAGACATCGAGGCATTGATCACTACCCGTTAGCCCGATGATCTAGCCAGCTCTCTATCCATTTTATAGGCCATTCATCCAACCCATACCTCTTTAGCTTGCTGACAAGAATACTGTGGGAGACTGCATCAAAAGCTTTGCTAAAGTCAAGGTATATCACGTCCACCGCTTACCCCACATCCACAGAGACAGTCACCTTTTCATAGAAGGCAATTGGGTTGGTCAGGCACGACTTGCCCTTGGTGAATCCATGTTGACTGTTCCTGATCACCTTCCTCTCTTCCAAGTGCCTTAAAATGGATTCCTTGAGGACCTGCTCCATGATTTTTTCCAGGGACTGAGGTGAGACTGACCGGTCTGTAGTTCCCTGGATCCTCTTTCTCCCCTTTCTTGAAGATGGGCACTATATTTGCCTTTTTCCAATCATCAGGGACCTCCCCCAATTGCCACGAGCTTTCAAAGATAATAGCCAATGGCTCTGAAATCACATCAGTCAACTCCCTCAGCACCCTCGGGTGCATTGCATCTGGCCCCATGGACTTGTGTATGTCCAATCTTTCTAAATAGCCCTGAACCTGTTCCTTCAGCACTGAGGTGTTCACCTCCTCCCCATTTTGTGCTGCCCAGTGCAGTAGTCTGGGAGCTGACTTGGCTCAGAACTCAACAATGGTCCCACAATAGGCACTACCCAGTTGTTACTAACATGAGAATTGGCAAGCTTCCAGAGGGTGATAAGAGCAGAAAGCTTTGGAGGATCCAGAAAGTTGTATCACAGGACATGTTTTAGCTGATATAAAATAGCACCAGGATAATTCCCTTTGTAATTAGTAAGCCCTGAGTAAGGGTCTTATTCCTAAATCAGTTATGTTCTATATAACATATATAGGCTTGTGTTAAAAGAATATATTTAAAACTTTTTTTTAAATAAGGAAACAGTATGCTATATCTTTTATATTTAATTACTCTTTCCCAATGTGAATTTACACAACTAACTCTGCTAAACCACTCCAGAAATTCATTTATTCTTCAGCAAACCACTTTTTAATGTATTTATAGTTACATAAATGTGGATCATTGAAAAATGGACATGGATATTACAAGATGCTGGTGGCATTCAATGTCCAGCTGGCAGCAGATCAGAGCATTCCAGCTGAGCAAGAAACACAGTTAGTTCCGAGTCTGTCAAAACTTTTGGCTAGTGCCGAATCATCAAAGGAAATATTAGCAGAGGAGTGGAGCAGTAGGAATGGCTCCAAAGACCTGGTTTCCCGTCATCATATTAAGGCTTGTTCTAAACAATGCAACCCTGCAGGGTACCTCAGGGCAATCCAAATCCATAAATATAAAAGAAAACTTCATCTTCTCCCAACCCTTTTATCCCACAGGGTTGTCTATATTGTCCAGGAGTTAAATTTAAAAGACTGGACAGAAAAAGTGCAGAAGACTTCCATGGTAATCTCCAGCTTTAGTTTGGTGTGGCAACAGAGAGAAATGTGGTTAAGATGAGGAGGAGGAGACAGAGAACCTTGTAGTCTATCTCTGTCCTCTTCTTCCTTTCTTTCTAGCCTCTTCTCATACATAGGTTCTGAATGCTGGCAGTTGTTGCACTTTTGATCTTCTGTCTGTGGAATAAGGCCCTTTTCTTGTTTGCCAGCACATAGAGATAGAGCCAAATCATAGTAAAACATTGTTCTAAGACTGTATCCCTTATGTGGCTGGCCAAACAGTATTATTTATTTAAAATGTTTATAGTACTTATCACAAAATGGTTTAGCTGGAAATAATTTTAACTATGATTAAAACTTTCCTAAAATGCTACAGCAGACAGTTATATAGCTCCTAAATACAGTAAAAAGCCTGCTGTAAAAGGGATCTTAATGAGAAGAATGAGTTTCTGGAAGTGTCCATTTATCAGATAACAGGTGACCAGTGGATAAGCAGGAGCATTAAACATGTGGACTGAAAACAGACACCTTCCTCTCTTCCAAGTGTTTGAAAATGGATTCCTTGAGGACCTGCTCCATAATTTTTTGGGGGACTGAGGTTAGGCTAACCGGTCTGTAATTCCCCGGTTCCTCCTTCTTCCCTTTCTTGAAGATGGGCACTATATTTGCTATTTCCCCCAATCGCCACGAGTTTTCAGAAATAATGGCCAATGGCTCTGCAATCACATGAGCCAACTCCCTCGGATGCACTGCTTCCGGCCCCATGGACTTGTGTATGTCCAGCCTTTCTAAATAGTCCTGAACCTGTTCTTTCAGCACTGAGGGCTGCTCACCTCCTCCCCATTCTGTGCTGCCCAGTGCAGTAGTCTGGGAGCAGACCTTGTCTGTGAAGACAGAAGCAAAAAAAGGATTGAGTACCTCAGCTTTTTCCACATCATCTGTCACTAGGTTGCCTCCCCCATTCTATAAGGGGCCCACACTTTCCCCGACCTTCTTCTTGTTAACATACTTGTAGAAACCCTTCGTTACCCTTCACGTCCCTTCCTAACTGCAACTCCAATTGTGCTTTGGCCTTTCTGTTTTCACTCCTACATGTTCGAGCAATATTTTTATACTCCTCTCTACTCATCATAAATTTAGGTACCCAAATGTTTATATTTCAACTGTACATAGCTTCTTTTTGGGCTACCTTACTAAAAATGAACTCATTTGTCAAGATAATCCAAATCTTTCAACACAAGACCAGATTACATATCTGAGCCTAGAATCTATTTGGAATCCTAGCATTATATTAACAAAAGGAAACCCCAGTGAACACTAAGTAAGTACTACTGTATCTACCAAGAATTTCACATATTTTAAAAGGACACTGCCAAGATGTGAAGATAAACTTCAGTTTCTTAAAAGCATCTTCCCTCACTGTTTAGAAAAAGCTCTCAGAGGCTCAAAACTGAAAACTGGTTCCATACCCCACACCCAACTTGCATGCATTTACCAACGTGTTATTATAGGCTGTTCCTGGGCACTTAGGTGCACACTAGTTAGTTACTGTACAAGGCCAGGGCTGCACACATGGGCGTGATGTTGAATGGTTAATCAAATACAAGCAGGCAGGGTTTGCAGAATTTGTTTTTCCAAACCACTACTCTAAAATCACAAACCTGGATCATACAGAATCACATGGTTTCTGGAAACATATGAGCAATAAAAAGGTAGGTCGCATTTTGGGCCAACCAACCTCAAAAGTGGTCCTTTAATCAAATATGTTTCCTAGTTTTGGTAAAACAAGGCTCCATTTCTAGGACTTTAACAGCTGCTTCATAATATCCTCAGTGTTTATTCAGTCCAGGAAAGCAATGTGTTGTACCCAAGCTCCCACTGAATCCCACAGATCCATCTGGAACCTAGTAGCTGTGAAGGTTGTTACTTAACTTTAAAACTGGCAACAAGGCATTTAGAAATACAATAATGAAGCATCCAAGTTGTCCCAAGTCACTGATTCCAAATCCTTTCATTAGCGACAAAAACAGGCAACAGCCTGTACAGTATGGTTACCATCTTCATTCTGCTTCGAAACAAGTCTTATTAGATAATAGTGAAGCATGTCTGTATGTTGAAGGAACAGGCTCTAGTCAAAATCTCATATGAATTCTATTGTGCAGATAGATAATAGATAATGTTGGGTAGTCATCACAACACTATTTTACCCTTTCCTGGGGTGATATACTTCCCTTGTTTTAGTTTTATGTGCTACTTTACACAGAACTATGTGAAGAGAGTGTAATTTATTATTACTGCACTGAATCAAGCACACTGAAATAATTAACTGTCCTGCTTTCTATTCACTAGATAAGTACTAATGAAAAAGCACGTTTGTAAATAAACACTGAATCCATCCAATTTCAGTTTTATGTACAAATACTCTGTCTATTCTTTAGGTAGCATTTGTGTTCAGTGATAAATTATGCTTATTTGTAAGTTAGCAATCTTTATCAATGCTCAGCTGTCAGAGATACTACCTTAGTCAGGAGGCTACTCCAGGAAGCAAGTCAGACAAAGAAGCACAGAGTAATACCACCAGAGATGATGGTCCCTGGCAGCTCCTGATGTGATGACAAGGTTGGTGGGAAGACAGACTTGGCTAGCAGTACTACACTCTCGCCAGCCTGTGCTGGTCAACCCCAGGGATTAACTCTAGGGAAACACAGCACTGGAATACCTCTGTGCTTTTACTCACAAGTGTAGCGGAAAATACCTACTTGGCTTGTATATTGGCTATTAAAAATGAGGGGCTTGCCAACTACTAACCTCAGAAATGCTCATTTTCCAGTTTCAGGTGAAATTAGAGATAGATGAACCCATCCCTTCTATTAGGCAAACAGTGCGGACTACATGCTCCATCTACAATCTCTACAAGTGAAGAGTAACTTCTGAAGGTTTTGGTTTTACTTATTTTTTAAAAGATGATAGGATTTGCCATTCTACTGCAGATCAGAAGGCAAAACTCCCGTCTTTGTAGGTAATTATTTTACAAACTAAAGCATGGTACATGGTGAGCATCTTAGCTCACCACCTGCAATTGTTTTTAACAGTTATACAATTATCTATCTATTTTTAAATAATGCCACAATATCTGACTCTGACTGCCCATGGCAGTGAATTCAAGACTAACTACATGGTGCATGATTTGTTCTAAACCGATTGGCTATTTTTTTTAACCAAGTGACCACTTGGTTCTTGGTATTGCAAACATATAGAGGTCAGGAGCTCACTATTGAAAATTTCATCAACTTCTACAACTATTACATTTTTGGTATCATCATTATCACTGGCTGCTCTGAAGTTCAGAATGAGGTATAGATTTTCTGACAATTCTTTCAGCATACCTATTTAATGAGAATAAAATGCAATTTTCCCATTTGAAATTCCATGAAATTCCATCTTTAGGCAGAACGCTGATGTGAATTGGATTTACCATATAGGCTTGACAAGCCTAGAATCTCCAGTTGCATAAACTAAGAAAGAATGATTGGTGTAAGGACAGACATAATATTGATATGTTATTCAGATTAAAATATTCACAACTTTTTATACCTGCAAGATCTTCCTTGGAGGAGACCAGTCGAGGAGAACTGCTTCCTGGCTCAATTCTTAAGGATAATCTGGAAAACAGGATTTTAGGCACTTCAGTAGTGAAAGCATTCGCTGAAGTTAGAAAGCTAAACAGAAGAAACTAGTTATTTTATTTTATTTAAATAGGAAGTCTGGTTTGATCTGAATGAATAATTATTTATTTAGCTTCATGACAAAATAGGTCCAGAGTTCCTAAAGTAAATCTCTGCCCTTTAAATCCAACAAAGAAACTAACAGATATGTTTTAAAATAGTCAGTGTGAATTTATCTTTTATATTTTCTGTCGAAACAACTATCTACATCTGAAAACGCAAAGACGTGAAAAGAAGACTGAACCATAGTGGCAAAGAACTTTCCCTTTGTATGTCAGGGATGTGTGAGGTGGAGGGGTGGGTAGTGGGTTCCCTACATGATCCCAGAGAACTGTGCAGTAGGAAATACTTATTTTATAAATGTGTTAATTATATGTACTTATGAAAATAAGGCTTATCTTGGAGGATTTGAAAGAGTTTGTTAGAAAATAATGCTGAATAAATGTAAATGTTTAATAGTTGGTGTTTATTTACAAAATTGTAATGTTAATTTTACACAACGTTCTGCCTGCCTGTGAGGCGTTTATAAGGTATTTATTGCTGTGGTATCTCAACACCCTTCCTCATGCCCCCTTTCTTCTGTTGCACCTACTTCCTGTCACCTCTTGTTTAACACATAAGCCCCTCCCCCCTGGCACCTACAGATCACCTGTTCTGCACCAGTGTTTTTGAGAGGCAAATCTGAACAGAACTGCAATTTTTAAGTATTTTCCTTCCTTAATATCACCAAAGAAGCCTTGGGTACATGGTGCTTTCCATTTCTAAGGCACAGAACCTCTGGACACAGCAGCAATTGAAAGAATGTTGATTTCATATTTACTGGTTTTTCAAAACCTTTAAAGCTAATATTAAGAATGGAGAGGGATTTTGTAGTCTTCTTGCAAGACTCATGCCCTTCATTTTTCCTCTTGGGGCCGGGCAAGAAGGAAGTGCTACCACAGAACTGGAATGCACATCTGTTTCCTTTCCTAACCCTTCTGTGGAAACGCAGTACACGTTCATCATACTAGTTATCCCCATAAACTGGGACAAAACACTGCTTGGTATGTTGCATTGATTCTTCCATTGAGATAATGGAATTTATACTAATTTATTTACAGTAGAACCTCAGAGTTACAAACACCAGAGTTACGAACTCACCAGTCAACCACACACTTCATTTGGAACTGGAAGTATGCAGTCAGGGAGCAGCAGAGAAAAAAAAAAAGCAAACAGTACAGGGCTATGTTAAACATAAACTACTAAAAATAAAGGGAAAGCAGCATTTTTCTTTTGCATAGTAAAATTTCAAAGCTGTATTAAGTCAATTTTCAGTTGTAAACTTCTGAAATAACCATAATTTTTTTTCAGAGTTACAAACATTTCAGAGTTACAAACTGTCATGCTGGGTAGATGGGGGTGGGAGGGAGAGCATTTGTCATATTGGTTAACATCAGTGTGTCAAAATCATAATAATTCATGTGAGATCTACCATGTCAAGTACTGTTAGAAAGCTTATAATATGCTAAGTCAGATGATGATACTTATGTTCATGTGTGATACGTGACATGGAAGTTATAGACATATTTGAGATATCTGTATTTCAAATTGTGCTGCCTGGGCAATACCCCAGATAGGATGGCAGCAGAACAATAGCCTGTTTAGTGGCCCATTAAGACACTCACGGATGCAAGGGGCCAGGAAGAAACTAAAGGCAGACCTGAAGAGTTAACAGGATTGGCCCATGTGACCCTGGACTCCATTTTAGTTCTTGTAATATTTCACAAGACCGAATGGCCAAGGCCAGAGGGTATATAAGGCCAAGCCACAGAAACCATTTTGTCTTTGTTCCTGTTCAGTTACAGACATATACCTGCCTCTGGATCAATTCATTTTGTAACTGAACCGAAGGACTTAGACCCATCCAGGTGTTGGATGTATACCAGACGAACTGTACAAGCCTGCGACTCCACAATTCTCCTAAGAAACCTGATGTATAAGGACTTTTAATCATTTGTATGTATCTGATTGCTCTAACCCTTTAACATTTCTCTTATGGTTTATTTCTTTCTTTTTACAATAAACCTTTAGTTTTAGTTACGTGATATTTTAGGTAAGATCCAAAGTCATATTGATCTGGTATTGTGGCTGACCCTTTGGGATCAGAGGGAACCTTTGTAATAAAGAGCATAGAGTTTAAATAACTGGTCTCTTTACTGGACCTAGTGCTGATTTGGGAGACAGAAGCTGAAATGCAGTAAAGGGGGCTGTGTGTATTTGTGTACTGGCTTCTGTAGGGATTCAGAAGTGCAGTTTGTGGCTATTGGGAAGTCTGGGTTCAGTGCTACGCACCAGTGCTGGGAGAATCTGCTCTCCGTTTACAGCCTGCCCTGGCCTTGGCATTTTCAGGTGGCTGCCCTGGGCATGGGATGGGTCACACAAACAACCTCCATTCCCGAGATGTTCGTAACTCTGAGGTGCTACTGTATTTAGAAATGTATACTGATGGCCATTCCCAACTATCTGGACACCTTAAATTCTTTATAAAAAGCAATCTACCAATTAAAAAATGGCAAAATACTAATATATCAGTTTAATGATTAACCCCAGACCACAATCCCTACTATTGAACAAAACACAAATCTTTATTCAGTTGAAATATTCAGCAACCTATTTCTTATACAAATAAATCCATTGTACTCTGGTCCACTTCCCAAAATCCTTATGTTTAATCAAAAAGCACATCTTCATAACATCTCTGTTCTCTGCATTCCTGCTCCTTTGGACGAAGGCACCTGCTCCGCAGTCAGACAAAAGAAGGCTGGAAATCTGCAGTCTCCAGTTAAAGGAGTAGGAATTATTTTAAACAAAGATATCAAGATACAAAAATCCTTTTTTACTGAGGATATTTAAATTCACACAAACATTATTTGCCTTAATTCTTCAGCATATGGCAAGACCAACGGGTATAATGAAGAGCAGCTGCCCCACTAGCTAACTACCCAGAGCAAAGTGCCATCACCTCAGCCAAGACGGCCTCAAATGATCCACAGAATCACTCCAGAGACAGATGATGCTGAACCTGTTTGCAATGGGCTGTTATCAATAGAGCACTGCAAATCTGACCATTTTTTGCAGATTGTGGATCGGATGTGGATTTCAAAGCTGGGGAAGCTGTATATAGCTCATTGTCTTTGAGGCTGCTTCCCTGCCTTCAATATCTGGGGGCCCCTGGGAGTTGGCCACCCATCTGCTGTTTGATGGGAGGCATACCAGGAGCCAGCTGTTGGTGGGGGGGGGGCGGGGGGGGGGTCGAGCTGGCTGTCAAACAGCTGTTCAGTGGGACTGCTCAGGATCCGGCCCCAATCAGCTGTTTGGCGGGGCCCCCAGGGCTGGTGACCGCAGGGCTCTTACCCCAGCCAGCAGCCTTGGGGGAAGGCAGTCCCCTGGAGCAGGCTCCAATTCCTCTGGAGCCTGGACTCACTACAGGAGGGGCCAGAATCCCCCTGGCTGGGTTACCACACTGCCAGAAAGGGATGACTTCACAATGGGGGCACCCCCAGGGAATGGATAGCAAGTGCCAGGGCCCTTAGCTGAGCCCCCCACTTGGGGGGGGGCAGCACCACACAAGAGCCTAGACCTGGGACCACAGAAGGCTGAGAAATCCCCCTTAGTCCTGCTCCAGAAGCCCCCCCAGTAAAAAGCATGCCTCCCACTTCCCTCATCCCTCTCCTTCACTTTTTCTCTTCAACCCCTCGGCAGCCCAGCCTCCTTTCCCCTCCAGTCCTCCCACCCCCTCGGCAACCCAGTCCCCCTTCCCCTCCACTCCTCCCAGGCAGCCCGAGCAGCTGTTTGGCAGGGCCTGGGCTGGCTGGCTGCTGATCAGCTGTTGCATGACCATGGAAGCAGTGGGGGTGAGTCACCAAACAGCTGACTGGTGGCCTGGGGCTGCAAGTCCAGTGTGGTAGCTATAAGGCAGGGAGTGCGGATTGCAGGTCGAATAGACATTGATGCTCGCAGCTGCGGATCAGGTGCGCGTCCACATTTTTGTATCCACACAAGGCTATAGTTATCAGTTTTCAAAGGGTAATTCCAGGGGTACGTATTGACATAACGCGGTTCAACAATGTATCTGGTGCATCAGAAAGCCAAATGGACAACATCACTACCTACAAACGTTATATCCCAGAAATGTTGGTTTTCATCCGACACACAATTCAAGAGTGCTTTTACTGCAACCAGTGTCACTCAGGGATATTCTAGAGTACTACGGCAACAATGCTTCTTTTCTACAATTCACTGCTGCTCTGCTGCAAAAAAACTGTGCTGAAACTAGTATTTTGAATTATCAATGTCTTGTCTATGAGCTCTTTATGGCAAGGATTGTCTCTGATTATGCACCTATAAAAATGGGGGTCCCAATCCTGGCTGGAGTGTCTAGGTACCACTGTAATATAAATAATAACCACCATCATCACCACTGCCACCACACTGGCTTTAGCTAGTATTGTACATCAACACAATACTCTTCATGACTTTGTCTAAACCAATGGTACATACGCATGTTGTAACTGTTATGTGTGACTGTATCACAGCCCCCCAGTACAATCCAAAATTTTGCTCCAAACCAATTATTGCTACTATAATATTGCTATTCCAAAGAAACATAACAGCAGCAGCTTGAGAAAATACATTTCTGGGATGACACAGATGTACTACACTTAAGTTCAGCACTGAGAGAACTGGTAATAGTTTCATTGCTTTTGTCATTCCAGGGAATCACTCTTACTTTTGATGGAGTCAAATTTGAATTCCTTATACACACAAACTCTTATTGAGCTCAACAAGTGTGTGCTTGAGTAAAGGGGCTCTTTGGCCCTGCACAAAGATATAAAATCTATGAGAAAGTATTTGAACTTTTGTTGTTTGATTTTCCATTATGATTTGAACTTCTATAGTGGAAGACGCAGAATCCAGTTCCTAGATCACTGCATGAGTGAGACAGCATATAAAACACTGCAGTAAGACACACAATCATTCTGTGTAATGAGCACTCTAGAGAAGCAGTAGTGGAAGTTCTACAGATACTTTTCATTATAGTAAGTGCACAGGTCCTGATTCAGCAAAGTATTTAAGCATATGTTTATCTTTAAGCACATACTTAAGGACTTTGCTGAACAAGGATGGAGTTAAGTATATGCTTGAAGTTAACAACATGCTTAAATGTCTTCCTGAACTGGGGGCCTTAGTCTTAACAGGCAATGGGTGGCTGGTTAAAAAGTGTTAATAAAAGAATGAATCTGCTATTTCGTGCCTGATTTTTGCTAACATATTTATAAATTGCTTGAGTCCATCCTTGTTCAGCAAAATTCTTAAGTATGTGCTTAAAAATAAACATATTATCGCGGGATAAGCCCACCCCATCCCCCCTCGTGGGGAAGGGAGGGGGGTGAGGAGGCTGTGAAGTGACCCCACAGTTGCAGTCTACCTGACTGGTCTCTCCCCAGTTGTGTGTCTCAAGGGACAGCCCTGGGGACAGGGCAGTGCGGCCTAATGGTTAAAGTCGGTAGTCACCCTTGGGCCAGAGCTGAGTGGCCTAGCGGCCAAAGTCAATAACTGCCCCCCCCCACCCCTCGACAGGGCTGTATGGCCTACTGGCCAGAGTCAATAAGCACCCTTGCATCAGGGCTGTGATATCGCCCCAAAGGCGGTGGGACAGGGAGGCTAAGGGGATGCAGGCCTGCCTGATTCTACCGCGTCCCAGCCCAGGGGCCTGTCCGTGGTGGGGTGGCTCCCAGCCACGTCAACGGGGATCCCACCTCAACGCATTGACCTGCCGCAGTCTGGAAGTACCACTCGCCCCATGCCCCTGGGCCACTTCCTACCGCTGCCCCTGCTGCTGTTGTCTGGGGCTCACCCAGTTCTCAGGGTCCTCTCGTGTTAGCTTCTCGCTGGATGTTGGCCTCCAGACCATCGATGGCATCCCACTGGTCTTTGTTTGGTTCTCCAGCATCTCCGGTTCCTCCAACCCGGGGCTGAAGGGGCTCGCAGCCGAGAGCTCCTGCCAGGCGTCCTTCCTTCTGGGCGGCCTCCCCGAATGAGCTAGGCTGCTCCCTTTTATCCTAGGGCAGCAGTTTGAGCATGCCCAGTAGAGTCTGGGGCTTCCGCTGCCACAGGGTATGGTTAACTTTTTCAGTGCGGGGTAGACCCACACTGTCACACATATGCTTCAGTATTTTGCTGAATCAGGGCCTATGTACCTTGTGTGACAAGTTGTAGAGGAGCACCCATTTATAGACAGTATCTGGAGGCTTTCTGTCAATATCTGGCAAGAGTACAAGCACTGTTGTATTCTGCTGAAATGTTAAAGGAAACTTTCTCAATTTATTTCTCGAATGAATTCTGTTTAAATAGAATTTAAAAGGACAGTCAACTTAAAATCTAGTCAATTTGAAATAGGAGTTAGAGTAGTTTCAAGTGGCATGCTTGTTAATTTTGTGGTTTTACAGTAATATTTTCCTATTTTTCAGAAGGTTTTTCTCTCCTGTTGCTGTGTGAAAGACCCACACAAACAGAATGGAAGTGACTGCACAGGGGCAACAGCCGAACTGTTTATAAAGAAATTGCTGTCATGTGCCCAAAGAAAACAAAGAGATGTTTTCGGTACTCTTTTCCTTAAAGCAGTCTTAGATTTTACTTGTGACACCACTAGGCACAAACATTTCAGACACAAGTGTAATATTTAAGTTGACAGTGTCCCTTTAAATCTAAATCATGTTCCAAACCTCACTTCTGAGATTCACATAGACTTAACAAAAATGCTTATTTCATGTTTTCCTGCTAACTCTAAATATAAGTTCATGCATGACTATGATTTAACAATTAAAGCTTCTGGGGAGAGAGTAGGAACTATGGTTCATGATCTTCTGGAAGAAGAACGGTCTAGTTCACATTGTGATTTTTTCAGAACTCTGATCAGTTTTTGGTTCAGGTTTGACTGCCATGATCAATGCTGTAGTTCTCAAAACAAACTATTTTGCTTACTATTTCAAAACTATCCACAGTGGCACATACCATAAAATGAACACCAAAGTTACAATTAAAGAGCTAAGATCTCTGATTGGGTGAGCAAAAAATGGAATAAACTGATGAACCTCTACAGTTCAGAAAGAGTAATAACTTCACTACATCAATGCTCTGTTTCTGTGATTGGTTAAACACACTACAGGGTAAGGATTTCACACGGCTGCTGACTGTGACAGCTATTCATAGTTTCTGCTTGCAAATGACATTGTGTAAAGGAATTCTAAAGATAAACAATCATAATGTTCTCCTTAGAATGAAACGATTCAGTGGTTGGAGATGCTTGTTTCCAATGCAATGGCAAGAGTGTGAGATAGTAAGAGTATATGAGATTAACGTAGCATAATAATTAAATCTATCTTATTTTCCTAACCCTTTTCCCAAGAGCCCAGTTAATTCCCATATGCTTTCTCTATAATATAGATAACAGTAATTAAAAATATTTATATAGCACTATTAATTTACACTATAATTTACAAAAATAGATAAGACACAGTCCCTGCCATAAAGTACTTATAACGTTCAAACTAAAATAAAACACGATGATTAAGTGAGATGGGGAGCAGAGAATAATGGGTGAAGCATCAAAATTACACCAGGCCTTGTAGGACAGGATGATGAATGTGAATGGAATAGAGAAGTATTACTGATATACTGGGTGGAATTAAGCACTTTGGGAATTCTCTCAGATTACGTGACTTCATAGTAATTATTGTGCTTTGTATTTACACTGAGAATAAAGCTCTATAATAGCTGTTTCATTAGGAGGCAACGTGGGCTAGGGGTTAGAGCCCTGGACTGGGACTCAGGAGATCTTAGTTATATTCCTGGCTCTGCCATTAGCGTGCTGGTGACCTTGACCAAGTCATTTCACCTCTCAGTACCTCTCTCCCCAGCTGTAAAATGTGGATAATAATACTGACTCCTTTGTACAACACTTGAAGATCAACAGATGAAAAGCATTATGTAAGAAATGAATTATTACAACTGCTTCATGTTTACTCAAACAGGGCCATCTGCCCCTAAATACTGGTGAATAAACAGAGGCATCCTCTCTCTCTCTCTGGAATTCAGTTGCATTGTTGGTGGGCCCTTTCATTTTCTGACTCTCTGATTAAGATGGTACAATCTGCACCAAGACAATTTTACATATTGTGGGGATGATTTTCCTTAACATGCAAACAACTTTCCTCTTGTTTATTTTATTAGAAGGCTCACTGTGTTCTTATTTTTTCCAGAAAGAGTAAAAAAAACAAAACAAAACAAAAAACAAAAAAAGAATGCTTAGATAACCAGGGACGGGTGCTATAAAAACCCCTAAACCAGAAGTCTGATCAGTGTCTGTTTTGTATCAAAGCAAGATATAGTTTATTAAATCAGAAACTTTAAAGTAGCTGCCCAAAGCAAAACAGCTAAGTTGCTAGTTTACGAGAGAAGAGAATAACAGAATATTAGAGTTGGAAGGGACCTCAGGAGCTCATCTAGTCCAACCCCCTGCTCAAAGCAGGACTAACCTCAGTTAAATAATCCCAGCGAGGGTTTTGTCAAGCCGCAGCTTAAAAACCTCTAAAGATGGAGATTCCACCACCTCCCTAGGTAACCCATTCCAGTGCTTCAATGCCTTCCTAGTGAAAAACTTTTTCTGAATATCCAACCTACACCTCCCCCACTGCAACTTGAGACCATTGCTCCTTGTTCTGTCATCTACTACCAGTGAGAACAGCCTAGCTCCATCCTCTCTGGAATCCCCGTTCACGTAGTTGAAGGCTGTTATCAAATCCCCCCCTCACTCTTCTCCTCTGCAGGCTAAACAGGCCTAGTTCCCTCAGCCTCTCCTCATAAATCATGTGCTTCAGCCCCCTAATCATTTTTGTTGTCCTCCGCTTCACTCTCTCCAATTTGTCCACATTCTTCCTGTAGTGGGGGACCCACAACTGGACACATTACTCCAAATGTGGCCTCACCAATGCCAAATAGAGGGGAATAGTCACTTCCTTCGATCTGTTGGAAATGCTCCTGCTAATGCAGCCCAATATTCTGTTAGCCTTCTTGGCAATAAGGGCACACTGTTGGCTCATATCCAGCTTCTTGTCCACTGTAACCCTCAGGTCCTTTTCTGCAGAACTGCTGCCTAGCCAGTCAGTCCATGGTCTATAGCAGTGCATGGGATTCGTCCATTCTAAA
This sequence comes from Emydura macquarii macquarii, assembly GCF_026122565.2. Lineage (NCBI taxonomy): Eukaryota > Metazoa > Chordata > Testudines > Chelidae > Emydura > Emydura macquarii. Next base: position 373,545 of record NW_027130828.1, read on the forward strand.
TGCAGGATTCTGCACTTGTCCTTGTTGAACCTCATCAGATTTCTTTTGGCCCAATCCTCCAATTTGTCTAGGTCACTCCATATCCTACCCTGGAACATAGGGATATCTACCACTCCCCTTAACTTAGTATCATCTGCAAACCTGCTGAGGGTGCAATCTACCCCATCCTCTAGATCATTAATGAAGATGTTGAACAAAACTGGCCCCAGGACTGACCCCTGGAGCACTCCACCTGCGACCGGCTGCCAGCTAGACATCGAGCCATTGATCACTACCCATTGAGCCAGATGATCTAGCCAGTTCTCTATCCATTTTATAGGCCATTCATCCAACCCATACTTTAATTTGCTAATAAGAATACTGTGGGAGACTACATCAAAAGCTTTGCTAAAGTCAAGGTATATCACGTCCACCGCTTTCTCCACGTCCCCAGAACCAGACACCTCTTCATAGAAGGCAAAACCTTTTGTCAGGTTGGTCAGGCATGACTTTCCCTTGGTGAATCCATGCTGACTATTCCTGATCACCTTCCTCTCGTCTAAGTGCCTTAAAACGGATTCCTTGAGGACCTACTCCATGATTTTTCCAGGGACTGAGGTGAGGCTGACCGGTCTGTAGTTCCCTGGATCCTCTTTCTTCCCTTTCTTGAAGATAGGCACTATATTTGCCTTTTTCCAATCATCAGGGATCTCCCCCAATTGCCACGAGCTTTCAAAGATAATAGCTAATGGCTCTGAAATCACATCAGCCAATTCCCTTAGCATCCTCCGATGCATTGCATCTGGTCCCATAAATATACCTTAATTTAACCAAATTCACCTTAATCACAGAGTAGAATACAAAATTGACAATTTGTAAGCTGGAGAAGTGCTAGGCTCTCCTTTTCAAGAGTGTGCTGACTGTGAGCATGAAGAAAAACAGAGAAGGTGTGGACACTATGGCCTTATTTTTAAAGGTACTCAGGCATTACTCCACTCAGCACTGCAAGGCGTAAGTGACTTAACAGCTAAGTCCCATTTTAAAAAGTAATTCAAGTACTTAGGAACCTAAGTCTCAGGCCCCTAAATGCATAAGTCACTTTTGAAAATGTACACAGATGGCTAACACACTTGCAACACTGAATGGAGTAATGCCTAAATTCCTGTACAAATATGGGCCTACGTGGCTCTGATGTAAAGGTACTGTATGTAATTCTCTTCTTTAAATTATTTCTTTGACCAGATAAGTTTTTTCCTACATATAAGGGTCTGAACAAGAGTGTTTGTCTTTTGTTCAAGAAATAAATGTATACCATCGCTGTACTGTAAAAGTGTGAATTTCAGTGCCACACTACCTGAAACCAGCTCTGGGATCTTTTTCACTTTTCCTTAGATACTGCCCTGGAAACAATGAAAGAGGAGATGCACTCTCAGGCACTCAATCCAAGAGTGTTGTGCAGAGTCATTATTTCCCATATTATTGCTCAGGTATTATAGCATGAGGCCAAAGTCACACTTACGCAACAAGAAGCAGTCCCACTCTGACAGCCTCTGTCACAGCCAGCAAATGAGAAAGGGAAGGTCAAAAGCTTCAAGGCAGAAATCCGTCTCAACTTCCGAATACCCACAGGCAGAATCAAAACTCTCCTAAATCAGAGGAGCTTAAATCTGGATATTTCACTGGCATCAATACATTTCTATAACCCTAATGTTTCTTTACTCAGCATTTTAATTCTAGAATAATTGACATCACTTAAAAAGAAAAAGCCCCAGGTTTGTATGGATGAAGGCTCAAGTAAGGGACAACTGGATGCACTGCACATGCAGTCCAGAGAGTAGTAATAGTGACTTTTCACTTACCATTTAGTTCACAATCTTGTATACTGACAACTTAAACAACACTTGGAAAAAACAACTTAACTTTTGGGGCAGATTTACTGCAACTCTGCTAGCAAGGTCCCTTGATATTTATCTGACCCATATCACCATAGTATCCAAGTGCCTCAATCATCAATGAATTTTATTGTCATAACACCATAGAAGGTAGGGCAGTGCTGTTCTCCTCATTTCACAGACAGGATCGGAGGCACAGGGCAGTTTAAGTGACTTGCCTAAGGTCATGCAGGAAGTTTGTGGCCGGGCCTGCAAGTGAATCCAGCTCTCCCGACTGCCAGGCTGGTAATTTAACTGCTATCTCCATCCTTCAACCCCGAAGACTGTTTCTGTTACTGCCATGGTGGGCATTTCTAAGAGTGAGGAGCAGTTTTAATTCGTACTGCCACCTCAGCAGGCAGGACCTATGGTGGCACAGCTGCTCTATATAAGCACTCCCTGGGCCAGGTCCACCTCCCAGTAGGCATCACCTTTCGGTCAGCACTGGTCCCCTTACCATGTCTCAGTGCAGAGATCTCACTTGCTTTCCTCTGGGACCTCTCTGCCAGTGTGAATCCAACCTTTTTCTTATTAATATTCTTTGACTACAAGTTAACTTCTTTGCTAAGTATGTTAATTAATTTTGCCTCTCAGTATCTTAAAGTAAGAACTATGACTACCAGATAAATAGATGGGAAGATTATCTTGTTTCCCTAAAGCATCTCTAAGTCACTTTGCATCCTTTGATGGAATGCTCTGTCTCTGTGGGGGGGTGGGAGTCTGGTTACCCCTCTGTTTCTCAACATGGCATCAAGGGGAGAGAAATTATTATTCATTTGTATTGCAGTAGTGCCAAGGAGCCCAAATCACAAACCAAGGCCTCACAGTGGTAGATGCTGTACAAACACAGAACAAAAAGATGGGTCCTGACACAAATAGCTCACAATCTAAATATAAGATAAGAGACAACTGGTGAATACAGACTGACAGGAACAGAATGAAATAATGATGCAACATTGGTCAGCATAGTAGGGAGTGGTCTCAGAACATCAAGAGGCTAACCATTATCATGGTGAAGAACAGTTTTAAGAAGAGATCTGAAAGAGGACAATGAGGTAGCTTTGCAGATGTACATGGAGAGCTGTTCCCAAGCATGAGGGATGGCATGGGAGAAAGTGCAAAGCTATTTGTTTGAAAATGTAACAAGTGGGCAATGGAGGCAGGCATCATTGGGTGACTGCAGGCAGGAGAGGACAACTTGTTAGAGAATGACAGATGGTAGGTAATGTGGGGATAGGTTGTAAACGGCCAAGAAAGGGAAGACAAGTAGCTTATTTTTTAACTGATAGAGAGAAAAGGGAGCAATGGAGGGATGCAATAAGGTCAAAGTGATGGGCTAGGAAAATGATATTTGTAGAAGTATTCTAAATGGATAAGAGTGGGGAAAATGAGATATGTCAAGGTCAGAGAAGAGGATGTGGACGCAATTGAGGTGCAAGATGATGAGAGCCTGGATAAGAGTTTTAGCTGTGAGAATGGATAGGAAAGGCCCTATCTTAAGAGATGTTATGCAGAAAGAATCATCAAGTTTTAGAGACAGCCTGGACATGAGGACCTAGAGAAAGTGCCAAGTAAAATATGACACTCAGGTTACGGGTCTCAGTATGAGGGAGGATTTCCTGGTGGTGTGGTCCACAGTGATTGAGAAAGAAAGGAGGGTTTTGCGGGAAAGATTAGAGTTCTGTTTTAGCCACACTGAGCTTGAGGTGATGGCTAGACATCCATAAGGAAATGTCAGAGAGACAGGCCAAGATTCTAGTTTGGAGAGGAGAGTGGTCTGGAGTAGGGGGCTGGATTTGAGAGTCCTCAGCATAGAGATGGTAAGAACAAAAGAACATAAGAATGGCATGCTGGGTCAAACAAATGGTCCATCTAGCTCAGTATCCTGATTTCCGACAGTGGTCAATGCCAGGTGCTTCAGAGGGAATGGACAGAACTGGTAATCATCAAGTGATCCATCCTGTTACGCATTCCCAGCTTCTGGCAAACAGCAATCCCTGCCCATCTGACTCATAGCCATTGATTTTGTAGTTGAATTTGTGTTAGTCGATGAGATTATCCAGAGACATAGTGTAGAGGGATAAGAGAAAGGGAGGCCTGTAGAAACCCCCACCCCAAAGTTGGAGGGATGATGATAAGAATTCTCTGGCATGCTGAAGGAATGATTAGAGAGATAGCATGAGACCCAAAAGAGGACTGAATCACAGAAGCCAAGGGAGGGCAACATATCAACAAGAGGAGCATGACTGACAGTGTCAAAGACTGTTGACAGTCTGAGATTGGTTATCCGTCTGCATCTCACTAGCACATGGACCCAAGGGGAGAGAGGAGGCATTTACTTCTTTTCCTCCCAAGCAGTGAAGAAAACCACAGCAACCAGCCTATATCAAATTTGGGCAAGCGGCCCTTTCTACATAGTGCTAATAGGCACAATACTAACAATTTCTAATCAGTTTTTAGGCAGGCAAGGATTGGAAGGCTCTATGGGAATCTGTGGTGTCTTGTCCAGCTTTCTGTTCACTATAGTAGGTTGAAAACTAAGATTCCTTTCTGTAGGAGGAAATAAAAAGATTTTTGCTGGTAACTCAGGTGTTGAGTGCACCAAATTCAACTGCATGCTTAGTTCTGCAGCTTGAAAGAATTTAAAAGCACTCTGTACTCAGTGGCAGATGTGGGAAAGTTTAAATAGACTCGCACTACTGGTAAAGCAGTCAGGAAAGAGACAGGACACTCCAGGAGCATTATGATCCCCTCCAATACTATTCTGTCAATTAGGGATTCAAGAATTTGTTTGCATTTTAAAATCTGCACAAAGGAAAATTCAACTGGGAGTCAGGAGACCTGAGAAATGGAAAAAAACCAGATGTTCCAAGGTTAACAGGATTTCAAAAGCTATATTGCTTACATAGGCAGTAATGGGTAATTTCTTTTGCAGCTGTTCAGTGAAAGTCAAGGTACACATAGAAAAACTGAAGACTTCCACTGAAAACTTCCTTAATGGAATATGAGCTATGTTTAACATGAGTGGACAGCTTCTAAAGTTACCAGATATAAGCACAGGAAAAACCCAGACAACATGCAAACCGAACAATGTATAAAATTTGTATTTAGCACTATTCCTTTTCTGAGCACTTTATAAGAGGTATTATAGTCAAAGTCAAATTTACATTATTTTTAAAGGACAAAAGGTAAGTAATTGTTAAAAACACAATAAGCACATTTTCTCCAGCTGAGACTGTGAGATGGTCCAGGGTTAAAGAAGTAAGTGGGAGTGCAGGATTTCAATTAGTGAGCCCTTAATGGAATAGGAAAATATATTTTGACTGATCAAAAACAAGATCCACAGATACATGAGCCAATGGGATTTCTGCCTGTGTCCAGCAATGTAGGCAGACCCTGTCAGATATAATATACAAGCAACTGAACATGACCTCCCAATGTGATGCTGTGGCAAAAAGGTCTAATGCAATCCTGGGTCGTATAACCAGGGGAGTAGTTAGTAGGGATAGGGAGATATTTTACCTCTGTATCTGGCATTGGTGAGACCAATACTGTGTCTAGTTCTGGGGTCCACTTATTAAAAACAATGTTGAAAAACTGGAGAAAGTGCAGGAAAAAGCCACAAAAATTATCTGAAGGCTGAAGAAAATACCTTAAAAGTGAAAGACTTAAACAGCTGAATCTATTTAGCTTAGCAAAAAGACAACTGAGAAGTGACTTGATTATAGTATAAAAGTAAAGGGAAGAAAGAGAATACAAGGAACTACAGACCAGTCAGCCTCACCTCAGTCCCTGGAAAAAATCATGGAGCAGGTCCTCAAGGAATCCATTTTGAAGCACTTGGAGAGAGGAAGGTGATAAGGAACAGTCAGCATGAATTCAAAGAGCAAGTCATGCCTGACCGATCTGATTGCCTTCTTTGATGAGATGACTGGCTCTGTGGATGCGAGGAAAGCAGTGGATGCGATATATCTTGACTTTAGCAAAGCTTTTGATAGAGTCTCCCACAGAATTCTTGCCAGAAAGTTAAAGTAGTATGGGTTGGATGAATGGACTATAAGATGGATAGAGAACTGGCTAGATCATCAGGTTCAACGGGTAGTGATCAACGGCTTGATGCCTAGTTGGCAGCCAGTAACAAGCTGAGTGCCCCAGAGGTCAGTTCTAAACCCTATTTTTTTCAACATCTTCATTAATGATCAGGAGGATGGGGTGGATTGCACCCTCAGCAAGTTTGCAGATGATACTAAACTGAGGGGAGTGGTAGATACTCTGGGGGACAGGGATAGGATACAGAGTGACCAAGATAAATTAGAGGACCGGGCCAAAAGAAATCTGATGAGGTTCAACAAGGACACTTAAAATTGAAGAATCCCATCACTGCTACAGAATGGGGACCGACTGGCTAGGCAGCAGTTCCGCAGAAAAGGACCTGGGAGTTACAGTGGATAAGAAGCTTATAATTAGAAGAGACACTGTTTTTCCCATGATAAGCTGGTACTTATCCCTAAATCCTGACACTGTGAAAACGATTCCAGAATATTAGGATCATAGGCATCAGAAGGTCAATATCTCTTGTGTCACACTGGAGGTATATTGGGGAGATACCAAAAAAGGGTAGGTCCAAAATAGATAACAAAGATAAGGTATTATTAGAGACTGAGATATTTGAAGAAGAGATGCTGGAGCAAAGTGATAATTTTAAAACCAGTAAGTCACCAGACCGGATGGTGTACATCCAAGAGTTCTGAAGGAACTCTAGTATGAAGGGTTGAGCTGCTCACAAAAATATGCACACACTCATTAAAAACAGCGACTGTTCCAGAGGATTGGAGGGTAGTTAATGTTGTACCTATATTTTAAAAAGTCTCTAGAGGTGAGCTGGGGAATTATAGACTAGTCAGCCTTACATTTGTATCTGTCAAACTGGTTGACAGGATGATTGAGTGGGATCCTATACTGAGGTTGCCTGCAATAGAGGGGACTGGACCTGATGACCCAGGAGGTCACTTCCAGTCTATGTTTCTATGACTGTTAAAGGCAGAATAATCAAACACCTGGAATATCATATGATGGGTCTAATTTACACAGATTCTGCAAAGGAAAATTGTGTCTCACTGATCTCTTAGAATTCTTTAAATGTGTCTATAAACGAGTGGATAAAGGAGAACTGGTTGACCTAATGTTTATGGATTTCCAAAAAGCCTTTCGCAAAGTCCTGCACAAGAGGCTACTAAAGAAGCCATGAGGTCCTGGGGTGAGAAGCAAAATATTGTCAAAGATCAAACACTCTCTAGGAGACAGAAAGCAGTAGGACTAGAAAGTCAATTTTCTTCATGGCAGAAGGTTAACAGAGAAAGACCTAACCTAAGTAGGTGAAAGGGGAGCTCATTGCCAGAGGAAAACAGAGGTTCAAATCTACATGGGTAGAAAGAATATCCAGAGTGATCATAAGAAAAACATTGGAAGGGATATTAAACATCATGCTTCAGGGCTTAAGCCAATCTGTATTAGACAGTAGGATGAGAGCTAACATGGGGAGCAGATTATCCCACATCTGCCTGATACAGGATTCTTACATCTTCCTGGTACTGTCCACTGTTGGAGACAGGATACTGAACTAGATGAACCTTGGGTCTGATTTTGTATGGAAATTCCTTACCTTCCTTTCCGAATACTTGCAGATTACATGGAGGGAGATTGTTTCCAAGAAAACATCAAGGTTGCAATGTCCTTATCCAAAAAGGCCTTTTATTCAGTGGCCTGCCATCTGAAAAGACATGTCATATGCCTCAGATGTGATGCATCATCCTGGGTTATGGTACAAAGTGCCAGAAGATCTGTCACTAGAAGCCAGAATTAAGGTTCCACCACCAGATTCAGAAGCTCTGGATACCAAGGGTAACTTGGCCAGTGCAGAGTGAGAGAGGCCTAGTCTACACTATAAACTTAGGTCAACAGAAGCTGCCTTATGTTGACCTAATAATGTATGCTTCTACACTACCAGGTCCCTTCTGCTGACCTAATTCACTTGTAACATCGACTTAATTACTCCACCTCCACAAGAGGCATAGCACTTAATTCGATGTTGATGGGTCGACAGAGAGGCAGTGTAGACTTACACAATGCTAAATCTGCTGAATTGGTCTCCAGGAGGTGTCCAGCAATGCTCTGCTGTGACTGCTCTGGAGATTGTTTTCAACTCCACTGCACAGCAGCCACATACACAAGAAATGGTCCCTCCCCTGTTAAAGCACTGGGAACTTTTGAATTCCCATTTCCTGTTTGATCAGCGTGGAGAGCTCGCCAGTCTGTTTGTCTAAGGTTAAATTATTTTCCTGGTCTTTCAGTTTCTATGTTTGTGCAATAAAAGTTAATGTTTTGAGAATGAAACTATTTATTTATTCTAAGCATGGGGGTTTGGAGGGAGAAGGGGAGATACTGGGAAAGTGATACAATGGAGGGAATGGTATGGGAAGACACAATGCAGATAAGCAGCACACATTACTGAGGGGGACGAAGGAACATGTTAAAAAGGAGAGATATTTTGCAATGTCCTTCTCTCTTCCATCTGCAAACCTCCATCAGCAAACACCCCAACCAACTGAAATGTTGATCACAGGGAGAGGGCCTGGCTGGAGGCAGACCAGTCAGCCAGTGGTGAGAATCATCTAAGACTGTAAGGTTGCTGAAAGTGTTAAGCTTAGTTTAGAATGTGATTTACTTTTAATCAAATGTGACCTGCTTTCCTCTGACTTACAATCACTTAACATTTATCTGTAATTAATAAATTTGTTTGTTTTATCTAAAGCAATGCATGTGGTTTAAGACTCCATTTGAAGTGACAAGGCTGCTGCATATCAATGTCTTTGATAAACTGACGAACCAATGAGCTTGCAGAGTGTAGTGGGCAGCACTGAACATTGTAAGACGGCAGTTCCTAGGATTGCATCTGGGACTGGTGGTGTTGGCTGGGTTTATACCAGTGCATGATCCCAAGATGGCTGGTTAGAAGCACTCACTCACTTAGTTGAGAGCAGCTGGCTTGCCATAAGCTGTGTGTGGGCTGACCCAAGAGTGGGGGTTCACAGAGCGGGGTAGGGAAAGATGGGCTCCAAAAGTGAGGGATTGAGGTGACACAGCAACACACCAGTCCAGATAAAATATGGGAAAGTCAAAAACCTCACCTCACAGCACAAGGAGCTTGAGGTTACGCAAGGCCATGCCTATGGGTATCGCTAGGGAAAACTCTCCAACACTTGTGCTCAAGATGTGCACATACTTACAGTGTAATGGACATATGCAAGCACTCAAAGAAGCTGCAGTGACCTTTACCACATTAGATGTCAAGTTCTGCCCTGGTTTTCTTTCATTTTTAATCTTTTCTTTGGCTTCAGCTGAACTCTCACTAGACACACTTACACTTATAAAGAAAATTAGTGAATTCTCTCAGAAAATGCTTTTTCCCAGGTATGCAGATCAAAGGCTGAGTACTGAATGACTCCCAAAAATATATGTAAATACTTCTCACAGTTGTTAGCAAAACTTCTGCTGGGATTAAAAATGGCTTCAAAAATTTAAATATAAATTATTCATGATTTATAGCAGATCCAAGTATTATGTCATAGTACTAAATATTTATAGTGACCATTTGTTTTGTTCACTTTTGGAAAGATATTAGAACTAATGAAAAACTACTGTCTATATAATCTCAACATTGTATCATGAACAAGAAAGCCTGTCCAAGCATTTGCTGGCAGCCAGCCAAGAAGCTGTAAAGCACACACTAATTACAATTTTCCCTATTGCAACTCAGATTATAAACTTGTGCTCTCCGGCCTTCAGATTTAATGTAACATGCTAATCATGTTGGAAATAAGTAATACAATTTCTTGCTTACTAAATGTTAACATTCAAATGCAAATAGATATGAAACTCAGACTACTTTCAATATAGAGATAGGACTGTCCTTGATCTGTACAAGAACATATAATGTGCAAGTGTTTGATGTGCGTAGTGTGCAAGTCTTTCCCTCTCCTTCTCTCGCTTTCTGTTTGTGTTGTATGATATGAGGAGAGGGAAATGCACACACAAATCCCACCATGAAATTAACATATGTTGTATTTGAAAAATGTTTCGTAGATGTGGGGTTTTTCATCTGGAAGACAGTACAAAATACTAAACATCACTGTTCCTGTATCTGCTTTTAAATCTATTCCAAAAAAATAAACTAGTCAAAACTATAAAGAAGGCTGATCTTTTGTCGTGAATAGGCCAAAGCTGATTTGGCTTCTCTAGTTGGAGGTTAACCTAAGCAACGGGACAGATTATGGAATATATTGTCTCCAGTTCAAATCTGTCCTGACACATTCATGCAGTTCTGGTATCAGTCTCAAAAGAATGTCAGTTTTGTATATTATTTCCTTTAGAATGATTCTCTCATCTGCAGCAGAGTAAAACTCCAAACGTATTAATCTTTTATATGCTTCCATGCTGCAAAATTAATTATCCCATATTTTTTCATAAATGCTTTGTCTCAATTACTGTTTGGCTGAAGAACTTTAGTATATATGCACTGGTCTGAAGTAGAGCTGAGTAGAACAGCTTTAGAAATTTGAAGTATCTCCAAACATGGCATATTTGGAAGCAAACATGCAGGATCACTATTTTGTTACATGCTGACTGTCTCCAAATATGTCTTGCCTACTTTTAAGAGACTTATCTTTCTCTTGACAATGTCTACAACAGCAGCGACAGGCATGTGAACAATAGCTTAGTACCATTCTCTAATACCAGAAGCAACTGAAGTAAGCTCAGCTGTAGCTGAGAAATAAATGCAGGTTAGTTCTGTTTGATGCAGTTTAGCTCATTCTTTGGACTGGCACATATATGATCCTGAGGATTATAGAAGTGAAGCTGGGACCCTCAGTTTCCCACTCTGGAAAATGAATGTGTTTGCCTGTGTGCTATATGCAGCCTCTTTCAGTCTGGCACGTTGGTTTTCTCTTGACCTTAGCTTTTTGAGTGAGTGTTGCTTTACACACACCTGACACACGAAAGCAGTAGCCTGACAAAGCCAGCCTTGTTTGTTGTGAATTAGCCTGGTATTCAACTATTCTCTTGTATTTAAAAGATACTGTACACACCATTTCAGATAGCATTAAGTAACTCAGAGATTTCAAGGCCAAAAGGGACCATTCTGCTAATCTTGTCTGACTTCCTGTAAAACACAGATCATACAATTTCCCCAAAATAATTCCTAGAGCAGATCTTTTAGAAAAACATCCAAACAATTTAAAAATGGTCAGTGACGGAGAATCCACCACAGCACTTGGTAAATTGTTCCAATGGTTAATTACTCTCTCTCATTGCTAAAAATGTATGACTTATTTCCATTCTGAATTTGTATAGCTTCAACTTCCAGCCATTACACGTTAGACCTTTCTCTGCCAGACTGAAGAGCTTATTATTAAATATTTGTGTCCCATATAGGTATTTATAGACTGTGATGAAGTCACCTCTTAACCTTCTCTTTGTTAGACTAAACAGATTGAGCTCTTTGAGTCTATCATTACAGGGCATGTTTTCTAATCCTTTAATCATTCTCATGGCTCTTCTCTGAACTCTCTAATTTTATCAACATCTTTCCTGAACTGTGGACACCAGAATCAGACACTGTATTCCAACAGTTCCAGAGTGGCTGTGTTAGACCCAACAAAGAAAACAACAGAACCCCACTGGTCATCACCTACAGTCCCCAACTAAAATCTCTCCAACACATCTACAACCTATCCTAGCAGATGATCCATCTCTCGCTCAGGCAGTGGGTGACAGACGCATCCTAGCTGACAGACAGCCCCCCAACCTGAAGCAAATACTCACCAGCAATCATACACCCTACAAAAAGTCCTATCCCTGCAACAAACCCCGTTGTCAGCTCTACCCACACATCAACTCTAGTGACAACATCACTGGTCCTAACCATATCAATCACACCATAAGGGGCTCATTCACCTGTACATCCACTAATGTTATATATGCCAGCATGTGCCAGCAATGCCCCTCTGCAATGTACATTGGCCAAACTGGACTATCACTACGCAAAAGGATAAATGGACACAAATCAGACATAAAAAATAACAACATCCATAAGCCAGTGGGAGAACACTTCAATCTCCCAGGGCACACTGTTACTGACCTGAAAGTTGCTGTACTTCTCCAAAAAAACTCCAAAAACAGATTTCAAAGAGAAACTGATGAGTTAGAAATGATCTGCAAACTTGACACATTCAAACTGGGTTTAAACAGAGATTTGGAATGGCTCTCATTACAAGAGGTAATTGCTTTGCTCACCCATTCTCACCTCCTACTCAATGACTGTCATTAGCCCTCAAGTACCAGGCTTTCATCCACCTCCCCCATTGTTCTCTATAGTTCCAGAGGGGTAGCCCTGTTAGTCTGTATACAGCAAAGACAACGAGAGTTCTATGAGATACCTCTGTGTTACCTATTTTTGTATTACTGCATCTGAAGAAGAGAGCTAGCCTCTCGAAAGCTTATGTCTTCAAATATTAAATCTGTTTGTCTTTAAAGTGCCACAGAACTCTCATCATTGTTCTCTATGCACTTGTATATCTATGTTTCCTATTTACTGTATCATTCTACCTCTGCATCTGATGAAGTGAGCTGAGTCTCATGAAAGCTTATGCCTACAAAAATTAAATTTGTTAGTCTTTAAAGTGCCACAGAACTCTCGTTGTATTCCAACAGTAGCTGCACCAGTGCCAAATACAGCAGTAAAATAACTTCAGTACTCCTACTTGAAATTCCAGTTTATGCATCCAGGCATCGCATTAGCCTTTTTGAGGCTCATGTTCAGCTGATTATTTGCCATTGTACCCACATCTTTTTCAGAGTTACTGCTTCCCAAGATGGAGTCGCCATACTGTATGTGTAGCCTGCATTCTTTGTTCCTAGTTATAAATTTACATTAAGCTGTAGTAAAATTCATACTGTTTGCTTGTGCCCAGCTTGCATCCTGAGCCCCTCAGAGTTTGCAAGGGACATCCAGTTTTAGGGATCCTGAGTGCCTGTCCGAGCACAGGGCTACACTGCAATAAGACAGAAACTAGACTTTTATCCATTTTTGCCTTTGCAAACGCTAAAGAAATATAATGTTGGAATTGATTTTAAGCATCAGCTGAGGTTTCAACTCAGATGTCCTGACAATATCAGCTCAGTTTAAAAATGTTAAAAAAAAATCTACTTACATTTTTGCCAGAGATTTTTTGTATAACTCCTACTCAAGCTAACAGCCAGGCCATCTTTCCATTAAATTACATTGTGGTGAAAGAAAGCATGGTACTTACTTATAGTTGTCATCTTCCACAAACTTTTGAAGTTCCTCAATGTAGCGGACAGACTTTAAGTACTTTTGCACATGGTGTAAAGTTAGGAGATGATCTGCAGAGTATATAAACAAAAATAACCATGATAAATCTCTATAACTTCAAAAGTAAAAGCAATTCTTCTTTAGCTTCCTCCAGTTCTTTTGATTTTCTGAATGGAACCAAAAGGAAACCATACACCTCCCCAAAGGAGAAATTGTTTAGGAATAACTATTTTGTTAGACATACGAGAATGCTAAGGATTTTATCAAATAAAGGCTTGGTTGTCATTCAGTCTGTAGATGAGATTCAGCTATTGATCTCTACGAGGACAAGTGGCCAATTTAGTATGTGCTCTCAATTAATAAGGAGAAAAGTGAGGTTAATGTATTAATGAGCAACCTCAGACAGTTTGGTTCAAATATACAGCAAACATTTTGGATTCTTATTTGAAACATAATGGCAAGAAGCATCAGAACAAGATTTCATCCTGAGAGTTCAGAAGTGAGGAATAGGAACCAAAGTAACCTGGCTCCTGTCTTACTTTATATCTCCCTCTCCTGCCCAAGAGAGCACTTCAGCCTTCCACTTGGTAGACCTCTGATGAGCACCAAAAAAAGAGATTACTCACCTTGTGCAATAACTGCAATTCTTTGAGATGTGTCCCTGTGGGTGTTCCAGGTCAGATGCACATGAGTCTCTCAAGTCCTTGATCAGAGATTTTCCATTAGCAGTGTCCATTTGGCCAGCACATGCGCCCTACGCCTCCTTGTGCTGGACATCAAGACTACATAAGAGTGTTTGGGCAAAATGCCCTCAGTTCCTTCTCCACCCGAATGTCCCATAGAGAACAATCCAAAGCAGAGGAGGAGGAGGGCCAATAGTGGACCACCCATAGGGGGACACATCTTCAAGAACAACAATTACTGCACAAGGGGAGTAACCTCTTCTTTTCTGAGTAATATCCTTATGGGTACTCCAACTTCAGGTGACTTCCAAGCAGCATCCCCAGAGGGAGGAGGGATCTTTGGAATTCACTCTAGAAATGAAAACAGTGCTTCAGTACCAAATGCCACATTGGATCCGGCAGCATGGATCATAGTGTAATGTTCAGAAAATGTACATTCTGTTAAGGAACACTGTGGATATTGTTTATGACCTGGTTGAATATGCTATCACCCTTTGGGCGAGGATGAATGCTTGTAGGATCATAAGAAATGAATATACACACAGATATTCATCTTGATAGTTTCTGAGTGGAGATCATGGACCCCTTGGATCTATTTGCAAAGCAGATGAACAGCTTAGATGACTTTCTAAATTGTTTTCTCCTATGTAAGTAGTAAGCCAATGCCCTTCTAACATCCAAGTTATTAGAACTGGTCTTCTGCAGAGGGCTGAGTGGTACTGGAAGAAACACTGGTAGATAAATGGATTGGTTAAGGTGGAACTCTGGTAATACCTTAGGTATGAATCTAGGGTGTGGATGTAAAGAGACTTTGTCCTTGAAGGACACCGTCAAAGGAGGGGGATCTGCCATTAAGGCTCAAATCTCCCCAATCCTATAGGACGATGTGATGGCTACTAAAAAGGCCACCTTCATAGATAAATGCAGCAGAGAACAGGTTACCATTAGTTTGAATGGTGGTCTCATAAGATAACTGAGTACCAGGTTGAAAGTCCCAGGTCAGGATGGGTTCTCTACCGGGGGTAGAGAGTCCCCAAATCCTTAATAGACCTAGACGATATAGGGTGAGCAAATATAGAAAATCCTGCCACTGGATGATGAAAGGCCGGTGGACCTTAACCTCAATTTCTTGATATCCAATAGGTAATCCAGAATGGTAAGAGGCCACTCTAGTTTAACAAGGAGACCTCCAGTGACCTGAAACACAAAAAAGAGTCATTCAAGAAGTGGAAACTAGATCAAAATTACAAAGGATGAATATAAAAAAAAATCACAAGCATGTAGGGACAAAAATCAGAAAGTCCAAGGCACAAAACAAGATAAAACTAGGTAGGGATGCAAAGGGTGATATGAAAGCATTTTACAAATACATAGGAAGCAAAAGACAGAACAGGGACAGGGTAGGCCCATTACTAAATGAGGAGAGAAAGACAACAGAAAACACAACAAGGGCCAAAGTGTTAAATTACTTTTTTGTTTCAGTTTTCACCACAGAAATTAGTAGTGAGTGGATGACTAACATAGTAAACAGTGTAAATGAGATAGGATCTGAAGCAAAAATAGTAAAAGAACAAGACAAAAATTACTTAGACAAGTTAGGACCTGATGAAATACATCCTAGAATACTTAAGGAACTGGCTGAAGAGATCTTTGAGCCATTAGCAATTAACTTTAAGAACTCGTGGAGGACGAGAGATATCAGAGGACTGAAAAAGGTCAAATACAATACCTATCTATAAAAAAGGGGAATGAGGACAACCCAGGGAATTATAGACCAGTCAGTTTAACTTCAGCACCCAAAAAGATAATGGATCACATAATCAAACATTCTATTTGTAAGCACCTAGAAGAAAATAAGGTGATAAGTAACAATCAACATAGATTTGACAGGAACAAATCATGTCAAACCAACCTAATAACCTTCTTGGACAAGGTAACAAGCCTTGTAGACAGAAAAGAAGCAGCAGATGTCGTATATCTTGACTTTAGTAAGGCTTTTGATACTATCTCACATGACTTTTTCATAAACAAACTACTATAAGGTGGGTTCACAAATGGCTGGAAAACTGTACTCAGAGTAGTTATCAATGGTTCACAGTCAAACAGGAAGGGCATATTAAGTGGAGTCCTGCAAGGATTTGTCCTGGGTCCAGTACTATTCAATATCTTCATAAATGATTTGGATGGTGAAACAGAGTGAACACTTATAAATGTGGATGATACCAAGCTGGACGGGTAGCACTTGGTTTGGAGGATAGCATTAGAATTCAAAATGATCTTGACAAACTGGAGAAAGTGTCTGAATTAAATGGGATGAAATTCAATAAGGACAAAATGCACAGTACTCCAACTTAGGAAGGAAAATCAATTGCACAAATATAAAATGGGAAATGACTGCCTAGGAAGGAGTACAGCAAAGAAGGATCTGGGGATTATAATGGATCACAAACTAAATATGAGTCAACAATTTAATGCTGTTGCAAAACAACTGAACATCATTCTGGAAAGTATTAGCAGGAGTGTTGTAAGCAAAAAACAATAAGTAAGACTTGCACTCTACTCAGCACTGTTAAGTCCTCAGCACAGGCGTGCGTATGGGGTGTGCCAGGTGTGCCCAGGCACACCCTAATGTAGGGGTGTCAAACATCCGGCTTGCGAACCTTTTTGATGTGGCCCGCAACGCCATCTCGCTGGAGGGTAGAGCTGCCGCTGAAAGAGTGGAGGGCGAGTGATTTTTCAGCGGATGGCAAGACATAGCGAGTTGCCGCCGAAAAAGAAGGAGCTGCGAGATTTTGCGGCGGAGACTATGACGTGGCGAGAATTCCGCCGGCGGGTAATTCAAATGTGGCCTGCCGGTGGAATTGAGTTTGACACCCCTGATAAAGAACATGAAAAGTCCCTGGGTGCACACCCTAATGAAAAGTGCTGCGCACACCTATGGTCCTCAGCAAGAGTACTGTCTCCAGTTCTAAACATCACACTTCAGGAAAGATGTGGAGAAACTGGAGGAAGTCCATAGGATAGCAACAAAAATTATTAAAGGTGTAGAAAACATGACCTAAAAGGAAAGATTGAAAACATTGGGTTTGTTTACTCTGGAGAAGAGAAGGCTGAGCAGGGACATACCAGTCTCCAAGTATGCAAAGGGTTGCTATTAAGAGGAGAGTGATAATTTGTTCTCTTTACCACTTAAGACAGGACAAGAAGTAATGGTCTTAAATTGTGGCAAGGGAGATTTAGGTTAGATATTAGGAAAAACTTCCTAACTGTAAGGGTAGACAAGCACTGGAACAGATTACCTACAGAAGCTGTGGAATCTCCGCCATTTGAGGGTTTTAAGAATAGGTTAGACAAACACCTGTCAGGGATGGTCTAGTTAAACCTGCCTCAGTGCACAGGAGTAGATAACCTAACAAGGTCCCTTCCCGTCATATTTCTATGATTCTATGATGACTGAAAGTGGCACCAATTCAGGCAGAAGATGGTGACGACAACACCAATGGAAGAATCCCTTCCATTTCTGCAAGCAAATAGTATAGGTTGACCTATTCAGTAACACCTGTTGTACTTCCATAGAGCAGGAGGATTCTAACCCCATGAACCATCAAGGAACCATGCCCTGAGGTGGTGAACTCCTAGGTTGGGGAGAAGCATGCAACCCGCACCCTGAGAGAGGAGATGAGGAGTAGTCAGAAGCTCAAACAGTGATTGGACACATAGGTGAAGCAGGTGAGGGACCAAGCTTGTCTCAGCCAGGTCGGCACTATAAGTATAACTCTAGCCTTGTCTTGTCTGATTTTGTTCACTAGCCTTCATATCAGCAGTGGCAAGGTAATGCATAGAGCAGACTCTTCTTCCAAGATAGAAGAAAGGGGTCTCACAAATGGTGGTGGCCCAGACACCTCTTAAGCAGAAAAGAGGACACTTTGTTCCTGGAGGTGGTGAAAAGAGACACCTCCATCTTGCATTCTCCATCTTTGGAATATGCTGTGGAGAATTTGCAAATCTAGCTCTCATTTGTAGCCCTGGGAGAAGCATCTGCTGTGGTGTTCTGAATACTTGGGAGATAGACCACTAAAATTTGGATCTGATAAGCTATATACCAGTTCCATAGTTTCATGGCTTCAGTGTACAGACAGGGAATCTTGTTCCTCCCCGCTTGTTGAAACAGAATGTGCTGGATACATAGTCTGTCATGACCATGATTGATTTGCCTCTGAAGAGGGGTAAGAAATGAAGGCAGCCCTCAGTTCCAATAGACTCATGTGGAGACTGGTTTCCTGAGTTCCTCTGCCCTGAGCTGTGAAGGCATTGAGGTGAGCTCCCACCCCAACACTGATGCATCTGTTAAATATATTGATAGAGCTGGGCAACAGAAAAGAATGCCTGCATCAATGTTGAGTCGATTTTTCCACCAGTCTAAAGAATTCTTCACTTGTAGAGGAACCACCATCACCCCCTGTCCAAGGTGTGTCTGACTAGAGAATAGGTGATTCTGAGCCAACCCTGGAAGTGGCAGAGATGTACCTTTGCATGATTGGCCACAAAGGTGCAAGCTGCCGCGTATCCTAGGAGTGAAGAAAGTTCCTTATTGTAGTCTGAGGGCTCCCCTGAATTACCTGTGCCAGACTTGACAAAGTTACACATCTGTCTAAGGGAAGTAAGCCTAGGCAGTCAATATTTCCAAAGACATCCTATGAACTGTATCTTCTGTCCAGGGATTAACGAGGATTTTTTTTTCATTTAGCTGAAGATCCAAGTCCTGAAACAGAGCCAGGGCTCTCTGGGTGGAAGATAGCACTGCTCCACAGGAACAACCCTTGAGTTGAGGTACGGGAAGACTAGGATTATTTCTTGTCTCAGGTAAGCAGCCACTACTACCAGTACCTTTGAGAACATCCTTGGGGCACAAGAAAGACTGAAGGGAAGATCTTGGTATTGGAAATGATCCTGGCCTATAGTGAACCATAAGTATTTCCTGTACAGGGGGTATATTGTCATATGTAAATAGGCATCCTATAGGTGGAGAGTTGAAAACTCATCCGCTTCCTCCAGTAAAAGGAATTATAGCTTTCAGAGTCAATTATAGCTTCCTAAACTTTTGAGACTTTATGAACTGTTTAGAAATCTTAGACCCAAATTGGTCTCCACTTTCTGTTCTTTGGCACAAGGAAATACTTTGAGTAAAATCTTTTGCCTTTGTGAGGTGGCAGGAGAGGCTCTACTGCTCTTAACTGAAGGAGAGATTTCTCTTTTTGTCTCAGTGAAAGCTTGCGAGGGGTCCCTGAAGAGGGATGGGGAAGGGGAGGTGGAAGGGAGGGAGGAATGTAAAAGGGATGGCATAGCCCAATATTATAACCTCTATGACCCATGCTTCAGTAGTGATCTGCTTCCAAGCACATTGGAAATGGGAAAGTGGGAGTGGTAGGCAAACGTGTGCAGCTCTAAAACCAGAGGTGTAGAAGGATTTGAATGCTTGACTGACATGTCAAAACCGCTGTGCTGAAGATACTAGGTGGTTGTGGAGGGCGGGTGAGCAGCTCTCTTTCTCTGGATTTAGGTCTTTCCCTGGGGGGTTTGGTAGATCTGTAGAATCCAGAGAACTGAGCACGACGTAATCTCTGGGCAGTCTGTGACCTACTAAATCCTTTCTTATTTGTAGGTGTATGAATGCCCAGGGATTGTAAAGCAGCACAACAGACCTTCAGTGTGTGCAAGGACTCATCCGCGGACTTCATCAAAAGCTTAAGACCATTGAAGGTGAGGTCCTCAACAGCATTCTGGACTTCTCTTGGACAACCCGAGATAGCGCCATGATGCCTGGCAGCAATGTCAGCAGCTTCCAAGGCTGCTTGAAGAGCGGTTCTGGTCAATAACTGGCCCTCTGAGATGATAGACTGGAATTGTTCCCTATGTTCCACTGGCAGTTGTTCAATAAAGGCAATTGTAGTTTGCAAAATTATATTTGCCCATGATTGCCTAATAGTTTGCAATCCTGAATTATAGGGTTGCTGATGAGTAGGATTTCCATCCAAAAAAGTCCAGTATCTTTTGGCCTTCATCATAGTTGGAGAAGTGCTGCTTACTCCACTCATTTATCACATCCATCACCACAGAGTTAGGTGGAGGGTGGGAGTACAAAACATCAGAGTCCTTAGGGGGATCATAATATTTCTTATTTGCCTATTTTCATGTTTGCAGAACAGTAGCAGGGGGTTTCCACACAGTCTTAGCTGGATCCCGCAGTGCCTCAATAATGGGTACCGCCACCTTAGAGAGAGTTGCTCACTGCAAAATATCCAACAATTTATGCTGGGTCCCCTTGACCTCCGAGAGAAATTTGAAGAGCATCAATTACTCTCTTTATGAGATCTTGCCAAAAACTGTCAGCCATGGCACGTGGCAGAGGTATAACCCCTTCATCTGGAGATGAGGGTGAAATAGATTTGAGGCGTGGTTTCTATACACAATCTGGCCTCCTGCTCCTTAAATGTCTCCTCCTAGGGGTAAGGGGGGGGATGTTTGGAAAGAAGAGGAGTATATGAATCTAGCCTCCTTATGAGAGAATACCAGAGGTCGGGTAAATGCTGCCAATAAGCAGACCAGGGGTCCCAGTATGTCCATTGGGAAGGGGAGGGGAGGCATTTAAGAATGGGGATCGTGGAGTGCAGGGTTGGTTCCACCATCCTTGTTGACGAGTACAATCTTCCCTGTGACCGTCAAAGCATAAGTTACTGAGAGGATGTGTCAGAGAACCCTGAACAAAAAGAGAAGAGACTTACTGGAGGTCTTCTTCATCCTCCTCAATATTGTTAAATGGAGGAGCAGCCACAGAAAAGGGTAGAGAGAGTTCTGCGGTACCAGAGGACAGTGGTGGTCTTGGTATTGAGAGTTGCTTGATTCCATGAGGAGTAGGGACTTCAGTTCGTCCATTACAGACAAGTCATTAGTGTATCTGAAATCTTGTGGTACCAAGTAGGGGGACTGGTACCGATGTGGTAGCCAAAGATGCAGTAGCCAAAACAGACAGTACTGTCGATGGAGGTGGGAGGGAAGGTGCCAATGCAGGTGAAGTGGTGTCCAGTGCCATTGCTTGGTCAGTACCAAGGGTGCTGAATGATTAGCTACTGATGGCAGAATCTCAGTGCAGTTTCAGACCATCTCATGGAACAACCAATGTATATTCATTGCCAACCAAATGCAGAAAAAGTCTTGGGAGCAAAATCAGGACCTGTACATGATCTTCATTGACTTAACAAAGACCTCTGACTCAGTTTTATCATGAAACCCTGTGGAAGGTGCTGGCCAGATTTGGTTGTCCTCGAAAATTTATAGAGGTCCTAAGGCTTCTTTATGATCAAATAACTGCTACCGTTGTTTGTAATGATTTGGAGACAGACCCTTTGTCATCAAAACCAGGATTAAATAAGGTGTGTTATTGCTCCAACCCTGTTCTCCATCTATTTAGCAGTCATTCTGGTCCTACTTAAAGACCATCTCCCCACTGGAGTTGACATTCAATATAGAATGGATGGGCAGCTTTTTAATCTTCGATGTCTCCGCTCAAAGTCTAAAACCCTCAGAGTGTCCATTATTGATCTTCAGTATGCTGATGATTGTGCTATTCTTGTGCATACTGAGAATGACCTTCATTCCACACTGGATTTTTTTTCAGAAGCCTACCACAGCCTAGGACTTTCACTTAATACCGAAAAGACTAAAGTGCTCTATCAGCCTGCCTCTGGTCTTGCACAGATCCACCACAAATTATTGTCAACGGACAGACTTTAGAGACAGTCAAGCATTTCTGTTATCATGGTAGCCAGTTGTCTCAAAATGCAGAAATTGACAGTGAGATTCAGCATAGGATCCAATGTGCAAGTGCTTCCTTCGGGAAATTGCTCTAAGATGTTTTCACAGATCATGACCTACAGGAGGATACCAAGATTCAAGTCTATAATTAGTTGTTCTCCCTACATTCCTGTATGGATGTGAAACCTGGGTGACCTACTAACACCTCCAATGATGCCTCTGGAAGATCCTTCACATCAAGTGGAAAGATCCCTGCACTAATACCAGCATCCTCACTGAAGCCAATGTCACCAGCATTGAAGCAATGATCCTTGTGCACCAACTATGCTGGGCTGGACATTGTGTGCAGATGCTACATTTTCGCCTCCCAAAACAAGCTCTCTCTCAGCTCACCATGATCAGAGATCTTGTGGTGATCAGAGGAAATGCTACAAAGATACACTGAAAGCATATCTTAAGAAAACTGACATGGACATCATAAGCTGGGAGGAGCAAGCCACCAACTGACCTCAGTGGTGCCATATCCTCCATCAGGCAATGGCCCACTTCGAGGGGAAGCGTTCTGCCCTTGAAGCTGAAAAGAGAGAGAGAAGGGAGGAAAAAGAACTTTCTTCCAGCAGGCAGCTGTCCCACTAGGAAAAACAGGGTTACTTACCAGTAACTGTTGTTCTTCGAGATGTGTTGCTCATATCCATTCCAATATAGGTGAGTGCACGCCACTGTGCATGGGTTCCCGGAACCTTTTTCCCCTTAGCAGACCCTGTAGGGTCAGCTTAGGCACCCCCGGAGTACCGTGCTCATGCCGCAGTATATGAGGCACCGCCGACACTACGGCCTCTGAGTCCCTTCTTTCTGCCGACTCCGACAGCGGGGACGGAGGGTGGGTGTGGAATGGATATGAGCAACACACCTCGAAGAACAACATATACTGGTAAGTAACCCTGTTTTCTACTTCGAGTGATTGCTCATTTCCATTCCAATATAGGTGATTAAAAAGCCATACCTTGGAGGTGGGTAGGAGTTATTGGTGAGCTGCCCTCAGCATGGCTCTGTCGAATCTCACGTCCTTTCTCGCCTGCTGCACGATGGCATAGTGGGACGTGAAGGTGTGCACCGACGACCAGGTAGCGGCTTTGCAGACGACCAGGTAGCGGCTTTGCAGATGTTCGTGCTGGAGACCGTGTCTGGTGCCGTGCTGGCGAAGGGCTCGGTGCGGGAGTGAGAGTGAGAACTGCGTCCGCTGGGCAAGGCAGTCCTGGAACGCTGGCGCTTCGAGTGCGCTGCCTCTGGTGACGGGGCCTGTCCTCGGTGCTGCGGGGAGAATAAGCTCGACGAGTCCGACTAGGAGCTGTGAGGGGAGCCTCCACACTCTACCCTCGGTGACAGTGTGGCGGGAGACTTTTCCCCAGCGAGAGGGTCTCGACCAGCTTCCAGGATGACTCAGCGTGGGTTTCCCCCAGGATACCAGCCCTCTCTCCCTCGGCTGAGGGGGGGGAGGGGCACGGAGGAGAGGGCACGGCCATCAGGGCCCGTGCCGCCTGGTAAGCCTCCGGTGTCGACAGCACCTGCAGGGGCGCTCCCCCACCCCCAGGAGTCGGGGGAGGCTCCCTGCACAGAGATGCAGGCTCCGGAGCATGCTCAACGGGCCGTGGCTGGTGCACCTCCGCCCTCGACCACACCTAAGCGAGTGGTGCAGGGGAATGTGAGCTCTCCGCGTGCTGACACCTCTTCGTCTTCGGCACTGGGGATGGTCTGCACCGGGTCGACTCTGGTGCCGGCAGAGCACTCTGCACCAAGGAGACGCTCGGTGTCGAGGTGGATCGCAGCAGCTCGGAAGCCGGTCGGAGCGCCACTTCCATCAGAATAGCCTTCAGCCTAACGTGCTGCTCTTTTTGAGTCCTAGGCTTGGAGGCTTTGCAGATTTTGCATTTCTCCCTCCGATGCTGCTCTCGTGCGATCGTGAGGATCACTGACTGAAAAAGGCTTGCCGCAAGCAGGGCAAGACTTAAAGCCAGGTGCCTACGCCCCTAAAGGCTTCTATTCTAATGCTAACTAAACTTAAACACACTACTTAACGCTGTCTTAACACTTAACTACTGAACAAGAACAACAAAGTTCTATAAGGGGAATGCTACTTGCGAGAGGCAAGAAACGTTCCAGCAACCATCACAGTAAGAAGGAACTGAGGGGCCGTAGAGTCGGCGGTGCCTCATATACCGCGGCATGAGCACAGTACTTCAGGGGGCGCCCTAAGCCGACCCTACGGGGTCTACTAACGGGAAAAACGTTCCGGGAACCTGTGCACAGTGGCGTGCACTCACCTATATTGGAATGGATATGAGCAACCACTCGAAGTAGAATGTCTGTACCTATTGCAACTGTGGTACCAGGATTGGAGTTATGAATCATCTCAGGACACATATGTAAATCCATGGTAGAGATCATTCTTGAATTGAGAGATTGCTGCCACCACCAGAGTACAGAGGCCCCATCAGAGCAGTGACTCTTCAATCTCCAGGACTTTCCGGGCCCACTGGTATCAGAGGAGGAATCCTTCACAAGAGGTCAAGGCTTCGGAGACTGCAGATTTCACAGAGGACATGGAATTTTTTTGGATCTGGCTTCTTAAGATGAGAATCCACACTCCTCTTTTTGGAAACCTTCATTGAACAACCAAACCCTTCCTTTTCTAAGGGGAAGCCTGTCCCAAGTTTGAAGGTGTGCTAGATTTGTTCAGAGACAGATGTACATGGGGGTGTCTCCTGATCTGATGCAAAGTTGGTAGAAGGGAGTGTTCCATCATCAACAGTGTGAGTTTAATCTCCTTGGTCTTCCTGGACCTGGGTATGAGGGCCAGGCAGAATTTGCACTTCTGGTAGATGTGGGATTCCCCCAAGCAATGGACACACTTAAAGTGGCCATTGCTAACAGGTATAGCCTTTCGGTAGGAGAGAGTGTGTTTAAAACGTGGCAAGTCCGGCATGCCCTACCAGAAGAATAAGGCTCCCAGGGGGAAAGGAGAAGAACAAAACAACCCTCTCGCTACTTATCTCTACCTAACTAATACTATGCAGTGTTGTTGTAGCCGTGTTGGTACCAGGATATTAGAGAGAGGGTGAGGTAACAACATTTATTGGACCAACTTCTGTTGGTGAGAGAGACAAGCTTTCAAGCTTACACAGAGTTCTTCAGGTATGAGAAACATAGTCAGAGCGTTACAGCTAAATACAAGATTGTTTAGCATAAGTAGTGAGCACATATTTCAAGGGACCATTCAAAGTGAAATGACCCATTAATACCCCTCCATTCCTAGGGTGGAAAGGAAAAGGGTCATTGTTAGTGGGATACAAATTGTTGTAGTAAGCCATAAATCCAGTGTCTGTTTAGTCCATGTTTTTTAGTGTCTAGCAAAGTTAAGAATTTAAGCTTCCAGGCTCACCTTTTAAAGGAGTTGTTCAGATTTCCTTTGAGAATGAGCACTGAGAGGTCAGATATAGAGTGATAGTTTCGTGAAAAGTGTTCTCGCACAGGTGATATGGTGTTTTTGTCTTCTAGTGATTGACTGGTTTATCACACACACACACTTGTTATTGGGGCATTTAGTACACTGGATGAGGTACACCATATGCGGTAGGCACATGTAGGATACATGAATCTTGAAAGGTGTGTTGTGGGGATACTGATCATTGTAGCAGTGGAGATATGTCTGCAGTTTTGCATCTGCTGTTCTGGCAGGGTCTGGTATAGCTTTGACTTGGTATGTCCTGGTCTGTGGGGAGCTTGTTGCTGCTGCTGAGCTTGGAGAAGGTAGGAGGTTGTTTGAAGCCCAGAAGAGGGGTTCAGGAAAGATTTCTTTCAGGATGTTGTCCCCATCAACTATGTATGGGGATCTGAATATTGCCATACAATCCAGTTATACATGACTAATAAAGTAATACCCAATGCTCTAACCTGAAAGGCTGATAAAATGAGGATGCGTATAAGATTTTATCAATTTGAATAAATCAATCCTAACTATGGAAAGTGAAATAATGTACAGTTCCTATTGACTCTGACATTTCTTTTCAGGCCTCTGACAATCGCAATCCCACCGACACCTAAGACCTATCAATAAAATATTCTCCCTTCTTTTCTTTACATTGTGACTTTTCAACACTCCTGTCCAATACATTCAACTTTGTGAACTATGAAATGAAAATCAGACCCTGACAATGAGAGCATTGGGGCTGGCACAAACAAGCACATAAACATGGCCACTGGCCTCATTTTTTGCACATTCTAAAAGGGCATTTTTGAGCTAATTCTTCTTGAGCTAAAAACCTCCAGTATCAAATCTGTACTGAATTTAGACCCTTAAATCCTATAAATGCTCCCAAGAGGGCTGATCGGCCTGCTTCACATTTAAACACAAAGTATATGATAAAGCACCAGCAGTATGTTCAATATTGGCCAAAACACAGATGCGGATGATGTTTCCTGTCCTGAGAAGCTTCACAATGGACTCAAACTGTGCATTTAGCAGGTGTGACTTTTAGGATAAAGGCCTACTTGAGAAAAGAGATGAGGAGGCCAATATCAGGGACTTGATTAAAAGTTTCTCAAGTGCCTTCACCAATTAAAGCGCTCCTATGAGGCTAACACACGAGAGGGCTAGCCAGCCTTTTAAAACTGCCCTAAGTAGTAAAAAATGACATAACAGGCTCACTGAAGGACAGAAATAACCTGTAGAGTAAGATCTGGGGGAAAAAAGTGTCCCAACTCCCCTAACCTGTAAAAATTACTCCGTATGTCAGAAGACAGCTGCTTCTTAGAATTGTAAGCAGATGCAGTGGCTCTCTCTGGCATTCAAGTAGGTGCTATGCAAGAAATGATCCCAGTGAAATATCCCACCTTCCCTCATCTCAAGAATAAAGCAAAAACAAATACATTAAAATTAAATAAAAATAAATAAAAATCAACCCGACTATTAGTCTAGTAAAACCCAAATGCAAAAGCCCTGGCTCACTAAACACTTCATTTTTAGCTTGCATATGGAATACTCTGTTCTACCAAAGCTTGCACACTAGGTCTGTTAACAGAGAATACATATTATGATTCAACTGCCTAATCTGGTATTAAAATGGAAGTTATACAGAAGTGGGAGTGAAGCAGTTTAGTAGTGAAGCACTCTATTGACTTACAGGATCATTGTGTCCCTCTTCATAGGAGGTAGACATCTACTAATGATTTATTATATTAACATGAGTGAAGACTCTACAATATCAACAAGATGAAAATTACCAACCATAGCTACAGGAGACTTGCAAGTCAGCTATTATTCGAAGGATATTGTTCATTTGATTGGATCTTTGTTCATTCTCCATGATGCTGCCGGATGCAGGATATGCAGAATCGATGTAGATTAAATCCAAGAGATAAATTCCTGAAATTAAAGAAGATTAATCAGGTGTTTTATAAAGAAATAGTCATCTAAATACCAACAAACAGAACAGCCAAGAACCACCAGCTACCTATTTGTGTCTTTCCCATTGAACAAATGAGCAGATTAGTAACAGCAAAGAGCTTGAGGTTTGTGTAATTAAAAATGTAAAATTTGGACTTCAATTCAATTCTTTGACACTGCTTACATGAACATAAAAAAGCCTTCAACCATGTACGCTTACAAGAGACAGTCTCTTAAACAGAATAGGCAAAACTTCAGGGTAACCACCTCACTAAAATGTGTGTTCACACTGGAAAATACTATGCAATTAAAGTGGGAGGAGAAGAGGGGAAATATCTCCATGCATTTGGCAAGATACTAAGGGCCTGATACTGCATGATCCTAAAGAATGACAAATCCCTGACTTCAATGAAAGCTGAGGCAGCTCAGCACAGTACTACTCTTCAAATTTGCCACCATTTGATTAATTTGTACATTATCACAAGCCTTTGGTTGGGCCCAAGAGTTGAATTCTTTAGTGAGACAAAGGGGAACAATGTTTTTGATTTTCAGTATAGCGATTTAGAGGTGTTTGTACTTGCTACTATACAAGAGTGGCTAAATGATTAAGGGAGAGAGATTAAAAAAGACTGAGACTATTCATCTTGGAAAAGAGATGACTAGCAGCGGATATGATCTAGGTCTATAACATCATGATTGGTGTGGAGAAAGTGAATAAGGAAGCGTTACTCACTACTTCACATAACACAAAAAACAGGGGTCACCCAATGAAATAAATAGGCAGCAGGTTTAAAACAAACAAAAGGAAGTATTTCTTCACACAATTCAGTCAACCTGTGGAACTCATTGCCATGGGATGTTGTGAAGGCTAAACCTAAAATTGCATTTAAAAAGAATTAGATAAGTTCATCGAAGGTAGGTCCATCAATGGCTATTAGCCAAGATGGTCAGGGATGTTCTGGATGTGCTTAAGTCTCTGACTGCCAGATGCTGGGACTGGATGAAAGGGATGGATCACTTGATTGACCTGTTCTGTTCTTTCCCTTTGAAGCATCTAGCATTGCCCACTTCTAGAAGACAGTATACTGAGCTAGATGGACCACTGATCTGACCCAGTATGGCCACTCTTATATTCTTAAATAAACAGGTCTAGTACTAACTGATGAATTTCTATGTTTATAGGAAAATAGTACCTGACATGGCTATGCTAAGGTCCTGGGGATTTTCAATGAACACAGAAATTTAGTAACTGTATTACTGTTGCCAGTAATTATAATTATTCACAGTTCTATGGTTCTTTTCATCCAAAAGGGTGCCAAAGCATTTTATGGATGGGCCAAATGCTGCTCTTTCATTGACACAGGCAGCTCAGACTGAGCCAGAGGTAGAGGCGTACAAGAATCCAGGAGCCAAATGTGGCAGTCTCAAATCTCTATTCTTATAGAAAGATATTATAGATTTGCCTCAGATAGATCTGATAAAATCTAAATGTGATCTCCAGAGTTAGTATCCGTTACATGATAGCAGGGCCTTATGCAGTATGTCCATAACTACATTCAAGTCTTATACGATAGCATTACAAAGCCTTATTAAACACACTTGGCAGATAACCATTTCGGAATAACACACATCAGATCCAAGAACATTGGAGATCATAAAATAAAAATAAATTTTCAACAAATTTTAATTTTAATTACTGGCAATATACTCTATTTTCCTAAAAGTCACGAATAGGTCAAAGAAATCACACCTCTCTTATAACTGCAAATAGGAAAAAAAACCAACTTCTCGGGGAATAATTAAAGCACCTCCATAAATCCCACGGAGCACAGAGTTCAGTAAGAAAAAAAAGGCACTTGAAATGTAAATAGCACACACATTAGATATACTGATAACCAGAGGCAGATAAAGTGGGCTACAGCTTCAGTCTTCCAGTTTTGGAGACCTCAGTTCAAACCCAATGAAAGGAATTTGGTAAGTCTAAGCAGTCAGCTATAAACATCACAAAACCACAACAAAATCTGGTCAATAGGGAACAGATGGAGACAAGGAGGGTTAATGAAGGAAAAGTGTTTTAAATCTTAGATTTGAGAATTAGAGAACGATGAAGGCAAGAGACAGGCCTTTGGCTTTGAAGCCCATTTCAGCAGAACCCAAGAGTGCTGTGTGTTAAAGCATGGTGTAAGGCTCATCTATTTACCCCAGCTTCTCACTGAGCCAGGTTACAGTGGTGATTTTGCTGCCTGATCCAGACACTACAGTATACTTTTCAATCAAGTAACTCTTCCCAGAAGCTATGGTGATGGGTGAATAATTAACGGAGGATTTTGTTGAGAAGCCCCTCTGCTCAGTCAGAACACTGGGAGGCACAATACTACCCTCAGCTCTGGTGTACATGGCTTCACCCCTTAAGGGAGTGTGCCATCTGCTCCACTGTGAGCATAGTTAGTTCTGATAACCAGTGTGGCAGTGATGATTGGGGGTGGGTGGGTCATGGCCTTGCCTTTTTCTTGTCAACTTTAGGGTGTCCTCTGACCCAAGGATACTCTGAGGGAGCAACAGTCCCTATGACTGCTGGAGGACAGCCATTGTGTAAGGCAACCTTGTTGTTCCTTTCCCTCCTGCATGCCTCTGCAGCAGCCAGGCACAAACCTGAATAAATGAATACAATAAAGAATCCTCAAATTCATCCCTTTTTTAATAGAAGACTCTATTGGTAAACACAGTAACCTGTTGTCTTTCCATTTATTATTGCCTTGTAGGGGAACTAATGGCTGTGAAATTCAGATAAATTTTCTGAAATCCTTCAATAAATGTTAATTCAACAGCAACTTGTGAATCAGGCAGGAAGCAAATGATTTCCATTAAAACAACTAAAAAACAAAACTGCTGCAACTGTGGAATTTCTATAAGTCCAGGACTTGAGACAAAGACTGTCCGATAAAGGATGGCTAAAAAACAAATTTAAAAGCCAATTATACTCTCTCTATTCCATCCCCGTTTCTTATCTCCAAACAAATGAAGAGTTATGCAGTGAGATAGCAGAAGGCATCCCCAAAGTATTAACCTTCGGTAACATCATCAGTTCCCCAATTTCTATTGATCAATATACATACTCTTCTAGTGCACAAGCCCATAGAATATTGGTTGACATTGGGCCAGTGGTATAATGGCAGTAGAGTTGGTCTGGAATGGCACTTGTGTCCATTTTTCAGGGTGGGAAAGGAACATTCTGGATGCTTGTGATAGCATATGGTAGTATTGAGAGCAAAACAACCTGCGCAGTCAGAATTTAGTTTTGAGAAAATCTAAGTTTAAAGCCATTCCTTCTTTGGTGGAACCTGTGATACTGCTTGTCTCAGAAGGCCTAATAAGAATCCTCTTCATTCTGAAAATGAATTAACTCTGGCCATTGCTTCCTACAATCCTCAAAATCAACTATTCCATTCATCACCTGAAACCACCACATCTGTTTTTTGTTCATGACTAAAACATCCTTATGTCCTCTAACTATTTTTTTTTTGCATAATTTTCCAGACTAAGTTACATCACCTTCATTTTACTTTCCACACAGGGCCCCCTACAGATCATAATGATGTTTCAGACCATTAGAGAGGTAGCTGGTACCAATCCTTTTATTTAGGATGCCTAACACTTTCAATTGTAATTTTTGGTGGTTTTTGTTTGTAAATCTTAAATTAAATTTTAATTCTGCCTCTTGTCAGTATGCAGTAGGACATATTTAATTATTTGATGAAATACTATTTTTCCCCACAGAACCACAGCCTGAGTGAGACTCAGTGCACAGATTGGAAATTTAAGGGGGAGAATTAAGGTTGCATAGACAACTATAATAGTAGTAGCATTTTCTAAGTTTCAAGTGCATGACTTTACAACTATATAACTTTGAACACATTTTTGTACACATACAGTATGAAACCCAGCACCGTTGATAATGGTTAGAAAGTGGATACAAACCAATGCCTATAAAACCAGTAATAGTGGAACTTTTAACATCAAAAAGTCAATAATATTTTCACTTCCAGTGATAAAACAAAGCACTCTGTTATTTGCAGATCAGAGTCTGTGGGATGCTATGCATTTATAAGGCAAAAATCTGTTTATATAATATTTGCTTAGTGCAAAATAGACATGTGACAAGTCAAGCTGAGGCTGCATTTTTTCCTTATGTGCTAGCAGAGATACTCATTATGTTTGTGATTCAACAAGCAGAACCACAGTTTTATGGGGGAGGCATTAGGCATGTGTGGATAATGTTTTAATAACATGACTGTTATTTTATTAAATATTTTTACTATCGTAGCATCCAGAGGTCACAATCAGTAAAACTACTAGAACAGGGAATGTGTCTATCATAAAAAGACAAGCAATACATGATATGTGGAGGAAAAGATGATGTATACAACTTTTTTATATACATTCACTATTTTTGTCAGTCTTCCATTTACATAAATACGTAAGTACTAACTTTAACCAGCTGCCCCTTTGACACTGGCTGAAGCGGGACTTGTGCACGCATTTGAAAGGGAGGGTAGTGACTTCCAGATCAAATGGAACGCCCTCTGTAAACTGATCTGGGTCACCATTGAAGAAAGTGCAGAAGCATGTGTGAAAAGATGGTTACTTACCTTCGTAACTGTTGTCCTTTGAGATGTGTCACTCATGTTCATTCTATTGTAGGTGTGCACACGTCCCTTAGCAGTATCTGTAGGGCTGGCTCTGGAACCCTCTGAAGTCCTGTGCTCACGCCGTGGTAAGGCGCTATCAGCCCTGTGCTCCCTCAGTTCTTTCTTGCTGTCAACTCCGACAGCAGGGACTGAGGGCAGGTCATGGAATGGACATCATCTCGAAGAACAGTTACGAGGGTAAGTAACTGACTTTTCCTTGAGTGCTTGCTCATGTCAATTCCATTCTAGGTGATTCACAAGCAGTGTCCCTGGAGGTGGGCTTGGAGTTCACAGATGCGCCATTTGCAGCACTGTTCTGCCAAAGCTGGCATCATTCCGTGCCTGCCGGATGATGGCATAATGGGACATGAAAGTATGGACCAAGGACCAGGTAACAGCCTTACAAATGTCTTGTTTCGGCACCTGTGCCAGAAACGCCACCGAAGATGCTTGCCCTCTGGGCTGTGATGATTTCCAACAGAGGTATGTTTGCCTGCTCATAAGAAAATCTGATGCAGGAAGTTATCCATGAGGAGATCCTCTGGGAGAAAACTGGTAAGCCTTTCATTCTTTCTGCCACTGTGACAAAGAGTTGCGTGGGCCTATGGAAGGGTTTTGTCCTTTCAATGTAGAAGGCTAAGGCACACCCGACATCAAGTTATGTGCCATTTATATTCCTCATTCGAGCTATGTGGTTTTGGAAAGAACACTGGGAGAATTATGTCTTGGTTAATATGAAACTGAGACACCAACTTGGGTAAAAAGGCTGGGTGGGGTCACAGCTGGACCTTGTTCTTATCGAAAACTGTGTATGGTGGCCCTGAGGTGAGTGCTCTAATCTCAGAAACCCTTCGTGCTGAGGTGATTGCTACCAGGAAGGTCACTTTCCAACAGAGGAGCAACAAGGAGCAGGTAGCCAAGGGCTCGAAGGGGGGCCCTGTGAACCTTGACAGAACTAGGTTCAGATCCCGGGGTGGCAATGGGTCCTGAATTTGAAGGTAAAGCCTCTCTAGGCCTTTAAGGAACCTAACCATCATGTAGCGGGAAAAAACTGATTTCCCTTGGATTGGAGGGTGAAATGTGGAGATGGCTACCAAATGGACCACTAATGAAGAAATAGCTAGGCCTTGAAGTTTAAGATGCAACAAGTAGTCTAATAAAGACTGGACTGATGCCTGATGAGGCAAGATTTTTTTGGCCTGATACCCAGCAGGTGAATCTTTTCCACCTGGCCAGATACAACATCCTAGTAGAGGGTTTTCTGCTGCCCACCAGGATTTATTAGACCCGAGATGAGCACATCTGTTTGTCAGTGTTTAGCCATTCAGCCTCCATGCCATCAGGTGCAGGAATCCTAGGTCTGTGTGTAGGAGCTGGCCGTGGTTCTGGGAAAGGAGGTTGGGCCAACATGGTAGTTCCAGCTGAGGGGATGATTGACAGTTTCAGCAATGTGCTGGACCAATGCTGACACAGCCACAAAGGAGCTATCAGGATCATATCTGACTTGTCTCTCTTAATCTTCAATAGGTCTCTGTATTCAATCGTATCGGCGGGAAGGTGTACCTGAGTGCTCCCATCCGTCAGAGAAGGCAGGCATTGGACAGCAAGCCCTCATCAAACCCATGCAATGAGCAGAACTGATGGCATTTCTTGTTCAGTTTGGATGCAAAAAGGTCCACTTGCGGAGAACCACACCTTCGGAAGATCATGTTGGCCACCTCTGGGTGGAGTGACCATTTGGGGCAAGGTAAGAAGGACCTGCTGAGGAGGTCTACTGTGGCATTCCTGGCTCCTGGGAGATGAGAAGCCATGATATGAACATTAGTCCTCGGCCTGAATCCCTTACAAATCCTGCATTTGTCCTTCCTACGTGTTTCCCCCAGGCACTTTAAGCAGCTGTTATGAAGGTCATTAGGCAGGATGGGCTTGTTGCAGGTGGAACAAGGTTTGAAGCCTGGGGAATGGGGCATGCCCCACTCCCAGACAAAGGTCCCTAACGGGACTAGAACTCAACTATTAACTCTATACAGAGTAACTAGACAAAAAACCCAAAAGAAATCAACTAAATTATAGCTACAAAGGGATAACTCTGAGTACTTGCAACAACCAGTGAGAGAGAGGGTTCCAGTGACCGTCACAAACAGAATAAAGGAGCTGAGGGAACACAGGGTTGGTGGCACCTCATGTACCACTGCATAAGTGCAGGGCTCCAGAGGGCAGCAGAGCCAGCCCTATGGATACTGCTAAGGGAAAAAACTTCTGGTAACTGTGCGCACACACCTACAATGGAATGCACATGAGCAAGCACTCGAAGAAATTTCCATTCTTGATCCAAGGAAGGCTGACTGAATGGATGATAACTGGTGTTTATTCAGTTTTTCCATCATAAACTGTTACAATGCAGGAAAAGATGTCAGCTGCAGTAAGACTGAATCGAAGTGAATCAGACAGTAGTAGAAAAAATCAACAAAGAGAGATGGCCAATTGTACGCGACTCCAATGTTTTTTCACTGAATGGGAGGAGAATGTATTGGACAATTAAGAATATAAGGACTGGCCCTTTGCAGAAAGTTTTAAGAGACTTTAGTATCTAGTACAGCTTTGGAAGAGGCTAAACTCAATTAAATATTACCTGGAGGAGTTTAGATGGGGAGGGAAAGGTAGAGGTGTTGTTTACATATATTCCACCATTGTCTTGTTGCTCTTCTCTGTAATAATATGAACAAAAACACCTGAAACACCAAACTGTCAAAGGCTGTTGTGAAACCAGTTTGCTGAAGGGTGAAAAACAGGGCTAAATGTCTATATAAGGGAACATAAATCAATTAATAAGTTCTGCAGCACGGATGGTAAGTTTTTAAAACAGATGAACTATGCGTGCTCAAGTCCTCTGGGCAAACCCAGAAACTGGTCCTTCTCACAGAGTAAAATGATTTTCCATCCAATCGGATGCTTTGTAACTACCGGTCTCATAATAAAACTAGCAAGAGATTCTTTCTATGTAAGGCCTGAAAAACCAGATGCCAGAGTGCTCAGCTGAAAGGTTTTTGATTTCATTATACCATATCTGAACTCTGGAAGGTCATACTGATAATGTTGGAGTTGTCACAAGCCAGGTCTTCTGGTGATGATAGAGAAACTCAAAAACACCACTCCACATTCACATTTATTAAATAAAATATTAAGATTTATAAATGTACAAAGTTTTTTTCCGGAGACTGTATGTACTATGTGCCTCTAGATCTAAACTCCTGATTCTACAATCATTACTATGGCTGAATATTCTTGACTGCTTATGGAACAATAGAAGTCCTCAGATACTTTTTCTCAAACATACAGAACGTACATTCCAGTTCTTTACACCTGTAAAATTCAGTAATATCATGGAAGAAATGCTGAAAAATAATTACTATGAAGGATAGGAGAGACTATTTGATATGTACAATTCAAATTAAAAATAGAGTAGTTTACCACCTGTAGCATCAAAACCAAGGAGACACATGAACAAAGACTGATTGAATATGATAATACTCAATACTATACTAATATTATAACATGGTTCAAGTCACACAAGACCAATTTCTCTTGCTAATTTCCTCTGCAGTAAACCAGAAACATATAAAGCTTGTGATCACAATTTCATTGTTACTAATGTTTATTTTTAGGTCATGTACATTTAAGTTTTTGCTTCTGTTCTTGTTCCAGGCAGAAAACTGCACACTGTGCTATTAAATTAAAGAACTGACTAGAAAGAGGAGGTTGTAAAACAATATTTGTGGAAGGGCTCCTCAGCCCAATAAGTCTTTTATCTTGTTTTCATTTGAAGGAGGTCACTTCAGCAATCACCCAGTTAGATTAAAAATAGCTTTCCCATTAGCTGTGAGCAGTTCATGCAGCCAAGCTCCCCCACCTGCATTTGATCACGTTAGCATGCTTCAGGATGAGCTCACAGAGGGCATTCAGGAATCCAGAGCTGACAGAAATAAATTCCCTTTGTGTTTTTCAGGTTCACAGGAGAAGGGACTGCTGCTAACTGCTCCATGTGGAGAAATAACCTCAGGTTTCTGATCAGAGTGGAGGGGGATTATATTAATCTTTTTTCCCCTATTAAAACTGTTTTAAAGGTAGAGCAACAAAACGTAAGGTGTAACTGGTATATAAGGAGCAAGAATTCCACTCCCTTACAGCATTACTGACACGTTTATTCCTTTTTCTCACAAGCACAGTTTAATAGCCACTGTTAATGTATTTTAATACTGTGCAACATGGTAGTTACAAATGAAATACACATGGTTTGGATTTATGGTAAACTTAAAGTCATATTGTCAAATCAAGCCGAAAACATAACCAGGAAAACTATTTCTGCTCACTTATTAGCCATTCCTTAAAACCCAGCAAGTCTTTCTGAGGCAATGAAGTTCAGCTGTTGACAAGTGGTGACAGAAGAGGTAGTTTAGAGGCATTGAAACTAATTCTCTGAAAAGCAATATTTTTGCACACATTGTACAAACTGGCAAATATATCAAAGCTGGAAACAGCTGTGTACTTGTCTTGCCTCCCCCATCTTCCTCTGTTTACCAGTGAGATACTTCATTATACCCTGGCACTCCCAAGGAAAAAAATGAATTATGGTCTCTACTGCTTGATTTTAAATGCTTTTTCTTCACAAGACAAGGACTGACCTATTTCTTTACTTCTCTTTAAAGTGTGAAAATTTGTATTTTTATACAATAAAGAGTCCAAAAAATTAATGTTGAAGTAAACATGATTTGATGTGATTGCCATCTGATTGCCATTCACTAGCTTGTGTGAAATGAGTTGGAGGATCTCAGTTCAGTTTATATTGGACAAATATCCACATCACAAATATTAGTATCACAGTTGGCACCAAATGACATTATCAATGTAGAAACTAAGGATACAAAGATTCTCTCATCTTTAAATGCAGTCCATTTATTGGAGAGATGCCAGCACACTGGAAATCTATAATGGCACTAGTGGTACATATGTCTGTAGTTACACTTACTAATGTGTGTTTGAGATAGACAAATTCCATACAGACTGAAGCAAGAGCCTTAAAAGAAACTAGACTGAATCAATCAGGACTAGATATTAAAAAACTCTTCAGAGTGACTCTTTTTAATCCATATTTTGGAATAAGGGTCCTGATTCTCATTTACACTAAGGCCCCCTTCTATCATTCTGGCAGTGTTAAGGAATCTTGATGTGTGTGCAAATGTCATTTAGTAGACATGAGAATCAGGCCCAGGACGAGTTAGAATTGGCAGTGCTGGCTAAGGTGATCTGTATAAAACACTGCCATTACCCTCAAACTTCTGCTCACTTTCCATTTGGAATAAAGATGGATGAATATGTCAGCTATAAATACACCTTCATTGTACCACTCCTGGTCTCTGCAGTGTTTGAATATGGGAGTGTGGAGGAGGAGTCACTTTCAATTAAGCAGAGAGTAATAACAATTACAATTGTCGTGCTATACAAAATTTATATAAGAGTTCAATGCAGTATTGTGGTAGCCATGTCAATCCCAGTATATTAGAGAGAGAAGGTGGGTGAGGTAATATTTTTTATTGGACTAACTTCTCCTGGTGAAAGAGAGAAACTTTCAAGTTTACACAGAGATCTTCTTTGGGTCTGTGTAAGATCTGAAGAATTAAAATTATAAGAGTTCTAATAGTTTCCATAAGATGGCTACTAAGTAAGGAACATGCAGTCAATTCCATTATGTCAGACTAAGCTACTGTATGTAGTAATGGCTGCATCTCACAACACAATGTGCCTCGCTACTGAGATGAAAACTAAGAAAGCAGAACCTTCAGTATATGGAACCACAAAACAGTAGTTTGGTCAAACTTACCATCATGATGAGTGTACCCAGCTTTCTTTAATTTTAAAGTTTCCAGTGATAACCTTTCCAACATAAACCACAAGTTCAACAAAGAGTATTACTGAGCTCATGCTATGCTAGGAAAGATTCCTAGGGTTTAGTAATGCTTCTGTTGATCTTTGTGCAATGGATCCACATCAGCACACCTTCTTGAACAAAGTCATTTTAAATTAATGTATTTTGCTCTAAACTGTTATCTCATCATTACAAAACAGATTTGGAATCTACATATGATGGACTGTATAAAAAGGCAGACAGGGCACAATCTATGTTTTAAAAAAACATTCCTAACAATAATTATATGGCCAACACACAATTCATTCCAAAATACTTTTCTAATTTAAATGTATATACTACATAGATATGCAGAATATTTCCACCTGTCACTGAAATGCCATCACATCTGTTTAAAAGCACACAGCAACACTATGTGACAGTTTAGGACTGGCAGTGAATTTCTTATCCAATTTAAATTACTCTGTTCCTGGCTATAGATGTAACTGGCAATCCTTTATTTTAACTAGGACTAAAATTAACCTATTGGCATGAGCAATTGTCATTTTACTGTATATCCAAAATTAATTTATTGAAATATATCTTACAGAACCTACAGTATTCTTATTATTTTTATTCACTGCTATATCAGACATGAAATGAAAATAGTCCCTACTCCAGAGAGTTTGTAATCTAAAAAACCAAACAAAGATGATGGGATATATCAAGAATTCCCAAGAAATTACTACCTTTGAGGAATATTCATTCATTTTTTAATTTAGTACTGACTCAGAAGAGAGAGTGCCATTTGCTCCAACACCAAAATGATTTATTGAAGCACCTGTGTCTTCCAAGCTGCCCAACCAACTGTATTTTTAGCTTTGAAATAAAAAGACTGCAGCCCCAGTTACTGGTACAGCAGGACACTTTTCTGTCAGAAACATGAACTAACACTTTAACTGCATGCTGATGGGTGCTGTGCTACTGGAGGTATCTTTTTGGATGTTATATAAAACTAAGGTCCTTACCAGTGTTGTGAATTAAGTATGCTATCCATAGTGTTGTCTCTATGGTTTATGCTGGAGAAGTTCTTTCATTGCTGAAAAGCTGTGTGATAGTACTCAGACCACGTTCAATGGCAGAAGAGGCTGAATTTCAAGGCTAGATGAGTGATTGCTACACTCTCTGAAGTGCTTTGAGATCCTCTTGCTTGAAAGGAGCTACCTAACAGTTTGATACCATATTAAAACATTTATTAACAACAGACATTGTAGAGATTTCTCTCACTATTCTATTACCAGCAGCTTCCCCTTTAAATAGCATTGTTAAAAGAGAAAGTGATTTTAAAAAGCTTGTTGAACAATAAAACAAAAAGATGTAGCACATGAAATCTACATTGATTGATAGCATAAAAGTCACTAGAAACACTGACAATAGACAAGCAGCATTAATCTCTCAACATAACTTGTTCATTTATCCTTATTAACATAGCTGTTAATTCCCTTGTTTATGACATGAGAAATGATTCTGTGGTCAGGAGCTTCTGTAAAATATTTGGTTACAAAACTGGAATTGAATGGAAACCACACAGAGAAGCTCAGAATTTCATAAACTTGAATTAAATGAGCCAAATACTTCCTTGATGTAATTTCATTGACTACAACTGAGTTACACCAGGAATGAATTTAGCCCATCGAGTCCAATAAAATAATCATGGGTCAAAGAATTATCTTCCTAAACAACAGTACCTGTAAGTCCGCATAGTTAGCCAATACATACACATTGAAAGGTTAGATTGTTGGGGATGAGTAGAATATTAGTGTGTCTTGTACAGCTGTCCCTCATCAGATACACAAGTGACCAGTAATAATACTTATAGCACGTTA
Organism: Emydura macquarii macquarii; assembly: GCF_026122565.2. Taxonomy (NCBI): domain Eukaryota; kingdom Metazoa; phylum Chordata; order Testudines; family Chelidae; genus Emydura; species Emydura macquarii. The sequence continues at coordinate 413,261 of NW_027130828.1, forward strand.
TTGAAGTTTTCCTACCAAGATAAACATGGCTACATATCCTTTAGCAGCCACAGAATATTCTATCCATTTGGAGTTCCACTTTCTGAAAATTCTTACAGCAGCTCTCTGTGTACATATCCTGACCTTTTTGTTACTACTGATGTGCATTCACACACTCAAGTTACTAATCTATTATGTTCTATCAAGAGCAATTTAACTTTAAAACGCATACATGTTAAGTGTTCTAACCTTACATTTGCTATGAGATATAATTATGAAACTAGGTAGTAGAAAAGTTCAAATTGAGGGAGTTGTATGTCAGCAGAATCCATGGAAAGAATAACACATGGTAATTATAATGTACGATACCCTGAGGAAACCTTATAAATAACAGCTTTTTACAGTAGTATGTCTTACAATGCAGACACAAATTGCAATGATTCAGTAAAGATATCAAACTCAGAACTCTAACACCTACAACATTAAGAAAGCAAGATCTGATCTGTGTAATTCCCAATGAGTGAATACAAAAATGGTTAGAACCTCACAAAATACATAAAGAGTAAAAGAATTTCAATTAAAAAATGGCAATAGTGTCCCCAAAAGTCTCCAGACGAAAACCTTCCCTCATAGAGCTAAACTATTTTTTTTGTCTGTGGAAATATAAATGGTTGGGGACGTAAAACAAAGGAGAGAGAGAGAGAGAGACAAGACTTGCACTAAGCATTTGCATTTAGAAGTTAGACAGACTGGGTTGAGAAGTGCTCAGTAGTTGCCGAGAACAGCAAATGCACAAGCAATTGCTGGGTTTGGCTGATTTTTCAAGACATTTTTCTTGAGCAAGGGAAAAACAAAGTTTATGAAGGCAAAGCAATCATGCAGTCACCCCATGCAATTTTTCAGAGAGACTCATGGGGCCTAATTCATATACACAAGAGCAAACTGGAATTAACACACTGAGGGCTGGTTCACACTGACCACGTGATTCGGCGGCAGTCGACGGGAGTCACGCAAACTACGTAGAGTAGTTTGCATAACTGATGTCGACTGCTCAGCTTCCCTTCTGCGCGCTGTTCACACTGACTCCCCTCAACTCAGCGCTACGCTACTTGAGGGGGTGGACTTACTCAGTCGACTTCCTGATTGATTGAGCGGGTCTCACTGACCACTCAATCAATCCTGAAAGATCGATCTGGCGGCGGCGACAGTGTAAACATAGCCTAAGGTTCTGATCCTCTTTTACACTAAAGGCTGTTTTACACCACTTTGGGAAGATAAAGTGACTTTAAAATGGAATGTAAATTATATTTACTCCCACTTTAAGGCCCTTTTAGATTGCTAGAGAAATGTAAAGTAGCCTTAGTGTAATGGAGAATCAGGCCCCATTATTCTGATTTGATAGCATTTTACACACACTTTGCACGGGTATAAATGACAACACAAGATGAAGTCATGGAGAATCATGGTCATGGAATCAGAAAATGGTCTGTCTTTTGCTTCACAGGAAAAGTAGCATATTAATAGAGAGGAAATACTGTACTCACCCCCTGCCCCAAATCGTCACTTGACTGCTGGCCAAACTATGCAGTTTTTTTTGTTTTAAGCCATGTCAAAACCACAAGCATAAGAAGCTGAATAAGAGCAGAAGAATTATAGTAAAAATAAACTGTCATCACCTTTCATTTGTTGAAATGTTTCTTAAAGAACCTGAGTGCAATATTCAAAATGGATTAGAATGGAAATCATTATGCATCCTTCACTATAGTGATTGCTACTGCAACCATTACTATGTGTGAAAGGCATGAACCCATTTTGATTTTTCTATAGCAGCCTACGCATGACTTCTGGTATGTGAAAGGTCATCTAAATAATGGATTTTATTTACTGTAACTTCCAAAGTTGTTTTATGAATTGTGTGGTACAGTTAGTGCTCCTAGCACAGCTTTCTCTGTTGAACAACAAAGAAAGGAAAATTCGTCTGGGCAGGAAAATAATTTGTGCAGTATAAAAACCTACCACATTTCCATATTAAACTTTCCATTTTCTTTTTTGAGAGCTTTTATGATTACAGACAATTTTTCCATGTTTTCCTGCCCTGCCATGGAAAGAGCATTCTACAGTTTCAGAAATCAAGCCAGTTGGCTCATGTAGCTGCACTTGTGTGGTTTTATTATATCAAACTGTCTCGATAGATTCCAACCATTAAAATAACAGGAACTGCAGCCGTGCTAATCAAGAGTACTTTTTTTCAACAGAGGGAAAAACCATACATTGCATAGCACACCTACAGTGAACTCCCATGCCTCATGTGGTATGGAGATATGGAGTAGATCTGCAGTAGTCACGGAGCATTAATGAATAGAATTATAGAACTATGCAAGTATGTGCAGTGAAAACAAAAGCTTCATAATGCCTTACTTGGCCTTGTAAAATAATCTGCTGGTAGCTGACCTAACTATACCCTACTCCTTTTTGTAGAAAATTGGTAATAATTCAATCTGGGAAAATTTAAAATTCCTTCCTGAAGACTAAATGTCCTCATGTACTCTGTAATACACACCAAAGTCTCACTACTGTCATCTACAGCCATGAATTACATAATAGCACAAGGAGTAATGGGAAGTGCGGTCATGGGAATTGAAGAAAAGCCATGTGGCTCACTGAAATTTGTTCCTCTATCATTTTCCAGCAGGAGACAGACTACTTTACTTTAAAAAGATGCTGGGAGTGCAAGAGCTTTCTCTTGTTCACATGTCTGATACACATGATTCTTCATTACTGTGCACTTTTAGGGCACAGATTCAGTCTCACAGTACAATTCTGCACAGCCAAGACGGTGTTTGGAAGATCCTGCCCAACATGTGCACTAGAAGAGTGCTTAATGACATTCCCCCTACTTCCTCCTCCCAATGCAACTATGCCTGCCTCATCTACACCACCATAAAGCACTGACATCTTGGGAAGAAAGAGGTTACATTATTCATAGCTTCCAAGGCCAGAAGGGATCACTGTGATAATCTATTCTGACCTCCTTTGTAACACAGGTCATAGAACTTTCCCAAAATAATTTCTAGAGCAGATCTTTTAGAAAAAAAATTTTAATTTTTTAAAAAATTAGCAGCAGTCACACCAATGCCAAATACAGAGGTGAAAAAACTCTCTATTCTTACTCGAGATTTCCCAAGATCACATCACAGACATTGCTTCCTGGAATAGAGTCCCCCATCCAGCAAGTATGGCCTACATTCTTTGTTCCTAGAGATATACATTTACATATAGTCATATTAAAATTCATACTGTTTGCTTACCCTCAGGTCACCAAGCAATCTATCCTCTTTGTTATTTACCACTCCCTCAATTTGTGTTATCTGCAAACTTTGTGAATGACGATTTTAAGTTTTCTTCTAGGTCATTGATAAAAATGCTAAACAGCATACGGGCAAGACTGCTCTCTGAGGGACCCCACTGCAAACACATCTACTTGATGACAAGTTCCTGTTTACAATTACATTTGAGAACTATCATTTAGCCATATTTTAATCCATTTAATGTGTGCCATGTTAATTTTATATCATGGTAGTTTTTTAATCAAAATATTGTGAAGCACCAAGTCAAAAGACTTATAGAAGTCTAAGCATATTACATCAACACTATTACCAAACTAGTTTAACTGGATCTATTTTCTATAAATCTACGTTGATTTGCATTAATTACATTATCCTCCTTTAATTCTTTATTAACCAAGTCCCGTATCAGCAGCTCCATTATCTTGCCTGGGATTGACGTAAAGCTGACAATGCCTATAATTACTAGGAGTGATCCCATTTACCCTTTTTAAAAACTGGGACAACATTCTCTTTCTTCCCAACTCTGGAACTTCCCTGGTGCTCCAAGACTTGCTGAAAATCAACATGAATGGTCTAGCAAACTACTCAGGCAGCTCTTTTAAAACTCTTGGATGCAAGTCACTGGAAACTGCTGATTTAAAAATGTCTCTCTTTAGTAGCTTCTGCTTAACATCTTCCAGAGATACTAGTGGAATGGAAGAGTATTATCACCATATGATGAGACTATATCATCTGTTTTTCCCCCACATAAGGAACAGAAATATTTATTGCACACTTCTGACTTTTTTACTTTATTATTGATAATTCTACCATTTCCATCTAGTAATGACCAGTACCATTATCAGGATTCTTTTTCTTCCTAATATATTTTTAAAAATCCGTATTGTTCTTTTCTCTGCTGGCCACAAATTTCTCCTTATTTCCCTTTGCTTCCCTTATCAATTTTATACAATTCTTAACTTCTGATTTATATTCCTTACTATGAACTTCTTCTTTCTTCCATTTGTTTTTATATATATATTATTATAACTGCCTTCACTTCATCTCTAAACCAGATTAGATTTTTTAAACCAGCACAGCCTTCTTCCTCAACTGATCACCTGTACCTAAACTACCATTAATTTTTAAGTTCTGTGATCAGTTCCTCTTTATCTGTTAATACAAGGTCTAATGAAGAATTTCCCCTTGATGGATGCAACACTTTCTGAGTTAGGAAACTGTCATCTATAATGTTTAGAAATTCCCAGGAGGTTTTAGTACCCGTGGCATGATGTCAACAGCATATGTCACTCAAAATGAACTCCCCCATGGTCACTCAGCTTTTTCCCTAACATTAGAGATGGGTGCGCAAGGAGACTGTCATCCTGTTCCCTAGTGTGACTTGATGATCTGTAGCAGACACCAACTAGTAACCCATCTTGTGCTTTATCTGTTAGGTCAGTGTTTCTCAACCTTTTAAGTAGCAAGTACCCCCTAACTTCTGAAAATTTTAATAAATACCCAACACTCAATTTTCCATGGGATTTTATGTTTAGAGACTAATATGAGCCATATGTTGGAAGAAGGGCTGAGCATATAAGGCCATGATATGACAGATGTCAGATCTAGTGTGGGTAGGGTTACCACCTTTACACCAGGGGTGCACAACTCAAGCATCTACCTGGGCTAGAGGTGATGTTGGCCAAAGCTAGGAGGCTTTGAGCGGCATGCCAATGCTGGGGAACATAAAGCGCCGCACCAAATTTTTTGCCATAGATTTGAGAAGAGGCAGGGGTGAGAGAGACAGGGAAGGAGGACAAGAGAGAGAGAGACAGGAAAAGAAGGTACCTGGTGAAATCTGGGGCTGTCATAGTTGTCAATTTCACTGCTCAGCTAGAGCAGTGAAATTTACAAGTTTTCTGGGCACTGGGCTTTGAGCCAGGAAGGGGGGCTGCCAACTGGGCAAGTTGCAGGCAGCTGCTGCCTGGCTGCCAGCCCTGGTGGTGGGCGACTGCCATCCAATCCAAGCTTGGGCAGAGAAGGCTTCCGCGCCGGCTGGGATCCAGGGATGTAGGCAGGCGGCTGCTGCCCGTCTTCAAGCCAGAGCTTGGGAGGCTGTCCCTTGGCTCAGAGCCGGGGCGCTGGGATTTGGCGGGAATCAGGGGGCTGCTGCCCACCTCCCCCAGAAGCCGGCGGCTACCGCCTGCCTCCCAGAAGCGAAATGATCCTCCTTTTTTCAACTAGGAAGTAGTAAGGATGACGACTGATGGCATAACCACCTGGAGCCCAGTCAGACCACTGACACTACCTTTTCATGCCAGTTCTGATAAGAGGGGTTTGGAAAAGTACTTAAAAATGGCTAACTGATCTTAACATTCTTCAGTTGACTCAGACCAATCACTTAAACATTTGCTTCCCTTGCTATAAATGTCCTCATTCCCCTCTCCTGAACAGGAGTTACATCACACACACATCTATATTTGTGATCTATTGATAAAAAAAAAAGTGTGTGTGTATTTGGTGGGAGGAGATTAAAATTACTTTGGTGTTTTAACACTTTCTGCTAATAAACTTTGGGGCGAGTTATTGCTTTCTGTTGAAAAGTACTTCCTAGTGATCTTTCTAAACTTGTTTTTCATTTTCATCCACACCCCAATTCCACATACCTGTGGAAACAGTTACTTGGATTGAATTTGACATAATTAAAAAGTTCCATATGTTTTCTATAAATCTCTTCTTAACTGCCCTGTTTTCTATCAAAAATAGATTCCATGTCTGTAACCTGTTTCTGTAGCTCAGCATTTCAGATCCATGGATTAAATGTCGATCTTCTCTTTATTTCTCTCAACTACCATAACATCCTAAATCACACGGTGACCAAAAATTGCAAGCTGCAAACTCAAGGAGAAGAAATTAGTTCTTGGTTTTTTTTTGGTTTTTTTTGGTTTAAAAAAAACAGTCTGACCGGAATTTCCTTAAACTGCATTTTCCCACAGTAGCTGAGCCTGTACAGCATATCCCTCTGTATCTACATGCTTCTAAAGAAGAGAAAACCAAACAAACTCCATATAATAACATAGGTCAGCAAATCACCACAATTTGCATCAGTTCCATTTGTTGTTTACTTCAACTTCACAGGAGGTCATTCTAAAAGATCATAGATAACAATTCTATTAATATTTAGGCTAGGAATAGCTGTGGTAATTTAGAGGTCATTCTGTGACAGCTGCTGGTAAATGATGACTTTTTAAGGCACATACTATATATTTGAAATGTGCAGAATTTTCCCTTCTGTTGTGCTTTATACATTTAGTTTGGTATATGCTATAGAAACTTACTCTAGTGTCCGATTCTGCAAGGTGTGGAGCATCTGCTGAGAAGAGATAAGTGCCTTCAACTCTCATTAGCTTCACATTCTTTTACCTATGGCCATTCTTTTATGCATCTTCTTCACAAAAAAAGGTGAGTCTCTAAAGAATATTAAAAAAATATTCTTCAGATTCCTATACCCATGTCTTATGATGACCCTCTTTGGCTTATCAGTACTTGCCACTAATTTTATATATTTTGGCCTCCACTGCCCTGAAGAGATAAATACCCGATTTTATATAAACAAATGATAACCTCCTAACTATGTCACTCCTACAACACTTTTTCTGTTGATTCTAGGAATTGCAACAAGTCTTTGTCAGTGAAAGTTTTCAGGGGAGAGAGACTATAGCTGTGTTTTCTTTGTTTCCTGGATCCTTTTCTAGGGTAAAGCAGAGCTACAGGCAGAGAACAACATAACAGCAATCACACATAGTCCATGTAATTTGAGTCAAGAAATCCTTTCATTGTATAAAGATGTATTAATCCTTGCAGCTACTGGCACCTCTAGATATCTGATCCAACCTCCTTGCATATCAATCAAGGAGGAAGAGACAAGCTGTATGGAATACCTGCATGCCAACATTACTATATTTCATCTGTTAGTTTGCATACATATTTGCATACAGTCTAGCATACAGAGCTATTGCTCTGGTTTTCAGCACAGCGGGGATTCCCTGTTCAATTCCTTAATATTATTTACCTAACATAGGTGCTGCTGCTTGCTTTCAATTTCAGATGGCAGCTTGTTACTTGCATACCTTTAATAATTTGTATGGGGAGGGGTGCCTCTTTCTTGCGCTATAGCTTATCAGCACCAAAGCTAACCAGAAGGTGAAAGAAACCTTTACTAACCCAGGTCAGAACTGATAGCTTTGTAAAAATAAATGCACACTAAAAATATTTTGAAGGCTATGTAGCTTGTTTTAAGAAATTCTATCATGATGGATTGTGGCATCCAACAGCAATGCTGCTCACAATGCACAGCAGACTATAAAGATGGACAGCAAAAGACTCCTGCTTCCCTCTCCAAGACATGCTATTGAGGAAATTCACAGTTCAAAACTAGCTTCAGCATTTATAAAGAATAAAACTCTCTCAGATTTATGTGAGTGGAGTTTCTTTCCACTCCCTCAACTACTCACGGTATTTTTAGTTAATAGTTTCTCTGCTTTGTTTTATCAGCTGGTGTTTCTGTTGCTGCTTGTGTGCTTATTCCACTGAACTTTAGGTGGCAAATCTATAGTTACAGCAGGCACTATACTGAGAGTGGCCCAGTAACTGATCTGACCTTAACTGTGAACAGTGACCTAAGGAAATGCTCTTTTTCTGCTAGCACGTCCTAGGAGTCCTGAGCATGGCTTTGCCTACTTTAGATTACATTTTTTAAAATGTGTGTTATACAATGTTCTCTCTGTTTGGATTTTCCTGGTCACCATTCTTATGGGAATGTTGAGATTACCACAGGATATTAAAAAACTGGTGCTTAAAAAAAAAAAAAAAAAAAAAAAAAAAGAGAGAAGCCTCCAGATTTAGAAAACAATTCCTCACAGATTTGCTATGATTTGCAGCAGCAATTCTTCCTTGGTGCCACAGTTTCTCTGCAAAAGACATATATTCACAGCAAAAGTGTATGTTCCATCCCACTTTAGTTCTAATCTCTGTGTGAACAGAGAAAATAAACTACCCTATGAAAATGGCAATTGGATACTGCCCATATCTGTTCCCCTTGCATCTTAAGAGTTGTATCTATTTACTGGGGGAAAAAAACGCAAATACAATTGCTACTTTCAGCCCTCCAGTGCTAATCCAGCTGCAAAGGGAGCCAGCCATACTCAGCCATGCCTTATCCACCATCAGAAACACCAGAATTCTTATCATTAACGTTTACCTAACACCAACAGGATACTAGGCACTTTACTGACAAGAATAAAGACAAAAGCCCTGATTGTCCCATAGCAGAACTATTTTGCACCAATCTGAAGCTGTCTAAAAGCAGATAAATCTAGCCACTGGAGGATTTTCCCAGTACATGGGGTTCCCACATTGGCTTTGATCCACTGTAAGTATCTCTTACACCACTCATTCTGGATGCTGGCACAGTGAGAGTTGTCCAATGAAAAGGACAAGTGGCTGGGGAATTTTTACGCTCAGGAATCCCTAGCTCCTGAAACAGCCGCTCAGGGCCATGGGCAGTCTGTAGAGATTAGAACAACATGAAGGCTGCTCTAAGTTACATCACAGGCTGTAAAGTACCAACACAGGCAAAGAATGGCGTGTAAACACATGCACGCACAGCACCTTTGCACACCTGATCTATCATAGAATCATAGAGTTGGAAGGGACCTCAGGAAGTCATCTAAGTCCAACCCCCTGCTCAAAGCAGGACTCAAATGCTTCTCAGTAGAGTTCAAGAATTAATTTTTTGGTTTAATTTAATTTTAATAAATTATTTTTGACTGAACCAAAAATGTTAAGTTAGCTTTGAAACTAAACTGATTTTTTTTGTTTTTTTCCTTGTTGACATGATGCCATTTGGATGGTTCAAAATGGTTAATTTCAAAGCAAGATGACAAAATGAAATGCTGATTTGAAATGACATTTCAAAACAAATTGTTTAGACTCTTTCTAGAAAAAAATTCCCTAATTTTTTATTCAACCAAACCTATTTGCCAAATTACACCCAATTTTGCAAACAGTTTTGGTTGCCCTGAAACTGTATTTTCCGTTGAATTCACTAAACATATATAAAGCTGCATCTATATGATTACATCTCTCTTTCTCCCCATCATTAACGTGTCATTTGCACTGTAAGGTCTTTGGAGCAGAGACCATGTCTTCATATAACTGTGTGAAGCTACCAGCAAAAGACAGACTCACAATGCTATCATAATACAAATATGAAATAATACTAAATGAGAATCAGTTTGCTTCTCAAACACAAAACATGAAACTATTCCCCCTGTGAAAGACAGGCAGTCCAAGGATGTTGATAGGCCAAAGAAAACAAGCACAGAGTTAATTTTTCAAATACTGGCTCATAAATGCGCTACTGTGCATAAAATATTGTGTCCCCTAAGGTACTCAGCCATCAGGATGCTTTCCAGAGAGTGAGCTCATGGGCAGCTGCTTCCATGGACAAAACTTTTTCCAGCCACACTGACATTTCTTTACTGTTCTTGAAACCAGTCTCCTAGCTGGGTAATTATCATTAGTTTATAAGACAATGGAAATAAAAATCTATGGCAAGGAAGCAGCATGATCAAACATTCTGCAATTAAATGAATCAATGGAAGTTATACTATGTATGGGGAGAGATTGTCTGTAACTTCCAAAAGGGACAGGCTCTATTATTGTTAGCAAAGGTAATAGTGAAAAGTTCAGTGCTTATCAGGACACAAACACAAGGCCATTTATTTGTGATCTTTGATCCTCTCCTAAGAAACTCCCTTTATTGTCTTTATTGTATTTCATGCACCTGAAAAAGCAAGAAATTTAACAGTGGCATATGTGATGTTCCCCTCTATTGGTATTATTCATTGCCTTTAAGCAAGTGGGTGTGGGCAACACACTCTTACAAGGCCTGATCCAAAGTCTATTGATGTCAATAGATACATTCCCATTGACTTCAATAGGCTTTGGTTCAGGCCCACAGATTTTACAATTTTCACAAGGAGCTGTGGAGGATTTGCTCCTTACAAGGAGTGGGACTCCACGCTGAGATGGGGTAGCAGGATATTTCTGATCCCACAGATGCATCACATTTCCAAACTAATGAAGAGTTTTCTCATATTTTAAAAGAAAAACACCTGAGTATATTATTTTAAACTATATGTTACATTACAAGCAGGGAGGAAGGATATCTAGGGTACTAGCCCTGGGCTTGGAAGACTCAGGCTCAACTCCCTGCTCTGCCACACAGACTCCCCATGTGTCTTTGGGCAAGTCACTTTGTGCCTCAGTTCCCCATCTGTACAATGGGGAGAACAGTAGTTCCCTATGTAGTAGGGGTGTTGTGAGAATCAACACATTAAAGGCTGTGAAGTACTTAGACACTATGGCAGCTGGGACCATATACCAGAGTGAAAGCTGTTAAAATAGCAGCCATTATGGGTCTGATTTTCAAATGCATCTCTGCTTTCAGGCCTGCAGTTATTTGTGGGTATGGTAAGGGATTCACACATCTAAAGCACCTAACCTGTTCCCACAAGTGATTATTGCGAAACTGCAGCCAAATAGCCTAGGTGTGGTTAAGACCCAGCTGACAATTGGGATTAAGTCTGGGTCAGGCCTATTTTATCCTTTCTTTTCCTGGATGTGAATATGATGTGATATAATGGGGTTAATGTGTCCTGACCTTTGTGGTTGAAGCCACAGTGCCATACGCTCTGTATGACTATAGCAAGTAGGGTCTTGCTAGGCCCCTCTGTAATTCAGTCGTAAACAAGCTAGGAAGCAGCTGCTGCATGTTCTTTGTGTTAGTCAGGAGTTCATTTTGTCTTTGTTGCTCCCAAATCTAAGAGAGTTCAATAACTCAAAGAATAATTATCTGAAAAGTATTCTAGTTTAGCCTGACCAATTTTTTTTATTATTCTTATTGATCATTTTGATGAAGAAAGCACAGTAAATTATGCTGTTACCATAACAATCATACCCACAAAACAAATGCTATAAAAGGACAGCAAAATTTAAACATTTTAACCAAGTTAGCGCTACACATATCCTCATCTACAGAGATTGCTGCTTTTATGGGATATTAGTAATGTAACTTTATACAGATATTCTCACTCCTTGAAGACCCTGTATTTGTATATGCTGCAATTTTACAAAGATGTCAGGGTACAGGACATTTGATAGCACTGAGGTGGCATCTACTGAGTATGGCAACCAGCACACTCAGCAGAAGGAAACCTACTGAAAGTAATATATTCCTCTTCTCCATCCGCTCCCTCCCCAAATGGGAGCAATCAAAGTGTTTTGATAGGAAAACCAGAAGAGACAAAAATATGTTTTCAATTTCTAGCAAACTATATTTAATAGAAATTTTCCACATAGATACATGAGGTTGTATCATACCAAATGAAATAGAGAACACCAAGTGAAAGCAACTGATCAATATACTATCAACTCCCAAATCACTGCAATCAGCAGCCTGCAAAACCAGACACACCATTCTCAAGAGATTAGCGCACAGTCAGAAAACTGCCAACAGTTTTGCTGATTTCATTAAATTTAGATGACGTTTTCCAGGAACCAAAGGCTGGAACATTTTTCTGAAGAGATAAATGCATATCCTGGTTAGCCCTGGTAGGCCTGGGGATATTTTAATAACAAACTGAAGGTGAATTTTTGCCAAGTCGACATGAACATGTGAATTGTAATACATAAATCCACGCTAGTGGCCAAGTGAATGGGATCACTCAGAGGAAAAACAAACATGAAATTATGACCAGATTTCTTGCTTTCATCTAGTGCTGTCCAACCAGAACACAGTGTATGTAAGAAACAGCACCACATATGTAAATAACAGGAAAGCAATTGTGAGGCAGATTCAAGGGATTAAAAAAAAACCCAAAGAAAGAGTTTAATAAAAAGTAAATAATAAAAATACTATATACTTTCAAATACTAACAATTTCTTCTTGTGACAGTTACAGAATTTCTGTATTTACAGTAAACTATTGTTTCCTAAATATCACATCAGGCTTGTAGCTACAGTTAACCACCTCTATCTGAGTGTTTCTCCCTTGCAGATCTCCTTAGAAAAGCTCTTTGATGTTCAATCTGAACCCTGTCTGGGTCTGCTCCATGTGCAACAGCATTAGAAATTCCAACCATCTTAAAATCAGTACTTTTAAAAATAATCTTTCTTGCCTATCTTACCAATATCTCCCACTACTCTACACAACTTCAAGCTTCTTGTGAGTGCCTACACAGCACAGCAAAACCCCTCCCCTCTTTACTTAACTGCCAGTCTCCTACTGCATTGTCCCTAGTCCTTTCATTCTGCCAGCAATGTCACCTTTGTCCTCCAGTTTATTAGTTTCTCACACTATTACTGCCAGGTCTCCTCTCACTCTGCCCCAATGCATGGGGTACCGTTCTTAAACTCATCCAGAAGGCCCCTACCCCCTCTGCATCCAAATCCCTCCTCAAGACCCACTTCTCCACTAAAACTCTGTAGAAAACAGGCTGACTTTTACTGGCAATATCTGAGGAGTAATTTGGAAAAAATTACATAGCTTATTTAAAAAAATAAAATCAACATGTTAAGTTATCCTTATGTCACATGATGTGGCCAATCTGGATTATGTTTGCACCCTATTTGTAAATTTTGACCCTTCACCTTGCCCTCTGTCTTTAGATTATGAGCACATTGTGGGCACTACGGGAAATAATAAATAACCATCTTTCATAGATCCCAACTACGCCACAATCACCAAAAAAAAAAAAAAAAAAAAAAAAAAAAAAAAAAGCCCTGGGGACAGAGCTACAAATTGTAATTTTATATGTAGCGCCCCTCTCCACCTGTTACTTTCTTTAATGCCAATCTGTTTATAGGTTTTGACGGACAGGCGTGGATTCTTATGGATCCCTCCAGCCATTCAGCAGGGTGTATCTACTTTATTTTTTTTTTTAATGAATTTCACTGGCAGTGCCTCCACCCCCCTCGCTCTTTACTGGCAGGGTCACAAGGGCAGCTTGGGAAGAAATTTCTAATCACTGGATAACTCTTACTTATTTGCCAAATAGTTGGACTCCCAAGAAATAACACAAACACATACGATATATTCCATACAGCCACTATATTAAACAGGAGATAAATATAACATAACAGGACAAAACACTATTCTTAGGATCACCAGTGTCTATGCTGATAATACCTGTGAATTTCCCCAGTCACATGACCTGAGGTAGCAATTGTAAAATTAGTGTCCCGTTGATAGACGTACTTTGTTGGGGCCCTTGATGACCTGTGACCACACTACCTTCCGGGAACTGGTTTAGCAGTGTGGTTGACTGGGTTCAGCATAGCCCAACAGGCTCACCATGAGGATAAAGTGGACACCACTCCCTCTGCAGGTTTAAGAGGCAGATTATTGAAATCCCCAAAACTCTAACTCCCTGGACTAAGGACACGGTGCAGGGAGTGGGGGTTCCTCAAACCATTTCCCTGACTAATTAACTAACAGATGGTGCACTCACATGCTCCAGGAATGAGCCTCAGGGTCAGAGACGACTCTGGACTCCTCAGTCACTGCAGAGGGCTGCTCTCTGCTGGCAGGGATCCTCTCCATGCAGGTGTCAGGCTGCTTCTGGTCCCAGGATCTCTCCTCAACACCAGGGGTGCAGGGCTCAAGGTGCAGATTACAAAACTACACCAAAAATCCAAACTGCCGTCTCCCAGCCCAGCACCCCGACACCCTCACAGCAGGCCTGGCCCTAGACTAGCAGCCAGAGCAGAGCTTGCCATGCAGTGACTCTCCTTCCCAGGCAGCTGGGAGGTAACTGCCTGCTGGGGGAAGCTGTGCCAACAACGCTCTACAAACTGGGAGACACCGTGGAACGGGAAGGGCTCAAACTGAGGGATCTGGCTTTCCAGTCCCCAGAAGCCAGTTCTCTGGGGGAGCCCTGAATGCAGGCCTGGGCTCACCAACTCCCACACAGCTAGTCCGGCCTCCCCCGTTCCAGACTGCCCCAAAATGGCCTCTCCCCTCTCTTGAGCTCCTGGGAGGGGCATCTTGATTCCTATTGGTTGCCGGGCAGACTCTGAGTCTGCCTTGATTCCCCCTCCCTGCGCTACCAGCACACAGAGCCCCAGGAATCTAGGTAATCTCCTGGGGGTTAAAATGATAAATGATTAAGTAATTATAATAATCAATAAAATAAAAACCATACAAGTCTCTCCCATTCCAATACTCTCGCCCCTCACTAAACAAACAAGATGAGGTTGCTTGGTCAGTATGCCTGCCTGAGGTTGTAGTGATAAAACATTTCTACAATCCCCCCACAAACCTCCTTTGTGTCCCCTCTCTCTCCCCCTCCATTCTAGTCAATTCAGGTTCTTGTATCACACTTGTCACCACTGTATCCTCAGATTATGTCTCTACTTAAACTGTCATTTCTACAGGACAGGGTCTGTATCTTATTTGTTTGTACACCACCACCATGATTTCGGCGCCACAAATAGTTATAAAATAATTTGCTAATTTTCTGTAAGGAGCAAAGTTTGGTTTTTCATCAGAATTCTCATACAGCAAAACAATAAGAACCCTATCCACACAACAATGGCAAAGGAGAGTTACAATTTACTACAATAACAATCCTTTGAATTCATGTCTTTTGTCTTTTACCCATCCGTTTCTCTTCACTTATCTAGTGCTCTGGGACTTCAGCGTTTGTGGCATATCTGTCAAAGTTCACACTAGACCTTAAGCTTATTAAAAATACTGTTTAGACTTACAGTTTTACAAGCTGCCAGCTTTGTGTAACCACAACAATAACAAAAAAGGAGTTTAACTGTATGTTGTATGAATTGCCAAGGCTTTGTGCTGTGTCTGCAATTTGACTTGCCACTCATCCCCCAGCTATGTAGTAATCATTTTTAAAAAGACCAAAATGTTTTATTCTTCTAGCTATGGTTTCTTTCAAGTGTGTCTTTGATTATGAACCCTCATAAGATTGTTGCATTAACTAGTTCTATAAGAAAGGGTTATATGGCCTGGAGCAAGCACTAGTAGCCATTCATCTCTGTCAGGTGTCTCTCTGTTCCAAATTTTCTCCTCATTCCCACTCCTTTTGTAGCTACAACTGACATTTCTCTTACTTCATAAGCTTAGTGGATTAACAGGTTCAAGTTTACTTTAAGATATTTGTACCATTCAAAGTCTCCTCCCCAGATGTGAATACCATCACCTCTGCA
Source organism: Emydura macquarii macquarii (assembly GCF_026122565.2). Classification (NCBI taxonomy): domain Eukaryota; kingdom Metazoa; phylum Chordata; order Testudines; family Chelidae; genus Emydura; species Emydura macquarii. The sequence continues at coordinate 428,857 of NW_027130828.1, forward strand.
ATATACCTGTAGTCCAGCAATCCATTATGGGGGAGTCTCTAATAAAGCAGGCCAAAAATATTCTGAATAAAAATAGTAAATGCTGTTTAAAAATATAATAGCAAGAAAAAAAAAGTATCCTGCAGGATTGTCTTGACTTTTTCTCCTTTACATAGACACACCTGTGTCTCAACTCTCGGTGAAATGTATGTAATGAAGCATAGGTTTCATTTCAAAACCATTTACAAGCCTAAAGTCAATTTATTAGAAGAGAGATTTCTGTAATTCTTTAATTACACTTTCCCCACTTTCTAAAATACTTTGGCACAAAGGAACTCAGTCAGAAATATCTGAACAATGGATTGCTCGGTGGCTTACGGGAGCATGCTCTATTCAGCTTAGTGATAATGAGACAATACACTGCGTGGACATCAAGACGGCCTGAACTCAACTGAGAAGTTAATATGTCTGGGCACCTCACAAATGGTGCTCATATGAAGGCAATATTAGTGCCTTAAATGACAAACGGTTCTTCAGGAAAAAAATGGCGGGTATTTCATCTCTAGGCTTTCACTGCTTCCTGTAGTTCATGCTGTACAGTGTATGTTATGAGACTGAGCCACAGCAGAAACTACTTACTCTATTATGAAGATATGTCAAAATACCAGTATTGGAAAAGCCATAGGAGAAGCGTGGATTGGACTAATGGCTCTGTCTGGCTTTAAATTCAGGTAAATCTGGATTTAAAAGAGTTTAGATTTTGGGGAAAGGACTGAGTTAATTTATGGAGAATGAAGTTAAAGGAACACAGTGGAAGAACCTGCCCCAGGAATACTGACCATAACTCAGTAAGGGTTCAGCAGCTTGGGACTGTGGCAATCATGTAACTTTGCCCAAAACCCACACAAACATAAATTTTGCTTAATTTAAATTTGGTAGCTACTTTTGACTTCAATTGCTTTAACTAGCATATATGTTTCAAGGACAGAAGACAATTAATTAGACATTGTATACACAGAAAACTACAGGAGACACAGGAAATTTCTGAAGTGAACTTCCAAGATGGAAACAGTACAGAAATATAAAGGTAAACACATTCAAGAAAGTGTACTGATATCAATCATTTATGAAACAATGTTTACAATGACCTGTACTAACAATATTTCAATCTGTCTCATATAGGATAACTGATCACCAACATTCCAGAAGTTGGCTATTTTTCCTCCTAAAGCAGAAATAAGACAGCTTGCTAAGACTGGCCCAAAATATTGTAAGGTACAGAGGTGACAAACTGTACAGTTACTATAAAATAATATATATTATTGAAACATTTTAATATTATGTGGCGAGTGCATAAAGATAAACTTCAGTAGAACAGTTCCATTACTGAAGCTGTGGAAAAAAAGTAAAATTTCACAAAACTTCTATTTTTGCTTTTTAAATTGCACACACATTTCTGTGTTGCACACTGCTAATCCAAAGGTGACCAATTGCTCAAGTGTGAGGACTGAAAAAAATGTTTTGTACAGGCTGATGTATAATTATTGTTACAGTGCTCAAAAGTGTGCTGGCTGTACAAATAAATCAGACCAGGTCCCTGTCACAAAGGGATATTCCATGATGCAATGAGGGAACAGTAAAATAGAGGGGTTGAGATGGGAAGGAGGAACAGAGGACAAAGTAACAAGATCACATGGTTACTCAGTAAAGGTGTGTGCCAAACATGGGTGTACTTGTTTTACATTATTAAAAAGATAAATCTAATAATATTAAAGTTGTCTTGGGTAACTCACTTGCAGGTATGGCAGGAGAAATGGATGTTAAGGAAGGGTTCGAATGAGGAGTTGGCAGTAGCCAGGCAAATTAGTTTGGGCAGAAAAGAACAGAAAAAGGCGCAGAAAGTTGTGAGAGAAGTGGAGAAACTGGGCACTAAGGCTGCCATCAATAATGGTGAAGAAAGGGGTGGATGCAAGAAGAGACTAAGATAGGTAAGTAGGTGAAAGCAGATCTATATAGGGCCTTAAAAGTTAACACAAAAGTTGCATTTGATGCAGTGGAGCTGGAGGACTCACTGGAGAGATATAAAATGGGAAGTGGGGAAGAGAACCAATGTGATGGTTCTCGGGATACCCAGGACTGTAAGTCAGCTTGTTACCTCCTGACTTCAACAAGAGGGAGTCTGACAGCTCTATTGGCTTTGGCTAGATCCTGAACAATATCTGGGATGCACACCTTAGGTTCCTAATGCCAGCCTCTCCATCACGTCATTTTCTTTTTCCACTTCCCTATCTTCCACCTTTTGTCTTCTATCTAGTAAGAGTCTGATTTAACCAGTCAAGACAGCTTTTGCAACACTGCCATCAGGCAGAGGTCCTCCTTGTAAAAGGAAGGTATACAGGTAAAGGGAAAGGTAACAAAGGAAATTGTTAAAATGAAATTCTTACCTTATAGCATTAGAAACTTAAAGAATTAACTGTTTTTATCTTCTTTTTTTGTGTCTTTAACAAAAGTTTAAAATGATTTTAATGGTGGTTGTTACAACTGGAGTTCCCAGTGATTACTTGACATGAAACCCTGGCCCAAACTTAGCTGTTTTAATGTTGCAAGAGTAAATAAGAGTTTAATTAATATAGCATCTCTTGATGCCCACCCACCCCCATCAATACAACACATACTTTACTCTTTTACCATGACACTTTTGTCACTTGATGATTGGGTGATATTTATATAGCAGTGTCTTATTTCAATGAAGAGAAGAACAAACAAACTTATTGTTAAGAAAGCAGACCTGGCTGGCAAGATGCACATCAATACTACAGGCACTAAAACCTGGAGTGAACAAAATCTATCAGTTACTCAAACCGATATTTTATCAGAATGAAACAATTCATTCAGTTAGTAAGGCAGTGCTGGGTTAACCACATTGGTTTATTGTAGGGCCGTGTGGAGGAGTGTATAACCCCTCTAAAGGCTAGTTACGAGCGCACAATTAGAACAGCCGGGGGACAATCAAGACGACTCCCTACTCCACTATAGGACTGGGCCTATTTAAATAGAGCAAGAAGCTGAGCAGGTGACAGGAGACTGGAAGCTGTCCAGCTTGTTAGAGGTGATGATCTCTCTAGCTCCAGAGGGCTAGCCTGACCAGGCACAGAGACTTTGTTTTGGACTTTAAGTTTGTGGAGCTCTGTACCAGGGTGCTGAGGTAAGGGCCGTTACACTGTTATTCCAAGTGCTCCTACCCTGGGCTTCATTAAAAGAGATATTTATTTTGATTAGTTTGTTTTACCTTCTCATTGCTCTGATCTATGAAAGTGGATTTATTGAAGCTCAGTTGGGAGAAAGAAAACTCGGGTATGCCTGCAGGGCCATATCTGGCCACAAGGGGGTGCCTATGGTTGAATCACCCCTTTACAGGTGGTTTAGCAGTATACATTGATTTGTTATTGTAGAGTTGTGCATGAATAAAGTGGACTGGTATCATTCATTTTATTTATTGTAAATGAAATGTATCTTTTATTTTAAACAAAACGCAAGAACTAAAGCAGTGAAAAGCAATACAAAGGAAAATAAATGGAGATATGTTGAAGACCTAGCAGCTGAAGTGGCTGCTGTGGTAAGAAATCACAGAACCATTTACCAAGTGACTAAAATTGCGTGGAAATTTCAGAAAAAGAAATGTTCCACTAAAAAGCAAAGATGTAAAAAGGCTTACAACTGAGGTAGCACGGAAAAGCAGATGAGCAGAGCATTTCAAAAAATCATTAGCAGTCACAGACTGCTTTAACACCAGATCAACTTGACATTAACATCAGTCAAATAGAGATGTCAAAAGTACGTCACTATCAAAAAGCTGAAAGATAAAGCTGTGGGAGATTATCAAATCATAATAAAATGCTAGAAGTACTTGATACCATCACCTTAATGAAACTGACAGAGCTGTTCAATGGAAAAGAGACCCCTCCTGACCAGTGGAAACATGGAATCATTTTCAGAATACCTAGAAAGGGTGATCTTATTGACTCTTAACTGCAGAGAAGTTACATTACTCTCTGTTATAGGAAAGACCTTCTGCAGTGGAAAGATACTACACTGGATGAAAGAGGCAGTGGATGCAAAGCTTAGAGAGGAGAATTCCAGTCTTAAAGGGCCTCTGTCCCTGTAACAAGTATGTCAGATCACACATGCTCTAAAACAACCAACACCCTGTTACAGTCTCAACTACTTTTGACCTGATTTGAGCAGTGCAGTGAATGACTTAGTACCTAGATGAGGTTTGGTCATGGATAAGAATTAGGTTGCAACCACTCAATCCATATAAAAGTGAGACCTTAGTGGATTGGTGGAAGATGCTAGAGTACTTGGTGGAATTTAGACTGGTGCCCCTTACTGATAATGTGTGACTGCTATGTGTAACACAAGAGCATAAGTTAGAGTGCTGGACTACTTCTGAATATCCAGATCGCAGGCATGGCCAAGGACACTGTTTCATTTGGGCTCATGAAAAGTGTGATTCCATTTCTCTGCTGTGCTGGGACTTTGTCATATTTATCTAGGTTTTTGTCACTTCAGGATAATGTGCTCTCCATGACTCTACATACCAAGATCATTCAAAATTGAAGCTATAGCAAAATGCAGCTGCTTGATTAAGTGGAGTTTCATGTAGGAAGCAAATTACTCCTGTACTCCAGGGTCTAGACTGGTTCCCAGTAAGTCTTAGTGAGGAATTTCAGTTGTTATATAAAACCTTAAGTATGAGACCTGGTTAGCTTGAGAGTGTCTTTGACCCTTAGTCAAATTCTACAGTTGAGCTGTCCTCACTTTAAACCTCAGGGTATTAGTGCGAGGATGTTCTCCAGGAGGGTTTCATGCTTGGTTGACCACAATCCAGATGTTAGCTTTCTAGCTATATTCAAAAGTCCATGTTCAATCCCAGGTTTTGGGGAAGGGATTAGCTGAGGAGGACTTGGGGTTTATTTTAGCATCCTCATATTAGCTGGTAGATATTTATACACATGTCAAGATGGAAATCCTTTATGCTGAACTTTGTACGGTATATTTTAATATAGGGGGACTGGCAATTTGAGGTTTTCTAAATCTAAATAAATAAAAATTAATTGAGCTGAGTAGTAGGAGAGCTTTGCTTATTGGACAAAGCAAACAATATTACTCCCTAACCACAAAATAAAAGTATGGGTTACTTTTAAAAAAAATGTTTTATGGTGAGGTCACATTCTTTCCACAAAATTTATGTGCAACTGGCACAGTTAATTCTATATGCACTTTCCAAAGATTTACCAATATTTGATACTTGGTTTAAGGAACCAGAATTTTTTGTTTTTTAATTTTTTCAATGTAAAAAATAACAAAGTTAGTTGTGGGGAAACATAGTGTGGGGAATGCTTACCATTCATTCCCCATTTCAGAAACTGGTACACCAGCTGCTTCAGTGAAATATACATGGCAGCAGGCAAGCAACAAGCCAGTACAAGAGAAGACTAACTTCCCTATGTGCACACATTTTATGCTCCTCTACTCCTGCACATATCCATTTACCTGCTCTTCCTCCCTCAAGTGCACCTTCATGCTAGTCTCATGGTTTTTCTTTTCAGATGTTCAGGATACGTACTCATATTTGCATTTCCTACAAAAGGTCTTCTACATTAATTCTTTATTCAGTTGTAAGTACACAAGCATTTGAGGCAAGCTCAATAGGACTTCCCATATTAGACAGGCAGGATTTAGTCCTTGAGGTGCTTTACAGGTACCAAAGCCACACTACACTGTAAACCTTACTCAATTATTCCTTTACTGTGAACGATCCATTCTCCTTTACACAGCATGTAATTTCAAATGAATTGTACAGTATAACAGAAAGCCACATTTTACAGCACCTAGTTTGCTGCATGAAGATCTTCACCAGTGGCCTCGTGTAAGAATGTTACATCTTTCCTGTTGTGTGCATGAAATACAACTGCATGATATTTCAGTTTGTGATGTAATCCATACCAACTCATCTGAACTGTTACTTCAAAACTTTTCAAATATGCAATAGATGCAAATTATAAGCTCAGAAGATCTACTTGCTTAGAATTTAAAGTAACTGCAAAGATTTGGTATAACTACTGTGTCTCAAGTTCAACCATTAAGACAATGCATCAAATTAATACAAGTGGGGCTGGACATTAATTACATTTCTCTGGGGGAAAAAAACAACACTGAAAAAATCAATCACAGTTACTTAAGTTATATCTACACTGCCGAGTAAAGTCGACTTATTTAAAGTCGACTTTCAGCAGCCGATTTTTAGAAGTCGCAGCAGCGTGTACACACTCACTCGTGCGTCCACACTCACCATGCTAATTTTGACTTTCAAAGCAGTGCACTGTGGGTTGCTATCCCACAGTGCAACTAGCGGCGCGGCTGTTGGGACGAGTGTTATCGTCCCATGATGCAACGCTGCTTCCCCTCTCTTCTTCCCCCAAACAAACAGGAAAACTGTTTTCGCGTCGTTTTTTTACTCGGTGCGCTCACCATTGCTAAGGAGACATGGAGCCAGCTCAACTCTGGGGTCAGGGTGGAGGTGAGCAAGTACTGCAGCCTGGCCAATTCCTCCGAGAGCTGTTGGGGACAGGGGAAGAGGAGGGCAGCAAAGCCCTCGGTTGAGGAGCATTATGGAGGGGCTGCAGCGGGACTCTGTCCTGCCTCCGCTCCTCCTGAAGCTCTACAAGCCGCCAGAGCATGTCTGCCTGGTTCTGCATGATTCGCAGCAACTCCTCCATGGTACTGTGATCATGCTCCTGCATTTCTCTGCGACTCTCCCTGTCCATCTCCATATTCTGGGACAAGGTCAGCCGCCACGTTCTGAGCTCGGTCTCTGCGGCTGCTGAGCGTTCATGAGCTCGCAAAACATATTATCGCTTGGGTTTTTTCCCTCTTTCTAATCTGCGATAGTCTTTCTGCAGCATTTCTTGAGGGTGGGGCCACGGCCGACGTATCTACAGAATGGAAAAAAAATCACAAGTTAGCCATTGTTAGCAGAGTGAAGAAAATGATACAACTGCTACAATGTAGACAATACTCCCCATGCAGTGCACAGGGCAAACACAGACCCTCATTCCATTCCTGACATCCCAAAGGGTTCTGCTCGCTGTGCCCTTACATAGGGGATCTGCGGACAGGGTGAGGGGGGGGATATAATCTCTGCTTAAACCAAATAAAAGTAATCAAAGTGGCTTGGTAGGACACTACAATGAGAAATACAAAGGTACAGGGCATCTGCTGTATAGCTCTGGTATTTTAAACATGCACCGTCTTCCCTAGGTGACCATGAGCAATATCAGTCTCCTGAGGGTCACACACAACGAAAGGAAAGATTTGCTGCATGCAGCAGGGTATCAGCTGTGTTCCACCATGATGCAGGCTCCCTTGATTGCGGCATGGCGCGGCAAAGTATCTTACCGTGGAGGGAGGAACAAGGCAGCCCTCCCCAGAAAACTTTTGCAAAGGATAACAGATTACCTACATGAAAGTTTCCATGAGATATCAACTGATGATTATCGGAGCGTATCTCATCACAGAAATAAACTGTTCCCTGGGTAACCCCCCAGTACAGTCACCGAAACGCCTGAAATCCCCTTCCTGCCTCCCTACCCCCCATGTAAAAGGACAGAACTGCTAAGAAGAAAAACAACTCACCAGATGTGCCTTCCCGGGGATCATTAGTGCTGTCTTGTGTGCTGTTGGACTGCTCTGGGGTCAGGAATATGTCCTGACTTTCAGGGAGAACGGACATCCTGCTCTCCTCAGCCTCCTCCTCCTCCTCGTCCACAGACTCCTCATCATTGGGCATGGACAGTGACCTAGCGGAGGTATCGATGCTGCGGCACGGCACCGTGGTGGGATCGCCACAGAGAATTGCGTGCACCTCATTGTAGAAGCAGCATGTTTTGGGCGAGAAGCCAGAACGGCTGTTAGCTTCCTTGGCTTTCTGATATGACTGACGCAGCTCCTTGATCTTCACGCAGCACTGCTGCGCGTCCGTCTTGTGTCCCTTCTCCAGCAGGCCCTGGGATATCTTCCCATAAACATCCAGATTCCTTTTGCTGGCTCTGAGCTGAGCCAGAACAGACTCCTCACCCCACAGACCAATGAGATCTAAGACCTCTGGTCGACTCCATGCTGGAGTGCGTTTGGATTTGCAGTAGCCATGAGGAGTACTCTCTCCATGCTGGCAGCACAGGAAATGAAAATTCAGATCTTCCCGGGGCTTGAAGGGAAGGGGACATTTCCTGGTAGCGTGACCACAGTACAGCACAGCGCAAATGCCTAGAGCAGTCACAAGGGGGCATTGTGGGATACCTCCCGGAGGCCAATAATGTCGATTTAAGTGACACTAACTCAAATTAATAACTGAATTAATAAATTCAAAGTAGGTGCTATGCCACTTGCAGAGGTGGTCTTATTAAGTCATTATTAACAGTAGTGCCAGTGGAGACGCAGGTGTTCGGAGATCGACGTAAGTGACTTTACGTCGACCTCCGTCGCCAGTGTAGACCAGGCCACAGGTTGTAAGCCCTTTGGGGACAGCGATCATCCTTTAGTTCTGCTTTTGTACAGTGCCTAGAACACTGGAGTCCTGGTCGATGACTGGAGTTCCTAGGTCGTAGACAACCTATGTAGACAATGTAACACAAATAATAACATCTGAAGGCAAAAGACTTACTCCTCTAGTCTGTAAATATACATCTGCCTCCCAACAGCCTCCATCCATCATCAAACTATTCCTCCTACCTATAACATCCTCAACCAAAATACACATATAGAGAAAATAAAGATGGATAACACACAGCTTAAGTGTGACAAAAAACCCTATTGCAAAAAAATACTTAGAAGTCTCTAGTAAAAATATTTTGGTCAGATGCAAAATGTGTGATGAGGAATTAGTGCTATTTGCAGCACATTAAATATTAAATGAATAGGCTCTATATAAACAGCCAGAAAATAATTCCTTTGGCTTTTTTTTAATGATATCATCTTTAATGTTTTGAATGCCGTACTTCAACTTGCACTCTGATCATCAAAGAGGTAATCCTAATGAAGACACGCTGACCCACGTGTGTATGTTCTGCTATAAATGTACAAACATATTCAGATCCATTTCACATACACCTGCAAAAAGGCTACTGAAATTAATTGTCTGTTAATGAATCCAAGACTGGGCGAGAAAACATCACTACTTTTGACTGGCTAATAGGCCCACCCAGCAAAATCAGGCTTTGCCTCTTTCTCCAAGTGGGAGTTTGCTCCATCCATCCATTGAATACTCATCTGCAGGAATCTGATGCACTGTTTGCCTAAGCTTTCATTTATTTTTTATCTTGATTTTCTTCTTCCTACTATGCGGCACTTCATTGTAGCTGGCCACCATCTCAGTAAGTATTTTTAGGCATGCCCTGTTTTCCATGGTTATTTCTAGTGTGGCGTTATGATGAAAATAGTGTTGTCCCATTTCCTCCTCCACTGGCCTCTTTTCTGCCTTTAACATCCACAGAGAGAACATGAAGCTTCAGAAGAGGTTTGTCTTCTGACCTAAAGGAGGAGGTGTTACTCCTAAATTCTCTCTCAAGCTCCCCCTATTCCCTATAGAATATCAGAGGAGGCTCAAAGTAACTAACAAACTCAAAATTGTTACTAACCCTTATGCTTCAATATGACAGAATTTCGAAACTCATAGGGCAGGTCTACACTAGAAGAGCTACACTGACACAACTGCACCGATGCAGTGTGCTGCTGTGGCATATCTGGTGCAGATGCTCTATTCCAATGGGGGAGTGCTCTCCCATCAGTATAATTACTCCACCTCAGTGCCACAACCAGTTGCTTGCTGCTAGTATCTCCTACAAGTCCAATAACTGAATGGGGTGGAGAGAATTCTTATTTTCTGGGCTGATACCTTCTATAATAATTATTATCTTAGCACCAATACTTAGAACTCACTCGTAAATCTCTGAAACAGTCTTTACCGTAGTTGTGGAGAATGAACTATTCTCTCATCCCTTGAGGTAATTCATCCTAGTCAAGGATTGACTAGGTCAGCTTGTGTGTGCATCTTGCACAAAAGACGGTTACTAAACTTGTAACTGTTGTTCTTTGGGATGTGTTGCTCATGTCCATTCCATTGTAAGTGTGTGTGTGCCCCCGTGGATGGTTACCGGAATTTTTTTTTCCCGGCGCCCCTTGGAGTCCCACACACATGCTGCAGTACATAACACACCACCAGCCCTACGCCCCCTCAGTTCCTTCTTGCCATCAACTTTGGCAGGAGGAACATGGGGGCGGGTCATGGAATGGACATGAGCAACACATCTCAAAGAACAACAGTTACAAGGTGAGTAACTGTCTTTTCTTCTTCGAGTGCTTGTTCATATCAATTCCATTGTAGGTGACTCACAAGCAGTACCTTGGAGGTGGGTTCAGAGTTCACAGATGAGCTGTCTGCAGCACCGCTCTGCCGAAGCTGGCATCATCCCTTGCCTGCTGAACAATGGCATAATGGGATGTAAAGATGTGCACCGATGACCATGTAGCAGCTTTGCATATGTCCTGAATAGGCACTTGCACCAGGAATGCCGCAAAAGAGGCCCATGCTCTAGTCAAGTGAGCTGCGATGCTTCCTGGAAGGGGAATCTTCGCCTGCTTGTAGCAGAACCTAATGCAGGACGTTATCCAAGAGGAGATCCACTGGGAAGAGGCAGGTAAGCTCTTCATCCTGTCAGAACCAACACAAACAGCTGAGTGGACTTACGGAACGGTTTCTCCTCTCGATGTAAAAAGCCAGGGCTCTTCGCATGTCCAGCGTGTGCCACCTATGTTCTTCCTCTGAAGCATGCGGCTTCGAGAAGAATACCGGCAGGAAAATGTCCTGATTGGCATGGAATTGTGACACCACCTTGGGCAAAAAGGCCAGGTGAGGTCTCAGCTGGACCTTGTCCTTATAAAAAACCATGTAAGGCAGCTCTTTAAGTGCCCTAATTTGAGATAGCCTCCTAGCCGAGGTGATGGCAATGAGGAATGCTACCTTCCACGACAGCAGCAAAAGGGACAGGTAGCCAAAGGCTCAAACGGTGGCCCCGTGAGCCTGGAGAGGACTAAGTTCAGGTCCTAGGGAAGTAATGGATCCCTAATCTGGTGGTAAAGCCTCTCTATACCTTCAGGAACCTAGCCACCATGGCATGAGAGAAAACTGACTTCCTTTGAATCGGAGGATGGAAGGCTGAAATAGCAGCTAGATGTACTTTCAACAAGGTAGTGGACAGACCTTGAAGTTTAAGGTGCAGTAGGTAGTCCAGCACTGTCTGGATTGATGCTTGGTGGGGCGTGACTGCCTGGGTTGCGGCCCAGCATGTGAACCTTTTCCACTTGGCTAAATATGACACCCTGGTGGGAAGGTTTCCTGCTATCCATTAGTATTGCCCACACCTGAGATGAGCAAGCCTTTTCCTCTAGGCTCAGCCACTTAGCTTCCATGCCATCAGGTGCAGGGACTTCAGGTCCAGGTGCAAAAGTCGCCTCCAGTCCTGGGAAAGCAGATTGCTCGGGGGGGGGGGGGGGGGCGGCTCCAGGAGCATCATGAAAACCAGTGCTGCTACACGGATGCTATAAGGATGACATTCGCCTTGTCTCTTTTGATTTTTAACAGGACCCTGTGAATCAACAGAATGGGACGGAAGGCATACAGAAGCCTCCCTGACCACGAAAGGAGGAAGGCATCTGACAGCACTCCCTTGCTGAGCCCGCGAACAGAGCAAAACTGACTGCACTTCTTGTTGACCTGGGAAACAAAGAGATCCACTTGAGGAAACCCCCACCTCTGGAAAATCATATTGGCTCCTGACGGATGGAGAGACCACTTGTGGCAAAGTAAGAAGGTCCTGCTGAGTCGGTCCGCTGTGACATTCTTGATACCAAGGAGGTGTGATGCTATAGGTCCTTTCTCTCAGCCGCTCCCTGGATTTACTGCACATCTACCTCTCTCTCTAAGCCCTTCCTTCAATCTCTAGCAATCAGAGATTGTAGAGTTCCTCCTTTCTCTCCCCACAGTATACTTCCCATCTCCAACCAGCTCCTCACCAGCTGGGCTTCTTCAGTTGGGTCTGGCTCAGCCTTAAAGTGCAACCAGGTGCCTTAATCGAGCTCTCTTGCTCCAAGTAAACTCTTTTAATGCCAATGTAGAGGTATATACCCCATTACACTTCCACATGTCTCAGACTGAGGGAGAGGTCAGGATCCAGAATGAGTACTTGCACCAACTTTGGGCATACTAAACGTAGGAGATGCAGGTATTTTGATATGCATTTGAAATTCTTTTTGAGGATTCAAAAAAAGAGGATGTAAATTATAATTGCAAATAGGAAGGTCAGGCACAGGGTCTTCTGAACATATAAATGCGTAGATTATAAGACCAGAAGGGATCATTAGATCATCTAGTCTGACATCTTGTATAGCACAGACTATTACATTTCACTCAATTATCCCTATATTGAGCCCAATAACTTATATGTCTGACTAAAGAATACCTTCCAGTAAGGCATCCAATCTCGATTTGAAGACATCATGAGATGGAAAATCCACCCATCCCTTGGTAGTTTGTTCCTCACTGTTAAAAAGCTGTGCCTTATTTCTAATCTGAATTTGTCTGGCTTCCACTGTCAGCCATTGCTCTTTTTTTTTTTTTTTTTTTTTTTACTTTCTCTGCTAGATTAAAGAACTCTTTAGTATCTGATATATTCTCCCTATGAAGGTACATATACACCATAATACAAGTCACCACTCAATCACCTTTTTCATAAACTAAACGGATTGAGTTCTTTAAGTCTCACACTGTAAGGCATTTTCTCCAATCCTTGAATAAATTTTGTGGGCCTTTTCTGCATCCTCTCTTATTTTTCAGTATAGAATCACAAAAATGTAGGGCTGGAAGGGATATTGAAAGGTCATGTAATCCACCATCACCGCACTGAGGCAAGAACAAGTATACCTAGACTGTCCTGGACAGGTGTTCCTCCAACCTGTTTTTAAACACTCCCCTCTCCCCCCCACTGATAGGGATTCTACAACCTCCCTTGGAAGCCTATTCCAGAGATTGACTACTCTTATAGTTTAAAAGTTTTCCATAGTATCGAACCTAAATTCCCTTGCTGCAGATTGAGCCCATTATTTCAGTAGACATGGAGAACAATCGATTACCATCTTCTTTGTAATAGCCCGTAACATATTTGAAGACTGTTACCAGGTCTTTCTGAATCGTCTTTTCTCAAGATTAAACACTTAGTTTTATTTAACCTTTCCTCATAGATAAAATTTTCTAAACCTTCCATCATTTTTGTTGCTCTCACCAGGATGCTCTCCAGTTTTGTTCACATCTTTCTTAGTGTGGCACACACAACTGTACATAGCACTTCAGCTGAGGCCTCACCAGTGCCACGTAGAATGGGACAATTAACTCCTGTGTCTTACATATGACAGTGCTGTTAACAGGTCACAGAATTATATTAGCTTTTTTTGCAACTGAATCACATTGTTGTCTCATGTTCAATTTTTGATGTATTACAATCCCCAGTTCCTTTTCAGCAGTACTATCACCTAGTCAATTATTCCCCATTTGGTTGCAGTTTTGCATTTGATTTTACCTTCCTTAATGTAGTACTTTGCATTTATCTTTCAAGAATTTGTCTGACATTAACAAAATGAAATTCAATAATTTATCAAGGTCATTTTGAACTTTAAACCTGTCCTACAGATTGCTTGCAACCTCTCCTAGCATAGTGTTATCTACAAATTTCATGAGCATACTTTCCACTCAATTATCCCAGTCATTCGTAAAAATATTGAATAGCACCAGATCCAGGACAGACCCTTGTGGAATCCTACGAGATACATCCCACCAGTATAACAACGAATCATTGATACCTCCTCTTTGAGTACAGTCTTTCAACCAGTCATCTGCCCACCTTTCAGATATTGCATTTAGACCACCTTTCCCTAATTTGCTTATGAGAATGTACTGTCAGACTGATATATCACATCTGCGGCTTGTCCCCAGCAACTAGGCCAGGAACCCTGCCAAAGAAGGAAATTCGGCTGGTTTTGCATAATTTGTTCTTGATAAATTCATGCTGGCTAACACTTATTATCATATTATTCTCTAGGGGCTTACAAACTGATAGCTTGATCATTTGTTCTAGTGTCTTTCCAGGTACTGACTGGTCTATAGATCGCCAAGTCTTCTTTTTCCCCTTTCTAAGGATAGATGCTATTTTTGTCCTTCTCCAGTCCTCTTAGATCTTATCTATCCTCCATGAATTCTTCAAGATAATCACTAATGGTTGTGACTGATTCAGCTTGTTCCTTAAGTACCCTACAGTATAAATTTCATCTGGCCTTGAGGAATTCAATACATCTAACTTATCTAAATATTCTTTAACCTGTTCTTTCCTTATTTTGGCTTTCGTTCCTTCTCCCTTGTTAATATTAAATGTGTGGTATCTGGTCTCCATCAGCCTTTTTAGTGAAGACTGAAGCAAATTAGGCATTAAACACCTCAGCCTTCTTGATGTCCTCAGTTATTAGCTCTACTTCCCTGCTATGTGGTGGACCTACACACACCTTTATCTTGCTCCTAATGTATTTACAGAACTTCTTTTTATTGCCCTTTGTGTTCTTCTACTAAGTGTAACTCATTTTGTTCCTTAACCTTTCTGATTTTGTCCCTACATAAATCCTTCTTAAAATGTGGATGCCAGAACTGTTTGCAGTATTTCTATGTCTATCTCACCAATGCCATATAGGGAATTAAAATACCTCCCTACTTCTACTCTTCTGTTGATAAATCCAAGGTTCACTTTAACCCTTTTTGTCACAGTGTCACATGGGAAGCTCATGTTCAGGTGCTTGTCCACTATGACCCCTAAATCCTTTTCAGAGTCACTGCTTTCCAGGATATAGTCCCCATTTCTGTAAGCATGGCCTGGATTCTTTTTTCCTGAATTGTAACTTTGCTTTTTTTTTTGTTTATTAAAATGCATTATGTTTGTTTAGAAACATAGGAAAAAGTCAGTGCTTGCCCACTGGAAAAGGCAACCAAGGGAAGAAGTTTCATTCTCACCTTTATAAGAGGGTGTCACAAACAAGAGACAATAAACCTAAATAACAGTACAAGACTCTCATTTTAACAGAAAGAGAGTTCTTTTTCTTGTACATTACAATGCCAGCTCGGACTAATTCTTCAGGTATCACTTAATATCATTACAGTATTCTCTCCATTTAATAATAGAATATGTGTGTGTATACACAACACACAGAGCACCAAAAAATACACTTTTCTGCATATGTATTTTATATATTGTTAACTTTCAGCCATTTGATCATTGAAATGGCATTAAAATGTAAAGATTAAGTAATACCAAAGAAGATAAGTTCAAAATTCTTTTGTAATTGGTTAAACGTATTTAATTTACACGAGACACAAAACAAGCTTTAGGAGATGAGATCTCATTCTTACAAACTAATAATTTTTGGAAAGCACGTTACTTTGATCCATATTAACAAATCATTCACCTCTGTGTTTCCATAACTTGAGCCTTTTCATATTTTAGAAAAGAAGACCTGTAAGTCTAAAAACCTTAACATACTAAAATTACTTCAGAAAACCCCAAAAAAGCAGGCTAAATGGGGATTTCCCCCCTAAATAATACCACAAATAATTAGGATGGCAATCGTAGTTGAAATTGTTAAAAGTCTATCCTTTCTTAAATTCTTTTTTTCAAGTCCCAAATTCAGGCCCAGTGTCGAATGCTGCTGCTAACCATATGGTTCGTTGCTCCAGCATGCACTCTACCGGTGATGCTACACCCAACAGTGAAGAATGTCAGAGCCAGAAGCAGGCATGTGGAGGCAGGTAAGCCTGTTCTTTACTATGTTGTGTGGTTTTGTAAAGCTTTGGGAAATTACAAAAAATGAGCATGAGTGTGACCCAAGCAGCAGAGTCTGTTCTGGGTCATCACTCCAAAAAGCAATGGCCATCAAATGACAGAATTAGGCCTCTAAAATTCTAATGTTAGATTTTGGTTGTCTGGATATGTAGCTCACCTGTATAATTCAAATATTCTGCATCCCTGAGCTTGAGGCTTCTAGTATTCATTCAAACCATCAGTCATCAAAACACCAAACACTTTAAAAAAGTCCAGTGTTGCACACAATACTAGTCTATACTAGACAAAAGTCATGAGATAGAAAGAATTAGCTTGGTTCTCTAGGCCAGAGATGATGCAAAATGCTCCAAAATCAATTATAACGGCTGACTGGTAAAAAAAAAAAAAAAATCAACAGTTTTATAGGAGCCTCTCTCTAGGTACTGAAACAAAACACTTCCTCTCCTTTGGTAACTTAAAAATGAATTTTCAATCAAGTGGCTAGTGGACACATGCTACTAAAAACAATGAGATTACTTCAAGAAACTCCCTTTTTTAAATATAAAGCTAAGTGACTCCACAAATCCTGAACTGGAAATGCCAGTTTCTATTTGTTTCTACCTGAAGGGACATTAGTATTTATAATGCACCTACTCAGACAGCTGGCCAAATTTCTCTGAAGAAGGGCAAGCCCTAGCAACTTCTGTTCAATATTATTAAGACAGCACCCAATAAGCATGCAACATGCTAGGTGCTTTAGAGACAAAAATTAAAACAGCCCCCCTGGTGAACTTGCATTTCAAGGCCACAATCCTGCAAACATTTACATGAGTATCTTTACACGTGACAGTAGTCCCACTAAGTTTAAAGAGACTACGCATGTAGTAAAGAATCTGTCAGATTAGATCCTAAAAGCCTGATCATGCAAGCTGCTGACCAGACTCAACTCCCAATGGTTTTAAAGGGAGTTGAAGGTGCTCAGCATCATCTGGGGGATGCTCAGCAGCCTGCCAGATCAGGCCCTTAACAGAAAAAATATATAGACAAGGTTTGGAATACAACACCAAGCAGTGAGGGGCTAGTCCACAGCCCACTGAAGTTGATGGATGAACAGCCACTGGTCTCAATGGGCTTTGGATCAGGCCTCAGTTGTTTGGTAAAGTTAGCACACTTCTTGCCAGTTCACCAGTGAAAGGTTTGTCTGATTAGGATCATGGATTGAGAAGGTGAACAAGTCTTCAAAGAACCAAACTGACACACACACATAGATTCTTTCCTGTATCCTCTATCCTCATACGCAGTTACAGTATTAGCAAAAAAGCAGGTACAACAGCAATGCATGAATATTCATCTGGAACTATCTAAACATACATAAAAGGTGAGTACTGTCCGTGGGCAGTCCTGATATAATATATTAATCTAAAGGCCATTAAAGTTAGTTTAACTTCTCAAGCTGCAAATGTCAAGTTAGAGGATTCTCCTTACGTCCACCACCCACAAACACTTCGTAAAGAAAAAAAAAGCTAAGTTTGGAAAATTCAGGCATGGTAAACACAGTGTACTCTTGGGCTGTTTCTAATCTTTCCCATCTCTTTTCTTACCTTTTTTTGTTTCTCTGAGAAGTAAATTAAGTGGCTATTAATCTTTTAATGGAAAAAAACCTCTAATGAGAATATCTCATCTATTCCTCTATGGGGAAACATGTCCACAATTCACCAAAATACTAATCATGTGCTTAACTTGAAAGCATGTGCTTAAACATTAAAACATTAAAATCAAAGGGACTTAAGCATGTGCTGAATACTGAGGATTTGCTTAATATGGTCCCATGTAGATCTGCATATGAACTGGAATTTCTTTTCTGTGGAAAATTTTGCATTTCCAAAAATTTTATCATTCCAAATTAGAGCAAAGTCAGAAATGTGAAATTTTCTACAGAAGAGAATTTTTTGAAAAATTCCATTTCAAAAGAGAAGCTGTTTTTTTGAACATTTCCATCTACTCCCTTACTCCCCAGTGGGACAGCCAAAGAGCCAACCTCCAAGGCAGCAGGCCAACACATCCACTGGGCAGTCCAGGAAGCTTACTGACCCAGAAGTTCGAAAGCCAGGTAGCCCGTCTGCCAGATGGGCAGCAAGGGAGCTGGGCATCAGGGGTCCCAGGCAGGAAACCAGGCAGGTGAGTCTGCTTGGTTTCAATCAAAAGTTTTGATGAAATTGACATGTTCCTGTGGAATGAGTCAAATCCATCGAATAAGCATTTTCTGATGGAAATCTGTTCCATAAGAAATTTTTCAACTAGCTGTAATCCCAAGTGCTCACAGATTCTAATTTAATGCAATTTGGTGAACCTTCAGACCCCGGAAATTGTCTCATTTAGATATGGGAACCTGCGAACGTTTTCAAGTGAAACTGCGTAGTAATACATAGTACAACAGCAGCTGAAATGTTAGATGTTTTCTGTAACATCCTCCTGCAAGGAACTTAAGGCCACATCCATTGAAGGAGTAAGAAACAATTCCCATGACAATTACTGAATTACTAGCAAATCATACTTTTTGCTTGTTCATCAGTAGGCCAAAGGGCCTATTGTCAAGTGAACCAAACCCCTAGAAAGCTTTAAGAATAACTTGTGTTAAATTGTGTAACCTTTATTAGGAGTGGAAAGTTTAGTTGCTTAATGTTTAGTATAACATCCTATTTATCAGAACAAGTGTTCCAACTGCATTAGTTTGGAAAGTTTGGATATTACAATATGTGCTTGGAGAGTTGCAAATGTACTAGATAAAAGGGGATATGCGTAATTGTCATGTGTGAAAATAATGAAGCTATAGTTTGTCAACAAACTATAAAAAATAGTTGACTTGAGTTATTTATTGAACCAGACAGGACTGTCATCAGTTGTAAGCTTTGGTTTCATAAGGATCAGGTATTGTTATGTCTATGGTTAGCCTTGTTATGTGCTATTCTTAAATAATAAAATCAACTCTATTAACAAAGGCAATCAACCTTGACTACTCCTGTCTCACTATTTACTGTTACTGACTAAGACCAGACCATTAATCAACTAAGAGCACAGAAATAATTTGCCTATGTATGACCTTTTTAAATGAACCGCTCAGATGGCTGGGATACCAAATAGTGAAGGGAAGTAAAGTAATAGCCCAATTTGCTAATAGTTTATTTTTAATTGCTTTTAAATCAGCACTGAAAACGTTTTTAAGAACAGCGTAAACTTTACAGTGTTTCACTTTTAATTTGTAACATCTCTATTCAGTCTTTTAGCATTGTACAGGTGCACCTTAAAACTGGATATTTTATTAATAATCCAATCAAAGCCTATTTTAAAATATAATCTATAGCAGTGGTTCCCACACTGGGGACCCCAGTGCCTGGGGGGTTATGCATGGGTCACTCCCTTGAGCAAGGGCCTGAATGTGCTGGTATGGTGGTCCAGCACTTTTGCCACATAAAGGATGCCATTTTGTTCTTTCATTTGCCTTCACACTGATCTGAAAAGGAATAAAATAGCTGTTGGCGAAGTAAAAACCCAAAAATAATCAGGGAGCTGCTGTGCAAATTGTCTGAGTTCAAAGATACTCCACATCAACATATGTATTGTGAAAAGTGCACTAAAAAGGAAAGACATTCAGTCTCCCTACAAGACAGTTTGCAGCTGATACGTGTATAGTTAGATATTCCAACATCTTGCCTGAACAAAAATAAAGAAATAGATCATGCTTCTTAAACAGAGTAGACTCCAGAATTTCTCTCTGAACCCAGGAATCACATTATAGGTATATAATTCACTTTTTTAGATTAATATTAGTATATTTAATCAGTAATGCTAAAAATCTAATGGACTGTAGTTTCTACATGTTTAAGTACTATGAACAAATGACACACAATTCAGACAACCTTTTCTAACACATACCAATTGCAAAAAATGATACAGAAAAATGTAGCTAAAATAAACACATTACATAATCCCAAGATTAAAAGCCTGGCCTTTCCCAAACAAAACGCTTTACAAAGTGTTGATATCTTAATAAGTAACTGGTAGTTTTTCAGCTCAGCTCAGCTCCTCAGCCAGAGGAAATTGTTGCTAATGTGCCCTGCCAAAAGCACAGGGAAGGAGCCTCCTGCATGCCAGATTACTTTGGACTGCTGTGAGCTGTGACATCACTATATTAAAGTTTGGTTTCAGCCAGACCTCTGCTGTTTGTGGTCAGGGGGAGGCCCTGAATGTGTCTGTTGCTGGTGGATCCCTTGTACTTGTGGGAGGGGGAAAAAGGCTTATCCAACCAGAACTTGTCTACTTGCTGCATGCTCGATAGGTTTTTTGGGTTTTTTTTAAAACCTCCAGCATGTAAATCCACCACAAAGGAGCTGAAGTTCAAATAAGGCTGCTTTTGCCTTGGATGAAACGATGGATTCAAAATTTTGGAACTGAAATGACTGAGTTCTCTTCTTTCATCAAAAGAAAGTTACTACTGCAGCCTATTGTCCCTCTGTGCCTATAGCATGAGGATGTGCAGCTAAGCCTAAGCAAATGAACTGTGTCTTTTTCTGTCAAGGAATAGAGTTTTAAACAATAAGGAAAACAAGACTATCAGAGCCTCTGGGCATTACTTTTTTTAATTATAGTATCAAATGTATAAAACTCCTCTGGAGCAGAGACTAGGTAGCATTCACTGCAGACTTCTGATACACTCAGTTAAGTGAGATGTCACAGTTCCCATGGATAAACTGTTCAATTAACTTTTGATAAAAAGCACGTTAAAGACTGAAGAAGGAAGCCAAAGGCAAAGGAAACAGGGTAAGAATGTTATCATAATACAGCTGGTTTACATTTAAAATATACAGATGTTTTCACATGTATTTATTAAATAATTTCCAATGTACAGAGATTGATTGAGTTATAAAGCCAGTCTTTTGGTAGCAACTTTGTTTTGTTATGAGAGTTATCACAATCTCTCTGATGTAAATTTAGTTATGAACTGTGTAATGCTTATTAAATAAGCAAACAAATATAATTGTTACAGAAGTACTCTTGCATCCATAAAATATGTAACTAAAGTTGAATTATAAAATGTAAAAATACACTTTTGGTAAAAATGATTTAGTGACATTTTACGGTGTCAGAGAATCAAAGACTTCTTGCTGAGCAATTAACTTTTAAAGAACATGAAGATTATTTTATTCTTACTTCATTCTGCACATAGTTGGAAGTTTTGTGCCTTCTTCTATACTGACTGTACATGTGTATAAAGAATTGTATAATTTTCCGCAAAACTTTTCATGACAAAACACTCTACATTTCTTTCATGTCTGCTCTTTGAAAGAGCTATTGTATTAAAAGGAAGCCTGCCTATCCTATGTTAAATCAGATTAAGCAGCTATAAAACTTTCTGTAAACCTCTACAGGTTCTATAAAATACCCTGCTGTTTGGAAGTTTATGTGAACCCTTTATTTTAAAAACAAAGTAGTATTTGGATGTACCTTTTTGCAAGTACAGCATTCATCAGCTTTACTGGTTAAATACAATCTTTTGAACAAGCAAATAGAAGTCAAAATTATTGAAACATTGTATTGCAGGACTACCACATACTAATAACACAGGAGAGACTAAGAGCTAGTTTTTAATAGTCTTTTCAGGAGTGACTGGATTATGTGAAAATAAAGTGAGGCCACTGTTAAGGGAAGTAACAGCAAACGCAGTGCTTGCTTTCAGTAACTGCATTCCAAATCCATGACAGCTAACTTTACTGAGCCACAAAGAACAACCCACTAAAGGGATGCCGCCTGCTAAATTTCTTGGTGATACAGAAAGAAAAGCTGTACTTCAAAGTTGCAAAGCTGCAATTAAAGGAGCTACTTTCTTTTGCCAGAAACTGTAAGAAAGAAAGTAGAAGGCACAGGAAATGTAATCCTTTGACGTTTCTTGCAGCAACTGGTACCATTTCAAACCAAAAGTTCTCTAAGAACGTATTAAGATTCCCTCATTCTGCGGTATTTCATTAGTCATCCATTCTTGCAAGAAAAAAAAAGTTGTTCAGAGTTTAAGAATGAAGCAGTGTTTTGGGATTGGGTTTTACCCACACTTTGAGCTGAGCAGAAAAAACTGAATATAAAGACTACTGCAATTAATCTGTCTGAAGTAGATAATTTCATTTCAGCCAGTAGTTAAGTGTTCTGAATATAGGAATCCAGTTACTAATGGGAAATAATTCAAAATACCCTCACCCATCCATCCAGGAATTCCTAACATCAGAATTAAATGAATTTTCAACATGTAAGCACATAACCTTTTCTATATTTCCTGGAATTTATTTGTTTACTTTAAACTTTTAGTAAAAATGTTAAAAAAGTTTCTATTTATTCCCTGAAGTGCCCAACATACATACTATTGTACTGTATTTGCACTGAATGTTTCCCATTTCCTGTTACCGAACAAATCAACCAACCCAGAAAAAATTATAGTAAGACCTTTTGTTTAACATATAGCAATCTCCTTTCTCTACAAACAAGAAACAAAATAAATGAGTTTAATTGATGAGAAAATACAAATCAATTCATGGTTTTCTACTCTTGGAAAACACAGCAAAAAATCTCTCTAGTTCTGACTGACCTGAAGGACAAGAATTTGCTAGCACTATTGCCCACAATTCTTTAACAGAACGACTGGAAAATGGGATATGTAAAGTGTATTTTTTTTTAGGACTTTTACAGAAGGGGTATAGACTCAAGAAGAAAAGACAGTTTCAGAAAAATCTCATCATAATAGTGTTGTGCAATCCACATCAAATTACTGACTGGTGTTTTGAACATGCCTGCTAGTCGCAAGGCCTCCTGCAATCACTGACTACCAAATGACTTCACAGTAGTAATTAAGAGGATATTTCTTAAATATTTTCTGAAGAATATATTTTAAATTTCTATTTGCCTTTTCAATCCAATTAATGTGTAGATTTGTGTGTTTACTGTAATCTGAAAGAATGCTTCCTGTATCTGACTGGAGGAGAGGGGAGTTTGGGAGATTTTACAGAAATAGGCATTGTTTCCTATTTCTGTTACACTTTTCGCCTTCAGAAAGGGTACTGTAATAAATAAGTGTCTGTCACAATCTGGTGTATGAATACATGGTCACATATTCATATTTATTTTAAATGGTCACATTTATTTTTTCAGGGAAATACCATATGATCCAACACTAGGCCTTTCATGAATTAGACTTCATTTGTTTGTATAACTCTACTTGTGGAAGTTGCAGAAAAGACTTCATAATACAGTTTTTTAATACTGAGTCATCCTAAGAAAACAACCCATCCAAACCTAACAATTACCAGTAACTCTAGTATAATAAATGTAACCTACACAAAATTATTGGTTCAACTGTTGAATAGACTTTAGTTTCAGATTTATTTAGTATGTGGTGAAAAACTAATCCATCAGTATCTATCTGGTATTACATTTATTTTTCTCTTGAAGCAAAAAGCTATAGAGATACAGTACCAGAATGTTATGCGGTGTTCAATAAGTGCACATCTCATACCGTCACATTCTCTTTGGATTATACCATCTATCTAGAGTATTTCTAAAAGGATCTAGAGTACTACTTTAATTAGTAAACTATGTGCACTCCATTCAAAAATGCAGCAAAAAAGCTTTGCATTTCAGGCCAGAGAACGACATTTAAGAATAGACTCTGGACTTCAAGCCCTGTTGAACCAGAGAAGGATGAATAACTAAGATGAGAAAAAGCTGGGGGCTCTGGCCTCCCCCACACCTTCCACCTTTGATTAAATTTAACTTATAGGTTAGTAGAAGGACAAAGACATGACATTTATTTAACTAAAACCACGTTATGCAAATGTAGCATGAGGCACAGGAAATAAAAGGAAAGTGACTGAATAACGAAAATTTGCAGCTGTTTTGTTTATGCAATAATGTTTAGCAAAACAAAATAAGGGTCCAATCAATTAAACTAGGATTCCCATCTTATTCCATCTGACTGCTCAGTGCTCTTGTTCATATCTGAAGAATCTGTCTCTCACTTTGGGAAGAGCTCCCTTTTCTACTGAGGATTGCCAAAACTCCAACCTGGATGCATCTGAAAACCTGCCCCCTCAATTCCCGAATCCCAATTTGCATACCGTCTTTTTTTACTGTTACAAACTTTTGGTAAGAACAGTTGCTGAAACTGGGATTTCAGTTCCCAGCTCCTGGCATCAAGTTATTAATTAGTGCAGCTGCACTAAATGAGGCTGTCTCTGATGTACAGTTACAGCACTGCAAATGGTCACCAAAAGTCACTGGAAATCCCCTTGTGTAACATCTTCCCTTAAACATGGAAAACTGTTGTCTCTGAAAAGCAGCCTCTAGGACTGGATACAGTGTCATGTATCACTTACACATAAACCATGTTTATGCAGTTCAGTGCATGAGGCTTTCATACCAACTGCCCTCTGCCTTAATAACAATACACTATATATAAATGAACAAGAACTGCAGAAAGTAAGTCAACTAGCCTTAGCTCCTGAAACCCTTTAAGATTTCCTTTTCAAAGTAGTATCACAAACAAGTGAAGACAGAGTATGAATTGTGTCTTTTGTTATGAAATCTACAGCTGATTAATTTCATGCAGTATTGCCTTAGAGTTTTCCAGACAATAGTTATGTCTGTTCATATTATTTTGCTTTTGTATTTCTCCACAGTTTCAAAGCATAAACAATATTTTGTTTGGACTCTCAAAATCTTTCCTAACTACCATGCACTTAAAATAATTAGCAATTCTTACCCCACTAAAAAGCATAATGGAAATCAAAGCTTAGCCACAATCCATCTTTCCTATGGTCTCAGCTGTTTTCCAAGACTGAAATTTAAACTGTGGTAGGAAAACCAGGGGTACAGATGTCATAAAAATGTCTCATGAAATACCAATCTCCCTTCGCCTAATAAAAGACTTTTTGTTGCAGAAATTCTTTAGGATTACAGACATTACACATACAGTAAAAATAATAAGTCTCAAGCATTATATAACATTTTTCTTCTTCAAAATGCATTATAAATATTAACTAATCAATACTATTAGCTAAGAAGTGTTCAACCTATACAGTGCAATCTGCAGTATTATGGGCCTTTTTGGTGGAGTTTTCATAGAATCTCAATGCTTTACAGAGCACACAATATGAGTTGTTAGAAGTCACATTTTTCAGCTAATGGATTTATCAAATTCTCATATTCATGTGCACAAAAAAATGTTTCAAATGTAATAATCATTAGAAAATCTAAAAGGTAATTTGATACAAGCACATGTATGTATATTTCATAAAAATGAGAAATGTCATTATGAGGGGCTGTATCACAATCAACAACTACAGTGAGGAAAATACAGATATTTGAAATAGCATATTTCTGCATGAGTAGCTTTTTAAAAGCACAACTGATAATACCACTTTTAATGCTCCTTTTTAAGGAAAACAAAGTCACAAAACATTTAATATTAACTTTTATATATAGTCCTACAGGTAGTCATAAAACAGAAATATTTTCAGCCTCATTCTTATGAAGTCATGACAATACATTAAGTGAAATACCTATTTAGTTTCAGATGGTAAAATATTCAAGTCTTGGGGAAATCTCATTTGTGAGTTTCAAAAACTTTCATAGTAATCAAAATTAAATATTTTGATTAAGCAAGAAAAGTCCTACAGACTAAAAATGCCTTACAGTGCAATATGGAAAAGCAATTCCAAAATTCGCTTTTTCTTAACTTGTGACTAACAAAGCCAAAGAAAACAATTATTTGCTTTTCCTTTTCAGGGACAGGAAAAATACCTAATATCTTTTTCTGAAAGTTAATTTTCCCTTCTCTCTGCGGATAGGAATGCCCTCAAATTGTTCAACTAATTGTGTCTTGAGGGAAACAAAACACTGACAGAGCAAACATACACAGGACACAGGACACAGACTGCATTTTAAATAATAGAGAAGGGTGAATACCGGATAAATGTGTTCACAAACATACTCATCAAATCCTATTCACGATTCAATCCAATCAAATTTTATGTCCCTTGTCTGGTTTTTCATGACCACTCAGGCAGTTGGGTTTATGTGAGTAATTTTATTTGTGTAAATGTGGATATTAGGTATGACTTAGTGTGTTTGGGAGCATTTATGGGAATTAACAGTAAAACTGCTGGCACGCCCACATTTCTGTAAACTGGCTTGTGTGTTTGGGTTTGAGGCATTTAGGCGGCAAGGAGACGCTAGGAGAACATTTTAAAGTCACTGGCTTTCTCAGTAAAATAATTGCAGTTTGAGGAGCCAAAAGGAGAGAGAAGGGAAGATAATGTGGCAGGTGAGATGTTTGAGACGCAGAAGAGTCCCTAGCTACAGAGAACAGCTACAGACAGGAGGTGCCAACAGGGAGAAATAAGGGACAACCAGGGAGTAGCACCAGTTAAGGAGAAATAGGGTCAACAACTACAGGAATTATTTAGTATAAATGTGACAAGAGGAAATGGAATGCAAAGTCCGCTAGTGACCCAATAGATATGACAAAGCCTTCTCTCTCTGTGAGGAAGGAATCCAGATATCTTAAAAACTGGGAGCCTTATAAATAAACAAATATAATGTTATCTTGTACAAGAGGACAAAAAACTGTTTAATGTGGCTTAAACTTCCCTAGGCTTGGGTGTATGGTTTGTTTCTCTCTACTTCCCTCCTAAGTGCACCATTGTGTCCTTCAGAGATACAATGAGCAAAAAATTTGTTCAGGCAGAAATGTTTTTTTATAATATTCAAGTCATCCAATCAGAGAACAGAAACAATGTCATGTGAGTTAGGTGGCCACTTCCACAAAAGTATCCAACACCCTATAATTTGTTCACGTAAATTTTTCATTGAACAAGTACAAATACCAATAGAGAAAAAATAAAGGTTGATTCAAGGACAGACTGCAAACAGAAAAAAGTGCTAACTTTGTTAAACAAACATCCAGCTTTGCTGAATATCAGCTACAATACAGGAACATGAATTGGACTCTGCAAAAAGGAGAGCATTTGAACAGGGACTTCTTGTTCTTGTTAATATTTGCATATGGAATGGAACAATCAACACACAATGCACATTTTGCATCACATTCTCCCTTAAAGGAACAACTTCTTAAACTAAGTGAAAGGCAGAAACATGGGTGTGACTGTTTCAGAGTAGCCAGGACTGAGAGTCATCTTGTTATCCCCTTGCCCCTGCTGAGAGGGAGTCTTGCCTGTGGTAGCTGACCCTAACATTACCAGCCTATCTTTCACTCAAGGACTCTCCACCATGCCAGCACCATGCCATGTGGGAGAGGGGCGCGGGGAAGGGGTGAGGCGGCGAGGAGTGAGCGGCCACCATGCGGCACTGCTTGGGGCCAGCAGCAGCTCCTGGCCAGGGTGCTAGGCCCACATCATGTGGGAGAGGGGTGGGGAGAAGAGGCGGAGCCACGAACGGGGAAGGGCTGCCGCACGGTGCTGCTTGAGGCCGGGAGAGGCTCCTGGCCAGGGCACTGGTCTCATGTCATGTGGAAGAGGAGCGGGGATTTATTTTTGCAGGGCCCCCCTTAGCCTGAGGACCTGGGCTGCAGCCCCTAAAGCCTCTACACATTAATCCGGCCCTGCTCCACACTATACGACTCCTGTCTTTTCCTGGCAGGTCCCCTTGAAACATTCCCATGGGATACCCAGCCCTCGACACTAGCTACTCACAGAAATTCCAAATCCTTTGCTCCCAAAAGAACAGTGTGCCCCAGTTTACTAGTTTTATCTCAAATCACTACTCCTGTATAATGCTCAGAACTTATGAGCATTTATAATAAAACAACAGAAGGTTTATTTAAGAAAGAATAGAGATTCCACGCAAAACAAGAGAGAGTGATGAAAACAAATGGCTACACCACAAAACAAAATCATACAATGCAAACTCAGGACTATACTTATTAATAGTTACCTTTTCTATCTAACAAAGTAGGTTTCCCCCAACCCCAAAGTTCAGTCTGTTGCAGAGCTTGCTGGCTTCCCAAAAACCAGGATCCAATCTTTCAGGAAACACCCCTGCTCAACAATATGTCTTCTCAGTGAATGAATGCAAATTGCCTTTCTCCCCCCGCCATATACTGAATTTATATTTTGTTTTTATTCACACACAGGCAATTCCTTGTCTGTTATAATGTTCCTTTTTACCTTTAAGTGGTTTGGATGGTCTTCTATCGTCTACTCTGCCTATTACAATGTAGTCTTTGATGGTTTTCCATTGACTGTTCTGTGGTAGGGGAAGGGTAGACAATTGAATCTTGCATTACAACATTGGCTAATCAGGGAAGGGTCACAACTCCCTCCCACTTGAATGCGCCATCCCCAAGACATATGATTTCCCAGTGACTAACCTTTACTCCAAGACCATAAGGCAGTTTTCAATATAGTTACATTATTCCTTAAATATTACACATACTCACATCTCTCAATGATTATGAGTAGTGATATGTTACAAACTCTCGGTAGAGAACTTACATGCTACCCTTCATGGATAAATACTATCAAAGTAGTGTATTAGTTATAGTGAGTCTGTCTGGTCTGAGACAGGAATTGCTTGTAAAGAATAGGGAATCCTTTGCCTATTGGCACTAATGTGTCTCCATGTTACAATGGGATATGAGAGGAAGAAAAGATTCAGCGCAGTCTAGACACGTTGCTTTCCTTTATTCATGCTTCCTTTTCTCTACCTCCATTCTTGAGAGATGGCACAAGGGACAAACTCTGGATGTTCTTATGTTCAGATGAGGATAATAAACCTAATTCCCCGGGTTCCTCTGTAATTCTCCAAAAACGAATTACCATTGGAGAAACTCAACAAACACTTCTGATTTGCTCTATAGTTCTTCAGCCTTGAAAAGGAATAAGCGCCTCAAATTCAGCACTCAATTAAAGTCATGAGACACTATAATAGGATGTAAGGAAACTCTGAGCGGGGGTAAAAAAGAGTTTCCTTTCATGGGTCATAATAAACAGAGTTTTGAAGAGGACTGCAATTAAAATATTGAAAATAAAAGCCTTTTTACATCTACTATGTTGTAGACATTTTCAAGAATGGTTTCATCTGTGTGGAAATACAAGCTCTGGAAACCTGCCAGGATCACCAAGTGTGACCTGCTGTGCAAATGCTGGTTACGAAAGTTAAAGCTGCCTGGGGTAATTTTCATTTAGGTTCTCTATTTTTTCAAGATTTCAAAATACTTTGCTTTAAAGAATACACAGAACTAGTTTGTAACCACCGTCCTTGTTCCCTTGGACATGCTGAACCCAAAACTTGTTTCTGACAATTTCTCAAAATTCTTGCCAAACTCCATAAGCCACCAGTCCTTCCTATTCACAAAATGAAAATGAGTTTCATTCAAGTTGTGCTAAAATTTGAGATACATGGAGCATAAACAATTTCCAAAAAGATCCACCAGGATCACAGCTGAGTCTTCTTCAATCATTTATTGAAACATACTAACGAGCTTTACTACAATGCTATCAACTCTTTAATTTGTATCAAGTAACAGAATACCAACCACTTTCAATTATGTTTTTAATCAGAATATGTGAATATGTGTAAAAAGATCTAAACAAGTACATCAAGTATTAGTATGATGCTCTGTATAAGTTTTATTTTTAAAAAAGTTGCCACTTAATTTCATTTTACTCAGTAAATTAACAAAATTATTAATACCAGTTTTTTACCTTCTTAAAATGGCAAGACATTGGTATAAAAATGTACTGACTCCATTCTCTCCTATCTGCTTTCCCTATATCTTCAAAATCACAAAAGCAAAGAGCAAGCAACTTCCCACAGAAATGATACTAAAGCCATTAGCATCAACACAGTATTTTTTTTTTCTCCATCTTCTTCATGCCCTCCCCCTTTTAGGCTTGTATGTTCTCTGAGGGGGTGTACCTACACTGAACATGTTTCTGCAACTTTCTTACAGTTGATCTAGAACCACTGCAAGTTCCACTAGTGGATCTCCTAGGGCGGAGGGACAAGCATACACAGAGTGCAGACCTTCTTACAATTATGTTATCTATCTCAAATGCTCTGGGCAAGTCTAGCTGTCTCAGTGGCAAAAGTTCCTGTGTCCATTGATTGTGAGCTCCTCAGAGTAGGGACTGATCTTTCTGAACATTTGGAAGGCATGTGACAGGTATTTCTATAAATAAAAGGTAACACAAAAAGTATGTTAAAAGAATATTAAGGTTGCAAAATCAGGAACTAAATAGTTAGGAAACGTTAGAATTAAGGTTGCCCACGTCCACTAATTTTGAGTGCTCAATTTGAGCCATGTAGGGCCTAATTTTTCAGAGTGCTAGCATTTTATAGCACTTGAAGTCAGCGGGAGCTGTGCTTTAAACATATTCATCTTCTCAGCCCCAGGGTCTCAAGTTGGGTACCCAAAAAGTGGGGAACACACAATTAGTGGTCACCCGTGAAAAGTTTTGTGATTCATTGAGCATCACACAGAAATTCTGCAGCAGAAGCAGGAACAGAATCCAATTCTCCTAGGCAGCATTCAATTAATTTACCCATGAGACTATCCTTTTTCTCTTCCTGCCTCATTCACTAAATACCTTCCAACTTCTGCAACAAATGAGGAAGGGTTCCAGAGACGAGTTTCATTAACTACACTACCTGGATCCTTTCCCTGAACATAGTCCATCCTGTGTTCTGAATGAGGCATTTCCTAACTTTTGAGTGCTTGACTTTGCAACTTTAATTATGTTATTTTAACATACTTTTTTTTGTGTGCAATATCTTATGTTTTTTTAAAAAGTGAACTGAAAATATAGAAATTCACACGTGGCAACATATTGATACCCATGACTCATCAGCTGGGGTACAAGCTTTAGATCCACTACACAGATCTCTGCCACTTGAGCTAATGGAGTAATTGATAGCTATAGTAGGGACTCTGTGAAGACCTATTACTAGAAAGGGAGGACACACACACACTTTGCCAGCGGATTTCTCAGATACTTGCTGACAACTAGAGCAGGCCGAAACTCAGGGTTTTGGTTCACAAGAAATGCTAGCATTTTGAAATTTGTTTTTGTTCCAATCAGAATGAAACCACATTTTCTGAAATTTGTCACAAACCAGAAAACATCAGAAAAAATGGTTTGGAAATGATGACATATGATGTTTCCAAAGAGAAATGTCCTCCCCAGACCAGCATCTGCTGACTGAAATTGACATTCTTCTCAGTTTCATGGCTGCCTTGGTAATGTGGACAAGTCTGAAATATAGTCCCATTTTAAACATTATAAAACTTCAAAAACTAATCTTTTTTCCTCAACTTATAGCAGATCTGGGCAATACTATCACTGCCTTGGTGTGTTTAAAAAAGCTGCATTTCAAACAGAGTTTTAGAAACCAATGATAAAAAGTGCAAAGAAATAATTGCCATTAGTTCTTACACCAGAAATGGATCCAAACTTATGGATTGTAATGCTACTGCCATAACTATGTAAATTATTATTTTTATTATAAACTTGGATGGGTACAGAAGTGTGGGAAATTCTATTAGAAAAGGTCTGGACTGCTAACATTTTCACTTTTAAAATAATTTTTTTTCCACTGACACAAAAGTCATAATTGTACCTTTCCATTGGATTTAAAGGTGGGTACAAAAGTGGGGGAAATTCGATTAGAAAAGATTTGGACTGCTAACATTTTCACTTTTAAAATAAATTTTTTTCCACTGATACACAAGTCACAATTGTATCTTTCTGCTGGATTTAAATGACTGTAGCTGTAAATGTCTCATAAAAATGT
This sequence comes from Emydura macquarii macquarii, assembly GCF_026122565.2. Taxonomy (NCBI): domain Eukaryota; kingdom Metazoa; phylum Chordata; order Testudines; family Chelidae; genus Emydura; species Emydura macquarii. Next base: position 460,659 of record NW_027130828.1, read on the forward strand.
AAATTGGGAATATGAAATCCGTTGATTTTAAATTGCTTTTTTAAACAAAACCAAATGTTTTATGTGAAAATTAGGGTTATAAGGAAATGTTTTACATCAATACCAAAAGAAGCCATAATGACATGTTGGTAAAGAAGGAAATCAAACTAGGCATTATGTGCTGAACAAGCTCGACATTGTATATTCTTATGCAAACTAGACTATGCGCACACCACACACATTCAAGTGCAGTATTTTCTCACAAACTTTTCATGGCTTTCACTGTTCTCTAACCCACACAAAAATTAGCTGAAATACCCAAGTCAATATGAAAAGAAAGGAACCCAGCATTTATACAATGAAAGAAAAAATGCAACAAAGATGGATATTATAGAGTATTGACTCCCTTAATCCCATTAGCATTAATGGGAGTAAGTACTTGTACACATCAAGGCAAAAATATATTTAAAAGAAACTAAGAAAATTATAAAAATACCTTAATTTGATTATCAAGAATCTATCTATCCACTCCTTGTGAGCATCATAATAATTCAAGTTTACCAAAATGAAGCAATGTTCAGAGCTACAATATGCAAAGACTGGGCTATTTACTGCAAGGATTTCCAAACAGGCTTATATTATTTTTCCTCAGAACAAAGAAAGAAAACCAAACCCCAGAAATAATATGAAAGTATGTCATGATTCATTCAAATTAATTAAAAGGAACAAACCAGTTTTCAAAGGAAAGTGCAATAGATATTCTTTCAAAAATTCTAGTGCACTTTGCTACACCCACAATGAAGTAGCCAAGCTCACAAAACAGATGAACAGGCATTTTGTAGTGCACCATCCTGTAATCTAAGTGTGTATTTATAAATAGTTGAGTTGCACACCCTAAATATTTATTCTTACACAATTATATAATAAACAATTATTGACAGATTTATACACTGAGTGCACGTTTTTCAAAACATAACATCCAAAATATCAACTCTCATAACAGAATTTGGGAGCATAGCAACCAAACACATACTTGTGTATGATTTCATATATACTGTATAGATCATGGAGTTTTTTTTTCTTTAGCCATTGTGAAGAGAACTGAGAATATTTAGAAAAGGCGGAAAATTTTATGCAGTACAGCAATACAGGAAGCCTTTAGACATATGCAATGTCAAGGAGCGAGTTGGTTGCACAGCTGAAAATGGAACAGCCTTAGAAAAGTTTATTAATGCTAGTGATCCCAATACTGAACTCATAATGCTTAAAAGGTTGATATCTATAGACCCTTAGCCGTTGTGGTCACTGTGTTCTATTAAGCAAACTGTCACAGAGATCTGCTCTGAATATCAGGATGCTCTGAGGGATTAAATCAGTTTAAATAGCCCCAAAATAGCATTATTGGTGCAAAAAGTCAATAAACATTAGTAAGTAATCTGTACAGGATTCTTGAAGGCAGTTCCCATTACACTAATAACTCAAACTACTGTAAGGAGGAACACAAAGGAAATGGGATTTTCCTTATAAGAGTCACATTAAATACTTTAGTTGAAAAGCAGTTCAAATCACTGTGAGCTGTAAATTCCCTCTGCTGAAACTGTGATTTTAATGTATACAAAGTTTTGGGGGTCAAAGTTTCTGATTTATTAATGTGTATGGTATGTAAATTGTGTAGGAAGGTTTTCAAGGTTGAAGAACGTATTAAAAATATTCTACTCCCAGGTAAAAAAACCCATCTAAATTGCCACAACTCCAGCAAAGCCATATATGCTGCAAATTTAACCGAACAGATTTATATACTCTTTTTAGCTGTAAAATATTGTTAATCAACTTTAATACATTTTAGAAACTGTAAGAATACAGGATCAGCTACATTCTGTTCACATTTGGAAGGTTATCTTTGCAAGTGTAACAGAGGAAAACTTAATTTTTATTAAAATGAAAATTTAGATTTCTGACAGACTGATGGCACTGTTCTGGAAATATAGACTTACCTTGTACTTATTCAGTTCCTTAAGGTGAGTGGTGAGAAACTGTAGCTATATTTCACAATTATGAACAAAGGATCTGGTCACAGGATGCTAGTAATGTATCATTTGTCCCAATGAAGCTCAGTAGCCTCTCTATCATTTTTTATCTTTAGCTGGTAGAAGCTGTAACCTGACATGAAACGTGTACCATATTTCTTGACATGAAAATAGATATATTTTCATATCATTTACCACTTGAAGAGTTTTTTGTAAGACTTCCCAATGAATACATTGATTGTTAATCATCTTATTCGCATTAATTTTCTACTTATTATTACTAAATAACTATTATTTATTTTATTTTTAAACAGATTTTAAAAGTTCATTTGTAGAAGAAAAATTATCCAAAAATAAAGCATGATGAAGTCAGCAAGATTAATCTGTTTATTAGTAATTGCCAGCATGGCAGTGACTGCTAGCAAGACACAGGAATTTGAAAGCAGTGATGAGGGCACACAACAAAAATTCATTTACATGAACAGGTATAAGCGGTCGAGCGACACACAGGACAAGTGTACTTATACCTTTATTGTGCCTCAGCAGAAAGTGACAGGTGCCATTTGTGTTAATTCAAAGGAGCCTGAGGTTCTACTTGAAAACCGGGTAAATAAGCAAGAATTAGAGCTACTTAACAATGAACTTCTAAAGCAAAAGAGGCAAATAGAAACTCTTCAGCAACTGGTGGAGGTGGATGGTGGTATTGTTAATGAGGTTAAACTTTTACGAAAAGAAAGTCGGAATATGAACTCTCGTGTCACACAACTTTATATGCAGCTGCTGCATGAAATTATTCGAAAACGGGACAATGCATTAGAACTTTCCCAACTTGAAAATAAGATATTGAATCAAACTGCTGATATGTTGCAGCTTGCAAACAAATATAAGGACCTTGAGTACAAATATCAACATTTGGTATCAATTGCCAATAACCAGTCAATAATTATTGCACAGCTAGAAGAACACTGTCAAAGAATGCCATCCATTAAGCCAATACCCCAACCTCCCCAACCACCAAACAAAATGTATCAGCCTCCTACTTACAACCGCATTATTAACCAAATATCTACCAATGAGATTCAGAGTGATCAGAATTTAAAGGTTCTACCACCTAATCTACCAACCATGCCACCAGTTACCAGTAGTCCAACTTCAACTGATAAACCATCTGGTAAGTTATTTTACTGGCATGTCTAAATGATATCTATGTTAATATGCAGTGATTTAATAGCACATTTTCCAGAGGTGGAGATATCATACTAAGGTCTCAAAGCTGCAAAAAAGAGGTAAGTAGCATGTAACATGTTTAGTAAATGATAATGCAAAAATCTGAGGGTGAACTGGTTTAGACTCACCCCAGATGAGACTGAGGTTAGGTTGATGGATTGGGTAAACCTGCTAGGAGAACTGGCAGAGGTTCTATGAGTCTTTCCGTTAAGGGAATTTGCCTGCCTTTTGTTACTGCCTTCACAATCAATTAGAGTTGGGGTTGTTTTGCAAATGTCAGTTAGTGGCAATGGCCAACGGTTCATTAATATTTATGCTTGACCAGGAGACTCCATCCTCTTCTTTCACATGAGAAATCGTGCTATAGTGAGCAACACCTTGTCCCCTTCAGACTGGATTATTGCAATATTCTCCATGCAAGACCATTCAAAATCTTCAGCAGCCTATTTTTAAGGGTGTTTCTCACAGGGAGCACAGTACTTTTTGTTCTGTGAGCTCCACTGGCTCCCAGTTTGTTTTGGGTTCAATCTGATATATTGACTGTAATGTAAAAAACCTTATGTAGACTGGGTCCTGAATACTGCAGATACTGTCTGTCCACCATGCAATATCAATGTAGTTGAGATAATCTGGGATGTCCACACTAACCCCTCCTTTGTTGCAAGGTGTATCGGCAGGGCCTTTACAGCCGCAAGTCTTAGACTAAGGAAGTTGCTTCGAACTTTGGCTTGCCACAGCTTGAGTTTACTGACCTTCAGGTCATGTTGCAAGGCTCATTTGTCCTCTCAGGCTTTTTCAAGTAGGGAAAAGGGAAAGGCTAAATAGTTGGGTGAGTGGATGGGAGAGTTTTCTGCGGGATTAAGTGTGATTTGGGAGCTTTATTGTATTTCTTATTATATTTCTGGTCAACGATATTATTCTAATGTTACATTATGTGTACATATGATCAAAGAAAAGGATGGGCAAATTTTAAAAACTGAAATCCATCAATGAACAAATAATGAAAGGTTGTGTCTGTCCTGGACTCCCAGTGAATCAAATGGACTTTGGATCTGCCCATGAAACCCCTGTTCAACACATACTTTGCTTTTCATGCTTTGTTTGTGTTATTACTCTAGAAATGTGAAGTGGTAATAGATCACTTCATTTCAAATAATGATTTTCTGGTTTCAGTTTTTTCCATTATAAACTACTCATTTCCATTGTTTATAACTGTGCCATAAACCTCAGCTCCCAGCTAAAATGTGACATACAAGATATAATCTGTGAGCAACCAAAAACTGAAAAGAAGACAGCTAACACATTTGCAAATGATGCTAATGGGAGGAGAAAAGTCATAGTTTCTGAAACTTTGGGCTCATACTGTTCCTCAAATTGTTCCATGTATCGCAGTTTCTAAGAATAAGCTGAAGAGAACATATATGCTTCAACTGTGCTTCTGGATTATTTACATTTGGTCATAGTTGGAGTTACTTAGAGAGAGTCTCATTTTAGTGCACCAAGATTATTATAAATTCTATTAACCTGATTATTTATTATTTGTTATTTTAATTTATAATGCAAAGAGAAAAAAGTGGTTATACCTTGAGTTCTTGGCACCTTTGGCATAATTTTAAAATACAAAGGATATAATAAAATTTAGCATCCTCCCCAAACCAGAAAAATAAGTAAATAACTAACCAAAAAGAACAATCAAAATAAAGAATACCAAAACTAGACCCTAACACTTCGCACAAAAGCCAGTTCTTATCAAATGCTTACTTCCCCAAAAGCATAGGTTATGAAATGGCCTTGTAATGTTCCCTGAAGGTCAACATTTTGTTAAAACACCAATAGCCTACACCTAGTTTTGTACAGTTCACAGATAAAGATTAAGGGCATGGGAAGATATTTCAAAAGTGCCTAAAGATTTATGAACACAAGTCCCATTGGCTACCAATGGGGATTGTGCTCTGAAATCTCTTAGATGTTTTTGAAAATCTCCCCCTTGATCCCTACTTCATGGAGCTCAGTTTAAATACCTGAGATTTAATGGGTCAAAAGGTGTTTTCACCTGGCCATTTTTAACTTACAAGCTTAAATCAGAGCAATTCCAAATGTTGTCAAAAGTCTTATTGCATCTGAATTTTGACTGTCCCTCAAGGGCAGATCGCTTTGTTTCTCTGTAATCTCACAACACGTAGACAACTGAGTGGAACAGTACGTTCCTTTTATGATATCCAACTCTCTAGCACTTGCCAATGACATTGCTACATATTCAGGGCTAAACGGTGGCTTCTCCATATGCCATACTGAGCATGAGGTAGTGCAGGAGGAGGCCAGTAACTTAGAGTTCAAGTCTGGTTCCCAGTAAATTGTCCTTTTGCTCCAGTCATAAATCCTTGAACCAATTAGAAGCCTATAAAAGTTATTATTGATTTTGGGTGCCTTGGTTTTTGGTCACTGAAATTGAGAGACATAGAAGGGCCCTGATCTTCAAAGCATGGGTGCTTAGCACTTTTTTTAAAAAGTGAGTCCCCTTTTATGTGTCTAAAGTTGGATAGCCAAAAACTGAGGTACGGTATTAATAACGACAGCAGGTGTATACTAAACACATTCCATAAATCTTTCCAACATTTTCTGGATGGTCTTGTCAAATCTCTCAGATTATCAAATACTCTCCAGATTAACTATCAGCAAAAGTAAATTTACTTTTATTTATTTCAGGAACTAATTGGTCCAGATAAAGTGGAGAAAATTCACTTCTAACAACATTTTTCTATACAACAGATATTCTTGAAGCATGCTCAATGGTGAATGATGCTAACAGTTATGCAGTGTAGTTGTACCCTTGTCAGTCCCAGGTTACTAGAGAGACCAGATGGTTGAGGTAATGTCTTTTATTGGCCAAGCTTGTCTCTCTGAGCAACAGAAATTGGTCCAATAAATAAAAGATATTACCTCACCCACCTTGTCTCAACGTACAGCTATGCAAAAATTTAACCAGAAAATATCACACTAAAATTCAACCAGTATTGGTTCATTACACATTTATCTTTTAGTGCAACTACTTGGGATAGGTCTTATTAAGGAGTGAGTCTTGCATTTAGACCTCAAAATAGTCAAAAGTCTAATCTTCTCTGATAAGGTGTCTAAGATCCTGTCTCATGCTGAAAATGATTTACACTCAATACACCTAGGATTCTGATGTCTCCTAGCAGTATTACAAATTTCTATTTAGTTGTGGGTTGGTTTTAAAAAAAAGATTAATTGTCCCTAAAACAATCCAAAATATGGGCTTTTATTACATGTAACAGAGATATGAACATGAAGTGGGGAACAAGAGAAGATGCATTTGATAACTAAAATAGTCAAGGAACAATTTTCATTTATGATACCCAGAGAAACCTGGCCATATTTTCCAAAGTGGTGCTTAATGTCAAGTATGGTGTAACATCTAATGTTTCCCATATCAATCCATTTAATATAATACTTCTATCTATTGGTTTCTGGATAAGTCTACTGGTACTCATTTTCTCTGTGTCTTGCAAAGCTTCTTTCATTATGGGCTTATATTTCCAATATACAAAGGAAGGTAGAAGGTAGACAATGTAGAAAACAGTTCCATAATATAGAAATGCACCAATCAGATGAGAAGCCAACAGGGATAAAGGGTGGGATTTTCAAAAGCGCTTAAGGAAATTAGGAGCACAAATCCCATTGTAAATAAATTAGATTTATTCGCCTAAATCATGAATGTGCTTTTGAAAATCCCACACAAATTGATAAAGACCATGAGGATAAAAGGGTAGCTCTGAACTAGTAACCACAGCTACTTGAATTCATCATAGTAATGGATGGGTTTCCAAAACTAAACAAATCTACTGAGCAAGATAAAATGGGAAGAAAAATCCACCAAACCCACCAGTATATAAAAGGGTCAGGAAATCCTCAAACATACCATAACTAAGACACATTACAACACAATTAACAAGTAACAGCAAATGTGACTTTATAAAGGATATCTCAATGATCTGAAGTTATAAAATATTGTATTGGAAATAATAAAAAAGGTGACCAAAAAGCAGAATGAGTTAATGCTAGCCAAAGAGTAATACGGGAAAAAATTGTACTTGTAATTCTGCTTCTTTGAAAATAAAATTTGACTGAATTTCTACTTTTCAGTTTTGTGCTTCTAGCTTGAAGCAGGAGGGAACTCACTGAGTTCTCAAAAGTTTTGGACTTTTGAGGTAACAATATGTGTGTGTCATAGTGCAATTGCCATGTCCTCAGGGCTCTTGGGAATGTTCTGCTTACGTTTTTTTGATGAGAAGGAAGCAAAATTCTCCCTGATGTCTATACATCATTTATACCAGAAATATATATTTATGGTATTATGACCAGAAAGTTAAATAAATAAATAAATAAATAAAGCTTTGACTTCCTAGGGAAATATGGGCAAGTGAGGAGCAATACAGCTAATTTGTAGAATCAGTATTACAGGCCAGATCTACACTACAGAGGTGCTTCGGCATAGTTATGTCATTCATGGGCGTGAAAAAAACACACTGCCTAGACGACATAGCTATGCTGGCAAAATCACCAGTGTAGACAGCTGTGCTGACACAGAATGCTTCCGTCAGTTGAGTAAATGTTTGAGGAGGCAGTGTTACTATACTGCCAGAGAAATGCCTTCTGTCGGCATAAGCTGCATCTACATTGGGGGCTCTAACCTTACAGCTGTATCAGCAGAGCCTGTGTGGTGTAGACTAGCCCACCAGCAAGAAACATTCTCTTTCCTACAGAGTGACTGCATTCCTACTTGTGGAGACTGAAAAACTTAAGGGACTTCTCTATCAAAACAAAATTCTTCATATAATTAACTATCAAAAGCTGACTGAGGCAGTCAATTTTATATGTGCAGGAGAACTATAAAGCCTTTATGAAACCCTCCTGCAAAAAACAAGGTGGAGAAAAAAGCGGAGTAGGTGTTGAACATTCCAGTGGCAGGACTACATAATCGTCAAGATGAGAACAACACATGGTTTGCACTGCAAGTATGAAAAAATTCATGGAAATGGAACATTTGCTAGTTTGATAAAGAATCTACAGTCTCTTGATGTGGGAGAGGGAGACCCTCCAAGTAGGACAATTACCTCCATCCAGCATAATGGTCAAGCCCCAACAGTGTTCGCAAGCTGGAAAATTAACTGTAAAGTTAAAATAATTCTTGGTCACTTATAAGGTATACTATACTGCACACTCCTTTCAACAGTGTGTAGACTCCATACACAACATGCCCCCTAGCATGGGTATAAATAGAGTGTGGACTGTGTGGCATTGCTTAGGTGAATCAAGACACACTTGAACCTTGTGGGTATGTATTGTATGTACAAGACTCTCTACTTGCCCAATCAATGCCTCCCCTGTCTACACTGCTATTTTTAGCAGTGTAGTATTCTGCAGCTGTCTCCCTGCTGCCAGTCTTTCTGCACCATAGGGAAAGACTCCTGCAGCAAGGAAAGTCTCTAGCAGCTCTCCACTACTAGAGCTTTTCTTCACTGCAGGGAGCTACTGGATTCTTTCCCCGCTGTAGGAAAAGACTATGGCAACAGGGAAAGGTTTTGGCAGCTTCCCACTGCTAAGTCTTTCCTTGTTGCCTCCTGTCACCAGAATCTCTCAGACATCTGCAGCTACACAGTGCACTGTGGACACAGTCTGCCTTCACTGCAGCATGTAGCTATACATACTTACATGCTGCCACAGGTGATGTGTAGTGTAGACGTAGCCATAGGAAACTGAGTCTAGCAGGGAAAGGCCATATAGTCCCATTTTCCAGGAAATTAGAAAAAAAACTGTTCAGCACAAGGAAGTGTGAACTCAAGATCTGATATCATCCATACTAATACAAAAAATGAATGACCAGCAGTGTTGAATATATACCCTGCTAGTATTCACATCCTTCTGGCTACACTAGTGTGTTCTCTATCTATGGAAATGACACACTCCACTCTGAAAAAAATTCAAAATCAAGCTCTCACATCATTGTGAATTCTGGCATTCAGTAAGTAGTCCACAAAGATTTGCTCAGAAAAAGGTATATATATATATATATATATATATATATATATAAATAACTACTGAATTGGCTAACTGTGTCTCAATTCTTACAATTATACCATTAACCTCTACCCAGCCCTTGATTTCTATATGCAAGTGAAAATAATGTGTTGAATCACACATGCATTAGAATAAGAACAGGCAACATAGCATACCTGGAAAGAGATACCATCTTTCACAGAAATTCAAGTATGATTCTTGAGTGTCAGTTACAATAAGTCTATTTGGAGAAAATGCACATTTGTACAGATCCTTTTCTAGATTACTGAACTACTGACTGGGATGTCTAATGAAACCATATTCACAACAGAAACAATGCACTGTACTAGCAGTAAATAAGAGAAACCTGCAATAAAGTTTGAGTACTAATTTTTTTTAAAAGCTCAACTAATAAATACATCCCATAGAGACTATGACAGATAAATAACATATCAATTTAAAAAATCCTCCTACTTATAAAAGAGTTAATGATTAAGAAATTCCAGCTAAGACTTACACTGAGATACAATTTCCCTTTAGAAACTTGTGCAATCAACTTACCTACGTTTCCACCTGGCTCAAGGAACAAGTACATTGTTGATGCATAGAATATTTTCAATCCTAGTTTCCAATTCTCCCAAGAATCATTGCTGTATGATTACTGAAAGTTGTTAAAGACAGGCAAGATACAGACCAATATGAATCAAGGCTTGTGTTATGTGACAACAGGGCAGAAAACTACAAAGTATTTTTATACATATAGCTATATATATGATTACATTTCTTAGTTAAAAGTTGTAAGACTAAAGTGCCCTTGCTTAGTGGAAACTGTTCCTAATAGTGCTGGCAAAGGGAAAGCTACAAATTCTATAATATACATTTTGAGATTCCAGAGATTCTCTCTTTTATCAGCAAAAGAAAAGTGGGCTAGGTGGCGGCAAAGGAATACTGTCATCATACTGCGTAAGACACAAATCAGTTGCCGAGTCTTGGCTGGAGTTAAAATAAATTAGGACACACAATTAAAGTCTCAATGAATTAGAATCTTCTGAGCTCTGTCCAAATGAATTGGCCAGGGTTTTCAGTTCTAAAGGGAAAGAATATTACCAGTGTGAACTAGGAAGATTTAGAAGAAATGGTATAGCATAGTTTACAATTCCCCATTACTTAACTTCAATTTGTACATGCTAGACAAATAGCTCACCTCCTTAGAAAAGCTTTATTTTGTTTGACACAACTTTGATTTCCAAGTTGGAAACAGAAAGTGAAATAAGAGTAGAGGAACTCTTCTATCCACTTTACATAACATGTGTCCCCAGCACAGAACCTAGATTCCATCCTCTATAGCCTCCTTTCAGTGTTACCTCAGAATTCAAACTGGAACACAATAGCTAACCATATTAACTTATGCTCTGTATTATTAACTAATATTTCAATCCTAATTAAATTACATTTTTCTGAACTAATGTGACATAACAGAGTCTTTCTGTTTAATTTCTTTCCAAGTGTGCTCTGCAGGATAAGACATTGAAGCCACCCTAGGTGAGATAATATAAATAGAATCATTCATGATAACATGGGGAGCCCAAGTTCTATTACTGTAGGCTCCTTTTTAAAAAATATTCTTAAAAACAAAAATCCAAACATTTTCTATTAGTTTTCAAGGCTCCTGGTTTGGGATATTCAGTGACTGTTTTTGCCAAATGACCAAGCAAAACTTAATCTTAGAATAATTAACATAACCTTTTGATGTTGCCAAACTGGTAAAATACAGGGAAACCCAGTCTCTAAAAATTACATGGTTTGGGGAATTAGTAACAGACACAATTTTTCCTCTCTACTTCACCTCCTTCCATTCAAGCCAGGGGCCCAATTTTCCCCATTCAGTATATGAGTAACTCTTAAGGACCTCAGCAGGCCTCAGATTATAAGTGGTCAGTGTTTAGTGGCTGTTCAGTGGTCTCTATGAAACTTAAATTGATAGTTTGTTCCCTAGGAATTAGACTGCGGTGTCTACATTACATAAATCCACCACAATAAGTGCCTTTCTAGGCAACCTGTGTGAGGCAGTGTTATCAGTGGAGTAGACGGGTCAGCTAAACTGGGAGTTAGGAGACCCTGGCTTTCCTCCTACAACTGTTGATGACCAGTTGTGTGACTTGAGTCAAGTTGCTTTACCTCTCTGCACCTTAGTACAAAAGGCCTCATTTGTATAGCATGCTGAGATCTCTGGAGGAAAAGTGCTGTAAAAAAGATAAGTATATGCATATTATATATTAACAAAAAGACCAATGACTGGAGGGGTAGGAATATTGAACTGTCTTTTAACCTTAGCATTAGCCCCTTCCTCATAAGTGGGGAAGCTTGTGCTACTGCTGCCATGCTGTACCTTATTTGTAGATAAACAGTAGACTTCAGTCTGCATGGTTGTTAATCCAATAATTTTCATCAACATAAAATTCAATTGTTTAAAAAAAATCTGAATAATTACACAACTCCTGGGTTGAGCCAAAAATATCTCCAGCTTCCACAAGCCACAAACAAGCAAAGCTGTACAGACCACAAACAGAAAATGTTTCCTTTGCTCAAAATGAAACTTTATTATGACTGACGTGTATTCACATCCATCTCATTCAAAATTAGCATGTCCCGGCATCTGAACTGGAGAGGCTTATGGGTGTGAGGGAAAGCACGTCAATCAGCTCTTGATTTTAGGTAGCATACATACATCAGACACATACATAATTACTATATGTAGGTGAGAGGTTGTAAAAAAAGAGAATACAAACATTATTTAGGTTGTAAGATCTTTAGAGTAGGGACTACCTTTTTGGTCTGTGTTTGTACAGTGCCTATCACAACCAGATCCTGCTCCCTGACTACAGCCCCTAGGTGCCACTACATTACAAATAAATAATATTTCTCTGGCTACAACATGATAAAACAATCACTATTTTAAAATGTTTTGCTAATAATATTTTAAAAGCTCTTCCATAGCTAGTGCTGCAGTTCTACAGAAACATGGCTTTACTATGCCAAAATGAGATTAAAAATGTAAACTGAGCATTTTTCCCATATTCATATAACTGAGCCAAAATGTTGTTTCTATATAAAGACTGTCAGATTTAAAACAGATATAGAGTCATTACCTCTTTATGGTTTCTGTACTATGTCATAAATTTCATAGGAACTTTTGAAGTTCTGTTGTATTTCAACAGATACCTCATGGTTTGTTTTTACCATGTAACAAAACCCAAGAGAGGATAAAGAGTGATGCATGCATAATGAATGGCATTGGCAGAATGCATCATAAAAACAACATGAAGATATTGCTGTATCATACAATTAAGCACTTCTAGAGAACGAATGCTCACAAATACCAGTCTTAAAATGTACTAATATCTCTAGAGTGCAATAACTTGAAAGATATGAGTTTCAACGTGAATAAATTAGTATCTGTGGATAGGATTATGATCACATGCATTTGTCAAAATGTTTTACTTATCATAGAGCATTTTGTTGAAAATTGCCACTGAAGCTTTTGCTGTCTGGGTCTTTGTGGGAAAAAAAATTTAAATAGTTTAGATAGTCTGTTTTGATTCCTGAAAGAGTGATTTATCATTTTAAATATAAAATGCATGACGCAATTACTTCAAAGTTATCATCTGTGGTTTTTTTCCATTCACAGTCATAAATGACAGCAGCTGGATAGGAATAGTTTTCTCAGTCCAAAGCGTATGTATCAAATATGCAACAATGGGAAGTTATACCAAGAACAAGACAGCAGTCAATGAACCAACTGGTACCATACCTCACAATGACTAAGCAGCACTAAGCCAAATGTTATAATTTTTAATTTACAGCTCATCTATATAAAAATGCAAGTATTTAGGCATTGTGATGCTCAGGGTTGCAATGCCAAACTGAATTAGGAGCCTAAGTCTCATTTTCAGGCACTTAGGAACTACAGTTCCATGCACTGTCAATGGGATTTTGGCTCCTCTGGGTATGTTTACACTGCAATTAAAAACCCATGGCTGCCCCATGTCAACTGACTAGGGCTCATGGGCTGCTTAACTGTGGTGTAGACATTCAGGCTTGAGCTGGAGCCTGAGCTCTGGGACCCACCTCCTTTCTAGGGTCCTAGAGCCTGGGCTGTAGCCCAAGTCTGAATGTATACCCTGCAATTAAACAGCCCCTTCACTCAAGCCCCACAAAACCAAGAAAGCTGACACGGGCCAGCCAGGATTGTTAATGGCCATGCAGACATACCCCAAGTGAAATTGAAAATGAGATTTAGACTCCTAAATTTGATAAGCATTGCAATGGTGAGCATCTCTATGCCTGAATACCTTTAAAAATCTGGGCCAAAGTGACTAGATGCTAACGGAAGTTTCCAGAGTAGCTTCTCTCACAGGCATACCATGAATCCAAAGTGAGAATTCCTGCAGCAAACTAAACATTTAAATGCAATAAATCAATGAAAGGACTCAACTCTTCTAAGATGCACAAAATTGTAACAGATACTTGTAAGAGATCTGCGAAGAGGAACACCTTAGTGTCAAAATAAATACCCTCACGCTGTCCAAAATAATCAGAACTATTACATATTCTGTCCAGTAAGGGTTTGAGACATCCATGAACACAAGTGTGCTGAAAATTTCTTCCCTTGCGTTCCTGTTTAAATTAGCTAAAATCCTGAGATGCCACCACCATACCATGTTTTCTGGCTGAAGTTGATTCTGCAAGGAAGAGAGGCCTGCAATAGGGCTCCCTTCTCTAATCACAGAAATTTCTATCATGTATTCACGTAATGATCATCAGTAAAAACAGCAATTATCAATATAGCAATGTTGCTTGCTACACTCAATGTTAATTGGTTAAAAACTGTTTAGTAGAAGTTTTCAGCAATAACCGATGTTACCTCTCTCTCTCAAACAAATCAATTAAAAGTATGCTTGTTACGAATAAAACTCATGATGTTAATGATCTGTACAAGAAAGTGAAAAAGGCAGTCTAGTAAATTCTCTACCACTACTTTATAAGTCTACTAAAAACTAGCAAAAAGGTGTGAGCTATAACTCAGCCTGCCAATATGAGCAGCAGCAGAAGCCTCACTGACATAAATCAAAATCAGCTGGAGACAGAAAATAATGTAACATATTCCACACCAGGCCACAGACTCTGACTCAGGCAAATCTGAAACAACTGCAACACAGTCTGAAATGTTGACCAGAACTCCTTCCTCCCTCCCCAATAGTTAAGATAACACAAAACAAGTTTCTTGGCTTCTTAATTAGCTATAATATGCAGCCCATGTTTTGTAAATTGACCAGAATTACAAAATAGGTATCTTCATATGATGCAAACAGAATGAGACACACTCTACAATGTAGAACACACAGCAATCAAAATCCAGTAGGTTTAATCTAAAATGGCTCTTCTAGGTGGTCATTTATATCACCTATTAAATAGTATATAGGAAAAATAACTGCATGGTCATATATTTTCTCTGTAATAAAGACATATAAAAAGTACATTTTACCAAAATATTCTGCCTTGTACAGTTTTTGCAGTGCACCACTTGAAAGAGACCCTAATTTTAAACACATGACAAATGAAAACTTTGCCAATCAATGGTATTTTTAGCATCATCTGTAACATTTACTTTCTGCTTGGCTGCCAACTGCCAAAAGCACTTTCATTCATTATCTCCATTCATCAAGTGACTCTGTGTAACTCAATAAATCTTCTACCCCCAAAAAATTAAATAGAGTACGTTTGGCAAAAGTTATCTGCAGAAACTATTTCAACTGGAACCACTGTTGTAGCTCAAATATGCACTAACCAGTTTTGTTTGTGAAATGTTGCATGACTGTAGTTCAAGGCATTTTCTTCCTACTTCAGAAAGTAGATCCATAACACTTCCTGAAAATCAGGTCTTTCAAAATATCTCAAGTTCAACTCGCAGAAATAGATACACCCAGAATTATTAGCCACTTTTGACAAAATGTGTTTGAATGCTTCTGTTCAACATAATATAGCTGAAACCATCATGAAAATGGAAACTAAATTACACACACACACACACACACTACTTACAACAAATATGAAAAGTTCCTTGGCACTGCACAGAAAGAGTTTGGTGGGAAATTCAGATTCCTACTTAAATAAATATTTTTCTATGTAATAAGGAAAATGTGGAGTGGTAGGCATGTGTTTCTCTCACAGCTATGAAACAAAAAATTATTTGTTAAAATGCATACATAAAACAGTTTACCATATTTTTTATGATGAAAGCTGCAGTAATTCCGCACAAGAAACTACATTAAAGTAACATTAAGACTGCATGGCTAAACAACCAAATGTCAGGAAATGTCAATGTATGCATAAACAGCCTTAATTCTGACAACAGATGCTATAATCATATGGTTGCAAATGATTTTTTAAAATAGACTATATATCATATTTGTATACATTCTTAAATATACACATGAAATAGCCTGGGAGATGCTTGCCATTCTTATATATTTAAATTGATATTTTTGTCCTAATGATCCAGTATGTCTTTATTATCTTAGGGTCAAATCCTGAAAGATCAGAGCTACAGATCCTAAGCACACTTCAGGATTTGATCTTTAGACGGTTTATATATACAGGTGAAAGTTTCAGAAAGTTAAGT
The DNA here is from genome assembly GCF_026122565.2 of Emydura macquarii macquarii. Lineage (NCBI taxonomy): Eukaryota > Metazoa > Chordata > Testudines > Chelidae > Emydura > Emydura macquarii. The sequence goes on from NW_027130828.1 coordinate 476,652, forward strand.
GTGTCTGAAAACAGAGGGTTATCATGGAAAATTACACAAAATTAATTACAGAGGTTAAGACCAGTACTTTTGTACAATCACAGAATCATAAAAATTAGGGCTGGAAGGGAACTCAAGAGGTCATTTAGTCTATCCCTCCATGCTGAGGAAGGATTAAGTATATCTAGACCATTCCTGACAGAAGTTTGTCTAACCTGTTCTTAAAAACCTCCAAAGATGAGGATTCCACAATCTCCCTAGGTACCCAGTTTCTGTGCTTAACTATCCTTATCGTTAGAAAGTTTTTCCAAATATCTAACCTAAATCTCCATTGCTGCAGATTAAATCCATTACTTCTCATCCTACCTTCACTGGTCATGGAGAACAATTGATCACCATCCTCTTGATAATAACCTTTTACATATTTGAAGGACTTGTGTCCTCTGCAAACTTCTCTAGTCAAAACGTGCTCAATTCTCTCAACCTTTCCTCCATAGGTTACGTTTTCCAAATCTCTTATTTTGTAGCTCTTCTCTGGGCTCTCTCCAATTTGTTCATCTCTTTCTTAAAATATGAAACCCAGAACTGGACAAAAAACTCCAGTTGAGGCCTCGCCAGTGCAAGTAGAGTGGAGCAATTATTGCCCATGCCTTACATAAGGCACTCCTGTGACTACATCTCACAATGACTTTTGCCTTTTTCTCAACAGCATTACACTCTTCATTCATATTAATTGTGATCTACTATTATCCATTCATCCCTGTCTGCAGCATTGCTGCCTAGTCAGTTATTCCCCATTTTGCATTTGTGTATTTGATTTTTCCTTCCTAGATTCAGTATTTTGCACGTCTCTTTATTGAATTTCATCTGGTTGATTGTAGACCAATTCTCCAATTTATGAATATCATTTTGAACTCTAATCTTGTCCTCCAAAGTGCTTACAACCCCTTCCAGCTTGGCAACAACCATAAATTTTATAATCATACGCTCACCTCCAACACCCAAATTGCTAATGAAAACACTGAATAATACTGGACCCAGCATAAACCTCTGTGTGACCCAACTTGATATGTCCTCTCAGTTAGTCAATGAACCATTGATAAACTATTATTTGAGTAAGGTTTTCAACCAGTTGTGCACACAATGTATTGTAATTTGATCTAGACCATAATTCATAACATACAAATGAATCTTAGAACATTTCTAAAAGCAGTGATCTAGGATTATCCTTTAAACCACTACTACTGAACCTTAGAGGTTCATTTAGATAGAATTCATCTGTTGTCATGTCCATCACTTCAGTGTCCTTACATTTCACTGATTTCTATAGGATGATGAGAGAAAAGCAAAGTAGTTCAAAATTGCATAGTACAAAAAACAACTATTTCCCAAATCAAACCAAATATCATTTACATTAAGGTAACTAAATGGTAGTAATTAAAAAAAACCATACTAGAGACCTCAGCACAGGCAAATCTTTTGTTGACAGACTTAACATTTTTATATCTATTTGAATGTACATATTTGTTTGATCATAAAATCCTAAGTCTGCAGACTTAAATTAGTGACACCAAATGCATCTTCTTAAATTGCTCCCTTTCCTTCTGAAACCAAAATAAAACTCTCTTTGGCATAGTAGCTCAAAGCCATTTTTGCAGATTAATTGTTAAGAGTAAGAGAGGAAGCATAATCTATTCTACTCTAGTTCCCATAACTTTTTCATCACCTTAGTATCTGAGTACTTTACAGTAGTGCATTAAATGATGTGACTTATCTCTCTCTCTCATCATCTTCTCCAGAGAAGAAGTGTGTGCAGTGCAGTGTTTGTTTTTTTGGTTGGTTGGGGAAGGGTTGTTTGTTTTAAGTGCTCATGGTGCTATCTGTTTGTTAAAGAAGGCAAGGTCAACATTTTTAATGGGCCTTAGTTCCTGTAGAAGTTTGTTCCACAGTAGGTCTGAACTCATATTTTTCTTATAAACCTCACTGTCTTTAAGTTGAAATAAAATAAACACGTTCAAGTTAAATATGTTGAACTAGATATTGGAAAGAAATACAACGATGTCTGTCTCCTGCATTTTACACAATAAAACATACAGATATTAAAACAGAGTGCTGCATCTTCATTTACGCAGCCAAGAACATGTACCTCTATCTGCAGCAGAAAAGGAAATTGGGCTCAGAAGCAGCATTGCACTCAGAGAACTACACTGTTGAGCACAAAGGGAAATAAGAGAAATAAAATAACCTGGACACAGGCTAAAAAACCTAAACATCCACTTCATTTTGAATTCTTGAGTATTTATAAAAGGCTTTTTAAAATAACAAAAAGTTCAGCTAAGCTACAAGTTATTGAAGTTGCACAGACTTTCCACTGCTAGTCTACTCAACAGTGAGCTAATATACAGGGGATAAAATGGGAACTAAGCGAACTCTTATTGTAATCTTTTAATTTACATGCACATAAAACAATGGTAATAGTCTTTATAACATGTATTTATTCTGTATAAACTTAAAATTATGTTTAACTATGATAGCAACATACAATTTAGTATAATTCCAAAGAGGAATGCTTTACTAAATCCTGTCTTTTCCCTCTCAGACTGGACTCTCAAGGGATCACAGACCCATAAGTCTTGTTATTTTAACTTTTTTGCTTCTTAGCAAGAATATGCACACAGTAGCAAAGCTACTAGCACAGTCTGTCTAAAGATTTTGGAAGGTAGTGCTGTACAAATTCTGTGCAGGTTCTTAGACGGAACACATTATTGAGGAATCTGAATATCTTCACATTGAGAACTTCTTTTCATCTAGAAACTTCTAAAATAAGGTTAAACTCTTAAAAATAACTGCTTTATGGCCTCCATACATGAAACCAGTAATCCTGTGCTGCGCCCCAACAAATGGGATAGCTTTATCTGTAATTTCTATGAGGACCAGGGGAAAACTTTTAGAAGTCTCATTATTTATCTATCTAATACACTCCCCTGTGTATGGAGTATATCACACTACATATTTGAACCATTATTTTGTTTTTTGCTTGACTTCAGATAAAAGTGTGACAATGGCTAATCTCTATGTTGACATATTATATTGCTGAGTCTACTGTTGATCTTCATGCCAATGTTATTTTTGGTGGGTAGCTCAGCTGGATAATCCTCATTCAGAATAGAAGCCAAAGTCAACCTGGCTGTTTTGTTTCTAAAAGGAAAAGGATCCGTCTACTGCATAGCTCAGGTCTGGCTTCTTTACAAAAGTTGATCAACATTCTCATACTATAATACCCTCTCAGTTGCCTTAAAAATCCATCCAGACCAGTTACTTACTGATAACAGTTTTATCATTTCCTTCTATCAGCTCACTCATTATAATCATAGCAACTGAACAAAGCTGTTCATGCAGGCATTTCTACTATCTCCACCATCATATGTGGAATATTGTGTCCAGTTTTGGGCCCCCCACTACAAAAAGGATGTGGAGAAGTTGGAGAGAGTCCAGTGGAGGGCAACAAAAATGATTAGACTTATGAGACTTATGACTTATGAGAAGACTCATGAGAAGAGACTGAGGAAACTAGGCTTGTTTAGTCTGCAAAAGAGAAGAATGAGGGGGGATTTAATAGCAGCCTTTAACTATCTGAAAGAGAGTTCCAGCGAGGATGGAACTAGGCTGTTCTCAATGGTAGCAGATGACAGAACAAGGAGCAACGGTCTCAAGTTGCAATGAGGGAGGTCTAGGTTGGATATTAGGAAAAAGATTTTCACTAGGAGGGTGGTGAAGCACTGGAATGGGTTACCTAGGGAAGTGGTGGAATCTCCATCTTTAGAGGTTTTTAAACTGCGGCTTGACAAAGCCCTGTCTGGGATGATTTAGCTGAGGTTAGTCCTGCTTTGAGCAGGGGGTTGGACTAGATGACCTTCTAAGGTTCCTTCCAACTAATATTCTATGATTCTATGATATTATCCAGGCACCAAAATATTAAAATTCAAAATATAGTTACTAAGTAAGTGGATCCTGGATTCATGAACATTTTTCATTTTATTTTCGCAACACACCTAGATATTCAGATGGGCATAGTTAGCTTACATGGAATTTTTGCAAGAGGATCAACAAAATCCAGAATTCTACTAGGCACTTTTTAACAATAACATTTTTTCCCTTCTGAACACTCAGATGCTGCCTTCTTAAGGAAAGCAGATAACATTTTAGAGGAATGACTTAGCCTTTCCACATAGGATGTTTTTTAAATCTATTTTTTGTTCTACTTTACAGTCTGTTATATATTTCCAGACATATTCATTATGCTGAGATTTCTCTCAAATGTTTTTACTATATGGATTTTGTCTTTAAAAGTTCATTTAAAAAGCATAAGTATGGTTTTACTTGTATTTAACACCTATTTTCTCTTATTTTTGCTTTTTATAAGCTATAGCTGAGATTTTCAAAAGTGTCTAAGTGACACAGTAGCACATGGAGTTGTGCTTCTATGTCACTTAGATGATTTTGAAACTCCTAGCATCTATCAAGGATACCAGGCTTTGGGGTGTATGCATGCATCCCAATGTGCCTATTACAACTCTTTGGCCATTTAAACAGGGAGCTAGGGATTGCACAAGGCTAGTGCAATCATGTAACCTATAAAAACAGGTTTAAGGCTTCCTTCCTTTAGGGCTGGGGCAGCAGACAAGAGATACCATGGGTCAGGGAAGTCCTAGAGGTGTGTGTCTCCATCAGTAGCTCTTCTCTGCCACTAAAGGGAATGGAATGTACCCTCTCCCTTCCAAGCTGGCTGGATAGTGCATGATATTATGAGTTCATTTGCTCTTGTTTGAAAATAAACCCAGCCTTAAGGAAAGAGTCTTGGACTAGATGGTTGTTGGGAACTTTATTCTATCTGACCTGGCCAGTGAGTTTGCTCACCAGCTTACACACCTTAAAGCAGCAAACTCCTAAATTTCAGACAGGTCATTTCTCAGGACACTTCACTACAAGACAGAATTCAAAGGGGACTTTCAGATAAGGACATGCTTAAGAGGACTCAGTCTCCCTCACCACGAGTCCCATGCTCAAGAGGAAGGGGCTTTCCTATGGGTAAATAGACTGCTTTAAGTGATCTTGCCCGCTATTCTGCTTCCCCTGAACTATTCCCCTAAATGTGGCTCCATTAGTATTTGCAGTGAATGCTTTTCCTGCCTGACTTTGGTACTGTGAATTCTTTTTGCCAGGTGGTAGAATAATGCCATGCTCCATATTTTAAACCTACACTCCATACATTACGCTATGTATCCCTTCATCACATTATTAAATCAATGCATGGAAGACCAAACATTATTAGAAGTATCTTCCGCCTTTATAATTGCATTTCCACTATTATTTAGTCTTCCTCAATTCCAAGGACCCTTTATGCTGAATAAGACTAAAAATTATGGTTACAATTTAAAAGACAGACTGCATAACCTACACACTTATTTATATATATTTTACAGGGGTATGTTCATACCAGTGTCATGTCTTGTATTCTGCATAATGAAAACATGCAAGCAGAGTCAAAGTCAATAAATTAATATACGCACAATATGGTTCGCCTAATAAATAAAGTGAAAGAGTTCAAGAACTTCATGAAACCAAATTAAGCCCAGGTCTGAGCAAGCTCACTACTAGACATTACATTTTTCATATGCGAAAGTGAAAATATATGTTTTTTAGAAAACGGTTATGCATAATACTTGGCAGAAGCATATCTACTATATTCAAGGAAGAAAAATGTTCCATGTTCAAATATTTCCAGAAGACAAAGAAGACAAGCACAATTATTTTCTGAGTGCATAGCGTTTCTATTTTAAAACAGGACCTTGGAGAGATTGTCTACAGGCATTAGAAGATGGCCATGACACCAGTTCCATCTACCTTGTGAAACCTGAAAATACAAATCGACTTATGCAGGTCTGGTGTGACCAACGACATGATCCTGGTGGCTGGACAGTCATTCAGAGACGGCTGGATGGATCAGTCAACTTTTTCAGGAACTGGGATACTTACAAGGTTAGGACAAATGAAACTTGTTTTTTCTTTCCTGTCTGAAAAACATACTTGAAAGGGTTAACTTAATGGGAGACTTAGAGTTAAGAGCTTAGTAGGATTGAAAAAACAGAAGTGGATAATGAGACCATAGACAGCTAAATTAGATAGGATACAACTACTTCTATAAGGCATATACACTTCTGCTTCAGGTTATAAACCAACCACTAACTGATGGGTTAAGAAGAAACTTTTCAATGGACAGATTATTCCATGATTGTCTACTGCATGATCTCTTGTACCTTTCTCTGAAAAATTCTGTAATGGTCTCAAATGCTGCAACATACTTAAGGCCAAGGTGAAGTTGCACTGGAATTTCAAAATATGTCCATGAAGTCCTTATCAAGGTGCCACAGTTAAGGATGCATTGAGATTTAAAAGTAAAACATATATGCAACAGTAATCCATTTGTCACTATTTCTTCACAGCAAGGATTTGGTAACATAGATGGAGAATACTGGCTGGGTTTAGAAAACATTTATTGGCTAACAAATCAGGGCAACTACAAACTGCTTGTAACAATGGAAGACTGGTCAGGTCGAAAAGTATTTGCTGAATATGCCAGTTTCAGACTGGAGCCAGAGAGTGAATATTACAAGTTGAGACTGGGTCGTTACAATGGCAATGCTGGGGATTCTTTCACTTGGCACAACGGGAAGCAATTTACCACACTGGATAGAGACCATGATGTATACACAGGTATGAAGTGTTTAAAAAGAAAAAAAAACTAAGGAAAATGGCAAGTGATAGAATGACATGATAGAAAATTACATTTAAGCATATAATTAAAATCATTTACAAAAGCAAAAAACAAACCACTCTAGATTACCAGATCAATTTGTGTATCATCAATGATTGCATGAGTATTCACAGATGACAAAACAAACCTTGTAGTTTAAATATTTTATGTTATTTTAAAAATTAAGACCCGGATCCTGAAATTGAATCCATGTGGTTGAATCTTGCACTAAAGCGGAGCTCCACTGAAGGGTCCACTTCCATGATTTTGGTTGCATGATTGGGGCCTGTAAAAGGAAGGTTTTGTGTGTCTTGCTGCTTACAACTTCAGATTGATAGATTTAAAAATATATAGACATTAAAACTGTTTTATGAAAGTTTTGCTAATCTGCTCACTGCAAGATTTTCAGTTTGTATCTGTACGCAATAACACTCGCTTCTCATTGTAGGTAACTGTGCTCACTACCAGAAAGGAGGATGGTGGTATAATGCCTGTGCTCACTCAAACCTCAATGGAGTCTGGTACCGGGGTGGACACTATCGCAGTCGATATCAGGATGGTGTTTACTGGGCTGAATTCCGGGGGGGGTCATATTCATTGAAGAAAGTTGTTATGATGATCAGACCTAACCCCAACACATTTCACTGAAAGAATTTTTTCCTCTTTTAATTTACTGTTTAAAACAGAACAATAAAATGGAAATAATAGCTGCATGTGCTGTCTGGAAACATCGTTTTAGCAGCAAGGAATGTAAGATATTGTACACTGATTGCTAAAATTTCAGGACTTGTATATTGTATTTTCAATATTCATTCCAGAAAAAATATACAATTGAAGTGATACAATAAACTTTCAGAACATCTTTCCTTGTACCAAAAATAATTAAGGTTCCTGTTTTTAGAACTGGCAGTTGAGATGGACTGTAGATAACCCTTCTGTATTTTATTCCCTGTTAATTAAGTCTAGATGCTAAAAATACTGCCACAGCATCTAATTATTTTTGTGTTATATTATGTATAAATATTCTCAAATACAGGAACTACTACAATCTGTACAGCAAGAGTTTTATTATTATTATTAGGGATCATTTGACACAGGAAATCACATCCTTTGAAACTATGTAGCTGGTATATGTACTGTAGGATATTAGTGGGATTATTCCTAATTTAATTTTTGTTAATTGTCATAGATAAAGCAATCACTAAATCATTTCAGTTTGTGGGCAGACACCCAAATAGTTATCATAATGATTAATCCAGTCTGTCATTCTCACTGTTTTCTGAATCTCTTGATGTGCCTGGCATCATTCTCAAAACTGACCTTTGATACAAACATTTTTGATCAAGGAAGGAAAATGAGTGTTTTTAAATTGAACTGCCTACATGTATTTATGAAGTAATCAAAATTTATAATGGCTATTGCATATTATATAGCCAACGTGAATGTTAATTGTTATATGAAACAATAGCCTAAATATTTGACATTATTTTATACATGAGCTACGTCATTACCTGCTGCGTAGCCACTGTAATCAGAATATGGCTACAAACTAAAGGGGCTATCCAACTTTGCAGGCAAACGATGGATACCGATCTATATTCTATTTAATGTCCTTAGTCACAAGATTCAGATTCTAGGGAGAAATTATTTGTAACCCGTAACAATTATATTTGCCATATTTCACAATCATTAACAAGTACATTGTTTGTCAACATGTTAAACAGAATTATACACTCATATATTTATAAATAAAGTCAATTGTGGAAACTTGGAGAATTTTAGAATTCTGCTGCGGTACATATCTAGAATAGATTATTGTTGCAAATTAGAAATTACAGTGGAATCCATAAAATTTAGTGAAAGAATGTCTGAGAAAAACAAAAAAGGTCTTGATAATTTAGCATACTTTACAGTAAGCCTGTGAGATTTTTTACAGTCTGTGTATTATATATATGCTTTCTTCCCTTATTACCTCATCATTTCTTTACAAATGTATGATGTGCATTAAAAACTGATGATGCCCAATGTAGCATGTGTTGTATATAAATGAAAGTAGGGTTTTTAATATATTATCAGATTATCTTTGTAATATTGCAAATCTGTAATAAAGCAACAAATGCTATTTTGATGTATTTAGATTCATTCTGGTGTTTCAGTTCAGGCTAACTTTCAAAGTACAGGAAATGATCTAACTCCACACAAGTCCACCACTGTTAATTTAAATAAAATCAATTCTGACTTCTAACTCTACACCATTAATGATTTGACTTTTCCATGAAATGAATTGTCTACACGTTGCAAGATCTACAAACAGCAGCTTCCTGCTGAGATAAGTACCAGCTTAGGCAAAGGCGAGATTCTCCTTTGGCTCAGCCGATGTAGTAGGCCAGGGCTCGTCTCACGTCCAGCGTGTGCCATCTCTGCTCCTCCTCCAACCCATGCGGTTTTGGAAAAAACATGGGGAGGAAGATATCTTGATTATAATGGAACTAGGAGACCACCTTAGGCAGGAAGGCTGGATGGGGTCTCAACCGCACCTTGTCTTTATAAAATACAGTGTAAGGGGGCTCCAAGGTTAAAGCTCTTATCTCGGAGATCCTCCAAGCCAATGTAATGGCCACCAGGAAGGCTACATTCCAAGAGAGGACGAGCAATGGGCATGTAACCATGGGCTCAAAGGGAGGCCCCGTTAGTCTGGCGAGGACCAGGTTCAAATCCCAGGGAGGCAACGGGTCATGGAACTGCGGGTACAGCCTCTCCACCCCTTTGAGGAACCTGACTGACATGGGATGGGAAAATAAAGATTTCCCTTCCTGCAGCTGGTGGAAGGCCAAGATGGCCGCCACGTGTACTTTCAGGGAGGCCAGCGCCAAACCCTGGAGCTTCAGGTGGAGCAGATATTCCAAGATCGCCTCTATAGGTGAGCAGCTCGGCGGGATACCCCAGGAGTCCGCCCAACAGGTAAACCGTCTCCACTTGGCCCGGTACACGACCTGACTGGAAGGTTTTCTGCTACCCAGCAGAATCTGTTGGACCTGCGCCAAGCAGGCTCTCTCTCCCTCTGTCAGCCACAAAGTCTCCAGGCCGTCAGGTAGAGGGAGACCAGGTACGGGTGCAGCAGGCAACCCTGGTCATGGGAGAGCAGGTTGTAACGCCTCGGGAGCTCCATGGGCAGGGCGATCGACAGGTCCAGCAGCATACTGAATCAATGCTGCCTCGGCCAGGCTGGGGCGATCAGTATCATATCCGTTTTGTCCCTCTTGATTTTCAAGAGGACCTTGGGCAGGAGCGGAATGGGGGGAAACGCATACATGAGGGTTCCCGTCCACTCGATGAGGAACACATCAGAGATGGAGCCCGGCTCGCAACCCCGGAGCGAGCAGAACCTCGGGCACTTCCTGTTCCAGGACGACGCGAACAGGTCCAGTTAGGAAACACCCCACTTGTGGAAGATAAAAGTTATCACCTCCGGATGTAGAGACCAGTGGTGGCGGGGTAGAAATGACCTGCTGAGGCGGTCCGCCTCGTCGTTCCTGACTCCTGGGAGGTCAGAGGCAGATAAATGAAAGTCGTGCCTCACCACAAAGTCCCAAAGTCGAATGGCCTCCTGGCAAAGGGCAGAGGAGCATGCTCCCCCCTGCCTGTTCATATAGAACATGTATTGTTCGTGAGGACCTGAACCATCCCGCCCCTCAGGAATCTGAGGAACACTTTGCAGGCCAACCGGACTGCCCTGAGCTCCCACACATTAATGTGGAGGCTCTTCTCCTCCTCTGAACAGAGCCCCTGGGTGCTCAGGTCAGTGCTGATGTGGGCCCCTCACCCCATGTCCAAAGCGTCCATGATCTGGGTGACCGATGGGGCCAGATCGTGTAAAGGAACCCCTCTCAACACCTCCCCTGGAGTCCTCCACCAATTCAGGGAGGCCAGGACCCCTGTGGGAACCGTGACCACCCTGTTCAAGGAGTACCTGGCTGGTGCATACACCAAGACTAACCACGCCTGGAGAGGCCCAAGTTTGAGGCAAGCCAGCCTCACCACATACGTACATGCCGCCATGTGTCCCAACAGCTGCAGGCAGTGCTGGCTGTCGTCGTGGGGCACCTGTTAGTTGGGTGATTGTCGCGGCCATTGCCTCAAACCGAGGCTGCGGGAGGAAGGCTCTGGCCTGGGTGGTGTCCAGGGTGGCCTCAATGAAGTCTATGCGCTGCTCCGGGGTAAGAGTGGACTTCTGCTTGTTTATGAGCAGCCCCAGTCTGGTGCATGTTGCGCAGGTGAGGGTTAGGCTGTTCCGAATGTGGGCCCTGGACCTGCCCCTGTTCAGCCAGTCATCCAGATAGAGGAAAATCTCCACCCCCGCTGCGGCGCAAGTGGACCACCACTACCGCCATGCACTTCGTGAAGACCCTGGGGGCAGACGAGAGACCAAATGGCAGGGCTGAGAATTGGTAATGGTAGCCAGCTACCATAAACCTGAGGAAGCGCCTGTGGCGGGGAAGGATGGAAATGTGAAAGTATGCATCCTTCAGGTCGAGGGCGGCATACCAATCTCCTGGATCCAGAGCAGGGATAATGGAGGCTAGGGAGGCCATGTGAAACCTGAGACACCTGATAAACTTGTTCAGTCGGCGGAGATCTAATATGGGTCTCAGGCCCCCTTTTGCTTTGGAGATGAGAAAATACCTGGAGTAGAATCCCCTCCCTATTTCTTGTGGAGGAACCACTTCCACTGCCCCGAGGAGGAGGAGGGAATTCACCTCCTGCAAAAGGAGTTGCTCATGAGAGGGATCCCTGAAGAGGGACGGGGTGGGGGGTGGGGAAGTCTGGGGGGAAAGCTGTAAACTGAAGGGTGTATCCCTTGAGAACTACGCCGAGGACCCAATAGTCTGATGTGATATTCTGCCACTCGGCGTAGTAGGGTCTGAGCCTTTCCGCAAACGGGGAATGTGGATCCAAGAGAGAGGTATCGGTGCCACCCTTGGGCGCACCACCAAAATTGTTTCTTTGAGTTAGGCCCCTTAGAGGGCCCTGGCTGGGAGGCCGCGGATGATCCGGAGAGGTCGTGGCGTCCGAACCCCCTGCTCCTGTCTCGGCCCTGATGGGGCAGAGAGGGTCTGGGTGATGGCCTAGAGGGCGGCTGGGCCTGCCGTCGGGGTTGCGGCCGAGACTGATGCCTCGAGGCCTGGGGGGTGTAAAGTCCCAAGGACCGGAGCGTAGCTCGCAAGTCCTTTAGAGTGTGCAGCTTCTCGTCTATTTTGTCTGAGAATAGGCCTGCCCCATCGAAGGGCAGGTCCTGGATAGATTGCTGCACCTTCTGGGACAGCAGCCACGAACACCGCCGCATGGCTAACACAGAGGCCATAGCTCTGCTCATGGTGTCCGCAGTGTCACTGGCGGATTGCAAAGCTGCCCCTGCCACCGTGACGCCCTCCTCCAGGACTGTGGCAAAGTCCGCCAACTGGTACTGGGGAAATCCCTCTGCGAACCGCCTCATAGAGCTTCATAGGTTCAAGTTGTATCGACCTAGGAGGGCCTGATGGTTCGCTATCCTCAGCTGTAGGGCCCCGATGGAGTAGAATTTGCGGCCAAGCAACTCAAGTTTTTTATTGTCCTTGTTCTTAGGCATGGTGCCCGGGCCACCTTGCCTGTCTCTTTGGTTGGCTGCATCAACCACCAGGGTCCCCGGGGCTGGGTGGGTGTACAAGAATTCAAACCCCTCTACTGGCACATAGTATTTTTTCTCAGTGCCTTTAGAGGTGGGGGCAACTGAGGCAGGGGTTTGCCAGAGAGCCTTGGCCACTTTAAGGACTCTCTCATGGATAGGTAGGGCCACTCTCAATGGTCCTGTTGACCCTACCACCCCAAAGAGGGGATCCTCCTCCTCAGAGAGCTCTTTAAGTTCAATGTTCAAGTTATTGGCCACCCTTTTAAGGAGCTCCTGGTGGGCCCTGAAGTCTGGGAGGGTTAGGGTTGGGTTAGGGTTAGGGCCACCCTTGTATTAAGGTAATATAGCAAAGTTCTGGATAAGTCAGGATATACATTTCTCCTTGCTGGGCATCAAGTGTGGCTTCAGGAAGAAGACTGACAGGGTTCAGGTGAAAGTCTGTTTCTGAGGTCATCTTGAACTTGAGGTCTGGTCTCAACTCTACCTTTTCTCTATGTCCAAAGATGATCCTGTCATGAGAGCCTGGAGCTTGCTGACTCTGAGCTGAGGCAATGGCTACCATAAACACAGTCTTGATGGTGAGGTGATGTATGAAGCATTCAGATAGTGGCTCAAAAAGAGGCTCCATGAGGAAGAAAAGCTTCATGAGGACAACATTAAGGTCTCAGAAAGAAGCTGGGTCTCTAACTGCAGCATGTAGGCTCTTAAGGAATTTCAATACCATTAAATTTGAAAAGAGAGTGCGTGACTGTATCCATGCATGATACACTGATATTGGTGCAAGGTGGAGCTATCCTGGGGATCGGGAGCACCAAAGATGGTGCTCTGTAGATCGTGTCTGATGTGCCGCTTGACCATCTTGTCAAATTTGCTGCTGAGTCCTAGAAGCGAGATGCATTGCTGATGAGAAGAAAGGCTGATGTCCCCTCTTGTATCTCACACATTCCTTGGAATGATATTTATTCTGTCTGGGAGGATAGGATGGAGTGCATGGTCTTTGCTGTGACTGAGGACAGTAGTACTTGAGGTACGGTGTGGGGATATAAATCGCCAAGATGAGTAGGGGTAGCTTCTGAGTCCTTCAGCAAGTAAAGAGTGCTGTTAGTCAGTCCACTTTGTGAATAGCTCTAACTCTTCTACAGTAAGTTCTCAACTGTGTCCTGTAGTTTTCTTGGGATGCCTGCTACTTGGAGCCATGATGCCTGCTGCATGGTCACGATGGTGGCCATACATCTGGTCATGAGGCATCCATTGCCACTGTAAGGCCATCTTGACCAGCAACTGGCCCTCCTTAATTATGCCCTTAGGCTACTCTCAGTTGTCATGAGGGAGTTGTCATAGAGTGGCTGGCCCTTTGAGGGGAATCAGAGCCTAGTCCATCTGTACAGGTATCTTTAAGAACAAACATCTCAACCCTGCCTGTGCCATAATTAGCTGACTCCCAAACTGAGAGGCTGGAGTTAGATGAACACCTAATGAACATCTGGGGCTCAAACTCAGAGAGAGGAACTAGAGGGAGCAGGTTGGGCTCCTGTGGAAGGCCCTGAGGCAGGGTCTGCAGAAAGCAGGAAACTCCAGTGAGTTGTGGACTCTGAGAGGGACTCCAAGGAAAGCAGCATGGGAGTCAGCACTCTATAATGAAGCAAGGGAAGAACTGAAAAATGAGCCCAGAAGGCAGGCTAAAGGGTAGTCAAAGGAGAGGGAGATCATTTTGTTTAAACTTTCAGTTAGACTTTTGTTTTCCGAGGAGTTAAATTTGCTTAGTGACTTCGCCGGAGGGCCAAGCCATATCACCAACTCTGAGCTGTGTGGGAAAGGCTAAGGGGAGCCACCACAGAGGAGGAAATAGAGGCAGGGAGGACCTGCTGCCCCATGTTTGACCAAAAGAGGGAACAACAGGGCAGCCTGTGACAGAGGCACTCTGTCCTATGTGAGAAAGTCATGCTTAGCCAGTAAGGACTAGCAATTAGCCACATATATTTGCAGTGAAGCTGAGGGGCATGAACCAGAAGCAGACAAGATGTCACACAGCCTGTGGGACTTCTCTGCGGTGATCACTGTTTTGATTTCTCATGTCTTGCTTGGCACTCCTCAAAAGAAGCTCCTGAAATGCTTCATAGTCATCCAGTGTCAGTACTAATGCCAAGGATACCGCTTCGTACAGGGATAAAGTGCAGAGATCCTCTGGTGGTGAGATGAGGCATTGCAGTTGCTCTGGCCATTGACCTGGCTCCTCCACTGTCCAGGGATGCTGGTGAGAAGAGAGACCTGACTCAGTGATGGAGACTGGCTTCTCAATGCTTCTGATGGTGTGCCCCAATAAAGCTACAGTGGCGTGCCACAGGAGTACATCTAACTTACTGGATGCTGACTGAACCAATGCCTGTGTGTGTGTGGGGAGGGGGGGGGAGAGGGGGGAGACGGGACGGGACGGGACGACGGACACGACTGGCTAATGGCAGCTGAGACCTGTAGGAGAAACACATAGGGCTCTGGGCAGCATCAACTGCAGATTTCAGGGGGAAAGGTTCTATGTTCAATAACTTTCTGTCTGCTGGTCTTGTTATGCTTGTCCTAATGGGAGGACACTGAGCTCCTTCTTAAGTTTCTTTCTCAGCACTTGGAGGAAGTTTGACCCAAAAGTGTTGGCGTCAGCTTTGATGCTGATATTAAGGTTGGCTTTGGTGCCATCTTCTCCTCATCAGTGCTAGGCATCATCCGTCTACTTGACAAGGTGTTCAATGATGCCGACTTGTCTACTTGTAGGTCTTTGGAACTTGTTTCCTCAGGTCCTGAAGAAACCTTCATGGATTGTTCCAGAAGGTGGAGTTTCAGCCTTGTACCTTGTGACTTGCATATTTTTGAAGAGGAGAAGCATTCTGAGCATTTACTCAGAAACCGAGATTATCCCAGCAAGAGAGATATCTATTGTGCCTATCCATCAAGAGGATTAGCAGAACAGCAGGGCTTAAAGCCTACAAATTTTGAATCTGCCATTTTGATGTGTCTTGTATAAAGGGATACACTCAAGTTCAGGGTTAGGATTGTATACCCCCACTGCAAGTACCCTTAATCCGTCATACCAATACACAAAACAACTCAGAGATCAAAGGGCTCAAACCTTCCTACAGTAATTCAAACCCTTATTTTCGCACACAGCCAGCTCTACAGCTCCTCCCTTCAGTATGTTTCCTTCATTTTTCCCCAGACCTCTTCACACACAGCACTAGTCCGCCCCTCTTGTGCTGTTACAGCCAATACATATTTAGCAGCTGCACCTAGCAGCTAATCAACTACTTTCCTGGGCCTTCTTTGCAATCTGGCTCTCCTTGTAGCACGTTACTCTGTTGACTACTCACCTGCTTCTTCAAAATGACGCTTCCAAACTGGCCTCAAGATCAAAGCTTTGTGGACCTGTTGATAATTATGTTCCAGCACTCTTGTACTCAATACAGTAATATCTAATTGGCTCACTTTCAACAAAGACAATCTATTTCATTTCCACTCATCATCTCACAAAAAGCTGTTGTACAGCTATTGTATGTCCATACCCTAACTTCTGTTACTAATAGCCCCTTTAGACTCCCACCAACCCCCAATGGCCTCTGACAAAACTACAATCCTTTTGTTCTAGAAGGACTGAGTAAGACTCCCTATAAAATCCCTGATGAGACTCCTTAACCAGTTATACAGGTCAATGAGTTCATAGAATCATAGAAGACCAGGGTTGGAAGGGATCTCAGGAGGTCATCTAGTCCAACCCCAACTAAATCATCCCAGCCACGACTTTGTCAAGCTGCATCTTAAAAACCATTAAGGATGGAAATTCCACCACCTCCCGAGATAACACATTCCAGTGCTTCATCACCCTCCTAGTGAAAAAGATTTTCCTAATATCCAACCTGGACCTCCCCCACTGCAACTTTATACCACTGATCCTTGTTCTGTCATCTGCCACCACTGAGAACAGCCTAGTTCCATCTTCTTTGGAACCCCCCTTCAGGTAATTGAAGGCTGCTATCAAATCCCCATTCACTCTTCTCTTCTGCAGACTAAACAAGCCTATTTCCCTCAGAATCTTCTCATAGGTCATGTGCTCCAGCCCCCTAATCATTTTTGTTACCCTCCGCTGGACTCTTTCCAGTTTGTCCACATCCTTTCTGTAGTGGGGGCCCAAAACTCCAAATGCGGTCTCACCAGTTCTGAACAGAGGGGAATAATCACTTCCCTTGATCTGCTGGCAATGCTCCTACTAATGCAGCCCAATATGCCATTAGCCTTCTTGGCAATAAGGGCACACTGTTGACTCATATCCAGCTTCTTGTCCACTGTAACCCCCAGGTCCTTTTCTGCCGAACTGCTGCCTAGCCAGTCGGTCCCTGGTCTATAGCAATGCATGGGATTCTTCCATCCTTACTGCAGGACTCTGCACTTGTCCTTGTTGAACCTCATCAGATTTATTTTGGCCCAATCCTCCAATTTGTCTAAATAACTCTGTATCATATCCCTGCCCTCCAGGGTATCTACCACTCCCCCCAGTTTAGTGTCATCTGCAAACCTGCTGAGGGTGCAATCCATCCTATCCGCCAAATCATTAATGACAAATTTACTTAATGTGTACTTTTTTGATCATGTATAGTGCTAATTTTTAAAGAGAATGTCATGCTTTACTAAGTCAAATGCCTTACAAAATCTAAGTATATTAATCTACACATTTTCTTTTATCCACTAAACTTGTAATCTCCTCAAAAAATGAAATCAGGTTTGTCTGACAAAATCTATTTTCCATAAAACCATTTGAGTGGTATTAATTATATTCCTAGCCTTTAATTATTTATCAAATATATTCTATATCAAAATAAATTCCATTATTTTGCCTGAGAATGATATCATGCTAACCTGCCTGTAATTACTCCGGTCATCCCACCTGCCTTTTTTGAATATTGACATGACATTTGCATGCATCTAATTTTCTGGAATTTCCCTGGTATTCCAAGATTTATTACAAATTTACATCAGCAAGCCAGAGACCTCCTCAGCCAACTCTTTTAGGATTCTTGGGTATATGTTATCGAGGTCTGCTGATTTAAAAATATTTATTCTAGTAGATGTTGTTTAATATCCTTGTTACTAACGCACTGAACAGTAGATCATTCTCACGTGATACAAAGACATCATTCTGCTTCTTGCCAAATACAGAACAGATATATCTATTGAATACTTCTTTTTTCTGTAG
Source organism: Emydura macquarii macquarii (assembly GCF_026122565.2). NCBI lineage: Eukaryota > Metazoa > Chordata > Testudines > Chelidae > Emydura > Emydura macquarii. The sequence goes on from NW_027130828.1 coordinate 494,346, forward strand.
TATTATTAAAATTCTACTATCTCCAGCAAGTAATGAGCCTATACCACCGTTAGGATTTCTTCTGTTCCCAATGTACTAAATCCTGGCTTTAAGTGCATAACTCAACTCAGCATTAACTACAGCTTCCATAATGAGACAGAAAGTGGTAGCACATACATATAACCTGCTGACTGCCTGTTGAGCAGCCTATGTAAAATGAGTTTCTCACCAGCTGCTGCTCTGTTTGGAAGTCTTCAGAAGAGAGGCCCAGGACTTAATTGAAATGGATAATAAATTCTCCCTTTAGCACTAAAAGTAATCCTTCAAAGACATATATGGCACAATAGTAGGAAAGAAGTATATGGGGAAGTTTGCTGCTGACTAGGTTGTACCTGTTGTGTCCTTGTTCTTCAGTCTAGTACCAATACTATATTCACTAAAGAACAAGTTGTCAACTACTGTTAATGTAGCATCTGGTCAGGAATAATATGGGTTCAACATGCACAAGTACTAAGTACTGAACAAGCAGCAAGGGTAGTAATCAAAGTTATTAATCAAACTTATTCCAAAGGCATATGTACATTTTCAGTGAGAGCAAAATTATGCATCTACATATATATACACATCTAAAAAAACCATTCTACTTGTTTTAAATCTCTATGAGTGTTTTATGAGTTTTCAAAACCTGCAAGTTACAGTGATACTTATTTTTTGATAGCTTTACTTTCAAATAAATATTTTCATGGGCCATTGATCTAGAATGCACTTTTGAGCTCTGGAGTAATATGGAAGAAACATATTGACAGCAATGGAGTCATTTAGTTCAGAAATGCGGTTTTGCTGTGCCCATGCATCAATGTTTTCCAAATTAAATTTCATAAGAATTTAGCAAGTGGACTTAATGGACAGCTAACATTTATAAGTTGCCACCAAACCAGTTCTGAGACTGAAAGAAAAAGAAATCAACAAAAATTCATACTTACTAAGATAAGTAATAACGATTAGCACTGCTTAAATATATATTTTCATGAGATTAAAGACATGTTTATGACAACCATTCCAGCCTCTTTAGGACAAATGAAATTCCACAAATTTTAGAACTCACTTACGATGGCTTACAAAAACCTTAAAAAAGAGACATCAGATAGGCACCAATCTGCTTAAATAACATTATACCATTAAGACTGTGACACACCTGTTCCAAAGGAATGTGGTTCCATCTGCTTAAAAGTGTCTCCAATGTAAATTAGGCAAGGTGTGACCAAAAAAAGAAAAGCACATTTACATGCCAGGTAAACAAGCTATCAGGAGATCAGTGGGGAAAGATGAATACAGCCTCAATGGTGGATAGAGACTGCACCACGCAAGGAGCCTTCCTACCTCTTGAACCAGAGGCAATGAACTTTGGGCAGACAATATGGCATCTACACCCAAAAAGGAGACAGAAGCTTGGTCTGGACTTATTTTTCAAAGAATATATTTCAAAGGTTTACTGGGCTATAAAGATAGGGGTTCTGAACCTCAAATGATAAGCAATTGAATCAACTGATTGTATACAATATTAGTGTATTATCGAAGGGTATCAAGCAAGCTCTTTTATGAAAGCCTGTGACACACTGGTGATTAATATAATTGTGAAATGTCTGAATTAATACTATATGAGGAATTATGGATACTCAGTGATACTATGCTTTAAAGTCTGGGAGAAACAGGTTTTTTCCCAGTCAGGAGGGAAGGCAACTATGTACCTGTCTGAAACATAAATTAAGCATTATGGAATCAAAACAATGAAAACCCATTTACATGAGGAGGGAGGGAGGTGGAAAGTCAACAGGAAGGGAAGAACAGCAGGAAGCCTTCCTGCCTCTTGTAACAGGGTCAATGGAATTTGGGGAGTTATGAGCAGGAACAGAAAAGCCAAAAACAGAAAGCCATTTTTGGACCCATAACTTGAGGGATTAAGCAGCAAGAGCTCTTGAAATCACAGAACATTGGATCCTTCAACAAAGAGGGTTGACGTCTCTGGGACCTGAATACAGGAGAGAAATCTGCTTAGGCAGAGATTGTAATTTGCTGAAGTTACTTTTTAGTCTTGGAAGCACATTTTTACTTTTGTTTGCTTGTAACCAATTCTGTCTTTATTTCTTATACTTAGTATCACTTAATCCAATATCCTTTTCTTAAATAAATTTGTTTTACTTTTACTATAGTCCAAATCAGTGATATGATTGAAATGAGTGTTTCATGGTTAAATTAATGAGCTGAAGCACACTGTCTCTTTAAAAGAGCAACAAACCTAACTTCTATGAGTGTTCCAGGAAAGGGTTGGCCACAAGTGGTAGATGTCTCTGGGGAACTCAGTAGTTGGGGTTCAAAGTTTGTTACTTGCAAAGCAAGGTTCAACCTGGCAGAGTCCTGAAGAGTTTGAGGGCTAGGCAGACCAATTAGGGTGTCAGGGAGTTCTCATACAGTTTAGCAGTAGTAAAACTCTTACTTGCTGAAAATGAGAGGGGTAACACAGCCGACTGTCACACTGGCAAATGTTTTGGAGGAAATTTGGGAGTGGGAGGGTGTTGGGGTCACTCCGCAAAAAGTAACTGGGCACTGAAAACCAGGATGTGACCTGTATGCTTATAAATTGGCTGTTGGCGCTAGGGCTGTAAGCCACAGGAGCATAGCATTGAAGACACGCATAGTTACAGGGCAGGTCGTTACACAGCCCCTTACTGGTCTGGGTTGAACCCCAAAGCATCACAGTGTCTGACTTCAGCAAAAAAAGCTTCAGCAAAAGTCATTTAGCTGCTTCAAAGAACTAGGAGACAATACATTCTTTTGCCAGTGTTAAAAAATTCTTACAACTATTTTGTTGTGAAGCTGTAGTATCTCCATGTTTGAAACTTGCTTTGCGGATTGCTCTTGGGACAGAGGATCCTTTTGCTGTCTTGGTGAAAATCCATTCAACTTCAATTAAGTTAAATGCCTCTGAAAACAGCTGTTTGCACACACTCAGTAAAGGCTTGTTAGAGACTGGCAGCAAAATTCTGTAAAGATTTGGTCTGCACTGAGCGTGAATGCTCCAGCTCATAGCCATAGGGCAAGAGGAGGACTTTCCTTATATTGTTCCTCCTAGCTGCTGTAGTTGCTGTACACTGAGCAACGGAATTGAGAGCAGGGAAACCATCTCTTTTGTGTTCTCAATACTCTTTTCTGCTGGCATGCTGGAATCATGGAGGACTGACTATAAAACAGTATGTCCCCTTGTGCGTATGCACTGTGATACAGGCTTTCATCACGTTTACACATTATTTTTTCCACAGGATCCCTGCCTCATTTAGTGCTCAGGGAATGAACCAGGGTTACCTAGTGAATGAGGCTGTTGTTTAAAGGACCTTCCCCTCATTTGTTGCAGAAGTTGTAATATGTGCAGTGAATGAGGAAGGAGACGGTGGGAAGAGAAAGGATGGTCTTGTAGTTGAATGCTAATATGGAGAACTAGATTCCATACTAGCCTCTGCTACAGAGTTCCTATAGGATGCTGCATGTATCAGTTAAACCAAAACTTTTTATAGGTGGCCAGCAACTGTGCCCCTCATTTTTTAGATGCCCTACCTGAGACAACTGGGAACAGATCTGCAAAAGTGCTGAGCATTCATAACTACAGCTAAGTTGATTGGAGTTGCACTTCAAATGTATAAAGTGGTATACAAATACTAAATATTCTGAAAAATCATGCCCTAGATGTCTCAAGTTGGACATCCAAAATTAGTGGACACCTGACAATGTTGGACGTACCTCCCTGTTCTTCAGTTCCTCATCTATAAAACAGAGATAATACCAACACTCCACCTTGGAGGCTTGTTGTGAAGATACATTCATTAATGTTTATGAAGCACTTAAATGAGATGAGAAAGAGTTATACAGAAAATGAGAAAATTCTGTATTCAGTGCAGGATTTTGGATGGTTTGCAGTAAGCAACACATAGGAAATTCAGACTGGAAATTCAGAGGAAAAATAGGAATAGTAAATAGCTACTCATTCATGGAGCACCATCTATCCTGTACACCGAATGAAATAGGGCGGTGAGCAGACCATGCTATGCTATAACAGTCACTGTAGCAAGGAAATAATAATTTGTTTATTGTTTTACCCTTTTGTAAGACAATGTTTTATTGCCACTTAACATACAATTATTTAAAATCATGGGCTTTATAATGAACATTGATAAATCAAGTGAAATCCTGGCCTCATTTAAAGTCAATGACAAAAATCCCACTGAGTTCAATGGTACTGAGAGGGCAGCTCTCATTCTATGTCCTTGCACAGCAGGGCAGGGGCGAGCTCCGCACAGAGTTCCATGAAGGTGATTTTGTGCATTTGAAAGTTCTGCAGCCACTCTCATCATCCCAGACCTGCATAACGATGAGATCCCACCACTCAGTGCTTGCTTCACATGCCCAAAAGCAACAATGTACCGTGTGCAGATGCTCCATGAATGCAAACAGTAATCCGGCACTGTTTGTTTGCATGGCACACAGCAGGTCAGACACCTCGGATTCAAGCTCCAATTGGGAGCTCATGATATACTGAATGACCGGCTGCGATGTGTTCAGAACACTGACTACAACAGTGGAGAGCAGTGCAGGATCCATCCTTTCAGACAGAGATGGCGAGTGCTCAGGATATTGGGGCTGTTGAAAAATGCCGTGAAACACAGTTGGAAACCCATGAAATGATGAGATGGAAATCACTGCATCATGGGACAGTAGGCCCGCATCCATGATGCACTGCAATCTTCTCTGCCTTCCCACAACTCCAACTGGCACAAGGTAGCAAGTTGCACAATGAGAGAGCTGCTCACAGTGCACTGCTCTCAATGTTGATGCTAGAGCACCAACTGTGGATGCACTTCAACGACATAATGAGTGCTGTGTGGACAGGCACAAGCATCGTAATTACAGCACTTTTTGATCACCACTGTAACTTGTGCTAACAAAACTTTCTAGTGTAAACAAGTCCTAACAATGGAGAGCATTGCACAAATCATTTTAATAGGTTAGGTTGCTTTTTGTGTTTGTGTCCACTATCTCTGTTTTAATCACTGAAGAATGGCATCATTCAGTTCAGTGGAAATATTGGGGGCATCAAGTTGAGAAAATTGTCTAAAATACCTACAGCAGCAACATATGGGTATTTGGTCCATCTCTAATAAAAAAAACTTTACCAAAAAAAATGTAATTAATTAATTCCCCCCTCCCTCATTTTTTCTGACTGCAAGAGTGTTAATGGGCCACTTTACCTTGAAAGGTCCCTTAGAATATGTGTTCATCACTTATTCTAAACAATCTGTTCCACCTTGTATTTAGCTGTAACGCTCTGAGTACCTTTTCCAGTCCTGAAGAACTCTGAGTAACTTGAAAACTTCTCTCTTTTGGTCCAAACCTCACCACCTTGCCTCTCTAACAAAAACTTCAATCTAAGACATTCCCGAAATCCAATCCTCTTGTAAATTAAAAAGAGCTATGATCCACATTGAATATTGATGAAATTATGTTTCCAGATTTAATGTGAAGATGCAAGTTCTCTAAGTTCAGTGATCTTAGACATTATTACACTTAAAATGCTTCACTACCTTTAACCTTCCTGAACAACATACTAAGTGAACCACATGTTCAATATGTGGTTTCCTTCAAGTATACAGGGTGCCAGTTGACTATTTGTCAGTCAGAAACAGCAAAGACTTTTTATCAAAACTGAATATATTTCCACAGATACCACAAGCCTGTTTTCACACCTACCTAAATAGGGAATAGTAGGGACCATCTTTAAGCTTCTGATGTATTCCCGTGTCCTCTTATAATTATCTTCCTTAGACATTAAGTAGTCTAGCTTCTCAAAGGTGGTCTTGTCTTTGCGATTCAGAAGCTAAAGAGAAGAGAAAGATAAACAGTGAATACAAACTCAAGAAATAGTATCATCCAGAAGACAGAAAGCATACTACAAGGACATTTGGTTAGATTTAGAAACAAACAAACCAGCCTAAAGAAGTATAATGTTTGGGAGTTTTTGCACATTAAAATAAAAGTACAGTTTCAGTCTTAACTCTGAAGCTACAGATCCTTAGTATTATTTAATACATATTTTGTTAATCTATTTATCATTATCTTTTTATATAAATGTTTATGTAAAATGACAAAATGTTGACACTAACATCAGCTCTGTTAAATTTTTAAAGGTAATATGTAAAATGCTTTAATCCAGACATTAACATCCTTTCCTAAGTTACAAAATTTGTTATATGCCTCTTGATTTTGAAAGTTAAAATAACTACTACTAAGAAAGGCGCTATATAAATGCAAGATACACCATTTCATCAGTTTCTCATTAAAAGTATGTCTATAAACCTTAACAGAGTTGCTAAAACCTTGGAAGAAAGAATCTTGGGAGTATTAAAATATTTACATTTCTGGTTAATCTTACTATTTCCTACATAACCTTACAAAGTTACACAGAGTAAGGCAAAACATGTCAGAATCAGAGTTTGATGTGCTAAAATATGGAGATGTAAATGTGTAATATACAACTATATCAAAATATTTGTTCACTTTTAGCTGATTTTATGTATCTGGCTAATATTTTTGAAACCACAATAAAAAAGCCAGTTGGAGCCAGTGTGGATGCATAAAAATTATGGCATTGCAGACTGCTTAATTTTGTGTTATTAAACTTGTACTTTAAGATAAGAAAAAGTTCTCATGTCACAATGCTATCTGGACAGCTCCCTCCCAATATTCCAATTATTGTTCCAGAAAGCTTAAATGAGAACTTTACAACTAACATTTTTACAATGCCATGAGACTGGTCATAGTGATCTAGACTCTTATTCTGCAGTGGATAATGCAGGGGTGGACTGATTTGCTGAAGCGGCAGAGCCACATTCAGGTCAATGGTGTTCTGTGTGGATGCAGTAGTCAACCTTGTAGTATCTTACTGCAAGCATCCAGGTTTAAAGATAAACCCTTTATTAAGAATGGAAACTATGCACTGAAATAAGGTAACAAAGCTTCCCACTACCCTCTTGATGTAATCTGCAACTGCCCTGTCTTGGATTTCTTTGTTTCTGTTCCCAAACAGGAAGAATGTCACAGAAAAACAGGACTGCCTGGGAAGTATGGCATACCTACATTTCTGGAGGATTTACTCTTTAGCACAAACCTGAGCCCTTTCAACTGAATCACAGAATCGTAGGACTGGGACTTTGTGAGAATCAAGGCCTAAGCAAATTAAGAATGGCGCATACACAAGTTGAATATGAGTAATGAAAAACTACACATAATTGAATACTAGCTGTCAGTGAGATAACACAAAAGATATTGGGGAATATGGTGAACAGAACAGAAAGGCTACAACAGCTGGAGTTCTCTGAAATCACCTCTTTTCACTTTTCACATTAAAAATTATGAGAGTTTTATGAATATTCACTAACATCCTGATTCTGCATTGCCATTCATGGCTATGGACTGTTGTAGCCCACACAGAGCACCCCAGTATTCTTCAGGCTCTGTGTGGACACACTAATCTACCTGGAGGGACCTAGACCTAATTCTAACTCACCACTTCCTAGCTGGCAAATTTCACTGATGTAGAAATATGCCAGCATTGTAGAATTTTACCATTTTTTGTAGCTGAAATCAATTATAATGAAGGAATTCCTTGCAGAATCTGTTTCTGCTTTCACAAAAATTCAGTGTGACACTGTCTGGCATATAATGATCACTTATAATATCACGCAGTGGGCGGCAGACCCATCCTGGCTTACAGACAGCTCCCCAACCTGAAGCAAATACTCACCAGCAACCATACACCCTACAAAATATCCTACCCAGGAACCTATCCCTGCAACAAACCCCGTTGTCAGCTCTGCCCACACATCAACTCTAATGACATCATCACTGGTCTTAACCACATCAATCACACCGTAAGGGGCTCATTCACCTGCATATCCACTAATGTTATGTATGCCATCATGTGCCAGCAATGTCCCTCTGCCATGTACATTGGTCAAACTGGACTATCACTATGCACAAGGATAAATGGACACAAATCAGACATAAAAATAACATCCATAAACCAATGGGAGAACACTTTAATTCCCCAGGGCATTCTGTCTCTGACCTGAAAGTCGCTGTACTTCTCCAAAAAAAACTCCAAAAACAGACTTCAAAGAGAAACTGCTGAGTTAGAAATGATCTGCAAACTTGACACATTCAAACTGGGTTTAAACAGAGAGTTGGAGTGGCTATCTCACTACCGAAGGTAAATTACTTTGCTCGCCCATTCTCACCTCCTATTGAATGGTTGTCATTAGGTCTTAAGTACCGGACTCCACCTCCCCCATTGTTCTCAATGCACCTGGATATCTATAAGATGCCTCTGTGTTACCTATTTTCTGTATTACTGCATCTGAAGAAGAGAGATGAAGTCTCTTGAAAGCTTATGCCTGCAAATATTAAATTTGTTAGTCTTTAAAGTGCCACAGAACTCTCGTTGTTTTTGCTATAATATCACTGATACCAATATTATAGAATTGCAATAAATATAGTGTAGCATATGCCATGCAAGGTACTGATGGAAAAAACAGGGTTACTTATCAGTAACTGTTGTTCTTCGAGATGTGTTGCTCATATCCATTCCATTATAGGTGTGTGCACGCCCCGTGCACAGATTCCCGGAACTTTTTTCCCTTAGCTAGCTCCGTAGGGTCGGCTCAGGCGCCCCCTGGAGTACTGCGCTCATGCCCCAGTTCCTTCTTTCCGCCTGTGACGGTTACTGGAACGTCTGTCTCTTGCAAATACCGCAAGTAGCATCCCTTAGTTCTATAGCTTTGTTATTCAAGTTCTGTTAATTGTTTTTATAGTGATTAAGTAGTTAAGTTGTGTAAGATAGTGCCCCTTAGGGGCTAGAGCTCAGCCATGCCTAGCTCCACTGGCTTTAAAGCCTGCACTGCGTGTGAAAAATCCTTCCCCGTGAGTGACCCTCACAACCATTGCCTCCGATGCCTCGGGGAGAAACATAGGAAGGATAAATGTAAAATCTTTAGGTCCTTCAAGCCCCAAACCCAAAAGGAGAGGGACGCAAGGCTGAAGATGATTCTGATGGAGTCCACTCTTTGTCCAGACTACGAGCCGTCGCGTTCACCAGCACCGTCATTGGCACTGAGGAAAAAGAGGCCGCAAACATGGACTCGCTAAGATCAATAAGCACATTTATATGTATGTGTCAGTTTTGCATTATAAAGTCTAAATATGTATGGTATATTTGTATTTCAAACTTGTCCTGTGTTCTGGGTGACACCCTCAGACAAAATGGCAGGTGCACTAAGAGTGCTTAATGGCCCAGCAAGAGAACTCAAGTGTACAATGAATCCAGTGAAAGAACATGATGAGTCACCAGGACATGTAAGAACATGCCTATGGCAAGGGAACTCTAAGGTCATGTGCTGTGTTTGGGACAAGCCACATGGCAAAGGGACATAAAAGGCAGCTGTACCATCTCCATCTTGTCTTCATTCCTGTTTCCTACCTCTATATCAATTCATCTACAACTGAAGCTGGATATGCTCCAGAGGAACTATACGAGCCTGCAAACTCCACAATTCTTGATATATATGGACTTGGAAGACATTTGTATGTATCTGATTGTTTTAATCATTTAACATCTCTCATCTTGTTTCTTTTTATAATAAACCTTTAGTTTTAGTTACTAAAGGATTGGCTCGCAGCGTGGTATTTTGGGTAAGATCCAAACTCATTTTGATTTGGTAATGTGGCTGACCCTTTGGGGATCAGGATAACATTTTTGGATTAGGGAATAGAGTTTTAATAATTTATCTCTTTACTGGACCTAGTCGCTAATTGGGAGCCAGAGACTGAAATAATAGAGGGGGCTGTGTAACTTTTTGTTTTAGCTTCCTGGTAACCAGTGTGGGGGATCAGAAGCAGTGTTTGTGACTAGTGACTAACTTCAGAGTTAGCCACCAGTTTGGGAGAATCTGCTCTCCTTTTTGCAGCCTGCTCTGACCTTGGCATTTTCAGGTGGGCTAACCTAGGCACAGACAGGACACAGTGATGATAAAAGATATTTTACTTTAAACAAATGTAAAGAAACATGACTTTTATGCCAGTGATATGAGCAGTGTCAGCAGTATCAGTGGTAGTAATCACAGTAAAGGATGTGATGGCAACAGCTTTCTAAAGCATCAGAAACAATGACTTATTTTAGGCAAAAGGGAAGTTAATTTCTTCTTCCTTAGATGGTCACAATGTTCTTTACTGATAGGCTTCTGAGATGATGGCTTAACATTTTGCTTTCTAAATTAAAAACAGGGCATACATCAGATATTTCATTTCTTATTTATCTAATGACATTCTGTAATTCCATAAAATGTCATATATAGATATCTTGAAAGCAAATGTTAATGCACTTTCACATGGATACATATGGTAAACTCATAGAAACTTCTTTAAGACTCAGGGCTGGTCTACACTGGCGGCAGCAGTCAACAGGAGATGTAGTTTTTGTATCTCCCGTTGACGTACTTAGATTCATGAAGTGCAGAATCTTCACAGCACTACGGGACACTGCCTTACTCTTTTTGGGGAGGTGGATTAATTAAGTTGACTGGAGAGCGCTCTCTGATCGACTGAGCTATCGATGCTACTGCATCGATGCCTGCCGACGCAGCAGTGAAGATATACCTTCAGTCCTGCAATCAGTTATGTATGTGCTTAATTTCAAGGATGTGAGTGGTCCCATTGTTTGTTTCCCTGCTTTGCACCTACTTGGGACTGCTTATTGCATAAAGTTAAGCACGTACTTACTTATGTTCTTTACTGGATCAGAGCCTTAATACCAAATCTTCATACTCAAGAGACAGCACAGGCATTTTTTTTCCTTTTAAGCATTTTTATAAAATTGTATTTTATCCTTTGGGAGTTTTAAGTACATAGTCATTTATATTTCACGGTTCTGAATAGTTAACAGCTCACCCAATATTGATCACATTAACTTCATACAATTGACACGACTCCCTCTCTATATCAAGGTTGTGTATTATCTAATCATGCTATATAAACATTCTGATTTATAGAATAGGCTAGCTAAATTTATTTTACAAAAAAGGCTAGATTAAACTCTATTTATCCATTTAAGGTATATTTTTATGGAAAGTTTTGTCTGTAAGAAACTGAATTTCTGAAGCTGGGGTTGATCAGTATGGATATATTTCCAAATTAAAAATAAAAACTGGTACATGTTCCACAGTATTCTGAGTTTTTTATTTCATTTCAAATCAGGAATGTCTATACAATCTTTCACACTGGTTTAACAAAACTGATTTAAAAGCACACATTAAGCCAAACCAGCAACAAGCAAGAGGGAGTGAGGAGGTGTCATGTCAAAATCTGCCACACATCCAAACATGCCCCTTTTGTTATTGAACATATGTAAATGTCTCTGAACATAACAATCTCTGAAATGAGTATATGCAGGGTGTGTGCACAGGTGCACTTTGCAACTGAAGTCTCCATGAGGCTCCTGCCTTTATCCAAACTTCATTTCAGTGAGTGCTTCACTTTCCCAAGTACAATGAATCAACACAGGGTTCCTGCAATATGGGAGACTGGAACTGTTTTAGACAGAAGTTGTCCCCCACTCCAGGAATGTCCTGTCATTTAGATCCCAAGTTCTTTAGTCTACACTGTGATCGATCTTTATCTAAACACTCACTGTATGACATGAAGGTCAGGTGCTATACAGGAGGTCTTTAGAAGGTACATTTTAACTGCTATAGGGAGTGCATCAATATGTGCCCAAATCCTAGATTTTACCCTGACCAAAGGAGGGCACATTTTTATCATTATGGGGAGCCCATCAATGTCTGCCCACAACCTAGTTTCACCTCTGGTCTCAAGGAATGCACACACTTAAGGGGCATGGGCAAACAGAAATTTCATGCTTGATCCTAGAAAAACATTCGCATTAGGGATTTTTAATCACATAAACAGTACCATTGAAGCAAATTGGATTTCTTGCATCAGTGAAAACTGACCACATGAAAAATGAACAACAGGATCAGGCCCTTGAATATTATCATTTGACCTGAGGAAACGTTCTGTCTTATGTTTAAATAAAACACTCACAATCACTCCACAATTTTAACAACTGATCTACTGCACACTGGAAAAGCCATGACTACATTACAGATTAAGAATAAAGTATTTAAAATAATACTTTTTTAAAACTGTATGTTATTTTTAATGTTAATCTAATACATTTCTTTTTAAGGTCACGTGTTCTGTACCGAAGATGGATTCACATCAAGTGCAGACCAGACACTTCAGAGAAGCCAGGTTTGGGGGGGGTTGGGTGGTCGGGGGGCGGCGGCGCGCGGGGGAACAACTATTTAAAATACTCTGAGACCCAGCTCATTCATTGAAAAAAAAAAATTACTGACTTAGGGCTGCTAGTCTTCTTCCTTGTCCGTTGATTTGATTGTGTCATTGCACTCTTTGAATCTCTCCATTGGGTTTCCATCTCCCATTCCATCAGATTTAAATAACAGCCACTTTCAAGATTCTCTATGAATCTGTTCCTTCTACTTTTATTACCACATTGCCACCATTGTCACCCTTTCATCTTCTTGAAAAATCTCCTCCACATCTTTTCATGTAGCCTCATATATTGTCCAATTTCCCTGAAAATATGTGCAAGGCCATTACTCTCTCTGCTATTAGATCATTTCTATAAAATTAGTTCTGAGGTGTTACCTACAGTGGATCATGTTGATTTGTACAGTATGTCCCTTTTGTTATTACCCTTTCCTGACTTCTCTGCCCATCCGTAGATTATCTATTCCTTAGGGAAGGAGCAGTCTCTTCTTGCATATCTGGAAAGTGCCCAACAAAAGAAATAATAACTTGAGATAATTCTGTTTTGCTACATGTGCCCTGGAGACTGTGAATGGAACACTTTTACCAAGCTAAATAATGTTGCCTGAAAGCATTAGTAAAACCATACTTAAGGTAGGATTCTCTTTTGTACTCAAAATGGGGATTCAACTTCTGGGGTTTTTCTTTACCAAAAAAATTAAAAATCAGTGTTCTTTCCCCATCCTCTCTTTCGGCTACATTCAAATTTTGTGATTCAGACTGTTACATAATCTGAATGGCAAATATTTGCCACTCAATTTATATGAACCAAAACCAGTATAGTAGAGCTACTCTACTGCTAAACTCCTACAAACCAGAATCTTGAAATATGTTTGGATTATTCTATACATCTGTAATAAATAATACAAGAAAACAACAGAAATATGTGGATTTGGCAACTATCCTCACATTTGCTAGTTTAGTGTCATGCCACAGGATACTACAAACCAGAAGAGACAAACAAATAATCGTAGGAAGGAGTAGGATTATTCAGGATAGAGCAAATGTTTTACACCTAAAGTAGTAAAATTTCCTTTTCAGAAGCTTAAAACAAAAAAACCCCAAACAATTCCTAAAACGTAAGTTATCTGTTTGGGATTGTCTCTCCTTTTCAGGCAGTAACTTTACTGAATATATAATAAGCTTCTTCTTTATGTATAAAGGATTGTATTAAGCATTTCATTTAAGATTTTTGGTTATTATGCTATCAGCTTTGGCGTCTGGTAAATTGACTTCTGAATGTCTCATTGTATACTCCTGTATTTATTGTCTGAAACTGAAATGTTCATATGGTAGTTGGTTGGCCGTGGTTTTTGTTTTGTTTGTTGTTAGTATTCTCACAATGTTGGTGGCTTATGCCATTTTCATTTCTGTTTTATTATATCAGGTTCTAGTTTCATGACACTGACCATCTGTTGTATAGCTGTGAGCTGATGTGCTTTCCTGAGTTTCTCAAGAATTTCACTGGTGACATTTCTCTTGCTTTGCTGAGCCAGCTGTTGCATTTTTTGTAATGCTTTCAAGACAAAGGGTTTAGAAGTTTGAGTATGAAGTTTGAGTTTAAAAGTTTGAGTATGAAGACTTCCTATTACATACTTCCTATTCACATGGAAATAGTTGACCTATTTTCCCCCCTCAAACTTAATTAACACTAGATAGAGGCCAAGGCTAGAAAATATCAACCCACAGGCAAAAGTTTTGAAAATGTATGAGCGATGTAAAACAGGGGCTAGATGGAAACATTAACTATAGGTGTCACTCTGGTTTACTTGTAAAAACATTTATTTTGGCAAATATTCAATAAATTTATTTAAAATTTTGCATGACCTTTTTCTAGCCTGATGTACTATGACAGGGGTGGCCAACCCATGGCTCGCAAGCTGCATGCAGCTCTTTGCTCAGACAAATGCAGAGCTAGGAGAAGAGGGGGAGTGAAATTGACAAGCTGCTGTGGAAATTGACAGAGCAGTGCCAGAGGAGGGGAAGTGAAATTGACATGCTCCCTGAGGGCAAGGTAACTGCTGCTCTTTGTCTCTCACTGGTTGGCCACCCCTGTACTATGACATGAAAGTTAAGCTGAAGGATGTGATAGATTTAGGACCAAACCATGTTGTCAGAGAGAGATGGAAAGAAAGGAATGAGAATAATGGCAGAGAAATATAAGATGGTTTCTGTCAGGTATATTTGGTTCATGTTATCTACCCATCAGATTTTTCAATCAGATATGCCAAGGACATTAAACATTTGGAAATTGAATTATTTGGAGTAAGATGTATTGGTGATTCATTTGGTATCGTTACTTACCAGGAGCTAGCAGCTGAAGATTTATTTCAGACCTTTATAAGGACTGTATCTTCAATATAAATGTAGTTAACAATATTTGAAATCTAGAGGTTTATAGTTAACCAGCTGTGGAAATAAAACCTGGATGTAAGATTCTCATTATGACGACAATGGAAAAAAGAGCAAGTTTGGTCCTCTGGGATAATTTAACACAATTGTTCAAGAAGACTTATGGGTGTGACTGTTAAGTAGATGCCCAGACACCCTGAGAACAGCTGCTTGGCTGGCTGGCCAATATGAGACAAGGAGAAAATATGTTAATAAGGAATGGAAAAGGAACAATCATTTGAATTTTTTAAAATGAAAATCCAAAACTGAAACTCATGTGGATAGTCACGTGTTGACAGACCATGACTTTCTATAGTTTAAATTTTTTCTTCCAAAACGATCAGATGGAAATGAGCTGAGCAACTTATGAGAAGATATAGTTGCAGTTTTCTAGAGGTATAGTATCTCTCTCCATTTAAGAATTCTCAGGATAGTAATACATTTTGTAGCCATCTAGTTTACAGTTCTAACTTGTTACTTACATTTTTTAAAAGTAACCTTGGGTTATGAGATATGGACTTTCTACTTTTGAAAACCTAGTTCAGGTGGGGCAGCACATGGAATGCAAAGATTAGAGAAAGCCATAAATGGAGATACTTGTAGCTACATTATTATTTAGTTTTAGATGGAAGCTAGAGAGAGTATGGGATGAAAGCAGAGTGACCTTGTCCTGCAAAAGTAGGTGTTTGTTTAGATCTCGATGCTGAAGTTTCCTAATGTGCTGACCAAGCTAGCCAATCACTATTTTTAATTAAAATAATGAAAATACGGGTTTTAACAAAAATAAATAAGATGGAAATGGAAGTTGATGGACCAAGAGTCTGATGAGCTGAAAAACTGAACTCCATAAAACTTTGAATGTCATCTTTATCTTCCAACTGGGAGAGCTATCACCTGGGCATGTTTCAAATCCCACTAAAGTCAATGGAAGGACTATACCGTCATAGCAAAGGAGGAGTAATATGTGGATAACTGGATTTATAGAGACTTCTGAACATAAACAGATGGAAAATAGCTTTAAGACAGGCAAAACAAGGAAATCACAGACAGCTTTATACTTTAGCTGCTAGCGAAATTAGAAAAACAACAACCTAAAATGAAATAATTCTGTTGAGTAGCTGTGATGAAGTCCCACAGGGATCATGCCCTTGAACCACTGAAGTGCAGCCAGTCAGGACTCTAGTGCTTCGGAGTCTGCTCAAAACACCAGTGCCGCAGCCTCCTGACTCTGGCCCCGCAGTGTTCAGCACTCCTGCTCCACCTGGAACTCCCCCTGCGGAACCCCCCCTTGGATGGGTCCCGGGGAGATCCTCCACACCTAAAAGGCCATGCACCCTGCCTTGCAGTCAGAAGCGATTCACAGCCAGTATGAAAGTCAGAAGGGTTTATTAGTTCTCAGGTTCACAGTGTAGAAAGACTTTGGTAGCTATCAGCCTCAACTAGGAGTTACAGCAGCAACCACCTGGAGAGCCCCATTCTCAGAGATCCCTCCCCATCGGGCCCCCATGGGAGACTGCCCTCTTTCCCCCAGCCACCCTCAGACCCGCCCCCTAGCCCCTCCCAGTCCTTTGTCTCCTTCCCAGGCAAGCTGGCCACTCCTTCTGGTCTTCACCTGCCACAACTTGTTCCAGCTGGCTGACTCAGGAGGACAAATGGGTCTGGCCAGCAGACATGTGGCTTGGGAAGGCCCTTCTGCCCTCCGGTGGCCTCTGCAATGATTACACACCCAAGTCCCATCACCAAAACACACAAGAAACATGTGGGGAGGGGGGGGAATTGAGGCACACATACCGCACTCAGAGAAACCCCCAAAATACCTCCACTTTGTCACAGTAGCATCTCTAAAAAAGTAGATGATGAAAATACACCAGGGGCCAACCTACTACCCTATGAAAAGCAGGAAAACTAGAAGATGACAGAAGAGCGTTCAGAGAGAAAATGTCTATAAAAGATGCAACACTTTGCAGGCAGTAATGTAGTAGTGAGGTGCAGTAGAAGGGAGTGAGATTTACTACCAGATTGTGGTTTCTCTGTGAATGCAGGAAGCAATTGCTGTCACTGGCACATAAACATCCCAATTTGCAGGACACCCAGTAGCAGGAAAAACTACTAGCAGGACATTGCCAAATTTATATTGACCAGGCATTGTTCAGCATGTGGTTAATTATTGCTGTACTTGTGAGTGCTGCCAAAGAGTAGGAAAGAGGGGTGTGAGAAATGCATGCTTAGTGCCTCTGTATGCTATATGATCCATTTACTAGGATAATCAGGGACCATTTAATTTAAAAGGGTAGCTAGGACCACAGTGAGAACATGCAATTCCTGATGATACAAAGAAAGATGTATATTTTGACAGTAAAGTGGGCTTCATCTGCACACATTTTACCATAACAATGAGCCACAAACTCTCTTCTTGGTTATAGGGACGGAACCCAGCCATTCATTTTAATAGGATTAAACTCATACAACAGAGTGGAGAATGGGGTCCTACATTATTAATCAGTTTGTGGGAAAAGCACAGAGTTAGGCATTGCAGATTCTCACTGTGTTATACTAATGGGAATAGATAAGCAGTAAGGTTTAAAAGAATATTAATAGTTATAAATGTACAATTGAAGACAAACATCTCAAAAATTTAGATAAACCTGAGTATGTGTTATTCCACTTAGAAAATGTTGATGTTAATATTTTTAAGTGAATAAACAATAGGGATGCTGAATGTCACTGAACTGTACTCATGTGGGACCGAACCTAAGTTAGCAATGTGATTGCTTTCTCAATATGATTGTTTGCTCATTGACTACATCATAGAAAATGTGATAAGCTTTCATGACAAAACATCATTATAGGAGATAACACATAGGCCTATGTTTCATAAACTTCTAACTAGTTTCTTGGTGCAAATTCTAGTTGTTTATTTTCAACAGCAAATCTCTCCTTGTTCTAGGTTCCATGAATCTGACAGACCTCCTCTCTGTTAAATCACAACAGTTAAGACCAGCTCGGAAGGCTCAGATGAGTGTCTATAGATTTGTATTCCTGGAGGCTGCATTTTTAGTGGAGAGCCCTTGACTCTGACATTTGCTCCCTTCCCTCACTTTGTCCAACAGACCCAAGTTGCTGACACATGCTGGAAAACTCTCTATTTACCTACTATGTTTAAATAGTTCTAGTTGTAGTTCTAGTTCTAGTTCTAGTTGTAATAGTTGTAGTATGATAGCACATAGTACACCCAATGAAAGCACTAGGCACTAGACAAAATGCTAGGCATTATACAAACATATCCCCGATATGAAGATCTTACAGCCTAAGATGACAAGTGAAACATAAAGGGTAGGAGGAAAGAGATACATTCAAATACATACAATTTTTACATGATTTGCACTTATTATTATGAATAAAGAATCAGCTAATCCCATCTGCCTGTCTAGACATAATGAATTAGCTGATTCTTATACACATCATGGGAGAGTTGGGTCTTACAGGGAGACACTATTGATCTTCATGATCAGCTCCTGGGGGGTCTTCCACACACAAAGAGCAGCATGGAAAAAGATACAAGTGATGTTTGTGGGAGAAGATGACAATCATACAATACTGATACAATATCATTGGTAGAGGAGAGTTGGCAAGAGGCAATAATGGCAAGTGACAAGATTGGACAGAGGAGAGTTAGGAAGAACCTTCAAGTGAAGACAAGAAGCTTGAACTTGACTTGGGAAAACAAGTGGAACCTGTGAAGGGATTCAAATAGAGGTGTGATGCGGTCAGAGCAACAGACATGGAAAATATTAGCAACAGTATTTTGCACAGGCCTGTGGGGAGAGATGTATAGATTAGGTAAATTGGAAAGGAAGGGGTTTACAGTAATTGGTTATGAGTGGTCAAGCTTGGAAGAAATGTTCAGGCTCCCCGGCAACCTGAGAATGCAAAGAATGCAAAAGTTCCTGCACCTGTACTGCCTCAATCTGCTGTATTCCCCTGCATTAATGACAACCTCTCTCTCATTGACTGTTTAAATAATCTGTCATTTTAAAATTGATCTTTAATTTTAAAAGTTAGTATCGAACATGGGTTAAATAACTATTTTATCATATACAGTAGTAAATTACATGAAAAATAAATTGTTCAATATACAAAATAAGCAATGATTTATTTTAATTGAGGCAATTATTCACTGGATTCCAGATGTTAAAGAAGTTTATTTTATTATACTTGGAACCATAACTCCTTCCCATTTGTATGTCATAAGAATGGAATGTATCTGATTATCAAATTTCAACTCAGATGAACCACAATGCTGTAAAGTTATTCTAGTAGCGGTTATCAAACTGGTTTAGCTTTTCCTTCCATTCCCTTTAGGGTCCAATTCATTAGTTAAGGATACGTTTTTAGACCCTCAATTCTTTAGCCTTTACCAGCACAAAACAAAGAAATTCAGTAGATATTTAAGACTCCTAAAAGGAAAGCACAAGCTCACATATTTATGTCTGAGTCACACTGTGAAAACAAAAAACATCACAAATACCATTTCTTAGGCCCTGAGACTGTAAACACTTATACATGGGCTTAACTTTAAACACATGAGTAGTCCCTCTGGGTATGACTACACTGCAATTAAACACCCATGGCTGGCCCATGACAGCTGACTCAGGCTCATGGAGCTTGGGCTATAGGGCTATTTAATTGTGTTGTAGACATTCATACTGGGACTGGAGCCTGACCTCTGGGACCCTTTGGAGGTGGGGGTGTGTGGAGAGTTTCAGAGACTGGGGTCCAGCGCAAGCTGGAATGTTTACACTGTCATTAAACAGCCTCATAGCCCAACCCCCATGAGCCCAAGTTGGCTGACATAGGTTAGCTGTGGGTGCTTAATTGCAGTGTAGAAACACCCACTGAGGCTTTATATTGCAGCAGTTTAAGCCCTAAGAAAGGGGTAACAGCAGCAGGGAAAGGAGAGGAATGGATTTATGTGAATTATTTGTGTTTCTGCATGTGTGCAGAGAGCAAAACAAGGGAATTTGTGGACATTTCTAGCTAAACATCCAAAATCAGAGTGTGGCAATTACTAAGCATGCTAAGTAGTTTTCTTTCGGTCATAAGAAAACCACCATTCTGGGCAGGCATCTTACTGATCCCCGCCCTGAGAACTGAACCAATCACAGGTTGGTGAGAACAGGAAAGTTTATGATTACAGGAGCTACTGAGAACTCTAAAGACTCAGCAGAAGAACAGTAATGCAAACACCAGAAGAAATTATTGCTGTTGGGCTTGATCTCAAAACCTGTAACACTGCGGCTACAGACGAGTGTTATTGCAACTTTTACCTAGTACAGAAGTGCTCAGAATAACATATGCTCAATCACAGCATATTTTAATAAAATATTTTGTTTTTAAATATAGTTAATTACTAGAAAGGAGAAAACTTGTCAATCTAATCTAGAATCCTGTTTTAGAGGTGTAGACAATACTGGACAAAGATGTAAATCTCCCACATGGCACCTGTTTTTGCAATTCCATATTATAGGGGGAAAATTCTTCCTAACCGCAGCTAAGTGCAGATGCTACTGCTGGTTCAAATTCTGAAACTTTTTCAGCGAGGATAGATGCTTGTACCCATACAGAGCCCTACCAAAGCCAGAAGGACATCTTGAGGGCACAGGAGTCCACCCTATGCAGAACAAGTTGCAGGATCAGGGCCTTTGTCTAATGTACAGTTCCTATTACTATTTGCATCAACAACAGCCAGCATCAGTGAGTTGAACTGAATACTTCCTCAGCTTATTAGTGAAAAAGTACACAAGAACAACTTTATCATCATTTTCTACACACCTCTATCTTATTTTCCCTTACCCTTATACTTTCTACCACTTGCCCCAAACCTTGTTTTCTTTTGCCAGTAGACATTATTTTTTGGATAAAATTGAGCTCATCCTTTCTTTATACGCTCTTCCTTCCCCAAGAGATTTTCCAGTGCATAACATCACCCATGCAACTTTATAGTTCATTATTTCATTCAATCATTGAAATGCTTTGTTTCCCCATGTATGGAATTGTGAGCTTTTCTGAAAAGCCTGATGAACAGGCTCTGTAATTTAATCTTCCATGTAACGTAAATATAAAATAAGACATGAAAGTCTATGGTATTTGTCAAGTTTCACTCCAGAACCATTTACATCATTTCATAATCCCAGCTGAAAAGTTCATGTTCTGGCAAGAATGACAAATTTCCTGACTGCCAAGATGGGCGAGGTAATATCTTTTAATAATAATAAAAGATATTACCTCACCATCTTGGCGTACTAATATCCTGGGACCAACGTGGCTACAACAACATGGTACCTAACACATTTCTTGACTGTCCCTCTGGCATGTCTGCTAGCAAAATGAGAAGCTACAAAAGTTACACATTCTGTAGCAGTTATTTGCTTTTATTTAGAAAAAAAGAAATATATAAAGGGTTCAACGATTTCTATACCACAAAAAAAAAATCTTTGTTCACTTAAGATATTATCCTTTCTTACAACAGCTCCACCCCTGGAAACTGTTACCAATGAAACAGAAAAAACATGGTTCTGTTATAACTGTTGTTCTTCAAGATGTTCTACTTTAGGTGTCTGCAAATCAATGAACCAAAGTTACAGAACTTTTCCCAAAGTGGTACACATCAGGGCAGCTCAAGTGCCCTCCGTATGCTCATGCAGCTAGCTGACAGTGTAAAGAGGAGGAGCTGCCTGGACCTTCCTCAGTTTCTTCACACCAAATACCAGTATTGCAATGATTCTGGTGTGGCGGGGAAGAGGGTGGGTTGTGGAATGGACATGTGCAACACATCTCAAAGAACAATAGTTACAGAACATATATGCAACTGTTTTTTCTTCAAATGATTGCACATGTCTATTTCACTTTAGGTGATTCCCAAGCAGTTTCAGGAGGAGGAGGGTATCAGAGTCTAACTAAACAAGGACTTTAGTACTACTCTCCAAAATTTAGCATCAACCCTGGAGACAGCTTAATGAGTGGTAAAGTTATGAACCAAAGACCAAATGATGCCCCAACAATATCACTGATGGCAAAATGATCCAGGAAAGTCACCAATGCAGCTTTAACTCTTGTAGTGTGTGCTAAGACTCTTTGAGGTAGAGGAATGTTACCAGTGTTGTAGCAGAGATGAAAGCAGCCTCCATGAGACTATGTCGAAGCTGAACTTCCCTCAGCTTTTTAGTACGGTTCTTAAACTCTGCAAATAGGGCACTTATGCCTAACAGATCCCTCACCCAGACACTTTAAGCAGCTGCAGTGGGGACTACTGACTGGCATTGACTTACTACAGCCAGAACAGCACGTGAAGTCTTGAGACTTTGGTATGCCCTGGTATTGAACCAAAGCTCAACGGAAACAAAGAAAAATAAGCTGAACAGAAACTCATAACAAGTACCACACTATCTTAACTAAAACAAGAACTTTTGACTAAATATTTACATTAAAACCATCTAGAAGAGTTTTCTAAGGTACAGAGGGAAAGTGTGAGAAACTCTTATGATTGCTCCAACTACTGACCACAGGTAGCAAAAGGAATTGGGAGTGGGGATCGGTGAAGTTCTTCCCCTTTATACTCTTGGCTAGCAGCACGAACATGCGTCAGGCCCATGTACCACCCCAATGGGTATTGTGCTGGGAAAAGTTCTCTAGGTTCAGTACACTGTCACACAGACACCGAAAGTGGAATTGGCGTGTGCAAGCACTCAAAAAATTGTTATTCAAACATTTTATTCAAGTTATCTTCTGCCCAGCATAATTTTAGTTTATAATGATACCACATGCAGAACTTATATCAAAGAAAGAGAGAGCCATAAATATAAAGGAAATGTTTTCTCCTCCTTTATAACAAAGAATCAGAGTACTTCAGGATCGGTTTTCATTTTGCAGGCTGCTAGCTAAAGATGATGGGGAAGAACTGTTGCTAAAACAGGGTATGGTGAGCATACATCCCTTGCAGCTGGCAGGGAAATAAACAGTAAAATTTACATTTAAACATTTTTAAAAGGAAGTTATTTGTATTGCTCACTACAATACTGAGTGAGAACATAATTTCACTGGTAAGCCTCAAGCATTACTATTCTAAATAAGAGTAGGAAAAATACTGTAATACAAGTTCGTCTTGTAAGATATTATTCTTGCTTAACTAATGGGCTGTGACTATGCCAAATCTAGTTAGCTATGCTTCCTGCACTGTTTCTGTAACTAGATTGATAGTCATTCGGCTTAACTTCTATTTTGCTGATTCTAAATAAAACTTGCTTTATTCAAGAAACCTGGATTGGATTTAGTGGTTGTTACAGAGTGGACAAATACAGAGAGGTGCTCCAGAGAAAATGAAACTCTCAAGAGGAGACCAAAGGAACGGTCAGAGCACTGGGCCAAAGACAAGAGAACTATAGGGCCTCTCTCAAAAAGGTGCTGCAAGAATATTGGGTATGATCACTGTGGGAATGGGGAGAGCCTCAAGACCTATGGGAAGTTATTCCTGCTTAAATTTCCCCCCCTCAAAAGAAACAGAAAAGGAAGAGTGTAGCAAGGGGGCGTGGCCTCCCTTCGAGACAGACACGGAGGAATGGCCACTCAGCCTTGGGAGGGCAGAGCAAGAGATGCCATGCTCGTCACGCCGGAAGCAGAAAGGTGGGGCTCAGACTGGAAGAAGAAGTATAAAAGGCAGGCCTTCCAACTCAGTTGGGCACGAGTGGCAACAGGACAAGGACATCTCCCCCTGGGTGCTGGGACCTGATCCTGATCACTGCCCTGAGGAGAAGCTGTCGGGGTTGTCTACTGGCAGGAGCCCCAAGGACCTGCTAAAACTGCCTGAGCCCAGTGAACCAGAGGAACTACTGGGGCCCTGTGACCTAGAGGAGCTGCCATCTGCCGGAGACCCCAAGGAATTTTCAGACTTGCCACCAGACGATCACGAGGGACTGGTGGGACTGCCACTAACCACATACCCCAGGGAAGCTGACGACGACCCTTGGCTACAGGTACCCGGGCACATGGGAGGCGGAAGTAGCCCAGGGGCAGCCGACTTAGGTCCGGCTGGGCTCACACTTGAGCCAGTGTCAGTGCATTGCAGCTGAAGCCCTGCTGACCCAGTGAGAGAACCCTCTGCCACTGATAGGGCCCTGGGCTGGGGCACAGTGAAGTCAGATGGGCCTGCGTTTCCCTTCCCCCCTATCACCACCCCTGGAGTGGTTGCCTCCATCTGGCCTGTGAAGCCTCAGAGAGCCATAGACCCAAGGGCGATAGTCTGCTTGCTTGTCCTGCCTAGGGATGATAGACTGCTTGTTTGCTCTGCCCGAACTCAGGCTAGAGGCTGCTGTGCCTGCCCCACCCTGCCTGAGGGCCGGGGGCCTATAGACCGTTTGCTCACCTGGACTCAGACTAGAGACTGCTTAGCGTGCCCTGCCCCGCCGGAGACGGGCTTGATTGTGGCTCGCCTAGAGACAGCTTGGTCTGCCTCACCTGTCGAGGGCTGGGGCTGCAGACTGTGAAGCGCTAATCCCCTGAATAGAGTTTGTCCACACAGGTGTGACCGCAAGGGGGCGTGGCCTCCCTCCAAGACAGACAGGGAGGGACAGGCCACATCTTCTACAAAGAGAATAAACTTGATAACAGTGGAGATTATAAATTCCTTAAGACAACAAATATGTACTTAACTACAGGTGTGTATATGTGCAATACAGCAGTGTGTATCTGGAATTACAGACATTTTCGACTGTTTCTCAGGATGCAGTTTTCAAATGAACATTTAAAATTGAAAGCAATGTTTTTCCTAAATATGCAAAAGTATTAGCTGTCAATAAAGATTATGTCCACATGAGATAATAGTTTCAACTTCAGCTGTTTTTGTTGTGGCCCTGCTATAAAAATTATGTTTAGAATTGTTGTTTTTAAACAGTTGTAAGTTTCCTCTCATAACCCAAAAAGGCTGACAAGATTTTGCCGAAACTTGAAATAAAATCACCTTTTCGCAGGGACCAGCCATGGAAAATTTAACTAAAAGTTATGTTTCGGAAAGTTATAAGTGTGGAAACAGATTTATAATGGAAACTGTTTTACAACTTTACCTATAGAAAGTGCTGCCAACGATTGCTATGAGTAAATTTTTCACTCTATCAAACAGTGACTGACTGCTGTCCCAAGGGGGCTGTGCAGTGCTGTAAAGATTTGAAAACCATAGCTGGCTTTCAAAACTGTCACACTGTAGAGCAGATAATCACAGCTCATCATATTTCCTACATGAAATGTTAGGGATGTTACACCTCTTATCTTTTCTATCAAGTTCACTCAAAACTCTTCTTTGGAGACTATCATGGAGTGCAAGCCTAAGAAAACTTTTAGCAGATCACCATCATGCAATAAAGTTTAATTAAAGCGCATATGAGAATACTTAAGAGTTTGATACTGTATACAGTTATTTGTGCAAGCAAATTTTACTCACAAAAGCAGTCCCATTGAAATCAATGTGCAAAAATGTTGCAGGCTCAGGCCCCACATTGTATAGTTTTATAAATCTATACCTATCAAGTGACATGGATGCAAAACAGATTGGTAATACATCTCAGCCCTCACATCACAAGTGATATTTAATTTTGCTTTTTAAGCTCACTTCACACTATCTCTTCAGGAAAGCTTATGGTGCACTGTTCTGTGAATACATTAAAACTGGATCATTGTAAGAAGTATGAAAATATCAATCCATAAGATGACTTACCGCTAGGAAAGCAGAGATCAGAGACCTTAAACTACCATGTTAAATCAATTAAAGATATGCTTTTCTTACTTAACTCTTTTTTAAAATACTCCACAGCACAGTAGTAAAACCCAACACTGCCATTTTAACTCCTATCCTTCCAATATTTGTTCCTGCACTGAAAAACACTTAGTGACTCATGAGGTGAATATAAAGGATTAATGAAGCCAAAGCAGCTCCCAATTCTCTGTCACACACCTTGTTTCTGGTATAAATAAGGCTAGTACTAAACAGCCACAGGAAAATGTGTGTTTAGATGTCTAGAAAATGTAATCCTCAATTTGACAGTTAAATAAAATGAAACTTAAGTTAAACTTTTTTTAAAAGAATATAAGTTAATGGAAGTATTCTTTGCTTTTCACTCCTTTTTATGCTGTGTAGTTAATATTTTATTCAAATTTTGTATGCAAGTTTCAATTTCTTGAGCATGACAGACTAATAGCACTGGCTTCTTGTAGGCTTACATGGGCAGGAACTTTGCATATGGCTCGTGTCCATCTCTGCCAGCACATCTCAAATACAAATGATCTTGATTCTGTCTTTCAGCAAAAATTATCAGTGATGCTGATTTGTGCCAATTTTTGCAGATGTTTTCTGCATTCATGTGCATTCATGATACCAAATCTTTGCTTATGACTGAAAGCAGAATTTGAACCCAAGAGTCCAGTGCTGAACGGTTCACATGCTAAGGGCCAATCTTGTACTTCTGATGTTAATGAGAATTTTGCCATTTACTTCACTGGAATATGGGTAAGACAACCTCCCTGAGCCCAATCCAATGCCCATTAAAATAAAAGAGAGGACTCCTATTAATTTCAAAATGGGAGCTGCATGTAGTTTCACAGTTCCAACATAAATACACAGACAGTATTCCATCTTGGTCCCTATTGAGGTCTAGTTTGTACTCCATTTATACAAATAAAAGAATTTGAGATGTGATAGAATACTCTGGAGAATATAGAACAAAAATTTCTGGGCAGTGTGTCATTCCCATACACAGCACATATTTACTGTATACAATAAACAGCCAGTTCATCCCATTCTGTTTTCTAGAATAACTCTTATATAAACAATATAATTAGAAGAAATCAAGAGTAATTTTCACTGACATTATTGAGTTTTGAACACTTCCAAACTTTTGCATATGGGAAAGAACAAATATTACTAACTATGAATCTAACACAAAATAATTACATACAAAGCAGCAAAACATAACTGCATTTTATTCCACAGGAACATGTTACTTTGGGTAAGTAATCTATTTTTTGTTTTTGTTTTTAAGAATGTTCATACAAAATGTTTTAAACTACTAATTCAAATAGGATCTATTTTCTCATGGCTCCCAAATTTTGAACTGGAGTCCAAAACCAACGTTTTATTCTGGGCATGTTCCATGTTTGTATGTTCCTTCATTTGGATGTCCTGTCAGAGATCACTAATACCCTGATTCCCAGATCAGATTTTAATTTAAAGACAAAAAGAAAAAATAGAATTTGTAAATATATTTAATAGAGTCACAGCTTTTATTAGGAGTGAGCAGTTTAAAAAAAATCTAGAGTGAATGGTAGAGAACCCAAGAGGAAACAATTTTTTTAATATAGCAACTTTCTCCTGCTCTCCCTGCTTGGAGGCTGTACAATAATACAATAAAAATATAAGAACTAAGAATGGCCATACTGGATCAGACCATTGGTCCATTTAGCCCAGTATTCAATCTCTGACAGTGGCCAGTGCCAGATGCTTCAGAGGAAATGAAAAGAACGGTACAATTATCAAGTGATCTATCTAAAATCATATAGTCCCAGTTTCTGGCAGTGAGAGGTTTAGGGACACCCAGAGCATGGGGTTGTGTCCCTAACCATCTTGGCTAACAGACATTCAGAGAATCATAGAATATTAGGGTTGGAAGGAACCTCAGGAGGTCATCTAGTCCAACCCCTGCTCAAAGCCAGACCGACCCCAACAAAATCATCTCAGCCAGGGCTCTGTCAAGCCACAGCTTAAAAACCTCTAAGGATGGAAGTTCCACCACCGCCCCAGATAACCTATTCCAGTGCTCCACCACCCTCCTAGTGAAAAAGTTTTTCCTAATATCCAAACTACACCTCTCCCATTGCAACTTGAGACCATTGCTCCCTGTCCTGTCATCTGCCACTACTGAGAACAGCCTAGCTCCATCTTCCCTGGAACCCCCCTTCAGGTAGCTGAAGGCTGCTATCAAATCCCCACTCATTAATGTAATGATCTTACCCAATTCTTTTTTGAACCCAGTTATACTTTAACCTTCACAACATCCCATGGCAATGAGTTCCACAGGTTAACTATGCACTGTGTGAACAAGCATTTCCTTATATTTGTTATAAACCTGCTACCTATTAGTTTCATTGGGTAACCCCTGGTTCTTGTGTCATCTGAAGGGGAAATAACACTTCCCTATTGGCTTTCCTGATTTTCTAGATCTTTATCATATCCGCTCTTAGCTATCTCTTTTCTAAACTGAAGAGTTCCAGTCTTTTTAATTTTCCCCATGGAAGCTGTTCCATACCGCAATCATTTTTGTTGTCCTTCTCTGTATTTTTTTCCAATTCTAATAAATTGTAATGGGGTTCTCTCACAGCAAGAGCACCTCCTTCTGGCCAAGTGTTACATAGTGGCTTTCTTCCCATATGGCACTTACATGACTTACTGTAATGTTTTGGGAATCACCCAGACCAGTGTGTCTAAGATGGGACCAGAGGGGAGGTGACTGTAGTATTTGTTGCCTATATACACACACTAAAACAATGAACTGAAGAGAAAGATTTACATACTTTAGGCAGGTCAGTGTTTTGGCCTATTAACCTGGACTTTGGCTTGGTCTACACTTACCCCGGTAATTTGGCAGCAGTTGATGGGAGTTACGCAAACTACGCAGAAAAATTGCGTAACTCCTGTCGACTGCTGTGCTTCTCTTCTGCGCGCCATCGGGAACCATGTTCCCGTTGATGCAGCGCTACGCCACTTGCGGGGGTGGATTAACAGCGTCGACTGCTGGATCAACTGAGCGGGTCTTCACTGACCACTCAGTCGATCCAAATAAGTCGATCTGATGGCGGCGACTTTGCTGCCATCAGTGTAGACATAGCCTTTGACAAAAATTGCTTGAAAGATTTTTTAAAAAGAACAAAGTCCTGTTTGGTATCTTGAGAGAACTACCAATACTGGTTGCCTAAGAGAGCTTTTTATTATTATTATTATTAGTACCTCAATAATATATAGAGGCCCCAAACAGGAATAAGGACTCTAACCTGCTATATGCTATACAGGCACAGTAAAAAAAACAAGTAATTGCCTCAAAGAGCTCACAGTCTAGGTTATTACAAGGCACAACGGATGAATGAGACAAATAGGGGAAATGAAATAACAGTAAAGCAAACACAGAATCATAGAATCATAGAATATTAGAGTTGGAAGGGACCTCAGGAGGTCATCTAGTCCAACCCCCTGCTCAAAGTTAGGTTTATGCTTTAGTTAAATGAGTAACCCAATGGCTTGTGCTAAATGCAATAAAACAATACAGATTTCTTGTTCATAAACAGAGAGTTTCAAGCTGACACCATTATTAGACTAATTTGATAACACATACACAAAATAACTTCTGAATCTATGATGTACAGTACAAGCCAGAAGGTAAATTACCTTCCTTCAGCCAGCTCTAACTCAGCAATCCAGGGATGTTTAGCCAATAAAGCTCAGGATTATACATCATAACAGAAGGGATAAGATTTGAAATAAAGACAAGTTAACTTACAGCCCAGGTTTTCGTCAGCCTGAAAATAGGTGCACTTTGCAATGCTGATACCACAGCCATGAGGGAATGAAGATTGTTCAGTTCTAGAAGTTTCTGAAAAAACACCAATATGGAACAAATTTTTGTATGCTGGAAGGAAAAATTAATTAACCTTTTCTCATAGCTGTTTAGAGCCACCACAGTGAATA
Source organism: Emydura macquarii macquarii (assembly GCF_026122565.2). Taxonomy (NCBI): domain Eukaryota; kingdom Metazoa; phylum Chordata; order Testudines; family Chelidae; genus Emydura; species Emydura macquarii. The sequence continues at coordinate 523,981 of NW_027130828.1, forward strand.
AGTAGAGATGCCATTCCTCAAAATAAAAGCAACGGGCATGAAATGGCATCTAACTTGGGAAATTCTATTAATCTGGATGACATTTTACTATTTAAAAATGTTGCAGATATTCCAGGCTTGCCCCAAAGTTGTTGCAAATTGAAGGCTCATTTAGATGTACCTCCTATGTTCAGACAACTAATTTGGGTACGTGGTTTTGCAAGGTTCTCTCTTTGGGAGTTGAAAAGATGAAATAATTTTAAAGTGTAACTCTGGCGTTATTCTTGAAAACAAGTTCTAACTATATGATACTATACTATATATATGGAAACATATATATTTAATTGGGCCAAAAGATTCAATGTTGACCTCCAGTGGTTACCAAAGATGTTGAATGAAGGAGTCTAGAATTAATAAAGTGATTTTTTGTTAAAATAATGTTGTAATCTCTTTTTTAAAAAGACAATACTTTTTCTCCCCAACATGTTTAACAATACAGCCTGTGGTCACAATCGCCCACCGCACACTCCTTGCTTTAAAAATCACCAAAACAACTGAGAACATCTGAACATAAGAAAGGACATACCGGGTCAGACCAATGTTCCATCTACCCCAGTATCCTGATTTCTGACAGTGGTCAGTGCCAGAAGCTTCAGAGGGTATGAACCAGTGTTTCCCAAATTATGGGTCACAACCCCAAATGAAGTTGTGCCATCAGCAGATGGGGTTGCGGTGATCTCTAATGTGCAGAGGACACCATTTTACTTCGCAGAGCGTGACTTTGTGCCTATGGTGCCTGCGACAACACAATGCATGGAGGATGCCATTTGGTTTTCAAAATGGCATCCTCCATGCTGTCTGGGGTTGCGGAAGGAAGTAATTCACTAAAATAGGGTCATTCTGGCAAGAAGTTTGGGAACTGCTGGTATGAACAGAACAGGGCAATTATCAAGTGATCCATCCCCAGTCATTCAGTCTCAGCTTTTGACAGTCAGAAGTTTAGGGACACCCAGAATATGGGGTTGAATCCTTGACTATCTTGTCTAATAGCAATTGATGGAACTATTCTCCATGAACGTATCTAATTGTTTTTTAACCCAGTTATACTTTTGGCCTTCACAACATCCCTTGGCAACAAGTTCCACGGGTTGACTATATGTTGCGCAAACGAGTGGAAGCAATGCTGTCTTATATACAACTCCTAATATATATGGGTAGTGCACTAAAATGATATTCCAGTAGCCAGGCCATCATCACAGAATTACAGATATGCAGGACTGGAAAGGATCTTGAGAGGTAGTCCATTCCTCTAAGCAGAGACAATATACCTGGATAGTGGGGCTGTCAATTAATCACAGTTAATGCATGCAATTGACTCAAAACAAAATTAATGGTTTTTTTTAACGAGCATTAATTACACACCTCTGGAGATAGGACTTGGTTGCAGCCATACAGCAGGGAGGCACCGGCTGTGGCACCATCCCCTCCCACTGGACAGGGCTGGCCTTAAGAGTAGGTGATGGGGGCCACCGCCCAGGATGTTGTGCTCAGAGGGGCGCCACTGCGTGCCTCCAGGGGAGGGCGCTTCCTCCTACGGCCCTGCTCCACTGCAGCCCCTGCCACCTCTCCCCTCCCCGTGGAGCCACACCGGCCACACTGCTCCAGACCAGGAGTCTTCCTCTCATCTGCTGCACAGAGCGGGGAAGGGCAGAGGGGGCTGATATTAAGGTGTCCCCCTCCACCCGCCCATGTACCAGTCACTGCTGAGCTGGGGTCAGGGAACAGAGGGTGCCTGTCTGCTGCCGGTTCAGGAGTGAGTGTTGCCAACAGCAGCTGCTACTGGCTGAAAAAGCATTCAGTCTCCTGAGCGCTCTGCTTAAAGAAACAGTGCGCTACACACACTCTCTCACACACACTCCCCCCAAACTAAAATCTAAAATGGTGCTCCTGGTGAGCCAGGAGTGACCAAAGGGCTGCAGGATAGCTGTGGACTCCAGCAAGAATCCAAAATATTTAAATAAATGGTATTCTATTATTGTTTAATAGTGTGATTAATTGTGATTTTTAAAAATCATTTGACAGCCCTTCTTGATAGTATATCACGATAGTATATCATGAACCTATTAACTGATAATCTGTGCTCTCATCTTGAAAACCCAAAATTCAGTTCTCAGTCTCTCATTCCCTGGACTAGGAGAGAGAGTAGCTATGACAGCAGGACTCTAGAGGACTGTATAAATGAAGCTGTGGACAGCTCTTTAGGGATATGGACTGGAGGACCACTCGTCCAAATTTAATATCATCTCTACATTGTTGAGCAATTGTGTAGTGAGAAGCGAACATGTGACAGGATGACCAGGTTACTGCTTTGCAAATGCTTAATATGGGCACACTGAGCCAGAAATGCTGCAGAAGTCACTTGGGATCAGACAGAAGAACGGGAAGGCGAGATGGGGACTCCTGTGCATACAATGTGAGGATTGCATCACCATTCTAGGTCTCTAAAACTGAGAGGGGGAACGAGACTACCATGTCTATGTTGCCACAAGCTGAGTGGTAAACTGAGGCTAGCCATGCTTGCAGAAGCCTGAGACATAACCTTGCACACCAAATGACATAGGTGCAAGCCTCCATATGGCCCAGCAACTTTAGGCAATTCCAGGAGGTGGTCTGAGAGTAATGCTTCAAGTCCTCCATTATGCCACAAAGGGCCAGGAAACAAGCCTCCGGGAGGGATGCTCTGGCCTGCCCTGAGTCCAACACTGCTCTGAAAAATTCTACCCTCTGGGCAGGCATAAGCGTCAATTTCTGCTCAATCATAAGGCCCAACCTGTTGAAGGTAGCCCTTATCAGACTCACATCTGCCTCCATCTGCGCCCTAGTGCGTCCCTTGACCAACTAGTCATCAAGGTAACAGTATACTTGTATTCCTTTCTTTATCAGAAAGGCAGTAACTACTGACCTATATTTGATGAATACCTGGCAGGCCGCAGATAGTACAAAGGGCAGGACCGTGAACTAGTAGTGGGCCTGACTGACGACAAAATGGAGAAACCTCCTGTGGCCCGGGTAGATAGCCACATAGAAGTATGCGTCCTTTACGTTGAGGGCAGCATACCCATTGCCCGAATCCAGAGAGGGGATGATGGAGGCCAGGGAGATCATGTGGAATCTCAGTTTCTTCATGAATCTGCTGAGGTTTCACAGGTGGAGGATGGGACGAAGACCTCGCTTGACTTTCAGGAGTAGGAAATAGCAGGAGTAAAATTCCTTTCCCCTTAGTTCCTGAGGCATTTCTTCCACCACTCCTACTTTCAAAAGCACTTGCACCGCCTGTTGAAGTAGTTGCTCATGAAAGGGGTCCCTGAAGAGGGACCTGACGGTGGAAGGTGGCTGAGATGAAAATTGGAGCAAATATCAGTCTCATCATGCAAAGAACCCATCGATATGATATAATCTGCAGCCTGAGGGACTTCAGTGTGGCCCTGGAGACTTTCAAGCTACGAAGGTTGGAATCCGTTTGAGAAGAAAACAGGGTCAGAGCCTTGAATGGCAGGTCCTTGGTGGTTAGCTGGATTTCATGGGGAAGACTTGAGGTCTGGAGTCAGGAACTTTGTCTCATGGCTACTCCTGATGACATAGTCCAAGCCGCTGCGTCTAAGGCCGCCTAAAGCCGGTTCTTTGATATAGCCTTACCCTCTTTTACCTTGGCGGAGGACTCAGGTTTGGAATATGATGGTGCTGACTCCACAAATTTCTCCATGGACAGCCATGAGTTGAAAGTACATCTGCTAAGGATGGCCTGCTGGTTAGCTATACGAAGTTGGAGCCCTCCACTGGAGTACACTTTCCTCCTGAAGAGCTCCAACTTCTTGGCATCCTTAGCCTTCGGCATAGGGCCTTGTTGTCCCTGCCTCTCATGCTCGTTTGCAGCAGTGAACATGAGTGAACCTGGAAGAGGATGTGTGTAAAAATGCTCATGGTCTTTTGATGATACGAAATATTACCTTTCGACTTTTTTCACCATAGGATGCAGAGAGGCTGCAGTGTGCCACAAGATCTTTGTGGTCTCCCAGATGGTTTTTATAAGTGGTAGCACGACCCTGGAGGGTCCCTCTGGGGCTAGGATGTCAACCATCGGGTCTGTGCCCTCTGAGACCTCCTTCACCTGAAGGTCCATATTCCAAGCTATTCAACAGAGTAGCTCCTGGTGTGCCCTCCTGTCATCTGGTAACCAGTGCTGGCATTGCTCCCACCACAGCCTCATCCAAGATGAAGAGGAAGATGCTCTAACGGGTCATGCTGACGTGTCCTGCCCCTCGGCACTGGAAGAGTTGTACAGTGCCGTATCTTTAACCTTGGGAGCTGGGGTCATGGGGGAAATCTGGTGTGGTGCCAGGAACATCCTGCATGCTTGGGCAGAGTGAGATGATCTCCTGCTTCATCTTTCTGATGAGATGAAGGAGTGCGACCTGCCCGACTGGGACCCTTGGGCCTGGTGAAACACCCAAGGGATCCAGAGTGGCCACTGGGAGAGCACCTGCCAATGCAGGGACCATGGCATCGCGAGACGATGTGACACTGAACAACCCTTGTGGTGTAATTTTGTATTGTTTAATGCAAAGTGTGTAATGCTAGATGTTTTCTGAATGATCACAACATATTGAACCTTATTGTTATAGTAATATGTTTGTTGCAATGTCATATGTATGATTATGAGGCTATGTAATCGCTATGTAATGTTCCCAAAGTGTGTTTCATAGCTTGAAGCAGATTCAGGCAAAACTCTACAGAGCTGAGGAACAGTTTGTGCCTCGCTAAGGCATGCGTAAAACAAACCATCTTTTACAGGAACAACAGACTAGCTAAGCATCAATAAGGGGATATTCACTGACTATAGTATGTAGGAAGCTATACAAAAACATTGTTTGTCACCTGACCCGGGGGGGGGGGGGAGGAGGAGGTGAGGACCCAAACCGGGGCGAAGGAACAAATTAAAAAGGAGAGATTTTGCAAAGTCTCTCTGTCTTCCATCTCCATCTACAAACACCACCAAGCAACTGAAATGGTGACCCAGGAGAGAGCCTGGCTGGGAAAGAATCCAGCCAGCGTGTGGTAAGAATAATCTAAGACTAAGGCTGCTGAAAATGTTAAGCTTAGTTTAGAATGCGATTTGCTTTTGTTTCATCTTGATCAAATCTGACTTATTTTCCTCTGACTTATAATCACTTAAAACCTTTCTTAATTGATTTGTTTGTTTATTTTACCTAAAACAGTGCATTTGGTTTATGGTGTGTCAAGACTCCATTTGAACTGACAAGGCTGGTGCATATCAATTTCTCTGATAAATTGATAAACATATGAGCTTGCAGTGTGCAGCACTGAACACAGTAAAACAGCATTTCCTAGGGTTGCATCTGGGAGTTGGGGTGTTGGCTGGGGTCATACCAGGGCATAATCCCAAGAGTAGCTGGCCAGAAGCACTCACTCACTCAGTTGGGAGCAGCATGCTTGCTGTAGGCTGTGCCTGGGCTGATCCAGGAGTGGTGGTTCACACAGCAGAGCAGAGTAAGACGGGCTCCAAGAGTGAGGGATTGCAGTGACACAGCAATACACTAGTCCAGATTGCAGAGAGGAATGTCACAAGGGGTGAGCCCCCTCCACCCTCTGATGTCTACTAGAGTGACAATCCCTCCTTGATGAAATGGACTCTGCCTCAGAGTCTGAGGAGAACTGCTCGCTCCGTGGAGACCATGAGAGTGTGGTGCCAGACGATGCTGTGGATCAGTGCTGTGGGGAGCGAGACCTGGCCATGATAGCCAGCACTTAGAGGGTACTGCAGATTTCCTTGGTGCTGGTGCCTTGATACAGTCAGGGCAAGATGGAGACGGCAGGGCCATGTCCTCAATCAGCTCCCTTGCTGCTTCATACGCCTCTGGTGTGGAGATGAGCTGCAATTCCTCCTCCTGTGTCTCCCTCAGCGGGGAATCCACAGGGAGCTGGATTCAGTGAAACCCTCCTCGGGGCCGGAGTCAATGGCACCATGCTTTTGGGCTCGGAGCTCAAGTGGCCCAAGATGGATCGCACACTGCTCCCTTCCTCGTGTGCCAAGGTCTTTGGCGTCGGCAAGAGACCTCGGTCTGCCATCTTTTTATGCAGCACCAGGCAGTGGGAGCAGTGCCATTGCTCTCCATGTGCCATGCCCTTTGGTGCCAGGGAAGCGTGCCAGTGCTGAGGCTCCTTGGATGCAGAGTCCTTTCTAAGGAGCACCTCCTATGCCAACACACTCCTCAGTGAGGCAGAGGTCGAAGGCCTCTGCTCTGCGGGGCTCTTCATAGGATGAAGGGCAGATTCCATAAGTAGAACTTTAAGTCTCTGGCTTCACTCTTTCTGGGTCCTGGGATGGAAGCCTCTGCAGATGTTACAACAGTCCCATTGGTCTGACTCTTCTAGGCACTTCAGGCAGGAAAAGTATGGGTTGTCCCTGGGCATAGGCTTTTTGTAGGACCCACAAGACTTGAAGCCAGGCATACCCCAGGCGGGAAGAGGGAAAAAGGACTACCCAATAAGCGAGAGTACTCTATCTTACAGCTACACTAACTACTACTACTTTTAACTATTTACAGACAAAGAAAGACAAAGAGAAAGAACTTGAAAAGCAAGAGGATATACTGTTCCAGTGACCATCATGGATGGCAAGAAGGAACTGAACAGGCGAAGGGTCAGCAGACTGCTATATAGGGCACTATGAAGGCACAACTCCAGGGGGCTCCAGAGCCACTAAGAGAAAACTTTTCGGCAGACTGTGCACATGGTGCGCACACACCTACTTGGAATGGACATGAACAAGTACTTGAAGAAGGTTTCTTTAAAATACAGCCAGCTCCCTTGGACTCCTTTCCCTCTCATATTAGCCTCCTAGGGGATCCTGCCCATCAGTTCCCTGAGGAAGTCAAATTCTGCTTTTCTGAAATCCAGGGTCCACATTCTGCTGTTCTCCTTTCTTTTTTTTTTGTCAAGAATAAAGTTTTTGTTTCAAAATACAATATATGAAAATATGTTTTTGGACAATTTGATGTGACTAACAACTAGAGTGCAAATAATCAAAAGTCAATAAGCAATAGAGGATCCAGTACAGTACAACATGATTCTGTTTTACTGTTATATATAACATGCCATTCAGTGAAGATACAATTCTGTGTAGTCAGTTTTTAGTCTGGTGCAACATGCATTTCGGTGCTTGAGACAGTAAAATATTATTTATATGGTGTATAGCTTGATGGTTCATTGGAGTCAAGAGTCAGAACAGTTTGAGGTGGCTCAGTCAATTTCCACCATGATCAAAAGCATCATTAATGTCTACAAACCACTGAATATAATATTACAAACTTCTATTACATTTATAACTCAGTTTTGAGCATGCCAGGATGTATGATTTCAATTTTACCCTTTAATTGAGTTAAAACTGGGGGTTAAGCATGCTGACATCATATTCCAAATTATTCTTTGCAGCCCGATAGCATATTCACAAAACCCAGATTTTCAAAACTCCTACAGCAATTAAAATGTAACCTTCACATGAAGACCTTGGGGTCAGGCACTTCTTTGCTTTTTTATGATATAAAAAAAAACCAATCTGAAGGAGTTGCTCCCTTTTTATTAAAGGTGATTTTTTGGCAAACCTCTGTGGATGCCTGATATCTCAGTGATGAACCAAGGTATATAAGACAGGATACAAAGAACTGGTAAGACTATAACATCAGAATTACCAGGTAAGCCTCTCTACTATCCTGGGACTGACAGACTTACAACAACACTGCAAACATTTGATTTTCTGACATTTGTTCCATTGTTAGTTCAACAACATGCCACTTTTGAGTATGTCAGTCTTTGCTTTATTATGTGAAAAATGATTCACTGTAAATGTAACTGCCCTTGAAAAAAATTGGCTGTTTTCTTTCCAATTCATTCAGAGGACTGCTTAGTAGGTCTATATTACATATTCCTGTCTTACTCAGAAAGAAACCACGTTATTTAATGTAACTATAATATCATTTGCTGTGGCAACCTATTATCTGCATGCTCTTTCTTATATCATCAGTAACTCTGTTATTCAGAATTGTGAGTTGATTTGCTTTTGAATTAGATGACATGTCAGGCCTTTTTTATCAGAATGCACTATCTGAGGAAACTGAGGTGTTTGCTGGGGTAATCAAAAATTTTCTATCAAAACAGTTTTTTTTTTTAATCAAAAATTGGGGTTTTGAATAAATAACATTTCTTTGAAATAGTGTTTGCTTTCTGTGGAAAGCTTCAACTTTTCATCAAAATACCGAATGAGCACAAATTGAAAAGTTTTTGGTTTCCAGACAAAAACCATAATGCTTCTCTCTGAAAACCAAAATGCTTCATTTCTGAACTGCTGCCAGGGTGTCTCATGGGAGCTGTAGTTCAGGTGCCTTGCCAGGGGGTGGTCCACTCACCGCTGCACTGGCGCCTCCTCCTGTCAATCTGGGGATTAGCTATCAAGGCCAACACCTCTGTCCATGGCTTGCATGTCCTCACTCTGACTCGGGTCTGCAGCTCCTCTCACTCCAGGACCCACAGCGTCCTCTTCATGACTTAGCCCTCTCTCTCTGCCCTCACTGCTCCTTGCCCAGACTTCTTCCTGCCACATCTGCTTCCCCTTCTTTCTCTGGGTGTACCAGCTCTAAGAACCCTCCTCCCTCTTCCTAGGGAGTGAGTGTTGCCTGCTTTTCTGCATCCTTTCCCAGCCACGCGCAAACATACCTCCCTCTTCCCAGGGAGTGATTGCCCTTTCTCAGCAGTCCAGTCTGTAGCCTGCTACCTGGCTTTATAGGCCCCACCTGTTTCTGCAGAGGTGAGCCTCTCTCCAACTATCTGCTCTCCTATTTTCAGCCTAATTAACTGATTGAGCCCACCCGGCCCAACCCAGTTCTTCCTGGGCTGGTGTGGGGAGCTCACCCCATCACATGCTTCATGCACCAATTCTCCTCTGTGGCCCGAGTCCCTAGTATGACTACATCGTCCCATGATGCACAGCTCCCCTCACCAAGGGCTTTATCTACAAGAGAAGTTATGGCACAGAAAGCCAGGGTATGAATCTAGAGTACATCTGCTTCCATGCACTCACGTTCCATGTGGACACTGCTACAGTGCAGTGAAAGTCCTGGCATACGGCTTGGCTTGCTACTTGAAAGTGTAGTAAACCAAACTACATTCCAGAACGTTCAATGTGCAGTAGCAGTATCCACACAGCATATTACTGAGCAGCAAGCTGGTGCTTTGCAGATTCACACTCTGGACACTTGCACAGTAACTTGCATGTAGACAAGTCCCAAAAGGTAAAACTGTGGTGCATCATAGAAAATGTAGTCTAACTGTTGAGCCCTACTTATGGTAGAGAATGAGAGGATGAGGCCTCTGAACTACAGCTTCTTTAGGCTCTATGGCAGCATCTCAGAGTAGAAATATTCCAGTATTAAGTTTGGCTTTCATTTTTTGCCAATAATTCTAAATTTTCTGTGGAAAATGTTGATGAAAACCATTTTTTTGGTCAAAATTTTCTGAGGAGGAAAAATATTTTTTTTCCCAACCAGTTCTACAGCTAGCAACAAAAATTTGTTTTGGTAACTATGTTGCCCATGGCTCCAATGAATTTCAATGACATAATAGCAGCAACTTTAAAGTTGTGAAAATGCTCAACTAGAATATTTATAGCAGAAACCAGTTAAAAAGTTTGCTGCCCATTGTATATAGCCTTGTATGAGCAGTGGGTGTCTGCTCCAGACCACCAGTCTGAGGTGGCCATGGTGTGCGGCACAATGAACAAGTACTTTACTGGGAAGCAGGAGCTGTGCTATAAAGAACTTTATTCTTCAGTGGTCTAAAGAGACAGGTGATATAAGGAGTGGGGAAACAGACAAAAATGAATATTTTGAATAATAATATAATAAAAATGCACACTTACCTTAGCTATTCTCACAAAATGGCTCAGTATTTCTGCCCTTATTTTTAAGGTCTGTGCTGTTAAAATTTCTCGTACAACCCAGAAACTGACCTACAAAGAAACATATACATCTGAATTTAATGCAAACCCCCTCCCCCCACACACCTTTACTATATTAAACATCTATAAACTGTCTTGATGATCTAAAGAAAATGCAGCTTAGGAGCAGGAAAGATATGAATCTTGTAAGAAAGACAGGGTATAAAACAAGCCTTAGTAAGCAACTGCTGAACTGATTACCCATACCACCTTTCTTTAATTTCAATGGCTTAACTAAACAAAAGGATTTAAGAGATTAATTTAGTTTTATAAAGTTTTATTCAATATCTTTAACAGCAGCAGCTGATAATACAGGATATAAGAAGAAAAAAATAGCACTGGATTAGGATTTGGCTGACAAACTAGAAAATTGGTCAATATAACCGTTCATATATTCAGAATCAAATCACACAACCACAACAGAAAATAACACCTACGTTCAATCACTACCGTGGGAAGATGACTTTATTTAGATTTTTGATTACGAGTCCTTCAGAATAGGGACTCATTTGTGCCAACTGTTTATATCAACCCTGCTGTTGGTAACACAATAGAGGAGAAAGAAAAAACAAAAGCAAAAAACAAAATGAAAAAATATCTACCAATACAAAGCTAAAGAATAAGACAATTTGGTCAATTACTTACATGACAATTCACCAAGGTCTCCTTCCCAGTAATTAACCCTTTTAACCTACTTCCCCACACTCCTAACAATCTAACAAACTCCTACATTTATGACAGACTATAACAGACTCAGTGCAGTTCAACTGGTTTGTACTTTTAGTCTGTTTTATGACTGTGTGCACCTAGAATTTGAAAGGCAGTATGAAATCAGTAACTATGATAGACATACACACAGTGTTCTACAATCTTAGTTAACAACAGTAACTTGTCCAGTTACAAATCAATTTTACAACCTTTTACAAAACATGAAGACACATTGTAACCGCAATCTTTAAAACACACACACAAGCATGTACACTTCCTTACTAATTAGTTACCCAGTTTCAGGAAGTAGTCTTGGGTTAGCACCCAAAAGAAAATCTGTGTGTTACTTATCACCAGATCCTTGCTGAGTCATCAGTTTTCAGCTCAGTTATTTTTCATAGCAAAAGTTGACACTACAAACACAGGTGGCGTGAAGGATGGAGCTGACTACAGGTTTTCCCCAGTGTATTAACAGACAACCTGAATTTCTGCAAAATAGAAAGAGACAGTTAAAGGTGCCTGTCTGAGATAGGAACTTGATATCACCAGGAGGACTCCTAGGTGGCCAGCCCAGAACCTCAGTCTTTTCCCTTCCCAGTGTGTTCAGCTTTTGAGAAATATGCTAAAGGAGACAGGTCATTTTACCCCACTTCTCTTCAGATAACTTAGTATCTCTTCCTGGAAGTGCTGTCATGGACTAAATCAGATGGTAACCCATACTTCAGACAAAAATTCAAAATGTCCAGCCAAAATGAGAGTTGGCCTCCTCTCAGAGAACGAGTTCATGCAAGTAGGGCTGGATCCTTCCAGTCTCTTTCTGCAACACATCTTTGGCACATCAGTTTGTGTAAGACAAGTTAGGCAACAGCTGTTGATACAACCATTTTGGGACATAACTTGAACATCAGATGGTTTGCTCTGGTCAGCTACTTACTGCCGCAAGTCACTTTTCATGGGTCCCTCTGCGGTGCATCCTTTGGCCATTTTTGCAATTATGCTTGCTCAAGTTGCAGTTTCTCCATCAACATTCCATTAGATGTTGAAAGGTCCAGTTTAAAGTTCATATAATTTATACAAAGTCCTTCCATATTCTTTAATGCTCTTTAAACATGTTTTAACAATCCTTTAAACAATGCAAAGTCACTTCAAGAACTGTTGTTATCCAGCAGATCAGAACAGCTGTATAAATCCATTTCTCTTTGTTTCGATAACAATGGTGGGAACTTGGTATGTATGGCTGAGCTGAGTCTGTGCATTATGAATCAAACAGTTACATTTCTGATTATTCTACTCTGTGATCAACTGTCCTTACACACATACTGTTTGGTTTCTATTCCTTTTATTAATTGCCTCCTTCAGCACAGTTGTATTTCACTAACTTGACAGTATAAGCATGCTTCGTTGCAAATATCAGCCTTACTTCTTCATTTTATCAGTAACTAAAAGAAATCAGTACGAATGCAACCTCTTTCTTTCGCTAATAGTAAACTTCACTTTTATACATATAATTTCATTTAATCACAATATTAAATTCCATTTATTTCCCTATTTTTCACTACTGTATTTGGTGTATCATGTAAGATCTTAATGTTTGATATCAAATTTTTTAAAATTCATTCATTCACAGACAGGGAAGTTCTTCAGTTGCACCAACACATTCTTGTGAAAGACTGCAAACGCTCTAAATTTCCTCAGACAGTTTGAAGGAATCTTGCCATTAGACCTTGAGTTTTTCTTTTAGCCTTCTGTCCTATCTTTTCTACACAGCCTTTATGCCTGAACAGTTCTTAAACTCATCATTTTGGGGACTGACTTACTAGATTCTGATCCTGCAAACTTCCAGCCATGTAAGTAGCCACACTCTCACAATAATACCACTAAAGTCAGTGGGAATATTTGCTTTAATAAGGGTTTGCAGGGCTGGCTCAAAGTGTTGCTCACCTTTCCATAGACTCATTTACAAATGCCTTAGAGTGCACATGTAACCAAGACTTGCCTCCTCAAAGCCCTGTATCAATGTTTTCCTTTTCATGGTTTCTAAGAACGAAGATCCACTTTGTTGAAAATCAAGTGCCATGCCAACAAGTATACAAGCAAATACTCTGTATTTTAAATACATCTATCCCCAGATGCACATAACCCTGTGTTACACCTTTGGCGATGGAAGTTAATTTATTATAGCATTATTTTGAAAGGTTAGCTGTCCAAACAATATGGCAAACCTACTCATATCCATGAGAACAGTGCTAGGTTTAAAGCTATTTGAGATCTGCTAAATCAACTTAGAATATCTGAATCAAATCCCCCCATGTAGTTTTGGGTGCACATCTTACATTCCCTTCCATTTACCTGAATAATGCAGCTACCTCAAAGGGAAACAATTTCCCGGGAAGGAGAGTGGGGGAGAATAGAGGCCACTGTTTCAGTCTGTAACCTCAAAGGGAACTGTATCTCAGGAAAGTATATATCTGGTCAGAAAAATGTACAGAGAGCACTGAATGACTTTATATGCTATATTACACACACACACAAAATCCTACATTAAAAGAACATTAAGAAAGTCAAGCACTGAAAAGTTAGGAAATGCCTGAATTAAGGTTGTTTTTGCAACCTTAATTCAGCCCCCATATGCATTATGGGACAATCTTTAATTGAATGATCACATACTATTTTTTCCATAGGATCCCTGCCTCCTTCAGTGCCCAGGAGGATCACTGCTCACTGAATGAGTCACTATTCAATTTTTTTTAGCTTAATTTTTCAATGTGTGGCCCCATACCTTATTTACTGTACACTATTCAAACCCTGCTATGAATGCTAATTTTTAAATTTCCTCATGGGCTTTTCTACTGTACTCATCTCTACAGTATCTGAGAGCCAGATTTACAAAGATATTTAGGCACCTACAGATCTAGATAGGCACCTAATGGGATTTGCAAAAGCACCAACAGATTAGGCACCCTAATCACTTAGGGCTTTGTTTACATTTGGAAATGTAGCAAAATAGCTATTCTGGAATAATAATTCTGAAATAGTTATTTCAGGATAAGCCTTTATGTGGTCATTTTTCCAGAATAAGAGAGTTCGCAAAGAGGCTTATCCTGAAATAGCCATTCCAATAATTATTCCAGAATGCCTATTTCAGTAAATTTCCAAATGTAGACAAGCCCAAAGGCACATATGAAAATCCCACAAAGTGCCTATCTTCATCTCTAGCACCTAAACAGCTTTGCACATCTGGCTTCACAAACATTAACTGATTTATTTTCACAAAACCCCTATGAAGGGAGGGACTACTGTTATCCGTATTTTACAGATGGGGAAGTCAGGAACAGAGAAATTAGGGTACAAAGTATCCACCCAATTTGAGACACCTACAACTTGATTTTTCAGAGTACTTAGCATTATATACCATTTTATATGTTCAAAGTACAGCTATCACTGATTTCAATTAGTAGCTCCAAGTACTCAGTATTCTGCAAATCAGACCCATGGTCTTAAGCTGGGCACTCAGAAAATGAGAAACACAGAGTTAGTGATCACTTGTGAAAAATTTTATTTAAGTGACTTGTCTAGCATGAGATGATTTGGGGAAGCTATCTACAATTTATGAATTCTGTGTGAAATTATGAACTCTCTTTATGTATCTTTACGAAGCTGCACACTGTATTTTGAATGTGCAGCCCTGTGCCTTCTCTATTGTCTGCTTACTTCTACATTGGATTGAAATTCTAAGGGTTAGTGAGCCATGGCTAACAACAGAGGGTCATTCAATAGGAATGGTCCTCCATTTAAATACAAACACCCTGACCTACATAATAGGCTGACTCCCACCAGAAGAAGTGCTTTGTCAGAAGAGAAGTCACTTGTCCATTGAAGTCACCTGGTGGGGACCTGGAATCGCCTGACAAACAGATTGGAAGGTTATAAAAGGTCAGGGGTGCTCTATTCAGGGTCTTTGGCCATCTTCATCAGCTCAAGGGAAGGATGAGCTGGAGTTAGGAGCACTGGATTCTGGATGTTTGTTGTTTTCTAAATGATTTGTACTCTCTCGTGCTTTACCTCTTATGTACAGAACAGCAGCGTTTTAGATGCCTGTGCAAAGTCTATGTATATGTGTTATGTGCTGTGTCTATCACACCTATTGAAAAGTTAACCTGAGGACCCAGAACTGATGGAGGGGAGTCTAAGGGATCAGCACTAGTCCCAGAGACTAGGCAGCTGGACTGCAGGGTCTAAACTCTTAGGAGAACATGCTAGATAGACGATCTTGCACCAAGAATGTGCCTATGGACCCCTTGACAGGGCAGTACCTGGACTCTGTTCAGACTCCAGTGACTTAAAGCACACAAAGAATTCAGCATTTGGATCCCGTCATAGTTATCTGGTGAATGCCCAAAAAGGGGGATTTTACTAAATCTATGACAACATCCCATAGGAACTCTGTGGTAAAGGTAGATATAGATTCCAGTTCTCCAGGGCAGCATTCATTTGCCTTAACCATGAAAACATCCTTTATCTTTCTGCAGTCCCCTGCTTCATTAATTCTATACCTTACAACTTCCGTAACAAATGAGGCAGAGGTCCTATAGACAACAGCCTCCCTCACTACATAACCATTATACATTCCTTGAGCACCACCCATTCACTGAATTGTGGCAGGGATCCTGTGGAAAAAATAGTATACTATTGTAACGTACTCTATGTTCTGGACACCAGGGTAAAGAGAGGAGCAGAGCTGTCAGCTGATCACTACTTGGTGGTGAATTGGATCTGACACATGGGATGACAGCCGGATAGACACGGGAGGCCCAAACAATCAGTGTGGGTCACCTGGGAACATCTGTGGAGGATCTTGTGAGGAAAGACTTCAATTCCCACTTTTGAAGAACTTCTGCATTCTGGGCTAGGTCGTGAACATTGAGTCTAAGTAGGCCATGTTCAGGGCCTCAATCATGAGCCAGCCACAAAAAGCTGTGGCCTGAAGGTAGTTGGTGCCTATTGTGGTAGCAACCCTAGGACACCAGTGATGAGGGAAGCTGTCAAGGTGAAGGAGGAGGCCTGCCAAGAAATGCTCATGAATTAGACTCCTGGTATGGCTGAGAGGTACTGGCTGTCTAGGAGGGTTGTGGCTATGGCGGTCATTAAAGTGAAATCCCAGGCCTGGGAAGAGTTTGGAAAGACCATGGAGAATGACTACTAGACAGCCTCAAAGGTGTTCCGGCAAACCATTCGTCACCTGAGAAAGGGTCAGTGGGACGTTGCCCAGGCTGTTCTCAGAAAGAGTGGTGAAACGCCAACTGCAACTGAGAAGATTGTTGTGAGGTAGAAGGAGCACTCTGAGGAAGCCCTCAACTCAGTGGACACTCCCTCCTTTCGGAAGGCAGTGCCAGAAACCCTGGTGACGTCGCTGAGGCAGTAAAGTGCCTGCACTGCAGTAAGGCAGCCGGGGTGGACAAGATTTTGACCGGAGATGTTGAAATCACTGGACCAAGTTGGGGTGTCGTGATTAACGTGCCTCTTCAATGTTGCATGGAAGGCAGGTACAGTACCTCGGGATTAGCAAACCGGGGTGGTGGTACGGAGAAAGAAAATCAGAGGGTATGTTCTAACTACAGGGGATCACACTTCTCAGCCTCCCCAGCAAAGCCTGTGCCTATTAGTTGAACCTTGGATTCAGGAGGAACAATGCAGTTTTCGTCCCAGACGTGGAACAACAGACCAGCTTTTTGCTTTCTTATGATATTCAAGGGGTCATAGGAGTTTGCTAACTGGCTCTACCTTTGTTTGTAGACCTGGAGAAGGCTTATGTCTGCATTCCCCAAGATGTCCTGTGGGAAGTGCTGCAGGCGTATGAGGTGCCAGTGCCGCTGCTGTGTGCTACCTGGTCCCTCTATTCCCGGAGTGAGAGTTGTGTCTGCATTCTTGGCATTAAGTAGAATTCATTCAGGTGGGCAGTGGACTCCGCCAAGGGTGCGTCCTGTCCCCTTTCCTGTTCGTGATCTTTATGGACAGGATATCAAGGCAGAGCCAAGTTGGGGTGTATACCAGTACTGGGACTCAGAGGTGGCATCTCTGCTGTTTGCAGATAATGATGTCCTTCTTGCTTCTTCAGGCTGTGATCTCCAATGTGTATTCAAATGCTTTGCTGCCAACTGTGACGCAGCTGGGATAAGAATCAGCACCTCCAAATCGGAAGACATTTTCCTTCCAGGAAGAAAATGGAGTGTTCTCTCCAGGTGAAGGGGAAGCAGTTGCCCTTAGTGGAAGAGTTTAAGTATCTGGGGGTCTTGTTCATGAGTGATGGTAAGAGAAAGCATGAGATTGACTGGCAGATCAGTGCAGTGGCGGCAGTCAGGCGCTGTACCGATCCATGGTGGTGAAGCAGGAGCTAAGTTTTTGGACAAAGCTCTCGGTTTACAGGTCAATCTACGTCCCAATCCTCACCCATGGTCATGAACTTTGGGTAACGACTGAAAGTATGAGGTCACAGGTACAAGAGGTGGAAATGAGGTTTCTCTGTGGGTGGCTGGGCTGACTAACCGAGATAAGATGAGGGCTTGAAATAGAGCCGCTACTCTTCCAGATCGAGAGGAGTCAGCTGAGGTGGTTTGGACACCTGATAAGGACACCCCCAGTAGGCTTCCTTTGGAACTATACCAGTCATGTCCCACTGGGAGGAGGCTCCGAGGATGACCCAGGACACTTTAGAGGGATTATATCTCCCGGCTGGCCTGGGAATCCCCCAGGGGGAACTGGAACCTGTTGCGGAAGAAAGGGAGGTCTGGTCCTTCCTACTCTCCATGCTGTTGCTGCAACCCTCACCAGGAAGAGCAACATAAAGGAAAAGAAGAAGAGAAGAAGAAAAGCAAAAATTCCATCATATACCATCATATTAACACCCATATGGTTGTTACCTAGCAGCTCTGTGTTCTTGGGGAACCAGGGCGCAAAACCCTGACTCTCTCTCTGGCTCACCTGAATCCCCCTCCATCCGAGGCTGCTTGAACCAAAAACCAAAGGCATTTCAATATGAAAAGGCAGTGAAAAACCCTCCTATCAAGGGTGATACAACTCCCCATGCCTCATCTACATCAAAGATGTAAAAAGGGGGCATACAAAAGCTCATCTACATCGAAGATGGAACACGCACTGAACTCTGGGATTGGTAAAGCAGGGACCGCACTGCATGTTGGGAAATCTCTGCTCTTGATCTAAATAAACTCACACCTGTGCACATCCAGCTCCACAATTATCAGACCATTCTAGTTATTGATATGCAAACCACTGTATCCTGGTTGCATTGTGAGCGCTCTCTCAAGGAAAAATGCCCTTCCAGAAAGGATCAGCTCCTTTTGTCCAGACATTGTTTATCCATAAACAAACCTGGGGTCTACAAAACCCCCTATCAAAGTCAAACCTCTGTTCTGATGCTTGGATCCATAATGCTGCATCAGTTCCACTGTAACTTCCCCTCTTCCTGACTGATCCTGCTGGGGACTCTGCCAGACTCAAAGTGCTCCAGACCCTAAGCTCACCAGCCTGTTCCTGGGAAACTCTAAACTGCATGGAGTGGTGAGACCGCCCCCTTCCCACCCCCCCTTCTTTTTGTCTCTCTCCCTCTTGCTCTCTTAGTCCAGGTATAACTTTCTACTTTTGTAATCAAACCTGGGATATCTTTCTACAATACCCCAACTGTAATTGTGTAGTATTGCAAACATTTGATTGTTTTCTCTCCTTGTATGGTATTACTATTAGTATCATAAGTTTTATATACCTAGCAATAAAATAACTGTTATAATCAAGCTGGTTGCCACTTTCTCTCTCTCTATCTCTCCAAACTTTATTTTACTCCTTTGTGTTCTTGGTCCCTATCTTGCTCTGTAGCAACGCTTCTCTTACCTAAACAAAGATCTCTGGAGTGCCCAAAAATCCTATTGGGTTTGCTCATCAAGGGGGTTACTGCTAGAACAATTGTGGTGTAAAGGGGCATATGAAGGGTACAGCTGAGAATTGCTGCTCTGCCTAGCCTACAGAGTCCAGGGGCAAATAAGGGTGCGGCTTAAGGTGCTGTTTGACCCAGACTGATTGAGTCCAGGGGCAAATAAGGGGAGTAGCCAAAAAGTGCTGTTTGGACCCAGCCTGCTCAAGAAGTGTGCTCTATTCTGGTGCATTGCAAAGGGGCATATAAGGGTGGCCACTGAAGGTGTGGTGTCACCCAGCCTGCTGAGTTCAGGGACACATAAGGGGTCAGCTGAGAATGCTGATAGCCTGGTCCGCTCAGGAGCACTTGGTTAATCTGGAATGTGTGTGTGTATCTGTGGGGGGTTTATTTGAATCTGGTGCTGGAGGAACCCAGCCCTGAAAACCTTAGGTCCTGCAGGATTGCTCCATTGGGAGGGGCTTTTGTAGCCATATGAACACACAAGTAACACAAGCAGTACATTAGTAGAATCACACCCCCTTCCAGGAAAGTAGCTCTAATAAATGAGCATACCCCAAGGTGAAGGGTAAATCTGGGAACATGGTGTATCAGCAGGGTTAGAACCTTTAGACTGGGGAAGTCAGTTATTTTTTGTTAAGGTCCAAATATCTTGGTCAAAGTATACTCATGTCCAGACTTCAGAAAAAATAATAATAAAAAATAATGATAATAATAAGTCAATAAAAAGATGTTGGGATACACTGAAAAGCATCTATTGGTCTGGATTTGGCCCGCAGTCTACCTATTGTCCACCTTTGCTTTAGATCCATCGCACAGACCTCTGCCACTTAAACTGACAGCAGTAGTAGATTGTCATCCTCTGGACTAGCACTCAAGGGGGATGACACACAGGGCTTTCATAGATATTTGCTGACATCAAAGCAATGATAAGACTCAGGAATGTTGGGTCCCATTCCAGGCTCTAGAGAGAAGTGAGTGCCAGTGGTCAGAGACCCTTCTGCTGGTTCTCCTCAAATCTGATTACTTCTGCTCTATTTCCCCAACCTATTCATGTCCCAGTTCTGTCTCTTCCCCACCTGAGCTAGCAAGTTCTAGTCCTTGTTCCTGAGACTTCTCATCCCAATCTCCTTGCACAGCTAGTCCCAGTTTCCCCTCTCCAGGCTCCTCATCCAATCTTAGTCAACCACCAACCCCTTTTTAGTTCTCTCTCATAGTCTTCCACTTACCTGGCTCCTTGTTCTCTTTGCCCAGCCAATCCCAGTTCTCCCCTTGTACCTTGGGGCATCTCAGAGGTTACAGATTTACACAAAGGTGTGCTCATTTTCTCTTCAGAGCACTGGGAATCTTTTAGATTAACAAAATTACTGTCTTTGGTGCAGAATAAAAGGATGGCTGTTTGCAAGTTCAGAAAAGAAACTGGGACAAAAAAGCCCATGGCAATAGTTTTCAAAATAAGCTATCTACTCTTTTTTAAAGAACAAAACTGGTAAAAAAAAAAAAAAAAAACCTTCAAATGTTAAAACTTCCTACTAACCACTCTGTTGTTTCACTGTTGACATTTTTTCAGCCTTAAAGTAACTGCAATCTATTTACATCTTGCATTTCTTATCTGAATATTATTGCTTGGACAGTAAGGGCTTGTCCTCATGCAACAGTTAGCTGAACTTAGTACATGTGAGTTGCTACACTCAAGTTAGCCTAGCTCCAATAAGAACAGGGTGAGGCCAACAAGATCAGGAAATAAACAGTCCACCTACACAGAGTGATCTGATTAGTAGCATAGACTGATTGGATACGCAGTTAATCAGTTATAATTCAAGATGCTGCATACCTATATTACTAGCTACAGCATCAGCAGCACTCCAGCTTCAACATGTCATCCACTTTCTTAATTTCAGCTAGAGATTTTTGTGTATGGACAGGATACAGGTTAGGGGAAAAACTCAAGTTATACCTCAAGCTTACTACACAGTGAGGCCAAGCCCTAAACTATGAGTTCAAGGCAAGCCTACACTACAAAATCAAGTTGAACTAAGTTACGTCGACATACAGCCACCACAGAAATTAACTTGCTTTTACATGTCCACACTATGCTCCTTGTGTTGGCAGCGCAAGTCCTCACCAGGAGCGCTTGCACTGATTTAACTGTCCGTGTGGGGCATTGTGGTATGGCTTCTGAAAGGCAGCAACAGTCAATGAAAGCAATGGAATGTCTACACTAACAGTGTTGACTTAACTACATCATAGAATCATAGGGTTAGAAGAGACCACAAAGGTCAGCTAGTCTAACCCCCTGCCAAGATGCACACACTCTGTAGTGTAGACCAGTGCTTAGCGAGCCTTACACTTGGTTGAGTAAACCTGAGCATATTTTAGCATTAAAGCTGGAAGTTTTCTTTAATGGAAGTTTGTCCACCATGACCCTCAGAAAATTGTTCCAATGGTTAATTACTCTGACTGTTAAAAATGTACACCTTATTTCCAGTCTGTCTAGTTTCAACTTCTAGACAGTGGATTGTGTTAAACCTTTCTCTGCTAGCTTGAAGAGCCCATTAAATATTTGTTCCCCGTGGAGTTACTTATGGACTTTAATCAAGTCACCTTTAATCCTCTCTTTGTTAAATTAAATAGATTAAGCTCCTTGAGCCTATCACTATGCAGAGAGTGGACAATGTTCTCACTCTTCCATGGTTTAGCATACTGGTGCAGCAAGGTGGTAATATGGGGAACCTGCTGCTGCCGGGGCTCACCTATTCTGGATAAACAGAGAGCATCAATCTCTATAACTGTCAGCCTAGTTTCTTTCCACAAGAACTACATTTATTAAAATGTATATAATTTAGGGGGAATAGGAAACACTATCCATGTAAATTTAAGAGACAGATACATATGAAGAGAAGAGAAGAGCAGCTACTAGAATGGTCTAGTAGCACAATGTTTTTGTTTGAGTTGAGCCCTTGCCTCACAACTGAGAAGAGGCAGCAAACTGCCTTTTCTATATCCAAAATGTCAGCTAGCTAATTTTTGACTGAGCCACAGAACTTAGCTCGCACCAAAACTTGCATATTTTCTTTATACTCCCAAGGGATTTCCTCTGCCATATTTGAAACATACACTAAAACATGTGGTTGACTATCCCCTCATCTAGATACCTGTGAACAGTGACAAACTGCACAGCTACTTCTGAGGGCACTCTAAACACAATTTGAGGGTTATTGTTACTCAGCATGGTCCTAAAATCAGCATCTACTTCATTTGCCAGGTAGATTTTTCCTTTTTAAATTACAAGAAGAGTGTTATAAGGATAAGCTGTGCTTTGCGTGACAACTTAAGTGGAAAAAAATTAACGAATTGTTCATTTCTTATTAGATATAAGATGAATATATGCACTTATCTACATAACAGACAAAAACAAATTTGTTGCCAATTGACTGTGTTTTTGTGTTTAGTGAGGGTTACATCAGAATACTAGAAAATCTCAGTCTCTGGAAGAAAACTTGTTGTTTGAGAGCAGGTTGTTGAACTGAAATATAATCAAATATTCTTTATCAGAAAGAAAAATATTCTCTTGATATTTAGCAATTTGTTTTCACCTCTGTTATTAAATAAATAAAAACCCTATCAAAATGTGCAAACAAAATAAACAAACAACCAAGCCCAAACCCTACACCAGTAATCCATGATTATTTTTCCTGTCTATTAAATGAGTATCATGTAATAATACCCATCTGAAAGTGACCCAAGATATTTTATTTCCATTACTTGCAGAATTTAAATGTAGCTCTAATCTCAAAAATTACGATCAATTACAATCAATACAACATTTGCTACACCCATACTTGGTCTCCTTTAAAGCCAACAAATCTCAAGAAAAAAATTCTAATTCTTTTATGATTATTAATCATAAAGCACTATGTTAACAGGATACAGATGTGGCACATTTATGTACATCTATGAAGTAACAAGTTCAGTCTTTGTAAATTCAGGTGGGCAGTGTGAATTCTGTAAATCTAATTAGATTAGTTACCTGATTAAACCTCCTTGTAAAGGCAACAATATTAGGAGCGAGGATGTGTTTTTCTTTCTTATTCCATCCGCAGCTGGCTAGTTCCTAGAAAATACACCAAAATATTGTTTCACTATTTACAACTTTTTAAAAGGTCAAATAAACGGTCTTTAAGAATAAAACAATGTTGAAATATTGTCTTTGAGTTGCAATGTAAAGAAACTAAACTTAACTGAAATACCATTAGAGGGAAGCGTAGAAATGGACATATAAGGGTAATATCGATTATAGGCATTTCTAAAAAATCGATCTCTGCAGTTATAAAGACAACTACTCTATAAAATTTTGCTCTCTCCTCCATACTTGTGTATTTGCTGTGTTACATTTTTCCAATGGTGTGAAAAATATACACACACAAAGGAAAAGTTCTAAGATGAGCACTTTACCCTCACAGACTCCAGTTCAAATGAGGTTCACAGTACTCCAGACATCAAATGAGGAGAGGGGACTAAGAGCTTTACTCACAATGTATTATCTTATTCCATTCAAAAGCTTTAGTATTAAAGCAATGTTAAGATTAAAAAGAAAAAAATCAAACTGTGTCTAAAAGTGGAGTTAAGTTAGTACAGACTCAGGGTGTAAAACTCAGCAGCTATGCATTCTATGCTTATAATTTAACTAAACCTTCTCAATATCACAGATTGTCAATTAATACAATTTATAATTAAACTAATTATAAATACTACATACAATAAATTACAGAACAGTACATTTGATCTCTCGATTTGGCATGATTTTTAAGTCTCATGAGATCTACAAAACAAATTTGAATAAAACATTTCAGCAATTTTAAAGTTATAAACATTTTAAAAGACTGAATTGGATCACAGTTGAGATGGTCTCAACTTTTAGATCATATCAGTTTGAGACAACCCCTCATTTAAAATTGCCTAGCAATTGATAATCTTGGGTTTAAACCATCAGAAATTAGCCAGCCTTGACCAAAGCCTTGCAGTTAGCCAGAAAA
Organism: Emydura macquarii macquarii; assembly: GCF_026122565.2. Classification (NCBI taxonomy): domain Eukaryota; kingdom Metazoa; phylum Chordata; order Testudines; family Chelidae; genus Emydura; species Emydura macquarii. The sequence goes on from NW_027130828.1 coordinate 547,715, forward strand.
TATACCATATAATGTTTATTTGGAAATTTATATTAAAGACTAGAGCTTAAAATTTTATACCAATTTAACAGCTGGCTAATAATTATTTAACTACTTCTAACTTCATTTCCATTAAATAGAATTTACAATAATACTTTCTAACTAAGTACCAGTCATTACCAGTCACTATCATTAGGCTAGGACATTTTCTGAGGAGATATCTCAATAAAACTGCACTCGATTCCCTGTGTAGCATATGCTAAAATATTATTATATTTTAATGTTGGACCTTTAATAATTAAACACTTAATTACATACAGATGGTATTAAGGAACTTCAGCTGCCTCTAGGAGGAAAGGCTATAGCCAAAAAGTGCATAGAATGCTCCACAATATGGAGGGAGAAGGGCATTTCCTTTTTTTTTTTTTTTTTTTTAAAACAGTAGCTTGGGCAAACCCTATACTTACAAAATGCACCATGGGCTTTTCAATATAAATATATCCACAGTCAAGAATGACCCTATTTTTAAGATTCCAAACACTGAATTGCATGGAGCTCAGTTTAGCTATTTTGACAATCTGCCTAAATTGAGCCTACTGATTCAGACATTAAATATTTTGAACATGATGTTTAGTAAACTACATTAGAATTGGAAAAGTACAGAGAAAGGCAATAAAAATGTTTAGGGGGATGAAACAGCTTCCATATGAGTGGAGATACGAAAATCGTGAGTGGTATGGAGAAAGTGAATATAGAAGTTTTACTTGTCCCCTCACATAACACATGAATTAGGGGTCACCCTGATTAAATTAACAGGCAGCAGGTTTTAAACAAACATAAAGAAGTACTTCTTCACATAATGCACAGTCAATCTGTGGAATCTGTGGCCATGGGATGTTGTGAAGGCCAAAAGCATAACTGGGTTCAAAAAAGAATTAGGTAAGTTCATGGCAGATAGGTCCACCAATGGCTATTAGCCAAGATGGGGATGGATATAACACCATGCTGTGTGTGTCCCTAAACCTCTAACTGCCTGAAGCTGGGACTGGAAGATGGGGGATGGATCACTCGATAATTGCCCTGTTCTGTTAATTTCTTTTGAAGCATCTGGCACGCACAGAGACAGAATACTGAGCTAGATGCACCACTGGTCTGATCCAGTATGGCCATTCTTATATTCTGAAATGTTTCTAACCTTTTACTCAGCTCAAACACACAAGCAGTACCCAACCATTGCCAGGGGACTGTGTGGAATGTAGTAGAACAAGTATTCTGGGGGAATGTTTGTTCTTCCCTGTACTTTCCGCTCCTCCAAACAGCACAGGGCACCTACTAATACTTATGTAGCTAAGATAAGGGGAGAGAACACCCAGAGAACCATTTACAAAGAACAAGATAACAATGGACAAGGTAAGTCAGTAATATAAAGATGAGGTAAAGAGCAGGTCGAAAATGTACAGTGTGTGGACAGAACTTGTTGTACAGGGATTAATTCCTACAAAATAACCAAGCCAATTCCAAAATGCGTAATACATTGTGCAGTAAATGGAATGAGATGTGTAACTGTATATAAAGGGAAAGGGTTTCTGTGTAACTTTGGATATATGATGTACCCTGCTTTCACAGCCTCCATTTAAGTCTGATCAATTCAGTGTAGCGTTGCTGTATGGCAACTAAAATTATCTGAGTGATGAAGTCTGAAGTCAAACTGAGTGCTTGGGAAACAGAGTGGAAAGAAGACTCAGAGGGAAACCCAAAGCCTCACATTATCTGTATTATGAACCTTAGTTTAACAGTATGTTCGCATACGAGGCTAGCTGCATCAAACCTGCACTGATTATCATATTAGCTAATTCTATTCTATCTGGGTTATCGCTATAATATTTGAGCAGCTGTATGAGGGGTGTCCATCCCATACAAGACCCTGAAAGCTCCCAGTGTGATGTGCTGGCTAACAGAATAAATTATCCTCAGTTGTATAAAAAGGGAAATATCAAGGAGGAGTAAGGAGATGTTATTAATGTATAACTGTACACTGCATTGTATATAACATAGTAGATCTCATCCTCACATCTAGTTTTTATTCACAGATTGGAAAAAGAAAAACAAATTTTCCTTGCTTTTTCTACTCTCAATTAGTTTCCTAACCTTGAATGAACTAGTCATTGAGCTGAACTAGTTGAATAAACTGAAATGAAGAAAACATTCGCTCTACCTGCAAAAGAATGTCAAAAGCTGGTTTAGCTCTTAAACAAATTGTGGTTCCAAGTGCTTAGCTAGTGATTTCCATAAGCTCAGTGATTTCACTTTCTTTAAAACTTTGGCAACAAAAATGTACTGCTTAATTTTTAAAAAAATTATATCAGATGCATTTGTTATAATTTTAGGCCTTTAATGTAGCTTGTCTTAATTTAAAATTACATTTTTAAATAAAAATGTGTTTCATTTAAATTAAAATCTGATTTAAATAAAAAAAAAAATTGATTTTAATTGCAGAAACAGGGTCAGTATCTGTGTTACTCCACTGACTAGAACAAACCAAAACATGGATTGCATCTGTTTTCGGGACTTCTGAGAATGTCCAGTAAACTGTTTGTTCTAACTTCTTTATTTTTTCTTGAAATTACATGTAATAAAAATAAAGGCAAGCAAGATAGGGAGGTGTAGAGTTAAGGTAGCAAAACATTTAATATTAAAATTGCCCATTTTTCACATGCTCAGAACTTTGCAAATTTCAATCACAAAATTCAATGTTTTCAATATTGAGTTCACCTGATTTTTTTGCAAAATCTCATTGTCAATTTTTGTGACTTTGGAAAGTGACCCCCTCCCTCCCAACTTACTTTTTGCCCAAGAAAACTGCATTTTATCTTCTTTTGTTCTCTTAGGAGCAGTACACAGACCCATGTACAAAAAACGCCCTCTGAATACTGGAATAATTATTAAATCTGATACCATCAGAACCTAGGCAAGAGTTAATAATGGAAAAGAACAAAAATCCATCCCAATTTCACTGCGGTTTCTACCTATATCATTTTTGCCGTGGTACGCCAAATACCTAAAATGGATTTTATGTGCATGGTTGAGAGAGGGTTTGCTTGGATGTGGCTCTGGCATTGCATTGGAGTTTTAATATATTGCCTAAGCAGTTGCACATAGCTGCAGGTCGGCCACGTTATATTCTGGTGAGCAGTTGAAACACTGGGGACCTTAACCTCCACCTCCACAGAGATAGCTGTCCACAAAGGGAACTGCAGTAGGCATCCTCTTGGTCTCCCTCCTACACACCAGGGAGCTCTAATTGTCACACTAGAACTCTAAGTTAAATACAGAGGACAGTTTAGACAATTTTTTAAATGAACTGTACAAACATTTAACAGTTATGCACTGAAAGAAATTCAAAACTATAATTACATGTTCAGTTTTGCTAGGAAAAAATGTGTCTATTTTCAAGTGGTTGTTTCATGAAGTTCAAAATACTTTAGACAGCCTGATTCTCCAGGTACAGGTTCAAGTTACCATATATATATATACAGCCTTTATATTCAGATGTAACAATGAGGGAATATATATATACTGAAAATGTGTTATCCAGAACACCAGCTCTTAATCACTCCTATTTTTAAAGACACATAATGACAAAAAAATGTTGTGCAAGTTTCCAAATGTGAGTTATGCACTTCAGAGGCATGCAGGCCAAAAGGGAGAGAAAAATCAGCCAGAGGGTTTTGCCTCCAAAAAGCATTTTACACACATTGACAAACTGAACTTTCTACAGAAATGCAGGCCTATGCATTGCTGTGTGAAAACCAGGAAAAGCATTTTTAGTCTTTACCTGCACTTCACATCACAAGCTATGTAAGTCTTCTACAGCTAGCAATGCCACCTGACACCTGTCAAGACATAAGGTTCTCCCTGTGATGAGCAGATGTCTGGTTTAAGAACCTGGAAATTATACGCTCATGTGGAAAAATCATAGAAGCTCTTTTACTGGAGAAAGTAGAAGTCACGTTTACCAGAACAGGAAAAGTTATTATCAGGCTCTTTAGATTAACTAGTATGCTTATTACTTCAAAAGCAGTGAAGAAACAGCTAGTAACAAAGGAAAAGCCCTGTGTGCGGAAAATGTTTTTGAATGGGTTTAATTTTGACTATAGAGAAAAGTAGATTTTAAGCATAAATAATTTAGGATTTCCTTGCTAACTTAATTTTTTTTGTATAATTCTCAACTAGATTCCATTTCTATGCAGAAATATGAAGGATGATACTAGAAAGATGAAGACTACTTCCTCATAAGGTACAGCTTCAGTTAGATCAGTTTCCCACTGAAGGTACAAAAAAGAAAGTGGAATGTAAAATATGAGTATCTTGCACTTTCCCAGAGAATTTTTACACTCTTCACCAATAAGGTTTCATACAGCCTACATAAATGTAAAGTATCTGTATATCTGTGCAGATATCATTAAGTGATGCCACAGAATTATTCTAGTGCTTTTACCACAAACATATTTTCAAATTATAGCTCAGTGAGAAAATGGAAAAAACAGCATGCACTCGTTTTGAAGATGTTCAAATGTTTTACATGAGGTTTCTTTGACAACCTACTGTCTAAAATTGCCAATTCGTTATAACACAAACTTCTAAAAGAAATACTTAAAATTGGGAGGGGAAAGGGACAAACTATTATTCCCAAGATTAAGTAGGTTGACTTAAAGAGCATGGTGAACAGAACGTGTGCGCCTATGCAAAGAATTGAGTTAAAACATTTAAACAAAAGTTAGGAAAAGCACAACAAGGTTCTCAAAGCAATACTAAGTTAGGTGCACTGAGGGGCAGCATGGTCACGTGGATGAATGCATTGGCAGTAGACTCAGGAAACATGGGCTCTAATTCCCAGCTCTACCATTTAACCACGGTAGCCCAGCAGGGTCAATTATTTTAACCTCTGTTTGTTTCCCTGCCCATCTTTTGTCTAGCCTATATAGGGCCAGATCATGGCCTTTCCTTCATGATGCTGCAAGGGAACAGGAGAAGCATAAACCACCCTCTGACTCCCCTGTGCCTTCTGCAAACAGAGGAAGCAGGCTCTGCAGAACCACAGTGCCCCACCTTCCACAAATAGGCAAGGAGTAGGAGGCCTGGTCGACACTAAGAATTAGCATTGGTATTAGGGTTGTCAATTCTGGTGGGACATGTTACTGGAGGTTTCATCACATGACATAATCTTTAATTCCTGAAGACTCCAGGACAATCCTGGAGAGTTGGCAACCCTAAATAGCTACATCTCTTAGGGATGTGAAAAATCCATACTCCTAAGAGATATAGCTATACTGACCTAACCTCCAATGTAGATAGTGCTAGGCCGACAGAATAATTCCTCCATCAACCTAGCTACTACCTCTCAGGGAGATGAATTACCTACGGCAACAGAAGCCCTCCCATCGACACAGACAGCATCAGGGAGAATATGCTGTGACAGGTCTACACAACTGTCACTGTATACTCCCTCCCTGAAGCAGGAGGGAGACCATGAGCAAGATTTTGACATCCAGAATCTCAGTCTCCCTTCTGGTCTGCTTCACTTACACTGCCTCTTACTGTGGTCTCAGTCACAAACTATTTTGCCCTTAAACTGTAAATTCTTCAGGATAGGAACTGTCTCTTATATATGTCTATACAATGCCTACTATGATGGAAGTGGGGCTACTCTATAATAATGTATATGTTATAGATGTTTGCCTGATTGTTGTAAGAGGGGGTTTATTGTTTCAATACATGGGGTTAATTCAAAGGCAGACTAACTGCATGTAGGCAAGAAAGAGCACAATAGCTTCAGATAGCCACCCATCTTCCAACACTTAAGGAATGATGCAAGAGTCAGTGTCTGATGTCCTATCTTCCACCTCTGCTGAGCTCACCAGAGTAGTTTGTCAAGGTGGAATTCAAGCCTGCAAACTCAGTATAACAAAAACCCCAATGAGATTTAAAAGGACACTCCCTCAAGCAGAGGGAGAGATAGGGAAACAGACTGACACTCAGACCCCAGAGGTTAAAGGTGATTGAAGAAATTAAGGCCTGTCTAAGCTAACATCAAAAGGATAGTAAGTCTTTATGTAAAAGAGTCATGCATATAGACTGTTTATTGTTTCAAAACAGTCTTTCCTGTTATGCTTTGTTCCTACTTTTAAAATTAAACAATACTTTGGTTTAAGAAGCCTGACTGATCACTCTATTCATCAACAGCAACAGCTCCCAAATGGAAGAACACAGCACGTGCCAAATCCAGTCAAACCTACTGAGATAAGCACAGCTGATACACCAGATACTATAGCCCAGAGCCCAGTTTCAGAGTGGGAAAAGCACAGGTTTTCAACCAGAAGAGGAAAAGGCACAAGGCCTGACACAGAGGGGGTACACTCAGAGAAACCAGAGAGTGAACAAAGGTACAACTGACCTTGTAATCATGACACCAAGAACAATGGGGGAATGTAACACAATAAACAGCATTACTGTAATACCAATAAATAGTATTTATAGCACATATTGTGAATGTTTTACAAATAACCTGAAGAACTGTGTTTCAGACAAGTTAATTTTAGGCTGTCTACAGTACTGGTGCTTTGACAATAAGAACCAAAACCTTGAACTGGATTTGAAATTCTATGAGAAGCCTGTGTAGAGAGCTGAGAACTGGTGTGATGTGCTCAAGGCTGTGCTGCTGAGGAGACACACTGCACCATTTTGTCCTAATTGGAGTTTCCTATGTGCTGAAAGTGTAGTCCAGCTGAGAGTTGACAAAAGACGTTAATAACTGAGGACAGAGTCTCCTAGCCAACTAGAGATAGCAGAAAGCATTACTCATCGCAGTTGCAATAAGAGCTAAGCATCAATGAGTAATTCAAGAGTACTTCTATACTACCGACTGAATTGACCAATTGTGGATGTGATCAACCAAAGGAGACTGAAGCGTTGCTGCCAACTCCTCAAAATACTTTCCGGGGCCCATCAACATCACCTTTATTTTGCTCAGCTACAGCTTCAGTCAGCTGTTCTCTATCCATGCGTTGATCTTACCCAAGCACGAGGCCATCTTGGTGGTAGTGGTGTGGTCATAGGTGGTGAAGTATTGGTATAGCTGTGTGTTGTTTGAATATTGCTGATACTTCAGTCTATTTTATCTGAACGATTCACCTATTGGCTGTATGTAGATGTTGAAAAGGACCAGAGAGAGAACTGATCCTTGTGGAACCTGACAGGTCTAGTGGTGGAGGTGCAGTTTCCCATTATTACTCTTTGGATGTGTCCCTCCAAGCAAACTCAAACCATTTAGCACATTCCTCTGGACTCCTGCCACCTCTCAGATGAAACAGCAGCATATCATGGTAAACACACTGTAGAGGGGTGCAGAAGGATGAGAATGGATATTTGTCCTCTATCCATTGACAGGAGATCATCCATCAGTACTACTAAAGCAGTTCAGTTCTGTGTCCTGGCCTAATCCAGATTGTGTTGGCCTTCAGTTAGATGAACTTTTAGTGGGCCTTTGGCTACTTTCTCCATGAGTTTCCTCAGGAATGATAGTGGGCTAAGACTAAAGTATCTGGCATGGACAGAGTTCCAGGGAAGAAGAATTCACATGTCATGGACATGTGATAAGCTCTCACAACAGCCATGAGTAATGCCTTCTACCATCTCCAGTTGTCTAGGAAACTGTCCTATCCTGGCGGATGAAGATAGGGCCTGTTATTCATGCCAATCAGCTCTTGGGCATGAAACATTTAGCACTTAGGAAACTTCAACTAGTAAAAAAAACTGCAATGAGTCTCTTCAGCAACACAGGCTACTATGAGCACATCACACCTCTCCTCCATTCCCTACACTGGCTTCCCATAGAACTTTGAATCAAGTTCAAGATCTTGGTCCTTATCTTCAAAACATTCCTTGGCTTGGGCCTAGGGTATCTAAAAACCCATTTAAAGCTGAGGGACAAAGGCTGTGGTCAATAACTTTGCTCCTCTGGCACAATGGAACTCTTAACGAGAGTAAAGCTTGTTGGGTGAGAGGGGGAGGAGACAATCTTCTCTGGAGGTGGTCTGAGACTGTGGAATTAACAACCCTAGCAACTAAGAGCTCTCAGAAACATCATTACATTCTGCTCCAAGTGGAAGGTACATTTCCTTGGCCTTGCCTTTTCTAATATAAAACACAAGGCAACAGGTATATTTAACCAAGAAATCCACCACTACCAAAACAAGATACTCCACTTGATTCTCTCTCTGGGAGACGATGAGAAGAACACACCACACGTGACAGATGTGCAGTCACGTTGTTTAATGCAGTGGTTCTCAACCAGAGACCCACATAACCCTGAGGGTATGCAGAGATCTTCCAGGGGGTACATCCAACTCATTTAGATAATTTGTCTAGTTTTACAACAGGCTGCATAAAAAACACTAGCGAAGTCAGTACAAATTAAAATTTCTTATAGACAATGACTTGTTTAAACTGCTCTATATGCTATGCATTGAAATGTAAATACAATATTATTATTCCAGTTGATTTATTTTATAATTATCTGGTAAAAATGAGAAAATCAATTTTTCAGTAATAGTGTGCTGTGATACTTTTGTATTTTTATGTCTGATTTTGTAAACAAGTAGTTTTTAAGTGAGGTGAAACTTGGGAGTATGCAAGACAAATCAAACTACTATATCTCTTTCAGGAGTCTGGAAAGGTTGAGAGCCACTGGTTTAATGCACTATGATAATGAGTGCTGTACAAAAACTTATACAGAATAGAACTAGAGTAGGGGCAGGATGAATTCACATCTTTGCTGTTATTTGGCTGGAGAAATTCTCCAAAAGGCTAGGTTAACATGGCAGCAATATATCTGAAAAAGCAGGAAATAAAAGCAGAGACAGCAGCAGATCTAGACACTGATTCAAGAAAGCATTCCTAGGCAAGGGAACACTTAAGTATGTGCTTAAAGTTATGAGTGTGCTTAAATGTTGTCCTGAATAGTTACAGATTTCAGTATATGCTTAAACGATCTTTCTGAATAGGGGCCTAAATCTGTATGTCTGGGAGGATTTTGCTGAGTGTTTGAAAGAGTTTGATTCTTTTCATTATACAAAGAATCCCAGCACAAGACCTATTCAGGGAAAATATACATTTTCATGGCATAATGGAGGAGAGTTTCATATACCCTGCTAAAATCGTAGCATGATCTTAAGTGATTTTTATTTTTTGTTCTTTTCTTCAAGTATGGATAAGCAGAAATCAAGCTGCTGAAAAAGTGCAGTAGAAAGCACCACAAAAACAGCAGTTCCCAACATTTGCAAAAGAAGGATAATACAACTAAATATTCATATTAATTTTTTCATACAAAACTTTAAAGTCTCCACAAGTCCAGTTTTCATATTCTAATACACTAGTGTTTGTGGGGCATGAATATACACCATCTGCAATAAAAGCTTTTTCTGATTAGTGTTTCATCACTGTGTTTCATCACAACCAAGAGTCATGGACTTTAGCCATTACAAATATATACTAAAATTATCCATTAGACTAAGAATATTTTTCTATTCTTTACGTTAAATTAAATGTCCCCTTTTCAGTTGCATTTTGATCTTAGGCAGCTTTAATCTCTGGATAAATAGTACCTGGATATTTTGAATCTTTGCCAAATGTCTGATAAATTCCAGCCATTATTTGTACAGTGGAACATATTACAATATGAATATGATAGTTACTTTTCCATTCTAATGACAACTACAGTTGTAGTTAACACAAATCCCCACAAGCAGGTCTACTGAATAGATCTTTCTGTATTCTCTGATTTTTTGGGGGAGCATTTGCACTTCTGTTTCAAATGCCAATGCCTACCCTATTTTCCTAGAGAAATTGAAAGGGCATTTCAATTACATTCAAGTTTAATGCATTCTGTGTGACATGATCACACTAAACAGTTTACAATGTAAGAAATGTATGAAGAAAGGATCAAACTAAGGGCTTGTCAATATGAACACTTAGTTCACAGCAAACTGGGGTGTAAATTTACCCTGCACTAAGCTGCTGTGCACTAAGTGTCCATGTGAACCCACGCACTATAGGTTCCAAAGTGCGCTTTAATCTACTCCTATTTCAAAGTGGCACAGATCAAAGCATACTACGAAACATTCTGTGCATGGCAGCAGGGTCCACAGGACACTTAGCATGCAGCAGGCTGGTATGAAGTAGATTTGCACCGCAGCTTGCCCTGAAGCAATTGTTTATATGGACAAGCCCTAAGTGGGTGGAAAGCAGATGATTCTCCTTTGCTAACTGATTTAGGCCCCAATTAAAGCATGCATCCCTATTCAGCCCAGCACCTAATCATGTGCTTGTGCCATTGATGTCAACAGGATTTAAGCAAGTGCTTAAATTCTATCTTGAATAGGAAAAAACTTAAGCACAATCTAAGAAGGCTGATTGCAGACCGAGTCTTTACATTTGTGTTGATAGGGGTCATTTCCCCGCCAATATAGTATTTATAAACATGCTAGAGAGACTGATCATTGTATTACGTAAATTGTTAAAATAGATAACTTATGGTTTCTGAATGAGGATTTTATTTTAGTTCTACACAGCTCTGTCAATACACTTCAAATCATGACCTGTAGCACTTTCAGCTATTCTAGTTCTTTTCTAATGCCAGGTCTGCCGACAGGGACAGGCAAAGGGGACAACTGCCCACGGGCCCAGCAATTTAAAAGGGTTTGGGCCTCTTCTGCCTGTGGCCCCCCCACACTCCACCCCCAGCCCTGACCAGCCTCGCCAAATTGCTCCCCCCTACTCCGGCTCAGCCTCTCGCCGTCACGCACTGTTTGTGTCCCTCCTCTTCTCACCCCCCGTTCGCCGCCGTCCCCTCCCTCCCCCCGCTCAGCTCCCTCACTGTCATTCGCCACTTTAGGGAAGGGGAAGTGTGGAAGAGAGGAGGGGGACTGAACAAGAAGGGGCGAGGGACGCAGCAGCGAGCGAGGAAGGAAGAAGGTCCTGGGGCACAGCGGGAGTTGGACTTAGTCAGTTAATTAAAAACCCTTTTGTTCCTAATATATTAAAAAATTCCTTGTTGTTCTACTGGGCACAGATTTCACTGATAAAGACAATTGATAAAGGAAGCTAAAGTTATTTTCTGATTGCTAATTTACAGTCATTGATATCAACTTCCCCTTTTTTCCCATTTGTTATATATTGCTTTCTCTTGGTGTTTTCATTTTTTTTCTTAACCAGGATTTTTTTTTTAAAACCAACCTAACCTTCTTTTGTGATTGTGGAATTCTGTTTTTTTGGGGGAAGGGCACAGTTAGTAAAGTTCTCTTAACCTCTTAATTATCATGCATGTTTAAATTGTTCCTTCCAATCAGTTCTGCTTGTTTTCAGCTTCAGGAAACTGATTTTGTTAAAGCACCAAATATATTTTCCTGGTCAGGACTATATTGTTTGCATGTAGCAAAAGTAATTGGGTCATCACCACCTGCCCCAAGACAATCACTAATTTTTAGTTCCATGATTAGCTTATCTTTGTCTTCAGAATGAGATCTGATATAGCTATGCTGAGTAGAGTATAGTACTTTGTTACAATATTATAAATATTTTTAGACGTTCCTGGCGTGTTTTAATAGTGGCAGCATGAGACCTCCGGCACATTTTGCAATTAAGAAGCATGCAAGAGTCAGCTCAGACCCAAGGTGTCAGATGGGCTTATGCCAGGCAGCTAGAGTGAGCTAGAGCGGCCAAATCCACACTACTGTTTTTAGCGTGCTAGTTTGAGCTGAACTAGCATGAGTCTGCTTACCTGCACTGTGATCACATCTTCCAGTTGCAGTATATACATACTCCTAGGGACTATACCTTTTGATGTTAACCCACCAAAAAGGAGACATTGAGATCATGCAATGCTGTCTTTCATTATGGTCCTATCACTAAAATGATCTAATACACCAGATAAACTTCTCAGAAAGCATCTCAAATGTTAGCTGTCTGGTAGTGTTCAGAAAACAAAGTACAACTGCTGCAAAAAAAATGTCCCCCAGAAGAACAGCCAGTATCAATGCCTGCACAGAGCTCTCCACAACGCATGTTCTCCAAACTTTGGGCACGTTCACACTACAAAGTTAAGTAGACATAATGCAGTTTACATTGACCTAACTAAATAAATGTACATGCTACAATGTTCCTCCTGCCACTGTGACTCACCCACTATGCCAACCTAGTAGATCCACCTCAACGAGAGGAATAAGGCTTAGATCAATGTAGTTACTTACATCACCTGTTGGCTGTCAGGGCAGCTGACAGCCAGAGCTGTGAAATTGACAAGAATGTCAATTTCACAGCTAGTAGGGTCCCTGTTTTGAAATGGAGCAGTGAGGGGCAGGGGTTGTTCCAGCTGTGAGCCCCAGCAGTGCTGGCAGCTGGTGTCTCACTGATAGAAGGAGAGTAACATGGACATGAAAAACCCTCAGTAATTACTGCAGTGGCTGTGAGTCGACCTAACATAGGTCGACTTAACTGTGTAGTGTAGACATGACCTTCATGAATAAGCTACATTTAACTCTGCCTTAGCAGCTCAAGCTACATTTGGTCAGAACCCTGTCTGTTACAGGAGATCTTGGGGTGCTGAAAAGTTGTTCTATTAGAGACTGATAATGTGCAAATATTTCAAAATAACTATGCACAACATACCTAATCATCAGGTTACAGAATTAAAGTCTCCCATTCTTATGTCTACCTTAAAAGTAGCCTCAACAAATCATTCATAAAAACTACATAGGAAAGTCCGCAGCATGGAATACAAACAAGTCTGATCTAATTTCTTTAGTAATAAAATTATACTTTCTAGTTTACACTAACTTTTTTTTGGTAGTTCTCTAGTATGGACGGGGGGAAAATGAATATCTTATATACCCATTTTCTTCAGTGGGATGTCACCAGTGCAGATTGATGAGATCAAAGTATCAATTTCCCGCATAGACAGAATAGTAGAAAAAAAGAGCAGTCCTCTCCAGTTTTGGTTGAGTTAGTTTTACCAAAGCAACACAGAACCTCTCTTTTCCCCAGCAAGGAGGACTGGGCTGAGAATGAATTTCAAAAGGCCCAGTCAGAGAAACAGTGGCTTCTGCTGCAGTGTGCACTTATGAAGGAAAAGTTGGGCCCAACACTGAGCTTGTATATTGTAGAGAAGTTAGACCCTACTCTCTTATGGCAACAAGAGCCTTGGAGTAACACCTTGTTGTCTGAGGATTCATGGAAGGCAGAGCCCAGTGTGTCCCCAACCTGCCTGGAACCCTTAAATGGAAAAGCTATCAGCTATATAGAAAAATTCACACAACATTCTATCCCTATAGAATGAGACTGAGAACACATTATATAAAGAATCTAAGCACTAAATTTATAATATTCTGAGATTGCTCATGTTGGAAGTTGCAACTAATGCTATATGGGTTCTTCAAAGCAACAAAATAAAAAAAAATTTAGGACCATATTTTCCTATTCTCAGTAAAAGCTGATGGATGCTGAGCATGTCTAAAAATCTGGCCCTTACTAAATGTTTTGTAAGTTACAAAAATTATAGCATCTCAAACACACAATGTACTTCAGAGACACAATATGATTTTTAAACACAAACAGAATATAGGTCAAATACTGATTTAATGATTGCTTAAAACAGAACAACAACTTTTTTGTTAATTTTCCAAACAAATTGTCTTCCTTCATTTTTGAGAAGAAAAATTTAAAAGGAAAAGTAAGAAAGTATATGCTTAGGGAGATAAGCAAGCATTATTTTTATAACTCAGCACACTTCCTATTGTAGTTCAAATGCTCCCTTTCTAGCCCAAGATGTCTCTAAGAAAAAGGTGCCAGTTGGACCAGTCACATGGTTACTTTGCATATCAGCATGAGGATCTTCATCTGTAAGCTAAAACAAAACTGTAGTGAAAGTGTACAGATATAAATGCCTTCTAGTCTCTCTCGTCCATTTTGGTTGTATGTTTATAGATGAAGAGTCCATCTATTGTGCTGTGTTTTTATTAATATTGTGCCATAAATGTATAAGTGGAAGAGTGGTTTTCAGTGGTCACTCTTTTGCCAAATACCCCAAACCAACATCAACAGTGAATTTAAGAAAACATACCTCTGGCTGAATAGCTTTAAATACTGGCATATCCATTAATGTAATCTGGCTCTGCAATAAAAACATTAAAACTTGTTTAGTATGAAAATAAAATAATTACATATTTACAGCTGCTTGGTTTTACTGGCTCTGGCCTTTCAAGAGCCTTTGCTTGTGCGGCAACATTTTCCCAGTGAGGAGATTCACCTCTTAATCAGAAATTTTTTCAGTTCTCTGCTTGTGCTGGGCCACCAGCAGCAGACGCAGCCATCTGAGTATCAGCATGTTACTGCACCATCATACTTTATAGTAGAAAGATTTACCTGCAAATGCTTCATTGGCATATTTTAATTATCATTATTCAAGTCTAGTGTAACAGTAAGTGGTTTGGTCATACCTGCCTTGGTCTACCAGCCTTATTAGCACTTAAACTTTGCGGGTTTGTCTTTACGGGGACTGTTCTGGCATGTGCATATCTGAGTGACATGAGAGCAATACTCAACTATGTGGTGAAGAAAGCCTGTGGACAAACACAGGACTGGCTGCCAATAAGCTGCATAACATGGGTTTCAAAATCTGGTTTGCGTAGAAGTGCAACTGCATGATTTACAAGAAAAGTACAATATGGAGTGTGAATAACTGTCTCCTTCCTGCCATGTTCTGCTATACAACAAAAGCATAATCCCATGGCTCAAGAAAAAATGTGAAGATATGAAAGCAAAATTCAGCAGAGTTGAGCAAAACTGCCAATTTTCTCCTTATGCAATTTCACTAGTAAAGCCAGATAATGTTGAAAAGAATTTACCAGAGTGATATTTCCTCCCAGACTTTTATTTTTAAATCATTCAGCACAAAACTTACTGCACCATGGACCTATTCCCTTCAGTATAGCCAATAATTAGACCAAACCCATTAGCTAGGTCGTGTGGCTGATGGCCGGCTTCCCTCAGTGGGTCTCGCACCTTCCTGCTTGTAGTGGGCCAGTAAGTTGCTCGTCACCCCGTCTTCCCAGGGGAGGGGGTAGGGACCCGGGCCCACCCGCTCCTCCGGGTCCCAGCCCAGGGGCCCTATGAGAAGCAGCTATGTGCTGCTGGTACTGCTTTCCAGACGGCACACTCTTCCCCTGGGCTAATTTTCCCCCTCCTTCAGTCCTTCTGGCTTCTTGAGCCAGTACCTTCCTCCTCACTGCTCCACCACAGCGCTCTGCTCTCCAGTCTGTTCCTCTGCACAGCTCCATACTCCTATCACCACAGCACACCTATCACCACAGCCCAGCACTCCTACTTCCTCCAGCTTGTGCTCTGTGTGTTTGGGGCGGAGCCCTTTTATGGAGCACCTGGCTGATCCTTAATCAGCCTCAGCTGCTCTTAATTGCCCCCCAGTGGCTCTGAGTTAGTCAGCAGGGAACAAAGCCCGGAGCATTCTGGGGCTCACATATCTCCCATCTAGCACTCTTCTATTGCCTTCTCCATATCACAGTATAAATTTGGCTTTATAAGACTTCCTGTGAAAAGTTCCTCAGTTGAATTAATATTCACTCAAGCTATTTGAGATTCTCAGTGAAGGGAATGGTACATGATTTAAGTCAATGTAGTGGGAAAAGTAAAATGTAATTTACTGGTAATTATCAATTTAATCCTGTAAAATGAAATTATCTAGGTACCAATAGGAACCAGAACCTTAGTTGCCACCAATACAGGAGATCAGAATAATCAAGTAATGAAATTGGGAAGAATTGGTAGGGGAAGTAGAAGTGGGTAGTAACCTGGGCAGCAGTGACCATGAGATGGTAGAGTTCAGGATCCTGAAGAAAGGAGAACAGCAGAATATGGACCCTGGATTTCAGAAAAGCAGACTTTGACTCCCTCAGGGAGCTGACGGGCAGGATCCCCTGGGAGGCTAATATGAGGGAGAAAGGAGTCCAAGAGAGCTGGCTGTATTTTAAAGAAACCTTATTGAGGGCGCAGGAACAAACCATCCCTATGTGCAGAAAGAATAGCAAATATGGCAGACGACCAGCTTGGCTTAACAAAGAAGTCTTCGGTGAGCTTAAATACAAAAAGGAAGCTTACAAGAACTGGAAGCTTGGACAGATGACTAGGGAGGACTGCGCCAAAAATATCTGATGAGGTTTGACAAGTGCAAAGTCCTGCACTTAGGACAGAAGAATCACATGCACTGCTACAGACTGGGGACTGACTGGCTAGGCAGCAGTTCTGCAGAAAAGGACTGGGGGTTTATAGTGGACAAGAAGCTGGATATGAGTCAACAGTGTGCCCTTATTGCCATGAAGGCTAATGGCATATTGGGCTTCATTAGTAAGAGCATTGCCAGCAGATTGAGGGACATGATTATTCCCCTTTATTTGGCCCTGGTGAGGCCACATTTGGAGTACTGTGTCCAGTTTTGGGCACCCCACTACAGAAAAGATGTGGACAAATTGGAGAGAGTCCAGAGGAGGGCAACAAAAAGGGTTAGGGGGCTGGAGCACATGACCTATGAGGAGAAGTTGAGGGAATTAGGCTTATTTAGTCTGCAAAAGAGAAGAATGAGGGGGGATTTGATAGCAGCCTGTAAGTACCTGAAAGGGGGTTCCAGGGAGGATGGAGCTAGGCTGTTCTCAGTGGTAGCAGATAAGAACTAGAAGCAATGGTCTCAAATTACAGTGGGGGAGGATATTCGGAAAAAGATTTTCAATAGGAGGGTGGTAAAGCACTGGAATGGGTTACATAAAGAGGTGGTGGAATCTTTATCCTTAGAGATTTTTAAGGTGCAACTTGACAAAACCCTGGCTTGGATGATTTAGTTGGGGGTGGTCTGTTTTAAGCAGGGGGTTGGAGTAGATGACCTCCTGAGGTCGCTTCCAATCCTAATCTTCTCTGATTCTATGAAATATCAGCAGGACATCGAAGAGGGCCATTTGTGTGCAAAGAGGGGGTTTTCAGTTTGATTTTTTTTCTCATATAAGAGTTCTCATGCCCAGTACGTAAAACAAATCCAAGTGTTATATATTTGATTTTCTTTAGGGTGCCTGGCAAATGCACAGAGGCAAATTTTACTTTAGCTGCTGCAATTTTTGTTCATGGCTACTGATTTTGTTAATGGCTACAACCCATTCGGTGGAGAAGCTGAAGAAGAAAAGAACTCATATGAGTTACAAGAACTGTTACAATCAAATATATTCCAGTTCTATTTATTTGTTCTTATTTTTAAAAGGTGCAATATTAACTATGGGTCTTCACAAACTTCTGTCTCAAATCTAGAAGAATGGAAACTATGAGCATAAAGGGAAATTGATCTATAAATTATGAGTGGCCTCACTTCAATTTGACTGCTTTACAACTACAATAGTGAAATCACCCCCAAACAGGTCACTTTTGCTGATGCAGAGCAAATGGTGGCATAAATGAAAAATAAATGACCACCACCTGCAAACTGATTCCCATCTATTTGAAATCTAGCCATCAAGATGCATTTCTATTCAGGTGTGTGGAAGTATTTTATAAAAGTCAAGCCAGTGATTTCTCTGTATGTCATTACAGGAGGATTCAATGCTTCCTATATAGGCATGACACCAGGAACCAAAAATCCACTATCCACAAAATCTATCCAAAACCATCAATTCATATACTACAAAGCCAGAAGGAACCATTGGGATCGTCTAGTCTTACTTCCTGCATAACACAGGCCACAGGATTTCCAAGAATTAATTCCTGTTTGAACTAGAGGATATCTTTTAGAAAAAGATCCAATCTTGATTCAAAAATTTCCAGTAACAAAGAATCCACCACAAACCTTGATAACTTATTACAATGGTTAACTAACCTCATTCTTAAAAATTTGCACCTTTTTTCCAGTCTGAATTAATCTATCTTCAACTTCCAGCCATTGGATCTTGTTATACCTTTGTCTTCTAGATTGAAGAGCCTTTTTGTCCTCCATGTAGTTACTTACAGACAGCGATCAAGTCCCTCCTTAACCTTCTCTTTGATTAGTTAAATAGATTGAACTCCTTGTGCCTTTCACTGTAAGGCATATTTTCCAATCCTTTAATCATTCTCGAGGCTCTTCTCTGAAACTTCTCCAATTTTTGAACATCCTTCTTGAATTGTGGACACCAGAAGTAGACACAGCATTCCAGCAGCGGTTTCATCAGTGCCATATACAGAGGTAATATAACCTCTCTACTCCTCAATATTCCCCTTTTTATGCACTCAAGGATTACATCCGACCTTTTGGCCACAGCATCACAATGGGAGCTCATCATCATTATATGCTATGAATTCATCATCTAGCTTTTTCCCAAATACACAACATTTATTGAACAATTTTCCTTTTCTACATTATTATTGACAATTCTCTCATTTCCATCTAGTAATGGACCAATACCATTGTTAGGATTCCTTTTGTTCCTAATATCCTAAATTCCTTCCTTTGTCCTTAACTTTGCTGGTCACTGAGCTCTCTTTGTGCCCTTTTGCTTTCCTTATCAATTTTCTACAGTTCCAAGTCTCAAATCTGTATACATTGCTATCAACCTCCATTCCCCTCCATTTGTTTCTTTTTTATATATATACTTTTGGGCAGCTAGTAAAATTATGGCCTAAGGTCTACCAAACCCAAAAAATAAAAACAGTTATGTAAGAGTTTAATGTCAGTCAGAAGTGTCCATAGAAGTGAACAGCACTGTAACATTTGACGCTGATGTACTGAACATAAAACTGAGATTTGAAAAAAATATGTTGGTGTATAAGTAAACCTACAACAGAAAGAAAAGACTACAAGAATTTGGAGACTGCAGACTGACTAATTCTCGTCTAACAAATTTTCTCATCCTTGTGTTCACTTTTTTGAAGAACACCACATTATAGAGCTAGAGAATCAAGTCCCAGTCAACTTTAATAGGTCCCAGTCATTCATTTAATAGGCAAATAAACATTTCTGAAAGTGTGTTTCTCAGACCTCACAATCTCTGTCACCATTTGTGTGACATCTCTCGTGTTTTGTCCAGTCTAATATCTATGCCTCCAAGTCCATTGCCCAGTCTCACTGCTGACATCTCTTGCTGTTCAGTAAGCAAACCAACTATTGTTTATATTCCTTGCATGCTATCATTGATAAGAGATCTCATTCCTATTATTTGATCTGGAAATATTATTCTGCCCTTTCCAAAAATGTAGTTCCTCCTGAAGTCCTTGACAATTCCATAAGGTCGGTGGAAGTGGGGAGCTTATATTTCAGAAGAGACATGAAGCCATTGCAAGTTACATCAGAAACTCCTTGTTTAAACAACTTTGAGAAAGGGACAAAACAATCAAATGTATACTTATGATTGTCTATACTGGCAAAAGGACAATTTAACAACCACCCTAAAGGGCAGCTTAATTTTGTTGTAGGCATATCAGGTTGCAATACTGTTTGGCCAGCCAGTGAAGATGGGGCAAAGATGTTAGTAACATGTTTAAGAAGTGTTTTACAAGTATAGAAGAAATTTATTCTGTCACCTCTGTAATCTTCCAAGCAACAGAGAGAGTGAACAACTTATTTCAAAAGCCTGAAATGAAGTCGCATGGAAATGGCATTAATACTGTGTATATCATTTCCTGAATTTTTCTTCCAAGAGGACTTGCATGAAAACAGAATCTATGTTTCATAGACTCCTGATACAGTTTCCTTCTCATCTGATGTCTCAAACAGAAGGTTCTGCAATTCTGCCGGAGAAGTAGAGGAATAAACAGAATAAAAAATGAAATTTTTTAAAAAATCCAAATGAGAGATTATTTTCCTTCTAACATCCAGAATTCATCCTTTACACCACAGGCCTTAACACTAAGCAGATTGCACTATTCTGACTGAGGGTCCCGACTACCTGTGCGCCTGGTACCAGGCCTCTTTTGATGAGATTAGACACTTGTTTATTTGTGTGTGTGATTTTATTAACTGTTTTGAACTTTTATTCTATTAACGGTTGAGGCCAATCCTGTGGAACATGCTCAGTTGAGTTTGGGTTAGTGGATGCTAAAGCATCAGGCCATTTTATAGCTGAACTAATGTAGCTTTGTCAAGTGAGAGTTTTTAATTTTCATGTATTATTATAATGACCTGTGGTCCACATCCAATGAACTGTGAGAGGGTGCAGGAAGAGGCACTGTCAACTAAGACTTGTTCCAAGATGACAAATTCACAAAAGTTATGACAACACTTGTTGCAATGTTGTGGAAGACTTGTCTATTGATATGGTGTTTTATAAGCATTGCAGGAGCTTACACCTGGTGCCACATTTTATGTCCAACTACACTGTTCAGATGTCTGGTACACTTGTACTCTCTTACAGCCAGTTTCAGTACCCCATGATCTTCTCTTCTTGCTCTGTAACACTGAGAATGTGTAACACATGTAGTAGTTTAAAACAGAAGCCAAATAACATGAGAGCAAAGAGCTGTAGCTGGCACAGAAGCTCTGCTTTGAGTCTGGTACTGAAAACTGGTGACTGGTGAATTAATACGGACTCCCTCAACTTTCAAGAAATAACTGTTTCTGTAGAACCGTGAAAAACAATGCTAGAGATTCAGGTTAAAAAACAAAACAGAGAGTAGGGCTGTGTCTGCATCACCAAGCTTCATACCCCTAAAGAGCTCTGGATATTATCAGTATTTTAAAAGTCTACTTAAAAACATCTAACATTTTGGAAAAAAATTCAAACAGCTTTGTAATTAGTTTCAATAGAAAAACAAAGATGTTCAATCAGCTCAGTATTGAATGCTTCACGTTGAGTTATGTAGCTCAAAATTTATATGTCAGAAAATTATCTTCGGGCGTGCTGAAAGCTGACTTGTTCAAAAGGTTTTATTTTAAAAGAAAAGAAAAAAGTTTGATGCTATTTTTATATTGTTAGCTCTGAACATTAGAAGCATAAATTCAAACAACATTTTTACTTACTGCAAACTCCTCAGGAGTTACTTTCAATACGTCAAATACAACTGCATCATAGCTTTTATTGGCATAGTCTGAACTCCTTCCTTCCAGAGAGTCAGAGCTGCTACTACCCTACAGAAAGTGAAAAAATAAAGGTCTTATGTGCAAAGTGATGGATTTCATGTCTGACAAACAAAAAATAAAGTTTATGTCTGATATCATATTCATAGACGAATAAAAATCTGTACTTAAAACTGACCAACATATAAAGAAAGAACTTTCATGCAATGTATTGAAAATCTTTTCTTAAAATAGATGTATTCTAGTGTGGCTCATGAATATTAGTATTTACTATACCACAGACAAAATATGTAGCTATCTAATCAGAACAGGCTTTTCATTCAAAATCTGAAAAATATCAGGAAAGCTTTTTCCAGTAGAATTTTAGTTGTTACTAAGGCTTGGTCTACACTTGCGCAACTCCAGTCGACTGCTGTGTTTCTCTTCTGTGCACCGTCTTCACTGCACTGCACCACTTGCGGGGGTGGATTAACAACTTTGACTTCTGGATCAACTGAGCGGGTCTTCACTGACCATTTAGTCGATCCAGATAAGTCGATCTGATGATGGCGACTTTGCCGCTGTCAGTGTAGACATAGCCTAAGTCTCAGAAGTTTCCATTAGAAAGAAAACTGTCAGTTAAAAGGAAACTAAGTGGGATTTCCCAAGCTCAAAACCAATGCGATAGCTTTGGCTCTTCTCTCTACAGGGCATATTCAAATCTTGCTGCTTTCGTTCCACATAATTTATTGAAAATCTCAAACCCATCCAGTCCCGAGACAGCTAAATGCAACTCTGATGCTTGCTCATGCCCTGATCATCTCCTGTCTTCATTACTGCAACCTCATTTCCACAGAACTGTGCAATTCCAGCACTGCCCCCATGCAGTCCATCCAAAATTCTGCCACAAAAATCATATTCTTTGCTCTTGTTGACCACATTAACCCTTCTCACAATGCCACTGCCTACATTGGCTCCCTGTCAGGGATAAGGCCTTGCATCTGCTCAATCTTCTGACAGCCTAGTGCACAGCTGGGCTGCATCAGCTAGACCACATGATGGAATGCCCCATCTGATTGGTTAAAGAAGCTAGAAGACTTGCTCTTAAGTCCAACAGCAGTTTGCTGGCTGCTCAAAGCATTCACCCACAGCTGTGATTGCTCCTGTGCCTGCGTATTCCTAGTCTTGCTCCTGCTTCAGTCCTGCTGCTCCTGCCTTATTCCAGCTTTTGACCCAGCCCTGCTCCTGCCTTGGACCCAGCCTTGTCCATCTTGCCTCATCCCATGTAATCTAACTCTGACCCTCAGCTCTGATTCCTAACTTCTGACTTTGGCTCTGGCACTTGGCTTTGACATCTAGCTTTTGATCACAGCTCTAACCACGAGGGCTAATCCAAGCTCCAACCACTAGGCATGACCACCCACATCCCAATCTCCAACACTCCCATTCGCATGCACACTGCAAAACATTTAAATTTCTTGTCCTTGTCTTCAGTGCCCTGCCCAGTTCTGTCTAGCCTACACCTTGGAACTTGTCTCTTCTTGCAAACCGCATCACTCCTTCTGTCCACAATGCTCATGAAAAAAGTTAACAAACAACAGTAATGAGACTACATTAAAATAGTTATTCTCTTCTCTGGGTTTTCTAGTGTATCTAACCTTCTCAGTTGGTTTTATAGATAGTAAGAGAGCTCTCAAGTGTAAAATTCCACATTTCTACTGAATTGGGATCTCTGAGAAGACACGAGAGAGACCCTCCCCCTTGTAGCCTAGGAAAGATGCAGTAGATTGGGAGCCAGGACACCATGAGTTCTGTCTCAACCTCCACTGAATGCTGGTTATATTTCTGTGAGCTTAATAGGCCTTAATATTGAGCGAGACCTCAGGCTCCCTACTCTAGAAAGTAATAAGGAGTCATGCACCATTTTACAAATAAAGTAACAGAAGTTGCATGTAGTCATTTTAGGCAGAGATGAGAATACAATCCAGGTTTCTAATATGGCAGACTCAAGCCTCATTTACCATGTCTTTCAGACTGAATGAAACAATTCTTCAGGGCTTGGCTAGCCTGTCTCTAATTGCTAGCCCACACTCTCCTCTTAGAGTCTTGAAAAGAACCCAGGAATTTTGATCCCCATCATTCTACTGCTGTCTAGCAAATAGTTGGGTAGTCCATTGGCAAAGTGGGTATTGCATCCTTATGTAGAATAAGTTACTCAAGCAGTACAAGTCTGTGCTATAAATATGAAGTTCAAGGTTCAAAGCCTGCATACCCATGTAGAGAGTTCCTTATAGTTGAACATGAGGGAATTGGTTTTTTCCAGTTCTACTAATAAATAGGGTTAGTTTAAACAGACATAAAACATTCTTAAAAACAGGTTAAATTATTATAACATAATTTGCCAAACAGCAAGATAGAAGTGTTCCATATGTTAGTCACTTGTCATTGTATTTTGACTTCTTGTGCTGAACACTGACAGGTTGGAAGATTGAGAAGTAGAGATAGTAAGCCTTTTGCGGTAGGGACTGTTTTATATTTGTGCCCTGTACGTTGCTAAGCACTCTATCAATGCTTAAATTAATATAAAATAAATAATAATGATCATCATTGATATACTGGCAGCTCAAGATCCACAAATCTAGCAATATTATTTAGGGAATGGCAAGAATTAAAGACTCTTTAGAGGACAATAATGAAACAATATGAGAACAATGTTAATGTGATTAAACACTATACTTTGAAATAGTTAAAAAGACATGAATTTGCTATAAAAGGAAATTGTAAACTCCACCCAAATCTCAAGTACTGGAGATCTCACAAGGGGCTTACAATTTTTTTTAAAAAACACCTTCTCTCAATCTCATCTACCAATTCTTTTGAGTATCCCTTGTCTACCCTCAAAAGAATCACTAGGATTAATCAGCTTCTTTATTTCCTGCCCAGTCTTGTGACAATTTAGTGGTTTAGAAATATCATCAGGTTATGAAATATACTTTTATCAATACTTATTTACTTCAGCCTTCCCAAGATGGTAGTATCTGGAAAAGTTGTGCAAAGTTACTGGAATTTACAGAAAATTCAAGCCAGTAAGCAAACCCAAAGATCAACAACAGAACTTTGAGGTCAAATTTGGACAGTAACAAACCAGCTCATTTCAATAATCCTGCATCATTAGTTAAAAGACTTGAAAAATAAAGTCACTGTACTATAAAAACTTCCAGTGACTAGCTGCCCTGTGGTTAGGATTTCTACTGTGCTCAAAAATTGTAAGACCAACTCTATGTCCATGTATTTGTTTGGCATCTCATATAATCATCTTATTCAGCAACTACGGTAAATCTGCAACGTCTCTTTAGAAACCATTATGCTGTTCTGCTTGCAGTATGGTCTTGTGGTTAGGGCACTGTACTAGGACTGTTCCCTGCTCTGCCAACACGACCGTGGACAACTCAATTAAATTGTTCTGTACCTCAGTTCCTGTATCTGCATAATGGAAATAATACTTTATTTTACAAAGATGCTTTGGAGATATATTTTCGTTAATGCTCAGGGACATGTAGGTATCAAGCTAATCTCCCTATGGCAAACGTACAACTGGTCAGAGAATAAATGTTAATTTCAACTGCAGTCACTACCATAAACCAAAGTTTTTGATTGTGGCCTCAATTTCAGCCTCCTACTTAGAGCTATGCCCAAATTGTGATCTGTCTGCCATAGATTTCAATCAGATTATTACTGATCATCACAAGGTCTTGTCTGTACTAGGATAAAAAAAACTGACAGTTCACCACTGGCAAAACTCTACCAGCAGTAGCAGAAGTGGCAACATGATGAGTATCATCTCTGTTACTGCCTCCACCCATGCAGCTGCATAGGTGGTGAATTATACTTTAAATTTTTTCAAGTGCAAATGAGGCCAAAGAATCTAGCCAGTTTTTTTTCAGCCTAACAAGCCTGGGTTGAGAAAATGCACAGATCTTGTAACCCATCTCTATTTGGAGGGAAAAAACATTAAAAGATTTTTAAACCTACTGCACTTCCTTTTTCAAGATGGAGGCAGGAGCAAATTTGCCTTGCTTTAACATTATAGACCTAATGGCATATTTAAAAGTGACATCTCAGAATTCAAGCAAAGATATGGCACAGAAAAATCTCCATTTCATAATCATGTTCAATCTTTGAAAATGGGACAAAGCCACATAATTATTTCTGTCCACACAAAGTATATTCTAGTTAATATAACTGCAACTTTTTTATAGTTGGATTAATTTCTCAAACTGCTGTCTGGCATGCAAATGTTGGACATTATAAGGCCATGGCCATGCTGCATAGTGTTTTTCTCAAAGGACAAAGCAATAAATAGGAAGCAGAACAGACTTTCAAAACTATACCAAGATCTTAAAATCTTGGCTTTTGGAACAGAGCAGTTTAACTGTAACTCCTCAAATATTTAAAGAGAAAAAATGAAACTGAGTAGGTTCATGAATCATAAGATAAATAGCATAATCAAGTACAATAGATCAAAGTGTTCAGAGAATTAGAATTTAAGAGATGCAGAAGATCCATTGCTTCAATTCATTCATTCCCCATAGCCAGTGCATGATTTTCCTTAAAGTTTTATTGCAGAGCCATTGTGATGCCATATTTAAGGTTAGTTCTGTTTGGCACTAAGATTGAGCTCCTGCTTAGTTTTGTATGCAAAACAGTATATCTACAACATCTATTTCCATTCTGCAATGTGGTATGGGGAAGACTAACAATTTAGGAGAGGAATATAAGATTGCATTTTGACATATTCCCTTAGTAACATTCCCTGCATCCAACCCTGGGATGGAAAATAGATTTTGTTAGCCTACGGGCATTTGTGTTGTGGACAGTGGTCTTCTGCACACTACCTGCTAAGCTTTTTGAAGACTAAAGCCCCTGTGAAACTGTTCAGCCCACTCCTAAAACAGTTGAATGTTGAAGATCCTTTTCTTCATGAAATCAAAGTGCTACACTGGTTTGATGAAGATCGAGTTGCGTGTGAAAGGAGTCACTGCTATGGCAAAGATCCTGGTCTTCAATAAACTGTTCACTGGCTTAAGAGCTCTTCTCCTGAATCTACTAAACTGAACAACTGATTTAAAATTTTTCAAATGGAAAAATAATTCATTAACAAAAGGCCTTTTTTTAAAAAACTGAAGAATTTTCTAAAACCTAATCATTTTTGCAAATGTGATTTTTACACATTCAAGATTTTCAACTAGAGCTTCTATTCACCTGATTCACAAGAGCTCTTAAAATAGCAGAACAGTTTAACAATTAAAGCAGGTTCTTCAACACCTCCTTTAATACACAATAGGATCTTTGTCAGAGACCCCACTCTTTGAAACCACTACTGTAAGACAATAGCACATTGCCTTACTCAAAAGCTTTGAATATTTATTTAATCCTAAAGCAGGCTTGGATAAAAAAATTAAACTTTAAGTAATATCTTCTCAACTGAAAATGTAGCGTAAAAACTAAACAGATGAGTTTTCTTCCGTAGAAGGAATTTAAAATACACACATAAAGGATTACGTTAAAAAAAAGAGATTTATAACGTAAGGTAATCAAACAAGCAAGGTTACTGGGTTTAACAATCTTTTAAATTTCCTCACAAGTCCATTATAAGGAACTGAGCCCAAAAAAGATCTGTGTGTAGTACTGTGTAACAGACTCTAATAGTGAATAAGAACTAGAGTTTACAAGATCATTACTTACAGCAGCTTCCCTGAAAAAATCCCAATTTAAAAGAAAAATAGTTTTATAGTATCAAGAAAAGAAGAGATACACAAGGCACCAGTTGAGATTATAAATGCCAATACATTTCAAGTTACCCTACATATTTTGCCCGTGATGTAGTATTTTCCCACAATTGCCATTGAATGCTTTCTTGTGTCCACATCTATGCGTTTTTACCATTTGAATGTACAACTGTGTTGGTGTTTTGAAATTTGGTTTTGGTCTTACTCAGAATGAAAGCCAAACATTTCAAAATTCTCTGTCAAAAAGAAAGCCCTGAGGCCCGACTCAAGGTTGGGTAAGCTGTTTATTTGCTGAAGTAGCTCTTTCAAATAAAAATTATCAGTTAAGATAGACTGATTTAAATCTATCAACGAGTTACGACGACTATCAAACATATAAAAGAAAGATATTTTTGTATAAGCTGTGAACATTCAGAAGTACAGCATTCAAAGTTAACTTTACAATAAAAAACTATACTGTTCCTAGAAAACCAGGCTGGCATGCTTCATGGCAGAAAGGATTTCTGTGGAAGCCAAAATAAGCTGCAACTTCTATTTTGATACAGAAGCTAACAAAATGAAAATATACATTGAATCTGTACCTCTGGAGTGGCGGAGGTGACTGTCACACTGGCCATGAGGCCATTCCTTTTATACATGCTCTCCCCAAGATGCAGGAAATTTCAGCTCAGCCACCACTGGTGATGCAACATGATGAATGGAAAACTCCTGTAAGGCAAATGTATTTATGAAAAACTAATTTAAGGGTTTCCTTATTCTCTTATGAGACAGCAGCCACATGTGTGGAACAAAAAGATCATTGTACATTGGGGGAAGAATTCTCTGAGAAGTACAAAATCAAAAAGAGTACTAAGTTAATTTGTCATAATATAATACTAACTTTTTTTCAAGTCAGTTCATGAAATAAACAATACAAATATGATGCTTATATTTATAGTGAGCTCTAATAAGTCTGCATCAGAGGGCATCCATCCAAAGCCTTGAGCACCCTTGACATACACTGAGAACACAAGAACATAGGAGATACACATTAAAAACTAACCAAAGCAACAGCACTTCTTCCTCCCACTTTCCCCCCATTACCTGATCACCAGTTACATGACCAACGGAGCTTAAGAAACCTAACCCACTTTCCCACTAGACAAATTCCACCCACAACTGCCTCAGCCCTCCACTAACGCCCACTCAACAGGCACTGCTGTCTGCCTGGAAAGTTAACAATTCAGGCTGTTTCAGATCCCAGAGCATTCCAAAGGAAAGAGGCCTCTACTGAGAGAATGTTCTCTGTAGCCCACTTCTTAATGAAGAGGTTCAAGTTCAAGGGCCTCAGCTCAACACAACAGTGATAATATAGCCTGGGGAATGGTGGTCTCTCAAATAAGCAGGTCCTGAGTTGCTACAGGCTTTATAGATTAAAAACAACACCTTAAACTGGCCACAGAAACTAATAGGAAGTCAATGCAAAATCAAAGAACAATGATGACAAATGGTGTCATCAAGAGGCACCACTTAACCAGTGGACTGCCGCAGTCTGTATCAACTTGTTTCCAGACAGATTTCAGGTGTTCTCCAATAAAGATCACATATTGTTACCTCAAACTGGATTAATAAAAGGCTTGAATCACAGTATCAAATTTCACATCCAAAAGAAATGCTCATAAGGTCTTGGCAAGAAGCAGATGGCAACAAGTGTTCCTGGACCTTGATAGAATAGTGTTCTTCTAACAACATATGGGGAAATCTAACACCACCCTCTGATTGTGCACCTGAACAAATGGAAGGTAAACACAAAACATGTAGCTGAACATACATATAATTATGTATAT
Organism: Emydura macquarii macquarii; assembly: GCF_026122565.2. Classification (NCBI taxonomy): domain Eukaryota; kingdom Metazoa; phylum Chordata; order Testudines; family Chelidae; genus Emydura; species Emydura macquarii. The sequence continues at coordinate 576,436 of NW_027130828.1, forward strand.
TTAACCAAGAGATTTGTTTAAAGACAAAAATCTTGGTCTACAATTATAAAGTACATAATATTCAAATTAGTTATTATGCACATTTGATATTGTGACTACAAGTAAACTGGTTAGTATGTTAAACAATGGACAAAAGTCCAGTCAATATTAAATTAAAAAGAGACAAAAAGACATATTCAAATATAATCTATCATATGGGTACAATGACCGTGACACACATACACGGATTTTAAACTCACTTTTTTCTCAGTGGAAGGGTGTTTATAAATATAAGATTAAATACCTATTTCTAAATAAATCACACATTCAACCACCATAGCAAATCTCTCACGATGCACACATGTGCTAACTCAAAGGAGATTTTAAAGGCACAAGACTTTACCTCCTACAACGATTTTGACTGTCTCCATTACACTATCACTTTGCCTTTAAGCTCATGGAGCCATTTAGAGGCTATTAAAATACACATCAGTCCATGAAGTCATCTTAATTAGAACTGATTATTAAATTTTCAGCCAAAATAGATGTTTGTTTTGACAGAAATTGATTACATGGAATTTTTTGTTGAAAACCTATTTCCCCTCATACACTTTTCAGACTTTTGATGTAAAGCTATTAATATTTGACAAAAAAAAATATTCTGACAATATTTTAGGCAGGAAAAAAATAATTTTCTGACACACTCTAATTTTAACTTATTCAACAAAGTTGAAATATTGAAGGTTGACCATAAGATCTGCTAACAAACTCAAAGCATCCTTCACATGCTGGTCTGATGCCACTGGGGAAATGGCTATCAATGTGCACAATAGGGCCTTGGATCTTGGTTGGGGCCTCCTGGTACCATGATACAATAAATAATAATTCAGTGTATAATTCAGTGTTTTCATAAAACAGGATGATGCATTATATTTAATGGAGGTAGGTTGTGCGAGTCAACTATGACTTAAAGTCTGCAGAAAAGAAAAAAAACAGAATTGCTTCAGGGCACAACACATGGAAGTTTAAGCTTATGAAGCGCTGCCCAGAGTTATCTTGTGATTGTATTCTTTGGTCTTCCCCCTTTCTTTATATTATATGACCAGAATATACATTAAATATCCAGTCTTTCACTTCTTGATTTTAGGTTCCTCAAGTTATGTGATAAGTAATAATCAACATGGATTTGTCAGCCATATTGCTTTTACATGTCAGTCATGTTGGTTATTTATCTATTACTATTCCCATTATTCTGACCCTGCCTAAGGAATGTCATTCAAGAGGCTCTCTATCTTCTCACATAACAGAGGATTAGGATGATGTCTTCTCTGTACCTCATGGACTCCTGAGAAATGTCAGTGACTAAGTGGTGAACTTTGGGATGAGTGCTAGAAAGGCTGTGGGAATTCTGATTCACAAGAGGTGTCAGGTGCCATAAAGATCTTTTCAACTCATGCAGTGGACAATGGAAAAAGTGATGTAAGACACACTGCCTTGCAACTCTGCTTTTTTCCATTGCTAGTAAGGATGCATACATCATTAAAGGTCCACATTGCAACAATAAACACAGCCTGAAGTAATGTGAAATGCTACAGTTTACTGTCATTTTTGTTACTTGCAAAATTACAGACAGCTGTTCCAGTTTGGCGGGAAAAGTCTGTTTACAGTTTGCCACTGCAAAAAATAGGACAATTTATGAATGACAATCTTAGACCAATTTGAGATGCACATAAATAGCAGATGAGAAAAGGACAAAATATTATTTCCACTTGATGTCTGAAGAAGAAAAGAATGCCAAAGGCCTGCAAGAGATCTGGTACTGTACTGTATCAAATACTTCTACTGGACCCTGTCATGAACACAACATATTAAAATAACACAATGAATGAGAGGTAAGTAGCAGCCAAATAATTTGCAGGAAATTGTTTTCTTAAAATTTGCATAAGCAACACTTCATTGTGCCCACACAGTAGTCATCTCTATCATGACAGAGTTAAATAACCTAATAACATGCAGTTCTAGTCATACTTACTTGACAATACAAAATACTAGTTATCATGGATTCAAACATCACTGCTGCAAGGACTTAAATTTGACATAGAAAAGTGGCAAATCCATACCCAAGCAGAAGAACCTACAATCCTAGTCATTCTTACACAGTTGCCATTATCAGGTTGAGAAAAGGCACATGAACAATTTTCCCAGTTTTTTTATTTTTAAAGACCTCTTAAAAAAGGGAAAGCCAAACAAGAGAGTGGAAGTGGAGAAGATATAGGGACAAAAACATAAAATAAGGAGCATTCAAACAAAAGGGAGATAAGAGGAATGCAGACATGAGTGAGGTAGACAGACTTCTCTCCCCTCCAGATTTTTAAAGGACAGTGAGAAGGCACAGAAACCTTACCAGACCAGTCAGCTACCTTCTTACCTACTAAACTGTTGATATGTAAAAACTCATATTCATAAAACGGTTTGATTTAAACACATGCATGTTTTCTTTAGACAAAAGATCATACAGGTAAAACAACCCAGACTAACTCTGTTATATGCATTCAAAGTTAAAGACAGGACACTTCTAATGCAAAAAATTACATCGCAAATATACCACGTATTATTTCTCTTTCTGCCTTGGTCATAATCTGCAAGCATATTCCTCACACTTTTACAACAGAAAATGAACCATATTCTTTTCATCTTAACCATCTGCTAAGATACTCAAACATGCATATTACATATTTGTACACACCAACCCCTCCTTTTGGACTAAATAAAGTATCCAGGCAACAGAAAAGAGGTATGGTATATGGCCTTATCACCCATTCACCCCTCAAGTTAAACCTCGCTAATTAAAATCTTGTGCTACACTGGCTGAGTCACTGTCTGTTATTGCCAAGTGCATCCATAAATCCAAGCCAGGCATACTGCTGTCTAATTCACTGTAGCATACAGCACCACATGCAGCACTGCCACGATACTACACTCACTTTTACTGAGGCCTCATATCCAGTCAAAAAGTAGACCAGTTTAGCGAAATCAATTTAGAAATCCAACTAGTTAAACTGGTGCAAATACTAAATTATCAACACAAACTGGTCTAATACGCTAAATTTTAAACCGGTTTAAGTGTTTCTATAATTAGAGTCTGCACCAGTTTGACTAGATTGATTTGTGAACTGTAAAATGTAAAATTTGTAAAATATAATTAAATCACGTCTTGTACAAATGAGGCCTGCCATTCGGAGTCTCGGGGAAAAAAAGCAGCATGAAGGAGGTTTGTATCTGCACAGTCTTGCTTTCAGTTCACCTAGTCATGTCACAAGTAAACAGAATGACAATCATTCAACTGACTCTGCTCAGTCCCCGTAACGATCAATGCAATACACATTCCCAGACCTTGAACGGGGGGGGGGGGAGGAGGAGGAGGAGGAGAGAGGAGGAGGAACACGACGACGACAGCTAAATTCTCTGGCTCGCTTAATCACCCTGCCAAGCCGGATACAGGCAACCCACCCACATCCCCTTCACTTTTTCACATACCAACATGAATGAGACCAGATAATGCTGGTATCGCCTCAGCTAAAGGAGCCAAGATGCAGTATCCTTTATCCTGGCTCCTCAAAGAATAAATAAGCTCTTATATTTTGAGCACTTGTAGGCGGAAGTGTCTTTTTGGGTCTGGAATTGCTGCTGTTCAGTATCTCTTAAAGGTAATTGAGTGGAAAAGCAATTCTCATGATGTAATTTCTTGAAAATGTGGCATTCCTATCACAGTCACAAAAGATTCCCATGTCTCTTCCCTCTCTCCCTTCCTGACTGAGTTTTTTGCTGTGTAGGAGCTCAAAAATAACAAAAGGAAAACCCATGTGATTTTGAATCATGTCCAGACTGAGTTTCACTTCAGGTTTCACCATTCAATAAACCAAGAGTATAATACAGGAAAAGATGTTGTGATGCACGCAACAGCTTAAAAAAAAAAAAAAAAAAAAAAACAAGAAAACCCAGACTAGAACGGCTACCCCTCTGTAACTCAGTTAAAAAAATATATATTTTTTTTTCCAACACTTCAGCACATTATGATAAGTTTATGAAGTTAGATTTTTTCACTGAAATAAGGCAACAAAAAGTTTTTTCCAAATATCTCAAATGTAAATATAAAAAGGTATGATGAAACAAATGCTAAAAATATATGGCCTGTTTGCAGAATGTAAAGTTTCTCTATGTTACAGATCTCCCACTTGGTTCACAGACAAACTGATCTCTGCTTATCCAAAATGTTCACTTCTCTCAGAATGAAAGTCCTAAGACCACATACAGTGGATTTTCTCCCATTCGGAGCTCATAGGAAACAGAACCAGATCTACCAGTCAAAGCAGAATGGGAGAGTCCATTCCTTTGATGACCCTTATTAGTTCAAGATACTTCCACAGTTGCTGCCACAGAATTAATTCCTCTATAAATTAACAAAAAGGTACTGAACATAACCTACATGAACATTTCCTACTGCTGAGCAACTATGAAATCAGTTGTAACCAAAAGTAGTCAGATTGTGCACATAAAGGCAGGAGATGCAGGAAAATAGGAGCAATAAAAAACACTACTGTCCCAGAAATGTAATACTTATTTCAAATGAGATGGATCTACAGACCTTTCTATCAGAAGAAAAGGAAATTTTGAGGAAAATCAAGATAAATTTTCTTATTCTTTTTCAAAGGGAAGGTTTGTAGATATACAATGGAACTTCCATGTAGCCAGGTAACAGGAAGAATAAGCATATACAATTTGAAGTACACAGACTAATCTGGAGTACTACACTATGCAGAACCCTCTTTCCCTATCTAGCATTTGATGAGACCTGTCCATCTAATTTATAGAACTTCATGAAGGTATGGATGGATGACAACATGGTCACCTTCTCTCTCTTTCTCCATATATCGCATCTGACTTTTCAGATTAAGATTGTCATCGTTCTGAGTGAATGAAACTAATGTTCTGGGGAAAAGGAAAGCCTCTGATATGCACAATTTTAACCATCTGGAAATTGATGCCTTGGAGTCTCATGTTTTTCAGTGATAGATGGCATAAAATAAATAAAGAGAGTCAACGATTTTCTAAATTGCTTGGTGTGTTCAATGTAGATTTTAAACGCTCTTCTTCTATCCTTCTGAGTCTGAAAAATCCCATAGAAAGCTCGGACATACTCTAGATGTCAGATCTCTGTTGTGATCTGTGGAACATGGAATTGATTTTTTAAATGAAAGCTGCGATGGCCTTAAGACAACTTTATCTTTATGAAAAGAGCAATATTGCTCCAAAACCCTCAACATCAAAGTGATTGCAAGCAAAGCGATTACCTTTAAGGACAAAAAAAAACAACCCACAACAGAGAAATTGTTGCTGCATTGCTGATGCTGTTGAAATTTGGAAGGCACTTCAAGAGACATTGAAGAAAGAAATACCTCACCAGAAAGTTAAACTGCAGGCAATAAAGAAGCAAATGGATCAAGCACTAACTCCACCTCACAGTCTTGCGAACATTCTCGACCCCAGATATAAAAGTAGATGCCTAATTTCTGAAGAAGATGATGCTGCCATGGCATGGGCATCTCAAAATCACATCTCAGTTATGCCAGACAAAATAAATTTCAGGGCTGGAGTGGAACCATTTAAACAGTACATATTTACTAATGATCTTTTGAACAAACTCACTCCCCTGAATTGGTTGAAATCATTAGTCGGGCACCTTGAAAAGGAGTTCCTTCAGTTGCCAACTCAACTTTTCACAGCAGTAGCTTCCTCTGCAGGCACAGACAGAATATTTTCATCGTTTGGGTATTATTCACTCAAAGCAAAGAAATCTACTGGGAGTTGAAAAAGCAGGAAAACATGTATTTCTGTTTCAGTCTATGAATAAAAATGACAGTGGGAATGGGGAAGATAGTTGTAGAAGTTTTAAGGACAGCGTACATTTAGTGTTGTGATGACTTGTCTGTTAGAGTTAATAAAATTTGAAAATTAAAAAAAAAAAGTTTAAGGACAGCCGTCAGCCGGCAACTCAGGAGACTGCTGCTATTGCAAATGTGAAACATTTATGTAACATTTAAGATTTAGTTTAATAAAATTTAAGCGCTATTGTGTTTGTGTGTGAGATTTAGTTCTTACCATACCTAATGTACTGCTGCTACATCTGCAGCTTGACACAGGTAATGAGTATTATGTACTATTTCCTAAATTAATAAAAATCAAGTTATTTAAAAAAATTACACAAAGTATATCCTCCTAGATGCTGTAAAATGCTGTACTGAGTTGTAAATTAACATATTTTAGTGATTAGATTTGCACCATTGTTTAAGAAATATGTGAAGAAGTATCAGTGGGAAACTTGATTTAAATCAATGATTTTCTCTTGGTGATTTAAATCATAATTTAAATCAATTATTTAAATTGCCTGGATTTAAATCAATCCACCCTGCTCAAAACCCATTTTCTCACAAAAGATTTCTCAGTGCCTCTGTCACGTATTATCTCCAGAAAGGGAAGAAAGAGGAAGAGGTGCAAGGCCTCCAGGGTAAAAGAGCTGACACTATTCCATTTCTCGCTGACCACCATTTCTTGCTGACATTCTGCCTTAATTTGTAAAGAAAAAAAACCCACTACTGAACCTCTGTTCATGAAAGAGTAATCACACAGACAAGAATACCAGCTGTGCTTTCTACAAAGCAGTAAGGGGGTAGAGAGTCCATAAAGGAGAAGTATTTTTACAGTTAGCACATAGCAAGCCAAGTTGAGAATTGTAAGGGAAGCACTGGGTTTATACATGGAAAAAACAAGGTTACTTAACAGTAACTGACGTTCTTCAAGATGTGTTGCTCATGTCCATTCCACTATAGGTGAGTGCACGCTTCCATGCATGGTTCCCAGAACTTTTTTCCCCTTGGCAGACCCGTAGGGTCAGCTCCGGCACCCCCTGAAGCCCCGCGCACATGCCGCGGTATATGAGGCGCTGCCGGCCCTACGCCCCCTCAGTCCCTTCCTTCTGCCAACTCCGGCAGCAGGGACGGGGGGTGGGTTGTGGAATGGACATCAGCAACACATCTTGAAGAACATCAGTTACTGGTAAGTAACCTTGTTTTCTTCTTCGAGTGATTGCTCATGTTCATTCCACTATAGGTGACTAACAAGCAATACCTTTGAAGGTGGGTAGGAGTTACCGGTGAGCTGCCCTGAGTACCGCTCTGCCAAACCCGCATCCTCTCTTGCCTGCTAGATGATGGCATAGTGGGATGTGAAAGTATGCACCGACGACCAGGTGGCAGCTCTGCAGATGTCCTGCAGGGGCACTCTCTCCAGAAAGGCTGTAGACGAGACTTGAGCTTTGGTTGAGTGTGCTGTGATGGTTCCCGGAAGCGGCACCCTCGCCTGCTCGTAGCAGAACCTGATGCATGATGTAATCTACGAGGAGATGCACTGGGTGGAGACAGGTGATACTTTCATCTGATCAGCCACTGCGATGAAGTGCTGCGTCGATTTCCGGAACAGCTTTGTATGCTCGATATAGAAGGCCAGGGCTCGTCTCACATCCAGCGAATGCCATCTCCGCTCCTCCTCCGAACCATACGGTTTGGGAAAAAAGACAGGGAGAAAAATATCTTGGTTACAATGAAACTGGGAAACCACCTTGGGCAGGAAGGCTGGATGCAGCCTCAACTGCACCTTGTCCTTATAGAATACTGTATAAGTGGGCTCTGAGGTCAAGGCCCTAATCTCAGAGACCCTCCTAGCTGAGGTAATGGCCACCTGGAAGGCTACACCTTCCATGAAAGCATGAGCAGAGGGCATGAAGCCATGGGTTCAAAGAGGGGCCCCGCGAGTTTCGAGAGGACCAGGTTGAGATCCCAGGGAAGCACCAGGTCACGGACCTGCGGATAAAGCCTCTCCACCCTCTTGAGGAACCTGACTGACATGGAATGGGAGAACAAGCATCTCCCCTGTAGCGGCTGATAGAAGGCCAAAATGGCCACCAGGTAAAACTTCATTGAGGCCAATGTCAGACCCTGGAGCTTTAGCTGGAGCAAGTACTCCAGGATCGCCTGTATAGGCGAGAGGCTGGGCTGAATACCCTGGGACTCGGCCCAACAGATAAACCGCCTCCACTTAGCCCGATACACGACCTGTAGAGCCTGCTCAATGCAGGTCCTTTTCCCTCCATCAGTCAGCGAGCCTCCAGGCCGTGAGGTGCAGGGAATCCAGGTCCGGGGGGTGCAACAGGAGACCATGGTCCTGGGAGAGAAGGTCGTGCCGCCTCGGGAGCTCCAGGGGTGGGGTGATCGAAAGGTCCAGCAGCGTTCTGCACCAGTGCTGTCTCGGCCAGGCAGGAGCAATGAGTATAACATCCGCCCTGTCCCTCTATTTTCAACAGGACCTTGGGCAGAAGCGGAATGGGTGGGAATGTGTACATGAGGGTCCCTGTCCAGTCGATAAGGAACACATCGGAAATCGACCCAGTCTCGCGACCCCGGAGTGATCAGAACCTCGGGCACTTCGTGTTCCAGGCCAATGTGAATAGGTCCAGTTGGGGAACACCCCACTTCTGGAAGACCGTAGTCACTACCTCCGGGTGCAATGACCAGTGTTGGCGGGGTAGAAACGACCTGCTGAGGCGATCCGCCTTGTCGTTCCTCACTCCTGGGAAGTGAGAGGCAGTCAAATGGAAATCGTGCCTCATGGCAAAGTTCCACAGATGGATAGCATCCTCGCAGAGGGCCAAGGAGCATGCTCCCCTCTGCCAGTTTATGTAAAACATGGCTGCGGTGTTGTCCGTCAGCACCTGCGTCACTCTGCCTGTCAGGAATCGGAGGAACACCTTGCACGCTAGGCGAATGGCCCTCAGCTCCTTCATGTTGATGTGCAGGCGCCTCTCCTCCCCCGACCAGAGCCCCTGAGTGCCTAGGCTGGCGCTGATGTGGGCTCCCTATCCCATATCTGAGGCATCAGAGATTAGGGTGACCGACGGGACCAGTTCCCTGAACGGAATGCCCTTCAACACTGCCCTAGGAGTCCGCCACCAGTTTAGGGAGGCTAGGACGGGCAGGGGAACTGTTACCACCCGATCCAGTGGGTGTCTGCTTGGCACATATAGTGAGGTCAACCACGCCTGAAGCGGCCTGAGCCTCAGGCGAGCTAGTCTCACTACGTACGTGCAGGCCATACAGCTGTAGGCAGTGGCTGGCTGTTGTCGTGGGGCATCGGTGCAGCTGGGAGATGATAGAGACCATCGCCTCGAAACGTGGTTGAGGCAGGAAGGCTCTGGCCTGGGAAGCATCCTGGGTGGCCCCGATGAATTCTATACGTTGCACTGGGGTTAGTGTGGACTTCTGCTCATTTATGAGCAGTCCCAGCCTGCTGCACATGGAGCAAGTGAGTGTCATGATCTCCTGCACTTGGGACCTGGACCTGCCCCTGATCAGACAATCGTCCAGGTAAGGAAAAATTTGCACACCCTTTCGTCTCAGGTGGGCAGCCACTACCACCATGCATTTAGTGAACACCCTGGGAGCTGAAGATAGGCCATAGGGTAGGGCTGTAAATTAGTAGTGGGAGCCAGCCACCATGAAGTGAAGAAAGCACCTGTGGCTAGAGAGGATAGCTATATAAAACTATGTGTCCTTGAGATTGAGGGCGGCATACCTGTCTCCTAGGTCCAAGGAAGGGATTATGGAAGCTAGGGAAACATGCGAAACCTGAATCGTTTGACATATTTGTTTAGACGATGCAGGTCTAATATGGGTCTCAGACCCCCCTTCGCCTTGGGGATGAGGAAGTACCTCGAATAGAACCCCTTCTGTCTTGTGGGACCATTTCCACTTCTCCTATGTTGAGGAGGGTGTCCACTTCCTGCAAGAGGACTTGCTCATGGGAGAGGTCCCTGAAGAGGGACATAGGGGGAGAGCTGATGGGGGGGGGTAGATGTAAACTGTAGGACATAGCCCCCTGAGACTATCCCAAGGACCCAGTGGTCCAACATGATCTTTGCCCATTCGGGATAGAAGGACCTTAACCTGTTTAGGAAGGGGCGGGGCAGATCCAGGAGAGCAGTTGGGGCGCCACCCTCGGGCACACCATCAAAACTGTCTCCTCCGGTTGCCCGACCCCCTGGGGGGCCCCTGCTGGGGGGCTGAGGACGAGCTGGGGGGTTCATTCCTCCTTCTAAACCCCTTATTCCTGTCCCTATTTCTTTAGGCCTGAAAGGGCCTAGGCAGAGACCTTGGCTGCTGCTGCGCTTGGGGCCGTGACTGATGCTTGGAAATCTGGGGTGTGTACAGGCCCAGGGAGCGAAGCGTGGCCCTGGAGTCCTTCAGACCATGCAGCCTTGCATCGGTCTGGTCAGAGAATAGGGCGGACCCATCAAAGGGGAGGTCCTGCATCCATTGCTGCACCTCCTGAGACAGGCCCGAGGATTGCAGCCAAGAGCACTTTCTCATGGAGATGGTGGAGGCTATGGCCCTACCTACCGAGTCAGCAGCATCACTGGATATCTGGAGTGCTGCCCTAGCCACCGTGGTTCTTTCCTCCATGATGGTGGTAAAGTCTGCAGCCTGGTCCTGGGTAGAGCCTCAGCGAACAGCCTGAGGGAGTCCCACAAGTTGAAATTATATCTACTCAGGAGGGCCTGATGGTTGGCAATCCTGAACTGCAGGCTTGCCATGGAATAAACCTCTCCCCCAAACAAATCCAGCTTTTTGTTGTCTTTGTTCTTGGGAATGGACCCTGGCTGGCCTTGCCTGTCCCGCTGGTTGGCTGCATCTACCACCAGGGTTCCTGGGGCCGAGTGAGTGAACAGATACTTCAACCCTTCTGCCTGGACATAATACTTTTTCTTGGCCGCCATAGACATAGGGACGACCGAGGAAGGGGTTTGCCACAGGGCCTTTACGATTCTGAGGACCCTATTGGGGACTGGTTGGGCCACTCTTGCTGGGGCAGCCACCACCAACACATTAAAGAGGCTATGATCAGCCTCTTCCAACTCCTTCACCTCCGGCCCCAAGCTGGAGGCCACCCTCTTGAGCAGTTCCTGGTGCGCCCTGAAATCCTCCAGTGGCGCCATGCGGTGCCAGGAGACTGCCTCTTCTGGTGAGGAGGAAGAGGACTGCCGAGGTTTGTCCTGTGGGTGCTCCCCTCCCGAAGAAATGTTGCACTCGTTGAGGGGCCCTCCATGGGGGTCCGATTCCTCATCCAAGAAGCGGTGTCTACGGGCCTTCTCCTGTGCCGGAGGCACGGACTGTACCCCCGATGAAAGGATGGATTGGGGCCTCGACCCCACCTGGATACCCCATGGGGCCCAATAAGGCCATTGTTGTGGCCACTGACCTTGGGGCCAACCCAGGGCTGACTGCACCACAGGCTGTGATGCTTTGTGGGGTTGTCGGCTCTCCCAACGACTATCCCCCCTGGGAGAACCCGAGACACTGGGCCAGCGGTGCCGTGTACGTCCTTGGTCCCAGGTACCCTTGCATGTTGGGGACCACCCTCTTGACACCTCCAACCTGGACGACGATGAGGACCACCTCTGTCATCGCCGCAAGCGGTGCTGACGACCAGAGGGGCGCTCTGAAGAGCTAGAGGTACCGGCGTGCCATCTCAGTACCGATGACTTCCAGTACCGCTTGCCTTTCGGTGACCGGGACTGGCACCGCTCCGAACTCCGCAATGCCGAGCCGGACTCCGGCGAGCAGGTTCTGTGTCATGGACTGCGCGGTGCCAGGTCTTCCGATGACGACTGGGTTCTGCACCTCCTCGGTGCGGCGGAACTCCTCGATGCCGGGGATCTGGAGCTGTCCGAGCGCCGTCTGGCAGATCTCGACTGGTGCCGCCTCCTCGCCTGCGCTGTCTCCGGTGCCGGGGATTGACGTCGGCACCAAGAGGGAGACGCCTCGCCCTGAGTTGAAGCAGGCTGGCTCGACAATGCCGATCTGGAGTGAATGCTGGGGGAGAGTCTTCGCTCTACCCCCAATGGCCGTCCGGCAGGAAATCTTCCTCCCTGTACTGGGGAGCTCCACCGCCCCTTCAGGGGGACCCAACGCAGGTTTCCCGTGTGACACTGGCCCCTTCTCCCTCGGCGGAGGGGGGTGCAGAGGTGGCATAGGCAAGACCAACAAGGCTCTTGCCGCCTGAAAAGCCTCCGGTGTCGACGGCGTCGGCAGGGGCACTCTCCCACTCCCAGGAGTCGGGGGGAGGCTCCCTGATCGGAGATGCAGGCACCAGAGAGAGAGTCTCGACAGGCCGAGTTCGGTGCATCTCTGTACTCGATCCTGGCCGTACCGATGGTGCAGGGGAGTGTCCGCGCTCACCTTCTTCCTCCTCGGTGCTGGCAATGTTGCGCGGTGCCGAGTCAAGGCCGATGCCGGTGGTGCACTCTGCACCGAGGTCACGCTCGGTACCAAGGTGGAGCAGGCCAGCTCGGACACCAGGCGGAGCGCTGCCTCCATAAGCAGGGCTTTTAACCAGTTTTCTCGGTCCTTCTGAGTCCTCGGTTTAAAAGCCCTGAAGATCTTGCACTTGTCTTTTCTGTGTGCCTCCTCCAAGCACTTAAGGCAGTGGGGGTGGCTGAGCGGGAAGGCCTTCCCGCAGGAGGCACATGGCTTGAATCCTGGTGACTGGGGCATAGCGCGGCCGCTCTAAGTCCCCGCAGGAACTTGCCTTATCTCTAACTACACTTAACTACTTAACTAACTACTTAGAATAACAAACAAATTCAAAGAAGGGGAATAGTATTTGCTGAGAGCAAGGCTAGCTCCAGCAACCATCACGGGCGGAAAGTAGGAACTGAGGGGGCATAGGGCCGGCAGTGCCGCATATACTGCGGCATGTGTGCGGGGCTCCAGGGGGCACCCGAGCTGGCCCTATGGGATCTGCTATAGGGAAAAAGTTCCGGGCACTCACCTACAGTGGAATGGACATGAGCAATCACTTGAAGAACAACCAAATATTGGGAGATGGGAAAATAACTATATTTTCTGTTCAAAAATGTAACATCTGTAATTGCCACAGATCCATCCCTCATTATGTCAGCAACCACTATTTCTTGTAGTCGTAATCCATGACAAAATGGTCACATATGGACATTGCTACATCATGCATATACAAAGCACTTTTCACCGGCACTTACATTCTCCTCTAGGTTTGTTTGAGATATAATAAATAAAAAATGCGCAAACATCTGGATAATAATGAAAAAGTGCCTTCCTTTGGACAATGTCAACTCTTTATACACTATTCCCAATCCTTCTAGGCTCTGTGTGCATGCATGTACACATAAGTAACACAACTGGCCCATGTCTCTTACATGGATACACATTTTCAAAACTATAAGGACTTTTTTTTTAATTATTCAACAGAAAAATAATTCATAATTCATTTGTACAAATTATGCAAAATTCAAGAACACTTAGTTCAAATAAAATCCTGGAAACATTGGTAAGTACTCAGTAATATACAGAAAATGTTAAGTCTGTATACCAATGCAAAGAGTATGGGAAACAAGCAGGATGAACTGGAAGCCATGGTATTTGAAGAAAATTAAGACAACTGGCATTACAAAGACTTGGTGGGATAATTCCCATGATTGGAGTATCAGCCTGATCTGGAAGGACAGATATGGGGGAAAATGAAGGAAGCATTGCACTGTACTTCAGAAATGTATACACTTGCTCTGAGGTCCAAGAGAAGTGAGCAGCTGACCTACTGAGAGTCTCTGGATGAGGATAAAAAAAGAAAAGAACAGTAGCGATATTATGGTGGGGGTCTATTATAGACCAGCAAATCAAGAATAGGAAACAGCTAAGGCATTCTACAAGCAGGTAACAAGATCAGCTAACACACATGAGCAAGTCTTAATGAAGACTTAGTTGTCTCTTTTCCAAGTTGAAAAGTTCCAGTCTTATTAATCTTTCCTCATATGGAAGCTTTTCCATACCCAAAATCATTTCAGTCACCCTTTCTGTACCTTTTTCAATTCCAATATATCTTGTTTAAGATAGGGTGACCAGATCTGCACGCAGTATTCAAGATGTGGACATACTGGGGATTTATAAAAAGACCATAGGATATTTTCTGTTTTATTATCTCTCTCTTTCCTAATAATTCCCAAAATTCTGTTGGCTCTTTTGGACTGCCACTGCACACAGAGCGGATGTTTTCAGAGAACAATGCACAATGACTCCAAGATCTCTTTCTTGAATGGTAACAGCTAATTTAGACCCCATTATTTTTTTATGTATAATTGGGATGATATTTTCCAGTATACATTACTTTACATTTATCAACACTGAATTTCATCTGCCATTTTGTTGCCCAGTCACCCAGTTTTGTGAGATCCTTTTGTAACTCTTTGCGGTCTGTTTTGGACTTAACTATCTTGAGCAGTTTTGTATCATCTGGAAAATTTGCCACTTCACTTTTTACCCCTTTTTCCAGATCATTTATGAATATGTTGAACGGTGCTGGTCCCAGTACAGACCCCTGGGGGACACCACAGTTTACGTCTCTCTATTCTGAAAACTGACCATTTATTCCCACCCTTTATTTCCTATCTTTTAACTAGTTACTGATCCAATAGATAACCTTCCCTCTTATCCATGACAGCTTACTTTGCTTAAGAGCCTTTGATGAGGGACCTTGTCAAAAATTTTCTGAAAATATAAGTACACTATATCTACTGGATCACTCTGTCCACATGCTTACTGACCCCCCTTAAAGAATTCTAGTAATATCTATTATTGGCCCAACTTCTGTCGGTGAGAGAGAGAAGCTTTCGAGCCACACAGATCTCTTCTTCCATATGGGTGCACTATGCATATTTACAATGAGGCTTTCACTGTCAAGTCTACAGAGCATGCTGATATATGGTGCCTTGTGCAACAGTACCACCTAGTGACAAAAAAACTGAAGAGTCCAATATAAGAAGTTTTAAAATATTAGTGAAACAGCTGCTAAGCACCTACTGTAACTAATGGTGAATAAATGAAGGTGTCATGGAGGCAGTATTAGTAATTCAGCATAACATGTGCTACAGATTTAGCACAGATGGGGTACATAGTCTACTCTAGGCCTAGCTGTCATCAACCGTAATGAAGTTACACGTGTGTTGAGGGAAGACAAAGATGCAAAGTTTTGTTTGTTTGTCTATTTATACACCAACCAATCCATAGGCATAATTACATGAGTTAACAATACCAACAGCAAAGTAACACGGCTACAGAAGTAGAACACTACTAGCCCCTTCACCTCTCCCACTGACAACAATCCCTCAACCAACTGATGGGCCATCGTTCCTCAGCTAACAAGTTACCTACCATAGGTTAAAAGCCAGATTGAAAAGACATGCTGGTAACCTCCTAATCATACAAAAATAAAACTTATTACCTGAGAATTCAGGGCAGCAATGGATTCAGTAAGATGCCAAGATTTTGAACCAATGAGAAAAGCATGGGCATATAGCCTCACTGGATGAAATAACCCCTCCCACAGCCCCTCCCAAAAGCATCCCCCTTCCTAGTACAATCACTTCTGTATTGTTAGGATTTATCTTAAGCTAGCTAAACACCTTCCAGGATCCTCTCTAGGCAAAACAGTGAGAAAGAAAGGAGGCTGAAAAATCTGAGTTGAACAATAGAGATTTTTTTCCATAGGCTGATGATGCCCCAAATCCTTCATTATCTCTGACAATGGCAAGACAACTGGTGTGTTGCTTGTTATACTTTTAATAATTTCCACTGTTACAGGTGTGCATCAATTCTCCAAAAAAGGTCATATTTTTTGGTTTAATGTACCTCCTGATATAAGAAGTTTTCAAGCTGCTCTCATCCATATGAGGAGATCGGAACCAGAGACAGCATTTAGCCACACAGCTGAAAAGCTCGCAGAGAGGGAGAAAAATGTGGATTTTATCTGTTCTAATTAGCATAACGAAGGTGGTGACAGTATCATAATATTTAGGCATGTATAAAAATACAGTTAGCTTCAGATTTAAGGCTTTTTATAAGTAGATAGTTTAGAGCAGGTTTAACTAGAAATCCAAAATGGTGGCCACAATGATTTTATATTAGAGAGAAACAAAATGTAGGTCTTAGGATAAATTGACCAATAGCAGACAGGTAGACTAGGGTGAAAAAAGGTCACTCCTAAATACCTGAAGAGAGGAGTCAGGTAGGAAGAAATTTCTCAAGGAGGTCCAGCTTAAGTGACAGGTAAAGCTAATTAGCATATCAGAAAACTGAAGCTAACAGTATTTTCATACATGTGCTCAGAAGGTACCTTGGACCAGATGGATGCTGGCTCTCATCTGGGCCTCTGACTGGCCCTTGATCAGCCATTCATCAAGATAGTAATAGACTCACATCTCTCTCCTTTTGAGGAAGGCCACTGCTATTGCCATGCATTTTGTGAATACCTAAAGAGCTGCAGGCAGGCTGGAGAGGATGACAGTAAACTGGTAGTGGATCTGATTCACAATGAACCTGAGAAACCTTCTGTGGCCCTGAAAATTAGAGATGTGGAGACAGGCATTGTTCAAGTTGAGGATGGTGTACCAGTCCCTTGAATCCAGGGAGGGAATAATGTAGGCCAGGAAGACCAAGCGGAATTTCAGTTCCTTGATAAAATTGTTGAGGCAATGGAGGTCTAGGATGAGTCAGACACTCCTTTTGGCCTTCAGAATTAGGAAATAACTGGAGTAAAACCCTTTCCCCCTCAAGTACTGAGGCACCTCCTCCATAGCCCCTACTTGGAGGAGGGCATGCACCTCCTGGGCTAAAAGCTGTTCCTGAGAAGGGTCCCTGAAGAGGGACAGGGATGGGAGGGAGGGGTAGAAATAAAATGGAGAGTGTAAACTTCCTCCACCATACTAAGCACCCAACAGCCCAAAGTGATCAAGGCCCATGCTGAGCTGAAGTAGGAGAGAGAGTCTGAAAATGAAAGGGGAACAGGATTTGGTATAGGAACTGGTATAACGCCTTCAGGTGTCCCATCATATGTTCTGCTTGGAGCAGAATATCTGTGAGGGCCAGTAGTGAGGCTGAAGCTGATGGGGACAGCTGTCTGCACTTATTACCCACGCTTCACTTCTTAAATAGGTTCTGGTGCAGCGGCAGAGCCAAGAAGCAGAGCAGTTGTTGAGGCCTGAAGTGCTTCCTCGGAGGCACCATGGCATAGAGGTCCAGAGACTTGAGGGTGGCTCTAGAATCTCTCAGGCCATGGAGTTTTGCATCCGTCTACTCCCAAAAGATGGAAGCTCCCTCAAATGGAAGCTCCTGATGGGACTGTTGAACCTCCAGTGGTAGGGCCAAGGACTGAAGCCAAGAGCATTTTTGCACGACTACCGCTGATGCCATAGTTCTGGCATCCTCTGCGTCAAGGCTATAGCCTTCCCTTTCTCCACCAGAGTGGAGAATTCTTGTCTGGCCTCCTGAGGCAGTGAGTCCTTAAATTTTGAAATGGACGTTAAAGTCATACCTCCCTAACAACACCTGTTGGTTGGAAATGTGGACCTATAAACCACCAGTAGAATAAACCTTTCTACCAAAAAGATCTAGTTTATTTGAATTCTTCACCTTGGCAGTTGCACCTTGCCATATATGCCATCATGTGCCAACAATGCCCCTTTGCCATGTACATTGGTCAAACTGGACTGTCACTACGCAAAAGAATAAATGGACACAAATCAGACATAAAAAATGGTAACATCCATAAGCCAGTCAGAGAGCACTTCACTCTCCCAGGACACTCTGTAGCTGACTCAAAAGTTGCCATACTTCTACAAAAAAACTTCAAAAAACAGACTTCAAAGAGAAACTGCAGAGTTGGAACTCATATGCAAACTTGACACAATTAAACTGGGTCTAAATAGGGACTTGGAATGGTTCTCTCATTACAAGAAGTAATTGTCACTGTTCACACATTCTCACCTCCTAATCAATGGTTGTGAATAGGCCTCAACTACTCTAATTGAATGGACTTTGCTTATACCTATCATCCCCCTTGTTGTTCCTTACCCTTAGATGTGTGTGTATATATGCACATACACACACACCCCCTATCTGATTTCTATTTCTTGCATCCGACAAAGTGGGTTATAGCCCACAAAAGCTTACGCCTGCAGAAATTAAATTTGTTAGTCTTTAAAGTGCTACAGGACTCTAGCTGTTTTTACTTTTTCTTTGCCCTCCTTGAAATGGGGTTTGACTGCACCCATAACGACCTCGTTGAGAGGTAGGTCCATCTTCGAGGGGCCACTGCAGCCAAGATGTCAACCACGCTGTGGGAGGCTTCTTTAAGTACCTCCACTTCCAGCCTTAGCTTTGAGGCTACTCTCTTCAATTGCTCCTGGTGAGTTCTGAAGTTGTCCTGAAGCATTGAGCTACCTATCACTAACACTGCTTTGTCTGGGAGGAAGGAGGAGGAAGAAGCTGCACCATTCCTCCTCTCCTTCTGCACCAACTGGATCCCATAGCTCATGGTTCTGAATACTGATACCGGACTTGGTACCAGAATCCAGGTCAGATGCCGGTCAGTGTGACAGAGGAAAGCCCTCTTCCCTGACACCACAGAGTAGGAACGGTTGGAAGGTGAGCCCTGCATTGGGGGAAAACCCCACAGATTCCAAAATGGCCATTGTATTTGCATAGGCCACTGTCCCCTGGGCCAGGCGCTCGGAGGGACACCTGCACAAGGATCCACCAGAACATAGGACTGACTGGATGGATAATGGTACTGGCCCCAGCTGGGTGCACAACTCCATCTTCGATGACGAGTCTGCCTGAGGGGAACATGGAGGAGTGGCACCCATCAATTCCATCAGATGGTGCCAAGGGTCCTGGGAATGATGTTGGAGCGGGAACGACTTAGCTGACATCAGCAGGGTCGGTTTTCCTCTGGATGGTATCGGAAGACCTGGTACCAAATAGGAGCTCAGGGCAACATGCTCCCTTCTGCTCATCTTCACCACCGGTGCCAGCTCTTGCACTGCCAGCACCAGCGGTACTGAGAGTGCCAGTAAGTCCCTGGCTGCAACAATTGCCTCTTAGGTGGATGGCACCATGATCCCCTGGGTGTCACAATGTCCCCCCCAGTGCCAGCAGCTGTTCTTGCACCAGACCCAAAGGTACCTGAGAGTAGGGCTGGAGGCAACAGTTCAACCAGCAGAGTGGGGACAGGGGAGTGGCCAAAACTGGACTCAATACTCCAAACGTGGCCTCACCAGTTCCGAAAAGAAGGGAATAATCACTTCCCTCGATCTGCTAGCAATGCTTCTACTAATGAAGCCCAATATTCTGTTAGCCTTCTTGGCAATAAGGACACACTGTTGACTCATATCCAGCTTCTGATCCGCTGCAACTCCCAGGTCCTTTTCTGCACAACTGCTACCTAGCCAGTCGGTCCAATCTGTACGAATGCATGGGATTCTTCCATCCTAACTGCAGGATTCTGCACCTGTCCTTGTTGAACCTCATCAGATTTCTTTTGGCCCCAATCCTCCTATTTGTCTATGTCACTATGTATTCTATCCCTACTGTCCAACCTATCACTCCCCGCAGCTTAGTGTCATCTGCAAACTTGCTGAGGGTGCAATCTACTCCATCTTCCAGATCATTAATGAAGATATTGAACAAAACTGGCCCCAGGACTGACCCCTAGGTCACTCCGCTTGTTACCAACTAGACATCAAGCCATTGATCACTACCCGTTGAGCCCAATGATCTACCCTAGCTTTCTATCCACCTTATAGTCCAGTTCTGGGTCTTCATCCAGTTCCTTCTTCTCCATTGTCTCATGAGGAGGTTCTCCTTCCTCTGTGCAAGGTGAGAGGTGTCGCGAGTCCCGTCTGGAGTGTACTGATTTAGGATGACAGATGTATGGGTCCCAAAGAGCCCAGTAGGGCTAACGGAAAAAGTCAAATAGTTGGGGTAATCCTAAAGGCAAGGGGTACCAATGATCAGGTGGAGCATAATCTGCTCTTTGAGATCCCAATGGAGCCCATGAGATTCTGGACACCCTCCTATCCAGATTTAGTTGGTGTCTTGGTGGGGGACATGACATTCTTTCAAACAAAAGTCTGAGTCCTCAGATGAAAAGGTGGGATTGTGTTCCATGGGGGGGTGCCAATACGATCGGATGCTTAGCAGTATCTCTGTTAGTAGAAGGTACTGGTGAGTTAGTCTCTGTATACACCAACGGTGCTGTTGGTTTAGTGAGACCTTGACTGGTAGAAGATCTGAGGGAAGGACTTCCCCCTGTTGTGCCACTCCTGAATGGACAGTCAAAATGTTTCTAGAAATGGTAAGGCCTGAAAGGATGGGAGACTCAGGATCCTACAGGACAAGGAAGGACTTATTGAATGGTGTGTTTGTCCCTCATTGAGGGGGGAAACAAGGGCTCCTCTCCATCTGCACCACTGGAGTCAACTTAGCAAGAGCTCTTGGTGCTGAGGTCTCCTTAGTTGAACATTTTGGTACAGTCAGTGCTGGATGCACTGGATTTTTTTCCTTCAATGGTGCCTTGGACAGTATCAGTGTAGCTGATGATGTTGGTTATGGAACAGACATGATTTTCTGAGCAAGGGTTTTGGTGCCACGCTCCGGAAGAGCTGCTGTGGTACCATGATGCGAAGTCTCCAATTACTTTTAAAAGGAGTTTCCCTACTTAGAAGAGTGTAGAGATGGAGATTTATCCCTCTTCTTACAAGAGTTGTGTTTCTGCTGAGAGGAGGTGGAGGACTTACTTCCACCTCTCTCCATAGCAATATCAGAGGCAATTGAGCCTGGCGGAGCACTCCCATGACTCCTCTGCCCAAAGCACAGAGGCAATCTCCTGGACCCAGAACAGACCAAGGCTTCATTACTCAGTCCATGAGGAAAATCCATAGTTGGTATGCACATGCCTCGCAGGACCCTGGAGGAATGGACTAGACTGGAAAACTGAGCATTTGGAGGGAATGTGGGCATCTCCAAAACAGCAGAAGCACCAGATGCGGTCATCATTGACCAAGAAGGATTGTGAGCAAAAAATGCTGTTTTTAAAGCCTGGGATCCTTGCACTTTTCTGATGATTCCTAACATTCTGTTAGCTTTTTTGACTGCTGCAGCACATTGAGCAGATGTTTTCAGAGAATTACCTATAAAGATTCCAAGATCTCTTTCTTGAGTGGAACAGCTAATTTAGAATCCACCATTCTGTATGTATAGTTGAAATTATGTTTTGCAATGTGCATTACACTTTGCACTTAACACTAAATTTCATGTACCATTTTGTTGCCCCATCACCCAGTTTAGTGAAATCCTTTGCAACTCTTCGCAAACAGCATAGGACTTCACTCTATCTTGAGTAATTTTTTATCATCTGTAAATTTTGCTACCTCTCATTTATGAATATGTTGATTAGTACAGGGACCCAGTACAAAAACTTTGGGGGGGACCACATTATTGTGAAAACTGATAATTTATTCGTACCCTTTGTTTCCTATCTTTTAATCAGTTACTGATCCATGAGAGGCCCATTCCTTCTTATCCCCTGACTACTTAAGTTTGCTTAAGAGCTTTTGATGAGGGACTCAGCCAAAGGCTTTTTTGAAAGGCCAAGCAGACTATAATCAACTGGATCACCCTTGTCCACACGCTTGCTGATACCCTTAATGAATTCTAATAAATTGGTGAGGCATGATTTCCCTTTATAAAAGCAGCATTGACCATTCCCCAACATATTATGGTTAAGATTTTGTCACGGTTATTTTTAGTAAAAGCCAGGGAGAGGTCATGGGCAACAAACAAAAATTCACAAAAGCTGTGATCTCTTCCTGACTTGTACTAAAAATAACTACTATGACAAAATGGAGCTGACAGGGGTGGGGGTGGAATGAGAGCAGCAGGGCAGGAACCCACTCCCCCCCCTCACTGCCTGCAGAGGCTGGGAGCTAGGGGCCAGGGCTGGGAGCTCTGGTCTGTGGACTCCCCACCACCCTGTGGGGCCTGGGAGCACCCCTGGGAGTTGCAGGGGCCACAGGCAGTGGCAGGGAGCTCCAGGAGTCACCAATTGCTGTCTGCAGCTCAGAGCCCCAGGTCCCCACTCCCTCCCCCATCCCCCCACGGGAACCGGAAGTCGCCAGGCCCTCCAGCCGCTGACAACTCTTGTCTCGCCCTGCCCCTCCTCCCAGCTGAAGCAGAAAACGTCACAGAGGTAACAGGAAGTCACGGATTCCGTGACGTCAGTGACCTAATCTTATCCTTAACCATGGTTATCTATGGAGGACTGAAAGGCTGTGAAATCATTAGCATAAGATGGGGGAGGAGGCATGATGGCATCATCTGGAGAGAGAGGAGGATTTGGAGGAAGGTGGTATTTCTTATTCCAAAGATGGCTTTTGCTCCCCTGTAAAATCCTGCTATGTGGCAGGAGGCAAGGATGCCAGGTTTTGCTTCTGACATGCCCTCTTATAAGATGGGACTTGTAAAACTGGTCACAATAAGGGGACCAGGCTTAAGGGAAGTGAGCAGGGCCCCCAAGTTGTCCTTGCCAGGATTGCTGGTTGTATCCCCTGCTAGGAGTTTCCTTGTCAAGGTGTACCTCAAATGAGGAGTTCAAAGACATGGTCTTGTACAGACACCTCAGAATTGGATGATATATCACTGGAGGGACAAATGGTGTTGGTACTGGTGGTCGAGTCGGTACTGGGGCCTGTAAGGGGTCTTGTAGTTGCATCAGGAGTAGAGGCTGATTTGAAAGACACTTGAAGATGTACAAATGGTGTTGGTACTGGTGGTCGAGTCGGTACTGGGGCCTGTAAGGGGTCTTGTAGTTGCATCAGGAGTAGAGGCTGATTTGAAAGACACTTGAAGATGTTGGGTCAGTACAAGTTGAAAATGTGTCTCTGTATCCTCAAAGGGTTTATAAGGGGCTGGAGGCCTTGACGGTACCAGAGGACGAGACCCCGATGAAGATGGAAGCAAACTCTGGGAGGTGAGACAATACTGATGGGGAAGGTCTCCTGTTACCCCGCAACAGCAGTGACTGAGGCTTCTCCTGTATCCGAAGGTCCTCATGGGTTAGAAGACAGATGGTGCCAGGGACTATAGAAAATATTAGGAGTCAGAATATTCGGTGGTTCTGGAGATGGGACCGTAGTGAGATTGAAGTGTCCTTCACATCTGATTACTGAAGGTAGTAACTATGTCAATTTTTGTATGACTCTGGAGTCTTTGTGTCTCAGGGGCAGAGTCCAGTGTCAATGCAGATACAACTTTAAATGGCTTACCAGATGGTTTTGTGTTATGTGGCATCTTCTTCTTACCCAGTGCTGTGGCCTCAGTACCAGAGGAGATGAAAACCTAAGCCCTACCCATAAGGGGACATGAGGTCTCCTGAGACACAGACTGAAGAGGTAACCTTCCTTTTCTAGTCTCCTGTTTTAGAGAAGGGTGTCTTTCTTCTTTGAGGGTCTAGATGGCTCTGAAGGGCCCTCAGGGTCTTTGCTTACCATTAAAATAGAGATGGTCATCAGAGCTCTCTCTGGATTCAATGTAGAGCGGGTGACTCAAATCCTACAGTCTCAGCGAGAGCTCCATTAACAGGAATTTGAACATGATCTCCCTCAATTTCTTAAATCTGCTTTTAAAACCTGAGAAGAGCTTACATTTAGAGGGGATGTGAAATTCCCTGTGGCAGCTTGTATGTCCATCCCACTGGGGGAGACATCCTGTGGCAGGTCTGACAGGGTTTCAATCCCAGGGTCTTGGACATAACTGCACTCAAAGCGGAAGATCAAAGCCCGAGAAAAAAACCCAAATCAGGCAAAAAAAGAAAAAGGACACTCCTCTCCCCCCAGCAAAAGTACAAACTGTGCTAAAACAAAAATAATGAAAACAAACAGTAAGAAAATAAAGAAAAAGTTTAAGTGAGAGGTGTAGCAAGCTGCGTGGCTAGCTAATGGACACTGGGATGCTCCATCTCAAGCCAAGCAGCTGAGATGAACTAGAGTAGTGATAAGTCTGCATGTCCCTATATACTCTTGTAGTGGAACACAAGGAAATGTAGGATGCAGGAATGGATCTGCAGACACTGATGCTCATATTAGTTCTGCTGAGACAGTAAGTATGGGAAAACACCCAACTATGTTTTTCTGCTTCTCCTCATGGGTATAGATGCTATGAGGAATATGAGTGAGAAAGAGTAAAAAAGTAGGTAGACAGTAGGAATCTTCTACTGGTTGGTACTGCTGCTTTTTAATGGATTCTGGTGTGGGAAATTTGTTTTGGGTTGTTTTTAAATAAACTTTTTATAAAAGGAATGTATAAACCAAAAGGGCCATATTTCAGGGCAGTCCTTTCTATAGACTCCTGTCAAAGAACTAATGGTATGATTTCCTTATTGGACACACGAGATATTTGAGCACTGTGATCTGTAGCCTACAAAGGATCCCCATTCCACATAATATCTATTTCAGAGTGCTGGTCCGCCTCTCTAAAACCCTTAATTGGCTAGGATCAACTACCTCAAAGCACTGCCTCTCCCCTAGAGCGCAGATATGATGCACTTGTCAGCATGTAGAACTCAGTTTGTTGAGACAAAAGCATAGATCTACAACTTCAGTAAGGGTGGCCTGGAAAACAGAGTCCTACCATGACCACAATTGAAACCTAAAGCACCTGAATTTGACACCTAGAGACCAGAGAGATTGGTGCAATACAGATACATACACATTCCCTTACAGTTATGCACATTTTAGTGTGATAATTGCAAATGATCAAAATCCTTGTTTTGCTATTGCATGTGTTAAACCACGGCTATTTTGGTGCCATTAGAAACACTTAAAACAAATAAAATTAGATTAACTTACCCATATTATATGTTTGTCTCCAAATTTAAACCCAGGTATTCAAAAACAAGAGTGGCATTGTGACACATCTCTCAGAACAGGTATTTCTGTAAAAGTCAAATAAAGCTACGTTTTATAAAAAAGTACTTTTCAAATTCATACACAATCACATTTCTGTAGGTTTAGTTCTTCAGGGTGGTTGAGATCAGTTATCTATGAAAACAGATTATTCCCTTAAACAAAACAAATCTCAAATATTCAAGTTTTCCATTTTAAATTCTGTAATGCTTTACTTCAATTTTTATATAATGTATAATTCAGCAATTTACATCTGGGAATTTACAATCCTTTCATATTGAGTATTAAAAATCTAAATACCAGATTTTGAAAAATATTAACTAATGGGAATTGTTGCTTTGATCTTATACCATTTTAATCCTTTAATAATTATCTGTTTTACTGTGAAGTGCCTTTGATTCTTTTGATGATACGTGCTATGTAACGTGTGTTACTAAAAAGACCTTTCACCAGAAAAGGGGTCCTTTTAAAAATTATGTTTACATTACAAAATATTCAGTTTTACAACTACAATATTTTTTGATGGATGGAGAGTGGGAATTCATGTCTTGCTGCGATAAAAATCTGGGGAGCAGCACAACCTCCACTGGCCTTCCCTATGGAAGTACAGCATTTACACAGCATATAGAGATAATTGAAATAGACTGCAAAGATTTTTCACTTAACACTTCATAAGATGAGATATTCTCCTTGATTCCTATATGCAAAAATATACATCCAGAAGAGGAGCATGGTTATTTAATGGTCAGGAGAAGTGCTTTTCAGTGACTGTTTCTGAATTAACAAGAGGAATTAGTTCCTAGGGATTAAAGTTCTATGATTTTCAGTGAGGTGAGATCTTCGTGCAAATGGAATGAAAGAAAACTTTTATTCTGCTTTTATGGCTGTTCTGTGTAAATTAAAAAATCCATTATTAATTCTTCAACCACAGTAAGTCAATACACATCAGAATGACTTTTCAATATGCAGCAGAAGAGAAGCACAAAGGTTCATGGAACCAGCTCAGTAGAACACAGTGATTCAATATGAAAGGTTGTAAAAGCTGAACTCTACAGGTGTAGCCAGTGCAACTTAAAATAAACTCTCTGACCCTGCCAACAGCATGTGGATATTTTGCCATTGTTTTGTTATTTCAGATATAATGCAAATAGTGATATTAACAAACAGTAAGAGGAAAGGAAGGTCAGGGCTACAGAAAAAAGAAATCACAGTTACACCATTCTGGTGTACACCAATCTTGATGTTCCTTTAAATTACATATTATATACCTATGTACACACACCTGTTTATACACAAAATGTTTTATTAATTTAAGGTTGCTACTGCATCTCACCAACACAGACCACACAAAACAAGGAAATCAGCAGTTAAGTCATTCAACATCTCTACTCCCCACCCTCTTCTGTGTCAACTGTGCCAATTTTTAAAAAGGCTAAATGGGATGACACAGGTAATTATAGGCCTGCCAGCCTGACAAAATAATGGAGCGACTGCTACGGGACTCTAGTAACGAACTAAAGGAGAGTAATGTAATTAATGCAAATTAACATTAATTTATAGAAAATAGATCTGGTATCTTTTTTGGATGAGATTACAAATCTAATTGATAGAGGTAATAGTGTTAAAATAATATACCTAGACTTCTGCAAGGCAACAATGATTTGATACTGCAAAAAATGTTGATTAAAAACTGAAAAGATATTAAAGTAACATGGCACACATTAAACTGATGACTAATTGATAGGTCTCAAAATGTAAGTGGAAACAAGGAGTTATCAAGTGGGTGTGTGTCCAGTGGGTTCCTGCTTATCAATGACCTGGAAGAAAACAAAATCACAACTGATAGTTTGCAGATGATACAAAAATGGGCAGTGGTAAACAATGAAGAGGACAGGTCACTGATTCAGAGCAATCTGGTTCACTTAGCAAAATGGGCACAAGCAAACAATGTGTGTTATCATATGGTTAAATGTGAATGTATACATGTAAGAACAAAGAACGTCTGATCGGAGAACAGGGCCGACCCATCGAAGGGGAGGTTTTGAATAGATTCCTGCACCTCCGGGGACAGGCCAGAGGATTGCAGCCACGAGCACCTCCTCATGGAAATGGCAGAGGCTATGGCCCTATCCGCCGAGTCAGCAGCGTCACTGGACATTTGAAGCGCTGCCCTAGCCTGAGGGAGTCCCACAAATTAAAATTATATCTCCCTAGGAGGGCCTGATGGTTGGCAATCCTGAACTGCAGGGCTGCCATGGAATAAATTTTTCTCCCAAGCAAATCCAGCTTTTTGTTGTCTTTGTTCTTGGGAATGGAACCAGGCTGACCTTGCCTGTTCCGCTGGTTGGCTGCGTCTACCACCAGGGTTCCCCGGGCTGGGTGAGTGAACAAATATTCAAACCCTTCGGCCAGGACATAATACTTCTTCTCAGCCACCTTCGATGTAGGGGCGACCGAGGTAGGGGTTTGCCACAGGGCCTTAATTTTGAAGACCCTATTGTGGACTGGTAGGTCCACTCTTGCTGGGGCAGCCGCCGCCAGCACATTGAAGAGGATATCTTCGGCCTCCACTAACTCCTTGACCTCCAGCCCCAAGTTAGAAGCCGCACTCTTGAGCAGCTCCTGGTGCGCCCTGAAATCCTCCAGTGGCGCCATGTGGTCCAGGGAGACTGCCTCGTCTGGGGAGGAGGAAGAGGACTGCTGAGACACGCCCTGCGGGTGCTCCCCCACCTGCCGAAAGGATGCACCCATAGAGGGTCCCTCCATGGGGTCCAATTCCTCGTCCAAGGAGTGGTGTGTACGGGCCTTCTCCTGTACCAGGGACACGGACTGAACCCCCGCTGACAGGGTGGATTGGGGCCCCGTCCCATCTGGATGCCCCATGTGGCCTAATAAGGCCATTGTTGTGGCCATTGTCCCTGGGGCCAAACTGAGGCTTACTGCACCACCTGCTGTGACACCGTGTGGGGGCGGTGGCTGTCCTGACGACTGTCCACCCAGTGGGATCCCGAAACACTAGACCAGCAGTGCCATGCCTGTCCTCGGTCCCGGGTGCCGTGCTGGGGACCGTCCTCTCGACGCCTCCGACGTGGAGGATGACGAGAACCGCCTCCATCGCCGCGAGCAGTGCCAACGAACGGAGGAGCGCTCCGAAGAGCTCATGGTACTGGAGCGCCATCTCGGCACTGAGGACTTGCGGCGCCACTTGCCCCTTGGTGATCGAGACTGGCACCGCTCTGAACTCCGCGGTGCCAAGCCAGACTCCGGCGACCGGGTTCCGCGTTGGGGACTGCGCAGTGCAGGGTCCTCGTATGGCGACCAGGCTCCATGCCACCTCGGTGCGGGTGAACACCTCAATGCAGAGTCCTCTGACGGTGACTGGGTTCTGCGCCGCCTCAGAGCGGGAGAACTCCTCGGCGCTGGGGATCTGGAGCAGGAGCTGTCCGAGCACCGCCTGGCAGACCTCGACTGGTGCTGCCTCTTGGCCCGCGCTGCCTCCCGGGGACTGATGTCAGCACCGAGAGGGAGACTCCACATCCTGAGTTGAAGCAGGCTGGCTTGACGATGCCAACATGGAGCGACTGCTGGGGGAGCGTCCTCGCTCTACCTCCGGTGGTCGTCTGGTGGGAGATCTTTCTCCTCATACCGGGGATCTCCACCGCCCATTGGGGAGACCCAACGCTGGCTTGCCCAAGAACACCGGCTCCTTCTCCCTCGGCAGTGGGGTGGGAAGCGGAGGTGGCGTAGGCAAGGCCAACAAGACTCTTGCCGCCTGAAAAGCCTCCGGTGTTGACAGCGTCGGCAGGGGCACTCTCCCACTTCCAGGAGTCAAGGGAGGCTCCCTGCTTGGAGATGCAGCAACCAGAGAAGACGCGACGGGCCATGGCCGGTGCATCTCCCCACTTGACCCTACCCATACCTACAGCGCAGGGGAGTGTCCGTGCTCTGCGCGCTGTCTCTTCTTCTTCGGCACCGGAGATGTTGCTCGGTGCCGAGTTGAGGCTGGTGCTGGCGGTGCACTCTGCACCAAGGTGATGCTCGGTGCCCAGGTGGAGCGGGACGGCTCGGACGCCGGGCGGAGCGCTGCCTCCATGAGCAGGACTTCTAACCAGATCTCTCCGTGCTTCTGAGTCTGCACTTTAAAAGCCCTGCAGATCTTACATTTATCTTTCCTGTGCTCTTCCCCCAGGCACTTAAGGCATCGATTGTGGGGGTCGCTGAGCGGGAAAGCCTTCCCGCAGGAGACACATGGCTTAAATCCAGGCGACCGGGGCATGGCCCGGTGCTCTAAGTCCTTCAGGGACTTCTTATCTAACTACACTTAACACTACTTAACAACTACTTAAAACTAACTAAAGTACTTTCAATAACAAAGAGTTCAAAGAAGGGGAATTGTACTTGCTGAGAGCAAGGCTAGTTCCAGCAACTGTCACAGGCAGAAAGAAGGAACTGAGGAGGCATAGGGCCGGCAGTGGCTCATATATTGCGTCATTTACGCGGGACTCCAGGGTACACCAGAGCCAGCCCTACAGGGTCTGCTAAGGGGAAAAAAGTTCCAGGAACCGTGCATGGTGGCATGCACTCACCTATAGTGGAATGGACATGAGCAATCACTCTAAGTTTTTTTATGGTGTTTATTTCAATGGGAATCATCAGCGATGAAACAAAACCTTGGACATTTCACTGTTTAGTGTTAATTAATGTTCACAAAAACAAGGGTTTGGCTTGTTTATCCTAACCAAAAGAAGGTTGAGGGGAGATATGATTGCTCTCTATAAATAAATCAGAGGGATAAATATCAGGGAGGGAGAGGAATTATTTAAGTGCAGCGCCAATGTGGACACAAGAACTAACGGATATAAACTAGCCATCAGGAAGTTTAGATTTTAAATGAGATGCAGATTTCTAACCATCAGAGGAATATAGTTCTGGAATAGCCTTCCAAGGGAGGGGAGCAGTGGGGGCAAAAAACCTAGCTAGCTTCAAAACTGAGCTTGATAAATTTATGGAGGGGATGGTATGATGGGATAGCCTAGTTTGGCAATTGACTGATCTTTGACTACTGGTGGTAGATATGTCAATGACCTGTGAAGGGATGATAGATGAGATGGGTTCTGAGTTATTACAGAGAATTCTTTCTTGGGTGTCTGGCTGTAAGTCTTGCCCAGATGCTCAGGGTTTAACTGATCGCCATATTTGGGGTCTGAAAGGAATTTGCCCACAGGGCAGATTGGCAAAGACTCTGGGAGGTTTTTGCCTTTCTCTGTAGCATGGGGCACCGCTCACTTGCTGGTGGATTCTCTGTACCTTAAAGTCTTTAAACCATGATTTGAGGACTTTAATAACTCAGTCATAGGTCAGGGGTCAATTACAGGAGTGGGTGGGTGAAGTTCTGTGGCCTGCGTTGTGCAGGAGGTCAGACTAGATGATCATATTGGTCCCTTCTGACCTTAGAATCAATGAATCTGACACCTAACCCCTTGTTGTGCCACAGGCACACCTCCTCTATAGAAAAAATCCCAATAAAATCTTGCTCTTTCCTGAACAATACATCAACCTGGCCAAAGGGAATGCTAGGCTAAAATGAAATACTCCATTCTGTTCAATTACGCTCATATTATTTGGGAAAAGTGTTGAAGAACTCAGAAAAATATAATAAATCTTACTACTTGAATGTAAGTTGTAAGAATTTTGGAGAATTCTTTTAGTACTGTGGAATTATATGTATGAACTGGATTGTGATTAATTTGATTTAAAGCAACTTAAATTTGATAAATGTAAGACCAATAAAAATGTTTCCATTTTTAAAAAAAATTCCAATGATAAACATTTTTAAGCAAATCAACTTTTCCCCATGCCGAATTTGAACCCAAACATTGTAGCACTAAGAACTTGAAAGTGAAATTGACTATAAACAAAAGTGAAAGTAAATTAATAAATGTATCTTACCCCCAAGGTAGGGAAATGCTAGTAAACCAAGAACATAAAATAGTGACAAATAAACTGGATTTTTAGAATTCTTCACTTTCCATAATCTATAGCAAATAAATTTATCACAGGTAAATAAAATGTGTTTGTTTACAAAATATAATTCAGGTGACAGTATCCTATTATATTGTTCTTCAATACCATCATGAGAAGCACAAATTCTGAAAACAAAGAAAAAGCTGTATACAGATCATTCCTTCTCACATATTCTTGTTACTTTTTTCACACACCAAAAATAACGGCCAGTCCCAGCATCAATGTTCAGTACGTACGCAAGCCAGTTTTGATTAATAAGCATCTGCTAGACAAGACACAAATGAATATTGTTATCTTCAATTGTAATCTCTTTGGGACAGAGAATAGGTTTTTCTATAGTTTAGTAAACAGTTGCATTAATAAAAAATAATTTTAATTAGGCAACAGTCTGCATTTGTTACATTTCATTGGTTTCAGTTCTATCTGTAATGATATTACAACTACATGCAAAAGACACATTTGGGTTCTTCAATTACAAAGTTCAACCGTAATCCTTTTTATCATATGCCAAAACATTAGTCATCCGTATTCTCTGAAGTCAAAAAACACACATTAATAAAATGCAATCAGAACAGATCTGTGAAACAAAGTTCTAAACTGTATTTGTAGAGTGTCATCCCAAACCATATGTCATAGTTTCCCAAATTATATCACACACCTCAGCAGTGGATATGGCTGTACAAAGCATCTTCTGCTACAGCTCTCTAGGTGCCTCCCACCCACCCCTCTCTCTATGTCCTGCTGAGTAAGGACACAGTTTACAAGGCAGCCCTCACTGTATGCGTCTTCCTGAAAAAGCACATACTTTGAATCCTACAACTCAAAGAGCAATTATTCCACTTTCAAGACTTCATCACAGCCTCCTCCTCCTCTTGAAATTGTCAAAATGCTGGGAATTCCAACCCTAGTTTCTGAAACAGCAGTGCACTGAATGCACTCTACTAGTCAACTGTCCATATCTCTCAGGCATTTATCACTGCAATACACAGAAGCCAGCTATCAATCCTGCAAATCAATCTGTCCAAAACAATTTCTAATTTGTACACCATCTATTTTCTTCCTAACACATCGCCGAGGAAATGAAATGCAAAGCCTTCCTTTCTATTTAACCAAAACCTTAAAATACTACAACGCTGTTCACGGACTTCTTAAAGAGGAGAAAAAATTAACAGATTTTGAGTTTATTTATATTGCAACCATAGAAATTCAAATAGCTGTAAAGGTTTTTGATCCCCCCATCCTATGCAGGACCTTCTCACTGAATAAGCTAATTAATGCCTCTCAGACTGAGCACCAAATCTAGAGTAGGAGACACCATTACTATGAATTGTCCACATTGTTGCTGCAGACAGGGTGTCTGAGGTGGTGATGGGAGGGTGTATGATTGCTATAAATAAATTGTGATAATATGAATATCACACCCTTGCGCAGATAGGAACAGAAAATAACCTGATAGAAAGGGAAATATTGGATCAGTATTCACCTCCCTATTTTGTATAAAATGTTAAGTATTTGCAAAGGACAGAAGTGTCAATATTAGCAACAGCCACACTCATGAGGATAGGATGCTAATGAGCAAATTGATTTACCCCAGTCATGCTCTAAGCACTTGTCAATGAGGAAACCCAGTCACCACCCCTCTCCTTCCACCTGTCCCAGGACAGACAGTGAAAGGGATTTATCTGTTTTGGAGGGGCCCAGTCCCAACCAAATACATTTATAACATGGCGTTGGGGGATCATGACTCATCTATCACATGGAATGGGACTGGAGGGGAGATACTGGCTGCAGGAGGGTCCCCAGACCTGACAAGGTCCAAGGGGGGGCATGAGAATCCCAAGGCTTACTGTTCCAGGGGGGTTCACCATCTCACCTTCCTCAGGATGTGGTACTGGGTTTCTTCAAGGGCATTCCCAAGATCTAACTTATCCTGGGGGAATGGGAGAGCAAGAAGCTGGGAGGGGAGTCAGGACACTCCCCAGTGTGATCCAGTCTCAAATACCTAGTATTGTGATATGTGTCACAGAGAGATGAGATTTAAGTCTTTACCGGGGCAAGGCTGTGATTTCACCTGTCCCCTGTGTGTTCTACAGATAGGAGGTCCTGAGGGCGGCAGGTGCCAGTGGGAGAAATGGGCAGGTGTCCTGGGGGAGACAGTGATGGTGAAGGCCTTGGGCATCACAGGTAGATAGAGTAGAGGAGGATTCCTGGGGTCTCATCTGAACTGTGTGTGAGAAAGAGAAAGATACACAGGCAGTGATAGGGTGGGGCAGAAGATTGCAAAGTCTCAGCTGTCACCAGTTGGAAGTGACAGGGATAGATGGGAAGTTCTGGATATGACCTGACCTTGGGATGAGGGAGGATGAGTAACAGGAATGGGGGTACCTCAGATATGGGTCTCATCTGTTGCATATACAAGATTATGGATACAGTTCTGGGTCTCACCTGTCCCAGAGTGAGAGGGTGTCCCAAGGTGTCACCAGTCCTGGAGGGTGTTTCAGAGATATCCCAGGGTATTTGTGACAGGGATGTAGAGAAGATGTCCGAGAGTCTCAGCTGTCCCAAGGGTGTGTGGCAGGAGGTCTTAGGAATGTGGATGAGGGGGGTGGTCCTGGGTATCACCTGTTTTGGGAGCGCAGGAGTGAGTGACAGGGATGGGAATAGTCCCAGGGTCTCACCTGTTCTGAGGACATGTGAGAGGCAGGTCTCAAAAAGGAGGAACAGTTCAGGGTCACACCTGTCCTGAGTGTGTGCAGCTGCAGGAGTGGAGAGATGTCTCAGGAACATCCCCACGTAGGGGAGTGTTTGTGACAGGGATGAGTAAGGGAGAGTGTCCCGGGGTCTCACCTATCCTGGGAGGAACAAGTGATAGAAATAGAAGGCAAATCTGATCTCACCGATCCCTGGAGAGGGAGTTTGCAATAGGGATGAGGGGGTGTCCCAGGCACTCATCTGTTGGGAGGGCTGGGGACAAGTACAGGAATGTGAGGGTGTCAGGGATGGGATATGGGGGGGTCCTAAGGGTGTGTGGTGAGGAAGTCTCAGGAATGGAGAGGGCATGGGGTATCCCAGGGATGCCTGGTGAGGGGTCTAGGGGGTGAAGAGACAGGAGGGATCCCAGGGGTAGAGGATGAGGGCAATGGGGGGGAAGAGAGGGGGTTCCAGGGGTGGGTAGCAAGTCCCAGGAGGGGTTGCCAAGGGGTCTTGGAGATGGGAGGTCGCTGGGGGGCTGGCGTGGGATGGAGGGGTGGGGAGCATCCCAGGGACGGGGAGGGTGGGGCCCGGGAGGAGCAACAGGGAGTCATGAGTGGGTGGAGAGGGATCTTAGGGATGGGAGCAGCAGGAAGGGTCCCAAGGATGGGTGAGGAGGGGTCTCGGGGATGGGGGAACAGGAAGCGTTCTGGGGTGATGACGCGGGGGGATGGGCAAGCAGGGGGATTCCAGGCGTAGGCAGTGAGTCCAGGGGCTGCGTGGGGATGGGTCTAGGGGACGGGGAGGGCAAAGACGGGGTTCGCAGGGGCTGCACAGCAGGTGGTCTGGGGGCTCTCAGGGCGGCGTGGGAGTGTCAGAGACGGGGAGGGGCCTCGGGCGGTGGGGGAGGGTTCCAAGCACGGGAGGGGGCTCTGGGAGGGGGTCTCGGGGCGGTGGGGGAGGGTTTCAGGGATGGGCCCGAGTGCCTGGGGGGGCTGGGGAAGGGAGCCCGAGGGCCTCGCCTGGCCCGGCCCAGGGGGCGGCTGGCGAAGTCTCCGGGACGGGGGCGGCCCTAGGTCTCACCTGCCCGGGCGAGTCTCACCTGGGCGCTGCTCCCGCAGGCCGCGGCCTGCTGCCGTGGGTCCCTCCCGCCCGCAGCAGGCAGAGGGGCGGGGGCTCCCCTCAGCGCTCCCAGCCCGCCGCCGTCGCGCGGCCCTAGCCCCCCGCCCACCGCTGCGCAGCAGCCGCAGCCGCGCGGCTGAGATTGAGAACGAGGCCGAGGGGCCGAGCCCGGCCACAGACGCGAGCAGTCGGGACTGGAGCTCAGTGCTCACCGCAGTGACAGGCGGTTCAGCCAATCGCCAGCCCCGTCACGGGAGTTCACCAACCAGCGCTGCGTAGGAGCGGGAACATGCAGATTAGAGCTCAGTGCGCAGGAGCCGCAGCGCAGCGCAACTCGACCCGTCCGTCTCCTCTCCTCTCCGCTCCGGGGCTGTGGCCGGGAGCCAGCCGGGGATGGTGCGCGGGGCTCTAGGCTCTGCAGGCAGCGGCGGCCGGAGGCAGTGTCCGGGCCGGGGATGCGGGCAGGGATTAGTGCGGGGGCGGGCGTAGAGCAGGTCCTCGCCGTACGCTGACCAGCTGACGCCAGCAGGACAAACCGATTAGGCGGAAGGTTGATTGTGACTGCACATCTTTAGAGTCGCGGTACTTTATGCTTGTGCCCGCGTGCGAGGTTGACGTGCACAGCATTGGGTGCAGCCGTAGGGTGTAGCTACCAGTGAATGGTCTGCGGTTCACGTACTCCCACCTTGCACAGCGTGTGGCTGGTGTGGGGCAGGAATAGGCAGAATGTCCTTTACAGAAAAAACTCTCTGTACCTGCATTTCTGCTTACTGCCAGTCTAGGAAGAAAGAATCTGGCTTTAGTGTTGCTCCGCTCCCACCCTGCTTGGGTGTATGGCTTGGTTCTTTGGACCACTTTTTTTAAACGGCACGTGTTTAGTGCCAGCACAATGCGACTCCGCTGCTGCTACTGTGACACAAAAGATTTCCTTTCTGCTTGCAGTGCAGGGCTCACAAACAGCTAGTACACAGGCTGTGCCAGCACTTCTTTGAAACAACGATGTTGTTCTCCATATCATCTTTTTCATTTACAAAATACAAAGTCTAGGTGTTATGATTGCAAAGAACACCTAAAAATGTGATTTGAGTGCAAGGAAAGTAGAGATGAGTCTTCAGAGAGCCTGAGACAATCGCTCTAAAGGGTATGAACTTGTCCCATTCATCTCACTGAGGGTTAACTCAGATGCCAATGATGTTAATTTAAATGTCAACATTAACTACTTTATTTATCACTTCATAGACGGGATCACAGATCTGCACAATTTACTGTCAGTGCTGTCTCATTTTGGGGCTCCAACTGAGCATTAGTTGGGAGATGCCACCACTTTTTTCTTCAGGCAAGAAGAGCCAAGTCCAAAAAGACCAGCGGAGCCCAAAGGCATATTCAAGCCCCACCAAAAGACAGCCAAATTCAAGGAGCCAAGGGAATCAAAACAGCACCCCACATTTTTTAAACCCCACCCAGTTTACTATGAGCAGTATCTCATTTTAGAGATTCACATGGGCAGAGTTCATTTTGTAGGTGGAGTTTGCAGTATTACCTTCCCCCTCTTACCTCTCCAATCTGACATGATGCCAATATATTCTGATGTCCCCCCTTTAGGCTGTAGGCATAAGATGCACAACAAGGCAAGACAAACCCGCAGCATCTAGCCATCTATGACCTCCCTCTTGCAACACCAATAGGCTTAACTTAAAGTATATGAGGAATTCCATTGTAATCAATGGGACTATTCCTGCGTTTAAAATTAAGCACGTGTCTTCAGGATCAGGGCCTCTATATGCAATGTATTAATAACTTTGAATCTATTTTGCTTTCCTGTCTTTCTAGATGATATTGTTTGTATTTTGCACTTGATTTAGTTCACATGTTGAATGAGCATTTTCTTCCTTTTCAGTCAAATTTAATTTACCTCTTAGACCAAATGTCTTTCATAGCTTCATAAATAGCTTCATAATCCATCCTTCTAGTGCCTTTCAACAGGACTTCTCTAGTTCTTGGAGTGCCAGACTTCAGCTCCTTTGGTTGGAGGTCAGGGACATATTTTCCCTACAAATAAAAAACAAATTCTTGGATAGCTTTCAAAATCTCATGTACTTCCAAAAAGTTTCCAGTCAGGCAAGAAGGGGGTGCCTTCATACCCTTCAGAAGCAGTTCTGAGTACTACTACTTTGATATGCTCATTCTCACATCCCACAGTACCTGAGTTTCAGGATACCAGAACACCTGAAGTAAGTGGTGGGCATTTTTTACACCCCCTACAGACTTGGAAAGGTTTGACCACCTAGCACAGTATCAAACAATTGTCAGACTCCAGGAAGAGAAACTAGTCTACATACAAAAGATACTTGTGGGCTGATGGGTGGACTACAATAGAACCATCCCACTCTGCCAGTTCCAGTCACCCCATGACTCTGGTTCGCACCAATTTCACCTGAGTCAATGCTGTCACTTATTTATTGCAAGTTATACAAAACCCAAGAAAGCATGCATGCAGAACTCTAAACACCTTTGCCACATATAAAACTAGTCAGTCTTCCCAAAAGAAAACAGCTTCCTTTAATTCACTTGGTTTTATTGCTACCACCTCACCATGCCACTTGCTTTCAGACTTGTTTTCTCTACTTCACCCCTCCCGCTTCCGTTTCCTGTGCCTGTCGCCTGCCCACCACTCCTTGCTCTCTCCGTGGACCTCGCTAGTATGCTACTCCTCTGCCACCCTTACTCCTGTCACTACCATTCCACACATCTCCCCCACCACCAAGAAGAAAAAAACTTCACAATTAGAAACACTGAAGTGATATATATCACATTATCAATGTTTGTAGGTTAACACTACATGGTAAATTAAAGTTAATCTATACATAAGGAATGAAACCCTGATTCCATTGAAGCTAAGAGCAAAACTCTTTCAAGGGAGCCTGGCTTTCACACAACATATCTAAAACAAAACCACAGAAGCAAGGAAATTAAAGTAAAGGTATCTACTCCTACACACATTCTACTATTCCATCCAAAGACACACCTCACCATTAGAACAATGAATCTTAACCTTAACTGTGCCCCAGGAGAGATGTTAGCCTTTCACCACCTCTTTCCCAAATTCCCAACCACCAAACACAAACAAACCAAACTTCTCCCCCTACTATTGTTTCTGCACCATTCTAAATAATGATAGTCACTTGTGTTCAAGGAAAGGGGACTTGCAAGATTGGCATCGATACAGAATCAAAGTAGTGAAGCTTCTGAACTGGCTGAACACTTTCACAAAGATCTCCTCCACAAAGTTGTTGTTCCTTTATCAATGATCTTCCCTGCATCACAAATGCCCCATCACTAGTAAAAATCCATTTCCTTTGCACCCTGTGAGCTTCCCATTTCAGATTCAAGGAATATTACTGGGGGAGGGCATATGATAAAGGGCAGTGTTGTGCTCTTCTCCTAAAGTGTTTAAATAGGATTCCACAGACTGGGAGGACAGAAGTAGCTGGCATAAATCAAATTTTCTGTCAGCTAACTGTAATGCACAGCAATTCAATTCTGACAAAAATTCTTTGTTAATTAACACAGGGCTTGTACACACTACCACTTATGTTGGTATAATTTATGTCCCTCGGGAGCGTGAATAAGCTCAGGAGTGTGAAGAGCAACATAAGTTACACCGATCTAAGCACTGTTGTGGGAGAGCTTCTCACGTAGGCATAGAGCGTCTTCACCAGACATGCTACAACAGCCAGCTGCACCATTGGAGTGCTTCTAGTGTAGACTACCACACAATAATTACGTAATTCCAAACAGATCTACAAATCTCACTATATAGGAATTTTTTTTACTTCTACAGTTCATAATTTTTAAGTTACGAGGCCCTGAACAATCACAAGACTGAGAATGTGAACTTTAAAACCAGTTTTTAAAAACTGATTAGAATTCAAACTAATTAACCAATTTACTTGGAAAAAACTCAGAAAACTCAAGCTTTAAAGACTGTACTGGAAATTTGGGTCAGATGCACTGTGTTTTTATATAAAAGAAAGAGATTAAATTCCTGTTTCAAATACCAAATAGATCCAAAGCATTACCTATGCTGTTGATACCAGTCTGTCAAATATATACACACACAACACTTTTAAATGATATGGGACCATCAAGCTGTGCATATAGTTAGCCTGTGTAATTGAAGGATCTTATTACTGTAATCCTGGTTTTCCATGTCCCCCTTCCTCCCTTCACCTCACTCATTGCATCTTGTCTTAAATCATATTGTAATTTTTTTTATTTTAAAAGGACCACATCTTTCTTACGCATCTATATGGTAGCTAGCACACTTCTGAGTGCTCAGTAAATAACGCCATGTTTCCAATTAATTTATTTTTTCTTAGATTTAACACATTATATATAAAGCTTTAAAGTGACTTTGTCCTAGTTTTAGGTCCGGTCTACACTTACCTGGCGATTCAGCGGCAGTCAACGGGAGTTATGCAAGCTACGCAGAGTAGCTTGCATAACTCCCGTCGACTGCTGCGCTTCCCTTCTGCAGTGTCTTCACTGCACTGCGCCAATGAGAACCGCGTTCCAGTCGACGCAGCACTACGCCACTTGAGGGGGTGGTTTTACTGCATTGACTTCTGGATCGATTGAGCTGGTTTTCACTCACCGCTCAGTCGATCCAGATAGGTTGATCTGATGGCAGCGACTTTGTTGCCGTCAGTGTAGACGTACCCTTAGTTATTATTTACTCCATTCATGTCAGATTTGCTGCCCCCTGCTGCATTTTGGTGGCATTCTGTAGTCTAGCTGTCAAGCAAAAATTTTATATTTCTTTGTCTTACTAAGGGACCTGCACCTTCCCATGAATGACATTTTCCATGGAAGTCTGCTTTTCTGTCCTACTGAGGGTGCAGTTTCTTTGTATGAAAGAACCTCTGTCATATATATATATGTTTTGTCAACTCCAGCAAGGGCTTAGATTATCCAATGAAGTACACAGAAGTGAATGAAATAATTTGTACCCAGAAAGATAATGGAGCAAATAATTAAGCAATCAATTTGCAAACATCTTGAAGATATTAAGTAACAGTCAGCATGGATTTGTCAAGACCAAGAACAAATCACATCAAACCAACCTGATAGCTTTCTTTGACAGGGTAACAAATCTTGTGGATAGAGGGGAGGCAGTAGATGTGGTACATCTTGACTTTAGTAAGTTTAGTAAGTTGATACTGTCCCGCATGACAGTCTCTTAAACAAACTAGGGAAATATAACCTAGATGGAGCTACTATAAGGTGGGTGCAAAACTGGTTGGAAAACCGTTCCCAGAGAGTAGTTATCAATGGTTCACAGTCATGCTGGAAGGGCATAACAAGTGGAGTTCTGCAGGGATCAGTTCTGAGTCCAGTTCTGGTCAATATTTTCATCAATGATTTAGATAATGGCATAGAGAGTATACTTAAGTTTATGGACGATACCAAGCTGGGAGGGGTAGCAAGTGCTTTGGAGGATAGGATTATAATTCAGAATGATCTGGACAAACTGGAGAATTGGTCTGAGGTAAAGAGGATGAAATTCAACAAGGACAATTGTAAAGTACTCCACTTAGGAAGGAACAATCAGTTGCACACGTACAAAATGGGAAATGACTACCTAGGAAGGAGTACTGTGGAAAGAGATCTGGGGGGTCACAGTGAACCATAAGCTAAATATGAGTCAACAGTGTAATGCTGTTGCAAAAAAAGCAAACATGCTTCTGGGATGTATTAACAGGAGTGCTGTAAGTAAGACTTCAGTAGTAATTCTTCCACTCTACTCCGTGCTGATTAGGCCTCAACTGGAGTATTGTGTCCAGTTCTGGGCGCCACATTTCAGGGAAGATGTGGACAAATTGGAGAAAGTCCAGAGAAGAGCAACAAAAAGGATTAAAGGTCTAGAAAACATGACCTATGAGGCAAGACTGAAAGAACTGGGTTTGTTTAGCCTGGAGAAGAGAAGACTGAGAGGGGACATGATAACAGCTTTCTAGAACATAAAAGGTTGTTACAAGGAGGAGAGAGAAAAATTGTTGTTCTTGGCCTATGAGAACAGAGCAAGAAGCAATGGGCTTAAACTGCAGCCAGGGAGGTTTAGGTTGGACATTAGAAAAACATTCCGAACTGTCAGGGTGGTTAATGACGGGAATAAATTGTCTAAGGAAATTGTGGAATCTCCATCATTGGAGGTTTTTAAGAGCAGGTTAGAGAAACACCTGTCAGGGCTGGTCTAGATAATACTTAGTCCTGCCATGAGTGCAGGGGACTGGACTAGATGGCCTCTTGAGTTCCCTTCCAGCCCTTGATTCTATGATTTGTAGGTGGTAATTAGCTATCATTCACCTGTTTCATGCCTTGGGCTATCCAGTCTGATTTCCACCAAACAACTGTTTCCTTTTCCATGGTTTATTAAAATTTAACAGTTTAAAAAAAAAATTGTTACAGTTTAAGTTTTTCTACACCTCTAGATGGGATCAGAAATCTCAGAGTTACTATAGTTGCTAAATAGACCAGAGATAGCCACGGTCAACTGGATGCATGCAAAATCTACCTTTTAGAGAGCTAGTGTGGGTGGCACTACACAGAACACCCTGAACCCCATTATTGGCATTAGTCAAGTAACCATAGTTTAAACAACCTTTTCCCCCCCCCATAGACTAACTACCTATGATAGGGATTCTAATTATTTAATAGCAACATCTCCTTGGATTATGTAGAATTATCATGGTCAGTGGAAGAGAGATAAAACCTCCTGCTTTAGAGCTGAAGTCCATCTCTAATTTTTGGTTTAGGAGGAGGGATGGATCATTAGGAGAGGGATTATGTGGGCCCAAGTCCAACCACCCACATTGCAGACTTTCTAGCACCCTCTCAAAATGTGGCCGCTCTAGCCCTTTGTTCGTAGTGCAGTGTGAGAAAACTTGACTGTCCACCAAACTTGACTGTCCAGAAGATACAGATGGTTGTCCCATAGGACAGTGGGATACTTTTGGTGATCTCCCAGAGCATGAGTCCAGTGGGGCTGTGCCAACACTGCAAAGCAATAGGACTTGAACCTTGGGTCGCAACTTGACTCAGGCTCAGACTCTCCCACCCTGTGGGATCCTGGGACTCGGCCCCTGAGTCCTGGGTTAGCACAATTTGTATGTAGATGGAAGGGACGTTAGGCTTGAGCCTGAGTTTGAACCCTGGGCTTAACTGCAGTGCAGACATGCTCAGAGTTTCTGGCTATCTAGCTGCCAGTGCAGAAATACAGAACTCGACCATTTACATTGTAGTCAGAAGCTCTAGCAACTTGTTTTTTAAATGAAAACCAATTCTACAAAATCTGAGGGGTCAGGAGCTGACTGCAAGAAATCCCTCTACTGGCTTCTCTGCCTCCATTGCATCAGTCGGCCTCTGGCTGTGCCCTGCAGCTATAAGTAAATGAGTGATGCCTCACAGTGGAGAAGTTAATTTCAGCTCTGCACCGTTGCCTTCTCTAAGTGGAAAGTGACTGCTGTGTAACAGTGCACAGCAGCACTCCACACCACCTTTTAATATTAGGAGAGCATCCAGGTACTCGTGAAGATTGGAACCCCATTACATTCGGCAACCTGCATAGTAAGAGACAGTCCCCTGCCTCAAATCACTCATCTAACAAAAACCACAAAAGGAATTTGGGGAAGCAAAGTCCATTGGGTTTAACACTCCTACTCTTGCAGAAAGTGACTTTGGCTTTTTCATAAGAAATAGCTGTGTTGGACCTGGAAGACCCATTCATTTTAAATGGGTAAAACAAGAACATTGGTTACAACATAGCTTTGTGTTATCATACCTGTGTCTTTTTATGCATATTGTTTGCAGCGTTGTTGTAGCTGTGTTGGTCCCAGTATACGAGAGAGACAAGGGAGGGTGAGATAGTATCTTTTACTGGATCAATTTCTAATAAAAGATGTTACCTCACCCACCTTGTCTCTCTTCCATGCATGTCTGTCAACTTTTTGTTTGAAATTAATTAAAAAGTCATTTATTCCTTTGGAAAATAGGTTACTTAGTCCATGCAGTGCAACTGTTTGTTGGATGTTTGCTCTAGAAGTGGCTCAAAGTGCTTTCAAGTCAGCTAATACATGGACACTGTGTTATGGGAGATGCTGGCTCATGAACTAATACAAGCTGTTGGGTTGAAGTTTAACTATATACACTGTACTATGGTACTGTAATTATTGCTACATAAATTAAACAAATCTGGAGTACACGAGGTCAGCAGTATCTCAGTGACTATATTCTAGCTTCACCTAGATTTGTACGCCATAACATATTTTGTTCTCTAGCATTAACAACTTTCCAGCTGTATCACAGCAAAATAGCTATTTTCAAGATTGTAAAAATAGACAAACTGATTATTAAATCCAAGACATCTGCATTATTTACTATGTGCTGAGCATCCTAGGAAATATTTTTGAATTTATGAAATAAGGATACTGAATGCATACAAATACCACTGTAAATGTTCCCACACACCCTACCCCAAATATCACTGGTGATGCTGGCAGGATAAGATCCTTCAATATAAAACTACAAGCCAGCATCAAACCTGCTGCAATAAATATAAAAATAGTTTTCAGAACCTGCATTTTGATGTATGCCATCCCATTGCTGAGCAAAGTGGAATCTTCAGTCTTTGCACTCCAGATATTTCCTTCTGCAATAAAGAGAAACTGATCGCAGGTGAATTTGCATTCAGATACTATGCCTCTGAGACCCATTCCCCACACTGGTGGTTGGGGAGAGGCCTACCCTGAGATGTAAGTTTGGGGTCCACCTAGGGCACATGGTATGTAAATTTGCCTGTAGCATCAGCCTGGTGCTGATTCACAGTAAGTACCACTAGCTTGACTTTTTTTTGTTGTATGTCAGAATTGCAAAGATCATTCCCCTACCCTCTCTCTTTGACCTTGTCACCCCTCTAAAATCCCTTCTACAGCATGTAAAACATAAGCTGCTTGTCTTTGCCTTCAAGGCCGTTCATGGCCTATTCCCATCCTGCCTATCATCTCTAGCAAAACAGTCCCCATGTCCAATAGATGCCAGCCTCCATCGCACATGTCCTAAATTTTCAAACACTGTTGTGCTTTCTCCCACACTGCCCTCTCATTCTTGGGAGAAACTCCCTGTAAACATCCACAAAGCTATCTCATTACCCCCTTAAAACTCTCCTTTAGCCTGATGCCTATTAAAAGAATTTGACAATGGCTTGGCCACCACCATGCTGATACCAC
Source organism: Emydura macquarii macquarii (assembly GCF_026122565.2). NCBI lineage: Eukaryota > Metazoa > Chordata > Testudines > Chelidae > Emydura > Emydura macquarii. Next base: position 620,473 of record NW_027130828.1, read on the forward strand.
TGCCTACCATGCTAACAAATATCTCATTGTTTCCATGTTCTCCTCCATCTATTTGTTGTACCTGTTGTCTCTTGTCCTATACTCTCACTATAAGCTTTTTGGGGCAAGAACCAACTTTTTGATGTTTGTACATTCCCTAGCATAGTGGGACCGTGCTCCATAACTAGGACTCCGAGGTGTTATAGTAATACAAATAAATAATAATGTAGACAAACATGCATTAAGAGCACATCAAATATTTATTAACTCACATATGTATGCTATTCCAAGGTATGCATGCATTACTGGATTGGTGCATCAGACTGAAGTCTATTTTTATTGAAGGGTTTACAGCCTCAACTATCATTTACTGATTATTTCTATGCAAAAGAAATTAGTATAACTAATTGTTGGGGTTTTTTCAAAAAAAGTTTGGCAACCCAAAGAATTTGAGAGTCTGCCGAGATGGAAGCAAAGGTGATAAATCAGCACAATGTTCTGCAGAATGCATTTTCACCTTCTAAACACCTGAAGTTAGCTAAAGCTGGTGGATGTTGATAAAAAACTGAAAAATTACAGATTTACCAGAACTTTCTCTTGCCTCTAAACCCAAAGCCATATGGGGAACAAGGGTATTTTTTTCTCTCTCAAGGAATTTGCTTTATACAAACTTAAAAAAAAAAAAAAAAAAAAATCATTCTGGGCTCCTAAAAAGTGCTCACCAGTCAGTGCCACAGGGAAGGAAGTTTCTCTCTCCTTTCACCCAGAAAAGTAATGTCAGTAGAAATAACTAAGAGCGTTGTTGCATTGTAGCACTTGTTGCAGCATGGCAGCCCTTTGTACACTTCTGCCAATAGTGATTTCTGCAAGCTGATGAACATTGTATAACCTCAATGCCAGCTGTCTGTGCACATACTCTGTCTGCTATGCACAAATCTATATAATGCACAATACCATGCAGCTGAGGACTGTAGAAGCCCTATAAGCAGTACCCCCACTCAATTCCTGGGCTTGCTTCTCGAATTGCTATTGCAGCACTAATGATGGCTTCTCTGTGCACGGAAGTTGAAGGAAATGTGGCAAAGATTCTGGAGAAAATGCTGAGCAGCTGCACAGGGTCCCATATCCACAGCTTTAAATAGCTGCTATACATCTCTCCCAACAGCTTCTAGGACCACTTGTTGGTACACCAATATTCCTTCTATAGTTAAAAGGAACCTAGCAAGTTTATGAGACTTCCTTCCCCAATGTGTACAATACACTTTATTCCCCCAATGGAAGCCATACTAAAAATGTATTTCATTTTGAGAGAGATTGTTAATTCCAGTGGTTATCCCTACATTAACTACAGGAATGAAGTAAACAAATACAAGAGGATCTAGAGAGAACAGAAGTATGGGTGTCAAACAATTAAATTAATCTTTGAAAAAATGTGGGGGGAGAATCTAAAACAGCTGCTCAAGAATACATCCTTCACCTACATCAGCATTAATAAAAATAAAGAGTTTATATATAATTAACTCAGTCTTGCCTCTACAGAAGGTTACAGCAATAAATCTATAACTCATATGGCACTAATCCAATCTCATCTGTTCACAAGCTTAATTTATATGCACAATGGAAGTTAAAACTGTCACAATTCAGGTGCAGTAGTATTTAGTTACAATATAATGAAATAGCAGCATTTGTGTTTTGTCTGTAAGATTGCAGCCTGGGCTAAAGGCAAAAAAAAAAAAATCACTTTTCTATAAAAATCCAGCCAAAGAAGGTCTGTCTCAGTAGATTAATAAAATATGCCATTGACTGATGGTGGGGTAATATTTGGAAATCATTGGTCACTCCTTGAGAGTTCATCAGTCTAGGTGTCAAAGCAAGGTGTAAGGCACTGTTGTTGGCTGACTTTAGAAAGACTTGTCATGTGCTTGTCTACAACTGCTGAGCACCCACACTTCTGTCACCTTTTTCTTTTGTTAAGACATTAGCTATATACTTAATGAGGTGTATGGTGGCCTCTACTGCTCCATGAGGGCACAGAACAACATATCCAACTGTGGAGGCAGAACATAGCTACTAACCGCAAATCTGTATGCAAAGTAAATAACTGCAAACAGCAATCCCCAGTATTGAGAAGTTTCTTTTGGACAAGTTCTACATTTCTATGATTTTATGATAAGATAATCTATGACATTTCTACGATCTGTGTCATGCTCTCAGCAGCATAGTACCAAGCCAGTAGGCTGCCAAAGACTGACTAGCTGGATCAATAAAGGTAGAGGAACTCCATGGGACAGATTTGCCTCTGGGTTTTTTTGACTCCCCTTCGGTACATCATAGCAAGAACACCTTTATTAAATTGTAACCTTTCATATAGAGGTTTTATAAAATGTGGCATATAGAAGATGCAAGTCCATTAATATTTAAATTAAATAACTGAATTTATACACTGACAACACTGGTTTGCTCTAGAAGCATTTTAATTTACAAACAGCAATTCCCATTGATTTATTATTTATACCATAAAAAAAGCAATGTACAAGCAAGCAACAAAAATTCATCAGAACAAAATAAAGCAGCACTGAAATATTCATGTCACAAATCTAAAACAAAATGAATACAAGTGTAAAATATCATTTGAATAAATACTTTAAAATCCATGCTATAAAATAATCCTTAATGGCAAGTTATTAGTTGTTACAGCATCAGCTTAGCTAGCTTCATTTACTTCATATGGTGATGAAGTGCGGAGTTGTGAGGTTACCAGTTTATATTGCAAGATAATGACACTGCGTTAAGTCATTCAAACTGTTCAAATACTTATCATAAAACAACTCTACAAATAATAAAAGTTATTTAAAAATACCATTTTCTGTTAAGGAAATAAACACTATTAACATTGTGCAAGGAAGTAATGAGTTTTACCTCTAATCAAATATATAACCAAAGACTTGCAATACAAGTCCAAGGTTGAATTCAGAGGATATGTAAATTGGGGAGATCATGATTTATTGTATCTGCTGTAGCAGTACCTGCCTATACAAACAGTAAGCAAGCCTGCTCAGTTACTGATGCCTCACATCCTCTGAATAAAAACAGGAACAGAATGGTCTCCAGCTTACTCTGTTTAAAATTTTTTATGTAAACTTGCATAATTAGGTCAAAATGTCATTATAGGGATAGGTGAATAATACATTGGGCTTATAATTATATTAAATACAATTATTCTGGCACTTGTTAAAAGATATGTAAGAAATGCACAATGGTTATACACTTTGAACATTTTGAATGACTTTTGAACTTCTGGTTCAGTCACTGAGTATTTGAAATTTATAATTCATGAACTAAACAGATTCATATAAAGAATTTACACAATTCCCAAATACTTTCAAATATAAAATTTAATAAATAACCCTGACCAGTCTAAAAGCACCATTCAAGGGTAAATGTCCCTTGGAAAATAGATTAGGTGTTGCATATTTGAGTCCCTTTAAGTGGTTTCACATGAAACCCTTTCAGAAAATGACAATAAAAACAATCACAGTAAACTAAAATAAAAGATTCAAAGAAGATACTTTTTTTTAAAATGGTCAAACTCACTCATATCAATCTTTTTCTAGCCCCTGGTTGCATTCCTGCTATTCTTCCCATACTTCAACCTAAAGAAAAGTTACAACAGGCCTTATTGTTCTGGCTAGAAATAAACTGAAGGCTTCAGCATCAAATATTTACTCATGCTTGGGAAGATTATAATATTAAAAAACTATAAATTTAGGCCTGTAGTATATTCTGCTGAACAGTGAACAGACAGTATCCTTTATGCGATTAAATGTCACAATAAAATGCAGAACTATTCATGAGGTTCTATTGACTAAAGCTGAATTGAGATACTAAGGTATTTACAAACCTATTTTCTAAATGTATTTACAACTTTAATAGAAATTATATGGAAGATAAGTGATTAGGAAAACTAAAATAACAAACAAACCACAATCATTAGCAAAAGTATAAAATTCTTTGTTTTCACAGTTTGTACTTATAGGTTAAACATCTAGAAGAAAGGACACTGTCACTGTTTTCACATTTGTCTATGTAATTCAAAAGGTAGATCAAGAAGAGACTCAATTATGAACCAGCCTTATATGGTTTCATGATGTATTTACTACCAAATATTTCTTCACATAACATGTATTTTATTGACTTCTGCATTTATTGTAAATGAAATGTGTAAGTTCTGTGCTAACTTAAAACTGTACAGAAATAGGTATCGTACAGTACTTTCAAAGTCTGCTTAAAATAACTACACAGCTTATTTTGTCTTAGTGAATTTGTTAAATGAACTTCAAGTGGATAATGTTTTATGTTGTATGGTTATGTTAATCCTGGCATACCATCATGTGACAAGGCACAATTTAATTACTGCTGCCAGATCTGACGTTCATTTTCTACCAGATTCACACACACTTTATAAGTTTAAATGTAATGTTCAAAGATGCTCTATGCTTGCCTACATGTATGCATCCTTTGAAGCACTGCTGAGCCTTACAGTACTGTGTTATGGCTTGATAATTCTTAACACTGCTAGCAGTGGAAAGGGTAAATGTCATACCAAAATGAATGGGAGCAAGTGGAACTTGCAAACTGTTGAATCATGAAAAAGTATGATTTCCTGCCCCTTCACAGTCCCATTACAATGTTTTGAACCTGAACCTGTACAATCAAAGTGATGTATATTTTTGTCAGAGACAATTTTGGATAAGTCACTCTTTGGTAAAATCAAACCAGTTTAATAAATTTATAAATACAAAGAACTATATTTAATTAATGTTAAGACTGTGACACAAAGACAAAAGGAAAGAAATACAAAGTTAACATCCCTTTTCCTACTACCTTCAACTCATACTACTATGGAACTAAGCCAACCCAAAGGCATCACAACACAAGTTTAAGATAAAGGGTCAAGATTAACTCTGAATTTCTTGGCTTTTCTGTATGTGTCAAAGTAATGTTATCAAAACACAATTTTTTGCATTTACTTAAAAAACATTTATGTAAGAAAAACACATTTATCTGAAAGACCAACACATTTAAATGGGTAAACATGCAGCGATCTAGCCTCTCCTTGATGCACATATATAACTTCCATTAATGGAAACAGATATTCTTCTGTTGCTTCAGGGAGAGAACAAAATCCCTTATTTAGGCAGTTTTAGGAGGAAAAGGTAGGTTATGTACCCGATTTAACTAAAACTGCTCCAGTGGAGCAGATGGGGTTTATAGTGTAAGTCTGTAGTTAGTAACATTAATCCTTATTGCGTACTGACACAATATTAAGAGATAGTGTATTTTATAAATTACTTCACAAATATACCTCAGACTCATTGACTAAGGGCCTGAAAAATATTTAAAAATCCCACACAAAGCTATTTGAGTTACAGGAGCCCAAAAAGCATTACAAGCCAGCAAACTTACTTTTTGCTTTCCTGTAAGACTAAAAATTAGCGTTTTTTTCTTTTCAAAATTTAAAAGCATAATCACAGGAACATTAGCAATGTCTGTAAAACGAATCTCAGTAAAAATACGGACCCAAATCTACATAACACTTCATTCTTTTGTATTTTTAAAAACATGATTAACAGAATTGTACTTCCTTAATTCTGCCGATCAAGTAGAATTTTATGCAGTAATGTTTGCCAGCCATGCTTTTCAGGTCTCTTTCAAGCTATCATCTCATTGAACAGATTTTGCTTTTGTTTCATTGTTACCATTAGGTTTCACATTTTCTACACTATACTGACCTAAGTTTATAAAGGTAAAGATAGCACCACATAAAAAAAACCAAAACAAACAAAAAAAAAAAAAGAAAAAAACAAAAACACATTTGGTAATACAAAAAGATTTAGAGTATTTTTTAGAGTTTTTGTTATTCGTGGTCTCTTTATGAAGAAAACATTAACCATTGAAATAATGGGGAAGTCATAGTGACTCTGTAATACTCACATATATAACAAACATATTGCTCGCAATTCCAATATAGTATTTTTACAAAAAAAGTACAAATTCCAAGTGCTGACATGTCACTTGGAACTGTAAATAGGAAGTTACCTTGCACCTGAAACAGCTCTCTGGGAAAAAGATAAAATACTGCTTGGAAGTACTGTAGTTTAAACTACAACATCCCTTTCCGGCTAGCATTAACCAACCATTTAGAATGATTAAGTTAGATTTAGTTACCTGGTACGTTTCTACAGTACGAAATGAAGGTAGATTCTGAGGCCAGTAAAAACACATTTAAAACCACAATGCTACTTTTGGGTTTGCTAATATAACAATACAAGTTCTATAAAAAGGTCAGCACCACAGGTTGTCCAGCTTGTACTCTAGACAACTAACAAAAAACCAAAAAATTCAACCATAATTTAATAGATTTATGGCATTTGGTTTACATATCTGCTATAAAGCAAAGATACTAAAACAAGGTTATTCGCTTTGTTCACTTTTGGACACAAAGTAATATTTTAATAAAATGAAAACCAAGTAACTTTCTTCTAAAAAAGAAAAAAATATCCCAGCAAAGTCCTAAGTCCTAATGACACTTAAGAGTTGAAGCCTCGTACATTATATTAACTTTGACATACTCTTACATTCACCCCAACCAGATGAAAATGAAAGTGTTGTTATATAGATTAGGGTGTGTGTGTGTAGCTACCAAAATATATCTATTTCAAAAAATTAAACAAGTTTCATTGACACCTGAAGGGGCTCACGAGGAAACAGTCTTTCCCCATGCTGCTACATAACTCCCATTACTGGGAATGGAAGTTAGGAAGCACAATAGGGAGAACATCCCTCTTACTGTATCCAGCAGGGCTGCTAGTCTTATTTTAATATCCTTCCCTGATGGAATTTATGTCTTGCCAGATCAGAAACAATTTTAGTCTACCTCCCTCTCCAGACATCCAAAATACTCTGTCCTTTATACTTTAAGCATCTTCAAGAATGAAAAATCCCCACGTTCCTTTGAAACAATGGACAATCACATAGCCTCCTTCGGAAACAACTTTGACCAGATTTCTAAAAGGTCAGGAAAAGTAAAAGGTTCATATACTTGTATTGAAGACTATTAAAGAAGCAAATATTTAAAAAATGCATTGATTAATGTGCTTTGTTTGGGTTGCACTTAGAATTCAGTATTTTAATCAGGTGTGTTAGACATTGTGTGAATTTCCATACTAGAATCCATAGCTTCAGAGGCTGAAGTGTCATTATCTATTTTCTGTTCAAGAAATGCTTCTGTTCTTTCTGGAGATTCTACCCTGCTTCTTACTTCTGCTACCCCAGGGTGATTTTTTCTTAAATGCTGATTTAGCGTCCCTTGGAAAGGAAAACATTTCCCACAGATCTCACAGCGGAAAGGTTTATCATCTGTGTGGCCACGAATATGATACTCAAGTTGGTCCTTGCGTGTGTATTTCTTCCCACAAAACTTGCACACAAAAGGGGTTATTCCCATGTGTAACCGCATGTGTCGATCAAGGCTCCCTTTCTGGTTGAAAGACTTCCCACAGTAAATACAAATTAACCTTTCACTGTATGGATACCAATGACCTCTTGCATTTCTTTCCCGTGGACTGTTTTCATATCCTGGGTTACTCACTATGGTTTCACCATCAGCCCCTGGCATTAAGCCCTGAACATCACTATGTAAGTGACCAGCAGATACCCGTTTTTGGCGTGCACGACCTCCCCTAAAACAACTCAGCATGGATCTTGAAGGACTTGAATTGCTCAGGCTTCCAAAGGTTTCAGACATGCTAGTAGCCTGGGATGAAGCATGGGAAAATGAATAAACATGTTGTAATACAGATCCATAGGAGCCTACATTTACTGCAACCACTTGCTCTCCATCAACCATTTCAGTATGATATCCATCATCGCCAAGTGAGGAGCTATCAGAACAACTTGGTCGGTCAGATTTTTCCATTTTAACCTTCACTTCTGCAATCTGGCTCTCCCTTACTATCAGGTCCCCTTGCTCATGATCACCTTCAATCTGAATTTCATATTCAGAGACACTCCCGCTGCTTCCTCGATCTGAGTGCCCTTCTTCATGCAGACGATTGCGTAAAGTTTTCCCTGGAGTAGTTTCCATCCTTAGATCACTACCCACTGCTGACTGTCGCACCTGAGAGCAATAGGGAGGAGATATTTCAACAGGATTGGCAAAGTAGCTGCTATCTTTTACTCCATTGCGGTTTTCTTGATTCTCTTCAGCACCAACAGTGACAGAGTCAACATCACCAACACTGATCTTTGAATGGATACTCTCCAATATCTGTGTGCACTTGTCAATGACGCACTGCATCTGTAGAAAGCTAGCTGCAGTTAGAAAACTAACAACATCCTTCAGCTGCAAGGACATCCTTCCAGTGTAACAAAATGAAAGTAACTGTTCAAAGACATTGGGGTTTTTAATAACTGATATTGATAAGCCACTCATGGTGCTTAATGCTGAATGGTCACGAAAATATGGAGAACTGGCAGCTAGAACAGCTTTATGGGCTCTAAAAGGCTGACCTTGAATATGCACAATTATGTCACATAGCTTCCCTTGCAGACGAAGCTCATTTAATTGGCTCAAAACAGTGTTGCTGTACTCAGGCACATCAAACTGAATGAAACTGCTGCTGTCCATTTCTACTGATGTAAAGTGTAATCTGTGAAAGAAAAAGAGAAAGATATATAATATAATACTTAGTTCTGCCATAAGTGCAGGGTACTGGACTAGATGACCTCTCGAGTTCCCTTCCAGTCCTACGATTCTAGGATAGCTCAGGATTTATACACATTTTACTTTTTGAAGATAAATGTAAACAAATGGTTAAAGTATGATAACTAAGTGTGCCTGTGTACGCTGTGTGCGATGACAAATCAATTCAAGTTAAAATAAAAGCTCTAATGTACATCTTAAGGCCACGAATATTTTTACAAAGCTGTTTTTCTCCTACTTATATCTTTGTCCTCTGAATAATTGTCTCCATTATCTACAATTCAGTGGCTCTTGTATAACAGGACACATCAATGGTTGTTCATGAGTCTCCACATCCAATCTAAAAGCAGCTTTATAACACAGGGATGTAATTTCACATTTCAATTGGGGGTGGGAAGGGCAACTTTCAATGGGAGTCTTGGAAGCTCTCGGACCTTTTTAAGGATAAAATGTAAAAATCCATAATCAGTCAGTCCCAATCACAGCTTCAAGGGAAGATACTGTACCTCATAGTATTCATTCTAGGAAAAACAGACTCTGAAGCACAAGTTGGCAGCTCCCAATCCACAGGTTGGGCTAGGGGTGGAGACACTGCAATTCGGCACAGGAGGAGCTGGGACCAGTCATGCCCTGTAACCACAAGCTTACAGATTTACTGCTTGTGATCAGAATTTACTATCCAGAGGAATTTTTAGTATGCGTCTCCAATATGCAGATATGCCTTGTTAATATGCACTGACTAATACACAGCCAATTAGATTTATAATGAGAATGTGTCTAAACATATTTAATAGAATAGAGGGTTGTATTACTCCAGCGTGGTGGTGAGGTAAATCCTGTAGCATTATTTCCAGTGGTGACAGAAAATGAATCCCTAAAAGATAACCTAGTAGGCTGGTGTACTGTTTTAATCCAAAGAATCCAAAAGGTCTACTATGCATGTATTTTATTGTAATAGCTATTTCTTATTGGGTCCAAACCCAACATATCTGATACAAAGGAGACTAACAGCATATATTTGACACTCCTCCTCCCTCTCCACTTTCCCAATATTTTAACTTCTCAGAAATGAATTACAAAATGTATACTGAAAATATTAAAAGTCTTGAATTAGAATCACAAAAACAAGGAAATTCCAATTGAAGGAATTGTCCCAATTGAAGGTAATGTGGGGCAATATTCACAGTTTTTGAGGCCAGAAGAAACCGCTGTGATCATCCAGTCTGACCTGCATAACACAGACTGAAACACTTCAACAGTAATTTATACATCAAGACCATACTTCCTTGTTGAGTTGCAACAGGTCTTTTAAAGATATTCAGCTTTGATGTAAAGGCCTCAACTCATGGAGTATCCACCATATCCCCAAGGTAAGTTGTTCCAATGGTTAATTACCCTCACTGTTAAAAACGGGTACATTATTTCAAGTCTGCTGTCCGGACCGGGAAACTCGAGAAGTGTGCTGCTTGCCTGGAGCTAGAATTCAGGATGTGACAGAGAGTCTGCCAAGACTTATCAAGCCCTCAGACCGCTACCTTTTCCTACTTCTCCACTTGGGCACCAATGACACTGCCAAGAACAACCTTGAGCGGATCACTGCACACTATGTGGCTCTCAGAAGAAGGATAAAGGAGTTTGAGGTGCAAGTGGTATTTTTGTCCATCCTTCCTTTTGAAGGAAAAGGCCCAGGCAGGGACCATCAAATTGCAGAAGTAAATGCATGGTTATGTAAGTGGTGTCAGACAGAGGATTTTGGGTTCTTTGACCACTGGATGTTGTTCCAGAAAGGAGGATGGCTAGGAAGAGATGGGATCTATCTAATGGAGAGAGGGAAGAGCATCTTCGCAGGCAGGCTGGCTAACCTAGTGATGAGGGCTTTAAACTAGGTTCACCAGTGGATGGGGCCCTAAGCTCAGAGGTAAGTGGGGAAGTGGAACACCAAGAAGAAGCGCAAGGAGGAGGGTGCAACACAGGAGGCCTCCTGATGCACACTGAGAAAGTAGGGCAATCGGCTAGTTATCTTAGGTGCCTGTACACGAGCGCAAGGAGCCTGGGAAGTAAGCAGGAAGAACTGGAAGTCCTGGCACAGTCAAGGAACTATGATGTGAATGGAATAACAGAGACTTGGTGGGGAAATTCACAGAACTGGAGAACTGTCATGGATGGAATAAATGGTTCAGAAAGGACAGGCAGGGGAGAAAAGGCGGAGGAGCTGCACTGTATGTAAGAGAGCAATATGATTGCTCAGAGCTCCACTATGAAACTAGAGAAAAGCTTGTTGAGAATCTCTGGGTTAAGTTTAGAGGCGAGAGCAAAAAGGGCATCTGTTATAGACCAAAAGACCAGGAGGTGGAGGTAGACGAGGCTTTCTTCAGACAACTAGTGAAACTTTCCAGATCACAGGACCTGGTTCTCATGGGGGACTTCAATCATCCTGACATCTGCTGGGAGAGCAATACAGCACAGCACAGACAATCCAAGACGTTTTTGGAGAGCGTTGCAGATAACTTCCTGGTGCAAGTGCTGGAGGAACCAACTTGGGGCTGTGCTCTTCTTGACCTACTGCTCACAAACTGGGAAGAATTGGTAGGGGAAGTAGAAGTGGGTGGTAACTTGGACAGCAGTGACCATGAGATGGTCAAGTTCAGGATCCTGACAAAAGGAAGAATGGAGAACAGCAGGATATGGACCATGGACTTCAGAAAAGCAAAGCAGCAGATGGCAGACTTTGATTCCCTAAGGGGGCTGATGGGCAGGATCCCTTGGGAGGCTAATATGAAGGGGAAAGGAAGCCATGAGAGCTGACTGTATTTTTAAAAAAACCTTATTGAGGGCGCAGGAACAAAACCATCCCGATGTGCAGAAAGAATAGCAAATATGGTAGGCGTCCAACTTGGCTTAACAGAGAAGTCTTTGGTGAGTTTAAACACAGAAAGGACGCGGACAAGAACTGGAAGCTTGGACAGATGACTAGGGAGGAGTATAAAAATACTGCTTGAGCATGCAGGAGTAAAATCAGGAAGGACAAAGCACAGCTGGAGTTGCAGCTAGCAAAGGACATGAAGGATAAGAAGAAAGGTTTCTACAAGGTATGTTAGTAACACAAAGATCAGGGAAAGTGTGGGCCCCTGACAGAATAGGGCAAGCAACCTAGTGACAGATGACATGGAAAAAGCTGAAGTACTCAATCCTTTTTTTGCCTCTGCCTTCACAGACAAGGTCAGCTCCTAGACTACTGCACTGGGCAGCACAGAATGGGGAGGAGGTATGCAGCCCTCAGTGGTGAAAGAACAGGTTTAGGACTATGTAGAAAGATTGGACATACACAAGTCCATGGGGCCGGATGCAATTTTTCCGAGAGTGCTGTGGGAATTGGCTCATGTGATTGCAGAGCCACTGGCCATTATCTTTGAAAGCTCGTGGCGACTGGGGGAGGTCCCGGATGACTGGAAAAAGGCAAAAAGGAAAAAAGTGCCCATCTTCAAAAATGGAAAGGAGGAGGAACCAGGGAATTAGACTGATCAGCCTCACCTCAGTCCCCAGAAAGATCATGGAGCAGGTCCTCAAGGAAACCATTTTGAGGCACTTGGAGGAGAGGACGGTGATCAGGAACAGTCAGCATGGATTCACCAAGGGCAAGTCATGCCTGACCAACCTGATTGCCTTCAATGACGAGATGACCGGCTCTGTGGATGTGGAGAAAGTGGTGGACGTGATATACTTTCACTTTAGCAAAGCTTTTGATACAGTCTCCCACAGTATTCTTACCAGCAAGTTAAAGAAATATGAGTTGGATGAATGACTACAAGATGGAGAGAAAGCTGTCTAGATCATTGGGCTCAACAGGTAGTGATCAACAGCTCAATGTCTAGTTGGCAGCCAGTAGCAGGGTCAGTGCTGGAGCTGCTTTTGTTAAACATCTTCATTAATGATCTGGAGGATGGGGTAGATTGCACCCACAGCAAGTTTGCAGATGACACTAAGCTGGGGGAAGTGGTAGATATCCTGGAGGGTAGAGATTGGATACAGAGTGACCTAGACAAATTGGAGGATTGGGCCAAAAAAAATCTGATGAGGTTCAACAAGGACCAGTGCAGAGTTCTGCACTTAGGAGGGAAGAATCCCATGCACTGCTACAGACTGGTGACCGACTGACTAGGCAGCAGTTTGGCAGAAAAGGACCTGGGGGTTACAATGGACAAGAAGCTGGTTATGAGTCAACAGTGTGTCCTTATTGCAGAGAAGGCAAACGGCATATTGGGCTGCACTACCAGCAGCTCGAGGGAAGTGATTGTTCCCCTCTATTCAGCATTGGTGAGGCCACATTTGGAGTACTGTGTCCAGTTTTTGGCACCCTACTACAGAAAGGATGTGGACAAATTGGAGAGTCTCCAGAGGAGGGCAACAAAAATTATTAGGGACTGGAGCACTTGACTTATGAGGAGAGGCCGAGGGAAATAGGCTTGTTTAGTCTGCAGAAGAGAAGAATGAGAGGGGATTTGATAGCAGCCTTTAATTACCTGAAAGGAGGTTCCAGGGAGGATGGAGCTAGGCTGTTCTCAGTGCTAGTAGATGGCAAAACTAGGAGCAATGGTCTCAAGTTGCAGTGGGGGAGGTCTAGGTTGGATATTAGGGGAAAAAAATTCACTAGGAGGGTGCTGAAACACTGGAATGGGTTACCTAGAGAGGTGGTGGAATCTCTATCCTTAAGAGGCTTTTAAGGTGTGACTTGACAAAGCCCTGGCTTGGATGATTTAATTGGGGTTGGTCCTGCTTTGAGCAGGGGGTTGGACTAGATGACCTCCTGAGGTCCCTTCCAACCCTAATCTTTTGTGATTCTATGAAGTCTTAATTTGTCTCTTTCGAGCTTCCAATCACTGGGTTTTGTTATGTCTTTTTGTTAAAGTGCTGTCTATTATCAAATCTTTTCCTCCATGTAGGTATTAGTGGGCTGATCAAGTCACCTGTTAACCTTGTCCTGAATAAGGTTGGTAGATAAAGCTTAAGTCTCTCACATAAGGCATGTTTTCCAGACCTTGAATAATTCTTGTAAAGCTCTTTTCTGAACCTTTCCAATTTTAATCCAGTTTTAACTTCTGTTTTGAAATGTGGCCATCAGAACTGAACAGTGTTCCAGTAATGTTTTATTTATGCCATGTACAGAGGAGATACCACATCCTTACTCCTAACTTGATGTTCCCCTGCTTATACATCCAAAGATAACATTTGCCCTCTTAGCTAACGTATCACATGGCCTTACTTTATGGTTTTATAATGCCATCCACTACCTACCTTAATATCTGAGTGCCCTGAGAGCTTATGTTCAATTGGTTACCTATTATGACCCTACTTCTTAGGAAAAGGTTAAAATTACTTCAGATAAAAGAGTAGTTTCTTAAAGTAACATATAAACACTGAGCTGATCTACAAAAAAAAATTCAATTTTCAATTTAAAACAGTGAAATTTAATAGAAGGTGATGTAATGTGCTTGGTATTTAATTTTCATGCCTGTAACATTAACAGCAGGAAATCATTGTGTAACTACTCTATGGAGCCACACACTTGCCAAGCCCATATTTAATTTCTGCTTCTAAGTCTGCACCTGTTTAGTTTCATTCACTTGCTGATACATACCTGTCCGTTAAAACTGTTTGTGAATCATACAAGCTATACTCGAACATTTAAATGTGTGGAAGCCAAAGCTCTGCCATATATGATTTTTAATATAGCCCTAGACAAAAACATTAATATAACACGTGTTTACTGCGAAAGAGACAACAGAAATAGAAAAAAATAACTTTTCTATGTATTTCTTTCTCAGTCCCAATCAAAATTAAGATTGAACTGTCATCAGCTGCAACCTCATATTTTGTTTTGAAGAAAAAAAATGCTACCATAACATTGAGATTGGATACAACATTCCGATTCTGACCAAAGTATAGGAAAAAGCTGAAAGACAATAGTGTGCGGTAATGGATATTCATGAAGATTTCATCTTAACTTCAAAAGATTCTAATGCTTACACTCCACTAATTCGTTAGAATCTGAAAAAATCTTTTTTTTATGAGATCTGACATCTTATACACCAGTAGTATCACTGATGAGGACTTTTCAGTGATATTTTTTATTTAGAAAGATGACACTTTAGGCACTATGATCAGTGCCGAACGTTTTACCGCCATATCCTCAACTACAGTTGGACTGGAAAATTAGCATAAAGCTCACCTTTGCATTCCTCCAATCTTGCAGCTGCTATGGGTAGTCACCAGGCTAGAGCTGCCTATAGGCTGATTTAATTTATGCCAGCTACTTAAAGCACAAAGCAGTTGAAATTGCAGCATAGGGGCAATCCCTGTAGGCCCTCTTTTTTTCAGTCACGACTCTTATGTCAGTCATGGAGAGCAGGATTGTGTAAGAGCCTCTATGCCAGCTCTATTCTAGTAAAGGATTCCCCCACCTTGCACTGGGGTGATCCTCCCAAGTTCTTATACATTGGTTTTACAGAGAGAATCTGCTAACAGTGCGGCACAAAGTGGCTGTGCTGCGTCAGAGAATCTGGCCCTGAGAGTCTTATAAAAACATAAGAAAGCCATACTGGTCAGACTAATGGTCCATCTAGCCCTGTATCCTCTCTTCTGACAGTGGCTCTTCCTTCCTTGTAAATCATAGAAGAAAACAGTTAGAAAACAAATAGCATTTTATTAAGTACTGATCTTCCTGGAAAAAAACAGCTTGTTTCAGGCCAAAAATAACTTCAATTGTTGTATTTAACCACAAAGCACTTGTACTTCACTTTCTATGAAGTATACTACATAAATATATAGTACTGCCCACTCTTCAGCCATTCCTAAGTTTAAGTTGCCATTTTCCTGGAAATCTTTAGTCTTTCAAAAAGCACTAAAGACTGTAGCTTATTTCTATTTAGTTCAATTGAAATAAGTAGAATATATTAATTTTATATATTTCAAAACTCTATTTCACTAAATAAAGGGTCTTTTTCAGAAGATTCACACAATTAATAAATGTTCAGAATAAAGTCTTGGCTATTTTGGACCCAGGCACCAAAAACAAATTCTTTAACAAACTATAAGGGTTCTCGCTCTCTATTACACAAACACACACACCCCTACATACTTTCCCATGGAGTTCATATGCTTCAGCTACACCCCAGACATACATCATTCCTTCCTTGTAAATCATAGAAGAAAATAATGAATGATTGGAACACTTCCTTCTGATACCTTCCGAACACCTTTTTAAGCTTACTGGAACAGATAAACTCCTACACAATATTAATCTTAATATTTGTCTAGCTGTCGGGCATAATATGAGAGGTTTTACTGTATATTGCATAAAAGAGGACTAACATTTTAGAACTGCTGTATGTGAAAGCAAATGAGTGCTGACGTAATCAGAAACACTTACTGAAATCATAACAACTGAATGGCCAAGTTCAGAAACAGGTAACTTGGCAGCAGATAACTCTCTACTCAAAAGTTCCCTATTACACTTCATATTCACGAGTATGTGTCAAACTTTGTCAATTGAAACTTTCAAAAAGGATTTCAGGAGACAAGGCAACAAGGCGGCAGAGAAATTGTTTTAAAAATTGTACTAAAACCAGAAAATAGTGCCTTAATAGCCTAGTTTAAATCACAATTATATTAAAGAAATATTCCATAGCAATCAGCATTTCAGTTGTTCATTGTATTATAAAATCTGTATCCTAGAAATTAAAGCTGTCCAAGAATCAATATTTAAACTGACAAACAAAAGGGGACACATGCCGCTTGTGGGACAATTATGGGCTTTTAAATATATAGCTTTATTAATTTTTTTAGCAGACTTTGGCATCATTAGCAAATAAAATAATTGATCCATTTCACTTCAGAGAGTGTCTGGTATGAGATATTATTGGTACATACACACGTCACAACTGTCCCTCATTTCAAGATAAATCACTCATTTTTGTCCCAGAGTTATCTCATTCTGCACAAATCTAGTGCCCCACTGCTTATTTTTTAAAATTGTTTATGTGAGAAATAGAGAATTATGAAAGCAATGTTAAATAAATAGTTAATTTACCCTAAAGGAATGAATCCCACAATATGTTAATATTTCTGCATTAATTTATTTGTATCCTTCATTTGGCAAGTTGCAAGGTATGGATACAAAAACCAGAGTGCACAAATATAGAATTCTGATCTCTCAGTATAAGTAACAATTTATTGAGAGTCACTAAGAAAGTCAATGGGACCTGGAGTTGGCCTCTTGGTCCAAAAAGATACCATAGCACTACTGAAAAATGTTGCAATTTAGTTCATTAACATTCTGCATTTTACTGTTGCACTAAAGCTTCATTTTGTTTAAAGTTGCTCTGATAGCACAGAATGCAGTTTTTCTATGGTACCTTTCTCATTTAAGGTAACCTCAAAGCACTTTCCAATGTACTGAAGTTAGATACTGGCAAGCCAAACAGGCATATCAAAGAGCCACTATGCACATAAAAATAGCTTACACTAACTGAGAGGGCTACTTGAGATAAAAGTTGTGCATGTGTCATGATTTTGAAAGTTCTCTACTAGGATCAGTAAATTAGCATACTTTGTTTAGGACAGAATGAACCATTGTTTCTCTTGTAAGCATAACGCTATTAAAAATAACTGGACAACAATTTAAATCATGCTTCTCCCTTCCCTCCCCAAAACACCCCAAAATCCCAGCTCCTCAGAAACAGGAGCCGACAGAACACAAGGCACAGGAAATGCTGCAGTATCCAGTCCCTCCATTTTTGTGAGCAGGCAGAATAGTGAAGATTATAAATTTCAGAGAGAAGAATTCCTGTTAATTTCAATCTTCTGCCTAACCGGAACTAAAAAAGGAAATAGTAGAGAGCGCCAGTGTGCACATGTCCACGTCTCACACAGTCAGAACAGGTTCAACACTTCGCTGGTACGCCCTCTATCAGAGGAGCATTAATATGTAATTTTTATGACTGGCTGAAAAACAAGAATTTCATTTTGCAAAACAAATGTAGCTTTTGACATGGTTTCCATTCCGTATCAGGAGGAAACCACAACCTTTCAAACTCTTTCATGATAAAACATGACACTCACCCCTTCATAGCCAATAGGTCAGGGAGATGCTGGATACACAGATTCAGGTCCCTGGCCATCATTCTCTTCACTGTAACAATCTTTTAGTACAGGGATTTGAACCTAGAACTCTCACATCCCAGGCAAGTATCCTCCACACAGAACTCTGGCTATTTTGGTGCTTGCTCTCTCATTCACATTGGAGCTGTTCTAATTTGTATGAATTAACTATTCATTAGGTCTATAACCCAGTGGGTTATAACCTATAACCCAGTGGGTAGCTTCAAGTCCCTGTTCCAAATCATCAGGCATAGCAGGGACATGACCCTGGGTCTTCCACATCCTAGGTGAGTGCCCTAATTACCAGGCTATTGGCTATTCTAGGGCAACTCCCTCTCACACCAGAAATTCCATGCTGGGCTCGAGAAACCTTCCCAATGAAAGTTTTATCAAAACCAATATGTTTCCATTAAAAGTTTTAGTTTGACAAATCAGCATTTTCCAACAAATTTTTTTAAAAATTGAGTTTTGTTGAAAAATTCCTCACCAGCTCTAGTAAATTGAGTGATTGGTTAAAAGTTTTAGCCCTGTCAACCTTTAATAGTGTAATTTTTAAAAGACATGTGCTTTTACTGATTAAACTAGAAAATCGTTAAATTACAAACACACTGTACTTTGCAATACACTGAGAATAATGTGGCATCTAGACATAATGATTGGAACACTAGCAATATAGACAAATTTAAGACTTCTTCTTTGAGCAATATTTCAACAGAGAAAGTACTTCTGAAACAAAAATATGAGTATTGCTTTTCCCCTGATTGCCACTATATGCATTGCTGGCTCATGTAAAAATTATTAAGTAGTGAGAATAAACAGGTAGCAGTTCAGAGACCAGGAGCCAACATGAAACTTTTCCTGTTCAATCAATTTTCAGACAGTCTGATTTTAGACCAAAAAGTCAGTTGACATCTAAACCCAGGTATATGTACACATCTCATTCTGAGAACAGCAATAATCATATCAGTAAAAGGCTGGAAGTAGCTAAGATCTGGACACAAGGTTAGGTGCCAGATAAGTACAACACAAGCATCAGAACCATAAATGAGCTTTGAAATAAGCAAGAATTTAACAAGTAATCATCTGTGTCGTCTTTATTTTGTTCACATATCTGAAGACTTCTGCAAACACCAATACTTCCATTGTCACCATTTAGTGAAAAGTACTCAATGGTTCCTAATTTATAAATACAGCAACATTCTGTCCAAATTTGAGAAATCAGATGTTTCAACAAGCCACTGGCAACAATGGGAGACAATTCTATTAGCAGAAACTGTTTTGGAAAATACATATCCTTTATTTTATCAAAGCTGATATAAATTATTTTAAATATTTTATGCTATTACTATACACGAAGAAAATGTAATTAATGTCAGAGATCTGTTTGGCTAGTGTTTTTTAATTTCTCGTGTACAGCTATATATCTTTTTACATTTTACATAATCAGACAACATCAGTCATTATTTTCTTGCTATAATAATGTTTTAAAGCAATGAAAATTAATGAAGTTAGCCATCTCTTTAGGTATTTTTAACAAAACCATCACTACAGTACATTTAAAAAGAATGACATCCATCTGTACTTTCCATCTCTCCCTTCTAATTGGATATTTTTTATTGTTATCATTCAATAGTCTTCATAATACCTATAAACTGCCCACTCCACAGCTGTCATTAAGGGAAAAAGGGGTGACAAACCGTGGACTCTTCCAGATCCCAGGTAACTGCCCAACCCCTGCCACTTTCACCTACAGCCATGTCTGCCACAATGTGTCTCTACTTTGCAGTGGGTTGTACTGTAGCTACCTTTAATTGAGTAGTCCTGGTCTCTTTCCTTACCTTTAAAATCTAGCAGTTCTGATTTTATTACAAGTTGCTCTCCAAGTTTGGAGGAAGGAAGAAGGAGGAGGACTTTAAAAATAAATTGAAACCCAGCAAGCTTATTTTTCTCTGTGTTCCTGCAACAAACTAACTCATGCCCAATGGAAGATTTTAAAAACAGCTTTTTTTTTTTAAAGGGAAAAACAAATATCTAACCAGACTGAAAAATAACTATAGTTTTAAATCCTTCAGCAGAAATGTTTATAGTCCATGTGACTGTCCACCCTTAAGTGTAAGCATTACAAGTTTCTATACCAGCCAGCATAAAAAATGCTGGTTGTAGTCAAGGGCACGATATGAAAATACCAGCTCTACGGTAAGCTTCACTACTTACAACCCACTGCCTCCCAATTTTCAGGCCAAAATTACACGAACTACTATGAACTACACTTACGTTATATGATGGACCTTTCTGAATAGGCTGATACAAGGCGAGTGTGTGCATTTAGGAGACGAGACACCGCCGTGGGGAGCACAATTCATTGTGCACTTACTGTCAAGCGTTCAGATTCTGCGCTCCCTGACTGGCTGTGCCCAGGAGTTTCCATTCCACGTTTCTGGAGAGCTCACCATCCCCTCCCGTCCCGCAGGAAGGTCAGTGGCAGGGAAGGTGAAGAGCAAGAGGTGCAAAGCAGCCAACGAGCCCAGCGCCTGCAGTGCTGCCCGTCTGCCTAGTCCGGAGTCCCGGCTTGGAGGGAGCAGCCAGGGCTCCCGGCGTGGGGAAGAGGCCCCTGCAGCGGCGGCGGCAATGCCACAGCCAGGGGCTGGCTAGAGGCAGGACATGCAGCGCCCATCCTCCCTCCGCCCCAGGGGAGCGCGGCGCGTGCAACGCCCCGGCCCGGCCCGGCCCGCCCCGCCTCCTCGCCGCAGAGCGCGCGCCCCGCCCCGCCCTCTCCTCTAGCCCCTCGGAGAGGGGCTCCACGGGGACCCCCGCCCGGGAGGCCTCCGCTCCCTCCGCGGGGGCTGCTGCTCCAGGGGGCGCAGGGAAAGCGGCCCGCCCCAAGGGCCCGGGCCCGCCCCTTTCCGCGCGAGGCGCCTTACCTGCGCTGTTCCCCGGGGGTCTCTCACATGGCGGGTGCCCGGCCTGCTCCCGGCCCGGCCGCTCTCAGCGCACCGCCGCTTCCCGTTCCCGCCCGCTCCGGCGCCCCCAGCCAATTGCACCCGGAAGTGATTCTCGAGCAGCACTTCCGGCTCAGCGGGTCACCCCGGGCAACTCACGAGGCCGAGGCTGAGAGCGCCTGGTCGGGTGGCGCCTCTGCCTGAAGGGCGGGACCTGGGTCACCTGGCCCGCCCGGCGACGCGTTCCCCTTCCGAGCGTACCGAGTCCCGACACGCCGGCCGGCCCCGGCCCCGGCCCCGGCCAGCCTCTCGCCTCCCTCTCCCCTTTCACCCCCTGACGCCCCCCGGCCCGGGCCCGGCCGCGCTCGCTCCCATGCGCAGTGGCACTCCGCCGGGCCGCCGGGAGAGAGCCCGTGTTTGTGCCCGTGTGTGCGCCGCGCCGCGGACACGCCCGGCCCCCGGCCAACATCCAGCCCTGGTCGCCGGTTGCGCTCAGTCCTTTCAGATGCGCTGCGGGGGGAGGGGCGCGGTGGCGTTAAACCGGGGAGGTTGTTTCGTTAACACGGCCCGGGCCCGGGATCTGCTTCCTGACCGCAGCCTGCGGGCGGGCGGGCAGGGACGGCTCCACAGCGGAAAGGAATCACTCCTTCACGCAGCCCACGCACCGCATGCAGCCGCTCGTTGCAGAATGCGGCCGGGGTGCTTGTTCGTACGTCCAGCGCGTGTGGCGCACGCTGTGGTAAGTGGTGGTGCAGTCCCAGAGCAGGACTTCAGCGGTGCTAGTCCACTACTTCCTCATGGACCCTCCTGGCAGCCACAGCAGAAGATGGATTCGCACCTGTTCCCTTAAGTAGTGTGCATTTGTAGAGAAGTCAGCTCCAGCTAACACTGGGTCCTAAAGTGGCTAGCCACTGTCCCTTGTTTAGTGCACTCACAGACTCAGGAGGGATCTGTATTTAACCTTACAGATTGCTTTGAACAGCTTCTGGCTGACACTTGAGGCAGTGTTGATCAACCCCAGAGAGAGCCCAAACTAATTTTCAGTTAGAGAGTACATTGTAGGGCCCTTATCAGGAGAGTTAAAACATGTATGTGAAGGGGATGAAGATGAGGTTCACTTTCAGAGTGCCTACTTCCCTTAAAAATAAAATGAGCACACTGCTATGCCAGGTTCCTTTTAATTCTGGGTGGGTCCCACTTTTGGGACTCTCACTCTGGTTAAGAGTAAGTGACCTGCTCCCCCATTTAAACCTCAGCTGACAGCGTGATGATCCTGTTGGGAAGGGAAGGGAGGAGGAAAGGCTCTCACCCATCTTGGTCATTTGAGAAAGTTGAGTGAAGTATAATAAATCAAAGGGGGCTACCTTTTTTTTATTATTATTATTATTATTCATGATTCATGCAATAGCTGGGTGGAAAGAAAATTATACACAGTAGAAATAAATGTCCTATACTTACATTTGTTTTCTATTTGTCTAATGAAAAATAATTATCAATAGTACATGTGGGCCTATGTAGGGTAGAGGTGAATGGAGGTAGACTTGAGCTGAAAATGAAAGACAGTTGATAAGGATGAATCTTACTCCGGTGTAACAAATCACTTAAATATCTGATAAAACTAATGCAGAAGGCCAAACTATGAAGCCCATCTGAGTAGTGTTTTGAAAGTCACACCAGTAATATGACTTTAGAATCCTCAGTGGGTACTGTCAGGGATTATGAATAACCTGACAGTATAGAAAAACTCCAGTACTAGCAGTATCGCTGTTCACAACCCTCGCTTTTTGCCACTGTTCTGAGTGTACTACAAAAAGCAACATTTTAATAGCTGACAGCTACAGGCTCAAGGACTGTTTCCTCTGTCATGTCTCCTTACTCCTCCTGAAATGTTACCAGTTATTTGGGACAAGTGTAGGGGCAGGTAGAGTCAGGAAGTCTCTACACTGAGATACATTTGCAGTGCAGCTTCTATGTTAACAAATATTGCTTTTCTTGTTTTAATCACACTTGATTGCAATCAGAAAGATGCTAGTTCATGTGTGGAAAAGATGGCATTACACAAAAATTTCCTGTTTTCAACTTCCAGAAGCTTTTCACATCAAAATGGCTTGACATTTGCTTGCAGAAACTGCCTTTCTTGTTTGAGAAAAATTTGAGGTGAGATCAAAACATATTTTAAAACAAAACCTCACTTCATTAAACTCAATGGAGAGAAATTTTTCATGCAAGTCTCCTGTGAACACTAAAAAATGCCTTTGTGGAATCATTCAAATTCCTCAGTCTAGCTTTCATACCAGTAAATTTGTAACACTGGACCAGAATGTGATCACTTTCTGGAATCAGGTGAAAGTGTTCTTCAAAAAGCAAGAAAGAGTTTCAGATAGCAATATGGCTCTATAGCCTGCAAGAATATGATTATTAAAAGTAATAAATTCCTGCTCCCCTTAATGGTAAAACTATACCTGGGAAAAATAAAGTCCAGACTAGTGATATATATATATATATATATATATATATATATATATATATATCTTAGTTATTTAATAGAGCCAGTTTCACAAAGCTGAAAACAATTATGAGCCAAATCAGCTGACAGGAAGAATTTAATC
Organism: Emydura macquarii macquarii; assembly: GCF_026122565.2. Taxonomy (NCBI): domain Eukaryota; kingdom Metazoa; phylum Chordata; order Testudines; family Chelidae; genus Emydura; species Emydura macquarii. Next base: position 643,920 of record NW_027130828.1, read on the forward strand.
AGAAAAACCTGACTGATAATTGAGAATCATTTAAAAACACCTTACTAGATGCCTAAAAAGCCACAATCGAGAAAGAAAGCTATATGGATTAAAAAACAGACCTGGTTTAGTGGAGACGTGAAGGCATAGTAATGAATATAAATCAGAAGATAGAAATGATAGAAAATTGATAAGGGAAGCAAAGGGACACAAGGAAAAATCTATGGCCAGCAGAGTTAAGGACAATAAGGAATTTTTAAATTATATTAGGAACAAAAAGAATCCTGAAAATGGTCAAATACTAGATGGAAATAGTAGAATTATCAATAATAATGCAGAAAAGGCAGAAGGAGTCTATAAATATTTCTGTTTTATGTTTGGGGAAAAAAACAGATGATATAGTCTCATCATATGATAACACTCTTTCCATTCCACTAATATCTCTGGAGGATGTAAAACAGAAGCTGCTAAAGTTGGACATTTTTAAATCAGATCCAGATAACATGCATCCAAGAGTTTTAAAAGAGCCAGTTGAGGAGTTTGCTGGACTGTTAATGTTTATTTTTAATTAGTCTTAGAACACTGGGGAAGTTCCCAAAGACTCTAAGAAAGCTAATGTGTCCATTTTTTAAAAGGATAAATAAGATGACCCAGGTAATTATGGGCCTGACATCTCAGGCAAGATAATGAAGCAGCTGATACAGGAATTTATTAATAAAGAATTAAATAAGTGTTGTGTAAGTAATGCAAATCAACATACGTTTATGGAAAATAGATCCTGTCAAACTAACTTGATATTTTGATTAGATTACAAGTGTGGTTGATAAAGGTAATAGCATTGACATAATGTACTTAGACTTCTGTAAGGCATTTAACTTAGTATCATATGACAGTTTGATTATAAAACTAGAACAGTATAAAATTAACATGTCACATATCAAATGGATTAAAAACTGGCTAACTGATTGGTCTCAAAATGTAATTGTAAATGGGGAATCATCATTGAACAGTTGTTTCCATTGGGTTGCAAAGGGATTGGTTCTTGTCCCTACACTAACATTTTTTATTAATTATTTAGAAGAAAAGTTTTCAGCTGACAAAAATTGGGGGAGTGGTGAATAATGAAGAAGACAGGTCTTCAGAGTAATCTGGATCACTTGGTAGATTGGATGTAGGCAAACAATAAGTGTTTTAATACAGCTAAATGTAAATGTATATGTCTAGAAACAAAATGTAGGTCATATGTGCAGGATGGGGGACATTCTCATGGGAATCAGGGACTTTGAATAAGATTTGGGGGTCCTGGTGGCTAATCTACTGAACATGAGCTCCCAGTGTAGTAATGCTGTGGCCAAAGAGTTAATGTGATCCTAGGAAGCAGAAACGGGAATCTGGAATAGGAGGAGAGAGACTATTTTATCTCTATATCTGGCACTGGTGCTGACCACTGCTGGAATACTGTCCCCGTTCTGGTGCTCACAATTCAAGAAGGATGTTGATAAACCGGAGAGGGTTCAAAGAAGAGCCACAAGAATGATTAAAGGATTAGAAAACATGCCTTATAACGATAGACTCAAAGGGTACGTCTACATTGGAATAAAAGACCCATAGCATGTCCATGGCTAGCCTGGTTCACCATTTTCCCTTGAGGGGTCCCAGAGCTTGGTTCTAGTCTGAGCCCAAAAATCTACACAGTAATTTTTACAGCTTGGCAGCCTGAGCCCCATGAGCTCAAGTCAGCTGACCCAGGCAATTTGCAAGTGTTCATTGTTTTGTAGACATACCCAAAGAGCTCAATCTGTTTAGCTTAACAAAAGGAAGGTTAAGGGGTGACATGATGATTATAATTATTTACATGGGAAACAAATATTTAATAATGAGCTCTTCACTGTAACACAGAAAGGCCTAACATGATCCAATGACTGGAAGTTGAAGCTAGACAAATTCAGACTGGAAATAAGGTGTAGATTTTTGACAGTGAGAGTAATTAGCCTTTGAAACAGCTTACCCTGGGTTATGGTGGATTCTCCATCACTGACAATTTATAAATCAAGACTAGATGTTTTTCTAAAAGATGTGCTTTAAAAAATTTTTGTGGGAAGTTCTACGGCTCATGTCATACAGGAGGTGAGACTAGATGATCTGGCCTTGGAATCTATGAATAAGAATCCAATGAGACAAATGGCTTTCTATGGATCGAAGGATTAACATATGATATTACACTGCAAACATTTACTTCTGAAAATTAGAAGATCTCCTTATGAGGAAGAGCATCAAATTCATTTTGGGGAATGGCCAAAAATTACTTGTTTATTATGGTCTGGGCACCTGGCCATAAATGTAGAACTACACACTGTCCATAATACGTAGTTGACATTGCACTCACAGGTTTGCATAATCAAGGGTGGATTATGACCTGTATGTAGTGCCTAAAAACATAATTATTTTTATTATATTTTGTTCAGTCACATTCAGCATCACTGAACTGAGAAAATATGCTGTCCTTTAAGATCACTGCTATTTTTGCTCTGTGTTTTTCTCCCTTCTTTGTTGTTCCCTCTTCCCTGTCTTTGTGCATCTCCACTGTTTTCCCCCTTGCATTTCCTTCCCTACAGTAACTCCCAGTTCTATCTGGGGGTTCCAGTCCCACCTCTCCAAGCTGTCTGATAAAATGATACTAAAGATATAATTATTACTGAGATTTGAAGTGAAATTATTAGGCGTTAGAATTCATACACTAATTATATTAACAGGGTGGGGGGAAATGAGTCTACCTTATAGAGCCCTTTTTTCAGACTGTCTGCAGACTCCATTGCATCAATTTACACTCACTTTGCTTTTAGGGTTTCTTCTCAGCTATGAGGGCTAGAAACTTTGGGGTTCTGACACCTTTGATCTACAGTACAACTCTGACTTGGACTAACTAGCTCAGATGTAGTACGTGGTAGTGGAGAGGAGACAAGGCAGGATATACCCTAACATACCTAGAGTGAATGCATATTGGGGAAAAATTTCATTAAAGTTCTTGTTAGCGACTGCTGCGTTCAAAACATCTCAAACCCTTTCTCTTCACTGAAACACAGTATTAATTCTTTCTAACCAAGTATTATTTTCCCTGGCACTTGACTGTTGACCCAAACTATACTGAATGCCAGTTGTCTGCTAGAATTTGAATAGAATGGCTGCTCTCACAATAAGTGATTACAATTTCCCTCTGATTTACAGAGCTTGGACTACATAGTGACCTTGATCTGCTTGTGGAACTCCCACAGATACAAATTTCCTGTCTTTCTTTTTCTCCCCCCACTGCCTTCATCCTTATTAACCATAAATTTCTTCCCCCCCCCACACACACAACCCAAGTAGCCTGCTCTCCATAGTTGCTTACAATGAAAAACTATAAAACCTAGACTTTTCGCATTGGATGATACCTCCTCCCCTATGTTTGTTGTTTGGGGAGGAAAAACATTATTGACATAAAATAATGGAGAAAAAATTTATTTTATTGAGGAGAATAATCTCTCTGTCTTCACATGAATACATGTAATAGAGTTTCAGAACCATCTGCTTTGCAGTCTGTCTAGTGAAATTAGAAGGTCTTTCTTTTTGAGATTCTACTGCTGGTGTTTTTGTCCTTTCTCCTATGAAGGTTATTTTGATTTTCAATTTTACAGCTTGTGGCCATTTTACAGCTAGGAATGGTATTCAAAATAGACTGAAGGTATATTTATTTTACTTAATTTTGTACCTTTCAGTATGGCTCAGGGCCCAAAAAGGCTGAACCACCACTGGCTGTAAAGTATAAAAATGACATAATGGTATGTATTAAGGATTCAGTCTAGTATTAATGTTCTATTTTCCCAGAGATGTTAAGGTCAGAAGGTACCTTCATGGGCATCTAGGCTGACCCTGCATAATGCCTGTCATAGAATTTCACCCAATGATCCCCAAATCTAACCCAATAACTTGTTTGTGGTTGAAGTAGGACATATCTGTTAGAAAGATATCCAACCTTGACAAAAGATATCCAATTTGCTAGCATTTTTCCGTTTGTGTTACAACTTTAATATTATTTAAGGGTTTGGGATTTTTTTTGGTGTGTGTGTTTACTGAAGTAAACCTTTTTACTGAAATTCACCGTGTGTCAGCTCCAGTATTATTAAGTGATCTACTCAGGATCCCAGCATCAAATTCTTATAATCATAAACCTTTGCTGACTTTGATTTCTCTGGGGATATGATGTTAGAAAAATCAGGTCTCATTACAGCTAACTGTGTACTTAGCGGTAAGCAATTCTGAGGGCATTTACATTGTGGCCTCTGTATTATCTTTTTGAAAGTTGCAATAAAATATTCTGTTTCCTTATTAGAACCAGTGCGATAAGGTTAGGGTAAGAGGTGTTCCCTGCAATTTCAGAAATTCCATGGTTTGAGAGGTTGTGAACTACAGAGATCATTTTCTGATCTAAACTATGTAGATGCCAAAATGATTCTCAGTGTATTGATGGCTGAGCCTGTTGTCATGGAGTGCATAACTACTTCACGCTGCTTAGATTTAGCATACATAATAGCAGGAAAATTAACATTTAAAAACATAGCAGCTAAATCAATTCAAACCAATTTCTGAGGTCAGGAAGGCCAGCTACAGGAATATCTGGACTTACAGGGTCTCATGGTGATTTTCAAGACATAGCTGAAACCCTTTTACTATTTGATCAGTATCTACATGCAGATTTGCCCAACAAACATCCATACAAGAAAGGGGCTTTCCAGTTCTCTGCTTTAGCATGGTTTTTATTTAGATAAATTAACTTCTGATCTTAGCAGTGATCCTAATAGATCCTAGCTAATTGGAAATAAAGGAATAGTGGCACCCAAGTAAAAGCTATTCAGTATTTAAAGCTCCTTGTTGTAGCAGTATCAAAACAGATCGCCCAGGCCCTAGAAAGGGGATGCTGCCTCCATTCATACAGGGCTAAATCTTGATCCTAATACACTCAGTGGAAGTTTTGCCATGGACTCACATTAGCTTCAATGGGATCAGGATTTAGCTTATATGGGGAAACTCATCATAGCTACAAAGCAGCAATGGAGATTTCTACCAGCTGTACTGGACCGCCTCGGTTTATATGAATCAGCATGAAATAGTCTCTAAAGCAGCTTTGTATGAATTCTGTTTAAAGAGCAGTGGATTAGCATTCATTTGCTTGCTTACTGTTAATTGTACATACCCTATTAAACTTCCTTTACTTAAAACAAAAATGACACATACTTAGGAAGTAGAGTAAAATTACCTTATAATGAGTCTGGAAATTTACAGGGGAGAGAAGAGAGACTTTTCTCCTAATACTTTTTTTAACCATTCTGTCCCTTTATACTTGGAACACCCTGCCTGAACTGATTAATAAAGCCACTATCCATTCCTCATTCAAATTCTTCAGTTCAGTGGGGGACGGAGGATTAGTGGTGGCGGCAGCAGCTTGTAACGTATAGGAGGTCAGACTCAATAATTCAGTCGTCCATTCTGGCCTTAAACTTTATGACTCAAAGACCAACAATACAGCAATCAGCAAATTAGTGATGGCTAGGTTAAGGGGAAGATGACAGTTGATTCTTATCTATTTATAAAAACAAAATAGCAGATGTGTATAAGGTGTATGTATTCTTGTAACTCTCTCTCTTGTACCCTGCCCTTCAGATCTTGCAGGTCTTCAGAAAAGATAAGTTCTTTGGAGACAGAGACTAGCCCTATCCTCCTATTATTTGTACAACACACAGTTCAGTGGGGCCTACAGGCACTACTGCAATATAAGTATGTACATAATCAGAAATAATTTAGAGGCACAAATGGCATTGGGTTTTGGGATATTTATTAAAAGTCGTCACAAAACTAAAACCCTGAACAGTTAATAGAATACTTAAGGGAATGTCCAGATTATATTTACTGGAGGCAAAAAATAAAGTTGAATGAAGTGCTGTATATCACACTGTATTAAAGAAAAGTTGCTAAGAATGAAAAAGGAGCTGTGTGTGAATATTGATTTTTTTCTAGAGATTAGTTGAATGACCTGGACCTGACGTAGGTCCAGTCTTTGTTTGGAAATCAAACATTCTTCCTGATCTGGAACAACAAATATCAGTTTTAATAAGTGAACAAAGGCCAAATGGATTGAGGCTGGATAAATGGTATGTTTTCAATAGAAATATCTAAATTTGGATGTGAGGGGAGGAGAAGAGATTAAATTCCATCCCTTACAACTGCAGTGTGAAATTACTGTCTTCCACAGTCACATAAAAAATTTTGAATTATGTAAAGCTGCACTTGTATACTCACCTGAACATGATCTGTATTTGCACTCCTGCAGTTAGTGGGTGCATTAAGCATGAAAAGAGAGAGATGAGAACACTAAGGCAGTACTGACTTTAGTATTTGAGAACCGTGGGATATTCACTCAACTCCCTCATACATATTTAGACACACTTGCCACTATGATGCACTGTTGTACATTTTAAGACTAACCAAGGTTTGAGACCGCAGTGGTGTTTAGTCTGTGTATTTTAAGGTTCTTCATTTAGAGCTACTCAGTAGATCAGAGGAATGAAATACAAGGCACTCCGAAGGGATAGCCTTCATAGTACTACCAGCCCTAATCAACCCAAGGGCCTTTAAAATATTCTTCTTCCTGCTGACTTTTCCTTCCCTGTTCCTTTCACTCACTTCATTCTCTTTCTTCCTAGAGATCCTTCCTTTTCTCCAACACACCTCTTAGCTATTCCTCCCAGTCATTACCAACACAGTGTCCCACTTACTGTGAACCCACATTGCCTGTAAAGCAGCATAAACTATGGCCAGTTTTAAGCAAACTTCTCTGAAAACATTAATCAACAAGTTAAGTGGTTGGAGCAGTATATAATTTTATTGGACATTGCATTTAATTAAATGCTTCTAGCAGTCTCCTGTTACAGGATTTTTTCACATTTTCCCTGTCAGCAGTGGTTATAAAAGTTTGTTCAGTAGAAGGCAATCCTTGCTTATATAAGAAATGGGTGTATGATAGTAAATACAGAGCCTGTTGCTGAACTGCAAGGGGGAAGCCCTACAGCAGAAACAGGTATAGTTGTTCTGTTTGTGTTGATCATGTGCGCAAGATGTACTGCAACCCATCATTGCTAACTACTGACTTAGTAAAATACTTTTTACAGGTAGTTAAAATCTCCTGTAAAATGGAATTAATTACCTGAGCTTAACTGATAATTATAATTAACTATTCTATTCTTTTGGTGGCACTGAATTACATACTAGACACTGCAAACCTAACAGAAACTTTCAGGGCACTCTCCTTTTACAGCTGGTGGTACCAATTGCAATTATGAAGTCACAATGAAACCTTAGCTGGAGTGGAAATTATATTTGCAACAGCACTGTTAATTTTCATATATTTGCAGACAGCACATCTGTTCTATTCCTACTCACATACAATTAATTTTGACTAGAATTACTGATAGTTGTACTTGTATGAAGAGAAGAATTAATACCACTTAAACTGGGCCATTTAGTGATTTTTAAAAGTTGTCTGTGCAACACATTTTGCTAACTGGATACAACACAATACACAGTTAAATTAAGGTAGAATGTTGTGACAAGTACAAACAGGAATGTTAAAAGAATTGGAAAACCTTCAGAGTGCTATGATTTTTATTTATTTTTTCAAAGATCACTGTATATAAAGGTGGTTTGTAATATTATTTTAGAAATGTCTACAAGACGTACATATACACATCTAGAATACCGGAGAAAGACCAATTTTCATAGAAATCTTGGAACAAGTTAAAGTAAATTCAACATTGGTCTCTATTATCTTGCTAGGAAGTTTATTTAAGACAAACATGGTTTTATATAAAATTAAGACTCTTACACGTTTAGGAACATGGGATGAAGTCAACCTGCAAGTCTCTGTCCTTCACGCCAGAACTTCTTTCCTAGTTAAGGCCTAGATATTAATTGTGGCACCCTAGAAATCAAGTTTCTTACAGTAGAACAGATGCTAAAATCTGAACAAACTATGCTTGTTTGCCTATATGAAAAGTGGTGATGAAGGTGCAGTGTGAGGAACCAGCATATCATCTACTCTGACATTCTGTATAATACAAACCATAGAATTAAGTGTTTCAAAGGGTCTAAGTTCTACCAGTAGTACACAGGCTGTTCTCCATTATGATGTGGCCCATATATCTTGGTGCTTAAATATTACACTGGTTGGGCCTTAAAAATGCCACGATACATCACCCAATAAAATGAAAAAGGGTCTGTTTGCTTTTTGACGTGCATGCATAGTTAAAAGTGGCAACAGGATGGAATCCTACAGCCTTTCCATGCACTGAATTCCCAGAGTCTTCAAGACAAAGACAAAAGTTGTTGTTCATATTTTAACATTTTATTCTTGTTACAGACGTTAGAAACAGTGGCATTAACACTGATTTCTGTGATATTGACAGTCAAGTAGTTTAAGGCTAGATCCCCAGCTCTCCAAATGCAAAGCCCAGATGTGGTACACAGTGGCCTTTCTAATGTAAGAAAAAGAGGACAAATCAAGAAAATGGATTATACTGGTTAAGAAAGTACAGGGCTCTCAGTTATATAGTTTACAGGTTCATCAGCCTGAAGAGTATTTAGAAGAAAAACTTACTAGGCAAAATTAGCAGGTAAACTTGATATGTCAATAAAGATGTATTACTAGATGTACTTTTATGTATTTTATCATAATATGTAATGACATTCATTTTTTATTGTACTGGCTTCTTTTTAATGTATTGAAATTATGTTGGAGTTATCATTCATGGCAAAAGCCACTCTATTAGAGCTAAACAGGAACTCATTTTTTTTTTACTCAGAATTAAAAAAGAAAACATTTACGAAGTTGACAGATAACATTTATTAAAACATGTTATACCAAAAAGGCATGGATCTCTTCTATAAGAAGAAAATATTAAACAGCAACATTAAATTAAGTAAAACCATGCTGTGCAATTAGGACAGCAATATTATACAGACAAAACTATCCAACCTTTGCAATACAGGCATAACATCTCACAAAGTATCAATAAGATATGCAACTTTACTATTATAAATGACTTCGTTTATAATAAAAACTTTTGTAGCTCACTTGCATAAACAGTTACATTTCTGGAAGAAAGATCAAATCCCTTGGAGAACAGAAAAGCAGCAGCAACTGACTTATGACACAGGCTTCAAGCAAAGTTATCAAAGTCTGATAATTTCATCACATTAAAAATATATTTGTTTTCCGGCATCTCCCCTTGGGGCACTGAAAGCTTTTTAACTAAAAATTCTAACTATCCAATTAAACATAATTAAAAGGAGGAAGTAGCAACCTTCCTTTGCTGTTTTGAGAAAACTTCCAACTCTACAAAATAAAAATGACAAACTAAATATAAAACTATTGGCTCTCAGGATTCAAAGGTAGGTTTACTCTATGGCATCAGCCCAAAAATGTTCAGTTTAGATGGTCTGAAGAGTGTCCATTCTTTCATGTCTCAAAAGTACAGTGATGTCAAGCAGGGACCTTACAATAAAGGCACCCAAATCTTGTAATTTTAGAGCACTCCTGGCCTCTGGTGCATGGTATGTTATCACAGTCTTGACAAGTAAGCTACATCAGAGGGAAAAACAGAGACCAAAGATCTTCCAGTAGTACCTTCTAGGGTCTCTTTGCTTGTCCATGAAGCGATCAAGAATGGTTGCTGCCTGAAACTGGGAAGGTGGTGTTTTGTTTTTTAAATACTAGTGTGCAAACAGGAATGCTAATATATAAACCTAAAAAAGGAGGAAAATGACTCCTAACACAGATAGATTCACCGCTCCACTGAGGAAAAAAAAGTCGGATGCTTGTCACTGTGATTGACTGCAGGAGAATGTACCTCAGAATTTCAACTGGTTAGATACCATGGGTAATGACGGTCTTAGAAACCTAGAGATGGAATTGAAAGGGATTTAACTCTTATCACCACCAGCAGGCCATGCACTCTGCAATGTTCCAAGTTTTTATAGAACATTCGCTCTGCTGATGTCCACTAGCAAGATGAGGGAACACTTAAGGGAAGGATAAAAAATTAACAAAACCATATTTTGAAATGGTCTCACCTAAAATTATGAAGCATAAGCATAGATGCAGAACATTCACCTTAAAATATATATTAAGTGGATCCCTTGTTTCCCAGACCAGAATGCACCTTTTACCCCTTGCCCAAGGCCGTACCAATAGTGTGCTCATAAGCTTTGGAAGAAGCTGCATCCAGCTTTTCTTGTTTTAGTTAGCTAGTGAGGGTCACTGAGAAGTGAGGATTCTGGAGAACCGCCTACCACTTCCCTCCCGCCCACCCTCAAATTAAGACATGAGGCCTGTATGTCAATGTCTACTTGTAACCAAGGCATTTAATGTGGTTTACCAAAAACCCAGTGTCGAGCATTACAAATGTTAATGGAGTCCTATGTTGGAATTTCAACACAAAATGTCACAACCTATTGGGTAGAACAGTATTAGATGTTAAAGAGTTACTATTCATATGTCATTGAAAAAGATTTATACACACACACACCCCTACCTACTACACCTGTATAAAACCTTTAAAGTGTCTCTTAGTACATTTATTTTAAAGCTCTATTTCAAAGCTATCTAAATATTACTCCTATTTGAAGTTAACTTTTAAAAGTCCCATATAAAAGTCATCTCAAGCCAGTAGAGGAAAGGGCTTCACTGGCAGCTCTGTAGGGTGATCTGGGTCTGATGGAAGTATAATCTGTTATTTAACCAGGGGTTTTTAATCTGGGGTTTGCAACCACCATCTATTTTTTCTGGCTAGATGGGAGGTGGGTCCCCAAATCTTCTCAATTGTTACATGGAGTCACAGTATGGAAAAGTATGAGAGCCACCATACTAGAACAATCTTAAAGTGAACGGGAGCGTTATCTCCTCCAAATGTAACCATGAAACTCACAACACATGGTAAGGAGGTGGGGAAATGGAAAAATAGGGCCAGGAAGTGCAGAAATCCTCTCTCTACACTCATGTAAATACCCAAGGCAATAACCTTCTATCATTATAAATTGCAAGATTAAAAAGACAGTGTTAATGTGGAAAGAAACCATAGAGGGACTATATAATTTCTAAATTTAAAAAACATGTATAAAGATTTTTAAATACAAAGTGCTTCTATACACTGATCAGGTTACAGTGTTAGTGAACAGATCCCTGTTTAGTTACCTTGAGTACATGGGTTAGACAGTGAGCATCACCCCCAACCTGCTTTGTTGTAGAGTTCAAGTAAGTGCTAAGAACAGAAACTCCTTAGTGCTGACTATATGTATGTCCATTGCAGGCAAAGGATTCATGTTCTGTACTCAAAAATCTATGATGATATCTAAAGAACTGATGAGTAAAATTTGAGAATCTTTTTTAAAAAATCCATTTTTTCTTAAATTTAAGTAATATGCCAAAAAGTTACAGTAACAATAGCCCACCAACTAATAAAGCTCAACTTTGTGTCAGACATTCATGTTCAGGATACAGTTTGGTTATATGTTAAGGTAATTTTTTAACTGGGCTATTAAGCAGATAGATAATTCCTCTTTTGCTGTTTTTCTTCTTTGTTTATGCATGTGGCTTTAATATACAGGGTCATTTCATATTTTAGTTCCATGATTCTACAGATTACAGAATCTGGATGCAACTTGGGGCCCCATCAGCCTTGGTAGCCAATTGGTGCTGGCTAACTATTTTGTCACAAGTTACCAGTGCTAGAAAAGGGCTACATGTATGTGGATTTACCTCTTCTGATCGTGACCACAATGTATGCTAAGAAGGCTCTTTCCTTCTTACACCAGGTAGTAAGCTGCATTGTAAGGTTAACTGCTTCGGAGTAGGAATGAAAAGGCTTTCAAACATTTTGAGCTGTCTTCTTCAACCCCCATTTTATATCTTAACTCTGCCTTCACAACTGGAGCATTCCCTCTAGCCTGGAGAGCCGGCAGCATCTCCCAAAACTACGACACTGCCCCATCTGCTAGAGCACAGGAATCCAATGGTAATACATCCTCATCATGAAGCACAAATGCCACCTTCCCACCACCAAGAATCCAGAAATTGCTCACAAACTTGAAAGTTGCGCATGGCATCAGGTCCCACTGTATCATTAAAAGAAACCCAACGATGGCAATTTCAATTGTTTGTCAGCAAGAGACTTCATCTGGAGAGAAAACAGCTCTGGACTGCTTGTGGCTCTGAATATGATCAGTCACAGTCGTTCACAATCAAGAACATGTATTATGGACCCCACTGTTCAAACAGAAGAGGATTAAATATTTAAATACCAGTTTATAATGACTAACAGCTTCCTGAAGCAAGTTTCTAGCTCTTATGATTTAAAACAAGATAGAAATTTTCAAACAAGTTTTAGTACCCAAAAAAACAAGTCAGTATTGTACAATGAGTTTGGTACTTGCTACTGCGGTAAGCCATGAAAATCTGAAACTTGAGCTATAAGTTAAAGGCTTTATTGAGTGTTGGAATAATACCAACTAAGCGCTTAAAAAAAACCCATGTTGATAAAATGCCCTCTCACTACACACACGTCTACAAGTTCTCTTATGATGTGGCAGCCAAGATTAAAAGACAGCATGACTAACTTTAACATTATGCACTGAATGGGCACAAATGAAGTTTTAATATAATTGGGTCTTAAATTTATGCAGCACACATCATGATATATCCAAGTACTTTACAAAAATGAAAAAACAGAACTAGGCCCAGTTATTAGAATCAGACACTCTGCCAAAGAAAAAATGGGCAAACAAGTAAAGGGAGGCCTGACTCAAAAAGTGGCTTTTCACTAAAAGATATAGCCATCTGAAGGCTGCTTAATGACCCAGGTTAAGTGAGTCATTGGGGGCATCTGTTCAGATCCATGCTGAAAGCAAGTTCTATATAATTAAAATCCTTATTCATTTATTTAAAACAAAAGCACCTGAATCCTGCAAATGCTATACATAGCTGACCTATGTAACCTTGTGCTACTGTTACCCTTATTCACACCTTCTCAATGGGATTACTCATGCATAAAGTTAAGCACAGGAATAAGTGTTTACAGGATTGAGGCTTTAAGATGGTATCATTTTTGGGTCTGGAATTTACTATATGTTTAACATTTAATGCAATGAGGTCTCAATCAGAGCCCCTGAGCACTACTGTGATACAAGAAATAAATAACCATAATAATATATAACAAAAAACATCACCACAATTGGCCTCATTAGTTACACCAAAGGGTCCTATGAATAAGCCATTGTGATTTAAACTCCCCTTTCACCTCTAAAGGAGTCCCATCAGGGAAGGTAGAAGCACCTGCAGTGGAGACAGTAGATGGACAAAAATTTGGTCTGCTCACAGATGTTTCAGCAACATCCTTAGAATTTAAAAAAAAACTAAATTTCACAATAGCAAGTACCAGACAATATTTGCATAATTAGTTTATTTTGCTTACTCTGCTAAACAATTATAAGTCCTACATTTTAGTTCATCTCAGTAGTATTCTGCTCAGCTTTGGAGGCTTGGTATGACTTAGTACAAGAAGTTACATGCCGATGAAAACTGTCCCTCCACATAAATCTTTTCCCACAGATATTACACTCGTAAGGTTTTATGCCTGTGTGGATTTTCATATGGCCGACAAGGTGATGTTTCATTTTGAATTTCTTACCGCAGACACCACAACCATAAGGCCGAAGACCCAGGTGCATACTCATGTGCCGATCCCTCTGACTCTTGTGTGTAAAGCTTTTACCACATTGACAAGGATATAGTTTGTCAGTAGGTGAGAATCCAGAAAGGGCGGTTTCTTCTTTAATTCCTGCAGCCATTTCAATGCTCTCACCATACCCTGTTGCTATCATAGCATCCGGTCTGTGAACACTTAGATTTCCATCTGCCCTTTCACCAGAAAATTCTTCCATAGAAGAACCATAGAAATCAACTTGCTCATCATAGTTATTTTCATCAGCCTGTTCATCAAATTCTGCTTCCATCTTTTTGTCACTTACATGAAAGTCTTCAACTCCTGAAGACTGGATTGAATGCTCTGTCTGAATGACATTCATGGATTCAGACACTTGGTGCTCATCATAAGAAGTATGTGCATCTACACCTTCACAGTCCTGTTCAAATCTTTCTGGTTTCACATGGATCCAACGCTTGTGTGACATGATGCTGGGTTTGCTATAGATAGGCCTCGTATACTGATACTCTGCACTGTCACTAGCTCCCTCTTCGCCATCCTGACTTGTCATTCCTGTGCTGAGTCTGTCATGTTCTGTTGAAGAATTACTGGGAAGATACTCATGTTCTGTTAGCTGAGATGACAGCTCATCTTTAGAGCTTTCTTCTTCATTTTCACCATCTCTCAGCTCCTGCACTTTGTGGAAGTCTGGCTGTCCTCCAGAGCCCAGCTCAAAAGTTTCAACAAGGCCATTATAGCTACTGCTGCTTGGGGACTGATGATCACTGCCATGATTCATCTTCTGACAGAGAACTGTTGGGTTCCCCTCTAACACTTCTGTGCATTTGTCTACTACGTGCCACATCTGAAGGAAGCTTGCTGCTGTCAGATAACTGACAATTTCTGGAGCAGGCATCACTAACCGTCCCGTATAAGTAGACAGAAGGATATTCTCAAACACTCTTGGATTCATCACATCAGGCAGTACTATTCGCCTACTATTTTTCAAGAGCACTTGGTCACAGAAGTAAGGTGAGCTGGCTGCAAGAACGGCTTTATGGGCTCTGAACAGATGGCCCTGAACTACAATGGAAACATCACATAACTGTCCCTGTTGGCGCTGCTGATTCAACTTCTGCAAAATGGTGCTAGAAAAATCAGGAAATTCCACTCGAAAAGAGTTTGTCCCAGACTCCATTTCATTACAAATCTAGTGATGTGCTGCAAGAGAGAGGAAAATATCACCAGTTTCAACATAACTAAACAGAATTTATGATGAGACTCAGTTTGCTCACTCCACTTTCTTATCTTCAAGTGTCTCCTTTTTTAGAAGGGACACTTAAGCGGGCTGATGTTAGGATAAGTGGGTTTACTTACCTAAAGAAACAAAACTTTTAAGAACAGATGCCAGTCTGTTTCTGCCTTTTCTAATCCCTAGTCTTTCCATTTTTAGATGTTCTACAAGATCACAAATTGCAACACCATCTGTGCGCACACAGGAAGGTTGGACATATAAGCTGCATTGGGTATTCTGTACAGCTAATTACTCTGTGGGGATGGAGGGTTACTCAAGCATGTAGTTAAGGAGGGCCAAAGGTAAAAAACAAAGCGGTTATTCTGATGAGATTACAGCAGTCGGGTTGCTTGCATTTCTATTAACTAATTCCACAATGTCCCAGAGTTTCTCAAGTGGGAGAAATCAATTCTATTTTCCCACTGCCAGCCAAATAATCTCAAACTTTCTATAAGAGCAAACTGGCTCTTAAGAAAATAATTCACTTTAAAATAAGTGTTATTTCAGAGTTCAATATGATGATTCACATACATTGGAAAAAAGCAATAGTCAGTCTTATCTAAAGCAGAGTCTTTATTATGAATAATATTTTTCTCTCACTCATTTATTAAAAGGAGAAAGAAGTAGAGAGTGCTAGTGGGAGCTGAGAGATTGTTACAGTGACACAAACTGAGTTCTTCTAGATGTGACTAATTAAAAAACCCTTGATTTAGTACCTTTTAAATTTTTCTTGCTTAACTGGAAACCTAACAAGAATAAACTATTCAAAGAAATTGAAGGTTATTAAGAGTCTCAAATAGTTCAGCTGTTAAGTTACAAAAGGAAGAGCAGTACCTGGACCCAAAGTAAGTTACATGATAGTAAAGAAACAGAGATTGATAGTTTAATGTTTTATTTAAAATTGCATATTATCAGCAATGTTTTAGGCCAATAGGGTGTAAAGTTACTGGGTTACAAATCCTTAATAGGAATTATGGAAACACCAAAAAAATCTTTACATAATTGCATCTGAATTGCTAATGTGGTCAAGAACTATACAAAGGCCAAGCTTAACTTCTCATTTAGCTATGTGGATAACTGAAAAATTAAAAAGAGAACAAACTTGAATAAGATGTGGTGTGGTCAGATGCTATGTAAGCTTCTACATGTTTTTGTGCATCATCAGCTACTTGAAAGAAAAACTTATTTTTTATGATCAACGGAATGGAAGAAACTGTTAGCTTGTCATAGTTAATCACAGGAATACACTTTTCAATGCATAATATTTAGATTTTCTTCAAAGTATCTATCTTGTTGATATCTTTATCTCTTAGCTAGAACAAAGTTCTGACTTTCATAGAAAGCTCCTTCTAATGTTTAATTGACACTGGACAAAAATCTACAGAAAAAAGTCCCAATTCAGTAAGAGTAAGAAGTCCAGCCCCCTGTGCTAAGGCAGGACCAAGTAACCCTGATCTATCCCTGACAGTTGCTTGTCCTACCTGTTCTTAACAACTTCCAAAAAATGGGATTCCACAATCTCCCTTGAAATCTATTTCCGAGCTTAACTTCCCTTATGTTTAGAAAGCTCTCCCTAATATCTAACCTAAAACTCCCTTGGTAAAGATAAAGCTCATTACTTCTTGTCCCACCTTCAGTGGACATGGAGAACAACTGATCATATTCCTCTTTAAAATAGCCCTTAACGCATTTGAAGACTGTTATCAGGTCCATCCTTAGTCTTCTTCTCTCAAGACTAACATGCCCAGTTTTTTTAACCTTTCCTCATCAGGCATGTTTTCTAAACCTTTAACATTTTTGTTGCTCTTCTCTGGACTCTCTCCAGTTTGTCCACATCTTTCCTGAAGCTTGGCGCCCAAAACTGGACACAGCACTCCAGCTGAGGCCTCACTACTGCCATGTAGAGCAGGAAACGTACCTATTGTGTCTTACATATGACTCTCCTGTTAATACACCCTGGAATGATATTAGTGTTTCTCCCATCTGTATCACATTGTCTACACATATTAAATTTGTGGTCCACCGTAACTATAATCCCCAGATCCTTTTCAGCAGTACTACCACCTAGCCAGTTATTTCCCATTTTGTAGCTGTGCATTCGTTTTTTCCTTCCTAAGCGAAATACTTTGCAGTTGTCTTTACTGAATTTCAGTTTATGGATTTCAGATCAATTCTCTAATTTGTCAAATTAGTTTTGAATTCTAATCCTGTCTTCCAAATGCTTGCACATTTTATAAGCTTATTCAAGTCATTAATGAAAATATTTACTAGTACTGAACCCATAAATGACTATTCCAATTTGTGAAAGACATCTCTACAAGTATAAAAGTAACTAACGATGTAAATTTCATTTTAAATAGCTAACCATTTAAACTATTGAAATTATATTGGTTAACCATTAACCCTCCCCCACACACACACACAAACCCCGCCCTCTCCCCTCAGCCTCTAAGTAGCACCCCTAGCCTGGCTCCGTGAGGGACCCCTTTCTTGGACCCGTGGGGTCCCTGGTGTTCCGCAGCGGGGTGCTCCTCAGCGCCTCCACCTGGGCCTCAGCCTCCCTAGGCAGCAGCAGCAGCGCAGTCACCACTGCTATGGCCCAACACCATCACCAAGAAGACCGAGCACCCGTGCCACTGGTTAACCCATAAGTATTAGTCTTAACGGTAAGACTAAATACTTATCACTTAACTGTTTAATATTTTACATCCCTCCTAGTAACCATTTTGCATATGTGCAACATACTGATAATGTCTGATAGAGCTAAGAAAGCCAGTAACAAAATACTTCCCCATTAAATTCTATTTCTTACCTTCATTCACCTGGGCTGCAAAGCTTAGAGAGAAAATACCTAGCAAATGAGCAACAAGCAGCCACTTATCAGAATTTTAAACATTTCTAGCTATAGGTCACAGAACCAAAAGTAAATTAAAGGGCATTATGTAGAAGTGTGAAACTAATATCTAAAAGTGTATTATACCTATGAATCTCATGGAACTTTTTTGTGTCAATAATAACCAGATACTTTTCAGACTTTGTTACTTAACAAGTGATGAGGAAGTCACATTCCTTGACAGAAAAACACATGTATGCAAAATTTGACATGTCAGAATTTCAATTAGGAGATAATAAAGAAACAGCATCACTATTTGCATGCAAAGCACAGACTACACAGAGAATGTTGATATAAGTCACCCATAAGAATTCAAACAATAACTATGATTATATAATCTCTTCTTGGTCATTTTTGAGGCAGAAATGCACCCAGCATTCAAAACAGAAATTGTCTGAGTTCCTCCATCCAAGATTTAATAACTGGGGAAGGAAATCTCTCCATTAAGGCTAAGAATTAAAGCAGCATAATTGTTTTCCCTTTTACATTTAGAGGTCTACCAAAAAAACATGACTGACTCATTGGAGATGAATAATCATGATATACTTATTTGCATTTGTGGTGTAACTGGTTAGCATTACTCCAGACTTCACTACCATTTACAGGAGGTAAACAGACACTTACTGAATTGTCATAGGACCATTTTCAGCCAGTCATGATGGGTGATCATTCTCTGCTATCAGTTTGTATTATAGCTGATAGAAAGTGTCAGCCAATCAGAATGCTGAATGGCTGATTTCCTTTTAAACTATCAGATTATTAATACAAATATCAGATTTTAAAATCTGTTATTAGAAGGGAAGCTATTTCCAAGGTCTTCCCAACCAGTTAATTGCCTTGTATCTGCTTCTAAGAGGGCTCTTTTGGGAAGTAGGAGCCAGGTAATAAGTATAATGCAGTCTGCACGTTTAACTTCAGTATTTACCAACAGTCCTCATTTTCCTTCTTTCACTCCCCCCTCACCCTTCTCTACAAATACTGCTCCTCTTTAACAGGAGTATAATCAGCTATTAATAAGGAGCATCACTTTCCTTATGCCTATGCTAGGGCTGCAGGCATCTCAGACAAAGAAACAGTCCCACTGCAAGAATTCCTGCCAATACAGCCTATCATGGCAGTCACACAAAGTGAGCTGTGGTGCCACAGAAACAATACAGTAGAACCTCAGAGTTACGAATACCTCGGGAATGAAGGTTGTTCATAACTCTGAACAAAACATTATGGTTGTCCTTTCAAAAGTTTATAACTTAACATTGACTTAATACTGCTTTGAAACTTTACTATGCAAAAGAAAAATGCTGCTTTCCCTTTATTTTTAGTAGTTTATATTTAACACAGCACTGTGTTGTAATTTGCTTTTTTTTTTTTTTTTTTTTGGGGGGGGGGGGGGCCCGGGGGGGGGGGGGCGGCGCTTGTCTGCCACTCCCTGATGCAAACTCCCAGTAATTCTGGTGTTCATAACAGAGGTTCTACTGTATTGTCATGGATAAGTTATTTTCTGCTTTGCAGAAACACACAACAAGGCTATCGAACTGCAGCTCTTCAGTAACAACATAACATGCAACAGTCATTCTAATACACAATCTCCAACTGAGTCATATGAATTTTTTGCATCTTACTATGAAAAACACCATTAGGAAGAAGCAGACAGCCATTAACTCTTTAGGAACAACTTGCCTTCCTACTATAAGAATTTGTATTCTTTATAACAAAAGTTACACTAAATGCATTTTTGAAAGGCATCACTGGATAATGAATGTGAGTATGACTAGCCTAAACCACCATCTTTCAACATCTTAATTCCATAAAGACTACAGAAAACATGTGGGTTCAATGTGATAACATTTCTAGAAGGGATCAGTTTCCCTGCTTTTGTATGCAAAGTTTACCATTAAAAATAAAAGTGTTTACATAAAAGCAGTCAACATAATCATGCTGTAAACAAACATTTCCTTACATATTATTTATTAGTAAGTGAGACATGAAAAGTGAAAGTATTTTTAAAATGTAGTTTTCTTTAACTATTTACTTTCTGTGTTTCCTTATTGTATTTTCTTCATCTTGGACAATGAAAATCAATAAAATATTTCCCCTTTCGTTTAAAGTGAGTTCCACAAGCTTAGTACTAGGATGATTGGGTTCAAATATTGCAAGGTAAAGTATGGGTAAAATAATATATTTGGAAATAAATAATTGTTTTTTAATTTTATAAAAGCTTGTTTTTATGAAATTTGGTTCTTTTATTATTTGTTTTGCAGAGCACCTTGTACGACTTGAGGTTGTTTTCAGCTAACAAGTTGTAGGTCGAAACTCATTTAAATGGTTAACAAAATACCTGAGCCTCAAGGACAATGGCTAGTGTAAACATCCGATGGCTCAGGCAGCCAGATGTCCTCTTAGTGATTCTAATTCCAATGAGAACAGCACATTTGCTTTTAGAATTTCTGTCTCATCTGCCACCTATCTGGAAAGACCCCCCATCCCTCCTTCCTCCACCCTACTCCCACCCCAAGCGTAGCCCTAGCATCCTTGATGTAAGTAAAGCAATTAAAGTGTCTCTGCATGTATGTAACAACCATTATCACTGTTGTTCTCTCCGGATGGGACAATGCCTGTATTTGTAAGTGAATAGATATAGAATTTAAAACGTACTATGTAATCAATAAGAAGGTGTATATAATTGAGCACGGGAACACCAGGAAGTTAAAACTGATTTATCAGACTTCTCGGTGTTGTAAATAAACCTCTTTAGTATTGTCTGTTCTGCCTGACTCTTGGAAAAAGAATATTTCGTGCTTTACAACCTCAAGGCCCAAGCACATTAGCTGCTCTACGTGTATAAGGAAGTGCCCAGAAGAGTTTACAATCTAAAGACACAAAAAAGACAAAAACAATGAGAGTCCTGTAGCATCTGACGAAGGGGGCTGCAGCCCACGAAAGCTTCTGCCCACAGAAATGTGTTAGTCTTTAAGATGCTACAGGATTTTTGTTGTTTTTGCTGTATACAGACTAACACGGCCACCCCTTTAAAAAAGGCAAAGTAACTATTATACCCGTTTTACAAATAAGAACATAAGAACGGCCACAGTGGGTCAGACCAATGGTCCACCTAGTCCAGTATCCTGTCTTCTGTCAGTGGCGAATGCCAGATAGAAAACTGAAGTAGAGAGAGATTAAACGATGTACCCGAGTTTACTTAGGAAGTCTGTAGCTCAGCCAGGAACTGAGCACAGGTGCAGGGGTTTGCCCCTGTACATGCACACACAGCAGGAGTCTAGGACCCAGGCTGCAGACTGTACACTGAAGCACTGTACAAGTCGGTAACTTGCAGAAAAGACATGGACTGCCAAGTGCTGCAGCTTCCCCCGCTCAGCTTGCAAGGGAACAGCCCAAGGAGAGGAACCTGCCCCTTCAGGGCACGGAGCCGAGGACCGACAGGGCGGCCCAGCCCAGGGCCGGTCTGCGCCTGCTACCGGGAGCCACCGGGGCTGAGGTGCTGCCACGGCGACCACCTGGGCGGGACGGCCCCGAAGCCGCGGCTCTGCCACTGGCCCAGCGGGAGGCGCCCCAGCCAGCCAGGCAGCGCAGCGCTCCGGCCGTGCCGCGCGGGCCCGGACGGAGCCGGCCAGGGCAGCGCAGCGCAGCGGCCGAGGGCGGAGGCGGCGAGGGAGAGCTCCGCGTCCAGTGTGCCGGCCCGGGGCTGCCCGCCGGCCGCGCCACGGGGAGCCAGAGCCGGGCGGCGAAGGGATGAAACTCAGCGCCGCGGGGCAGCGAAGGGAGCCCGGGCCCCGGGAGCGGCTGGCGGCCTCCCCCGCGGGAGATCGCGGGCGGGCGGGCAGGCGTCCGTCCCCCTCTGCGCCCAGATCCCGGCAGGGCCTCACCTGGGGCTGGGGCTGCGTCTCTCACATGGCGGGTCCCGCGGCTCGGCTCCAATCGCGGCGGCGGCGCCGGCTGCCCCCAGCGCGACTCCCCGAGAGCCCGACTCAGTCACCCTCCGTCCGACGCGACGCGACCAGACCCGGCCAGTGCGCGCGCGCGGCGGCAGCCGGAAGTGATTCCCCAGGCGCACGATCGCTTCCGGCCGGCTCGCGGCACCGGCCCGGAAGTGTTACCAGAGCAGGGCGGGCGAGACTTCTACCCTCAGACAGTCTTCTCCTCTCCTCGCCTGCGCTGGCGGGGTGTTGACACTGCACTGCGCACTCGCCTACCTGGCCCGGCCTGGCCTCGCCTGCAGCGCAGCGTCTGCTCTCCCGCTGTGTGTGCCGTGCCGTTCCGTGCCGTGCCGTGTGCCGGCCTGGCCTGCTCTCCCGCTGTGTGTGCCGTGCCGTGCCGTGCCGTGTGCCGGCCTGGCCTGCTCTCCCGCTGTGTGTGCCCTGCCGTGCCGTGCGCCGGCCTGCCAGAAATCCCATGGCTATGCCCATTTCCTCCGCTCCACGTTACTGTAGTGTGCTCTGCAAGCTCTTAGGTAAAGCGCTCTGTGCCTACCTCACTGAATGTCATGCCTGCAGTCCCAGCAATGTTTGACACGTTCCGCCACCCTCTTCCTCGCCTCCTGTCTCCTCTCATTTCTCTGCATAGGATTTTGACAATTTCTTTCAAGAGAAAACTGTCAAAATATGTGACCTTCCCTTTCCATGCTCTTTCCTCTTTCCCAGTCACACGCCACAAGGTTTCTTGTCTGCTAGTGTAAACCTGCTCTGCCCCAGTGACCCCATCCCTTATCTCCTCTCCCCCCACCCCCATCTCCCTGCTGTCCACTCTCTTCCCCTCCCTCACTGGGAAAAGTTGTGAACAGTGACGTGGCAAAGTTTGCAGACAATATAAAATTATTCAAGATAGTTAAATCCAAAACAGACTGCGAAGAGTTACAAAAGGATCTCACCGCACTGGGTGACTGGACAACAAAATGGCAAATGAAATTCATTGTTGATAAGTGCAAAGTAATGCACATTGGAAAAAATAATCTTAACTATCCACATAGGAGGGGTTCTCAATTAGCTTATTACCTCCCAAGAAGGAGATCTTGGAGTACCTGGGGATAGTTCTCTGAAAACTTCCACTCAATGCACAGTAGCACTCAAGAAGACTAACAGTATGTTAAGAACTAGTGGGGATGGAAAATATCATAATACTATTATATAAATTCATGGTGTGCCCACACCTGGAATATTGTGTCCTGTTCTGGTCACCCTATTTCAATATAGTGGAACTGGAAAAGGTTCACCGAAGGACAACAATGTTGATCAAAGGTATGGAACAGCTTCCATGAGAGGAGAGACTAAAAAGATTAGGACTGTTCATCTTAGAGAAGAGATGAGTAAGGGAAGGGGGATGTGATGGATGTCTATAAAATCATGAATGGTGTGGAAAAAGTGAATAAGGAAGTGTTATTTACCCTTTCACAGAAACCAGGGGGTCACAATGAAATTAATAGGCAGCAAGTTTTAATACAAACAACAGAAAGTACTTTTTCATACTATGCTCAACTAACCTGTGGAACTCATTACCATGGGATATTGCAGTAGTCATAAGTATAACTGGATTCAAAAAAGATAAGTTCATGGAGGATGGGTCCATTGATGGTAATTAGCCAAGATGCAATCCAATGCTTGGGATGACTCTAAACCTCTGACTACCAGAAGGTGGGAGTGGAAGATAGGTGGATCGCTCTGTAATTGTACTATACTGTATTCTCCCCCTGAAGCTCTAGTATGGAACACTGTCAGAGACAGGATACCATGCAAGATGGACCATGGTCTGACCAAGTATGGCAGCTCTTATTTCTTTTGACCTCTTGTAGCCAAATCTCAAAATCAGTACTCTGTTCACATCCTCCTTGATCTATCAGCCACCTTTGATGCAGTTGACCATGCTCTTCTTGAAATTTTGTGCTCACTTGGCTTCTATGACTCTCATCTCCTGGTTCTCCTTCTACCTTTCTAATTGTTCCGTCAACTTGTCCTTCAGAGAATCTCATCCTTCTTCCAGCTTTCTGTGGGGGTTCTGCAGGACTCTGTCTTTGTTCCCTTCTTTCTCTACATTTATATCTGTGTAATTTAATCCCTAAACACAACTTCAACTACCATATCCATTCAGATAATTTCAAATCTACCTATCTATGCCCGACCTCAGCCTTTCTCTCTGATGTCTCCTTCTAGTCATCAACTCAAACTCAACATGGCTAAAACAGAGTTCTTACTCTACTCCTCATTCTCCCAAATCCTTTCTGCTACCTCCTGTTTTGATTACTTGTGCACAGCACCATCATCCTGCCAGTCATTCAGGCCTGTAACCTGTTTGTCATCTTCAACTCAGATCTCTATTTAGGTCTTCATGCAGACTATGTCTAAGTTTTGCAGATTCTTTATGTGTAATAATACGGCCTTTCTTGTCTATCAACACAGCTAAAACTCTCATTCAAGCTCTTATAATCTCATTTGTTGCAACATCCTTCTCTTTGGTCTTGACAAATGAAGTCTTGCCACACTCATATCTATTCAGAATGTAACTGCAAAGATCATTTTCTTAGCCTGTCACTTTTGACCATGTTGCTTATCTCCTCGCATCCATGCACCGGATTCTTCTTCTCTACCATGTCAAACATCAGCTATTTGTTTTCACTTTCAAGGCCCTTCATGAGCTATCTCCACCCTATCTATCCTCTCATTCTTTATTGAAAGATTGACTTCTGCCTCTGATCATCCCATGATGTCAGCCTTCATTGTCCACTTGTTATATTTTCAAACAAGCAGTTTTATGTTTTCTCCTATGCTGCCCCTCATGCTTGGGAGGAGTTCTCTGTAAACGGCTACAAAACTAACTCATCCTCCTTCAAATCCCTTCTTAAAACTCTTCTTTGTCATGATGCCTACCAAAAGCTTGACAACAGTTAGATTGCTGGTGTAGAAACCACTGCCTATTATGCTAACCAATATTATTTCATCATTTACTTGTACTCCCCGGTTGGTCTGTTGGTATCTGTTGTGCCTTGTCTTACACTTAGCTTGTAAGCTGTTTGGGGCAGAGACTGTCTTTTTGTTGTGTGTTTGTGTGGAGACTGAATTGCATAGTGGCATCTGCAGCACCACATGCACTGCCCCCCCACGTGGATAAAGAGGCAGCCTGGGGAGGGTTGACTCAGCAGCACGAGCCGCATGCACCTGTCTCCTTATAAGGAAATGAAGTGACCCCACCTGCTGGTGCATGGTCAGCAACTGCCCAGGATAATTGTAATAACCTGGTTGGCTGGTTCATACCTGCCCGGGAAATCAGGAGCACCTGGTTGGCTTAACTCCGAGCCATGACCTTAGAAGGTCATGCAGCAAATAGCAACCAATGGGGCTTAGCCTCTGCTGACCAGGGGAAACTATAAAAGTTCAAATCCAGGTGGCAGAAGACAGAGAGGAATTGAATTTACCTGGCACCCCTGTATTGCTTGGTGGGCTGACAGCTTCACTAGCCTGCTTCACTGTGAAGTGATCACTCAGTGGCTCTCTCCTGTCTGCAGTATCTAAAGCAAATGGCAACTGAATTTGGCCAGCATAGTATACCTGTATATAATGTTTGTGAGTATGGATTAACTGTTTTCTGTTGTGTTTATCTTGTAACTTCTTTGGGGAGCTCCAAAACTGGGCACCCTAGTATCACATGCTGGCAGCCACACGTTGATCCAGGAGAGATCACAAAATGCTAAAGACTTGGGTGGCACATTTTGTCCTTTTGTGCATGGAGTTCTCCTGCCCTTTGCTATCACTGTTTGCTGTGTAATTACTTGCTGTGAAACTGTTTATTATAGAAATAGAACTGTTTATTATAAGGATAAAGGGTTTATTGGTTAAGCAAACCCCCAGAATCATCACTGTCTTGCTTAACCC
Organism: Emydura macquarii macquarii; assembly: GCF_026122565.2. Taxonomy (NCBI): domain Eukaryota; kingdom Metazoa; phylum Chordata; order Testudines; family Chelidae; genus Emydura; species Emydura macquarii. Next base: position 669,747 of record NW_027130828.1, read on the forward strand.
CCTGTATCCCAAACTGAACCTATCAGAGTTTTTCTCTGTTTCCACAGTTTGCACAGCTCCTAGCACAATGGGTTCTTGGGCCATGATGGGGGCTCCTAAGCACTATAATGATACAAATAATTAATAATAATTCTTCATGTCAAAACTTCATTAGAATTAACTATGATAATTGTAGATATTCTAACTGCCCCATAAATATGCAATCCCTCTTTGAATTTTACTAAGGTATTGGCCTCAGTGACCTCCTGTGACAATGAGTTCCATGGTTTGTGTATGCATTGTGTGAGAAAATAATTTGCTTTTATCAGTTTTGAATTTGCTGCCATTCAGTTTAATTGAATATTCCCTTGTTCTATATCATGAGACAGGGAGAACAGAAACTCCTGGTCTCCCTTCTCTAGACTATTATTTTGTATATTTTTATCATGTCCCCACTGTTATTTGTCCAACTTTTAAGGTAAGCAATCCCAGTGTTTTGACTCTTTTTGTCTGAGAGTTTTCCCAAGTCCCTAATCATCTTCACTGCCCTTCTCTGAACCCCCTCTAATTTTGCAATATCCTTTTTGAGATTAGATGTCCAACCCTACACTCAGTATCCAGATGAGCCCATGCCATTAATTTATATAATGACATAATATTTTTGGTATTATCTTCTATCACATTCCTTAGGCGGCCCAGCCTCTTGTTTAATTTTTTTTGACTGCAGCTGCACATTGACCAGAGGTCTCACTGAGTTGTCCATGAGGACTTACAGCTAATTGTAAATGGATACACTTAGGAACAAAGAATGTAGAGTGTACTTTCAGTATGGGGGATGCTATCTTGGGAAGAAGTGATTAAGAAAAAGATTTGGGGGCCGTGGTAGATAATCAGCTAAAAGTGCGCTCCCAGCGTGATGCTGTGGCCAAAAGATCTAATGTGATCCTGGGATGCATAAACAGGCAAATCTTGAATAGGAGTAAAGAGGTTATTTTATAACTATATTTGGCACTGATGCAAGTGCTGCTGGAATACTATGTCCAGTTCTGGTGCCCACAATTCAAGAAGAATGTTGTGTTGATAAATTGGAGAAGGTTCAGAGAAGAGCCATGAGAATAATTAAAGGATTAGAAAACATGCCTTCTAGTGATGGATTTATAGAGCTCAATCTATTTAGCTTAACTAAGGCCTGGTCTACACTAGAGAGTATTGTCGACAAAAGTCAGCTTTTGTTGACAAAACAGTGCTGGTTTACACACTGCAATCACCTCCCTGCTGACAAAACTGCCCTGTTTTTTCAACAAAATAAAACCTTCTCAAGGAGAGATGTAGGGCTTTTGTTGCAGAGCTGGGGCGATGCAGTGTCAGTGTAGACACTATGTCCCCTTAGAGTGGTGGAGGGACTGTCATACTTGTCAATTTCACAGCTCCAGTGAGCGGTGAAATTGACAGGAAAGCGGCTGGGAGTAGGGCCGCAGCTATTGCAAGCCTGGGGTGGCTGGTTCAAGCTGGTACTAGGTGAGCCCTGGGCTGTTGCAAGCCTGCTCCTGCAAGCCGGGACCGGGCAAGCCATGCTTGGCTGGAGCCCAGCTCCCGACTTCAAGCTGGGACCTGGCAGGATATGGGCTGCTGCCACCTGGCTTCCAGCTGCAAGGCGGGACGTGGGTGGCTGCAGCCTGGCTCCCAGCTGAGACTGGGCAGAACATGGGTGGCTGTAGCCTGGCTCCCGGCTCTGATGGGGGAGGAGAGAAGTCCCCGAGGGCTGCCCCGGCTCCTGGCTGGGACCAGAGAGTGGGCTCCCGGTGGGGAACTGAGAGACTGCGCCTTAGGTCGGGGGAAGTGTTCCTAGTGAGGACACACTCCACTGACCAAAGGAGTAGTGTAGACAAGGCCTAAGAGAAGGTTAAGGATGACTTGATTACCATATTTACATGGGGAACAAATCTATAATAATAGGCTGCTCAGTCTATCAGAGAAAGGTATAACATGTTCCAATGTCTGAAAGTTGAAACTGGACAAATTCAGACTTGAAATAAGGTGTACATTTTTAACAGAGAGAGTAATTAATCATTAGAACAATTTACCAAGGGTTGTGGTGGGTTCTCCATCACTGACAATTTTTAAATCAAGATTGGATGTTTTTCTAAAAGATCTGCTCTAAGAATTGTTTGGAGGAAGTTCTAAGGCCTGTGGAATACAGGAAGTCGGACTAGATGATCACAATTGTCCCTTCTGGCCTTAGAATCTGACTGTGAATTTGTCTCCTTCAGAAAGCAGTGCATGCCCCATTAATATGGCAGGCATTTGTCCTAATATAGCTGTTTCGATTACAAGAGTACTAGGAGGCTCCAACTGATGGTAGCTTCACTTTAGGAAGAGCTATTGAAAATACTTAACATTGTCAGAAGGTCTCTGGCTGGAAGGGGCTCCTGATTCTACTCTGAAAGTGGGATAAGGAGAGAGAACTCTGGTGAAACTGAGAACAATTTTCTGCAGATTGGTTAACTGTCTCTAGCATAGGAACTTAATATTGTTATTGATCATTTGTAAATACAGTAGGTAGGAACCAGAGACCTCAGTAAGGATTGGGTCCCATTGTGCCAGGTACTGTATAAACATAGAGTAAAAGTCAGTCCCTACCACAAATAGCATGTAATTTTATAATCAGATCTGCATGGATATGCATCCACTAAAGTCTGTGGGGCTTTTTATGGGTGCAGAACTGGGGCATGATTCAAGACAAAATTCAACAAGTAGGTTTAAGAAATGATAGGAGTAAGAAAAGAGAAAGGACAAGCACAGTGAGAAAATCATGCACTTGAGTTCAGTTGTGGAGTGGGACTACCCAGACTTAAAGTTAAGCATGTGAATAAGTGCTTGCAGGGTTGGGACCCATGTGATGCTTATTTAATTAAAAGGATTTATTTGCTTGTAATCTCTGCCTATGCTGATTTTCACTGTTTCAAATGACTGTTTTTATTATCTCTGTAACAACATGGTTCCACTGAAGGAGGTGGCCACCACTGGCATCCATTTCAATGAATCTGCTCACCCTAGAGTATTTCTTATCTAGTGTGGCAGCCATGATCGTCCCTTCACAATGGGCATTCACTCCCCTTTCCGTGGTCTTTCTGAACAGATAACACAGATCCAGAAAATAAATGAGCTTATGTGGCCATTACAACCACTAGAACAACCCAGCACTGTAACACTTTTTAACAATTAAGTTTATATACTCTACATGTCAGTGCCAAAGAGTCAGTAAAATAAAAACATGTAAATTGTTGGGAATGTGGCCAAAATTCTGACTTTTCTTTTATCTTGCTATAGTTAGCTTTCACTGTGCATGGCACCTTCCTGGCTTACTAAATATTCTTTGATTCAAGATACTAAAACAGAACATTCTGTAGTACTGTTTTAATTGATGACTCAAGCAGATTTGGTCTCAGATGAAAACATTCCTGTTTTTCTGTTTTTTTTAAGTAGTGTTGTATCTGAATATAAATTGGGAACTAGCAATACCTGGGTAGATCTCAATTCTAGATGCAGGTCTTCTGCATAGGTCAGGCTGCCATCTGATCCTCTCCTGTTCCTCTACAACTGTTATCAGGTAAAGCAGGATTTTTTTTCCTGCTGAAAAGAAGGCTTTAGTGATATTCTGCTTTAGTGATATTCTGCTGGGGTGGGCTTCAGGTAGAATTGTGAGAAACCCAGATCTGAGGGATTATTTTTTCCATTTTATTTTTGATCTATGGCTGTATTTTTATAAACACATATTTGAAAGTATTTTTATATTAAAAACATTTGGCTCTCATGTCTTCTGGAATGTGTGCAGGGCATCAGATCACAACTGCTGACTGTAAGTTCAGCTCCTCATGTCAAACTTCTAATAAAATTTTAAATATTCTAAAAGTTAAAGGGGAAGTGATCAGAATATCAAGGTTCTTGTTATGCCCATTAGGAAACTTATAGAACTGTCTAGAAGCCTAGAGGGAATGAGTGAATAGCTAGTGATAGGGATGTGATTACTGAGTGGAATCAATTGTCACTAGAGTCTGAAGAGAGGAGCAGGTGAAGTTGTGGACTGTAAGGAGCTTGATTTGATTGAATCTAGAAACTTCTGGAATGTGTGCAGGGCATCAGATCACAACTGCTGAGTGTAAGTTTGGCTCCCTAATATATTTCTGTTGTAAGTAATTTACAATAAGAGTGAAAAAGCACCAGGTTTGTGGGGGTGGAGTAAATGTGGATTGTTGAGAGGCATGCTTGCTCATCTTTTTTTCACCAGGTGCTAAATATTCTTAGAATCCCCTGGAGAGAAAATACATGAGATAAAATAGAATAGGAATTTGCATCAAGCTTCCCTCACTATCTCCAACTGCTTTTTGAGTGCAGTAGATAATTTTAAGAATATTTTTGGTTGCTACATAGTTACAAATTTGCAATATATAGTATAGTCATGGCTGTTTAAACTATTCTGCTTAATGTGAATGTAATCAGAAAGTAAATTAAATTAGCTATGCAAAATTGAATTTGCAAACCAAACATTTTGGGATAGTAACTAAAGGCAGCCTTCTATTTTCATCAGATTAAGTGTTAGATTCTGTCCCATAAACTGATTAAAATATATATACTGCAACTTTCTAACTGTATGGTAAAAAATGCCAAGAAAGCTGTTTAAAAAATATACATCTTTTAAATTGAAAAAGAGGCTCAGTTCAACAAGGCATCAAAACAGACAAGCCTTTCTTGTGATACATATCACATAGACCCTTGATCAATATACTGAAATAGGAACATCGGTGTTGTCATACTGGATCAGACCAATGATCAATCTCAATCAGAGTCCTCTCTCCTACAGTATTTAGTAACAGCTGCATCAGAGGAAAGCATAAGAAACCCTTCAGCAGGCAGTTGTGGAATAACCTAGCCACTGGAAAGTTTTTTTCTAACCTCCCATTAGTTAGTGATTGGCTTATGCCCTGAAGCATGTGGGTTTTTATCCCTTCCAAAACTGTTAGTTATATTTTTAATTCTTACTATTATAACTTACAGCGATTAATTATAACTATTAAATTACTTACTGTTTTTTGAAAATTAGTGGGAATTATGCACTCACATTAAGGAGTGAAAATAGATCCCATAATGTCTCCTCTCCACATCCTAAATAGATGATTCTCCTTACAGTCTTCAACTCAAATTCTCTGGATTAACTTGGCATCTTCCTTTGTCATTTCCTAATAGTCTGGAACCAAGAATCATTCTGCAGGATCCCCATTGGTAGAAATACAGCACAAGATGAATGTACAGTAAACTTGTCTGGAGTAAAATCAATGTTAATAGAACAATACTACATATTTTTAGTAATACAACATGATGATAAATCTAATAGGGTTCCATTCACATATTAGCAAAGGACAAATACCCTTTTGGCCAGCTCGTAATCCATTGGTGCATATGATTTAGCTAAAGATGGACCAATATAAGATAACTCTTTCAGAATAACAAAAACTTTCCAGATTTGTTTTACTTTCATTACACTGTCTCATTTTTCTATTCCAGCATGAGATTTAGAACAGGATTATTTTTTAGAATTCTTTTTATATCAAGAAGATCAGGAATTGTGGAATTAAGGAAACAGATGTTTTGCAAGCTGCTCCCAAGGTATTGTGATATTGCTCTACCTGCCACAAGAAAAAGGTCTGAGCGCTGACTCAAACTTCCAATCTCCACCACAGTGGATAAAAGCTGTTAAAGATGGTCTCTGAGCAGCTGCTCTGGTCATTCAGTATCCCCTGTTGGACAATCTGCTGGGTGTCCCCGATCTCTCTTAAGCTTCAGGATTTGTGCTTTGTTTACCTGCCCTTTCTGTGAATGAAGGGGAATGAGGAAGAGAAAAGTGTATGTATGCAAGGTGGTACACTGCTACAAAAGAGGAGGAGTCAAGACAAAAATGGGAAGAATGATATCTTTTGTATCTCTCAGCTTGGCAAATAGCTTGTGAGAACTTTCTGTCACCAGCTGCATAAATGAAGTTAGCTTCAGAAGAAAGGGAAGTGCACATTGTATTAGATGCCCAGTGCTCCTAGAGGCCAGTCCTAGTCTCTCTGGATTCTTGCGATAGGCTGCCACTACTGTTGGCCATAGCATTATGTGAAGATGCAGCTGTTTTTGCATTAGTGAGACTGGCAAATAAGTGATTGATCCACTGTCTATTGATTACAATTAGTATGAGATCAGGCACCATATGGAGGGAAATTATAGTTTAGAATGATGAAAATTCTGTCATACCTCTCTGACCAACCTAGTAGTAGCTAATGTAATTGAGGGCCCTAGTCAGGGTTAGTGACTGAAGGACAACTGCTACTTGTGGCCCTTCTATAAGCAACAGAATAAGGGTGGGAAATGAAATACATGGAAGCATGTTGGGAAGGATAACTCTAATTTAATACTGAGAATTAAACTTTTCATTTGGCTGTTAATAGGAAAAATATTTTGACTGAAATCTAAATGCAGAAATGCAATTGTGTAGATTAACCTTCATCACATTTGGCATCTGGAGACTAATAAAGCAAGCCTCTCTGGAGACTGCAGGAAAAGTTAGTGTTTGGTAATTGAAGAAAAGAGGTCACCATAATTGTCAGTTTCCAGTTCTACTGCCAGTTTTGTCGTTACTTTGGTGCTTCTTGTCACATAAATGTAGATAATAGATGTTCAAACTATCTTATCTGAAGTCAGAAATAGACTCAGTGGTGAGAAGCCAGCACTTAATTTCTGCTAGATGTTTATCATTTAGGACTGGGTTTAAATAATACTTGGAAAGTAATACACACATCTTGTAGGAGTTCTCATAGTGCCTAAGAGTTTAACCATTTAAATTGTTTTGTCCCTAATGAAAACTTTGTTTTGACAAATGGTTTGAAGGCTCAGTTCTTACAGGGCATCTCTATTTGTATATGATTTAGAAACCTAATTTAATACAAAATTGAATACAGAAATTTAAGAAATGGTGGAAAAGTCACTGACATTGCATGTACTTTTCATTAAGTGATCCATTTAGCAGCCAAGGGATAAGCATAATTGCTTCAACCATAACAATAACAACAAGAGTCCTGTAGCACCTTTAAAGACAAACACATTTCTGCAGGCATAAGCTTTCGTGGGCTGCAATCCACTTCGTCAGATGCATGAAGTGGAAACCACAGATAGGAGGAGGTGTGTGTGTGTGTGTGTGTGTGTGTGTGTATAATATATATATATATGTGTGTGTGTGTGTGTGTGTATATATATATATATATATATATATATATATATATATATATATATATATATATATATATATATATATATATATATATCTCCAATGGTGAGAAACAGAACAGTGGGGAGGGCAAGTGCTAACAAAGTCAGTTCAGTTAGGGTAGATGAGGCCTATTCACAACCGTTGATTAGAAGGTGAGAATGTGTGAAAAGTGACAATTACTTCTTGTAATGAGAGAACCATTCCAAGTCTCTATTCAGACCCAGTCTGACTGTGTCAGGTTTGTATATGAGTTCCAGCTCTGCCGTTTCTCGCTGAAGTCTGTTTTTGAAGTTTTTTTGTTGAAGTATGGCAACTTTCAAGTCAGCTACAGAGTGATCCTGGGAGATTGAAGTGCTCTCTTCATCTACTCTAACTGAATTCTCACCTCCTACTCAATGGTCATCATTAGGTTTTAAGCACCGGAGTCCACCTCCCCCATTGTTCTCAATGCACCTGGATATGTATAAGATGCCTCTGTGTTACCTATTTTCTGTATTACTGCATCAGAAGAAGAGAGCTGAAGTCTCTTGAAAGTTTGTCTGCAAATATTAAATTTGTTAGTCTTTAAAGTGCCACAGATCTCTTCTTGTTTTTGCTGAATTGACTTTGTTAGCACTTGCCGTCCCCACTGTTCTGTTTCTCACCCTTGGTTGTATCTATATACCTCCTATCTGTGGTTTCCACTTCATGCATCTGACGAAGTGGGTTGCAGCCCATGAAAGCTTCTGCCCGCAGAAATTTGTTAGTCTTTAAGGTGCTACAGGACTCTAGTTGTTTTTGCTGTATACAGACTACCATGGCGATCCCTCTGGAACTTTTCAACTATAACAATGACTTTCTTGTTCCAACTTGATTTGGGAGTGAGGATACTTTTTAATATAAATAATCAATCAAAACAAATTCTTCCCCAGTGTTTCACTGGAGATTCTCCTATCCTTTCCCCTTTTTATTTCCCCCATGTCCCATCCTGAAGTATCAGTGTCATGGTCACTCTTTCCTGGTGAGGAAGTCTGGCCATGGTGTTCTCCTGAGCAAGTCAGTAGTGTTGCATGCAAAAGCAAGAGGAGGCCACTAGAGAGTAGTATAGTAGATGCTCACTCAGAAACAGTGTGCTGTACCTACAGTGTTGCAAGCCTCTGTTAGCCTGGGAGGAAGAGACTGAGCAAAGGACATACATACCTGGATCCCCTACATGATAAGGCAACAGACTAGTGGATTGGCCATATGGCAAGCACATACAAGAACTTTCCAAAAATATGATGGGATTCCACAAAAAAAAGTATAGGCTGAAAATAGATCAAAGACTTACTTTGAACTCTCCAAACAACCCTGTGGCAATTGTGATAGTTCATAACGGTAAGGCTAGCTGCATTGTACTTAGACTGCAGAGCACTGATTTATTCCTATAAGGAATCAAACCTCAAAATAAAAAGTTAATATTTTTAGACACTATCTTAAATGAGACAGAGCTGTTTAGTTGACATTTTGCAAAAGCGAAAGTGCTGTGATCTTATGATTCCTAATCTCGCTGGTCTTTTCTTAGATTAAGTAAAACAGCTCCTTTGGGTAGAGTCTATGGCTTCCCAGTACAGTGGGGCTGGGTATGCAGCCCCAAACAGGTTGTTACTGCTTCCCCTTTCTGAACCTTTTGATTTAAGCAAGACAAGGGACCATAACTGATGGTGAAAGTTCAGCTAGGAAGATGTGAATGATTTTTTGATACAAATAGGTTTCACATTCAATTTTCCTTTTACACTTTTTGAATCTGAGCTAAATACTGTGTAAGAAAATATATTGGAGTAATTTTTTTTCACAAGTAAAAGGATAGTAAAGGATTGGCAGGCTTGGTAAATTCACAGAAGAGATGCAATGCACATTTCCCAGTTCTGCTCTGTCAAGGTGCCCTGAGTCTTGCTGGGGGTGAGAGGAAATGTCAGTTTTGAGAGTGTGTTTGGTCTGTGGCCTTGCTGCTGAGACTCCCCTCAGGATACCAACTAGCAGTCAGAGTGATAGTGTATTCTGATGTGTACAGTGTTACACGAGGAACTTAAAGATCCTTGTTTTGGACCCCTGAACACATCAGGCAGTAATAACTGAACTTGATTTGAATCAGACCTAGCGATGGAAGATTTGAGAATGTATTTCTTAAGGCACTTTCACAAAAGTTTTTATTTCCAGAACATTACTTTGCAGTGTCCAGACGCAGACAAAGACTTTGTGCTTGTTAGCTGATTGCCTTTAGCCATGCTGCATGCTTTGTTGTGAATAATAGATAGAGGTGCAGAATTTTAATGTATAAATATCTTTCTTATTCCAATTATTCCATGTTTCTAGGTGCACATACACTCGGACTAATCTGTTTGAACTATATAACACTAACATGATGCCAGTAATACTAGAGAATTCCCCAATGCCAAAGAAATTAAAAGAAGGCCCTCCCTGCTCCACATAACCCATCAGGAAAAGCCTAAATTAATGGTGGATCATTCAGCATACATGTAAGAGTCTAAATTTCTGGTTCTGTTGGACCAAGGAAGAAAACAAATTGTAGAGTCAAAGGTCCCTCTCTGAGAATGCCATGCCTCCAGCTAGATGGTAGCTCAGGAACTTCACTTTAGGAAGAGCTATTGAAAATACTTAACATTGTCAAAAGGTCTCTGGCTGGAAGGGACACCTGACTCTACTCTGAAAGTGGGATAAGGAGGGAGAACCTTGGTGAAACTGAGAACTAGTTGTCAGACTTCTGTAAAACAGTAGATGGTGCTGAAGGCTAGGACAACTCCTTACTTAACCTAGTCCATATTTGATCATTAACATGGTGTCTCATGTAACTTCAGCATAATTGGCTGATACAGCTTCTGTTCATTTTAGGAATGTGGAGTCTTTTTTATTTAATGGATAAGTAATAATTGTATAAAACTAACAAAGTTCTACAGACATTGCAATGGAAAGAAATTGTGTATAATCTCATGTTTATTTTCTAATCTATATTTACTGGACCCTATGCTGTTAAGAGCTATAATATATTCCTACATTTAATGCATTTTTATAAAGATGTAAACTTTGGCATACTAGAATTAATATGAAGCCTGGAAACTAGCAGTTTTTAGAAGAGGCTTTTAATTTGTGAACAGGGGAGCCATGAAACCTTTTAGAATAACTATCTGATCTTTTTATAATTCCTGAGTAAAATCTGAAATAGGACTTATAGTTACAAAACTTGGATCTAGTCCGACCTGTTTAATATTTAATATGCCTTAAATATTTGCATTTTGAATACTGTTGCATGAAGTCTGGAGTTTCTGCTTTGGTCTTCCTTCCTTCCACGTGCTAATTAGCCCTAGAACCATGCTTTTCCCAGCAAAGCTCAAGACACCTGATCTACTAACAGTTATGGAAACTCAAATTATGGAAACTCAACTGCCTTCTGTGCTGCTTCTGACAATATTACCAGAATACATGCAACAGCTAGAAAAGACCACAGATGGAGATTAATAACACAGACAATGTATCCATCTTTTATAGCATGTGATATGCAGTGAATGGTGAACCTCCAAAATTCAGAAGTTTGTTTCAGGCCTGGTTATCCAAACATACCCAGACCTTGTTACTGTAGAGACGAGGCTAGGAACCTTGTGAGGTCAGGATTTTTGTTGCATTTTGCAGTAATTCCTGATTTTTGTCTGGGCCAGAAATACCAGGAGAAGAGCCTTTTTTTCCCCTTAAGCGTCAGAAAGAGTTTAGTTTACATCTGGGGCAAAGACTCAGGTTAGCTCTTATTTTATCTAAGATAGTTCATCAACCTCCAGTCACATATACTTGTTAGCTGCTCTTTGCTCTCCCATTAATGCCCATCAAAGGTAAGATTATGTAGCAAGGTTTAGATCACAGTGAGAACATGGTATATGTCTAGTGCAAAAATGAAAAATTGGATAGTAAATTATTTTAGAAGAGATCATTTAGGCCAGAACTGGAGCCAAGAGTTATACAGTTTGCCAGTATGACATGCTTTGCTTGCCTCATCTTTTTTTCTAAAAGCTGGGAGGCTTGGGGGAAGGTTGGGGTTAATTAAAATGTAGCTAAAGGGGAAAGAACTTTCTTACCCATTTTTCTGCTGTAATTTATATCAGCCTAGCCCATTTCATAGAGATTTCACCTCAGATACTGAGGGATTTTGCTCATAAAAACACTTGGACAGTGTTTTTTACTTGTGATGTCACCAATTCAGCTTATTGATGACTTCCTTGTTAAGGAGAAGGTGGGTAAGGAGTAAATTAACATCTGGTTGACAGTCACACAGGAGTATCTTAGGTAATCATCAACCAATTATGAATAAGACACAAAGCAAACAAATTTATATATAACAGTGGTAGGACTTGAAATATTTCTGCTCCAGTAATATTAATTTAATATGGTTGCAATGAAGTACTAAAAGTATTTCTTCTACAAGCTAAGCATTCATGTTGTATTAAATAGCTGCACACCTATTTCTTAACTTCAAATGATTTGAAGTATATTGTTTATTATCAAGGGGTTTGTGTTTGTGCAGCCTTTCCTGTGAAAATACATACAATCTTCACAAAAAACTAATTCTCAGATAACTTCACAGGGATAAACTCAATAATTCATCCAAGATCTTCATCTCATCATATGACAATATGTAATTATGTAAAATAAAATGTGTAAGTGCTTATCTAATGGCTTCTCTCTGTATCATTATTCCCTGAATAAAGCACTTTAAGGTACTACCTGCAGAAATGTTATCTTTGGACAAAATGTATGCTAGGTATGAAGTTCCAGAGGGTAGCTGTGTTTGTCTGTATACAGCAAAAACAACAAGAGTCCTGTAGCACCTTAAAGACTAACAAATTTCTGTGGGCATAAATTTTCATGGGCTGCAACCCACTTCGTCAGATGCATGAAGTGGAAACCACAGATAGGAGGTATATATATCCAAAGGTGAGAAACAGAACAGTGGGGAGGGCAAGTGCTAGCAGAGTAAATTCAGTTAGGGTAGATGAGGCCTATTCACAACCGTTGATTAGAAGGTGAGAATGTGTGAACAGTGACAATTACTTCTTGTAATGAGAGAACCATTCCAAGTCCCTATTCAGACCTAGTCTGATTGTGTCAAGTTTGCATATGAGTTCCAGCTCTGCAGTTTCTTGCTGAAATCTGCTTTTGAATTTTTTTTGTTGAAGTATGGCAACTTTCAAGTCAGCTACAGAGTGATCCTGGGAGATTGAAGTGCTCTCCTACTGGCTTATGGATGTCACCTTTTTTGGTCTGATTTGTGTCCATTTATTCTTTTGCGCAGTGACAGTCTGGTTTGGCTAATGTACATGGCAGAGGGGCATTGCTGGCACATGATGGCATATATTACATTTGTAGATGTGCAGGTGAATGAGCTCCTGCTAGTGTGGCTAATGTGGTTAGGACCTGTGATGGTGTCACTAGAGTTGATGTGCGGGCAGAGCTGGCAACAGGGTTTGTTGCAGGGATAGGTTCCTGGGTTAGTGTTCTTGTTGTATGGTGTATGGTTGCTGGTGAGTATTTGCTTCAGGTTGGGGGGCTGTCTGTAAACTAGGATAGGCCTGCCTCCCACAGCTTGAATGAGTGAGTGATCATCTTCTAGGATAGGTTGTAGATCCTTAATGATGTGTTGGAGAGATTTTAGCTGGGGGCTGTAGGTGATGGCCAGTGGTGTTCTGTTGTTTTCTTTGTTGGGTCTGTCCTGTAGTAGGTGACTTTTGGGTACCTGTCTGGCTCTGTCAATTTGTTTCTTCACTTCCCCAGGTGGGTACTGTAGTTTTAAGGATGTTTTATGGAGATCCTGTAGGTGTTGGTCTCTGTCTCAGGGATTGGAGCAAATCCGGTTGTATCTTAGGGCTTGGCTGTAGACAATGGATCGTGTAATGTGTCCAGGGTGGAAGCTGGAGGCATGAAGGCTTGTACTCCGGTCAGTTGGCTTTCAGTATAGGGTGGTATTAATGTGACCATCCCTTATTTGTATTGTAGTGTCCATGAAGTGGATTTCTTGTGTGGACTGGTCCAGGCTGAGGTTGATGGTCGGGTGGAATTATTGAAATCCCGGTAGAATTCTTCGAGGGACTCTTTCCCATGGGTCCAGATGATGAAAATGTCACAATGTAGCATAGGTAAAGAAGAGGTGCTTGGGGATGAGTTTTGAGGAAGCGATGTTCTAGGTCAGCCATAAAAATGTTGGCATATTGTGGGGCCGTGTGGATGCCCATAGCTGTGCCACTGACTTGAAGGTATAGATTGGCTCCAAATCTGTAGTAGTTGTGGGTTAGGACAAAGTCAAAGTTCAGCTACTAGGTGTGCCATATCATCATCATCATCAGGGAAAATGTTCCTGATGGCTTGTAGTCCATCTTTTGTGGAATGTTGGTGTAGAGAACCTCTACATCCATAGTGGCTAGGATGGTGTATTCTGGGAGATCACCGATTGGATTGTAGTTTTCTCAGCAAGTCAGTGGTATCACAAAGATAGCTAGGAGTGCTGGTGGCATAGGGCCTGAAGAGAGAGTCCACATAGCCTGACAATCCTGCTGTGAGAGTGCCAATGCCTGATATGATGGGGCATCCTGGATTCCTGGGTCTGTGGATCTTGGGTAGCAGATACCTAGCATACGCACCCCCTGAAACCCGACCAGGGTTATTTTATCATATGCCCCACTCTCACTCCACAATGGAGGCATACACATCCTTTCCATTCTTGGAATCGGAGTCAGCCAATTCCACTGGGGCTGGGTGAGTGCGTCTGGCAAGAATCCACACCCACCTCAACAAGTTCTGTGCATGCACTTAACTTGGACCAAGGTGTCTCTGTGTAATATTTTACATTTGCACTGAGTGTGAGTCCGCATCATTCATAAATTAACAAGTGCTTTATAATTTAAGTACCATGGGGAAAAGAGAGAGGAATTATTTAATACAACATGGAGTTATTTAGTACAGCGTCTTCTATGGACCTTGTATCTTCAGAATGCTTTCCAGAGTTAAATACAGTTACAGAGAAAAATAACAAGCAGTAGTGTAAGGAGAGAGGAATGAAGAGATGTGCATGAGAGATTTTCAGATGAAATATGAAAATAAGAGGTGCACAGGAAAGGCATTTCATACAATAGCTATTGCAGAAAAGTCTCTTGCACACGGTAGCAGTAGATGAGACCTGTGCTAGAGGCATGCACAGAGAAGGAAGGAGATTGCAGAAATCCTGGAACAAACTCATAGAGGGTTTTAGAAGAAGAAAGTTAACCCTGAACTTGTCCAAAAGTGCAGAAGGAGCACTATGGAGTTGTTGGACTTGTTTGTTCATGTGACAGAGTTGACAGCAGCATTATTTACATATTTGAATCCAGCAAGAGGTGGATTGAATAAAAAATATTTAAGAATATTAGCACTACTGTGAGCTTTTTACTTTTAAATGCCAGATTGTTTCTTGATTTAGGGACAAAAACAGACCATGCAGATAAAAGCAAACAGGCAAAATGACACTGAAAGGCACATATTTGTGTTTTGATCATTAAATTGATTTTTCTATATTCTGTTCTTTTGCACTATCCCTCTGAGAACAGTAGATTGAGAGCATTACGGCTTTTTCATTTTGTTTTGACACTGTGCCTTTAAAATTTCATGTTCACACAAGAGAACTCGTCAAAGTGACAGATAAAAGTTGACATTAATCTCCACAGTGTCACTTCTGTGACTGGCTGCGTTTGATATCCCATTAACCTATGGGATCATCATAGACAATATAGAACACTATTCAAGTGAATTTGGTTACCTTTTCAGGGTGCTCTGAACCACAGTTCCCTCTATAATATTGTTTCATTTTCTGCAAATTAAGTCAAATCTTTTTGCAAAACCTTTTTCCCAATTGTTTTCATTTTTAATGACTGTAAAAATTAAAACACATAAAAACATTTCCACTTATCAACTTCTAACTATATTTATGTTCTATGATGTGTTTTTTTTTTTTTTTTTTTTTTTTTTTTTTTTTTTAAATGGAGGAACATACTCTCAGTTAAGGTCCTATCCCTTTGTGTCGTGTTCTGATTGTAATTAGCTGAGATTTCCCCTGGTGCATGGCAGAACTCTGCTTTGCCAATCCTCAGTGAGAGGCAGGATTGTCTTGTGATTAGGCCACTGTTCTAGGACTTAAGAGACATGGGTTAAGTCTCTGCTATGCCACAAACTTCCTCTGTGACCTTGGACAAGTCACTTGGCATCTCTGTGCCTCAGTTTCCATCTGTAAAATGGAGATACTAGTAATTCCCTACCTCACAGGGATGTTCTGAGGATAAATCCATTAAAGATTGTGAGGTGCTCAGATACTGTGGTGATGAGGGCCGTCTATGTACCTTACATAGATAACTGGTATACATAAAAATAGGGTTTAACCTAGGCTGCTCTATCCCATGCTGTGCCTAATGGAGATTGCACTGAAAAGTCTGGCCAAATGTTTATGCCCCCTTTTATTTTTTGCTTCTGATGTACAAAAAATGGCCTGCTTTTGCTGGAGAATGTCTTGGGGAGGTGGGTCTCAGGCTGTGTTGTAAGTTCTTTTTGTACCTCAGTTGAATATTTAACAAAGACATCCTTCCTCCTAGGTACTAGGGCTGTCTGCACTGGGGAGTTTTGCACCAGTATAAATATGTTCTGCCAGTGTAAAAAAGAAATTGCCCTGATGCAGCTTACCTGAGGGGCAGTGGGCCCGAAGAGCTGTGACATTGGCTGGGGACTGTGTTTCGGCTGCACTCCCTTTTCCCACGATGTATTTGACGTGCTCCTGCATCTGAGATGGGGGATCTCTCAGAGTTGCCTATGACAACTCTGCACCACCCAGGGATTTCCCCATACCAGGGAAATCTTCAGCTAGATAGGTAAGCAGCTTTAAAAACCCTTTGTGCCACGGGAGGCGCTATGTTTTCTCCAGTACAATGCTAACATTTGTTTAGCTCTAATATGTTTCACTGTTTTTTAAAAGTTACATAAGGATTATGAATCAAGAAATAATGTACTTTGTATGTGCTTATTACAGTATTTTGTGTTAATGCACAAAAATTATCCTATTCCAGTTTTATGGGAGTCCTCTGGTATTTTTCCTATACATTTTTTCATGGTGTCTGTTTTTATCCATTTTGTGTTGATAAATGCATTATATAAGCATGAGTAGCAGCTAGGTAATGGATCATGTGCATTTAGCATAGTCTTCCATCCCATTAGTTAAGTGTGATTGGAACAGAAATGATCTAATGCCATATTTGTAGATATTGATAAAACTTGTCTGAAGAACAGAACTCACACACTGCTTTTCCACAGAATAGTCCAATTCTAATTAATCAATTCAATATAAACTACGATTAAAAGTAAGAAGGTAACCACACTACTGGGAGATTGGACCTTTCAGTTCCAAATCAGCTGTTGTATTGTTGGTGTATTTTAGACTGTAAGCCCCTTTGGTCAGGGATCATGTTTTACTTTGTTGTGCTGAGCACACTAGTGGTGCTGAGCATGCTAGTTGTGCTCAACAAATTCCTGTTAATAAGAGTTATGCCTTTTAATTTATGCACACATGATTTTAGAACAGCCCTAATCAGATAGGACCATGGAAAGTTACACACATGAGAAACTCAGTGAGGTCTTTTAGTAAGTTGTCTCCATGTTCAGACTCCCATCTTCTAGAATAGTTCACTTCCAAGCTTTAACATCTGATATTTAGTGCTTGAGCCAAACTATTTGTTCAGCTCCACTGGTGGGCATGTCATAAGTACTCAATTTAAAAGTAGTCAGGTCTTTAAAACCATATCAGTTACTCCTAGAGTTTAGGTTGCCAGTGCACCAAGGCTTACCACTGCACATAACTTCTAAGGGGAGTTTTGCTTACTATACCACTAGCCCTTTTCTGGATTGTCATTTACCTGAGGAGGTTGCATATTTGAAATGAAGGCTGAACAAAGCTGAAACAATTGTCCTGGTGATTCTCATATTAAAATATATCATGCATAAAATAAACTACACATAAAGAGACATGTTGTAGTGCAATTGTGTGTGGTTAGCAGATGGGATGGTAAAGAGAGAATAATTAATTTGCTACAATTGTGGATTATCGTAGGACATCGCTCTTTCTTCTGCCTCCACGGTATGGTTCAGTAATGTGCGTTGCTTTAATTCCAGTGCTATCTTGTGACAAGAATGAGGCAAAGATGCATTGAGTAGGTTTTCAATTCCTATTCCATCACCAGCTTTTATAAGAAACTTTGTCATCAGACAAGCTACATAATATCCCAAATCTACTGCTAGATTCAGACTGGAAATAAGGGGTAAATTTTGAACAGTGAGCCACTGGAACAGTTTACTAAGGGTTGTGGTAGAGTTGCCATCACTGTCAATTTTTTAAATTCAGGGTGGATGTTTTTCTAAAAGATCTGCTATAGCGATCATTTTGAAGAAGCTGTCTGGCCGGTGTTATACAGGAGGTCAGAGTAAATGATCACAATGCTCTCTTCTGGCCTTAGAATCTATGAATTTACTGCACTTCTGCTTATACAATACCTTCTGATATTCATCCCAATCCTACTGCGTTTCTGTTCACATATGTAACCTAACAATACTTCCTTTGGTGCAGTGTGTTGAACAAACTGGACAGACGTCTAAAGGAAGAGAGATGCTTAGTTGTGTGTTTAGTTTTTCACCATTTTGTCATTTTACTGACTGGGAGTACGAAGAAATTATTCCACCTTGCATGTGCAGCTCCATCTTCCTCTAGGAAAGTGGGAAATGAGCACCCAATCAAAATATAGATCACTGAAATTAAATTACCATTTATATTTGTGAAGATTAATCCTTTCATTTGTATTTTTAAAAATGTATATAAGAATATAAGAGTACCACTCCCATTGCTCTAGGGGCCTTTGATAGATTCTTAAATACACAATTGACACATAACAAATATAGGAGTTTAGCTTTTTCCTAAAACTAGGATGGCACAGTCAAAAAATAATATTGCTGATCTTATGAATGACCTCGTCTTTCAGAAACTAACCCACCCTCAACCATCCAAAAATACATGTTTTTTGTAGCATGTTGTATAGGGCAATAGATTAAGGCTGTCCCAAAGGGGGATCAGTTCCAAAGTTGAGCAACCTGCTTGGATAATGCTTTCCCTCTAGACCATCCTCTTGTAAACGCAGGCGACTCAGCCCAAATGCCTTAATTGATTGCAGCTGCTGCACTGTCACAATGGGAGGGAAGCGGTCTCTCAGGTAGATAAAGCATGTCATTGTGGCTTTATAAGTCAAACCCAACACCTTAAACTCCCCCTGGCAACCAAGAGACAGTCAGCATTGATCACGGAGCCCTGGTGACATGTGCTGACAGTGAAATACTGGTCAGCAAGCCTACTGCCTCTTTCTGTAGCAGGTTCACTCTCCAAGTGGGTTGAATGTGTACGGCTAGTTAGAGCTCATTGCAGTAGTCTAAAGAAGAGCTGACAAAGGCATGGGTCCTGGTAGTAAGCTTGGCTTCAGAAAGAAAACACTTGTTGCAGCCTCCTGGCCAGGTACATGGGGATAATAGCAATTTCTAGAAGACTAATATGAATTGCTAAATCTCAATCTGAAACCTCATTCTTATGCTGAATACATTGCTGCAAGAGCAGAGGGCATCACACTAACAGATTCCTGTGACAGAGCTAAGAAAGCAAAGTTGTGCTAACTTAACCTTCTAGCAATAGCTTCTCACCTTCAGCATAACTTACTGCAGTACAGTACAACATCTGTTCTTTTATACATTCCGAGTAAGTTGTGTCCTGGCAACAACAAGGGGAAGTTTAACACTGATCTGACCACGGATTTCAGACTGTGGTCTTTCTAATAACAGACTATTCAGGTACCTCATCCCCCAGAAAAGATGCTGTTTTTCAGTTCTGTCCTAGCTTGATCTCAGATGAGCTCCAGGGGCGCTGCCTGGGCACGAGTATTCTGTGTTTTGAATGAGTGTAAATGATTTCCATGCAGTCTAAATCTTCCAGTTGGAGTTAATGTTAATTTTAAGGAAGCAATAATCTTTACATTCCATTAGAAGTAATCATCATTTCTTTATTTTACAGTGGGGGAGACTTCTGGGCTTTTAAAATCATCCTCATTCTGGTTTTCAATCTGTGTGTGTCAAGTGGCTTGTGTGGGCAGAACTGTTGGAGAATCTATCAACCAGGCTAGCTCAGTGCAGTGCATGGTGTCACAAAGGGTCAGTCTACACTGCCCTTAGACCCAGCGGCTGGCCCGAGAGCTTACTTGCTAAGTGGTACACTCACAACACAACAGATCAACATCTTCAAGAACAAGTTCTTAAAAGCTCTGGTTGTTGGCTCAGCAGTGCAGCCATAGGGTAGTATGGTGAGAGTACTTGGATTTTTGGTTAAATGCTGCATTAAATATGAGTTTTTAGAAGAAGTTCATAGAAGAAAAGTGAGGACACTTGAAGGCCAGTGATTAGGGGGGCAGGAAGGGGGCAGATGATTTTCAGCATCGAGGGTGGCAGAGACAGTACAAAAATGAGAATGGTAGAAGTCATCAAAAAGTAGGGCAAGGCTAAGTGGCCTGCATAACCCTACCTGCAGCAATGCAAGATCGTGAGTACCAGCCTCAGGGCAGACTGTTAAAGAGCAGGGTACAAACCCTGCATTGGTTGTGAGTGCTGTACTTGGGTGCTGAAATCTATCATTAAGTGTAAACTGCTCAGGAACTAGAACAGTCTTAATACAGAGTCAGACAGGCACTGGGAGTACTTTGATCCACCTTACCATTCAGGGGAATGTACCTTTGCAATAGATGGTCTCTTACACCAAGAATCACAGCAATATTCAGGTTACTCTTGCTCTCAAAGGACTAGTCATTTACCCCAGGTTCATTGCACCTTAGATTTCACACCAAAGACAATATTTGTAACCAATCCTATAATAAACTATCCAAAGATTTATTAAATAGAAAAAGGAAACCAGAGTGTTATTTATAAGGTTAAAGCAGATAACCATTGTCACTCATTTGTGTATCTATGTTAAGTTTCAAAAAGTAAGAGCATTTTCTTTAATCAGGAAACTCTGTATGTCCTTTAGCGCTAAGCAGGTGGGGATCTCTCACTTATGCCTAGAAACACCTTACCCCACCACCAACCCCCAGAGTCCAAGCAACATAGAGATAATCAGTTCCTTCTCATTAGGGGTTGTTATTCTCCTCCACTTCCTTCCATGTGCTCTCAACTGCAAACTCAGCTGATGGGAAGAGTCCACCTGCAAGACTCATGTTCACAGGGAGGATGGTAGAACAATAAAAGTCCTGTGTCCTCTGGTTGACAGTATATAGGGAAATTCCAGTTCCAAGGTTCCACAACAGTCTGTGTGGTATCGATGGATCTTTCTTTTTGGGAAGGGTGTACTACTTTCTTTTGAAGATCAGCCCTTCACACTAATAAACATCTCCTGTCTGGTGATTTAGGCTAGGTCTATACTGCAGCTTATGTCTGCATAACTTACATTGCATCACCCCCCCCCCCCCCCCCCCCCCCCCCCCCCCACACACACACACACACACACACACACACTGAGCAATATAAGTTACACCAACCTAAGCACTGATGTGGATAGTGCTACGTCGCTCCTGGGGGCTGGAGTAGTTAAGTTGATAAGTGAGCTCTCTCTGGTCAGCTTAGAGCAGCTACATTAGAGAGCTTACAATGGTGCAGCTAAACTCTCTAGTTAAGCCATGCCCTTACACAGTCACAGAGAATCACAATACAATTGCTCAAATACTACTTACAATATGGGACACAGACGTTATAAGTAAGATTAATGCAGGCAGCAACTCACAAGCTTTCAATAAAGTCTAAACACATTCTTCTAATTCTCATACCTATATTAACAATACTAACACACAGTTGAGTCAAATGGGTTCCAGCTATGTATTTGTCAGTGTTCAGTTGAGACTTCGGCATAAGCTGGCACCTGGTCTGCCACCATCATACCTGGTTATAAAGCTTCATTTTCAGGGGTACTTTCAATAATTTCCAACTTCTTCCATTATCTACATAATGTTGACCCAAAAAAAAAAAGGCAGCATATTCTATTTTGTTGGTCAGAGTAGGATGAATGACATTTGTGTTAGTTATTTCTAGCAGCATGTTTCCAGGTGGAGATTCTGTAGAAGTGACATGCAGCTCTTTCATTGTTTCAGTATTGTTCTGTCCAATTTTTGTTAAGTTGATTTTTTTCTATTCCTTACATCTGATGAAGTGAGTTACAGCCCATGAAAGCTGATGCCTGCAGAAATTAAATTTGTTAGTCTTTAAAGTGCTACAGGACCCTCATTTTTTCAGGCACTGTCTCTGATAATCAGGCCTACTGGTTTGGAGTGTGGGATCACAATAGCCCCGGGGTGGGGTTGGAATTGAGATCTGGGGATAGGCTGGGATCAAAGCTGAGATCAGAGGCCATAGCCAAACTAGACTCAGAACTGTCGCCAGGTGCAGGCCAGAGGTCAAAGCTGGGTGGTTAGAGTCCAGAGACCAGCCAAATCAATACTGAAGCCTGAGTCCAGATACATGTTGAAGGTTGAAACTGGACAGAGAGAGTCCAAGGGTTGGGGAGAGGGGGTCAGGAGGCAGAGGCCAGGGTGGATCTGGTTGGTGGGGAGGCTGGAGACAGGCTAGTTCAGGGCAAGGACAATAATAGGACAGGGCTCAGGCTCAGGAAGCTGATGTGCAGTGAGGCAGCGGGGGGTTCCTGGCTGGGTAGAATTGTTACTCAGACTGATCTGCAGCTCTGCTGGGGTTATGAAAATACCTGAGTCTGAGGTCGTCTGACCCAGCTCTGCTCAGTCAGTAATAGGCAGCTGCTGCATGCCTGAGGATCACTCACGGCACCTGTCTAGTTCCACAGAGTGAGAGGACACAAAGCTGACTCCCCACAGCAGTCTTGAGCAAGCAGTCCTGGTTTGACTGCATTAGCTTATAAGAAGCCATCTTCTCTGATGATGTGAATCAGGGTAATTCCATCTGACCCCAAATCTCTGCATGAGTGCTGTGAAAGTTTCTCACATACTCAAAGAGGAAATGCAGAATCTGTACTTTTCTCAACACAGTTCTGATGCTCATTCTTAACTTCTGTGGGTGTGGGATGTATATTAAATCTGTAATAAACTAGGAATAAACAAGAGACTGGTCTGAAATCCTTGACTTTCGCAACAGAGGCACAAAGCTGACACACTGCAATCCTTTCACTGCTCTTCATGTTTTATTAGAGTTGGGATGTTCCAATCCTCACCCAATTACATGGGATTTGTGGTATTTCTAAAAGCAGAGAGTAAATGTAAAGAAGTATTAAAAGCCTTTAAGTCTTTTTTCCATCTAGACGATGCCTGAAATAGTTAATAAGGCTTATATTTTTCCTGTTTTGATTTTTTAATTAGTTTTTCACATCAGACAGCAGAAGACTATCTGGCCTGAACTGCTCACTGCTGACAACTGGGCAGTCACATGGAATATCTGTGTTCATCTTAAAAACAGGTGGGCAGTGTGGGGCTGGAGGCAGGAGAAGCATTGTTATATGTACTTCTTACAGACCTGATTTGTTCAACAGGTTCATTTTGTATGTTGGATAGAGCATTCCCTTCAAGAAAGCAAGGCCCTGAGTGATTAGAAATGGTTTTCTTGACCTTCGATAGGTGATCAAGGTATTGATAACATTTCAAACAGCTTTTTAATCAAAGGGTTTCCTGTCTTCTCTTGTAATCTTTTCTGAAAGTCGCCTTTGTTACCTACTGCACTGTTCACTTGACCAAACATTCTTTCCTACTAAACTAATGGGGTTGATTATCTCAGGAGAATGTGTCTTATGGTTTTGCAAGGCAGATAGCAAACCAGCTGTTCTGTTGCGGTTCAAATTCTTGGAGTCTTGGCCACTGATGCAGTATTAATTGGCACTATTCTCTGAATCAAAGAAAAAAAGTAGTTTATTGGAAGGTCTTTTAATATGTATTTCTGAAGTGAACTAAGTCATTTACCACCTTGTTCTCGGCTTAAACCACCAGGTAGGAATTCTTTTTATATAAAGTACATTCAGTCATGTTGGAAAGTGACAAACAGCTTTTTTTTTCCTGAGTTGCAAGCAGAAATTACTGATAATTTGTAGAAGAGCAAGGAAATGATAAAATCAAGTTTACTATATGGCACTTTGCATAGCATCTTCCATACAAATAGTGTCCTCAAATGTTTTAAGAATTACATAACAAACAACAGCTTAGGGGAGAGAAGTGAATAGGGAAAGAGTAGATGGTACTAGTGATTTAATGAGGCAGAGGGATACAGAGAGTCTGCCCCCAGAGATCTGCAGAGGAGAAGTCTCTCAGAACAGCAGTGGTGAAATTCAGGGTATGTCTTCATTGCACAGTTAACCAGGCTCTTGTCTGGGGAGTGGGGGAGGAGGGTCGGCTAAAACTCATCATCACCCACACATATGGTATGGCGACACAGCGCCAGAAAAAAAAAAAAAAAAAGGGGTCTGAGTCTCAGTTACAGGATCAACTGACTCTTGGCTCCTGGAGCTCAGGCCATGGGGCTGTTTGGGCTTGGTCAGGAGCCCAGGCTCTGAGAATCAACCTCCTCACTGGGTCTCAGAGCCTGTAGCATGAGCCCCACAAACCTGAGCTGGTTGACCTCAGCTTTGGGACTTGCTTCCAAGTTTTGTTTGTTTGGGTTTTTTTGCTTGTAGATGTACCTAGAAAAATCTGACCTGGCTTTGGAGGGGCTTTATTCCTGGGGTAGCTTACCTGGCTGGGAGGGATAGGTTAGAACCTAGACTCCGGTTTAACTCGGGCTGGAACCCACACCCTTTACAATGAGGACGCAAGGAAAAGTCACTCGTATGCTGATAGTTCAGTCTATTCCTGCACCGCACTTATTGCCATAGCATCTCAGTGTCTTCCTGTAGTGCATTAGACAACATGACTACACATTGGTCATGTGTTGTTGGGTCTCTTATCCTCTCCTCAGAGGAAGAAGCATGTGCATAGTGTCTTTTTTTGGGTAGGGTTTTTACTTTTTAAATGTACATGTTGCCATGTACTTACTAGAGAAGACCAAGTCAGACAAATGTGCCTTGCAATTGGAGTAGAATGTGAAGAGATTCGGGATGGTCCTTAGTTCCTGGGGGATTCATTCCACAGTCGTGGACTGTCTTGGAGGAAGTTCTGTCTCTCACACAGATGAGCTTTACCTTATTGTTGAGCGTTCCATTGTGCCAAAGGAACGCAGCCTTCTAGCATAGTCTTCATGCTGGCACTTTTGTTGCTATTTTAGATACTGTGGGTTCAGGCCATGGAGTGCTTTGAAGATAAGAACCAAGACCTTGAACTTGATTCGGTATCTGTGGGAAACTGCTGTAGGGAGCCAAGGACACATCTGATGTGCTCATGTTGGCATGTGTTACTGAGGAGATGCACTGCAGCATTCCAAACTAGTTGGAGTTTCCTACGCATAGAAGTCTTCATACCTGAGTTGAATAGTATTGCTTTAATCGAGGGATGATGGAGGTGTGAATGACCGAGGCCATCTCATCATTTGCCAAATGACAGACCAGAAAGCATTACTTGTGCATGTTGCTATGTGAGAGCTTAGCATCAGTGAGGAATCCAAGAGTGCTTCTAGATCATGGACTGACCCGACCAATTGTGGGTGTGAATCTTCAAGCAAAGGAGACTGCACCAGGGCTTCAAAATACTTTCCTCTGCCCATCAGCATCACCTTTGTCCTACTTGGATTCAGCTTCAGCCATCTTTTCTTCATCCATGAGCTGATCTCATCCAAGCACTGGGCCATCTTCATGGCAGTGGTGTGGTTGCATGTGGTGAAAGTAAAGGCAGAGCCGTGTGTCATCTGCATATTGCTGGTATTTGAGCCTATGTCATCTGACCAGATCATCTAGTGACTGTATGTAGATGTTGAATAGGACCAGAGAGAGAATTGATGCTTCTGGGAGTGCACAAGTGAGGGATGGAGGTGCAGTTTTCCTTTGTTACTTATTGGACATGTCCTTCCAGGAAAGACTTAAACATACCCTGGAGCCTGTCCCCTCTCTCAGATGAGACAGCAGTATCTGATTGTCGACAGTGTTGAATGCTGCACAGAGGTCCAGGAGAGTGAGAATACATGGACAGAAGAAGAACATCCATCAGTGCCACACAAAATTGTTCCATTTCCATGTCCTTGCCTGAATGCACATTGTGCTGGGTCTAGGCTATTTGCTCTAATTAGGTGAACTTGTAGTTGGCCTTTGACTAACTTTTCTATGAGCAGGAATGGGAGTTCAGTACTAGGTGGTAGTTGGCTAGAACCAATGTATCCAGGGTGGGTTTCTTCAGTGTTGGTTGGGCTATTGCATGTTTTGAGAGAGGAAGGGAAGTTTCCTTCCTTGAATGAGGCATTGGCTGTTTCAGTCAGGAGTAGCACCAGTTGTCCAGGATTCTCTTTCATAAGCAAGGAAGGACATGAGTCAGATTCCCCGATATTGGGTTGGGTCTCCTTTATGGTGTATAGAATTTCTTGAAGAGTAAATGCACTGAACTATGGGAATGCAAGTGGGCTGTTGGTTGGTAGGTAGAATGGATCCAGGCTGTTCAAGAAGGCTTTCCGATTGTGCGTGGTTCTTTAGCACAGTAGGACAATAGATTTACACAGTGCTTGGTGCTCAGTTCTGATGCATGTTGTAAGTACTCTGGATTGAAGAAGTGGTTTATCATCTGTGATATGGTGAAGGCAGAAGGCAATAGAAGAGTGCTGGATGGGAGATGTGAGCCCCAGAATGCTCCGGGCTTTGTTCCCTGCTGACTAACTCAGAGCCCTGGGGGCAATTAGGAGCAGCTGAGGCTGATTAAGGATCAGCCAGGTGCTCCATAAAAGGGCTCCGCCCCAAACACACAGGGCACAAGTTGGAGGAAGCAGAGGTGTTGTGCTGGGTGGAGTGGAGCGAAGTAGCAGCAGCAGATTGGAGAAGTGAAGTGGGGGAGAGCAGAAGAACCCAAAGGAGGTACTGAGCCCAGGAAGGGGCGGCAAGGACATAGGGCCGGAGAGGCCGGAAAGACTGAGTGGGGGGAAAAGTAGCCCAGGGGAAGAGGCTGCAGCTCAAACAATACAGAGCCAGCAGTATACCGCTGTGGTTCATAGGGCCCCTGGGCTGGGACCCGGAGGAGCGGGTGGGCCCGGGTCCCTACCCCTCTCTCCCAGGGAAGACGGGGTGACGGGCAACTTCCTGGCCCACTACAAGCAGGAAGGTGCGAGACCCACTGAGGGAAGCCGGCCATCAGCCACACATCCTAGATAGCTCCTTGGGAATGGACTCATCAGCTTCAGTGGAGGCTCATAAGAAGGTTTTCTTGGCCTGTAATTTACACTCAGCACAGAGTTGGAGGAATTCATTAGGCTTCATCCTGTCTGTAAAAATATAAACCTTTGTTTTTTGCCATTCGCTGTTGAATTTCTGCACCTCTTTCTTCATCCGTCACAGAGTGTCAGAAAACCCAGGAAATCTCAATGGGCCATGGGGAGAAAGGGGCTGTTTGGGGGCCAGTGTATCAATGACTTATCATGCATCACCAACTCTCCCCTTCTCATCTTGTGGGTATGGTATTGTTGTCCATTAGCAGGTTTTGGAATTTGTTGGAGTCTGTAACAAGGTGGCTTACCTTTTTAAAGCCTGGAGGGCGTAGGGATAGCCAGCGGTGAGTGCGAAAGAGACGCAGTTGGATGGGATACGGTGATTCTACTAGAAGAGCAGCGGGAATCAGGTTTTGTTTTATTTTCTTTTAAAAAGAGAGAGCATGAGAGAACTGCTGAGATCGTCAGGGAGAGGAAACCTGGCAGTATGCTTTGGAAGAGAGCTCCCTGAAGACAGAGTGTAAGGTCCAGCAGGGTAATGGTTACGTTGCTGTTTTCAATCTTTGGTTTGCTGTTTTGAGAGAAAGAACTTGGGAAAAAAAATCTGGGCAGAAGGCCTGTGTACCTGTTGTGGGGTATACTTAGTTGAAGAGCCCTGAGGAAAGAAGAGATTTTTAGCAAGGGACTCCAGGCCATTAGGGGGTCCCAGAGAGGCTGACAGAAGGAAACCACAGAG
Source organism: Emydura macquarii macquarii (assembly GCF_026122565.2). Lineage (NCBI taxonomy): Eukaryota > Metazoa > Chordata > Testudines > Chelidae > Emydura > Emydura macquarii. Next base: position 697,214 of record NW_027130828.1, read on the forward strand.
AGAAGGCTGAGGTCCAACTAGAAAGAGCTTGGGGTAGCAACTTCATGAGGAACAGATTGGGACAGAAGAAGAGCTCCGTGTGTGGGAGCAGAACTAGAGTTCAGCATGAACTTTTGTAGTGTGGTGATGGAATTTATTCCGGGACCCTGAGGATTGTTTTGAATTCTTTTTGTTGTTAAACCAGCCTTGGGAAAGGGTCCTGTTAGCCACGAGAAAGACTGTGTGGAATTTTTAAGGGGCCTTGAAGAAGGGAAGCAGAGGCAGGGTGCTGCAAAACCACATCTGTCAGTTTGTCATTTTTTAATCCATTTAATGTGTGTCATGTTAATTTTATATTGTTCTATACTTTTAATCAAAATATCATGTGGTACTAAGTCAGATGCTTACAGAAGTCCAAGTATATTACAATCCACACATTACCTTTATTAACCAAACTTGTAATTTTTAATAAAAAAAAAATCACGGCAGCTTGATAGGATCTATTTTCCATAAAAACATGTTGATTTGCATTGATTACATTACCTTCTTTTAATTATTTATGAAAGGAGTCCTCTATCAGCAGCTTCATTTTCTTGCCTGGGACCAACATCAGGCTGACAGACCTATAATTACCTGGGTCATCATGTTTTCCTTTTAAAGGATTGGCACAACATTAGCGTTCTTCCAATCTTTGGGAACTTCCCTAATGCACCATGATTTATTGAAAATCAACAGTAACCATCCAGTGAGCTGAGCCAGCTCTTTTGAAACTCTTGGAAGCAAGTTATCTGGACTGTCTGATTTAAAAATGCCTAATTTAGTAGCTTCTGTTTAATATCCTCCAGAGATACAAGTAGAATGGAAACAGTGTTATTGTCACCCTGTGATGAGACTATATCATCTGTATTTTGGGAAAAAACAGAACAGAAATAATTATGGACACTTCTGCCTTTTCTACATTATAGTTCTACTATGTTGAAAGCTTCAATATGCATTTGAATGGGGGCTCTTGGAGGTGTCTGAAGTGATATGCCTGAATTTCTTTGCGTGTGCAGGAAAGGAGGCAGTAGCATACTATACATGCAGGGTTCTGAAGAGATGAGACTTGGGAAGCTGATAGAAAAGGGAGTTGCAATCAAATTGTCAGCTAAATTTCTCTTGGATAAAGTCCACAGGCCAAACCTTTATTCCATAAATACTTTTAATCTTTTGGCCCAAGCAATTAGCCAATATTCAGAGTCTTGCAGGTTGTTTCCATAAGGAGAGAAATTGATGATGGAGTCAGGTATTCAATGCAATCCTGGTTGTTTACAAAGAATGTACAAAAGTCCTGTTTCCCTGAACACAGGAGGAATTAAACACAAGAGAGGTTTTTTTTGCTTACAGTTCCAACCCTCTTTTCACCTAGCACACTACCCAACAAGCTGTCTCTCAGGGTGTTTTCTCACAACTACACTACTTGCTTTTTGCTGCTTTCCAGTCAGTTTTTCACACACAGCTGCAATCAAATTAATTCCCTGCTCCTGCATTTACTATCAGACTTCCAGGAAACACCTTGAATCAACTGCTCAGGATCACATGTGGTCTAGTCCCTGGGTGGCAGTTTAATTTTTTTACCTATCAAAGGGGCATTTAATTGTTCCTCATTGATCCTGAATGGAAGGTGCTATCCCGCCCAACAATTTCAAGGAGGTGGTGCGATTGCCCAATCCCCAACATATTTGTTCAAACCATGTGACCATTTGCTTTTGTTGTGCTGATCAATGGGGCTGTAATTAGTACTTTGGTAATTGTGATTTGATGTGGCTAGTAGATTTACCTGCCCTCCTGTCTTGAACTTAGGGAGACCTATAGGCCATGCTCTGTAAGACAGCTTCCTCTCCCATAAAGTCCAGGAAAAATTCTCAATGCTGCATTATTAAACTATTGTTCAGACACTTATGCAAATATGAAAATGAAATGTATTCCTCTGGCATGTTCCTCTCCTTCTCAAGTACTAACCTTTACTTACACTATGGGGATATTTTTAAAAAATGGAATATTCTTATTTACTGAGGAAACAGTTCAATTTTACTTATAATTAATATGCAACTGTCCAGAGAGAAATGGCAAGTCACTGCCATTTACCATTTTCAGGAGACAGTTTGCTTCTGGAGCAGAAATTATTTTCGTCCTGTTGGCATCTGGATACTCCAGCCCATGTCAGGAAGCAATGCATAAAAGCCAGCATCTGGATGGTTGTATCAAAGTTATGCCAAAATGTGTTTACTCCATAATAGTTGAGAGTTCAGGATTGTAGCAAATAACACTGGGGGTGGGGTGGGGGTGGGGAGGGAGAGTTTGGATGAACAGTACCAACAGGCAGGGAAAGTATTCTAAAGAAGAGAAAGGACAGAGTTAGTGATGAAATGACAAACAGCTGCATGAAGCCTCTGGTTTGGTCTGTGTGAATCATCACGTGTTTCCCCACAGTTGGAAATGTGGCTGTGATAAGTGAATGATCACACATGCGATGCACGTAAGAAACATGTGCAGCTGAAATGAGCTCAGCCAAGGAGGTTTCCTCTTGGCTTGCCTACCAGAGTCCTGGCTGCAGTGATGTGCATGTTGCATATAAAGGGATCCCCGCCACAGCACTGAGATGGGGGTTCAGAGGAGGACTCAGCACACAAACTGGTATACACAGCAATGATTCCTTTTTTCCACTAAATCCTTCTCATTGGAGTGAAGTCTCAGTGTTATTGCTGTGTACAGTTTGTAAGCAATTACTATAATGGACTATTTAGATCCTATCACCTTTATGAAAATGTCTTGGATCTTTTCTCTAGAATACTGTGGCAGAAATTTTGCATCTTTCTTGGTTGACTGCACCTTTGCTGAACATTTGGTTTGGTGAACTAGCCAACTAACCATGCTACAGATTCCTGAAAAAGGTCAATGATACAGATACAACTAATACCTGGCCCTGTAACTTTAGGGCTGTAATTCCATCCATCAGTGTAACAACATCTTAACCCATCAAAACAAAGCTCAAATCGCCAAGACCCACAGTTCAAAAGGAGTCTTTGTTTCCTACACTCATGGATTTGGGCTTTGAATTGGGGCCCAAACTTGACTCATAACCGTTCCCATTGCCACCTCCCTAAAACATTGAGGTGCTGTTGCTGATTCACCTTCCAAAATCACTCTCTGAGGTGACCTCCCATCTATCCCTCAGACCTGTAGCACTAAGAGTCAATGACTTAGCACCATGTTAATGAAGCCATTTAGTGGTAGGGTGCACTGTGATGTAGATCCAGGCTCTTTCACTCACTGCTACAAGTACCTTTGACTTCATGTGTTGATGGATACATCAGTGAAACTCACTGACATCTCTGATTTCTGGCTCCTCTTTCTCCCTGATCTCTGGTAGGCTAGGAGTTTGTCTCAGCTGAAAGCTCTTTCTAGATCTACATTTACCTGCACAATTTTTAAACTTGTTTTCAGCAATGATTCCTTCTCCTCATCCAGCTGATACTTTGCTGTTTAGGAAGTTTTGCCTTTGCTCTTTGTATTATGGAAAGATCCACATCGAAGCAGCATGCAACATTAGGCTGTTGTCTTGCACTTTTGTATAACATTTTGAATGAGCATTAAACAGTGAGACAAGGTGGGTGAGATAATAGAGAGAAACTCTCTCTCACCAACAGAAGTTGGACCAAAAAACTTACTTCACCCACCTTGTCTCTCTAATATCCTGGGAGTGACGGCTACAACAACACTGCACACAGCGACACAGTAACGTTCTAGTGACTCAGTATTTTCATTGAAATATCACACAAGAGGCGAAGTTAGGATCAGGTCTCCACTGAATGCTGACTAGACACACAGTGAAAGACAGTCCTTGCTGAGATAGTTTACCACCTAACTCGAAGAGGAGATGTAAGAAGTAGGTGTAGCACCCAACGAATGGCTGGAGGAGAGGAAGATGAAGGTAACAATAATCAGGCCACATGGCTACGTAGACTAGCTGTGGGCATCATGTGCAGGTCTTCGTTTTTGAAAATTATTTCTCAGTCAGAGCCAATAAATGAGTCCCCGACATCTCAGCTGTTTTGTTGGCAGTATGTCCCTTGTGTGAGACAGTTGTTTTGTGCAGAGGAACTTGTAGTTCTAAAGGTAAAATCTGTTTGCACTGACAGTTATGATTAACTGGGAGAATGGCTCGAAAACCTTTCTGGATTTCCTTTACTTTGCTGTGGCCAGTCCTGCAGTGTCAAACCCACATTGACTCCGGGAGCTGTGCTGTCTGGATAGGCTATATTATCAAATCCAAATGTCTGTTTTACAAAGAAAGCAAATGGGAACTGCATAACTGGTATTGTTTTAGCTATTCTATTCTATTTTATTCTATCCCTTAAGCATATAGATCTTTGGATCAAACTCTTGAGTATAAATAAACACATGATCATCTTGGCTCTCCACAGTGTTTCTTAAGACCCGTAAATATAGAAACTTCACTTTGGGATCTGCAGCCATAGCAAAAGTACAACATATTGGATGCTGAGCCAAGTGCTGGGCTTTAATTATCTGTTATTAGCATGTCCATGTTTGCTTTGCATTTTAATTGCGGCACAAATAGAGGCCTCCTGGCTAGTGGATTTGTTATAAACACCATTAAAATGGAATAATGGAATTGTAAAATACACTAATTAGTGAGAGATTTGTGTTGAGCAGCCTAATTGTGAGGTTTCCCTGTAGCTGTGAAGCACAGGAGTTTGTGTATTTGATAGCACGCATTTGGCCCCATATGCTTTATGGTTCTTGGCAGATTAGGTGCTAATAATGTCAAAATCTCAACAAGATTCTTTCAGAAGTAGAACTTGTTTTATTAATATGCCAGATTCAGATTCCAGGCAGGTTTTGTTGCTGTTGTTATTGGTAACTGGGTTTGTTTTCTCTCTTGTCCATACAAAGCAAATACGCAGAAAAGGAGGGGGGCACATTCACCACTAACACTGGTTGACAACTCAGCTGGTATCTTTCATTTACAGGGGATCTTCTGCAGAGATAAAATATCTGGCTCAGCTCTAGAAACTGATTAGCCCTTGGATACCTCTTGTGTGGAGGCTGCAGGTGGCTCATTATCTTATCTCTCTTCATATTGTTCTGTGAAGAATGAACTTAATTTAAAAAATGTATTTGGCTATTGACTGTTCCCATTGTGTTAGGGGCCCTCTAGGGCAGCTCCACAGCCATCTGCAAAAGGCCTCGGTCCTGGTGACCAAGGATGTCTACACACTGCGCCAGGGTCGGAAAGGGCAAAAGAAGATTATTCACGTGCCATTGGAATGGCTTCCTACCCCATGGCAGCTGCACTCTTTTTGTTTCTAGCACACAGCCAAGCTGTGAGTGTGCAGAAGCTAGTGTCGGTGATTGAACCTTACTCTATTCCCACATGGCAGCACCTGGCCACTCCTGACACTGAACTGAACTGTTGGAAAGCTTCACTTTCTGCCTCGTTTTACACAAAACAAAAACAAACAAACAAAAAGCGCTTACTTTTTACTACTGGAAAATGGAAATACCATTTCTTTGCTGAAGGAAATTGTTTTGAAGTGTGATACTCATGATCTCTACAGCCAAATACTTGAAGTGTTCATTTTGTATAATACTGCTGCCAACTGCTCAGCTCTTTAAAGGAAATGCTCTCATTACAGAATAAAATTCTTTAAATGTAGTTCTTAAAACTAATGAAAATAAAGGGGGAAAGTACTTATTTTCCCAGCAGGGAACTCTGAATTGAAACTCTTAGACACTTGTTTGGCAAAAATTGCTGGCTTAAGTTGGGCAGTCTATGAATTATGTTTGAGGGCTTCAAGGGCTGGTCTGCAGTTGTACTGATGTTATTCTACATGGCTGAGCAGCTTTGTGCTGAGGCAGATTAGCAGTGCTAAAACCGACTACTATCTACGTATCTATAATCGAAGTTAGACACAGGCCCAACTCAGTTCAGGATGGATCTGAACTGGATCCAGTGAACTGTGTCCCCTTATGCCAGGGTTGAATTTAGTCCATGAGCTGTACTAACGACAGCTCAGACTGTACCTAATTGGAATCACATTTCTCCTTAAACAATGAGATTTGCTTTACAACGGACTCATTTACATTTAGAAAATGGGAAGGAGAAAAGAAGCAATTGAAGTGACCAACGGAGGCCCCACCCTGCAGTATTGCCCACTTCGCCAGATGCCTTCTTGGGAGTCATTCCGCTTCCTTTGAAGCATCAAGCGTTGGCCACTCCTGAAGGTTGGATGTCGGGGCAGTTGGCCTGAGCTGGCATAACTATGTTGCCATGTTTTCAACATTTGATGGTGACTGTCCTTTCTTGGTGGTGCCCTCTACCTCCCTGCAGTGGAGATTGTGGTGGGTTGAGGGAGGGCTCAATTTTTTTTTCTCCATTTTCAGTTTATGGTCTTTGCTGGCTTTCTTTTCCCTGCCATTATACTGTGATTGATCTTCTGCTGTTTGGCATTATCACTGTGCACAGATTAATGCTGCTAAACATTCTGCAGTCAGCCGAGACCAGCTTTATTCATAGTATTGACCAGAGAGATGAAGAATTTAGCAGAACACGGTCAGCTTTAGCCTCCTTGTTTTCAAGTCAGCTTCTCTGTCCACTGGGTATATGCACCTGTGATAAGCTGCAAGAAACCTGTACGGCCCTTGGACTGCAGGCACAGACATCTGAGAGAGAATTTATTCCACAGTAAAACAAAGCAATAACCTACATAGACTAATGAATAGTAGTTTGCCAGTATCAGGCTCAGTGACTTGCTGCCTTTTCACCTTTGACTTAGCATTTAAATTTTCTCCAATTCATTGCGGTTAGTTTCACTTCACACTAGTACACGAAGCAGCTAAGGGCTGACCTTGAAACACTCCCGGACTGCTTCAGCACTGGGTAACAGCAGCTGGTCTGAGATTCCTCTTCAGAGGAAGTTATTACTCAGGCCTGCTCACTGCAAATGAAATGAGATTTGTTCAAAACTTTAATGCAGACTACTCCACGAGCTATTTCATGGTGTGTGTACATGAGAGAGAGAAATAGATTAATAAGCTTTTATGTACCACAGTTCAGTGGACCTGTAATTTTCTAACTGAACTTGGTTGTGCTTACGCATAATACTTTGGTTTCCAAAGGCAGCAGCTGAAATCAAGATAGGAGAGCTTCCCAAACGCAGCTGGATCGATTATATTGCACTGAAGCCTGAACTGGTTACGTACGCATGAGCAGCTCTCTCTGCCTGCACTTGCAGCTTAGGGATAGGGTGTCTGTGTGTTCAGCTTTACATTTCTTCCTTCTGACTAAAGGGGCCAATCCTACTTGTTGCTAGTTACGGTAGACAGTTACTTTAACAGCACTGGAAATGGTTAACAATCAATCAACAAGAATTTTTTCCCTACAAACTATAATTTCTTAGTCAACATAATCATGAATTCAACATAACCAGCAGCAGGCAAAGAATGGCTGGTATTTCCCTTCTCCAAGAGTAACAGTAGTTGTAATGTTCCATGGTTGCAAACCTGCCCCGATGCCATAGTCATCAGTTAACTGCAAACCGATAGCATGTGAATGAGAACTCCTGACCTTGGATTCCGAAACCATGGGCCCATCGCAGTGAGGAGTTCCCCAAATTCCCTGCTATCCATGTGACAAAGTTCCATACAGTGGAGGGAGCGGTACAAGCATGTGTCCCAGTATGTCAGAGCACGCCCTTTGATGTGTTGGGACAATGGCATGTGGCTTGCGTTTTAAGGTTCTTGTCAGATTACTTTGTATCATTTGATCCTGGGCTTTGAGAGCAGATAGTGCAACCTGATGAATAAGGCTGCATATATTGTGCTGTCCTGTCCTGTCAGACCTATCACTGTTTGCAGGAAGCCGGGTTAAGCAGGGATGGTGCATGTTGCACTAAACCTAGCCATACATCACAAACATCAAAGTATTCCCAGTGCTCCACTCAGAGAAGGAAAGCCAGATTGGAGAATTAGGAAATGCAGACCAGGGGAAAAATAAAAACCAGAAAGCAAACACTTAGAATCAGAACCCTTTGAACCAATCAACGTAGCAGCGGACACAATTAAGATGAATAACTGGACAAGAAGTGCTGCGAATCCATACTGCTCCTCCCACCACAAATGATGTCTCTGCTAGATGCCTGTTAACACCTCATAACAGCCACCCACCAACAAAAGAAACAAACTTTAAAGAAGATATCAAAGGAGGACATTAAAATTCCCAATGGGAAACAGACTCCACATCCCGCTCATGGTGACAGAGACACATCGGAGATATTTGCCGCCTTGAACACAGATGATGAAGGCAAAGAGCTGAAGCTGCCAAGCTCCTGGCCATGGGGTGTCATTGAGGAGAGAAATTAAGTCCCATCAAACTTCTCCAGACACACACGTTGGGTCAGCATTGCAGGATCTGGAGGGGGAGGGGAGTTCATAAAGCCTTACATTTCATGAGTACCAGATGCTTAAACAACCCACAAAGAATTTCAACAGGATACCTGCTGTCTGCAAACAGGGGATAGGCCAGCTGAAAAAGAAAACAACAACAAAGGCTGCATTGTTCTGGCTTTCTGACTTTATGCAGCATAACATAGTTTTGTTACAAAACAGATCGGCTAACGCAGAGAAGGAAAAATGCTTCATTTCTTATCCACAGTCAGGGATAGGCCTGAGCCTTGCTGGCGCTAACAGGAAAGTGGTCTTCATGGAGCTGAAAGCACCATGTGTCAGAACAGCACACACGCACATTCTTATCTGTTCCAGGTTCTTTCTGGTACTTTCTTCCCCACAGTATATACTGCACTGGGGCAACTAGTGCTTGGGGCTTAATAGTATTTCCACCCTGTGTCAAGTGTTTTCAGTAGATCATAACTCAGCCATTTAAACTGTTTCAGGGCAGGATTAGGGCAGATAAATCCTCTGCCAAAGAAATTAAAAAGAGAGAGAGAGAGAGTGCGCTCAGCTTGGCCATGAAATCTCCATAAGAGGAGAAACATTCAGAGCTGCCTAAGCTCATCATGAGGGAGCTAGTGCAATACAACGAGGTCTATGACTCATCAGCAAAGCTCTTGGGACTTGTCTTCAGTAGGATTCCCAGACACTGGCAGCCGTAGTGTAGACAAGGCTCAGGCATTTTTACCATACATCTAACACTGCTGAGAGCAGGGATCTGTGTTTGAGCCTTGTCTACACTGTATCTTCCACTGGTGCTGTCACTGGTGGAGCTGTATGTGTTGGGAATTGTCTAAAAATCCTAGTGAAAACAAGGCCTTTGGAAGGCTCAGGCCAATGCTGATGCAGTGCAGGAGGCGCAGAAAGGAAGGATACGTGTGTGTAAACGAGGAGTAATATGGCGTTGCTGTCTAGTCTGCACACAGCTCTGGGATGCATGTTTACTGACCTGGGATTTATAAGCATGTGGGAGTTATTCAGCAATATAAATGACAGCGCTCTCCAGTTACACGCAGCACTGAGTTGGCTCCAGTGCAGAGCCCAGACAGCACAATGGTGATTTCTCTAAGGCCTGAAAATGGTCTGCGGAAGACACAGCAGCAAGTGAAAACTTTAAGACTGCCCCATCGGTGTAAACTGGTTTAAATGTTGGCTTTACACACAGGTGCAAGACTGCCCAATCGGTGTAAACTGGTTTAAATGTTGGCTTTACACACAGGTGCAATAGTGTTTCTGGTTAATAAATGACACGTATGCACATCACTAGGTGTCACAATCCACATCAATGTGATTTTCTATGCAGCAGCAGCATTAAGGGGGAAGAGAGGCAGCTGAGTGGAGCTTTCCTGGAGAAGTATCTTTAAAGCTCTGCTATGGGTCAGGCCAGAAAAGTGGTTCCTACACTGATGGTTATGCAGCTTTTCCTGGCCACTTTGAATAATACCCAACGAATTTGCTCTTTTGAGAATGTTTTAGTTTTTAAACATTGGAAACCTGGTCCCCATCCATCTTTGGGTCACACGCGTTGAACTATGTCAACTGGGGGAGCCCCACAGGTGGGGGATCTTAGGGAGTGGAGAGTTCAGATGTGTTGTAATTTAAAGAGTAGAAGCACCTAATGTCAGCAGCTCTTGCTCAAATGTTGTGACTCAGCCCTGACACTGAGGTGGGCGCTCCTAGTTACCATCACAGGTGAGCAGCAGTGGCACCAAGGCCTGCTCTTCACATAGCCTGAGTTCAGCCGTGGCCCACACAACTGACCCATCTCCTGCCCAAGGGGAGAGCAGCAGGTAGGTTTCCCTGTGCGGGGGCTGAGTTTCTGAACCCTTTCTAGGGAGAGATGGGGTCCTGCACATTCCCAGGGTCACAGAGGAGCATCCATTCTCTTCTCAGAAGGGTTTTTTATTTGTTTCACAGTTGTGGGTCATAAATGCTATTTAATTATTTATTCCTGAATTTATTATTTAGTTGGCTTGTAATAATTCCTCTAAATGGTCAGTGTGCAGGTTGCTATTGCTGTGGGTTTACCTACCTTCTCACCATCAACCAGGAGGCCTCTGAGTTGCATGGGAAAAGCCCAAGTTCGGGGCCTGATTCATTTCTGCTATGCATCTTGTGAAGTCACCTATACCATTGCAAATCCACTGTGGTCTGCCACTATTCTGATGGGTAATAGTACACCTCTATGGCACTGGTGCAAATAACCAGACAAGGTGCAGGGCAATGGAAAATCAGCCCCTTGATCCAAAAGTCACTAACATTTTACCAAAGTCACAAATATGTAAAAGTTTTTATGGTCAGATTAGGGCTTCTAGCTGATAAACAGTGATGTTCATGTGGAATTTGCTCGTTAGATTTTGGCAGAAAATGGAAAGCTACAATTACTTTAGGAACGGTTTAGCACTCACATGCCAAGCTCTAAGTTCCTGGCCTGATATGGATTATATCTCCGAATAGGTTTCTGCACAATCAGCAGCAATTTGGAGACAGAAATTTGAGATGTTATTGATGCTGATTCCATTTCTTCTATTCTCTTGTTTCTTCATTTGTGCCTTAATAGTTTTGAGCGGAGACACCTGAATTTTTCTCTGTGATTGTGAGTGTTTTTTATAGTGGTGTCTTTCTTTTTTTGTGCTTTCTGTTTTCTGCTGTGATTCATTTACATAATTTATTTTTAAGGTGGTGGGTTTCAGATTTTTTTTTTTTTTTTTTTTTAGATTATGACCAAAAGGAGAATTGTTTTAATAAATTATTAACAAGGCAACTTATCCTCACATTTCATGGGGAGGTGAAAATGTCTTTTCGGGGCTTTCTGGGGTTTTGAAACAGATGTTGTCTGAGTATATTTCTGTCCCCCTGTAAACCAAATATTTGTTTTTGTAATTCTCACAGTAAGCACAAGAACATCAATATTTGTAGATCATTGGTGAAAAAGCATAGCTGGGCCTGTCCATAACGTTAAAAAAAGCCCTGAGAGCTTGGAGCAATGACAACAAATCTCAGAGCTCTTACCCAATGTACAAGTATATTATTCTCTTTATCAAATGAATGTTGGTGTACAAAGTTAGCGCCTGACCCTGTAAGCTGTTCCTGGGGCAGCTTCTAGTGTACATGCAGAGTAGGGAAATACAGGAACCTGGAGCAGTTTGTTGCCTCAGGGATTTGGTCTCTGATGCAACAGACAAACCTACCATTTAGTCTGGGTACTGCAGCGCTAGCCCAGAAACTCGAAATGGAGAGCATATTTTTTTAATCTGCGTCCAACTGCTGCATATTTTAGAGTTTCCTATTTCAAGTGAGCAGAAAATGAAATTTACAGTCCTGTAATTTTTCAAGACAGGTTATTTGCATATTGTTACGTTAGTGTTTTAAATTTGTATGAAATTTTACATTTCAGCAGAGAGATAATTCCAGTAAATCAGTTGCAGCACTATTCTTCAGGAATACACCAATCCATTCATCTCCAAGTTGACTCATGTTAATCCTAAATTTAAAAAAATAAAATATCTGTGCATTGATACAATTCTAGCAAATTATATACATAACAAATATTTATTGTTTGTTCATAAAAAAGGAAAACCACAATGATAAGATAGAAAAGTTTTACAATGTAACAAAACTATATATATAAAATTTTATAGCGCTAATCAAGAACAGGAAAGTATTGAGTTCCACAACACCTTTAAATTTTAAACAGACCCACATTGCAAAATCCCTTGAGCAAAACTTAAAGAATATATTTTAAAGGTATAAATTTCATTCTGCCTGTTCCCAAAAAGTCAATGTTGCGTCTTGTGTGTTGTTGTGAAGACGAACCTGGGTTGCAAACAGACTGCATTTACAGGGATGCCAGCAAAAACAAACAAAACCCATTTATGATCCAGCTATAGACTTGTCTTTATTGTACTTATAAAATATACATAGCTTTTTATTGAATTGCCTGCTGTCGAAATCTGCAAGAATTTTATTGCTTTTTACTGTCCTGGAGAGGAATAAAGCAGCAGCCTCTGTGTAATTTCATAAGAAGCAAGGACAGTAAATCTAATTTTGCTGGATATGAGGTCGATGATAAAAAGTAATGCATTGAACTAAAAATTAGTGGTATCAATGACCAGAAGTTCTGCAATACACTGCATTGGTGTGTCTTCCCCTCATTTGGGATTTCCAGAGGGATTTAAAAAAAAAGCATTTTGGGGAGTATTTGTCTGAACACATTTTGCATGGCAGTGAGCTATTTAAAGCTACACATTCATGTATTTCCTCTATAAATATTTGAGTCTGTTCCTATACTAAATAGGGGTTTTTGGTTTATGTATTTTATAGCCATATCTCCTTTTCTTCACCTTGAAGTGGGATGTAGTTGGCTATGCAAAATGGTGAGAATAAATGGGACTCAGCCATTTCACAATATCCTTGCCTGTGAACTGAAATAGGGATCAAAGTATGAAAACCCCAAATTCCCACCAATGAAGAGACTGGCTAGAACATGAAAAGCAGGCTGTAATTTTAAAGTAAAGCATGTGGCTTAGCAACTTTTCAATAGGAGGTGCAGTGTGCTGCTGTTGGCCACATTTCTAACCTCAGGAACCCGTCTGACTGTTGTTTCCCAACTTCATGCATATACCAGGGAAGTCTGGGCTAACATATGAAGATGTGAGCCTCTTTGTCATATGAGTTAAAATAAACTTATGTGAATTTTTTATTTAAAAATAAATCTAATGTTAGATAAGGACCAAGGTAACGAGGTCAGTGTAATAATACTTGAGCCGGGGCGAAGGAAAACAGCCATTTTATTATTGTTCATTTCCTGGTTGCATGGGGTTAAAGAGGTGTTCTCATTAGACTGCTAAGGATCTGATGTATCTTTAGCACCATTTATCAGGAAGGATCCCAAAGCATTTTATAGACCTGAGGCCTGCTGCAGAATGGTACTGAGTATGTGCAATTTATCACTGGAAGCTGAGGGTACACAGCACTTCTCGGGATCCGACCCCTAAACTGTTAGCATACAAACACTGCAGAAGGATTGCTTCATTCACCCCTGAAACGCAGCAGCACACAGCAGTGCTACAGAGCAATTTAGGACAGGAAGTGAAAATCTCTTACCCAATTGAAAGAGCAGGGGATGGGGGATGTAAGGAAAATGGATTTGAATATGGCCACAATCTTTCAAAGTAATGAGAGAGAGAGAGAGAAGTAGGAAGACCAAGACACAGAAGATGCAGAGAGCACATACCATGTTAAACATAGGATGTGGTTTGTCTGTCTCTACCATAAACACAACCAGACTTCTTCCACTGCTGTGTCAAGATGCTGGAATGAAATAGCAGCAAGACAGTCATGTAGTGTCAGCCAAAAGAGAAGTCCTTTGGTCATGAAAAGGTTAGACTGTGACCCATAATCTGGGCAACTTGCTGCAGGCTGGAATGCTGGAAACCTTGACTCATCTCTTTTATACAAATTATGTTTAATGGCTTTTTATTAAAGTTTGAACTTTAAGGAAAAAATGCCTTTAATAAAGAGCTTATCTGGCAGAGAGATGCCCCTAATTATGACAAGCAAAGCCTTGGAAATCCAAGCATCTGTAATCTGAAGCATGAAAATGCAATTAGATTAATTTACCCAGGGAATGAGAACCAAAGGATGCTACTACATAAATCCACATTTATCAGATGAAAAGAAAAGTGCAACCTAATGCCTTGGATAACCTAGAAATAACAGCGTACTTCTCAGCAAAGAAAAAATGCATTTTCCCATTACTTTATTGCTCAGAGAATTATGTTCTTCTTTATTACTAAAACACAGTGCATTAGTTTACTAATTTAGGTCATAGACTTACTTTGCTATTTTGTATCATATTTTGCTTCATGCAGTTATTCAGCATTGTGAGCAAAAGGCTAGTAGTCCATCTGCATTATCACAGTAAAGGGCTAGCCCACTTCTGTCAGCTGAATCTAAATATAGAGGCTGACAAAAACTATTTTCAAGTTATCCAGGGACAAACATTTAAACAGCTATATTTGTTACAATTGTGACGGGATGGAATCATTAATTAAATAACAGGCTGCTAAACTTGTTAACTAGCCAAACACTGGAACGGCCACAGACGTGACCAAACCAGCCCCGTCACCAGCACAGGATGAGGCAGAACGCTGGGTAGCTGTGCAAGGAGCCTGACGGAATGTAGTTGTGCCCCAGTGCTCATGGGTGTACAGTCCAAATTCTGGTTCTATGTAAAGAGAAGAAAAGAGCTACACAGACCTACACTGTGATGAAGGCAAGCCCAGTGTGAAACCCGCCCTCTTCTGGGGGAAGGGCTTTGATAATGAGTCCGGGATCCTGGCTGGGGCCCATCAGAGGCTAAGGGCTAGTATCGGAGAGCCCTATAAAAATGGTTACTCCATAAACCTTGCAAGTGGCTAGGTATTAGAATAGGCTCTTCCGTGGGCGTTGAGCAAGGGCTTTACTTGTCTGAATTGTGGGACTTTAAACTGGGGACACACTCTTGTCAGTAAATATGTAGCAGAAAAGGTCCCTGTGGGAAATCCTCTTTCTGCTGGCCAGCTCTGCTAGTGTGCATGCCTGCTGTCTCCTTTTCTACATCCTGGGGCAGACTGAGAGATCATTTGTGCTGTACAGTGAAATCCACACAGAAGAAGTGCAACGAAGACAGAGCAGAGAACTCCTTTAGTGCCCTGTGTAAGGAGAGAGGGAAGGGAAAGGCTCACAAGGAAGCTCATCTCTGATATTTTCCTTTGACTTGTGAGAACACACAGTTTAAGCTATTCCTGTGCCTTTCACAGGCAGTCTCTAGTTGCTAGATGTTTGATGGGAGCTGCCCAGTGCAGAGCGTCTTCCCCAAGAACGATTCTGGGTCACATGACTCTCAGGGGTGTCTGGCACCTTCTGTCAAACTCTCTTGCTTTCTTTGGGCTAAGTGGGGGTGCTGGGGATGGGTGTAACAATGCACTATAAAGAATGGGCCCATAAAAGTGCTGTAATAAACAGAGGTTGTTCTGAATGAGCTGCTTTGATATGTGTGCTGGAACAAGTTGTCAACATCTGAGCCTTGCCACTGTTGAAATGAAATAACAGCTGACCTTCTGCAGGTGTGTGGAGCAGCCATCTCACTCCTGTGCTTATCAAGTTTCGGCTGAGTGGAGCTGTGAACTTTGATAAGCTGAGAAGGCTCATTATGTTTAACATCTGAGCTCCTGCACATCCTATTCTAAACACACTATCCACTAGGGTGACTAGGCTGATGCTTCTGTTCTGGATCTGCATGATTTTCTATAGAACTGAGCACCTCTAACCCTGTGCTTGAGGCAATCATGTATATGTATATAGGTGCACCTTAAACTGTAATACAATTGACTTGTGACAGCAACGGATGTAGTTTAATGCATTTTCAAACTAATACAAGACTTCACACACGGAAGTGATTAGAACTGTGTGAAAAACCATCTGTAAGACTAGTGAAGCCACGGAGAAATCACTTTTTGGTGTCTCTTCCAAGAACCACAAGGAAAGAAAGAGGGATGTTTTTGTTACGTTGCTGAACTCGGACTTAGAAGGTCGAAGCTTTGCCACAGATTTTCTGTGTGATCTTGGGCAAGTCAATTTAATCTCTCTCCTCATTTCCCACAGTTCTAAAATAGGCATAGTTCTACTTCCCTACTGCTCACTAAAGTATTGTGAGGTTAAATACATTAATGTATTGGAAATACTTAGATGCTATGCTGCCATAGGAAATCTTATAAATATTCCAAATAAATATTGTGACATTTACCTCAGATTGCTTTGCAGTTTTCTATGAAAACAAGTGGCATGTTTCACTACTGTAAAGCATGGTTATTTCATCATAAAACTTCAGTTTTGCAACAAAACTGTCAATGTTTTCCTGTGAAAATGGTTAATTTTAACTTGGGAAACACTTGCAGCTAGTTCCCAGGTGGAATTGTTTCTCATTGAAGTAAATTGAATAATTTCTCCCTGGAGCGAGACTGAGTATTCTTACAAAACCCTGTCAAGGGCTCAGCGTCTGCTTGTGAAAAATCTGTAGAAAAATGCTTTAGTTCTGCTTTAATGCTGCCACCCAGTGTAAACAATGCAACTCTGCTGTCACTGCTCTGTCTTTGACAAACATGGCTCCATAGTAGCTGTGTTCAGTGAGACTGCAAATTCCCTCAAGTCTATGGCCTATGCAGGCTACAGGATGGGGTACCCTGTAAATCCTATGAGACATTCTCCACATACAGAGAAACAAGCTGAGATGGACTGCGTACCTGGCAGCCCATAGTGACACGTGACAGGGTCCCACTCTTGAAGCACCATCAGTAAAGCAGGGAAACTTTCAAATAAATATTCCGAAGTATGGCTGTTGGTAAAACAGTCTTGTGAAAGAGAAAACTCTTTGTCAATCTGCCGCAGAACGAGGCATTTTCTACCTGAACATTTCATCTGCACACAAAGGTTCATTCTGTGTCTGCAGGGATTTTTTGGTTATTTTTAATCTACTTACTCTTATATGAAGGTGCTTATTTGGGAGGCAGCTAAAAGGAATGTTTAAAGATGATGTGGCCTTCTTTACAGTATCCTAGTAATAGTGACATAATCTGCTGCCAAAGACCTCCAAGTAAATATGTATTTAGGGATAAATTTGATACCAGACCCTGGCTAGAATAATCTGTTATCAGATGCTGGCTCTTCAAAGCTTGGAGATACCAGATACTAGCAAAAATTCAATATAATCTTTTATGCTAAACAAATCTCATTTAAAGTGTTTTCCTGTCTATATTACTGAGACAAAGCATGAGACAAAAGCATTGCATTAATGCACACCCACCGAGAACCAACCTTTCTTTCAGCAAACTTGATAAAATCAGGAACTCAGAAGAATACAAATGGGACATAAAATTACAGTCCTTGAAAAAAGTTAGCTTTTCCTTGGACATAGAGCTCTGAAAGTTATCAGGATTCATCTAGGGGTTGGAGCTTTTAATATGGGAGGAACAGTGAGGTAATTAAGAGCAAACCCTTTTTACCAAGCATAGAGTGCGACCCTGCCACCTGATTGAAGCAAACAGATCCCTGTGACCTCCTGCAGAGCTCCAGAGACTTCAGCTTGACTCTGGATGTAGCTGTTTGTCTCTGTAGGGTAGGGGACTTAGTGTTTACTCATGTGCACATTCTCATTGGCATCAAGGGAATAAGTAATACACCCAGGAGTAAGAGTTTGTGGGGTGTTTTCCTAACCTAGTAATCAAAAAGTGTTGCAGAAGAAATGGACAGATTCAGTTTGGGGGGCAAAGTTGCCTCTTCTTACGCTGTGTGACAACAAGCAATGCTAGAAATCAAGCGCAGAATGCCCCAAGCAGCCAGCTATGTGCTGGCATTACACTGTAGGTTTAAAGTGTGTTAACATATTTAATATTGACTTTTCAGGTCAATATTATGTTTTTGGTCATTTTTACTTTGGTGAAGATATTTGTGTCCAACTTATAGTAGGGATTTTATATGGACATGCTAACTGAATCCTAAGCAGGGAAACATACAGACGCTGTTACCCTCAGTAACACCACTGATTAACTCAGTAGATCACTTTCTCTGTGCTGGAATCAATGACAGTGGTTAAAGGTCTGTGCAGTTGCCGTTTTCCCAGTAATGAGTTTATAACAAAGCTGCCACCAAATAGTTTAGTGTCATGTGTTTTCTCCTTTATTGATTTCAATAAAAAGGCTAATTTGGAGATGTGCTAGATTGTCATCTCTGGGCTAAGAGTAGTTAAAATAACAGATGGCAGTATGGCAGCATGATGGGGACATTAAACCTGGCTTACTCCTAGAAAATAGAACGGGTTTAACAGATAAACGAAAGCCACATGTTTAAAACACTCGGTGATGCTAGGACACAAACTGGCAGCTGCCAGGATGTTCAGAGTCACGTCCAACACATGGGCTGCTGTGAGGAATGAGTCCCATTGGCAGCATCAGGCTAAGTTGTGTGGCCATCACTGTCACCATCTCACTCCTCCTCAGACTGAAGAACAAAAGTGCCTTTCCGTAACTCCTATCAGTGCTACGCACATGCAGTGTGCAAACAGAACACCAGACGTTTCATCCTTCCCAATGAGGATGTCCAGGGACAAGGAAATCCATTCAACTACCGCGTTTCAGAAGCTGGTCAGGAGTGAGGAACTGGGATCTGAGAAGATACTTGCTTCCTGCAAGTTAAGGGAGACTGCACGAATTCCAGTGGGCCAAGGACTCAGTTACTCAAAATAGTTGGCTGCTATTTCATTAACATTGATACTGTAGCCCCAGGAAATGTCATTCCCCCTCAGAATGGACTCTTGACAGCTGAAGCCCAGTTGTTTATGGTAGACATAGCCCTCTGCCAAAGAACTAATCCAGAGAAGGACGTCTTAGTAAAACAGCAAATTTAGAGGTCGAGGTAAAACAGTTACAATTGATCTACTCCACTCAAGAAGGAACCTCACCAGGGTTCTACAGAGCAGACCCTTTCTGAGCTCCTCATGTGTGACCTCTGACTCCTGGTAGCATGGGTAATACACTCTTCATTCATCGGGGCAATTAAAATTATTGTATGTCTCCTTAAGTGAATGGGGTGATATATTTTTCTCTTCTCAGAGTGAGCAGATACAGGTATTGCTGGAATGTTCCCAGCCCCAAAGCAGCCTTGGAAATGGGAGCCCAGAACTAATTTCAGGACAGCAGAATATCAACATTAAGATGTCAGCTAGGGAAAGGGAGGAGGAGAGGGATGCAACTGGCTTTAGGAACCTGACAGGCCCCAGATCTGTCAGGACCCTGTGCCCACCAGCTACTTGAAATTGGCAGATAACTTTACAAGCAAGGGATGATTTTCAGAGGTGCTGAGATCTGCAGTTTCCATTGACCTGAGCTGGAATTGTGGATGCTTAGTTTTCCTGCAAATCAAGCCCTTAGAGTTTTGCATAGTTCATGTTTTGCTGTTGAAATGGAGAGTAGAAGTGTCTGGAGTTTCCTTTTCATAATGAAACAGTCCCTATGTAGTAAGCCCTCTTTTCCCTTCTGGGGGGATCATTCTAGCCTCACACTGCTGAATCCTCTCCACCAGGAGACTGCACAGGGCCCCCTGATGCTGTTGGGTGGCATCTTCACTTTTGCAAGCTACCACTGGTCACTCAATGGGATTATTCTTTCCTGGGCTCAGATTTCTTTGTGTTTAAATCCCAGTCTATTTTTTGCTGGGATCTTCTACATCATCTCTGGGTTATACAGCTCTAAATTCTTTCCCTCTTCATGCTACTATGTCTAATGCGTAACCAAAGGCTGTCAGAGCAGAAGTCAGTGTAAGAATGGCCACTATAGTTTAAAAACACAGAGCTTTCTGGGGTAAGGAAAAGTATGAATGTCAGACTTTGTGGTATGTGGCTCTAAGCCATTTGAGATTGTGCCCTTAGCTGCTTAAAGAATTCTGGCTTTGGAAATATTAGCCTAAGCAGTTCTGAGTAATATTTCAGGAAAGCATTATATTGGATTTAGCTACTATAAGTCTAGCATTAGTAACAAAACTCTAATCAAATACCTGATGAAAACAAGGCATTCTTGAAAGATTGGATATGATTAAAAACAACATACACTTTTGGTTGTATTAAAGGTTCCCTTCTTTCAAAAGAAAGGGATTAAAAAGACTATAATTTTAAGAGTTCTTTAAAAACAAAACAAACTAAACATAGTTTTGCTAATAAAGAAAACCCTTTTTAGATGTGATCAGTTCTGAACACGTAGCTGCGTTCATTGCAGCTCAATGGGTGGAGCTGCCCACTCGGGATTCATTGGAAGAATGCTTGGGGTTATAAAGGCTGTTATGAAATGGACAGTTTATTCCCTAACTGCCATTTGTGTCTGTGTAAATCTCCCACTGAAGGGCCTCAACGTGGACTCCAGCACATCCTCATGAAGTTATGGGCCCCACGTGAGAAGGGTTGAGGTTCTGAGCTCAAGGAACAGGGAAAATGTGATTTTCACTGTGCAAAGGGCACTGACCGCTTTAGAGCCTGACTCCCATGGGCTTTGGATGAGGCCCAAATAGAGGATGGCTGATTTTTCCCTGTAGTTCTGTGTGGTTGCATTTCCCTCTGTAGTGTGAGCACCGGATGCTGTGGGAACACTCAGCATACAGGACACCCTTGCTTCAAGGAACCCCGGTTGGATCCAGATTTAAGGTTTACTAATCAATCACCTATTCATGTGAGCTGCATTTTTCAAGGATCAGATGAAAACAAAGGGACATAACAAAAATGTATAAAAATGAATGGTTTAGCGAGGGTAGATCAGGAACTTCCACTCTCCCACTGTCATAACACAAAGACAAGGGGACTTTCAATATAGTTAAAAGGTGGGAAATTCAAAACCGATGAAAGGATATAAGTTTTTCATACAATGCATAATTAAACTATAATTCAGTGTCACAGGAAGTCATTGAGGCCAAGAATTCAACATGATTCAAAAAAGGAGTGGACGTTTATATGCATATCATATCAAGACTATCCAAAGTTATCATAGCTGATGGTGATAAACTTTGTGGAAAGGCTATTAAGCCTCATGCTTCAGGTTTTAAGCCAGTCTCTAACTATTAGAGGTCATGTGACCTAATGTAGGTGGGAAATTATCCCACATTGCCTACTGTTGGCTTCTTACACCTTCCTTTGAAGCAGTTGGTGCTGGCCACTGTGAGAGACAGGATACCGAACCAGATGAACCGGGGGGTGATCAGCTCTGGCAATTCCGATGTTTACATTCCAAACAGGCAGTAATGTACATGAAAGGGCAAGTTGGATACACTGTGCCTGACTTGTTCTCATGCTGGGCGAGGGCAGTGGGAATGGGCTCACGGTCACTCTTGCTTTGAACTCCCCTGCCTGCTTTGGTTACATTTTTAGTTTTTTGCAACCATAACATCATTAATAAATCTGGCAGGCATCGGGCTCTATTTAATTCAGACATGTAGATTGTTAAAACAAGTCAGGCAATAGGCTCTCTGCAATGGTTGCAGATACTATGGTGATGAAGACCATATAAATACCTGGATAGATAAAACAAATCCCGCACAGTGAATACAATGAACATTCAGTGTTTAGTGAAGAATGAGTAGATTTTATCTTTAATGAACAAATGGGTTTTTATTAAACCAATGTTGACACCTTTTGTTCAGGCATCCCTCAGACACAACCTATGTAATGTTTAGGTTTTAAACGTTTGTTTAGTTATAGAGAACAATATTTGCACACCACCCACACGTACTGCACCTAGTGCACATGTGTGTGTACCTCTGCATATACACATATTGAGACATGCACGCTCTAGATACCCTACATTCCCATTCCAGCTTTATTATCCCATCTATTGAAATAAATGCACAGGGGCATCTCTCTGGCTTAAGTCGTTCAATGGGAGAGTTCTCAAGTTTTCATCTCTGCTTATAAATGAAATTGGTCAAATCGTCATGGTTTAAGATAGAAAAACACAACAAAAGCTCTGCAGCTGACTGATTTTTGGCACAATATGAAGTAAAAAGTAGACATTGGTGCTTCTTTTAAATGAGCGCTGTGCTCAGCAGAGCAGAGATCAAGCCGAAATTCACATTATCAGCTCATGTACCTCACCTGGGGCTCTGTTATTGATAAGTCTGTCATCCCTCCTAATATTAGAGGGGTAATGGCAGCTGATGATTAGGCCACTCTTGAGCTATTAACTACATTTCTTATCCCTTTTAGAAGAGCTTCTTAGTCAGCTGGGAAACAAAGGCTGCCTTCAGTGAACTAAGGCCCAGATTGTGGGCCTGCATCCTGCAACCTGAAAGACACAACTGTTACACTTCCAGAAGCCTGCAAAGTCAGCGAGGAGGTAAATGTCAAAGGTTACCCCGTGGTGTTATCTGAAATGAGTGGGCTCTGACTGCCTCTCCTGCTGACAGAAGCTTGCAGGGAAATTACAGAAAATTGCCTGTTTTGTCAACATTTTCTCGGGAGGTTTACAAAAAAAAGGGACTCTGGTTTCAGACAGTTAAAGGGGCTCAGTCAGCCCAGAATTGACTGACAAACACTCTATTATTCATCTATGTAAAAAAGTGATATTTTATATCATTTCTTTGAGTGATCGTTAAGTGACTGGATAGCAACTTTGACATGCAAGATAATCCTGGTAATATTCCAGTTCTTGTTTCAAGGCAGACTTGCTCATTTGTCAATGGTTACAATAGAAGATATTCAGAATGGTAGTGGTGACAAAGGGCTAGCTCCCAAAAACGTCTAATACAAAGCCAAAGCCGGGCTGAGAGTCTGCACCCACATACGCCAGCAGTGGGTGCACTGGAATTAGGTAGACTGGTGGCAGAGCAATTCCAGCTCATGGGTACTGCAAACACAGCCATGGGAATTCTGCAGCATCACGGTTTAAAAAGGTTTTTAAAAATAGCTTTTCTTGTATTGCCCATGTTAACCCTTTTGTCAGGTGTTCCCCAGATGAGCCGGTATTGAGCTGGAAGCACTTGTGTCAGGATGAAGTGACTACTCAGTCTGAAAATGTTACTGTGGTAGAAGTTGCATAGGACAGTGACTACGGGATGAACTGTGAGGGATTGGGTCTGTAGTTCTCATCACTTTCTTATCCAAGGAACAGATTTCCGGTTACATGTGCATAATACATGTGAGTTGCTTGATGAGTCTGTGGCTGTCCTGGGTATTTTAGCTACAGAGACTTCAGTGCTGGTGCTCAGGGCAGAAAAGGCAGTTGAGTTGGCAGGGATGGTGGGAGAGACCCAATCCATGAAGGCTCCATTATGAGCTGACATGTAATCAGGTTACAATGGAAACCAGAAACCAGAACTGTCTGCCTAAAGGACTTGGTTATGGCTTCTTCACACCCCAGGGTCATTGGCTCTGGGGATAATGCTTTTTCTGGAACCTTCTGGTCTCTGTCCTAAGCAAATGAATACCTTAGCAGAGTGCAGCCAACGCTGCTGTCTCCTAACTCCACCTCCCTGACACTTCAGTTAAGGCTGATACTTTTTCTGGTAAGCACCTCTCACAGGAGCAGGTTGCACTGAGCAAAGCAGATGGCAGAGATGACATTATAAGCCCCATGCAGACTATTTCCATGTTATCTGAGCCTATGTATTATAGACTTCTGATGTGAATCAGAAATTCGTCAATAACTGTCTGGATTTCTGATGCCTGCATTCCAGGGATGGCTGCTAGTCGGTGTTTACTCCCGGCACAAGGCGAACAAGCAGACAACCAAAACAGAAGGATGGGCACTTTCCAGCACTGTGCTCCTGAGAATGGGAGTTTGCTCTTGTGGACATTGTTAGAGAAAAATATTTTTGTTTAATAATTTCTCTCAAACAATTCTAGTTTGCGACAAATGCAAATGAACTTGTGTTATTAGCTGAGAAATGTTATGTGGGTCAGGTGTGAATTTGGTAAAGAACATGGCTCTGAAGTAACGTATTAACATATCTCTCTGACAAAGAAATCGTTACTTTGGAGGCAAGGTTCCCTAAATGCTGCTCTGGCTAGCACAAACCTTAAAAGTTAAGGAAATGTACAATCAAGGTTACTGCTTTTGCCAGTCAAAGACTAAGAAATTCAGCATGCAAGCGACGGAAATTAAAATTCCAAGAAACAATAAAATTACATTTTAAAAAACCCTTGTTCCGAAGAAATTAACCTACACCAGTACTGAAGCAGTAGTGCATGGTTTCATTTCTTAGCAAACTGGTAATTGTTTTAAACTTTGGGTACCTGATATGGCAGTGGGAATATTCCCACACACTCTTGGTAGAAATCTGAACACAGTGATACCACAGCAATAAGATTCAATGGTCACCCTTTTTCCATTACTGAATATATGGTGCCATAACAGACTGGAAAAAATCTATTTCAATATCATTGCAGTTACCCTAATGTGATCTTTTGTAACCAGAGTGAGCTGGCAATAGCAGTGTCATAATATGAGGCTATAAATGATTCATGGATCAGTTTAAGGTTTCTCTAGATACAGTAAAATAATGAGAGAGAGAGAGAGAGAGAGCGCACATTAAATACAGATGTGTAGAATTCACGTCTTTTTGTGTGTGTTTAGAGAGTTAACTAGAAAGGGCAACAAAAAGAGTTAGGGCATCTAAAAATGGGTAGACAATAATACTGAAAACATTACAGTGCCATGATGTAACTCAGCAGGTTACTGTGCTCAGCTGTTGTCTCTGTATCTCAAAAATGATGATATAGCACAAATAGAAGGGGATCCAGAGATGGGTGACAAAAATGTTTAGAGGCCTAACAAGAATTTCCTATGGGAAGAGATGGAAATTATTTAGAACTACGTTGTTGGGGGAGAGATGGAAAAGCAGGGCGATGATAAGGGAAGGCAAATAATGAATGGTCTAGAGAAGGTCAATCAGGTGCTCTTATTTACTCTTTCATAATACAAGAACAATGGAATATAAACAAAAGGGAGCAGATAAAACTAATATGAGGAAACACTTTTTTACCCATAATCATCCCGTGGGACTCAGTGTCACAAGATATCATTGAGTCTTCTCGGCAGAATTTTTAACAGTCACTTTTATCCATATAAATGTCTAACATGTACAGTTACGTTATATAAGATAAGAAGATAAAGATATTAAACCTCGTGCTTCAGCCATGAGCCAAACAATAACTAATGGGATAGGAAGAAACTGACTTTGCAATGGAGAGCGGAATTTGATCCATGGAGTGTCAGGTACTCTCAGGTTGGGCTCAAGGCAGAGAGTGGGGGAGTGGCTCTATTCTATATAAACGTTTATACCAGGCTCATCACTATAGTATCTGTCTCACTTCTCTTGTCTCCGGTAGATTCTGTACTCTCATTATTCAGTTCCATAGACGGGTGCTCTCTGTTCCCCTCTTCCATGTCAGACATTAACAGTCTTTTCAGGCACCTCTTCAGCAGGTGGTAGAAAAGCTTTTTGATAAAGCATTGGCCTTTCTTTGTGAACAATGGCAGTTGCTGCACTGGAGTGGGCCACAAAAGGAGAAACTGACATTAGAAAATAAGATGACTCCTATGAATGTGTGAGATTTGTGAGCTGAGCCAAGTTATAAAGGAGCGCAGTGTTTAAATCGTAATATTAAATAAGACGTGCTGATTGGTTGGTTGCCTTTCAGGCATTCATAAACCAACATTCAAGAGCGTTGGAGGAGCCAAGATGCCCCCAACTGTATCTTATTTATTTACCATTGCTACTGAAGTGGTTTATACTCTCCAGAGGCTTGTTTATCTTTGTAGAAAAAATGCCTTCGTTAGTTGTCCAAGATGCTGGCAACAGCCATTAATTGTGGAATTTTGGATGCAACCATCATCATGATTTAACTCCACAGCTTCCCAAATGGCAAACACATTTCTTAGTAAGCTGCAAGGAACCAATGCTAGAGCGCATGGCTCCTGACTGATATGTCAAAAGGCAAAGGCCCACGTTGTCACATGTGGGGGACTAAAGTTAGCCTGCTAAATCCATATTAAGCTTTTGCATTTCACAGTTGAAGAAATTGTCTGGGTTCAGATTCTGTGGCAAGTTAGGGTTAGGTTTGTGCAAAGGTTTAGGTTGGTTCTTATTCTCTTTAACCTGCTTTGTCCATCCCTAGTAATGACACAGTGCTATGGTGAGGAGTGTCATAGGCCATCGGAAGAAATACTTGTGTTTTTCTGTCTTGCTGTTGAGTCGCAGGCCTGCTGGTTCCTGTTCCTGTCAGACGAGTCCTGAGGCAGGAAGAACACCGTAGTGCATTGAAAATGTGCTCTAGCCAGAGTATAGATCTCCTCACAGGGCTGATTTCTAACAAGGAACTATCCCATTTCTTTGTGAAAATAGTTTTCTTCAAATCAAGATTAAGTAGAGACTCTTGCAGAGGGAAAACCTCACCAGATTCACTCTTGAGTCGCTCCAGCATCTGTCTGTGAGGAGCAGTCGCTGGTATTATATTTTGGTGTTTTTTTAATCCAAAGATATTGGACCACACCTGCTCTCCCTCTACTTGCTGGAACTTGCTGTTCTTGCCTAGCAGAACACATTCTATGTTTCCCCTAATTATACACGCTTACGAGCTCAAAGTACATTTTTACATCCTGTTCATTTCAGAAATCATGTCTATAGCTGTTCTTTCTGTTTCCCTCCGGAGAGCTCAGGCTCGGTGGATGGAGGGGTAAAGAGATTAGATAGATATGTGAGACAGAGTGTGTTGTGGCAGCTCCTTTTGGCTCTTTTAGCAGAGCTGCTATCTCCACAATACAAGGATCCTGGTTCAAGTCCTTCTTGTGGTAACATGTAGGACCCAGACACAGCAGCTCTGATCAGCAGGTGGGAGACTCTGGTAATGGATTGTCTGCTCCAGTTTCCTGGCCCTCTACTGGTGGACAGTACCAGCTGGGTACGAGGGTGGGACTGGGTCCACGTGTGCAGATTCTGCCTGGGGAAATGAATGTAAGAGATGCAGTTGTCAGCCAGTGGGGGCCAGTGCAATCTATTTCTTTTACTGGTTTCCATAGCACCAGTCATGGCAGGTGGGTGCTGAATTTAGAAATGAAAGCATAATATGGACTATGCAAAAATAAGTGAGCAGTATTTTTTGTTAATGAACATTTATTGCTCATAAAGGAAAGCAAAGTGGAGGAGCGCTCATTCCGCTTGGATATTTATATGTTCATTCTTAAGAAGCAGCAGGGAGGGAACTGCTGCTTTGTCACTTTCTCCTTTTATTGAGGAGTACGGGAATGACTGAAATGGCAAGAGGGGCTAGATGGGAGCTGGCAATTAAGAGCAGCATTTGTAACAGGGCTTGGAGGAGCAGACCTATTGGTACTGTCCAGCTGTTTTGGCTAGAGGTTGCAAATTGTCCTTTGGAAGGTGCAGTTAATTTGTAGGATTGTACAGAGCCCCATAGTAATCTTCATATTGTTAAACATTAAAGGGCTGGGTTTCTCAGCGACCCAGTGCAGTCTTGTGATGCGAACACTGCTGTAGATTTAGTGTGGATATTCTGCTTTCATTTTCTGCTACCTGTTTGCAGGATTATGGTTTTATTTTTCTAGGAAACTGTATTGTTACAGATGACATGGCAGATTTCCAGTGGGGCGTGGGGCTGCTGTAAAGATGGAAGATGCACAGAAGGCTTAATTTACATAATTTACATTTAATCCATTTTATTGTAGTTTTTCAATGAAGACCCTAGTGAAGGCTGGAAACCTCTTTGGGTAGGAGGGTTGTGCTAGTGAATTTTGATCCTGCCTGGTGAAGTTAGACTGCAGTGCACTGTGTATGGCGCAGACTTGGATTGCAAGAACTTGCCAGTCTTGTAGGCCTGGCAGCATGGGGACAGAAATGTATGCAGCCAGTTTATATAGCTTTTTGCCAAACATTCCTAATAGGTCTGGAACTTCAGGTACAATGCTAGCTACAACAATAATGGAGAAAAACTGACAACTTCCATTTAACTAATGCATCAAGTACACAATAAAAAAATCCTTCTTCAATAGCACCAGTGATTTAGCCCTTAATCAGAAAGTCAGTTATCTTGTTACGTATTCACGAAGAATGCAACCAAAATCCCAATGAGTAAGTCAAAGAAAATGATTCCTACACACACAGTACAGTAAGTGTCTCTCAAATGCTGTCTATCCACTTAGGATGGACATCTCTCTCTCTCTCTCTCTCTCTCTCTCTCTCTCTCTGATGTACACAGTTTTCCAAGCTGTGCATGATATTTAGCTTCTGAAGGTGCATGCAGGTAGCAGCAGCAGTTGCAGATATATGGATGGCACATGATTCTTCCCCCTCAGTGCGAGGGTTGCATTTTGCACCCCTTTGCCTGTGGAAAGCAGCTGCCCTGGATAGAGCATTCACCCCTTCGGGAAGAGGGCTTCCAGCTGAATTGGGGTAGATTTAACCAATGACGTAGGGGTGAAAGGCTCAGTATCTTTATCAATACCCAGAGCAATGCCTAATAAACTACCAGAGTCTCAACAAGTTCTGTTAAGCCTCTTTTAAATCGCCATTAAAGAATGATGTGGCTACAGACTACATATATTTTCTGCAGCATTTAATAATCTATACCTTGTATATTGTTCAGACACAAATTTTTAAAATACTATATAATTTGCACACACACTTAGTCCTTTTCCATATTTTAAATAGCCTCCACGCTCTTTAGTGACTTAGACTAGTGATGAGAAGCATCAGATACTAACTCTCCCAACTTGTGGAGGTTTTTCTGCAAATCACAGCTCATGGAGTTATGTGATTATGTGAGAATCTTAGTTTTCATTTAAAAAAGTAAGTTTCTAATTCTCAGGGTTGGGGAGAAAATCTTGAAAAATGTGACTCCCTGAGGCTTTTCTTAGTTTAGCAGCATTGTTTTGCTCAGCCTTGTTCTCGGGTATCTCTACAACTCATTAGTTTCAGCTGGGAAAGGAAACAGGAGCACAGCAAGAAAAATCTGTTCTGAGCTGACTAAGCCAGGAAGTGCTGAAAATTATTTATCTCTATTTCCTAGCTTTTTCATGGTGCGCATCAGTAGAGTGTCTGATCATTCATGCACACCTAGTGAGGCCTCCAGATTCAGAGGTTTGTATATGGATGGAGAAGCGCTGAACCTTCTGGATGCTAACATTGTAAACTGCACCTCCAAACCCTTCGGGTTCCACCCAGCACCTCTGCTGCTGTTACCCTTAAATGTACAAAGGAGGAAGTGGCTGGGTTTTTGCTGGTTGTCTCATGGGGGCCCACTGCGTTGGCTGCCCTGTGATTTGTGACCATTATAATGAGGTTCAAATTGTTAGCTTTTACTATTTTTATGAGCATGTTGTTTCAAAAATGGATAGTTTCAAGACTCTTCGAAGTAGGAATTTCCTTGGAGAAATACTGTACATTAAAGCACAGCATTAAAAGGGAAGTGCTATTATGACTCATTTATAATAGTGGTGATTTGTATATGACAGGATGTCAAGGATATGTTCAGAAATGTGATACTCTGTACATGAGATCTCCAGGTTCATTTTATTCAGTGACTATGCAACTCACCTTGTGACCTCTACAATAACATTCCTGGCTCTTTCTGAGCACCAGATGTCAGTTTCATTAGCTAACCAAGTTACTTCTCTGTGTATTAAGAAAGTTCTGAGTTACAGAAAACTGCTCTTCAGAGAGAGCGCCAGAGAGCATTTCTGTAACTTACGATCTTCTAATCTTTTAATTTTGTCAGTACCCGTGTTCTGCGCCGAATCCACGGAGGCTCCCATCAGTTATCAAAGACCTAGGTCTTGGAATTCACGCTGCTAGACTAAATCAAAATTGCCAGCAATTGTTCGTTTTAAAAACGGGGGATGGTTTTCTGGCTCTATCATATAGTGTAAGTAAAAGCACTTACCAAGTGCTTCTTATTACCGCTGGTGTTATGAGATTGAGATCATTAGCAACTTCCTGGATCATGAAATCAGTACCAGAATATGCAGTCTTTCCCCTCTAGGTCATGAGTGCCAACTTTCCTTCTTTTGTCTTTGTACAGTGTCTAGCACATTATGAGTGCTGCTAGAAACAAAGAATAACACACGGGGTAAGTACAATAACAATAGAATAATATCACCCTCTTAGTTTTTGAAGGTTTTGTTTCTAAAATCTCTTCCACACCAAGACCTTTCAATTTAGGATACTAAAGATGAGCTGTAATAGCCCAGATGTCTGAGAATTCCTCCTTTGCTGAGTTGTTTTAACCACACCATGCAACTTGTGTATTCTTTCTACCAAACAACCTCCCTTTCTCTGCTGGTGGATAACCGCTAAAGTGTGGCCACCATCAGTGATAAAGTAAACAAACAAAAACTAAACCCCAGGGCTGTCTTTTGACATTGGTAACTTTATTTAATTTAAGGCTGGGTTGGCAACATAAATGCAATTTTTCCTCCATGCAGCTCCATTCCCAAATACTGTCCAACAAGAGAGAGACTGGAGTGCTCGGTGTGTTTGGGCACATGCACTCATACAGAGACACAGTCGCCCCATACACCAACACTATTAAGCTGCATATGATCGATCACCTATTTCTTTGGTCTTTTGCATGGTGCATATGCCCTCTTGTGTCCGTGTTGCCGGGCACACTAGAGTGTATTCATGGGAGATCTGGACAGGGTTTCTTTTACAAGTTGAACTAGAGTTTTGCTGAATGGCTCCATCTGCCCCAGAGAGATTTAGTTAGTTAATTAATCCTCAAGCTGCTCTGTGGGGCTCATCCCCTTCGTGTATTCAGGAGCCCCTGCAGGGTGCTTCGTCTCCAGCACTTTGCAAAGGGAGGTGATTTCCCTCTGTGCTTTCTACATTATCAGTCTTGGTGGCTCATGCAGGATGTGGCAACAAATCCGTATAATCTTCTTCAAACACCATAAGTGCGTGTAATGCATCTACAGCTGCCCGGGTTTCCTGCCAGAGCTGAGAGATGGGAAAGCAGTGACACTCTTACTCATTTCGCAATGGCCACTGATTTATTCCTCCCGCAAACTTTGCTTCCAGCACTTTCCTAAGTGAAACTCCTATTCTGTGTGGTTCCTCTGGGCATCCTGAGAGACCTGCTGACTGACATTTCCCAGCCCTTGGTCCTGTCTCATATCCCTCGCACTTACATTTTCTATGCTGAGGAAGGCAGTAGCATCTGCAATGGGAATAGCTCTGAGGCTCAAAGCTAAAGAAGCCATCGAGGGATAGATATATATCTATCTGTGGTCATCTGACACTTGTTCAGTAGATTCCAGGATTTTTAGTGGCAGGCAAATTAGTCTGCTCACATCAACCCCCAGTAAGATCCAAACATCTTAGGTTGGAATCAACAGCAAAGAGGAAGAAGCATTAAACATTAATGGCCTGTTGGGAAGTAAGTGATAATATCCCACCAGTTGTCTGTCTTTCAAAGACATGCTAGCTAAGGTTGTTAGCAGTGTGAAATAGAAACCTTTCCACCTGTCTTCTCCCTCTCCAAAACTGGCTGTTCTTTGGTTTCATGTTTACCCTGTGCTGCTTCCGAGATAAGCACTGCACTGCAAGCCTGCCATGTTTTGGGTCAGAGCGGAGTGAATACAGGCACAAGTGGGAGGGAACAGATTCCCAGATGTTTGTAGTGGCTTGGAG
Source organism: Emydura macquarii macquarii (assembly GCF_026122565.2). Taxonomy (NCBI): domain Eukaryota; kingdom Metazoa; phylum Chordata; order Testudines; family Chelidae; genus Emydura; species Emydura macquarii. Next base: position 728,921 of record NW_027130828.1, read on the forward strand.
AGTCTGAATGATCCAATCCAGTCATGGGTCTAGAAATCTGGAGACAGACATGCTGACTTTAAAGCAAACACTCTGACACCAAGGTGTTAAGCCTTCATTGGAACTCAGCAGAATTCTTAAACCGGTGATTTAGCTTTGTGCAGGACATGGGAACAGCAGCACCGATCAGACCAATGGCCCTTTTAGTTTGGTATGTCACCTCCTGCAATAACCACTGGCAGATGCCGCACAAGCAGGTATGGAGCGCCTTGTCACTGATGATTATGTAATCATTTGCCTCAGAGGGAAGTTGGTGTTTGTCCTATTCCCTGAAGCAGGATGGTTTTGTATAATTTGTATCTCAGCTACCGCAACTGCAGATATTTTTATTATCCTTGTAAATGTCTAACCCTTTTTTGAGTTCTATCAAGCTCATTCTCTCAGTGATATCACATAGCAGTAAGTTCCACAGGTTAATCAAGTTTATATGTGTAAAAAAAAAAAAAGTGTTTTTTTTTTTTATCTGTTTTAAATCTGTTGCCTTTCAATTTCTCTGGGTGTCCCTGGGTATTGGGAGAAGGCGCATCTGATCTACCTTTTCTAGAGCATGTGTTATTTTACACATTTCTGTGATGTCCCTGCTAAGGGTTAGATGGCTTTAGTGCGGTCCATCCCAGAGCAGAGGGCAGGGTGGACTATCACCAGCCCAGGGGAGCACAGAAAACACAGAATACTCCTGACACTTGTTACTGTCCCCACATTAGGGCGCAGACTGCTCCTTATGCATGCGAGGAGGGGGTCAGCGATGTAACGCCACTTTCCCTGCTTTGGGCACTCTGCACCTCAGGCTCATGGGGTTGGAGCAGCTGCTGCACTCCCCTGAGTGCAAGTATTACAATTTGGCTGTACCCTGACACTTGCCACAGGGAGGCCCTGCAGCCTGGCCCTGAACTCACTGTTCCCACCTGCTAAATCCTCACATGGCATGTTCCAGGCCTCTCAGCATTCGGGGCCCCTCTCCCATTGCTGTCATGTCCTTTATGGATGGAGTGACTGAAAGCAGTGTCCCAGGGAAGGGTGTCCCCTTGGTGTATAGGAGGGCATCACACTATTCGAATGCAATATATCCTCCCTGTCTCCTTAGCCAGTTTATTTTTATCAGAAGAGTCATTTAAAGGCAGCAGTACAGGGCAGATGCTATGATGAAAGGTACATGAGGTACCCTACAGACAGAGCTAGAGTCACAGGTAAATGCCATAAATAGGAACCTCTTGTCTGCTTTCCTGACCACTTGTATGCATGGGGCAGGTGTTTTTACTGAGCTGTCCATATATCCCTAGGTAAAATTACTTTCATTGGTTTCATAGTACAGTCAATAGCTTCTAAGGCGCATTGCTTCCCTTTGCTGGCATTGTTAACACCATTGTGGGAGTGTTTTGGAATTTTGTGGCATGAACCACAAGTTTAATTGCACCTTTGATGTGTGCATCGCAGGATCATGGAACTACTAAGCAAACAGAAGTCTGTTCAAGAGAATGAGGAGCAAAGTAAAGGAAGCCAGGTGACAGCACAGACTACCAGGAAAATAGCCTGCAGGGTTACGCTGGCTTATCCTGACATCTAGATTTTATAAGTAAGAAATTCTAAAACTGTGTGAGGCAACTCTGAATCTAGTTCCAGCGTATAGCTAGATGAAGGCTATGCCGACACATTGATCTGACAAATGCATGATGAATTCTTTATGTTAAGTTACTGGGGAATGCATATCATTAGCTTTTGAATGCACAGAGGTGCAGCACTCTGTATTCTGCAGAAAGCAACATACAGTAACATGTTCTGTTTGTGAGATTTATCTCCCAGGTCTCTTAATATCCCTTATCTAGCATACCAGTACCTCTAATGAATCAGCTGCTGAATACTTTTCTGGCTAAGTAGATGAAAGCAGTGCTGCCTTTAGAAGTTTTAATGCACTAGAGGAGTCTAAATGTAAAAACAATTTACATGTAACTGATTTGTTACCTGACAGATCTTACTATTTTACATTATCGTATCATAAGAAATAATTTATTTCAGAAACTCAGTAACAGAAAGCCCAACCTGCAGTGTTTTCAGTAACCTCCAGGAGTGATATACTATGCCCCACAATAATCTTTCTGGAGACTGCGCATTTCCCCCTTTTTCTTGTAAAGAATAGAGGTTTTGATTTACCTGCTGCGCAGTGCTGTGTAGAAATTCAAACAGTGGAGGTTTTCTGTGCAAATATTTTTCTTTCAAAATAGAACCTTTAATGTATTCTAAGAAGCCTTTCTAACTTGAGTTGCTCTCACTGTTATTAATTTTTTTATTAAAGATCTTGTTATTTTCAGAGTTCCCAAGGGACCCATTAACAACAGTTTTTTATGGAAAAGAAGCCTGGTTAAACTGGTGAAAATAATTGTGCACAAGTCATAAGTAAGTAATATAAGCTGCAGCAGGGATACTGCGTGTTGTTTTAATTTCCAAAATAGCAACAGTTCAGACATTTAATTGCATTTTTATGACTTTTTTTCATAGCTGCCTAGTGTAAAATACATTGCCAGTAATATATAACTGCTAACAACTTTTAAGTTACTTAAGCAGGCATTAGATTTCTTATCCTATTGGAGATGAAGGTTATTTAATGTACTCTTCATCCTCAGAAAAAATTCATCTTTATTTTTTATCATATCCTCATTGCTGTTCTGTAACTTCTTTCCTCTCTTCTCGTCATGGCTATCCTGCCTGAAAGCAGGGGCAGGAAGGGCGTAGGCATAATGTATTTATGTATTTATTTATTATTCATGCATTTTCATGAGTTTAGGTTTATAAAGTGTGCCCTCCCACAAAGTTTATTTTGCAACCCGCCAACAATGTTTCGTCTTGTGTAGTCAGTGCTAGCTGTTATGGGGGCATGCAGAGCCACTAATCTGAGCATCGTATCTCTCTCGTTGCCACTCTGTGATAATGGCTGATGGCAGTGTCTATATTGCCAAGTCACTGCACAGGATGGACTGTTCTCTTCTGAGCCTCAGATGCTCACTCAGCATGTTTGGTTGCTGTGCAGGCAGAAAGGGAACACGTGGAAAGCAGGTGCCACTTTTGTTTTGTCTGAAGTTCCTGATCACTAACATATTCAGTCAAGAAGCTGAAGTGTGGGTAGTACACCTCATCTTCACCTTGCTGTGTCTATCTGCCTAGGCATTTTTGTGGTGCTCATCCCCCTGGTGAGTGCCGTATAACATTCTATAAATAGTTCTTTTAGTGAATGCTTCTTGCCTCCAAGGCAGTCTGTCTGTCTGAGATTCTCTCCCTTTCCTATGCACACATGCAGACGGGAGCTGGGTTCTCTAATAACAGAATTGGTATGAATGGCCTTCTGGTTGTTCTGGATATTCAGCTACCACTGGTTCACCCTCCCAGTGACTCACTGGTGAAGACACCTTTAAAGTCTGAACTCACTGGGTGGGATATTTTTAATTTATTCTTGAACTTTACATCAACCTAAAGTGACCTGAAAAATCCTGCTTGTTTTCCAGGACCAAGGGGATCAGAACCAGGTGCTTGCCCTAAAGCTTTGGCTTCACAACCAAGTCGATTTATTTGATCTGAAACTAAATAAACATTTTATGGGGGATGGGAGGAAGAGAGAGGGAGAGGGAGGCTTCTCTCAGACTCCGTTGTGATTCTTTCTGCAACTGTACTATAATTCAGTGCAATTAACCTCATTACTACCATATAAAAGCATAATATTCATGTGTAGTCATGGTTAAAACTTGTTCCTAATGGAGGTACAACGTCTCGCTTGGTGTTTGTTTTTGACTTTTGCTAATACTGTAGCACTCAGTTTGCAGAAGAGCTTGACAGACTTGGCCTGGCAGGGGACCTGCACTCTGCACACCTGGCTTGCCATAAAACAGGGTAACCAGGATTACTGGAAATCATTCACATCACACTGTGGATACACACACATTAACAAACAATCATCACCAAGTAAGATACTGGAAGAAGTTTATTTGTAGATTGATTTAGTTGCAGCCTAATTTGTAATTTATAAAAGAAGATAGACGTGGGCTTTGAGAAACAGCTTTTTAAAGCCCAGAATGAAGGTTACTATAAAAGAAAACATAAGCTGCTTAGTCAACAAGCGTCCTAGTAGCAGTTCCGGGGGAAAACTGTGATATGGCAGATAGCTACCACAGTTGGCCTGTTGCTACTGGAATTTTGCATGTGCATTCAGACTTCTGCCATTGAAAAGTAATCTGCTGCCAGCTCCAGCAGAATCCACTGAAGAAATATTTTGAAGTGCAGGAGCATTGTAGGGTTTCCTAAGAGCAAGAAGCCAGGAACCCTGAGAGTGCTCTTACCCCACAAGCCATCAGTGACCATGTCACAAAGTTAATGTAGGTGGAGCCTGCAGAAAGAGTTCTTTGCTCCAGGGGTTTGGGGATGGACTAAATGACCTAACAGGCTTTTGTACCTCAAACTGTCATGATTTACTGAAGGACATACTGAACAGAATGCAAGTAGGTTCAATGCTGATGGAGAAAGCACAAAGCAGAGAGGAGGGAATTTATATTTAGTTGCTTATTTCTGCTCCCAGGAACTATAGTAAAATACTACCCGTGTTTCTAGATTTTTGATGACTACTTCATTCCCAACAGAATGCATTTCAGATGTTCATTACCCAGCTTAAACTAAGGCTTCCATAGATGACCTGAGTGTTTCCCTAGCGAGCAAACAAAACTACCCACCAACTAAGGTTAGATAAAGCTCAGCCCAAAACTTAAGCAGTTTATTTCTTACTTTTATTGTCTGCCACCCCACTTCAAGATAACTGCCTCTTAGATGAGGCCCTATCAACACAGGGCAGACAAGGTGATTGTGCTGCTTCTTGTGCTACATACAACCTGTTCTTCTGTACCTGCTTTTTTAAACCTCCCTTGGTAATGGTTAGCATTGCCCTAGGATCTGGTAGCTTGAAAACCTTATAGAATCCTTAATTAATACTCTCAATACCCAGAGAGTATCAGTAGAGGGTAAGTCACTTCACATCCTGCTTCATTTCCCCAAGAACCACAAAGGAGCCAGTAGTCAAGCCGACAATAGAACTCAGGCATGCTGGTTCCAAGCCCTGGGCTAGCCATGCCATGTTGCCTCTCTATACACCTACTCCTAGATATTAGGGCTATTATGTGCTGTCTCTGTGTAAGAGGAGTCTGCAGCCTTTACATCAAAGTGTGGTGACTGCTTGTGCTGTGTTGATTGCACTACTTAAGTGGGAAACAATAACTTAGCTCCTTCTTCGCTTCAGCTCCACATTTTAAGCCTCTCTCATGATACAAAAGGATAGAGAGGTGCATGAATGTTGTTCTGTAAATTAATAGCACAGTATTAGCAGTAACACCTCTCTCCTTCCCTCCTGCCCCCACATCTAGCAGCTTCTTTTTAAATCACTGTCAGTGCACGAGAGGGTTGCTGTATTTATTAGGATCCAATAATGCATTACACATTCTTCCCTGTGATTCTCTTTTAATTACTCCTTGGGGTTTATTCAGGCCACGTTGATGGTGTGGGAGTATACATTGGGGCTGCTCAGGTTAATGGCCCCAGTGATTCAGACAACAAGACATTCTTGAAATAGAATTGATTGTATTAATTGTTTTGCTGAACTGCGAGAACCACAGCTGCCACACCGGCCCTCCTAGTACTGGAGCCGAGCCTTTGCCATGACAGCAGAGCAGATGCAGGAGTTGGACCAGTTGCCTCGACGTGTTGGCACTTCTAACCCCTCTTTTGTCCTTGGCTGCTGTCTGCCTCTATAGTCTAGGCTGCTCATGGACTCCTCTTCTTGTACGTACACCCAGTTGTGGAGGAAAGACCTGTGCTGTCCTCTGAGACCAGCGTTAGTACTGGGGGAACAATCTCCATGTTGGAGTGCCTGCTATTTGGCACAGGGTTGTATTAGGTTACTAGAGAGTCTTATTCAATAGGGTTGAAAAATGGGCAATTTGCAAAACTTTATTACTTTCGAAACAGAGAATGACTCGGTGAAATTTAATATGGCTCTGAGAGACTGAAAGCAGCTACAATTGAGCTGGGTCTCATGATTATGGCCGAGGTGAAGACTGAGTGACCTTTGATGGAGAAAGAGACAGGGGCATGGCAAGGACAGGTACGACAAGATGGCCATATTAGCCTGCACCAGATGCATCCAGGGATGTTCCCCCTCGTTTTGCTGAGGTGAGCTGGAGAAGGTGACATTTTTCTGCAGCATGTCGACTCATTTTGAATGTGTTGAGTGAGCAGTTGGCATTCCTACTCTGCTCTGTATCCAGTCCCCAAGCCAGCCTTACCCCTGCTGTGGGGTCTGGCTTTTCTGGTAAGAGTAAGAGAACAGAAACCGCAGCTCTAGCACTCTTCCCATGCCTGCCTATCTGTCTCTGACCCTAGTTCCCTCTGACCCAGGGGTCACACTCACCTCTCCTGTAGCTGGGGGAGTAGAAAAGCTGCACTTGTCACAGGGTGTCAGCATTTGTACTTACAATTCCAGCTGCAGCTAACAGGGTTGATCAAGAGATGAGCCGGGCATTCCTGCGTGCGACTGTGGAGCCTGCTTTCCTGCCACACTGTAAGAGAAATATTTGAGAGCTGAACATGCGACTGTACAGCATCTAGAGTGACTGGGTGCAAAGGGTTGGCAATATAGGCTGCAACATAATAATGCAACATAGGTTGGCAATCGGGGGGCGGGTTATGACTCCCCCCTTCCCACTGGACAGGGGAAGGCGCCTTGCTGTCCACCCTGAAGTGATGTGCACCGGCATTAATTGCTGATAATCTACCCAGGAACCAAGGTAGTGAGTGAGAAAATAAGAGATCCACGCCTCTCTGTAGCAGGGCCTCCTGCGGGGCATCGTGTGAGCCTGAGCTGCACCACCTGCACTGTGACCAGGGGAGTGCTGTCACTGCAGGTGCTGCTGGTGCTCCATGGATGAGAAATATCCAAGGCAACTAGCGTCCCTCACTGGCTGGGGTCTATGTGGGGTCCTGCAGCCACCTGATTCTGCTCCCATCACGGCCTTGGCGCTGGGGAAGGGCGGTGGCACCTTTTCACTTAGGTTAAATTAAAGCCTTGCAGCTCCACAGACAACTGGCATTTCCTGAGGCCAGGGGTCTCTCTGTTCACCTTACAAGCAATGGGAAAGATAAACTTGTGCAAACGGGACATGTTATTAGTACGCTAAAAGCAACACGGGGCAGTGGGGATTCTTGACCTGCGTTAGATTGAACTATTAATTAATCCACCCTCCCTATCACTGTCAGGGCTGATTGTCAGCCCCAGAGCGAGTGGCATTACAAACAGCCGCATATGCATGGGATCATTGAATCTGCATTCATTTTTCGAGGTCAGCCCAGAGTAGCTTGGAAATGTGCTCACTTAAGAGGCAAGCGTAGCTTAGATGGCTATAAATTATAACAATACGTTGTGGGAGACCTAGTGTTAAGCTACATGTTGAAGAGTGTCATAGACAGTAACCTACTGTAATTATCGTTTGCTTAAATGTACCATTGAAGACTTCACCGTTATAATTAACCCTTGCTCAGAACATTATCTCCAAGCAGAACTGTGGTGATTGATATCCTGGGAGATGTGTTATTGTCCATGTGCTCAAATAGTTCAAACACCACTTTGTTATAAATATGAGATGAGTAGTTTACTCAGAAAACCATGCAGAAAACAGTTTGGGATTTAAAGCCATGCATTCAGATTCACCCACATTTCAGAGCATCCCCAGCAAATTTTAAAAGCTTCTTGGTAACGAGAGAGGGGCATGCTAGAGATCAGAATGCAGGACTGGGTGCCAGATGCGCTCAGATTCCCAATCCCCCTTTGCTGTTGTGGGTGAGTCCTTTAGGGTGACATTTTCAAACTTGGGAGCCTTCGTGTACAAGTGACCTGATTTTCAGCGATGTTGCGACTTTAACTTCCTGTTCCCCTGGCTTTCAGTGGGAGTTCCATATGCCAAGCCCCACCAGCTCAGAACCATCAGGCTGGAAGGAAGCTCACAGGAGCCTGAGCCTAAGCCCAGCTCACTTCTGAGTTGACATTAATGCAGTATGAGCAAATGGTACATGCTCTGTTCACTGAGCACAATGCACTGGTGTATCGAACATGCAGGGAGGAAGTGAAGACCCAGGGGAAATATTGACCCTGTGAGACTGTGGCTTTGGAATTATGGTGAAGATGATAAAATCACTTTCAAGAAATGGGAGCGCCAAACCCTTTGGGGTGGAGATCCTGCAAGCAGCTTCAGGTAGGTGCAAGAAAGGGCTTTGGGACTTTGAAATCGTCAACCCAGAGATAGTGGGCATAGATTGTGTAGTTCAAGGCAAACTCAGCTAATTTTCAGTGTATAAAGTGTGTGTAAAGTTCAGCAAAAAGAGCTGTAAGAGAGCTATCTTGGGCACAGTATCAGTGTCTGGGGAGAGCCGAATCCTCTTTGAACCTCCTGCCAACTGCTAGTCACTTACTGAAGTTTTATAGCACTAGCTTAGTAGTGGCAGCCTTCTAAATCTGTCATATCTTGTTTTATTTGCATCAAGAGTATAATTATATTCATAGAAACTTTAGTTTTTTCTAAAAGGTGAGAATGGTCCCTGATTTATGCTCCCTGCAAGGCAATTTCTTCAGTCCTGCATGTAATGTGTCACGGACGAAAGTGGAGCTACAGCATTGCTGCAGTCCCTCCACGTTCCCCACGCCTGCCTTCGGGATACTGTGGATATATTACACCATGACAGCAAGCCCCGACTTCTCTCCACTCTCCTTCAGTGCTCATGTTTGCAGGTGTCTGCACTACAGCCAGGCAGTTTGTACGTGGTGGTTTCTCAGGAATGCTATGACATGCGCCCAAGAACCAGGATGTGCTGGCGTCTGACACCCTTCCAGAGAGTCCCTTTGGGAAAGGCAGCCCAGGAAGAGCAGGCCCAGAGTGACAGTCAAGCTCTCCATCTCGTTGGCAGCCAGGCAGGGGGGGAGGGGGGCAGGTATGGGGCCAGGGTGATGGGAGTGGTAAATGCCTAGAGGAGAAGGTGTATGATAGGATGACTGGTTCCGGGGAATGGCAGTATTCCAGGTTGCTGGTCTGCATCCAAGTTACTGGGTGCTGAAGACTGTTATTCTCTAACAGCTGAAATGAGTTTGGGAGTTGATGTGTCCTTCCAGGTGCACAGGGGTCTGCAGCCTTCTCTGCAATAAGCAGCTCCCGTGCAGATAAGGATGGAGGTGCACTGACAGCTGCGTGGGTGTCTGACAGTCAGTACAGTTCTTTGCCTGGAGACTGACACTAGACAGTCAAACAATGGGAGTCAGCAAAACTGCCATCTTCTCTCTCTGGCTGTCCGTCCATCTGGGATGGCAACTTGGCTCCTGTCATTCATGCACTGAGCACATGCAGGCAGACTCTTGTGAATCACTCTGGATCTCGATGCAATGTTCATGATGAAGCCAATACTGCTATGTAATGTTGCAGCCTATCTTCTGAACATGACCAGCCAGAGAGAGCGTATGATACCGGTATTACATAACTGCAATGGCTCCCTGTGGTCCAGTTCCAAAGCAGGTATCGATCCATTCTACCTCAGGGCTCTCGTTTCGTCCAGGGCTTGGTCTGGTTGTTGGGTGTATGACAATTACTAGAGCACAGGGGTCAGCATGAGGGAACCTGACAAACAGAGTCCTCCACAGCAGGTCCAAGACTCTGGTCGGCCTTCCCCAGGGACCTTTGTTTTAGGCATCTTCTTCTTATTATTATTTGTATTATGGATCTTTAGCATCACACTGCAGTACTCACCTCATTCTCAAAAGCAGCAGAAAACCTGACAGTGCATCCCAGAACAGAAACCAATGGTTAAATGAAGGATCAGGATGGAGAACTCTCTCTCCCTTTGGCATTATTTGTGCACCTGCTTTCCATGATCCGATACACGGAACTGCTGCTGTACCAGCAAAGCAGGAGGCACTGCAGGTCAGAACTGAGCACAGTGTGACAGACCTGTGTGTGTGGGGAGCTCTGGGCTGTAACAGAATGGGTGGGGAGTGGGTCAGACGTGAGGTGCATCAGCAGAGTGAGGTGGAGGCAGCCCAGAACTGCTCTGAATAGGGCAGGATTGCAGGGCAGTGGGAGAACTATTGTAGGGGCAAGAGGGAGGACAGCTCTAGCAGTGCGAACTGCAGATCGTGTGTTAGCTGTATTGGCAGAGCTGGTGCGGAGGGCTTCCAGAACACCAGCCTGCCTAGCTTCAGCTAGAGTAACAAAGCCTCCCTTGCACGAACACTCCATTCATTCACAAAATGTTTAAGGAGTGATTGAAAAATATAGCTGTCCTGAGTGAGCTGACGTGTAATGGCAGCCCTTCCCTGCAAGATGCACAGCAGTGGGGTGAAAGATTTAGCCACTAAACTGCTTCTGGACCTTTCCAATATGTCCTTTGCTTCACCCTGCAAAAATCACAATGACTCTGCACAACTCATGATGCTAATGACTGACAAGGAGGGTGTTGGCTAGACTGCTGAAATGAAGATTTATGGCCATGGCTGGCTCTCCCCTAGGTTATTTCCCACCCCCTCACGTGCAGGGAAATGGGACTGCTGCACTGTCTCCTTTTATTCTTTCTTTTAAACCTTCTACCTAATCTCCCTGGAGACTCTTTGCAAAAGGACAATCTGAGAAAACTCATCGTTGTCCGTGAACAGCAAGTTAGAGTCCAGCTACCGAGCAAGGAATCGACCAGGACCTGCTGGTGTCAACCTCAGAAACATTTGGAATGGAAAACATGAACTTTTACAGAAATTCTGAGCTGAGGAATCACTGACTGAATTCCCCAGCAGTGCGAGGTGGCAAAACCTTACACAAGTTTAAGCTGCTATATAAAGCAGGGCTCTGTTCTTATGTTTCTGAAGATTTCATTGTTCATCCTAGTGGGAAAAGCCACCAGTCGTGCAGATAGTTCTCTACCCCTCCCTAAAAATTTCAGACCTATGGTGTTAGAGACAGACTCTCTTTTGCCGTTTCCTTGGACAGAAATTTCAGGGCCCTGTGGAGAAGGAAGGGTCTCTCCCATCTAGAGTGGAAGCCCTTTGGTTTGATTGATATTTCAGGAGCTTATGCCTTCTTTCTTTATAGCTGGTCTCTCTGTTCAGCATTTGAAGGATGACCATTAAATACAAAACCCGTCACTTCCTGTGCCCCATCCCTTTCCTCTGACAGCAGCTGTGGCATTGTGAGGTGCATTTGCTAACGTTCATTCAAAAGTGAACACATAGACCTGAGAGGAGCCTGTGACAGCAGCATGTAGCTGAGATACGGTGAGGACTTTAGAGAACCTCGGAATGGTGAAACTCTGGAGAAGGCGTTTGTTAAATGTTCATAAAACTTTGGAACAGTTGGCGAAATTCTGTGATTTCTATCCTGGCCACTGGCTTGCCCTTCCTGCAACGTTCCTTACCTGTTAAACCAGAGCATGGGACAAGCATAGTTGAAGGCACACGTGGTAGCTGTGATGTTTTCTTGGCATGCATACAAGCCACCACACACTTAAGCCTACAGGCCAATTAACAATTTACAGGGACAAGACAGTGATGGGACTAGAAGGCAGGTTCTTCACATGAATGAGCACTCATCCAGTTGGACAGAAACAGCTGGTCCAGCACCTCAGGCCAATAGCCACTCATTCTTTGATCCATAGTCCTTGTTGTTACCAAACCAAGGGGTCTGATTGGTGCTTGGGGTGGCAGCCCCATAGGGAGTGCTTCTCATCGCTGGACTATCTGTGTGATTTGTGGCAAACAGATGAGATAGGCAACAGTGTTGTATTAGGGTTAGGTCTCCATATAGGGCATTGCATTTACAAGGGGACAGGCAAATTAAAAAATTTGGGAACAGCAACAAAAACAATGAGCAAGACTCTAAGGAGACAGGTTCTGGGAGTGAATTGTGTTCAAGTCAAGAGAAAAGAAGACTGATGTGAGATGCCATCACTAGTTATTACTATTTTAATTAATTAAATTAGCACCATTAATGTGCCTTGCCTTGAACGAGCAAGTAAACATGAAAGGTGGGATTTTCCAAAGCACTCAAGTGAGTTAGGTGCCCAAGGATAATGAGAGATGGGTGAGGAGAGCCCCCGTGTTGAAGATGAGAGAGCGAGCGCGCACATGCGTGCATGCTAATACCTCAGCCTTCATCCCAGTCCCTGAAGAAGAGCACTTTGGAAGAGACTGGAGAGGAGACGGTGAAGGTGTGAAGCAAGAGGGCTTAGGAAGGTCCATGACTTCCATTCCTCATTGGTGGCAAGAGGAGATGTAACGGTTTATTCTAGGGTGGGGAATGTTCAGCCTAAATATTATGAAGAGCCAAGTTGTATCTTGGGCAGCACATCCCAGGAAGGTGGGCTATCAGGGATAGGTGACATCAATCCAGCTTCAGTGCAGCAGGATGGGCTAGGGGACCCACCAGCGCATAGACTGCGTAACTCATGCAAGATTTCCTCCCCCTCAGCACTTCTGTGGTTTCCTAGAATTGAAGAGCGATAACTGAGGAGCCTGGGCAAAATGCTGTATGTAGAAGCACCAGCTCAGAGAGCTTGAGAGAGAGAGTGAGAGAGCTGTTTTAGCAGCAGTCCCAGCAAATAGCATTTCTGAGCTGTCATTGACCTCTGGATTCTCTGGCATTGTCTCAGCGAGGAGCTTCCCTCTGAAATCTTGGTTCTTGCTCCCAGCCTGTCATTTCGCTTGCAGCTTCCTGAACCCTACACAAATGTAATGAATTTTCCATGGAAATGGAGGGTGTAGAAAGGAGGAAGACAGACATGCCCCTGCAACTGGTGCCTGACTAACACGGCAATGGCATTTTATCCCTTCTAATACTCATGCTTTATTTCTCTCTGCAGTTGGTGTTGCGCAGTAATGTGTGACTTCTGTGCTGGGTGAGCTAGAGAGCTTGGACATAGAAGGAAAATACTTTCCAGTGCCTTTGTTCATTTGCTGTTATTCTGACTTCCCTATCTCTGAACTTGGGGAATACTTCAGATCCCTGACTGGGTGTGCTGATGTCATGAGTTCATGCATTATGACTGTAGCAAGCAGGGGATTTGTTCTTGTGGGGGCGCTGAGGTGTGTGCGGCTGCCATCCATCCTAGGGGGAGGCATAAAACAGAGCCAATTGGCTCTGCAATTTGTGCTTTAGTGCTCACTACTGACTTGGGGTTTGGAGGGTGGGGGAAGGGACTGACAGGCCCTTGCTGTGTGACTCGGTGGTATTAAGACAATACTCATTTCTGCATTGCTCATAAACAAATGTATCTAAAACACCACACTTTATATCCACTTACAATTCTGAATACCTTTCCATTTATCTCAAGCTTGCTGAGGTGAGTTCCTATAAGGGAAGACTTATTTCATTTCCATGAAATGTTTATATTTGCTGGGAAGTTTCTCTCTCACCTCTTTAAATTTTACTGCACTTGGCGTGCAGCCTGCAGCAGAGCCCTCCCAGGGAAGCTGGTGAGGCAGGCAGGTTCAAGAGGGACTATAAATTTCAAACTCTCTGGGTTAGAATAATTTAAGTGCACCAAGATCTTAACCTTAAGGATCAATACCAAGTTGGGTTTTTTTTTTCCTGTCCTGCTGTAAAACTCAGGCAAAGAAAAAAAAATCAGCAGTTAAAAAAAAAAAGTAAATAAATATTCTCAGTGAGCTGGGGGTTGATCCTATAAAATTTATAGTATAAATGATACCACTAGGGTTTTCATCAGAACCTTTGGGCAACTTCTATTTTGGCTGTTTCTGAGATTAGCCATCACAGGAAAGGCTTCTTAAAAAATAAAAAAATGTAATGACTCACAATTTGGTAGTCATCTTTGCCTAATGTACACAGCTCTCTGCCTCCAAGTACTTTGTTTAAATCCCACCAGGGACTTGCTCTTTCAACACACATCCCTTGAATGAACTGGGTTTGGCAGATCTGAATATGTCCCATCGGGTGACATGGCCTTGGCCACAAACAACTCTCCAGAATTTCACACTGCAGCAAGTTCATTTTCCCGTTAGCTGGCTGAAGTCGTCCTGCCACAGCATTATTCCCAGTATCACAGCCTGAATAAACTATCAGTGTATCCTATATACCCACTATAAACAGAAAATAGGACAGAAACATTAGTGGTTTCTGTTGGACATTGTTTATATTCAAGAAGGAATGGCTAACCTGTTCCAATAGATTATCCTCCCAGAACATTCACGAACTGGATTCAAACCTACAGCAAGATGCAACAGATTCCGGGAGTTCATTTGTGTGAAGAGGAAACAAAAACAACCACAAAATAAAGAAACATGTTCACAAAAGGGGGCCTGAAAAACTTCCCAAAAAATAAATTAACACCCTGCACTTTGTCGTAAGATTCCAAATCTTGACCATACAGCACACATGTAGGTACAAAATGGATATAAATAAGCGCATCTTTAAAAGCAAAGTATTTGAGTATCATTTCCTGTTGTTGTACCTGCCAGGATTTGAGGTTAGGATTTTCTGTGATTTTCCTAAAGAAGCTGATGACATCACAGCCACGTAAAAGAACATTTCTTGCCCTGCTTTAGGGGACTGTGTGAAGTCATCATCTTAGTATGGGAAGTCCAGGATCCTGGTCAGGACTTGACAGGTTAGTGCAGGAGAAACTATTTTGCAAATATTAAGTTATAAAATGTGCATTGATGTTTACCCTGTGTGTCATCTCTGTTAACAATTTTGGCTCTGAAGCAGTGTCCCCTGCATGCTTTGCACCCATCTTTTGTTTACTAGAGGCAAAAATCCTGCATTTGAAGAACAAAATCTGCTGTGGTTGGTATCAGAGGCAATTGTATTCACCCAAACAGCCCACGTCAGAGGCATCTAGCCTTCCTCAGCAAAGACGGGCACAACAAGGGGTAGGTGTTGTGAGGCAGGTGCTAATATCAAATCTGGCCGAGCTGGTGCATTCAGCATACAGTCACCACCAACAGGACCCCAATAGACAACACCCCCTGCTCCGACTCGCTCTGAGTAGCTCATGGTCACTGGCAAGAAGCCTTTTGCCAGTCAGTATCTTCACTTACAAATCACCTGACCTGGTGTGCATCATAATCAAGCATGGTGGACTGACACTTCAATCCTGTTGCTGGCTCGCCTGTCCCTTTCACCTCACCCACCAGTCCAGCCTACTCTGTAGATAAGGGACCCTAAATCAGAAAGCACAAGCCTGGGGGTTGGAGTGGGCATTCTGGGCCCAGTCCTACAGAAGACCTCTCAACATTACATTCTTTGGATGCATCTACTTGATCTTTGAGTCCAGAGACCAGGTCAGTTTAGGTATCCTGTTAATCTCAGATCGGCCGAGGGACAAATGGGGACATTGTCTGACATGGCGATGCCCGCCACAAGGCTCACTGTTTGGGAGACTCCACTGTCCCCTTCTGGCTCAGTGGCACAAAACTACCTGTCTGGTCGCTTCATGAGGTTTCACACAGTGCATCTGCAGCCCCAGCCACAGAGCTGGCCACTAGTGCTTCTGGAAGCATTTGGTGCCACATCTGCTTAGGATGGATGTTTCTTCCTGTTCCGTCCGCCTGCAATCTGAAAAGCAGCTGCAGGTATACAGTGAGAGTGGCTGATAAGCATGCTTCCCCTTGTACCCTTGGAGACATTGTACCTGCCACCTGTCTCTTCAGGCCTAATGCCTCCAGACCCGTTATCTGGACTATGTACCTCCTCCTCCATCTATCCTAGCCTCTCCAGGCTCTGACAGATGCTACTTAGCCCTTGAAATCTGCATCTTCTAAACTCTTGGAATGCAGAGTGGAAATGGAAACGCTTGTCCTGTTACAGACATTAATGCCACAGGACCTGGCAGTACTGAGAAGGGCCATGTTTTAATTTTGCAGGAAGGAGGAGCTTCACGCTTTACAGAACTCCTCACAAAAACCAACAAACAAAAAGTATTAACTGCACAATAGAAAGGGACAAATTACTTAAAACGTTTCTGCAGCTCAATCAGTCACTCTCTCTGTTCTGGCCGGAAGACCAGTGCACGCACACTTGTCAGATTCACAGGTGTAGTAGTTGCATGGGCTCTTTGGGTCTGAGTGTCTCTCGTCAGGCTCACATGGCTTTCTCTTTCTCTTTCTTTGCCACCTTTGCCCCTTCCTCCTCTCCAGGCTTCTGTTGCTGCTCCTTGCACAGATTCTGTCTCATTTCCCTACATTTAAATGAAAGTTAAACCAGAATTATCCCTGAATTTCCTAATGTAAAACCATGAGCTTCCTAAAGCAATATTCTGCTGTGTGAGCAGCCTTGGCCCACAGCCATCAACTCTACACCCTCTTGGAAGTGGGGAGAGGGGCCGGATCTGATCACCTGCATCTTGGTAAAGAAAGATCCAGTCCTACCACTTCCCCCAGATGGTAGCACGGCTGGAGCTTCAGAGGAGGCTCAGATGGGGCGGAGGCCTGGCTGTGGCAGGCACAGTTTGTTTGCAGTGAAAATGACACTTGAGGTTATATTGCTAATGTGCAATAATATGGGTTGGATGAAGGGACTATAAAGGACTATAAAATGGATAGTGAACTGGCTAGAGCATAGGGCTCAACGAGTAGTGATCAATGGCTCCATGTCTAGCTGGCAACCGGTCACAAGCGGAGTTCCCCAGGGGTCGGTCCTGGGGCCGGTTTTGTTCAACATCTTTATTAATGATCTGGAGGATGGGGTAGATTGCACCCTCAGCAAGTTTGCGGACGACACTAAGCTGGGGGGAGTGGTAGATACCCTGCAAGGTAGGGATAGGATACAGAGTGACCTAAACAAACTGGAGGATTGGGCCAAAAGAAATCTAATGAGGTTCAACAAAGATAAGTGCAGAGTCCTCCACTTAGGAAGGAAGAATCCCATGCACAGCTATAGACTGGGGACCGACGAACTGGGCAGCAGCTCTGCAGAAAGGGACCTGGGGGTAACGGTGGATAAAAAGCTGGATATGAGTCAGCAGTGTGCCCTGGTTGTCAAGAAGGCCAATGGCATATTGGGCTGCATTAGGAGGGGCATTGCTAGCAGGTCACGGGAAGTGATTATTCCCCTCTATTCGGCATTGGTGAGGCCGCATTTAGAATATTGTGTCCAGTTTTGGGCCCCCCAATACAAAAAGGATGTGGACAAGTTGGAGAGAGTCCAGCGGAGGGCAACCAAAATGATTAGGGGGCTGGAGCACAGGACTTATGAGGAGAGGCTGAGGGAACTGGGCTTGTTTAGTCTGCAAAAGAGAAGAGTGAGGGGGATTTGATAGCGGCCTTTAACTACCTGAAAGGGGGTTCCAGGGAGGATGGGGCTAGGCTGTTCTCGGTGGTGGCAGATGACAGAACAAGGAGCAACGGTCTCAAGTTGCAGGGAGGGAGGTCTAGGTTGGACATTAGGAAAAAGTTTTTTACTAGGAGGGTGGTGAAGCACTGGAATGGGTTACCTAGGGAGGTGGTGGAATCTCCATCCTTAGAGGTTTTTAAGCTGCGGCTTGACAAAGCCCTGGTTGGGATGATATAGCAGAGGTTAGTCCTGCTTTGAGCAGGGGGTTGGACTAGATGACCTCCTGAGGTCCCTTCCAACTCTAATATTCTATGATTCTATGATTCTAATAGCAGCCCAAATCTTGTCTTTGTTTTGGGGCTTGTGGTGGCCCCTGTTTCTGGTCTGTCCCCAGTCAGATCAAGTCCATCTTCTAGATGACATTTCTTACTGCTATGTCCACTCCATTTGAGATGTCTTGAGCAAATAGGGGTCTAACCCCTCCCGTGGGGATACAACCCTGCACCACCTTATTACATGTTGCTGTCAGGAAATTTGGCCCAATATTCAGTCTAAATTTTCATTTTCTTAATTTCAGCCAGTTACTCCTGGTTATAATACTTGAACGACAGTAAATAATCCCTCCTCTTTCTTGGAGTTTTCACCCCTCAGATACTGGGCGCTTGTTGTGATGTCTCCCATCACTTGTCAATTAGCTGAGCTATACAGATTTCGTGCTTTTCACCAGTCCATTCAGTCAGTTCCTCCAGCCCCTTCCCAGGTTGGTTGCTCTCTAATTCCTTCCAGCTTCTGGCATGGAGGTTGACTAGTCAGAGTGTTGTTAGTGGTTTATATAGCACTGCAAGTATATCTGGGGCTGTACAGTCTGCTGAACCACTACAATATCTTTTCCTTAAAGGTTTTATAGTCTGAAGGCAGGCAGGAGTGTGAGGTACAAGATACAATACAGAGTGGAAGCTGGTTACAGTACCTGGAATGCTTCATGGAACAGACATTCTGCAGTAAGTGAAGGAGGGAGTTAATTGTTCCAAAGCACAGGAGTGCTAGATGCTCTGTCAGATCCCTGCTCTCTGATGAGCTGCCTCATTGGCTGCAAAGCCCAAAATTTAATTTGCTTTTTGCAATCCTTTTGCATCCCAATCTCCCTGTCTAATTTGCTGTCCAGAATTAGGAACTGGTTCAGAAACTGGAGGCACTAGCTTCCCCATCCTTTTAACAATCACACCAACAGGTTTCATCATGCGTCAGTGCCAAACCCAATGAGCCCCAGTGATCCAGTCTCCTCTCAGACAAGCCTTTTGCCCCCTTCTGTGCCTCTGCTGAAGTGAGCATCACACACAACATAAATCCTTTTGCAGGTTACTGGTAGGTTTCCATTCTCTCATGCTCTCTGGACAGCAATGACTGCACATATTGTTATTTTACCTCATGAGCATCAGTGGTGATTAGCCTTCCAGTCATTAATGCTACCTGTTTTAATTCATGCAATAAGATACTTAAATGACCATTTTAAAATCAATGACTTAGCAAATGCGGTGTAGTGATGGCAGTGTGTAAAGACCTTTGAGCACTTTGGGTCAAAGGCACCAGCGGAAGGCAAAGCGGAAATATTTATGCTTTTTGTTAATGGTTATGAGGATTCTATTTTAGATTAAGTATCTGTGTAATGCCTATCGATAGTTTCGTTACAGTTTCACTAAAGTCCTGCTCTTGCGCTCATTGAGGAGGGTGTGTGGGTTTTGTTTTTTTTTTTAAACTCTTGGGATTTTATTTGCACTTTGAGATTTTTTTCATCCTAAAATAAAAATTGGCCTTTAACAGGTTAATAATCTGCTGTCTCTTCTCAGCTCTTACTCCACAGGAATGGCCTTGCCTAACTATAAATCATATTAACACCTTTGGTTTTTAATCTAACTCCTCCATCTCTTCACTTGTAGCACAGGGGACCTGAGGCAGTGGGTGTGGATTCAGATAACTTAAACACTTTGTGTGCACTGAATCAGTGCTCCTTCCTCACCCCGCTGCCAGGAGCAATGCTGCTGGTTCTTACTAGATGCCTGTAGGCTCACTTTTTTTTCTGAGCTGCTTTGGGTTTGGAGAAGCTAAATCTAATTAGTTTAAATTATGAGTTTCAATCAATTCAAGGCCAATAGATTTCCTTCAAGTGCTTTGAAAAAACTGTAAACTGCCAGACCACCCCCGCCTCTCCCCCCCCCCCCCCGAAAAACCACTCAAAGCACCAAAGAAATAACTGACTCTTCGAAATAAACTACTTTCCCTTTCATTCTCTATAAAATGTTGAGTGTGACTTCGTTTGTAGGACACTGGCAAATTAAACTGGTTTCTGCTATTCTGAGCCAGGCAAAGCAAGACTCTTGCTGTAAAACCATTTTAAAAAAAATTTGGTTCTTAGACATCTAAACATTTCATTGTATCCCATTTAACCAAGGGTTTCCATCCCCCCACTCCAGTGAACCAAACACATTAGCCAATAGTTTTCAGAAGCTTGAGCCGGTAACTTTTGAAGGCCTATTTGCCCATCCCCCAGTAACAGATATAAAACAAAAGAGACAGTGAGGAAGGAGGCTGCGGCAGGGCTTGGCCTTGTGCGTGCACTGCACTTGTTGTAACACGGCGAGGCACATGGGCCTGTTGTTCTTCTCAAGCAGCTTTGTTTGAAAGGAGCCTGGTGTCTGTCACATCTCTGAGGATGCATTTCCTAGGGGAGGAATCAAATCTTGATTGGCAGGTCCTGTAGAAATGTCCATGTCATCGCCTCCTTGTCAAAATGGGACCAAGAGCTTTATTCCCACTTTCTGCAGCTGTGGAAAATGGTTCAGGGAGACACAGGCTTGCCACCCCTACCTGAGAACTGACTGAGACCTGATTAGGGCACAGGTTTAACAAACTACAGCCTGCTCTTTGCAAGGAGCACATCCGTCTAAGGAGCCAAAAGAGAGATCCATGCTAATGTAATTTGTCCTCCTGCTGCTTTCAAGATAAGAAGGGAAATGTGGTATTAATTTTCTTAGTAAAAGTGGCACCCTTCAACATGCGGAATCTCTCTCTGTCTGTCGCTTGGTGCTGCTCTGCCTTTTGGACAAGGCCGTTTGTATGTGTGAAGTTATTAAACAGAACCATATTGCCCAGCCTGACTATTAGAGCCAGCTTTAGAAAGGGCAGGTATGAGACCAATTCAAAGAGCGTGTGAAAGACCAAGTGGTGCTTAGTAGTGAGCTACAAATCCGGCTACCAGACTGTGGCAGACGTCTTTATCTAAAGAGGCCTATTTCTGCTCCCGGATGAAATCCCCACAAGATGGTTTAATTAATAATTAATTGCAGCTGCTTCTAATCCATATTTTGAAGTTCAAAAGCCAGAGGAGCAATATTGTTATGAGCCCATGATATAAAGACTTCCTTACAGACCAAAAGGCTCTGGGAACCTCTTTGCAACTAACGAAGTGGGCAGCAGATCTTCTTGTTGGTTGTTACTTCATAAGCTTCAAGTGTGTCTAGTACATAATTAGGGCTGCAAATGGTCAGCTGGTCAGCACTTCCTCCCAGTGCCTGGAGACTGCTAATAATTAGCACCCAAGCAGTGTGGAATGGGTTTTTTTCTCTCTACTGATCTTCAAAGAGGTCAGAACTGGAAGTTTGTCCAGGCTTAATGTGAAATCAGGTTGCACATATGGTTCAGCCATTCAGCATCCCACTCGTATTTCACGCCCGCCCTCCCTCATTCCTTCTCCCTCAGTCAGGCACTTTCAAAAAGAGGGAGAATGGAATCATCTCTTCCTGTGAACTCCTCCATCGGGAAATACACACACTCAGCACTGACAGCAAATGCTAAAGAAGGAGGCAGCATCCAGCTCAGGTATAGTAACAGCCACCCCATACCTTCATCCAACATTTGAAACATACCCAAACCAGTCGCTTCTTGATGTTTAATTTCATTTCGATTTCCAGACATCTGTGTGCTGGGACCAGAATGAGAAATTCTGAAATTTCAGGAGAAAGGCTTTCCCCACCATGCCGCGCTCTTAAACATGATTATTCCTAAGAGGAACAGGGTCTTTGTTCTGTAGGAATTCACCTGCCTTTTTTCCTCACCTGAAGCCAAAATCCCCATAATCCTCTGCATTCTGAACTACGAATTGACTAGAAGGAGTTGGTGATGCTGAAGGAACAATGATCTTGGTTTTGAAAAAATCCCTCCGGGGTCTCCAATCTAAAGCTGGGTGAATGCCAGCTTGAATCATTTCTTAGACAAGGGAAAAATGTTGGGAGCTTTTTCTTCTCTGTTACTGGAAATGATCAGTCTAACTGCAGTGACCCAAGCTATTGGAAGTCCTCGGCTTCCTGAGAATACTTTGCCAGGTCATTTAACAGTAGCACTCCCCTCAAAGATCCTGCTTTCAGGCAAATGTCCCTAGTAATAAGGATCAGAGAAAGCGACATGAAGAAAGTATTATGGAAAATGAAGTTATCCCTAAACAGAATGTTTGTCACTCTTTTCTGGAAGGTATTAATGGATCACTAATACGTAGCAGTGTAAATGCCCTTGTACACCAGTTGCCGTAACAGCAAACATTGACTGTCTCATGGTAAGTGAAGGGAGTTGCAGAGCAAAACGCAGACGCCGTCTCTCATGTTACTGTATTACCTCTGCTGTGTGATCATGCACAACTGAGCTAACAATGCAAACAATGATGACTTATTCAGAAAGCCTGGAAGCCCTCATTCGTTCCTATAATGACATATATCTTTTAGAGCAGCACTCTGACCTCGCACATGTAATGCACCCTAATGCCCCTGAGGCCACTGCCTGTGATTCCACATTTTATGGACTGTCTCTCTATTTATGCTTCACAGGCACAAACTCAGCAGATGCATGGCTAGCAGTTGGTCCTAGTATGGCATCCATCAGAAGCAGTTTGTCTGTTAAAGGTGATCTGCAAAGGAAAAGAAAATGGTGATTGTCCTTTGTTGTATTTATGATGGATAAAGAAGGCCAGGGAGATTTAAAAAAAAAAAATCTTGGTTTTCACCTTAGAAATATATGGCATATTGACTCCCGTCTTTTCTGTTTTTGCTGGAGAGCTCCATGGATGAGTAGAGGATGGGAACTCCTGGGAGCAATCTCTGCTCACAATTTAAGTCAAGGTGTTAGAGCTTTTAACAGATAGAGCTTCTCCCCAGTGTTTATCAGGAGATGTGTGAGGGCTCATCTACACAGAATAGCACTGGTTTAATTAAAAGTGTAATTTTCAAACTGATTTGGTTAAACCTGTGCCAAAGGCTGGGTGGACACACTTATTTCAGTTTAAACCACTTCTTTTGGTTTTGCTTAAGTCAATTAGAAATAGGTTTAAGCTAAACCAAAATAAGCCATTCTGAAACAAACCTGTGTGTGTTCACAGAAGGGTTTTCCCCTGTCTTAAACCAGTTTAGCTTTATGTTTAGAGAGTCCTGTAAGAAGTCTGAACCAACCAGACAAGCATTGGTAACGCTCTGTCTAAAAATTTCCTTCCCTCTCAGTTGCTCTTGTAACTTGTGATATCTTTGTCTCACTGGTTCTGCAGTCATCCCAGAGTGTCCTGTAGCACAAACAGCATAGATCACCTGAGATTTCAAATTTAAAAACCAACTATTAAAAATAAAAAACCAAATTCCAGACTTTCTTTATATGTCACTAAGGAGACCCCCCCCCAATTCCATTGTTTTCCCCCTTTGTGTCACTTTTAAGAGAGTTAAAGATAATTTGTTTCCCTTCCTAGTAAATATCATCCTCCCTTGTTCTGCAGGATATTTTAGTGCCACTCTTTGTCAGCATTTCCATTAGGAGCCTTTCTTTTCAAGGGCTGAGCTGTATCCTCTCCTGATTTCCTCTAGTTTATCACCCCTGGGGCTGCAAGCAGAGCTCAGGTTTCCCTAGTATTTGGAAATCTGGCAAAGAAATTAACTTTCTGCATATTTGCAAACACATTTAATATCTTTTATCTTCAGCTCAATTTTTTTTCAGAAGAAAGAAGCACTTTTCATACAGCAGGTCGGTAATTGTCATTTTATTACCAAAAAAATGGTTTTCACTGTGAAAATGGTAACAAGTTCTCTCCTGGCACAATTTTACTGTTTTTCTCCCAAGGAAAACTGATTGCTACGTAAACAGTGAAAAGCCATGCTCACTGGTATGGAAATGACAAATTTGTGAAGCAAATTTACCATGCAGAAAAGATCAGACTATCACAAGGTGGAGGTTGGCAGTTTTGGTTACTTCTAGCACTCTGGAAATTCTGAATAAGTCTGTGCCCAGGAATGTTGTAGGATTGTTCCATACAAAATATTTTCCAGTGATTTGTCTAGTCCAGATTTAAGTGTCTCAAGTGTTGGGGCTTCTAATGCTATTTTGGGAGACCATTGCAAAGTCTAACTGACCTCCCTACTTGGGATTTTTTTCTGATATTCTTCCTAAATTTTCCTTGTTTAATTTGATTCCATTAGTCTGTATATCTCTAATGCACCCATCAGTATAAAATCCAGGCACTATATACTTACTGTACATTCTCTGTTATGTAGGAGTGCAGACTAGCTAATCACAATGGCCCTTTCTGGCCTTAAAGTCTATTAATCTATGAACTTCCATTGTCCCAGTTAATGGTGACTCTTTATGCAGTGTCTGTATTTGTGAGAGCACAGCACTGGGGCCCATGTGCCAGGAAACGAGGAGACTGGACAGCCCAGAACAGACTGAACCCTTTTAGAATACATGTGGATTCCTGAGCGAATGTCTAAAAAGAGATCAGTGCTGTTATGATATTCCTATGGGGAGCTGTTCACAAGCCCTGTGGTAAAGAGAGAGGGGAATGACATGTGGGAACCTAATGCTACCATGCTGTAGCTGGCAGTACAAGAACATCCCATGGCCTGACTGTTCATGGCCAAGGCAAACAGGCCTCCTTCTCTGCAGCCAGCTCTTTCTAATCACCCGCACGAGGCCTGTCACACCTTCCAAATCCAGCACTAAAAGGAAACACACAAGCCTATGCGTCTGAGTATCCAGAGTCATATTTAAAAGCAATAAACAATGAATAAAACCAGAATTAAAATTCAGTCAGATCTAAATCCTATGAATGTATAAGAAAAAGCTGCCTGGGATTGTCTAATAAACACGGAGGGAAACACAAGGTGTGTCTGCCTGGAACTACAGAGAGAGAAATCTGCAACCAAAGAATACAACAGCGTCTCTTCAGCCAGAGCCAACCAAGTGCTGGACACATCCTTGCCACAGTCAGCTGCCCCTCCCAGCTCTGGCCGCCTGATTAGTGCAGTTCCAATACCTCCTTGAGAGCCACAAACCGGATCACAAGCTTTAGTCCCAAGGGAAGATGTCTCGTCTTAGAATTGTGCTGGAAGCAATAGAGCTGAGTTTGACCTCTGGAGGGGTACACTGCTCTGCAGATGCCATCATGTTACCATGGCTATGGCTTGGAACGCACAACTCCCAGTGTGCTACTAACATGGACATTCCAACGTGGAGGAGCAGAGGTGCTGCAGCCACAGATGCCACTCTATGCTCCGCATATGCTGTCTGTTGGTGAATGGCTGTCTCCTCTGGAAATGAATAAAGATTTATTCCTGGCCACTTTTAGACTCTTATTCCAGATCCTGGCTGAGCCACAAGTTATAAACCCACTCTTCTGTACTTGTTGTCATCTTAGTTTTTGGCAGATGAATATCTGATCTGGTCACCTCCAACCCAGAAGGCCAATAACTCCTTAAACCGGTGGTTCCCCAAGTGGGGTCCCTGAACTTCTGGAGGTCTGCTGAGGGTTATGTGGGGGTCCATCCCTGGAGACAGAATACTGAAGTGGGTACTTTTGCTGCATGAAGGATGTCATTTTGTTCTCTGAATAGCATTCTCTGCACAGTGGGACCTCAGTGTATGAGAAGTCATTCTGGCAGGGGTGTTCCCACTTTGATACACAGTTTAATAGTTGTAATAAATAGAGAAATAACTTGTAATAATTGTAGACAGTTTACTTTTGGGTTTTTTGTGAGTCTTATTTTAATTACAAAAATACTTTTAATAATAAACTAACTTAATGAATAGATTAATAACAACATGAAACTTGCATATAAAAAATGAAAGGGGCCCCGGGAATTTAGTCAGATGCCAAAGGAAACCTTGGGGGGAAAAGTTTGGGACCCACTGCCTTAAACCCTGAAGCACCATTCCCTAGGATATTCCAACCTGCTACCATTCTTCACTACTTGTTATTCTCAGTATCCTGCTCATTAGTCCTAATGGCCTTGTCCTTTGTAATCACTTTCTCTAGAGTCTCATCATATCCCTGGTCTTTTCTTTTTCCATCTCAAATCTGCGCTCAACTTTCTCTGAACTTTTAAAATCCCCAAACCTTAAGGGTTTCTGGCAAAGACTCCAGCCCGCAATAAACCAATTGACTGCTCTGAATCAGTAGAGCTCTACAGGAGTCATGAGCCAAACACGGGACCTCTCCAGTATGCTGAGGGATACCTTACAGGGCTGATTCTCAGCCGGGGTAAATTACCCTCATTCCATGGAAGTCAATGGAGTTACATCAGTTAACAGCAGCTGACAATATGGCCTTCTATCATGAAGAGAAAGGAATGTAGCACAAAAAGAAAGACTTGTAACACCAGGCAATAAACAAAATGTAGCTGTAAATGCGCAATTTCTGGAAACACCTTGAAAGCTGCTTTCTACAAAATTCCAGAAACAAGATTACACTGAGGTACATGCTAGACAGACATGTCTTTGAATCATGGAGCTGGGGCAGCCTGATCATGTTTCATTTTGGCAAGTTCATTGTGACTTTGGGTTCAGTGGATGAAGATCCATTTATTGCAGACGTCTTATTTAAGTGCTGCCTGTGTTCGCTGTTGTGTCTCTGTTCTAGCATCATGTGTGGCCTGCAATCTCCTCTACCGATTGACTATTTAGTCTGGAATATTCAGTGATCAGCCCGCAAACCAGGACAAGTCTTCTCTCCCCTTCGTTTGCCATTTGGCTGGCTCCAGCCTCCCCTAGAAGAGAGTGGAGCCTGCCCACAAAAGCCAGCCCTGCACTTTGAGACAGTCCGCTCCAGTGATTTGTCTGTAATTTCTACATGGAGGAAGCAGCTGAGGAAAGGGCTTGTAGCTGTGGGCTGAGGAGACAATCATGCTGTTATATATTCATGAAGTGATAATGTAACTACAGAGGAGGGAAAGCATTGAAATAGCAGGGACCGGGTTGTTGTAGTCCCCTTTACAACTTGATCATTGTCTCAAAAGTATAAAGGTGAGAGTCCTGAACCTGTGCTGGCATTTTTTGTTATTGGATTCCTAGACGCCACACCTCCTCCTGGAGAAGCCCTATTTTTTCCTCCAGATATCCCAATTCAGTATTTATCCCTTCGTTTACTTAGTATCATAAAATGCCGGCACCTGTTGAGTACTCTCACTTTATTTTCTATCACTGTGAAACACAGAAAGTGACACTCTCTTACCTGGCAAAAAGAGGCTGTAAAGTTGTGTGCCTGCTGCATGTCCGGTAGAACGTGCTCTGTAATATAAAAGGTAGTACTGCTTGAAAGAGCAGTGCATGATGGGGAAGGGAGTTAGATACCAAAAGACTGGCTCCTGAACTATGGAAGAGTCTGATCTTGGTTATGTGGGGCTGATGGGGCATCCAAGCACAACAGAACTACAGCAGAAAGAGGGATAGTGGGAGGGAGAGCTTGTTTCTCCCCTGAAAGGGAATGACATCCCTCTCAAGCTATGCTTTGCCAAGAAGCTTTATTATTGTAGGCGTGTTTTCAGTGTCGTAAGGAAACGCTCTGAGTGGTGATGGGAGGACTCGCCCTCTTGCTTCATGGGGCTTATAATTTTAACATAAGCCCCTAAAAGAGTGGCACAATTGGAATCACACTTGTGTCTTGAATTTTCCCCTTGGAAAGTCTTCAGAGACCTGGGCTAAAAGGGGGGGAATCTGTGTGGCCTTGAAACCCTATATAAAGTTTCTGTGTTGGGCCAATAAAAAATATCCTACCCGTTATTTTGTCTGAGCGCAATCTCGAAGGAAACATCAGGCTGAGTAGGAAAAAAGTTCTATGGTTTCAACTCTATTAATCTCAGAGCTTTTCCCCAAATATCCCCTACCTCTAAGCTCTGTCTCTAAATGCTCCGACCGTGGAAGTGATAACCTGCAGACTTGGCAGTGTACATGACGTTTTACTAAGGGAGCTTACACAAATATTATCTCAAGTGAAATGAGGGTTTAATTCTATTATCTGTAGCTTTTCTTTCCCGGAGGTCAAAAGTACAGAAAGTGGTCATGTTGTCTTTGTAGCCCAAGAAACAAAGATCTGTTTTTAGACCAAATAATTAGTCATCCAGAACTAACGTCCCACAGCACTAACCACTAAGAAAAGCTTCAGAGTGATCTAAACCAGTTTGTAGTTCTCCATCTGTAGCCTTTTCAACGTGCCAGAAGAAACTTGTTTCTTAGCTTGTCTCCGAGGAATCTCTTGAGGTGGGTGATGTATAGATGGGAGCCGTCACCATGGATACCACTGCAAGGGAATGAAGTCACTCAGGGCAGCATGAGGAAACCACAGGTCTCTTTAGCCACCCATTCCTGAAGGGCTCAGGCTGTCAGCCCCGCACATTGTTAACAGCCAGAGCCCCAGCATGCGTGGGGGCTAACAGCTCGTGACCCCCCCGCCCCCATAACAACCTGGCCACTATATGAGGGGTTATGAGCCCTACTTTGAGAACCCCTGATCTAAAGTCAGAAGGGACCAGTATGATCCTCTAGTCTGACCTCCCGCACAACGCAGGCCACAGACCCTCACCCACCCACTCCTGTAACACACACTGACCCAGGACTGAGCTATTAGAGTCCTCAGCTCATGGGTTTAGAAACTTTAAGGTACAGAGAATCCACCAGCAAGTGACCCATGCTCTATGCTACAGAGCAAGGCAAAAAACCCAGAGCCCCCTACCACAGGTTCTTCTTTGACATCTCACTTCTGTCTGGTTGGTGGCCAGCTGCTTTGAGAAACGGAGGTGACAGCACACACCTTACTTTATTAAATGTTCTGTGTTACAGCCACATACAATTTCAGTGGTAAATCCTAATTGCTGTCTAGAGCAGCTTTTGTGGTCTGAAGGGAGGTCTCACCCGGCCTCCTGCACACCCAGACATTTCCATACAGGCAGTTATGGCTGCAGGTTTGTCAGTCACAAAATAGCTTTACAATAGCTGCACCGTGAAGAAGCTGACAAGGGCTGGTCTGGAACTGGTGAGCCATGACCAGCCCGACGATGGTGGTGATAGTCCTGGAAAGGAAATGCA
Source organism: Emydura macquarii macquarii (assembly GCF_026122565.2). Lineage (NCBI taxonomy): Eukaryota > Metazoa > Chordata > Testudines > Chelidae > Emydura > Emydura macquarii. The sequence goes on from NW_027130828.1 coordinate 757,681, forward strand.
TACAATGTTACACCATTAGGCAATGAGAGGAGCAAAGAATCACCCCCGTGCTGTTGCAAACCACACAGATATCACAGCGTGGCTAGGTAAAGCCCTTTGAATTGATGGGGGGTGGCGTCCAAGTCACATTTACATGTGTAAGAGCAGTGGGGAGATTAATGGGTGTGAATGTCACTGAACGGGGAAAGGTCTCCACTGAGGGCATCTCACTCACAGGGCAGCTCTTTGGGTCCACTACCCGTGATCACCTTCACTGGCTTTTTATCCAGATGCCATCAGCTGCTTTTTGAATCAACCCCACATCAGTGTTCACCTGATTAGTGTCCATCTTGTGCACATTTGAGGAAGAATTCACAGCCATTAATGAAACAGTTCTCTCAATCCTCCTGCCCCTTGCATTTTGCATGTGCAAAATATAAATTCTGGGAAACAGCAATACTTATCACAGCAAAACAAAGCCCCTGTCCACTGTAAGAGGGGGAGGGATCCCTTTCCTTCATTACATTAAGCCATAGGATGGGCCCCTTACCCCTCTCCTACCTCCTGCAAGAAATAAGCTGGGTAAGAAATCAGACACTTCGGGAACAACTGAGAACTGCCTGGACTTGTATTTTGTTATTATTAGTTACTGCCATTTTAGCTGTGACGTGTGAGGTGCAGATTGTGATTGCAGAGCGATTGTCCATTATCTCTGAAAACTTGTGGCAATTGGGGGAGGTCTCGGATGTTTGGAAAAAGGCAAATCTAGTGCCCAGCTTCAAAAAAGGGAAGAAAGAGGAACTGGGGAACTACAGACCGGTCAGTCTAACCTCAGTCCCTAGAAAGATCATGGAGCAGGTCCTTGAGGAATCCATTTTGAGGCACTTGGAGGAGAGGAAGGTGATCAGGAACAGTCAACATGGATTCACCAAGGGCAAGTCATGCCTGACCAACCCAATTGCCCTCTATGCTGAGATGACTGGCTGTGTGGATGTGGGGAAAGCAGTGGACGTGCTATACCTTGACTTTAGCAAGACTTTTGATATGGTCTCCCCCAGTATTCTTTTCAGCAAGTTAAGAAAGTATAGCCCATTCATCCAACTAACTCATAAGATGGGTAGAAAGCTGGCTAGATCATCAGGCTCAATGAGTAGTGATCAATGGCTCAATGTTTAGTTGGCAGCCAGTAATAAGCGGAGTGCCCCAGGGGTTGGTGCTGGGGCCACTTTTGTTCAACATCTTAATGATCTGAAGGATGGGGTAGATTGCATCCTCAGCAAGTTTGCAGGTAAACACTAAGATGGGGGTAGTGGTAGATAACCTGGAAGATAGGGATAGGATACAGAGTGACCTAGACAAATTAGAGGATTGGGGGGAAAAAAATCTGATGTGGTTCATCAAGGACAAATGCAGAGTCCTGCACTTAGGATGGAAGAATCCCATGCACTGCTACAGATTGGGACTCACTGGCTAGGCAGCAGTTCTGCAGAAAAGGCCCTGGGGATTACAGTGGACAAGAAGCTGGATAGGAGTCAGTGTGTTCTTATTGCCAAGACAGACAATGGCATATTGGGCGGCATTAGCAAGAGCATTGGCAGCAGATCAAGGGAAGTGATTATTCCCCTCTATTCAGCACTGGTGAGGCAACATTTGGAGTAGCGTGTCCAGTTTTGGGCCCCCCACTACAGAAAGGATGTGGACAAGTTGGAGAGAGTCCAGGAGGAGGTCAACAAAAATGACTATGGGGCTGGGGCACAGGACTTATGAGGAGAGGCTGAGGGAACTAGGCTTTTTTAGTCTGCAGAAGAGAAGAATGAGGGGGATTTGATAGCAGCCTTGAACTACCTGAAAGGGGTTCCAGGGAGGATGGAGCTAGGCTGTTCTCAGCTGTGGCAGATGACAGAACAAGGAGCAATGATCACAAGTTGCAGTGGGGGATGGCTAGGTTGGATATTAAGAAAAACTTTCACTAGGAGGGTGGTGAAGCACTGGAATGGGTTACCTAGGGAGGTGGTGGAATCTCCATCCTTAGAGGTTTTTAAGCTGAGGCTTGACAAAGCCCTGGCTGGGATGATTTAGTTGGGGTTGGTCCTGCTTTGAGCAGGGGATTGGACTAGATGACTTCCTGAGGTCCCTTCCAACTCTAATCTTCTGTGATTCTATGAATCTGACCATGGAACAGGCTGTGCTTTCTAAAAAAAATTGAGGAAGATCTCTGTGTAGCTCAAAAGCTTGTGTCTCTTAGCAGCAGACGTTGGTCCAAAAGAGAGATTACTGCACCCACCTTGTCTCTTTCCCAAAATTGTCAGATTCATGTTCTTCAGCCTTTTGCAGTGACAACATTTCACTTCCATACAATGAAGTCGGTATATCCGTGGTTCTATAGAGCTGCAGCTTCATGGCACTCGATGTCCCAATTCCCTGCAGAGACCACTGAAGATCAGATTAGAACTGAGGCAGTGGCATACCAGGGGTGGGGAGCCAGAGGGGACCCTATACCCCCCGGGCACCAGCCTAGGGATGGGTGCCAGCCAGGCGCTCCCTGTCAGAAGCAGCCAGGTGGGGGGGCAGTGGGACACGGGTCTGCAGACCCCCCCACAGGGTGCTGCTGCTGCTGATGGGGACGGGAGCGCGGGAGAGCAGGACATGGGCCCCTGGACACTGCCAGTGATGGTGGGGCGGAGTGGAGGGGAGTGGGACACGGGCCGCAGACAACTCCCCCCTCCACCCCCCCCGAAGGGTGCTACTGCTAATGGGGAGAGTGGGACACAGGCCCACAGACACCCCCTGCGGGGCGCTGCTGATGGGGGGGAGGCGCTGGAGACCCCCGGTATGCCACTGAACTGAGGATATTTGAAGCTGAACTGAGCAACTGGCTCCCTTAGCACCTGTTTGGTTCTGGTGGCTTTCTTGGGACAGATGTATGGCTAGAAGCTTTTTGGGCATGCTAAGATTGCTAGTGCTGGCCAAATCTGAATATCCAGCCAGACCTCGGTACCTACCCAAAGACAGATCCTGCTGGGTGGTGCTTGATCTGCAGAAAGGCCACAGCCCCTTGGGTTATGCCGGGATGATTGTAACAGTCTGTTTGAAAAGCTTTGGGCAGTCTCAGTAAGTGCTTGTGAAGTGGTGTACCATCCCTCCCTGGCCGTCTGGGACGGAGGCCATGCCCCCTCACTACAGTGCTCCTGTGGGTACTGGCTCAGAACAAGGCGGATTAGCATTGGGACGGGGTCCTGGCCTCTGCTGCAGGTCACTGGTGCCGCTGCAGTCTATAGCCCCGGCCCTCAGGCCGGGCAAGGCAGCCACGTCTAGCCCCAGGCCGGGCTAGGCAGCAGTCAGTAGGCCCCAGCCCTCCAAGCGGGGTGGGGCAGTTGGCAGTCTCTAGCCCGCTGCAGGGCTGCTCAGCGGTTCATAAGCCCAGGCCCTCAGGCAGGGCAGCACAAACAAGCAGTCTAGGGTTCTCAAGGTGACCATGCCAGGGGTGGTGTGGGATGGGAGAGGGGGACACAGGCCCTCCCAGCTCTACTGCATCCCAGCCCAGGTCCCTACCAGTGGCAGAGGAGTCTGCTACTAAGTCAGCGGGGCTCTAGCCACAACTCAGACACAGCTGCAGGCCACAAAACCACCGGACTTTCATCCAGCTCCCCAGGGCTACTGCCTTCTCCCTTTCCCTGGAGTACCTGGCTCTCTGGGTACTCAGCCAGGGCAGGTTCCACAGCCCTTCAGTGTCATCAGGGGGCAGCAGGTCCAGCAACTCCTCGAGGTCATCGGCAGATGGCAGCTCCTCTAGGTTGCAGGTGGCCAAGGGTAGCTCCAGGTCCCAGGCAGCTCCTTGGCAGGGTTGTAGGTGTCTGGTCACTCCAGCAGCCCCTCTCAGGCCTAGGACACAGGCAGCTCTCCCCTGGTGCACAAGTTAGGCCAGGGCAACTTTCCTCTACAGCAGCCTTCACCTGACTGAGGGAGAGGCCTCCCCTTTTATACTTCCTGCTCCGCCCCTCTGCTTCAGGTGGGGCAGGCAGGGTTGTTCTGGCTCCACCCACCCAGGGCCATGCAGTCCTTCCCTGTCCGTCTCAGAGGGAGGTCACGCCCCCCCATGACTGCGGTTCCCTCTGAGTCTAGACAAGAGTTGCCCTGCCACATCATGTGGTTCCATGCGCACTGATGAAACCAAATGTACAGAGGTTAAAAGACAACAGAATCCTGAATGCTGTTGTAAATGATCATACACTTGCTCACATTGGTGAGCTCTTCCTCACATGAGCGGCCCCTTCAGCTACACACTTTCGCCCACAATACCTTGTTCCTAATCCAATGGCAAGTGGAGTTACAGAATTTTGCAAATTCCGATCAGCATCTTCCTTTGGACACAGCACATAGAAAGACTCCTTGGGTTTCCATGAATTGGTGGAGGAGGAGGTTGGGACTGCTGAGAGATATCATGAAGATGACTCTGTCCTTTCCTTTCAATGGTCACTTCTGAGGGCCTTGCAGATCACACCCAGCTATTGGCAGTGATCATCAATGGATTCCCTTCGGACAGGTTCCAAGTTGAGCGTATGGGAACTTTAGGGTGAAAGCAACTTTTCGTTTCTCTGTAATAGAATGTCTGTTGTCCAATCACGGACATGGAACCCTCCAGTTCTTCCTGCTCCCTTATGGTGCTAAAGCCACTTTCCTTCACAACTACTTCAGGTTCTATTTTAACCAGATAATGCTTCCTGGGACCTTTTCCCTCCTCATGGCTGCTTGGCTGAGCATTCTCAGGTCGGAGACAACCCCAGTATAGTTTCCAGCCCTTCTGGTTAGAAATCTATGGACTGCCCTCCCCACACTCACAATAAATGCTCTGTGTATGCAGGTTCCATTGAGTTTACATATAAACAGCATGGCCTGTACAGCTGTGTGCCTTGTTCACATAGGTTATCTCCCACAGGTGTCTACATTCCCATGCACATCCTTACAAGGGAAACCTGCTGTTCTTCACAGCGCTGATACCTAGTGACTGCACTAAGTTCATTATCTGGAAAGATGATCTTACTCCTCTGAACATGACGTGTCAGCCCTCAGTGGCAATAAAAGCTGAGCATACCTGTGGGTGGAAAGTCTTTCCACAGGCAGCAGGCGGATTTGGTAAAATAAACCAAGAGGTGAGCAATTGAGCTGGAAGAAGAAGGAAGATGTTAAAATCAAGAAGCTGTTTTGCAGGCAGCCTGAACACAGAGAACGCTGGATTATCTATCGGAGCACTCAGCAAACACGGAATAAAGGAAGGAGTGGTTTCAGACAAGCAGCTTTTTCAGTGATGGAAAAGAAGTCTGCCACTCACTTTAATTCTTTCAGCTTTACTAATATTATTATTGAATATCAGAATCAGGCTTCCCTGTGCTAAGTGCTGAACAAACACATGGGAAGACACAGTCCCTGCCCAAAAGAATTTACAGTCTGAGAAGACAATGACATACAAAGGGTGGGTGGGAGAAAAAAATACTCTCCAGCCGATACAACTGGGAAACACATAGATGCAGGATAAAGTAACTGCCAGCTGAACCCACATGCCTCTCAGGCCACCATTCACTGACTGCTTTCTCAGTGGTGTTGAGGCAAAGGTGGGTCTGGAGGCTTTGCCCTAAGACTGCTTTTGACAGTCTGTTTGTCCTCTGAGTAGGCCGTGAATTGGACTCAGTTGCTTGGGGGCTTTAGTTGTGTAACAGGGTGCCTTGCATCTTGCAGGCTGGAGGCCTGTGACCAGCCAACTTGATTTCTAATGAGCCACACCTGTGTACCTATCAGGGGCTTTCCCTATAAAAAGCAGCAGGAGGCTACAGTGGAGGGAAAATGGTCAAGCAGGGCAGGCTGGGCTGGGCTGGGCTGGGGAGGGGAGGGGAGGGGAGGGGAGTTTTATTTTTTGTTAATAAACCTAGATCTCAAAGGGAGGTATCTTTGGCCACAGAAAGCCTCTGGGTGAAGTTTATTGAGCAGTCTGAGAGAGGAAATTGAGAGGCGGGATTGCCTTCAGAGCCACCCTGAGCTCAGAGGGGGGGGGCTTGGGATGCAGCCACTTGCTGACAAGTTATTTGAATGAGACAAAGTGGGAGTTATCTTTTATTGAACCCATTTCTTTTGGTGAGAGAAACATGCTTTTAAGCTTCTCTTCAGGGCTGGAAAAGTTACTCCTAGTCTCACAGCTAAATGCCAGGAGTAACTGATTGTTTAGCATAAGTGGTCAGTGCATATTTAAGGGACCATTCAAGTCTGGGTGGCCCATTAACGTTTAACATCCTGGGAGAGACATGGCTAAAACTACACTGTATACAAGTTAGTTTCGTGTTTTAGATTTAGATTTCAGTTGTGCATCATCATAGCTTAGCTGCTCCAGTGCATTAGAGTAAAAAACCAATATCTGTTCCACAAGAGATGATCTGGTTTCTGGGAAACGTACTAGCCACATTGAGTATAATTATCTAAAGTCAGGCAAATAAAAGGGGCCCAATGCTCAATGACCACCTCACTAATGTACTTTCAAAATCATAGGGACACCCCTTAAACCCTTCTGAGCTACCTGCAGCGGGAGGGTGGCACACTTTGCTGCCCTTGCTTGTTAATATTTATGGTGTTGATTCTAAGCCGAGAAAATTGGCCAGCATCTGGTACTACACAGGCGAAACTGGAAATGTAACACAATGTCCTTTTAGCACCTTTCAGAGTCTTTCCTTCATCATAATCTTATTCTATAGTGGAAATTGACCACAGGGGGGCAGGCTTGTGCCAGTTCTCTGCAGCCCATTGTGTTAGCCTTCCCTTTGTTAAATCAGCATGGCGAGGCCAGTGGTTACACATCTGGTCGGAAGGAGGAAAGACCATTCTTTCCTGTTTGGAGTGATCATTTCCTGCTGCTGGTTTTCAGGGTAGAGTCCTATAGTGATTCAGCATCCTCTGTGCTGGAATGGCACTGACTTCCATCACTGAAACAACTACCTGCAGGGAGTTTCTTCCCTTGATGCGCACACACCTCTTACGGGAGTTATATGAGCATGTGGCGGGGAGGGGAGAGACCTTTCAGCTGTGCTCAGCTCCCAGGACTCCCAGGCTGCAAAACCCACAACAAAGAGAAGCAACCTCACCCTCCCCTTTGAAGAACATCCAACTGCACAAGAGTGCAAAGCAGGGAAATGAACAGACCGAACAATTAAAGGGAGGAGTTGCAAGGTCACTTTGAGCAGCGGTTGTCGTCACACCTGGAACGAGGACGAACCAGCATCAAGTAGAACTTTAATGCACTAAACCGAGCTCTGAACTACAGTAACATTCAAACTGCTTGGAAGGTGGCTGCCAAGGCCTCCTTTCTTGTGCTTGTAGAAAGGTGATAGGCCAGGGCCTGGAGGGGGAAAAGCAAGACTCCTGTTTGTTTCTGCTTGGTATTGATTAGCCCAGTTATGCAATAGTCCTGAGGTGGGATTGGCTTGTGACCAGCGTGCCTGTCTAGCTAGCCCTGTTTATGTGTTTTGTAGGATTCTCTTTGTCACTCACTTGCATGTAACAAGAGCTTCTAGAAAAGCTGCTGCAATGGTTATAAAATGTAAAGTTTGCCCATAATCACAGCAAATGTGTTAATGCTCCCTTTGAATCTGAGCTATTGTATGGTGCAAAGGATATGGATGTGGGGGCTGGTTCACTGCTCTGTCTCATTTACACGCTTCCAGAAACATTTTCCAAGATGGAGTGAGTGCACGTCTGGAGGCTGAAATCCTCCATCCCATAGGTAAATCCAGGCAGTGGCAATGCACTTGGCGGGACCACGCCTACAGTTGACTCCATGAACATTGGTGTTTCCATTGGGACTGGCAATAAAGAGTCAACAATGGCTATTGATAAGGTGGAGTTTTGTGATGTGGACACTGGTCCACTGGACTACGTCTCTCAACTCATCTCACATAGATGGTAGAAACTTGTTCCTCCAATTGTTGGTCAACAATCAAACCATGATTTCTGTCCTCCTGCAAATTACCTCAGCCATCCCAGCACCTTCTGTCATATTGTTTTTCCAGCACTGGAGGGGGAGCTCTGAATGAAATGGTTAATGCAAAAAATTTGCTTTAATAAAGAAGAAACTTTGAAAAATGTGTTTCATTTACATCATGCGCTAGAATAACAAAACCCAGTGTTATTGGTATGGTAGTTACAAGTGAGATAGTCCTTAGCCCTTAGAGATACTTTGCAGATTCTGTTTGGACAGATGGCATGCTGTCCTTTAAGTTTAAACCTATTACTTAAATTTTCCACATAACAACTTCCCAAAGATGCCTTTGAAAATTTCTAAAGGCAACATGTACTTAATACTTTAATATAATCAGGTTTGATTTAATACAGATTGTTCAGAAGCACCAAATATCTGTGGATGTATCTCGGCTTGTATCTAAATCTGTACTTCCGTGCATAGTTCTGTGTCTGAAAGCAATCCTGAGCTGCATGGTCTGTGAAACAGCCTGGTGAGCTTAACAGAAATATGAACCATCTGAATTGTGATGCCACTAAACCAGGCATCTTCCTTTTCTCTGTTTTGATAGACCTGGATCCTCTGAGGACATGGAAGTATTTTTCAGTCCAGCATCTGAAAAATAATGTCACTCTGGATTCTGGAAAGAACAACATTCAGCTCAAATCCATTCGTCTCCAGTTTTGTTTTCAGACACTGTCTGTCTGTCTAGCCTTTGAAATTAGCACAAATACCCACAAGAAATATAATCCTGCTCAAGACTCTGAATCAAATACACGGCACCCAAAAAGGAGTTGCCCTTTGACTTTCAAATGATGTTTAACCTCTGAAGCACGTACAGCAGTCTTGTATAATCTGCTCATCATTTTTGTGGGTTAAATAAATGGCTGCATTAGTTTCCTCCAGATCTTATAGTTCCATAACAGCAGCTGGAACATAAGGTGAGAACTGCAAAAATATAAATAAAAAATCCAAGCACTGTTTGTTCTGCTCTGTTGACTCCATCCATAAGTGAGACATTAGCCCTGAGAAAAAGCCCTCTCTCAAGAAGGATCTATATTGACCAATGGGTTGTTATATCCACGTAGAGCAGACATAACCAGGGAGTGGATTCCCAAGAGGTAGCTAAACTAGCTGTATGCATGTTCTGCATCTTACTGCAGGAGAGACCAGAATTGGTACCTGCACTCTGCTCAGACCAATGCGAGCTTCTCTTTCTAGAGTCAACGGGTGTCAGACCTGGGTGCCTTGGTGTCTCTGATTTTGCGCTGTAGCTTTTTAGCATCACAGTAATTGGGGATTTTAATTTATTGGGACCATGGCATGTCAGTAGTCCAGAATAGGGGCTTATTTAGTTTGGGTATTTAAAAACCAACTACAAACTAGTGTGTATGGACAGGAATAATTTTGAAATAAGCAACCCAATCTCAATCTATTTCAGTAGAGCATTTAAAAAAAATTCTGACCAAGATCAAGTGAATAGGTCACAGAGCACATTGCAATGGCTATGAGGACTCTGCATTTATCTCTGTTAAATGGCACTACATTCTTGTATTATATTATTTTATACCTTATCAATAGAAAAGTCGTCCTTGCACTTACCCTGCCATCTGTAATCGCTTCAGCGTTCCATAATGTTCCCTGAAGAAGTTAGACCTGTAGCATCAATGAAATCATTCATTTCAGCTTCATTTGTAAATCCCTTCATCTGTATTTTTACAACTAAGCTGCAGTGGAGGAGATACAGTTTCCCATGTGCTTTGGTAGGTGTGTGTGTGGCCACAAGATCTTGGTTACTAGTTCATCTTCAGTCAACTATGCTGCAGACAGGAATATACATACTTGTGTATCTATATATATGTTTTTTCTATGGCTTTACAAAGGAATAGAGTTCCTGAGTGCTGTGTACGGCGCATGAGAACTTTATCCTGAGCTGTAATATTGGAGAGTAGGTTTTCTCTTTTGGTTAAGCAGTGAAAGCTGCATTGGTACCAGCTTCTTCCTTGCAGGCTGCATATTATATTAGAATTTTCTGTTATATAGTTTAACCACTTTCATCACTCAGAGGGGACAACTAACAGGGAACAGACACTGTACAATGGATGTCAGAGATACTGAGCGACAGGTCAATGGTTTTCTTGTCCCGTCTCCTTCACTGTTACAGGTGTGATACAATTAATTAAAAAGCAATCACATATGAATGAAACCTTTGTAAAATAGGCCAAGCAAACCCCCCAAGAGTCCTTACCCAGAGATACGACATCCTCAGAGCTGGCGCTTCACAGTGGGCGACGGAAATTCAAATAGTGACTTGGACTGACGCAGAAGCCCGGGGGGGAGAAGGGGGGCGAGTTCTGCACACCAGGGGTCCCCAAGGTTAGGGTCAGTCAATCCCAAGATGCAGTGAGATGCTGGAGACAGAGTGCAGGACCAAGGACAGATGCAGCTTTGGGGAGTGGCCCCTTCACGCCTTGTGTGTCTATGCAAGAGGTGACCATCAAATCTCCCACTAATCTCCATTAGCGCAGGACCCAGCCCTACATGACTGTTAGTTCATGAATTGCTTTAAAAATACAGCCTCACACAAGCATTACAGCAAGTATCTCCCAGCCAAGCTGTGCCCCAGGAGCCTTTGGGAACTGGCACCTCCCTGCCCTGAGCGTCTTCCTGAGCCCTCCAGAGTCCAGGCCAGGGGAGCAGGTTCTGCTGAACTAGGTTGGAGTGGGACGTGGCACCAGACCTGGGACATGTACCCTTACATGCAGCGCAGATGACTGTCCACCTGGCTTCCTTGTTGTCATAGAAACCGTCTGAACAACTGAAGCATGTGCAGTTGCCCACCTTCAGTCAATACCTGCACAGGACAGATAATCAATAGGGGAAATGTGTAAACTCCAGTATCTACTGCAGCGTAGGGATCATTTGGAGAGATGATTTACAGAATTATAAAGATCTGACGTTAGCTGACCACCAAATTACCCTTTCAATTATTCAGTGGTTTTGGAGATTATCTCCTGACCTGCAGTGACCTGATGCTGAGCTGACTAGCAGAGCCGTAGATGTGTGCTCCCATGCAGGCGGAGCGCGAGAGGGTTTTACACCCTGTTGGTAGTAAAAACAATTCCATTACATTCAGGTTGTTTTTGCAATATAAAACTATAAAAAAACATGAAAGCGAAGGTCACAGGAGGTCAAGAACCCTGAGCGCCTCCCCAGGAATGAACAGGCTGGGGGCACAAACCATGCTGCACCCAATCCTCCCTTAGCAGATCTGAAATCAGGCTGGATTCCTGTCTGCTAAATAGCTCAAGAAAGACTCGCCATTGTTCAGAAGCCTTGGCCAAAGGTGATTGCTGGGTTTCTGCTTGTCCTAGAGGGGCTGTGTTCTTCATGTGTTACATCTGAAGGCTGGTGACCCTGGCTGGGCTCAGCTGGCAGGGATTGGAGAAGAGCATTTGCCCAGCATCCTGGCAGAGAGGGTCTGGCTATGTGCCCAAGCTCCGTGCCCAAGCTAGTGCAGGTAGCGATAGCAGTGAAGACAGCATGGTGTGGACTTCAGAGCAGGCTAGTGAGACAGGGTCTGTGCCTGATTGGTACGACCACCACTGATGCCCACACTGCACAGCTGTTGTTACCTGCACTTGCTGGATCCAGGCTAGCCCGGGAACAGCCTCTGCTGTGTAGACAGATCCTTGGGGTGCGTCTGTTACAAACAAATAAATGTTAAAATACACTTAATGACAACAGCAGCGGCATTCACCCTGGAGTTACTCCATCGTGTCCATGTAGCCAGCTTTCAGTCTGCATCAGCCTCTGGCACATAGAAGGGTGTAATGGGGAAGGTCCTCAGCTGGGTGAGTGGGTGTAACTCTATTGACTTCAATATGGAATGAAAACTAGTCCTGAAATGCAACATAGGTTTAGGGCATAGGATAAAAAGACATTGTAACTTTTTAAAAGTTGATCTATAAACCCATAGACAGCAGCATTTCTGTACTCCAGCAGTACTTAGCTCCTATGGCCATTGGTGTGATAGACAGACCATAGACAGTCATGGCACGTCTTACTTTAGATTGACTCTGAATATCTGGAGCCCGAGAGCAAAGCGGCAAGAACTTCCCTGGCCGTACAACTTGCAGTGTTACTTTGGTCTGGATTTCATATCATCCCTCATAGATAAAGCAAGAACGTTTAAGGCTGTGCAGTAGATTTCAGGTTCAGTTCAACTGAAAACACTTTATCAAGACAAGCCGAAAAGGTAATGCTGGAAAGAGCTGTTGCTTTGCAGGAAGCCACTGAAATTATTAGAAAGTGGACAGTGTTTACAGAGCTTTGTACAGGGAAGCAGAATCCTGCTAGCAGCAATCTGACCCATAAACATGACAGGGACAAAGTGCAATGTAATGCAGCTGCCAAGATGATGCAGGTCTGGGCAGACGGCAAACAACAGAATTTTGGTTAAGTGATGTTTTGGGGTAAGGTAAGATGAGCACAACAAATACACCAGCCCTACTCAGATGAGTTAAAAGTTTTTCCAGAGTTAGAGTAATCCACATGGTGTCCAAGGGGGAGGATTTAAAAGGTTTGCCGAATCATTAGATACCAGTGACAAAGCTAAGAACTAAACTATGTACCAAATGACAGCAAACCTGATCTCTGCAAAACACTTTGGAAATCAGCTGCTGGAAGTCCATGGAGGTGGCTCCACTTTCAGTTACTCTGAGCAACCATCTGAACTTCCTGAGCTCAGCCCTACTATCCTACCAAGCTGTTTGCAGACTTCTCCAGCACCTGGGGGCTTCTGCCCATTGTCCAGGTGAAAATAAACGTGGCAGCTCTTAACAAAAATCCTTCTTGTCCAGATGCCAAGGGATTCCTCCCTGCTCCCGCTCCTGGCGATATTCAGGCTGTTTTTAATACAAGGATATTGGCTGAGGCCATTGTCTGAATGGGATTCTCCGGGTGCTGGGGGGGTGGGGAAAGACTGTGGTCAGGCACAGCTCCTGGTGAGAAGGCCACTGAGCATGCCCACATTTCTCCTAGCACTTGTCAACAGCTCCTGTTTTAGATGCAAGGCTCCAAACATTTCCAGCATGACGTTGCTCACATATATTCTTATAAAAATGCTTGAGAACATTAAACCAAGGCCTAGAGGTCCCCTGGGGCTAATGGCACTATCTGGGCGTGTGTGCAGGAGAAAATCCTTCTTAGGGGCCGGGAGAGAAAATACTCTTTAAACTCTTATCAAACTCTTGCTGTTTTACAGTTTCCCTGTATTGGAAACAGACCCTGGCATGCCAGAGAGTCTGAGCATCACGCGACTTGCCCAGGTTTGTAATGTTTCCAGTACAAGAGCTACAGATACGTGCAGTGCAGCTGATTAAACAGATGGGACATGGGCATTGTCTGGAATGAGGAACATTGCTAGCTCTGCTGCCAGTGAAGAGAAATTGGGAGGCCCCCAGGCTCACCTCTTTGATCCCCACTGCACAGGGCTTAGGAAGCTGGAAGTGCAGGAGACAATCTTGTCTATTTACAGGGCAGCCAGTGTCAGGCGCTACTGCGAGAACGTAGCAAGGCTCGCCGCCCCTGCCTGAGGCAATCAGGCGCAGTCACTGCCATCAGGTAGCTGCTGCCTTTTCCTGAGTTGGGTAGTGAGGGTGCTGGGTGCCTGCCCCCACCAGTAAGCAGTGAGAAGCAAGGGTCGCTGAAACGCCACGCAAAGGCACTCAAAGGCAGAGGCACTAGAAATCCTGGGGACATGTCTGATGTTCAGAGACATCTGGGTGGGTTTGGACACCTACTGTCCATGGTGAATGGTGTGGGGCAGGGACTCTCCCACTATGGATGGACACAGAACCTAGCACAGAGGGGCCCTGATCCTGACTTGGCCTTCGGGAGCTACTGAAACATGAGTAGCAAACACGAAGGCCTGGTCTACACTGGCCTGGCGGTTCGGCGGCAGAGTAGCTTGTGTAACTCTCGTCCACTGCGGTGCTTCCCTTCTGCGCAGCGTCTTCACTGCGCTGTGCTGTGCCGACGGGAACCGTGTTCCCATCAACGCAGCACTACGCCACTTGCGGGGGTGGTTTTACTGCGTCAACTTCTGGCAACTTCTGGATCGATTGAGCGGGTCTGCACTGAGCCAGATGGGCTGATCTGACGGCGGCGCCATCAGTGCAGACGTACCCGAACACTCAGGCAGACGTGGGCTGCCCTAGTCATAAGAGTCTCAACTCCGTGTTGTTGGTGGCAGCCCGGGAATGGAGAGAGACAATAGAACACAGATTTCTGCAGTGCCGACTTGTCCGAATTGCTGGCACGAGGATTCCTGAACTCACAGCATTGCTGGCAAACACAAACCACCGCAATTTTTCTTCTTAGGCTATGGTTTCTAAAGACCAGGAATCACCTTGCACTGGGGGGGCCACAATGCTAAGAGGTATTTCTTCCCACTGTATGTTTCAAGGGATATTTTGGTGCTTTGGGGTCTGACCTGAACACTGAATGCCCACTGATGGGGGCTGGGCAGCCTGTGGGGGTCTCATCTCTCCATCAATGCACGTGGGCTTTGGGACTTTATGCACCCAGGTGCATGAGACGCCAATGTAGTTGACAGTGAGACTGACTCACATTTACATCCCTCTCTTGTGTCAGAGGTAGCCTGTCTGTAGAAGCCAGGTCAGGGCAATTCACTCCTGTGCTGAGAGCCCCAAACAGCATGTAAATGTAAATGGGCCTAGGCCTTGGGCTGACTCTGCATGGGGCAGTTTGCACCCAGTGCTGGTACCTGTCTCTTGGGCAGTGTTGTGGCCGTGTCAGTCCCAGGATGTCAGAGAGACAAGGTGGGGGAGGTAATATCTGTTATTGGACCAACCTCTGTTGGTGAGCGAGACCAGCTTTCTACTTACACAGAGCTCTGCTGCAGGTCTGGGAAAGGTACTCAGCGTGCCACAGCTAGAAACAAGGTGGAGCCGATTGTTTCGCATACGTGATTAACGCCTATTTCAAGGGACCATTCAAGGTGAAGTGGCCTGTTAACACTCCTCCAGTAATAGGGAGGAAAGGAAGGGGAGGGGAAGGGCAGTTTGAAGGTGGGATGTTGTTAGTGGGTCACAGATTGTTGCAATAAGCCAGAAATCCAGCATCTCTGTTCAGTCCATGGTTTTAGTGTCTAGCGAAGTTAGCAAGTTAAGTGCCCAGACTGTCTTTGAAAGGAGTTGTGCAGCTGTGGAGGGATTGTTTTGTGAAACATGTTCACTCACTGGTGATATGGTGTTTTTGTCTTTTGCCATTTTCCTGTGTGAGTTCATTCAAGAGTGTAGTGCGTGTCTGGCTTCACCCATGTAGTTGCTATTGTGGCATTTAGTGCACTGGATGCTGGACAGCATGTGTGGGACCTCTGGAGCTCGAAAGGCGTGTGGTCAGGGGTGTTGATCATCATAGCAGTGGAGATATGTCTACAGGTTTTGCGTCTGTTGCTCTGGCAGGGTTTGATGGTGCTTTGAGTTGGTATGTCCTGGTCTGTGGGGAGCTTGCTTCTGATGATGAGCTTGGAGAGGTTGGGGGGTTGTTTGAAGGCCAGAAGACGGGGCAATATTTGACCTCTTATTGCCCTGAAAAGCAGGCATCAGTGTTTCAGATGGATACTCACAAAAAGAAAAGCTTAGAATGGAATCCTTTGCTACCTAAATAGGATGTCCCCACTAAGTGCTGGGTGAGAAGAGAGGGGAAGAAGACAAATGATAGTCTGAAGGTCTCTGTTTGTTCCTGTGATGAAATGAGACAGAAGGCAGACAGGGATGCTGGCACTGGGTTAACGGCTCTGTTGCAGAGACAGCCCGAGTGCTCTTTATTGTCATGTCTAGGAGGAGCCATCTTGCACATCACACCTACATACAATTCCTAATGAGGTATACATCTTTAATGGTGGCAGTAATTAAGCTTTAGGACAATTTACCAAGGATCATAATGGATTCTCCATCACTGACCATTTTTAGATCAAGGTTGGATGTTTTTAAGAGCAAAAGAATATAAGAACAGCTATACTGGGTCAGACCAGTGGTCCATCTAGCCCAGTATCCTGTCTTCTGACAGTGGCCAATGCCAGGTGCTTCAGAGGGAATGAACAGAACAGGTAATCATCAAGGGATCCATCCCCTGTCACCCATTCCCAGCTTCTGGAAAACAGAGGCTAGGGACATGTCAGAGCATAGTTTTGCATTCCTTCCCATCCTGGCTAACAGCCATTAATGGACCTATCCTCCATGAACTTACCTAGTTCTTTTTTGAACTCTGTTATAATCTTGGGCTTCACCACATCCTCTGGCAAATAGTTCCATGGGTTGACTTTTCTTTGTATGAAGAAATGCTTCCTTTTGTTTTAAACCTGCTGCCTATTAATTTCATTTGGTGACCCCTGGGTTCTTGTGTTATGAGAAGGGGTAAATAACACTTCCTTATTTACTTTCTCTACTACAGTCATGATTTTATAGACCTCCATCATATCCCCCCATAGTTCCAGAGGAGTAGCTGTGTTAGTCTGTATAGAGCAAAAACAACGAGAGTTCTGTGGCACTTTACAGACTAACAAATTTAATATTTGCAGACATAAGCTTTAGAGACTTAGCTCTCTTCTTCAGATGCAGTAATACAGAAGATAGGTAACACAGAGGTATCTTATCGGTATCTTATAGGTATCCCCCATAGTCGTCTTTTTCCAAGCTGAAAAGTCCTAGTCTTATTAATCTTTCCTCATATGGAAGCTGTTCCATACCCCTCATCATTTTAGTTGCTCTTTTCTGTATCTTTTCCAATTCCAATATATCTTTTTTGAGATGGGGCGACCAAATCTGCACACAGTATTCAAGATGTGGGCATACCATGGATTTATAAAGAGGCAATAGGATATGTTCTGTCTTATTATCTATTCCTTTCCTAATGATTTCCAACATTCTGTTAGCTTTTTTGACTGCCACTGCATATTGAGTGCATGTATTCACGATGACTCCAAGATCTCTTTCTTGAGTGGTAACAGCTAATTTAGACCCCATCATTTGATATGTATAGTTGGGATGGAATTTTCCAATGTGCATTACTTTGCATTTATCAACACTGAATTTCATCTGCCATTTTGTTCCTGGTCACCCAGTTTAGTGAGATCCCTTTGTAATGCTTTGCAGTCTGCTTTGGACTTAACTATCTTGAGTAGTTTTGTGTCATCTGCAAATTTTGCCACCTCACTGTTTACCCCTTTTTCCAGATAATTTATGAATATGTTGAACAGTGCTGGTCCCAGTACAGACCCTTGGGGGACACCACTATTTACCTCTCTCCATTCTAAAAACTCACCATTTATTCCTGCCTTTTGTTTCCTATCTTTTAATCTGTTCTGAAAGCTCTGCTCTAGGAATTATTAGGGGGGAAGTTCTCTGGCCTGTGGTCTACAGGAAGTCAGACTAGCTGATCACAGCGGTCCCTTCTGGCCTTGGAATCTCTGAATTTCACAACATCCTAAACTCTGTTACTTTCAGGTAAAGTTTACCTCACTCTCTGCCAACAACCCTTGTACCATTTAGAATGCGTTATGTTTGCACAGTGCTTGGAAAATATACAATGCTATTGATGTAAGTGTTGAGTATTATTACAAGTGTTTCTGATTTCTGGTGTAGTTCCATCTCCTTCCATCAGGTGATGTGTCTCTCAGACACGGGGAACGTATCAAATGCCCTTCCCACCGGTGGGGTGCGTATATATCTCCCTTCTCAGTGCTGGGTATGTAGGTCACGCTCCTCTCTGTGGCAGCAAATGTATAACACTCAGCTGGGAATTAGGAATCCCTCAAAGAAATGAATAATAAAAAGCAAAAGCAATTAAAGATACAATTAATCCAAAGCAAATATTGGGAGGGAAGGGTGGCTAGACAGATTTCCAGTCATCAGGAGTCAAACATATGCAAAATGTTGTGCCTTTTTTCCAAACTGACCTCATGCGTGCAGTGACTTTCAGAATTGTTTTATAAAGCAGTGGAACCCGTGAAGTCTTTATTCATAAACTCTAATTGTCCTCCGTAGGGAATGCAGGCTTTGTTTCTTTGTCTAGTTCACTCAGTCTCCACACTGTTTACAGAACCGAGGCTTGAACCTAAGACATCCTCCACTGCTAGTTCAAGGTATGCTACCCATACCAGGGGATGTTCCAGCAGACACCATGCTGCTCAGTGAAAAGGGGTTTCTCTTTCTTTCATACAAATCACATGCAAATCCCGAAGTGTACCGAACAGAGCAAAGATCCATGTCAGTCCCTGGCTGTGTGTGACAGATGCTTTGAAAAGAGCACACTTTTCCTTCAAGTGTTAATTTTTGCATTGCTTTTATAGGGGAATGTAACAGCATATGTAACAGGAATCTGATGTGTGTGTGTGTGCACGTGTGTGTGTTTGCACGTGTGTGTGTGTGTGTGTGCACGTGTGTGTGTGATCAAAATGAATCTACGCAGCTCTCTGGTGTATCTTACAATGATTTTATAGTCCTGCACTCAAAACAATCTGAGGTGCATGCATCATGTACTACAGCCTTCCAGATATTTTCTAATCCACCTATTAATGTACATGTTTGGGATTTAATATAGGAACGTCGTGCTTTATGACTCATTTTGTGTTTCCCCTCTATAAATGGCATTTTGGGGTTCCCAGTCTCCTGGCCATTTTGTCACATTGCACTAAAATAAAAGACTCAGTCCTGCTTCCTAGATGCTGTTCACATCCCCATGTGTCTTGAGACTTGCCAGTACAGTGCTGTATACACCCTGGCTCCAGCCCCTAGCACACAAGCCATAGGTTGTCCCAGTGGTTATACCAGATAAAGAATGTATTTGAGGTCTGTAGAGATGGTGCTGCCCCCTTCCTCTGAGAAGGGGGACTGCAGTGTGCGCAAAGATTGCACCAAGTGCCTTCCAGCAGCTGGGAGACCAGCAATTTCAAACCTGCTCTCTTGGAAAACTGACCCTTGTAAAGCTCATTAAAATGTTGCTGGCCACTGTGCAGAAGAAGGCTGTGGGAGCGGGGAACCTAAACACCCCCTCTATCCTGACCTCCCATTTTTAGGGGAAATCAGTCCATTATATGTGAAGTGTAGAGTAGACCAAAGAATCTTCACAGCCCTCAGTGGTGCGATTGTGGGGCATGTGCTGCCCTGAGTGCAGTGGAGAGGTCTGGGTGCGTGGGTCACTCTGCACACGGTGAGGAGATTGTGGTGCCTGGCTCACGCTGCCTTGTGAGTGGTGGTGAGGGCGTGGTGCCTGGCTCACGCTGCCCTGTGCGTGGTGGTGAGGTCATGGTGCCTGGGTCACTCTGCTCTGTGCACAGTGGTGAGGTCATGGTGCATGGCTCACGCTGTGGTGCGATCGTGGCGGCAGCAGTCAGATAGGCTGGAGGGTGGCTGGAATAAATCATTTTGCAAACCAGCCTTGAAACCACAGTTAGAGACAGCGCAAGTTTCATCCTCAGTATGTCTCAGTTCTGCCTGACTGGATCCCTCCGGTGAGAACGGAGCTTCCTGCCTTTGGCCTCCCTCTGGGACCCAGAAAGGGGCTAGCTGGTGCCATTTTTGATGTATTCACTGTTCTTTTGTCCCTTTGAGCATCTTATGGATTCTTCCTTCTGTCTCCCTCCCTCTCAGCTCCACGCCCCATTGCCCCTTGTCTCACCTGTGGCGTTAAGAGCAGTCTTTGCAGACCAAGGAACGATGCATGGTTTGTAACAACAAGGGCTAATGGTACATTTCTGTGGCAGGAGTGACCCAGAACTCAAACCAGCCTTGACAATGAGACTGCCAGCTGGGAGAAGGCCAGGCAGCGTCTGCCGTCTGTCTGTGGCCAGGCCGTCGTCTTGGTTGTGCAGCCTACCATGCTGCCATCACGAGCCAGTTGTTTTTAACTTGCTCCTGTCTTGTCCCTTGTGGCCTGTGCTGGTCAATGTGCTGCCCTGGCGCGGATTCAGCCCTGGCGTTTTGGGTGTCTCTGTGCTGGATGTTTTACCTACACGCTGCTGGCCACAAAAACTTCCACGCTGACAAAGATGTGAAGCTGGTGAGCTGTCAGGACAATTCCTCTGCTGCATTTATCAGCTTGAGGGATGTTCAGCTAGGGGTTACTTTAATCTCATTTTGAACTGTAATCAACCATCCCAAACATGCTGCACTTCCCAAAAGCCACATTCCTTGCAATCTCTGCCCCTTCCGAGTCCCAAAGCTGGTGATTGAGTATCTGTAATTCTTCACTGGCCTCAGAAACGAGGAGATTCAATTTTATGCAGGTAGCACAAAGGGGCGACATCCAGATTTTGCTAATTCAGCATGTTTTCCCTTAATTTGTTTTCTTCTCTTTGTTTGCACTTTGCCATCAGAAAGAAAACTGCTTGGGCTAATTTAAAAGCCTGTGTGCAAGACTAATTCACAAAGATAACTTCAAGGTGGGTGTTTTATTGTCATTTTTAATTTGATATATCAAAGCACCTGCATCTGTTCCTGTTGCAAGTTTCCGGCTGATATATTGCTCAGCAGGGAGGAACTGGTGTGCTACCGCTGATCCTGGGCAGCATTCCGGGCTATTTTCCTTACCTGAAATAACTCCGTTTCAGAAATCTGTCAGTTTAATTTAAACAAGAGTTTGGCATAACTCTCCTGTCATTTCCTTTTTAAAGTCAGTTTTTGTGTGTCTGTGTGTGTGGTGCGTGTGTGTAATATGAGACAATAGGCTGTAGTTCACAGTGTAATCTGATTGGAATTTGCAATGCTCTGAATTAATAATCTGCAGTTTAACCTCAACTGAACACAGTTGTAGGCCAAATTTCATCTCCTTTGGTATCTGCAATCTCAGGGCAGTACCGATGTCTAGCAAGGTATAAAAATAAAAAAATCAGAGGTAGTGACTCACCATTAGGTGGTGCCCCTGCTTTTTATTTAAAAGAACCACACAAAAAACCCAAACTTTTCCACAAACATTTTACTAGCTTAATGTTCTTTAAGCAAGTTAAGACAGCTCTAGAACACATCACTGAGGAGGACCATATTTTGATGTTTGTGATAAATGAAATAATTATCAAAACATGGAAAAGAGGGAGTATTTGGCTTTTCTTGTATTCAGATGCTGGGCAGAAAGGAATCTTCTCCTGCACTGTGTGCTGTCAATGTGCTGTCAGCCAGGCCTGGAGGAGTTGGGGCCTTACAAGATAGAGACCTGGGGTTTGCCAGAGCAGGTAGGTGCCTTTTGTTTGGTGCTTGTCTTGTACCCAGTGCCTCAGAGGAAGTTTCTTCCCTCCTTCCCCTAACAGACCCTGCCACTTCCAGAATGCTGCTAACCGTGGAGAATTCCTATCTGACCCCACAGATCATCAGTTTACACCTTAACGGATGATTTCCTCTGCATCCTCTTCTCTTCCATAAGTCACATATTATTAATGCTCACCAAATTAGCTTGCTTTCTGTTAAATGATTTGTCTTGCTGACCTCCTGCCAATGGGAATTCCACACGTTAAAGGGAGTATTTTCTTGTATGTGTCTTTAATTGACTGACTTTTATTTTGCCATTGCATATCCCCTTGTCTTTGTGTTATGGGACATAGAGATTATATTCTACAGACCAAAGCAACGTTTTCTCTCACCCCTACTTGCATGGCTGCTTGCTGAAAGAATGTTGGCTTCAGCGAAAATGTCCCCTGACTTAATTCTTTGGGAAACTGCTGAAATGAAAATAAACATAGGAATTGGGGTGGGACTGGCGCGATCTGTGGGGCTGCACTGGGTTTGGAGTAGAACGATTTGAAACCATCTGAATATTTAATCTTGGTGAAAAGAAAACTTAGCTTGATGGCTATCATTTATCCCCATAGCCTAGTGCCCTCTGCTTCTTTAGCGAAGAGACCTCCATGTGTCTGCCTGGCCCTAAGGGATTAGGGGAAAGGGAGCGGTGAGTCCCGTGCTCTAAGTAAAGACCTGTATGCTGGCAGGTCCTGAGTTCTAGCCCTGACTCCCCCATGGTCTTGGGTAAGTCGCTGGCCTCGCTTCTCCTTCTGTGTCAATGGCATAACGAACCGCCCGGGGATTTGTTAGCTAATGACTGCCGCATTCTCTGATGGCGGAGAGTGTGGTATGTTCTGATATTAGCAGAGCAGGGTGAATAATTCACAGACATAGGAACAGAGTTAACATCAGAGATGGATTTCTGCACATGACACATTCAACAATTGACCTTGCATAGTTAGTTACAAATGTGAGCCATTTCCTTTCACTTCCAAATACAAACATTCATGTCTAATTTTTTGCACAATTTGCCCACCTCTGATTATGAGCATCAAAGCCTCGTGCTTGCCCTATTATCCAGGCTTTTTATGCTTCCACTGATGTGCTGATCTAGGTGATTCCAAATGCAAGTCCTGACCTCTAAGATAACACTGTTGATCCCACTGTCAGCAGCTGTGCACATCCACTTTCCTGCCTGATTAACCACCCTGCCTTGGTCTCATTTTCACGGAGCTGCTTTACTTCTAGGGTAAGACAGTGAGTTGTGTGTAAGTGACATTTTCTGCAGTTCTTCAGGTCACTCTGCAGATAAGTTGCTTTCCCTCCTACCCTTTGGCTCAGAATGATGCCGCGGTGGTTACCTGGCGTGGAGGAGCAGGATGACGGCTGTTTTTCATTTGGAAAGAGAGATGCAATCACGTGCAAACCCCAGGAGGCCAGCGTTGGAGCTCAGTGCCACCTGCACTAGCGGATGGGTGAGGAAGGTTATCTGACTGAACTGGCAGCCCCTGCACGTCTGTTGATGGGTCAGAGGCCTGTGAATCAGTTTATGGCCAATGTCCCCACTGGAATAGGGAGACCTTCCCCACGAGTAACTGCACAGTGCGTCACTGCAAAGTGATTCACACAGTTGCATTCTAGGGAGGGAGGAGGCCTTAGAAGTTTGGATTGGGTTGAGCAAATGCCGGCAAAGCCGGGCTGCTGCTTCCGCCCCCCCCCCCCCCCCCCCCCCCCCCCCCAGCTCCAGATGTTCTGATCTGTAGCAAGTGAAATCTTGTGCGGATATCAATTTCAGGGCTGCTTTATTCTTCAACTAAGCATGAGCATTTCTTGCAGCATGTGCTCCTGACTCTCAGGGTCTAGAGATATCACTTAGGGGAGGCAGAGGTGACAGATTAGACATGAATTTGTGAAGCACAACTGTGAAATATTTGGGCTGGGTGCTCCATAGAATGCCATCCTGATAGCCTCTCTCCATCAGATCCCTGAGCCTGCCTGAAGGGGGATAATGCTCACTTTGGACACCATGATACAGGAAAGATATTGACAAGTTAAAAAGAAATAATAAAAGAGCTGTGGAAATGGTCAACAGGCTGGAGGCAATGATTTAGGAGGAAAGATTAAAGAAATCAATAAGTCTAACTTGCTAGTCTACTGAGGGGAATCTGATAAGTCTGCAAATATGTGAAGAGTGTAAAAATGCCAAGGAGAGAGAGGGATGCAGGGCTATGGCCAGAAGCAGTAGCATGAAAGGAAGAGAGGGAAAAGCGAGGCTGAATAATAATAAGAATTTTCTGACAGTGAGATCTATCGGTCCGTGGAACTGTCTGTCATGGGAAGGGGCGGAAGCTTCATTGCTTGAGACATTTAAAGTAAACCCTAGTAAATGTGCGGTGAGGGAACAATCCTGCATTGGTACCAGGGAGATGGACTAGCTGGGGCCTGACAGGTCTTTTCTATGTCTGTCCTTGTGGCTCTATTAATACACTCCAAGAATTCTCTGTTCATTCTGCGAGCCAGGGGAGCCCCTAGTGCTTGCAC
The DNA here is from genome assembly GCF_026122565.2 of Emydura macquarii macquarii. NCBI lineage: Eukaryota > Metazoa > Chordata > Testudines > Chelidae > Emydura > Emydura macquarii. Next base: position 781,495 of record NW_027130828.1, read on the forward strand.
TGGGATGTGCTCAGCCAGGGATAAGGAGACTTGTTTGTCAAAAGTAAGAACCTGACTGAATCTTCCTTAAGTACCCAAACTGCCTGGTTCACTTTCAGAGAAGCCTCTTCGTTTCCTGGTTTGATCCAGGAGATGCTGCTCCTGTGGAATTTCTCAGCAGGCTGGAAGCAGATAGTGATAGACAGCTTATAAAGATGCCTGTCCATACAACGTTTGAAGCCTTGTTTCTAGTCCTCCCGTGTGGATTAGCTGGCAGAAGGACCTGATTGTTAGGACACTTATCTGAATCTTTTGAGGTCACTACATTGAGCTCCTTTGGCTGGAAGTAGAGAAGCCATGAATGCAAGGCTTGGCATGGCGCTGCAACCTGGTAACTGGTATTTGCTGTGTTAGTTGGTATAAAGATAGCTCACAAGCAGTGGGAGCTCATGCACCTTATGGAGTTTCACTGCTTGGTTGGATTTGCTACAGCATGAGAAAGTAGCAGGAAGCTGAGGGAGCAGTCCCAGTGATGGATGATTTAGACACTGGTCGTCCCCTTCCTTCGTCATCTCTTTCACTCTGGCCAGTGGGCATGCTATGGATTTGGCATTGCCTTGCAGAACCACATCAGATAAGATGGTAGCACATGGGCAGCCATTGACAGGTCAGAAACGCCTAATACCTGCTCCCAGACCTGGTACTGACTCCCTCTGTGATCTCACCCAGACATAACTGGGGATGTTCTTACCTTATAAATGAGGCCATTGGCTGCAGGCTGCTTCAAAGCAAACTGGTTGAGGTGTATTGTTAGAGTGGAGGGCAATGCCCTCTTCTTTGCCTATGCAATGAGAAGGAGCCCAGAACACAGGGTTTCATAAGGTTCCAGCTCTGATCCAGGCATGCTGGCTTCTCCCCAGCCTTGCTCATGCTATCCAACCCTCTGCAACAGGGAGAAAGTTGAAGGCCCAAATCAGGAAGGGCTTTGTTACCTGCTTGGGAATGAAAACTCTCCCTTGACACACTCATCTTCTGCCGCATTTGTTTCTAAATGACTGGAATCAGCTTCTTCTGTATTGTCTCCTGAGCATCCACCCAGGCCACGCAGAACCACTGTTTTGCTTTGAGGGGAATCTCTAAGCAGGGTGAAAGCAGCAGCAAGACTGGCTCACAGCAGGCGTGACTTCAAGTGAGTGCTGTTGGGATTAGACAAGAGTGACAGTGGCGTAAATTCTCTGTGATACAAACCCTTTTGTGACGGCTCAAACAATCTAAAGCAAATAAATTGCCCGAGACACTCCTGAAAAGAGCTGCTGCAGCCAAAGCAGCTATGTATTGTCCTCAGCAAGCACCTTGCATTTGGAAACTGGTGCGCTTGTGTCAGCCCCATGTAATTTGTAGGGAGCGTGTGTGTGCACGTGTGTGAATGACTCTCTCTTTCACTCTTTCTCCTCCCATTTCCCTCTTGGTAACATTTCAGAGAAAAGAATTTACTCCCCTTGGGAGCTGAGGGTGCTCAGCGCCTTCCAGAATCTAGCCTATGGTTCCAGGAGTACATGTTCTTTTCCTGGCAGGGCAGCTCACAGCCCCCAGCTCCACTGCCAGACCTGTGTTCAGGTGCGGCATTAGGCAGAGGAAAGATGACATGCGCTGGGATGCCAGGAAGTCACACGCTATCAGGACTGGTTTCCAGGTGGGCACAGCCTCTCTCAGACAGATGAAGCCTGTCAGTGCTCATATCATGAAACCAGGCACTGTTTAAGGTACCCTCAGGCCACTGAACTGAAACCGACAGAGGAAATGTTGGTATCTAATTATTTCAGTGACTTTCAATCTGACTAGACCAAGTTGACAGATTTGGTCACTTTTTAAGGCCTGGCCTTTAGAATGGGCTCGCTAGCACGTACTTCACCATTAGAGAATGTGGCATGTCTCTGTAAGAACAGCACCGAGCTTTGGAAACTGTTGCATGCATGGTGTTTTATCAGCCCAGCGTGTATAGCCTCGCCATGTACATTTTGGTAGGTTTTACCACATGCTTGTTCAGACCACTTGGCCACCAAATCCAGCACCTGCCTGCATCAGTCCGGAGCCTATCTTTAGAGAAAGGTGAAGCTCACTTTCTTCACGCTTGACAACTTGCCTCACCAGCTGTGCATCGCTGCACATAGTGAGCTAGGCCCTTCCTGATGCCCACATTCAGAGATTACTTGAAGAGCCGAGTGTGAGTATTTCTTTAGTCAGTTGCTGAGCCTGCATAGCTACAAATGCCACTAGTTATACAACTGTTTAGCTGTTTCTAAAATCCAGCCACAGGCTTTGCCTTGTTGACTTCCAGTAGCAGTGAGTTCCACTGGTTATGCTGCATAAATTAGTATTGTGTGTTATTTGTGTTTTTCAATTTATAACTTTTTAATTTTTTGAGTGATTTCTATTTTGATTGGGCTTCCAGTCTGACCCTAAACTCATGGAAAACAGTTTGCTTTAGGAATTTCAGTTGTTGAAACTAAATCTGTTTGTGAGTTGACAAATCTGTGACTGTCCAAATCATCAACATTCAAGACACTACTATTTTTTTAGCTGTCATTCTGACTATGTGTTGGAGACAAAGCATGTGAGGCTAAAGAGAAGCTGTGCTTTTAATACGTCTCTTCTTGTCTCCAGAATACTCATGCTGCACAATCTGCTCTGTGCAGTCTGCTGCTGCTTCTCACTTTTAAGTCTGCAAAGCTTTTTTTAATAAGTTCCCCTGGACACTTTAAAACTAACTTGCTCACTTCAGGTGTCATTCACTCCTTACACTTCAGGATCACCTGGAAAGCCCAGCTCAGCCTTTGCCACGAGAAAACGGCTTGTGTGACTCTTGGTGAGCTGTTGTGATATGCATCAGTAGGCTGGTAAGACTGCCCCTTTGTTCTCTGGTTATTGCAAAAGGCACTCCTTGGGAATGTGGTTTGCACCTGCTTCCTCTCCTGCATGTCATATTTGGAGATGAACTTTCAGGTTGTGTCAAAGATTCTTTAAAAAAACAATTGAAACAAAAACTCCAGTCATTGTTGCAGGATTTTCTTTCTTGAACCTTTTCCAAAATCACTAGGTATATGTTATTTCCTTTGTGAGTGAACAATCAAGAACATTCTCTGAGGCCATCACCAACTCCCTGCACTGCCTGAGGAAGGGCGATTCAGAGCTACGTTGTTATGAGCAATGATTACTGTAGGGATATGAATCCATTTTGACTCCAAATGGGACAAAAAAGGAACTGGGCTGGGAGAGCTTTGTGAGTGCACAGACAGAGCTACATATTGCATTGGTTGTTCAGTTCCAGCCTTATCACTGCAGCTGAGGAGAGTGCCAATTCAACAGAAGAGTTTTTCTCATTTGGAATACCAGACTTCTACTGTCCAAGAACACAACAGGCACAAGAAGGAAAAGAAACATGTTTATTGAGCAGTGAACAATTAACACCAGACTTGGGATCTTCTGCTGTTCATCATTTTACCAACACTTTACTCCGCTGAGCCTTACTGGCAGCTAGGACAAGATTATGTGGTTGCTAGAAGAGGTCAGACGTTAAAGCTGTAGGTATTGTCCTTAGCTTTTATGAAGATGGGCACCCATTTCTGCAACAATTTCTTTTGGGGTACCTATCTTTTCGCCTTTTTCCTCCTTGTGCTTTGGTGACATGAGAGAGAGGCTGGACTTGTACAGACTGTCTGTCCATCTTCGTGTTACTGATATTGTAGGCAGTGACCTAAGTTAGTCAGTCAGAAATGAATCTGGGGCATGGGGCCCTCCTTCAGATGTTGTATGCTGGGCAGAGAGGGAGGTATGTAGCGTTTTCACAGTAACACTCTCCTCCCCTGTGAAACACTAAGCCTGATTAAACACAGTCCAGAACTCAGTCTGCCCAGCTCCAGAAGCAACTTTTCACGTTTGAATGTTAAGCAGGCTCTGAACGTCTCACTTCCGTGTTTGGTCTGGCTTTCCATGGCCTGGTGCATGCATTCCTAAATGGATTTGATCTCCAGCCCTCTAACCTGTGCACACAGTGGGTGTGTGGATCTCCTCCCAAAGTCCTTTGTGCCGTTAGTTTACATCCTGAGCCATGCAATGCCTGTGTGCTGCTACTAGCCCTCTGAGTTTGAAGAGCAGGTGCAAGCCATAGGAGGCTTTGACTTCTGAAGAACTGCCCCTGGTGGGGCATTAGTGCAGAAAGTCAGAGAGAGTTCATCTTGTCTCTGCAAATCTCTCTCAAAGCCTTCTCCAAAGTCCTGGAATCTATGGGTGCATCTTCCCTGTGCACTCAGGAAAGGAGAGGTAGCTGTGGGGACGTGCAGTGAAACCAGGCATAAGTAACCTGCAATGGAGGAGAACCATTTTGTCTGTAAGTCAGGATTTTTCTCAGTGGCTGTTGGACATTCAAAACCTGTGAAGTCCTCATGACCAGAAGGCACAGACCCACTCAAAAGGTAAATCTTCAAGTGTGCAGTGCCAGTAGGAGACATGGCTATATTTCCATGTAACACAGAAATAAAACCTGTTCGCTAAAGGAAGCGCCCAAGAGCACCTATTTGTGCAAATGCTGAGGGCTGATGGTTGGACGGGTTTAGGAAACCTTTGTTACTAAGATCTAAAAAGTTTGTAGGCACCTCCAACTTCCGAGCACTGGTGCTAATTCAAAAGCTAGCAGGTGTGTCTGTACTCTGCATTGTTTCCTTTCCCTCTTTTTGTCTGGTGCATGAGAGATTAAAGACTATGCAGAGCATTTCTTCTCAGGGGGGCACATTTGGTTTGAGAAGCCGGGTGTCCTTTAACTGGCTAATATAAAAGTTAATGCCAGGAGCTTGTGCCTCTCTTAGGAGATTGGAACTGGAAGAAGTAAAATTAGTTCAGTGGACTGGTTGGATTGTGCTCAGTGGATCCAGCTCTGGGGCCAGATCCCTGTGTGCAGCTGGGCTGCACAAAATGCAGGTCCGGGGTGTGTTCAAAGGTGGCTTAAAGCTCACCTCTGCCGCTCCCATCTTGGTGTAGTCTCTGTCCAGAGCCAGGCCCCTGCACTGCTTTAGAGCTTGCGCAAGGGTGTTCCAGGCTGCTGCAAAGCCCAGAAGAGGGAACTGGTGTGGCACAGGGAGTCTCAGCCACCCCCTTTTTCTGTGCGTGGAGGGAAATAGGGCGGGCTAGAGCGGTTTGAGCTCGGTCCTCGGGTCTGTGCCCCTGAACATCACCTTTATGCTGGAAGAAGCCACCCAGAGCCAGTTCAAGCCAGTTTCAGGGCTAGGGAGGTGATGCAAAGCAACTGTGCTGTACTGCAGAATCAGGCCGCAAATAAGCACATTCTGCCAGGGCATGCTTGGCCAGTGTGTGGCCGCTTTCCTCTCCTGCTTGTTAGCCCCTCCCTGACAACCAGTTCTCATGTAACTGCCAGTGAGCCGTGCGACTTGGCGAGGAGCAGTGGCCTGGAGAGAGTCTGCCCATGAGTTCCCATTAGTTCTGCTGGTTGTCTGAGGTATCAGCTCCCCATATCACATACCCGGTCCGGGACTGTGTCCTTCCAGTTACAAATGATGAGCTGTTGTTCTCACCCCTGGGCATAGAGAAAGGGCATGTGGGAAATGAGCTGCGGGTCCCATTCCTAGAGAGAACTTGTTCGCATCCAAAGGGTAAAAATCACCAACCTAGTTAGCATTAATTAGCCCTGTTGCTGGCAGCCTGAATGGCTAAGGACTGAATGAGCACTGGCCACAGAGTGACCGGCCCCTTGCCGGCCAGCATGTGCACAGTGGGTGGGAGCAGGCTGGGGAGGTCTGCATGCTCCTGCCCATACTGCTGTTCTGGGGCGAAGAGAGGACAGCCAGGGGCACTGTGCTGTCTAGAGCTACATCCAGTGGCAGACAAATAATGCTGAGTAAGGCGGCTGTGAAAACCAAATGTTCGTGTTCTCAGGGAACAATGGGCCACATTCTGCCCATTTCCTGTGCCAAGCACCTTCCCGGGGGAGTGGAGCCCTGACGCCAAGGAGATGTAGTGTGGAGTGGGATGCTGCTACCCTGAGCAAGGGGGTCAGTCCCTGGCCTGGCACGTGCAGAAGTTGCTGTTGCCTTGCATTCCCTGACAGGCAAGGTGCAGGTCCGTATCCACCATGCCCACGTTACACAGGTGACGATGATGACGTGCTCTGTGAGTGAGTCCAGGAGTGGTTCTGTTGAGAGAAGGATGGACTCAAACACCCTCCACCCTTCAGAGTGAAACAGATCCAAAGAGACAAGTCGCCCTCCCACCCTTTCAGACTAAGGGCGCCTACCCCTGCAGTCACTCACGTATGGTAGCAGAGATGAGCTTCGGGGCCGCCATGGACTCTGGTTCATTGCCACATGCCCTTGGGAGGGGGACGGTCTGGTTAGACCCAAGCTTGGGTCTTTACAGGTCCATTGTGCCAAATAGCTGGGGCTGCCTGATGCAATGGGAAAAATTCACCTCACTGGAGATTGTTTCAAGTTCAGACACAGTGTACTGAAATGGAAAACACATTCAAATTAGAAACGAGGTGTCGCCGGGTTAGTGGCTGACCACAGCAGGACTCCCGTGCTGCCCAGAGGAAACCCAGGCCAGGCCTTCTCTAATATGGATCAGATGGCATGCCGAAACATGTGCACTGCATTTGGAAGGGTTTCGGCTGGTGTGGTAGGGGGTCGTCTACATCACAAAGCAGCATAGATTTGCCGTGGCCCGCCCTGCTCACTTAAATGAGACCCAGGGATTGAATAGATGGTTGCCTCTGTAAGTGAGAGATTGATCTCATCAGGTTGGCCTAGTTAAATAATTTTAGATAAATAAACACAGGGAGTAAAATATCTTCTCATTTTACTAAAGAGCTTGGCGCTCCCAGGGCAGCCCTGAGGGGGTTTTGTGGGGCAGAGCAGGGAACCCTGCACTTGGGTAGCTTTTGCCTATATTACAATAAACAGAGCAGGCCTCCCTCTCCTTCGGCTTTTCAGTGCAACCGAGAGCTTGAGGATCTGGTGGATGTTGCTGAAGGATCCCCAGTAACCAGGTAGCACCAGGACCTTGCAACACTCCACAGTGGGACCTGCCTGTGCAGTGGGAAGTAGGGACCACCAAGGATCTGGACTTGACCAGCATTTTGACTCATTGTGTTCATGAGTTGCAATCTGTTGCTGTGGAGGTGGTTCTAATATCACAAGTGCAGGATTATTCGGACATCATTCCAGCCTGGGGAGGCCGGTGGCCACTTCGCTGTAAACATCAATAACTTAGGTCATCAAGAGACATGGTAGGGAAAGTCCCCTTCCTTCCCCCCAAGTTTTCCCCAGCATTTTAAAGGGTGTGGAGGGACCAGGTGGTTCCTGCCTAAGACACAGAGGTTTAATCTTATTCTATGGCTGAAGAATTATGAGTTTCTGGATCCTGCTGGTCCAGGCAACAGAGTTTTAAATCTCTGAGGAGGAATTGCCTCCTGTCCTGAGGGAACAAAGTCCAGGAAGCTTGTCTGTCCCATCAAAACGATTTGTACAGATACTGAAACTAGCTGAATGCTTCCTATTACTATGATCCTGTGTGTGATTCTGTTAGCTAAAACGTCAGGGGTAGGTACTGTAGAGCACCAGTTGGGGATGGAGGGAGAATGAACGACTCAATACCACCAAGAGAAGTTCGCAGCACCTGCATAGTGTGTCCAACGTCACGCTTCTTGATCTTTCACAGGGCTGTGTAAGGCAGGGTAAGATGGGCCTGGCAGAGCAGGCTGGGCAGTGAAATGTTGGGTTTGTAGGTTTTCAACAAAGCAAAACATCTTTGGGCTTTGCCTTGCATTTTCTACAGAAATCCAAGGCAGTTTCCCCCCCAGAAACCCGCCAGCAGGGTAAGTCAGTCACTCTGAGCAGCTGAAGGAGTTTTCTTGCTTCTAAGCACTGCACCCTATTTCTGCAAAGGACCCATCTGCAGTAAGTGTTGCTTGGAATCCAAGGTTTTTTAATGCTCCCCCAACATAGTATCGAGCACAAAGTGTCAGGCAGCACAGCAGGAGCTGCTCCAGTGACCTCGGGACCAAAGGGAGATGTTGCTGCACTGGCCCAAGTGCCAAGCGATCTTGTTTTAACTCAAGAATGTCAAAATGATCGTGAATGAAGTACGTGAGGAGTGATCCCCTGTTACTGGTGGGGATGGGAGGGGCAGGCGTCACACCCACCGTCGAGTACAGGCACATTAAGAGCATGTGCGTTCTGGTGCAGAAAACCAGCAAATGGTGGAGACAAGAGGCCTGGAGAAGGGAACTGGAAATGTGGAGAAATCGGAGCCCCCAGGTTGGGATTTGTAAAGAGAGCAGCATGTGTCCATTGCTAGTGATGAAACGGAATTGCCGAGAGAGCGAAATGATGAGACCCCCCGGTTCTGACTGCTGCGCAGTCCATGTTCATGAAGGGCTGGTTTTTAGCATTCACGAACATCACAGTTTGGAATCTGACAATTGTTCATTTCATTTTCTTTTGCACTGTGCTGAACAGGACCGAAAGTTATTTCTGTGACAGATTCGGAGATGCGACACTGTGACTGCTTATCCTGTGGGTGAATTCACTGGGGGCCTATTCTGCCTTTGTATGTCACTGCTGCCTAGTGAGGGGCTAGTACTGGAGTGAACTCTGGAGCTTGGAAATGTTTATTTCCCATGAAGGGTCCCCCCCCCAACCCCGATCTTCCCTCAAATTTGGGGAGAAGAATACAGGTACTTAGCAAAGAGCCAGGAACTTCTGGTTTGTGGGGGATTCTCAAAAGGTAAATGACAAATCTAAATGTTAAAGAAACGCAAATGATCCGAGTGATGGTTCAGTCCTCACATAGCTCTCCCAATGTACCTCAATCCTGATTTCAGCACCCTCTGCTATTCCAGTCCTGGGCCCCAAGACAGATCTGATAGGGCACTTCAATCTTGGCCTGGGATGCCTTCAGTTATTCAAGGCCAGGTCCCTACCAATGCATCTGTCTTTTGACCTGGAGTGCTCTCTGCATTAGCTCCTAACCTTACACCCATTTCACTGCTGGCCGAGGTGATATTTACCTGTGAGAAAATGAAACTCAGAGCAGGTTTTATTTTTTAGTCTGAACTATTCTCACAACCAAATGAAGAACTTGGAATAAACCCAAGGGCATCTTGGATACAATCTCCATAGCTTTTCTGGCTATAAAAATATTCAGATAACACACAAAACCGACTTGATTCACAAATTTCAGTCCTTTGTGGACCAGAAAACCCACTGGAAATGAAGCCCAGGCTAGGAGTCAGATTGGGAGGTCCTTACTTTGGTTTTACTCAAGCAAAGCTCTCATTGGAGGCAATGAAGACAGTGGACGTTTGCAGTGACCTCAGGATGCCGTGCAGCATGCATACAGTGCATGAGTGTCTGCATGTACAGATGGGGCATAGTTCAGTATTGTACACTACTGAAGTTCAGTTCACCCCATCCCTCAGAACTGTCATATGGTTTTGAGTGGCTGGTGAGGGAGTAGGAGAAGATGGATACCATGCCACTTCCTACAATACATGGTTGGAACCAGAGAGAGGGAATTAACTCAGAACATCCTGAGGAGAAACCATTTTAATTAAGAAAGGCTGTTGGAATTTAAAGCTAAAGCAGAAATTTACTCTTGAATCTGAGCCAACAGTCAGTTTCTTTTGAGGAGCAAATTGGTTCCTATCAGGATCTATTTGGGGAGATTTGACTCAATGTTCTTCCTCCTAAGATCTGAAACTCTGGAATTCTCCCCGTTCGTGCTGTATGTAGTACATTCAGTAGGCCAAAGGCTGGGGTCTGTTTGATCTGTCTGTGCTCTGGGCCCCTTGAAGGAGCCAATTTCTGTGGCTGTCTTCTCTTTATTAACTGTCCATTAAGTGGGAGTTCATCACCGATGGTCTTCTTCGCCAGGGCTGACGTGCTCACATCAGATTTTTGCTTGGGATGAATGAACCAGCTTAGAAATTCAGAACTGACATGAATCTTGGCCTTAAACTCTCCCCTGAAACAAACCTTGTTTGAAGCTGGAAAAGGTTTTTTTGAATTTGCAGGGTGCCCTGGTTCTTTCTCAGTTTGTCTAGAATCTCTGCCTCTCTCCTTGGAAACAGTGACATGCCATGAGAGGAGCTCATTTCCAGCCACAGAGACGCAGCACGTCCTGGAAGTGTGTGGCTAGAGGGCCTGATGTCAGCCTGATCCCCAGATCGAAGGGGTGCCGTAAATTCTGGTAAACATCCAAGCCATTGGCTCCTTCCTCAGATTGAACCAAATCTCTGAGCTTTCTGGGACTCACCTGTCAGCCTTCTCTGATGTTTGCACAAGCTCATCTGCATCTTCTCCAGGACCAGCTGACCACAGATCAGTGACCATTGTTCAAAAAGAGGAAAACTCCATTTTTACAAAGCTGGTTCCCATGCAGTCTGTAGTGCTTTGTGATGGCTCCTGTAGCTAGCTGCTGGTACTCCCATATGAACCCAGCTGTTGCTGTGTAATGGACAGTCAGTTGCTGTGGTGCTTTGACCACATTTCAATAAAAAGAAGACAGTGATATTGGTCTACAAAGTCTGACACAGTTTGAGGCCCGGCTACCTGAGAAATCTGCTCTTTATTCATGTTCAGGCCATGGCAGCTGGGGTGAGCAGAGGTACCTGAGCGATCAGGGTCTGAGCCATGCTCACAGAGGATGGTCCTTGACTTGCAGAACTCGATCTGACCGGGATTGCCTGAGGAGTTCACCTTCCATTTGATTTCTATGCTGGACGGTCTGCTAACAGCCCAGCTGTGCCCCGTGGCTTGGGCAGAGGGAGGCAGCTGTTTTCAGGGAAGACTATCCCCTATTGCTGTGCTCCTCGCACAGCGTGGGGCAGGAAACAGGAACCAACAGAGTGAGGCCTGGAGAAGTTGCTGCTTCCCCTGCAGTTTGAGTACGAAGCTGTTGGGTTCGAGCCTGCTTCAAACCGAACCACAGCAGCTTTGTCCACTTGTATAGCAGTTCTGTGCCATCCACCCTGTCTTCCTAGCACTGCCCAGGCAACGGGGAAAGTGGCATAAAGGGGCTCATATTCCCCTCAGACACAGGTAAGAAATAAACATTCAGCCTGGAATAGAATCACCTGACTTTTCCTTCACAGGAAAATCAGAGGGATGAGCTGGCAAAGACCAGCAGAGACACAGCCCCGGGGGAAAGGTAACCAAGGACTCCATTCCACACCACTGGCAGACAAGGACATCTTCTGTCTTGCTGTGCCAGAACCTGTTCTGTTTCTTCAGCAAAGCAAAGCCCTCAGTAGAGTGTTGGTAACAAAGGTCAGTGCATAGGATTCTAGCCGGCTGGTGAGGTGCCCCGCATCAGTATTAGCTAGCTGCGGCTCTCACGTGATTTATCGGGATACCTACAGGTGTCTGGGAGGACCACAGACCTTGCCCGCAACAGGCACTGTGTTTTCTATATTGTGTCTTGACTAAGGGATGGTGGATAATTGCAATCCACGCTTCCATGCAAAACTTGGCACAAAGTAGTGAGACTTAGCTTTGACCTTTGCCTTCCTACTGGAGTCAGATCACTGAATTCCAAGTTCCCCAGTGCGAATGGACCAAGCCATTGAGGGCTTGCCATGCTGGCAGCTTCTCCGGTAATCGCAGTGCTGTGGGAACGGCTGTTAATGCAGGTGTAGCTGAAGAACTGCGAGTTAAAAAGTGCCCCGAGTGATAAGTGCTCTAGTGTATATTTGGGAGTGTTAGAATATCAACACACATCTCCGACTCTTCCTGTGACTGCTGTCAGAAATGCCAACAGAGGCCTATTTCACAGAGTGGAAAAGAGTCAGACTTTAAACACCCCCCCACCTCCCTACAAGTGGGGTTGGTGGTTCGTTGTGTCCAAATGTCCATCTTTGGCCCGCACTGTTTGACTGGGGTTTTGCTGCTGTTCTGGGTGTGAGCACATTAGCTGAGATGGGCAATCTGAACTCTGAACATCCTGGTCTTGTGGTTGGAAATGGGACTGTTAAGGTAACTGTAATGTACGGTTTTGCTTTTGTGGTTTATTGTAAGCAGCCCTGAAGTGACAGACCTGCTTACACAGTAATCCAGCCCCAGCAGATACTTCCTGCTTGATTCTGACAGCTCTGGAATTCGATATTTAATTCCACCTCTGCACTTCTAGAAGTGTAAAAGAAAAAATCTCCTTGTTGACATTTTTTGATGATCTCTTTATTGGGCCAGTTAAACAGAGAGTGAAGTATTTGGTAACAAGATTGCAATACCTGCTATCACAGTACCTGGTTTTACCTCGGATGATGGGGGAAATGCACTTGCTTCTGATGGGTTAGTAGCCCTTGCTAATTGCTTGTGGTTGGTGTGCATGCCCCAAATAAATTAAGCAAGAGTGTTATCAATTGAGCCATTCTTGTACTCTGCTCAGGGCACAAGAGCAACCCTAAAATAACAAAGCAGTGTGTCTGCAGCGAAGGGAAAGAAATCTGGTGAGGAAATGGATTTGAATGTAAAGAAGAACTTCTCATAAAAATACCAAGTGAAAAATGATTTTGAAAATCCTGACAACGCACTTTAACTGAGACTTGCTAAAGTGTTTTAGACAATGGGCCTTCGCCGTTCTCTGCAGGTTTTCTCAGGGTAGTCAGGACTATCTTGACACAGAGGCAGTAAAAGAAAACTAGTTTAGTTACATTCATAAAGAGCCCCATGAAATGGCCAGGCATAGATGTCTCTAACTGAGAGCTGTGTCTGAGTATGTGTGTGGAGGGAAGATCTGGACATTGTCCCTACCCACCATGCAATAAACCTCTCTCGCTAACACAGCATAAGACTTTTAATGCTTTAATAGCTAATTATAGACAGGAGATTCATTCGAGGCTGCTGATAACATTTACTACCTCCATCTGATATTTGTCAAGGCAGCATCTTCCTCTCTTACAAAAGTAATCCACCACGTCCGCTGAAATGAGCCATTTCTAAAATGTCCCGGTGCTAAATAAGTGTTGGTATTAGAGGCCACATAGAGCAGCTTCCTGCCTTAGTACTAGCCATAAGCTCATCTACATTGATCCCCCGCCCTCCAACCTAACCCCAGAAAGACTCCAGTCCCAAATCAGCTCCCCATTCCCAGCTGGATCTCAGAGTGCTTCCCCTGTGAGACACCCTGGCTTCCCTCCTGTGCATTCCAGCATGGTTAGATACAAATTATTTGCAATTATGCAAATTAGCTCAGTAAATAATTTGCATAGAATATCACATATGGCGCCATTGGACAGCGCTGCATTTACACCGTATCCGAGGGCTTGACTACACTGTAAATAGAAGCACAGTTCCTGAAGCTGATGTAATCCACACCGTTAGCTCCGTTGGGTTGAGTCTGTGTGTGAACACTCTTATTTTGGATTAAGAGTGTCTGATTTTGGAGTAACCTAATTCGATTTTTTTTTTTTTTTACTGAATTAAGTTTGCTGATGTTGTAGCATGGCTTTTACACTCACTTGTAAGCCAGCCTGTGGTAGCCCTGGTTGATGCTGGGAGCTTGGTTCCACTCAGAGCTCTGTGCTTGTTCAACCTTTATGGTCCTTCCCTGGTCCTTCCCTTTATGGTCCTTCCTCTGTTTATTCTCAATGATCCCTACGATTAGCATTCCTATGCCAGCATCTCTGAGGGTAAGTAAGCAAGCTGTGCACGCCTGCGTGGTGCAAACAGATTTGTCCCTATCTCTTTTCTAGCGAGCAGGTTCCTGTGTGACTCAGTCAGCGTTCTGACAGCGTGGTGCTTGGCACATCACACGCCATCAGCACGGCAGAGACGACGGTGCTGCTGAATGCAGACAGAGAATCCCCTTTGCCTGGCGCTTGGTGCTATTGCCGGTCACATTCTCTCTGCTCAGCAGCTGCCGCAGGGAACAGAATGGTCAGCAGGTGGAGACGGGCTGTAATCTGGTTCCAAGCCACATTTAGAGATTGCTGTTTGCTTTTATTGCTGGGCAGGGTTAACGATGGGCTGATAATTAAGTGCTGACCGTAAAGTGCTAGCTACTATGCAACTCAGTTATAGGCAGAACTTGTGTGTAAAAACCTGGCCCTTTGAACACATTTACTTCTAAGTGTTATATATGATGAAAATTGCTCCATTATGGCATGTATGTCTTTCTACTGCACACAGCATAGTCTGAGCCACTCTGGGGACAGACCCAGTAATGGCAGCATTAGTCCTCTTTCCAGATCTCAGTACTGTAGGGTACTGTAGGGTAGGACTCTCTGCTTGTCGGACTGCTACCAGTTTGCAAGACTCTTTTCAGTTTTGTGCCCTTAAAGCTGTAAATCTGGCTGAATTGAGCTCTGTGGGTATACATGCTCCTGATCAGATGTCTAAGCAGCCAATTGTGCCTGTAAATTGTGTTCTTAGGCCCCCGTGTGGAAGGGTTTGGGCCCAAAGTGAACTGTGGTTAATCTAAAAGATAGTAATTGCGCGACCGTTAACCGGGAGAACAGAAATCAATACGTGTTCAATCAAGTGCACCTGCTTAAAAGGTCAGGGAATGGAACCCTTGGAATGGCTGTAACTGAGCAACCAAAATTATGTTCTCAACACGGTGGCTGGCACAGACAGGCCGGCACAAAGTGTTTCGTCAGCTGCTTCATATGAATCTCTGGAAGCTGGGCTTTGCTTCTGCCCAGTGTCCACACCAGGGAGATAAGATCCTTCAGCCACTTTCTGTGCAGTTTCTCTTCCAGAAGTGGCCATTACACCAATTCTGCCAAAGGTAAAGGCCCCTGTCCCTGCCAAATTCCCTGAGATTCCCAGCCATGGTCTCCCAGCCCTATGGAGGAAGGGGGTTCAGGTACACATTCAACGGGGGTGAAGGGGGGGGGCTGAGATGTGTTGCACTGGTTACCTTTTGTCAAGGAGTTTTATAGGAGAGAGACAGCCTGGTGATGAGATCAGGGAATGTGGTGATTGTATCTGCGAGCATGACAGCCAATGATGGGGCTGAAAAGCACAAAAGCCTCAGCAAACCGGCCTGCTTGACTTCAGCTCCTCCTGTTTGTCTCTGCTGGATCCCTGCTGGCTATTAGTATAACCAGGGCTGATGTTTGGTTCCAAGTGGCAGACTCACTGACTCTGCCTTCTTTGGTCTCAAGTGTCCCCTGCTTAATAATATAGTCCATTGTCTGCAGTTCCCCTCAAGTCATTTCAAGCAGTTCTTAGTGTCAGCTGTAATTCTGTCAGTAACTCAATCCAGGATGGGCCCTCACTGTTTAGCAATGTCTATCCAACTCTGCAGATCCTTGGAATCAGTTGCTAAATTAATGTAAACTACGCCCTGGGGATAATTGGGGATTTTATTTTTTTATCTGTAAATAAAATATGACTTGTATACACTGTGATTGTATGGGGGCTGGTGATGTGATCCCAGTCTGGCTAGCTTCAAAGCCCACGCTTGTTTATCAGAAGAGGAGTCTGTTCTGAATGTGAACTGGATCAGGGCACGATACTTGCAAAGAGCAGTGAAAGAACAATAAAAACATGGGATGAGCTGTCATGTTTTCTTTTCTCTAGAGGCCAAGTGTAATCAATAGAAGGATTCAAGAAAACAGTCCTGCGGGTGTGGGGATGCCAGTACTTCTGAGTCACCCGCAATGCAGAGACCGATCGTCATTTCTGCTTGCTTAATTGTCAGTACGTTTAATGCCACTGGATTGATAGCCACAGAAGAGGTACAGTACAGGCAAGTTTCCTGCACACAGCCCCTAGCACGGTTAAGGTGCCCCACCTTGACCTGAAGTAACCTCACCTCTGGGGAGAGAAGTTAGCTTTGTATCAATGGCCTATTCAGCCCTTCACCTCCCTTCTGAGGCTGCCCAGAAGGGATGCTGGTAGTGTGAATTGTGATGGAGATGCAGAGGAGCTCTGCGATCCACCTGCTCCAGGTCATGTCACAAAGGAAGCTGAGGTCTCCTCAGCTGGAGAAGAATTTCTCTCCCTGCTGGCCAGGGCTGGATCAGAGTGAGCGCGTTAGAGGTGAAAGGCTCTGGACCCTGCTACCAACATCCTTCCTCCTCATCACACAGAGTGAGAAGTGTCAGTGGGCCTTCTGCACATTCCAAACGAATGGATACAGTTCTGGGACAGCGTCACTCTCGCGATGTAAAGTTTATCAGTGGAACAGGAGCTGTGCTAGAATAACACCAGCACCATTATGAAACAAAGACAGAAGTGGCTCATAAAGAGAGGACAGACAGAATGCAGTTACCTGTCAGAGACTGTGCCTGTGACATGCTGTCCTGAGTTTGTACTGGATCAGGGCTAACTCCCCTCTCAGCATTAGTACAGCCCCTCGCAAGTGGCTCCATTCTGCCCAGAATCTCTTTTTAGTGAGTGATTTCTGTCCATGTTTTAGCTAGTGAGTAGCTAATGGCAGGAGGATGCCGCGGAGAATGACCGATGCCGGCGTGTCATACTGAACAACTTGGCCATAATTCCTGTTAGCAAAACAAAATTCAAGACAAACAAAGAGCCAGCTACGTAGTTTATTAGCATTTTCCATAGGCGTGTACTGTGCCATAGGAACAAATATTAACTCAACTGTTCAAGCCAATCTCCAAATGGAGCTGAGTTGAATTAATTGGTCTTGGTGACAGCTGGATTTCTAGCCAACCCATAGTACAGCATGTCGAGGTAGCTGCTCTCTGCTTTCAGGGTGTCGGGTGTATTTTCTGACTCCTTAGCTCCCTCTATGGCTGTGACATGCCTCCCAGGTGCCTTCATCTACACAGTGTCCCCTTCAGTTTGGTTGAGCCCATGTTGCATTCAGCTTGGCAATGATAAGGGTAGGAGCCAGGCTGTCTGAGCCTGGGGCAAGATGATGAGGCATTCCTTCCCCCCATGCCTGGGGGACTCGGAAGGATGAAAGTGGATTTGGTTAGTGCCAAATAACCACTGTTCCTTGTTTCTGATGGAAACAAGCCTTTCTGCTACCATGGCCAATGCCATATGACATGCAGACGTATAGCCATCCATGCCACAGTGCCAGGGGAAAACAAGTCACCGCCATGTACTCCACAGAGCTAGATGAATGCCAGAAGTCCTTGGGCCAGTCACCAGGTAGGATCAATTTAGACTACATCACACCTGTTTATATGAGACTATAATCAGGCTCCTGCCAACCCAGCTGCCTCACAGGGCTGTTGTGTGACACTTAATTGATAAATATGCATAAAGAGCCTTCAGATGGAAGGCGCTGGAGACAAGCGAAGTGTGGTTACTTACATAACTTCCTTTTATTTTATTATATTGTTATTTTGTTAATAGTTTGGTGCCACAGAATAATGTAGCATAACAATATAATACTGTCTTGCACCAATGATGAAATCAATACCCATAATTAATGGCTGGCTTCTATGGACAGAGCTGATAACATCTTTCAAAGAGCTTATATAAATATCCAGGTTCCTATATCTGCCTAGGTTCTCAGACTGGCTTCCATCGATGAAGTCTTTGTTGTTGGTTTGACTGTTGGGAGACCTTCAATCACTCGCCTTTCCTACCCTGCCATAATGAGCCGAGGGAACCTTCGAAACAGACTGTAAACTCTTTGGAATGAGGACTGTCTTCCTGGATGTTTGTACAGCACCCAGAACAAAGGAGCCCTGGTCCTGACTGAGAGCTTTGGGCGCTACCATGATGCAAATAATAACTTTCTGAATAGTAAAACAACTCCAGTGTGTGGGAGAATAGAATGAACAGCCCAGAGTGTGCTCTCTTCTCCATGCAATCTGTGCAACTCTAGAGTGACTCACTGAAGTCAATGGAGGTAATCTGGGTTTATCATGCGGTAACTAAAATCAGAATTGTCCTGATAAAGATCTCAGTCATCACCCTTTTCTTTATTCCTTCCCTTCCCCCCCTTTCCTGTAATTCATCCTTCCTGTTCATCTCCTCTTGGAACTGACTGTTCTTATTACAAGAGTAAAGGATGGTAGGGAATCAGTGCATTAATTAATCTCATAAAGATGATGTTCTTAAGCATAATTGTCAACTAGGGATTGAGGGAGATTCTTTAAACTGCTCTGTCTATTTGCTGCTGGAGTGTTATGTCATTGAGAGTGGTGCTCTGCTTCGTATTTTGTATATTGTAATATTTAGATCACTGACTTGGCAAAGTGTGCTTGGATGTCATGTGTGGACCTAGATCTGAAGGGGATGTGTGTATTGTCAATGCACAGGCAGATAAAATGCACACTGCATCAATACGGCAACGCCAGCAGCCTGCCAGGTTGTGTAAGTTTGCCCTAGAGTATTGAAAGGGAGAATTTCTGCAATTACACCAACTTATGCACCTTTGTCGGATGAGGCGTACTGAGAACTTTCTGCCACGCCTCACACAGAAGCTTTTTAATGTGACCAGAGAGATCTGAGCTACTGTGACCTGCCACAACATGTTAGTGGATTTGCCTAAAACCTGCAAAACCATTAGGGCTTCCTAACGTCCCTTGTGCACTCCTCCATTGAATGAAGATTGGGGGTGGAGACTGAACCGTGGCTTTTAGAAAGCATATAAATGGCAGCGGGGGTTAGCGAGCAATTTATGCCTCCCGTTCTGGACGGGGAAAGAGGCTGGAATTCCTTGGAATTGAGGGCTGCCCATGCTGAAGATGGGCATTCATTTTTCATAAAGTCCATTTGCCACTTGTAAAACTAGTCCATGTAGGTGTGGCTGCTGCAACATCAAAACAGCTTAGCACAAAAGCAAAGCATTAGTCACTGTCATTAAATTATCTTGGCTTCTGGGGAGATGGCTTCTAGGACTATCTCATGCACAGGGTGTAATACAGACTCCAGATTTGTGCAATGGCACTGGGACTCTATCTTATATATTAGATGATAATTAATAGCCAGGGTGAGGTGTGTGGGTGACAGTGAAACCCATTTCTCTTGCCAGGATGTCTTTAAGATCACCACAGAAGCACTGTAGGCTCTGGGATGGCTTAGCCCCAAGTGGAGCAGTGAGCATGTTCGCTCATGTGTACGCTCCTTTCAGGGACCTTCTGTCTCTTCTGCTTTTTGCTAAGGTAACCCTAAAAATGAAATCTTAGCATAGTAAAATACCAAAAGGGGCTCTTAATTTTCTATACACTTACCAGAGCCATGCCACACCAGCCAGGAGCTACCCAGGAAAAGGTGCGTGTAGGGCTTGCATTAGTTATGCAAAGATGTTGCATCTCAGCTACACAAAAACCACCCACAAGGCTTTTGTATTTCAAGACAGTCTTAACCATTCCACTTTCCTTCTATTAAAAGACAATGTGAAGGTAAAACTGTAAAACAATTAATCCTCTAATGTCTCTCTCTCCTCTCAGAGTTTTGTAATGCTGCCCATCACTGTTGTACTTGGGCACCTTCCATGGTAAATAGATTGGCAACAATGACTTGGGCTTCTGGGAGTGTCTGGCTCTTCTCCTTTTTGGGGTACAGAAAGCTGTTCTTGGGAATTTAGTGGGCAATAGATGATGCTGATGAATGTCATATTATTGATATTACTGTGTACTGCTTTTTAGGGTAACACCTTACAACACCTTTCATTTACCCCCATTTTCCTGATGATGGAAAATGCAATGCATGTGCCTATGCCATACAGTGGGCTCAGACTTGCAGAAAGGGAACTAGGAAGGCTCTTTATAACGTCCGGAGAAATCACTCTCCTCTTTGGTAAGTTTTTACTAGTGTCTTGGTTGGAATGGTTAGGATTTCTGAGATTCTTGAGACTGACGCATGGCCCCGGCGAATAAGCGAGGTGATCTAACAGGTTGTTTCCATCTCTTATTTTTGTGTGTCTATGATTTAAGGATTTTCTGCATTTATTGGCTGCTGCTTCTCTTGGCCATTTTATACTCTGTCTAGTGTTTTTACCAATCATTAGGTAATGGCAAAGGCTACTTGAAACACCGTGTTGCCATAGAAACACAATAGCATCCAGTTGAGTTTAACCTCTCTCTCCCCCTTTTCAGCCCCCATGGGAAGCAGAAATACAGGCCTCAAAATTAATCAATTTGATGTTAACTTTTAGAAGTAATTTTCTTTTTGGTTGCCTGGGCTTCCTGCTGGATTCTCTTGTGCTCATTTAATTATTTACACTATTAATACTATATTAAAATTACTGCAACTAATTATTAGCAACAGTTAATAGTAACAGCTATGGTTACGATAAGCAGTATTACTCCCATTATTATTATTGTTGTTGCCTGAATGGCTGGATTCTTGTTTCAGTCAAAGCTGAATCAACCCTGGAAGGAAACCTTTAAACATAAGGTACAAGGTGTAAGCCTGAGCAAACGTCACTGAGCCCTTCACAGATGGGCCAGACAAGGAGGCTTAGTGAGTCCTATGGAGGAATGTGCATCTCAGTAGGAGACCCGGCACAGCCACACTTGCTTGGTTAGATTACAGTCAGTCACATTTCTTGTCTTCTGTAGACGTCAGCCTTTATTATTTCCCAGTCCCACGCATCCCCGGCTCAGCGCAGAGTGGAGCTTGGGCCTCCTTCTGAAGGGTATGAATCAAGACTGCTTTTCCCCTTTGCTTGTTGTTTCCTTCTTGCACCGAGTGTTGGTGAGACACGTTTCTTTTCTGGTGAAGTGTTTCCTTCCCACAAAGCTGTGCTTTCTGACACCGTTCAGTTACAAGCGCCTTAGCATGAGTCAGTGGTCACTTTACCCTGTATAATTCAATTCTTTGCTCCCCCCACCCTTTTTAAGAATGGCAGCATCTGGAGATCCCAAGGGAGTGAAAAGACCTTTAATAAAGAAGTGCTGGTGAGTGCCATCCATCCGGTGCTTCTCGCAGTCAGGCAGCGTGACTTTATAATTGGGTGCTTAGAGAACAGTAATTTCAGGTAATCTTTAATAATTTGCAGCTCTGAGGCATCCATGGGAACCAAAGCTTTTTGTTTTATTCAGTCTCTATAAATACCATGCTCGGATCATCTTACTGACATTGCACAGCCTGGTGAACAAACATTCTGGCATCAAAGAGCAGGCCCGTGCTGTGCTACTTCGGACAGGGTGCAAGAAGAAAATACAGCCTTTGTTTTAAATTTCTACTGTCCGATTACAAAGAGATACCAGTGAGCTGTGCGAGGCGGCTTTCTGGATAGGGAATGCTTGATGTTAGGAAGGCTTTTGACACAGTCCCACATGACATTCTCAGGAACAAACTAGGGAAATGTGGTCTGCATGAAATTACTATGAAGTGAGTGCCCAACTGGTTGAAAGACCATCCTTCAAGAGTAGTTATCAGCGCTGTCGAACGGGGAGGGCGTATCTAATGGGGTCCTTCAGGGGTCAGTCCTGGGTCTGATACAAGTCAATATTTTCATTAATGACTTAGATTATGGAGTGGAGAATATGCTTATAAAATTTGTAGATGACACTAAACTAGGAGAGATTGCAAACACTTGGAAGGACAGGATTAGAATTCAAAATGAGCTTGACAAATTGGAGAATTTGTCTGAAATCAACAAGATTAAATTCAACAAAGATAAGTGCAAAGTATTTCACTTAGGAAGGAAAAATCAAATATACAGCTACAAAATGGGGAATAGCTGGCTAGGTGGCAGCATTGCTGAAAGGGATCTGGGGGTTATAGTGGATCACAAATTGAAGATGAGTTAACAGTGTGACGCCGTTGTGAAAAAGGCTAATATCATTCTGGGGTTTATTAACAGGAGTGTCGTATGTAACACATGGGAGGTCATTGTCCCTTTCTAATCAGCACTGGTCAGGCCTCAGCTGGAGTACCATCTCCTATTCTGGGCACCACACTTTAGGAAAGAAGTGGATAAAGTGGAGAGTATCCAGAGGACAGAAACAAAAATGATAAAAGGGTTAGAAAACTTGACCTATGAGGAGAGGTTAAAAATACTGGGCATGTTTAGTCTTGAGAAAAGAAGACTGAAGATAACACTCTTCAAGCATGTTAACGGCTGCTATCAAGAGGACAGTGATCAATTGTTCTCCGTATCCACTGAAGGTAGGACAAGAAGTAATGGGCTTAATCTGCAGCAAGGGAGATTTAGGTTAAATATTAGAAAGAACTCTCTAAGGATAGTTAAGTTCTGGACTAGGCTTCCAAGAATCCCCATCACTGGAAGTCTAGACAGTCTGGACAAACAACTGTCAGGAAGTCTAGGGTTCCTTGGTTCTGCCAAAGTGCAGGGGGCTGGACTTGGTGACGCTGCAAGGTCCCTTGCAGTCCTACGTGTCTATGGCTCGATGGACAGTACTGATGCTGTATGCAAAGGACCTCTGGCATCTGGAGATGATGAGATAAATAGAGGTTACCATAGTTATATGCTGTTTCTTTAGCTGCATTTCTAGCAACCACGATCACTTGTAGATAGTAGGAAAAGTGTTGATTCCTTATAGCTAAGCCAATCTCCTCTGTGAAATTCGGAGACATGCCTGTGCCTTTACCCTTTGTTCATAATTCATCTGCCTGCTATGAACTTTTCTCCTGTCCTTGAACGTCCTCTTTTTTCTGCTCTTTCCTTCTCTCTTCCAACTCACAAGTCTCTGATCTATACCAGACCACATAAAAGCTACAAAGAAGAAACATTCTCAACTCTCTTTCCAAAGGGCTCTGAAGACGCGGGAAGAAGAGGTTTACCAGTTTATGGAAACACACAAATTACATTTCATCTGAATGCTAACCATACTTTTCAGATAGTGCATGAAAATCCTGCTAAGAAAGCCCTATCAAGTAGGTTTTGAAAAAACATCAGGCACCATTATGCTGTTCCAAAACCCAAAACCACAAATAAAGCGAGTATATTTTGTTTTATTGGTTGTGATTGCATGTACCGTGTACAGAAAGGAAGCGTTTGAAATGCAAGCAAACAATGACCGTGTGTAGTTTATTCTTACTCGGCAATTTATCTAGTAATCTGGGTGTTAATTTTTTCAATTTTTGTATGCAGCTAAAATACAGAAGAATGAATTTTGCAAGCCAGTTGAAAATAAACATAATCTGCATTCTTGCTTAACTCAGTCTCTGAATTTTTAGTAGCACTTCATGTCTCTCTGTTGACTGTCTTTGCTGTAAATGTCGTGGAAGCAACATTTTCATATACTGTCTTTTCACTTTAAAGTTTTAAGAGTAAATACAAGCAATATGCATGCTATTAAAAAAATGCAGAGTATCCAAATTCTAATTTTCCTGGGCTGCTAGTGCTGCATCTGTTTAAACATGTTACTTATATCCATTTGTACAGTACGGGAGGCAGGATTGCTTTTCAAAATTGCCTGGAGTTGTATCTGTTTTATTCTCCCCTTTCTCAAAACAATTTTAAATCTACAAGAAAGGTCAGAAGAGGTCATGATTCCTGACCCAGTGCTGACCTGAGGGAGCCTCGACTGGCTTTTTGATGCTCCGACAGGGGTCACTGAACTGAGGCTTATTATTGGCTCCCTGTGTCTAAGCGGCTCAGCCTATCCCAAACAATTTTTAAATTACCACTGGCATGAGAATATCAGAAGGGGTAGTAGCTGGGAATGTCTAGACTCTGTGGCCAAGACAAGCTCCCCCATCGTGGGGACACCATGCGCTGCAGGGGGCTCAGAGAGACAGGCCATGAAACTGTCTCTGGAACTCTCAGGCTGAAAGACAAAACTCCCACAATGCACCCTGTGATTTGCTCCAGGGGTTTAGCCAAAGAATTTCAGATAAGGAAATCTATAGGGCCTACAACTGGGAGAATTTCTAACTGCTTTATTGCTTTCCATGGATTCTAAAGCCAGCCGGCTGCTTTATGAGCTCTTTAAATGGCACATGACAGTGTCTCTTAGCTTCAGCAGCGCTAATGGTCTCTGAATTTGCACTCATTCTTCTTGGTTTGCCGCTTAAAAATTAACACCCCCCAATATGATTGTAAGGTTCTACCAAAGACTATAATAAGGAACTCTGTGTAGAGGAATAAAACCCTGCAATCACCTACATTCAGCTGCCTTCTATTTGCTCGGGTGTGGAGTCCCAGGGTTAGGCCCGGGGAGTCCCACAGGTGTGACATGGGCTCTGGCTCTTACGCAGAACTTTCTGTGACTCGGTGCTTGGTCCTGTCCTGTTCATCGTGCTGCTGAAACAGGGAGCATAAAGCTATAATCCATGCTCCAACATTGCTGTCTCATTCTGTCTGCATTGCTACCTTTCCTCTCACTGCTTTTTAGCGAAGTTCATCTAAAGTGTACTAGCAGTCTACTTATAGCATGCTATCTAGATGAATACCACCAGTTATATACTAATAGCGTACTGTGCACATTAACAAATATCATACTGCGTATAGCAATAATATACTCTATTCTATCATTTATACTAAAGATATTTTTTCCATAGAGATGCTTGACCCAGTTTGAATAAATCAAGGATAGCTTCAAACTTTCCCCTAAAGCTTGAACAAAACCTGGAACAAACCTTTTGGGACTGGTAAATATTTTTGGATTAACTTTTTTTGAAAAATTACTGTTTATTTTCACAAATCTCTGCACTTCTGGGCTCTGGCAGGGACCAGCAAGAGATTATTCCTCTGATAGCGGTAGTTTCAACTGGCTATGGTATACTTCTTCACTCTCTGCATGTAAACTATAGTGTAGTGTTGTTCTGTGTTGGTGAAGAGCTTCTATGTTCTAGCCCAGAGGTGGCTGCATTTCAGTTGTGGATGAGGTGATCTCAGTGTAAGGGGCTTTGTTTGCTAATATGCACTGAACACAGAGTAAGGGAGGTATTATTATGAAACATATAGGGCTATTTTGAAGAAAAGTCTGAGCAGGAAGCCTGTCTTGGGAGTTCCAGTCCACTTGTGCCTACTTCTAAGGGCCAGATAAACATCTGTGCAGCTGGGTGTTTATCTGAACCAAACTGGCGAGCTGTAGAATGAGTTCTCATCTCTGAGCATCCCCTTCACACCCCTGCCCTGTGGCCCAAGGGTCCCTGTTGAGGAGGGCAAGCTGTAACTTCCTTCCCACCACAGAGGAGCCAGCGCAGGTCAGGGCACTCCTCTCCCTTTCGCCCTGAGCTCTCCCCCTCGGCAGCGCTCAGCACCTCTGGCCAGGAACTAAACTTGAATCTCAATCGCCCCTAACTCTGCACTGCTGGGCTGGCATCAACAGATGCACTCTGTGTGCACAGTACAGGGAACAGCCCTTCTGAGCTGGGGGTGATCCTTACAGCCTTTGCACACAGGCTGGAACCAGAGCTAAGGAATGGCCCCAGTTCCTGTTCCATAAAGTCCTGTGGTCAGTGTGGGCTGTGGGAGCGTCAGGAGGATAGCATTCCTGTTATTTTGCTGAAATTACTTTGATGGACAGTGGGCACCACCGTGTGCTTTGTTTTGTGATTTTTACGTGTGGAAAAACCCCATCATTCCACCAATTCCTGTGAATGAGGATGAAGGATGAAAAGGTCGCAATGCCCTCCAGGAAGCACAGCTGCTATAGGGGGAAATGGAAACTGAGCCACAGGCCCCCATTAAAATTCACCGTTTTGCAGCAAGATATGATTTTTCTGGTTGTTCTACTCAGTGTCATGCTCACACTGTTCTGTAGCAGGGTGTGATCAGGCTACATGTAGCCAGGAAAGGAATCCTCCTCTACTTCACCTTCCAGCAGTTTTAATTCTTTAGGCTCTGTACTGTGGTCCTGTTTCTACCATGAAATGTGCTGTTATATGTCTGTACAGCGCCTAGCACAATGGGACCGACCTTCTTGTGGCCTTAGGTGCTACCACAATATCAATGCTAAACAATAGTACGAATAGCACAGCAGCTTGTGTGACCAGTGCAGACAGGGAGTTTTATCTGAGAGTTGTGCAATACAACTGTGCTGTCCCACTTCAAAGTATCAGCAGCTTCTCGCCTCCACAGAACACCTAGAATCTTGGCCATCAAGTCAAGGGGAAATTTGCAGTGTAAAATGGATCTAGTCCCAGGTCACTAGTGTTAGTTGGAATTCAGTAATAAAAGAAGAACAAATGCTGACAAGTTTAAAAAGCATTAAAGAAGTGACAGCCTGTGCCTTGTAATCTTTCAGTAAGTGGTGACTGAACCTGTCCCTCAGGCATTTGATGGAGAAAAGCAGAAAAGTCCATAGCGTGAAAGGCAAGACCCGCGCATTTTTCAGCCTCGCAGACCAGAAAGCCACACCCATACCAACATGGCTGCCGATGTTGCCCACAGTTCCTCTGGTTTGTCA
This sequence comes from Emydura macquarii macquarii, assembly GCF_026122565.2. NCBI lineage: Eukaryota > Metazoa > Chordata > Testudines > Chelidae > Emydura > Emydura macquarii. The sequence continues at coordinate 807,746 of NW_027130828.1, forward strand.
TCAGATTTCAGTGTGGCAGGTAAGTCTCCTTTTCAGGTTGCCTTATTACAGTGGCAGTTTTCCAAGTCCAGGTTTGCAGCTGTAACCTGGTTCTGCTCTGAGCAGCAGCCTGCTTGCAAACTGTGAGCAGGCTATTCTCAGGACAATACTGGAGTGGAAGTGAATAAGGACACGGTTTTTATGAGGCCCCTGCTGTCCGGTGCTGTAGGCCTTGAGAAATAAGTATTGAGAGCAGGCAGGGCAGTGGCCAGTCACACAAAATTTGTAGATTTTTTAACCTCATCTTTGTAACGCTTTCCTGCCTCTCCAGCCTGGCTAGCTTACACACCCCAGAGCCACGATCTGCCAGACACTCCGTTTGCATTATGGTCATGTGTTCTCCTGGCCGTACCAAAGGCAGATCGTGCCAGACTAACCTGACTTCCTGCTTTGAGAAAAGAATTGACTTTTTCAGTTACGGGAATGCAATAAATCTAAGATACTTGGACTTCAGTAAAGAGTTTGACTTGGTGGCACATGGAGAGTTGTTTGTTAAACTGGAGAAGGTGGGGATCAATACAAGAACTGTGAGGTGGATAAGGAATTGGCTAAAGGGGAAGAGCAACAGGTTGTATTGAAAGGTGACCTGTTGGTCTGGAGAGAGGTTACTAGTGGAGTCCCTCAGCGGTCAGTCTTGAGACCAGTCTTATTCAATATTTTGATTAATGACTTTGGTACAAGTCAGAGTGTGCCCATGAAATGTGCTGATGAACTAAAGTTGAGAGGCATTGTCAATACTGGGGGGTCAGAATATTATTCAGGAAGATCTGGATGACCTTGAAGACTGCACCCCTGAATTTCATCTGAATTCTGTCACTCCAAAGTGCAAGGGCATGTGCTTAGGGTCTTCTACAAGCAGGGGGCTCATTATTTGGAAGCAACAGAGGAAGAGAGGCCAGAGTGTGTGGGCTGGTCACAGGATGTCTCTGAGCCACCAGTGTGGTGGGGCTACGGAGAAGGCAAATGTGATGCTAGGCTCTCTGAGGTGAGGCATTTTCTGTAGAGATAGGGAGGCATTAATGCCATTGTCCGAGGCACTGGTAAGACCTTTTCTGGAATACTGTATACAGTTCTGGTCACCTGTGTTCACAAAAGATTAATTAAAACTGGAGCAGGTACAGAGAAGAGCAACTGGGATGATCAGGGGAATGGAGGGCCTGTCCTGTCTTCCAACCTGGAAGAGTTGGCTGAGACTGAAGAAGGCTGAGAAGGTGTCTGATTGCGCTATATAAATAAGTTAGGTGAGTAAATCCTAGGGAGGGTGAAGAGCTATTGAAGCTAAACAACAATGTTGGCATAAGAATAAATTAATATAAACTGGCCATGAACAAATTCAGTTTGGAAATTAGAAGAAGGTTTCTCACGAATAGAGGGACAAGGTTCTGGAAGAGCCTCCCGATAGAGCTGTAGGGACAAACAGCTTGGTTAATTATGAGAGAGGTAGACAAATTTACGAGTGCGATTGTATGATGGGACAGCTTGTGGTGATAGGGCACAGGCTCAACAGCCCTGGGGTTCACTTCCGGTTTATGTCCTATGTTCCTAAAAGCTCAGGCTTCAGGGCTTCAGCTGGGCACCTGCAGGGATCAGGAAGGGATTCCACACTCCACCGCCCTCCCCCCCACTGCCAAGGCATTTTTTTGTCTCCTTCCTCTGAAGCATCAGGGATGGCCACGGCTGGAGATGGGACATTGGGTAGATGGGCCAGGGCTCTGAGGTGGCACTGAGCATTACCTTCTCTCAGGGGCTTGGCTAGCTGGCTGGCTCAGGATCTAACTGATCTCCATGTGTGGGGCCAGGAAGGAATTCCCCCCAGTCAGATTGGCAGTGACCTGTGTGTGTGTGGGAGGGGAGTTGCCTTCCTCTGTGGGGTGTGGGTGTGGGTCGCTTGCCAGGATCTTCTGGGTGTATCTCATTTAATCATTTCCCTGCCGTTGCAAGGGTTCAGGTACTTGTGCCCTCGGTCCCTCCTGCTCTCTGTTGGGCACAGAACAGGCTAGCATCCTGGGGGCTGTGATACTTTGCTGTCACTGGCTTGTGGGGTTTAGTGTGTGGTGCTGAGTGGCGTTGGTAGCCTGCTACGTACAGGAGGTCAGACTCAATGACTGATAGTCCTTAAACGCTATGACTTTCTGTACCTGACCCTTAGCTCTGCAGTCTTTCCGGGCCTGGGTTAATACATGCAGTGTGTTGTGGATAAACTGAGTGCTGATACATTTCACCCTGGCAAACAGACCCGAGGCTTTTTAGGAGAGTGGGGGTGGAAGGATGGTGGAGTACATGAACTGGGGTGTCTGCCCATGCCGGCAGGTTTTAAGGGTGCTGCTCTCCAACTTGGCTAATTAACATATAGACTCTCTCGGATAACAGGGGATTGAGAATGAAGTGGGGCAAGAGAAGAGCCGAGATCAAAGTTTTGCCCTGAGGTGCCAGAAACATTAGTTATGGCTGTATGTGAATGATGCACATGACAATCCTGCTAGTAGTGCTGAGTGTAGGACATCTGCAAATGGCACAAAAATGCATCTGTGTAGACAAAGTGAATTAATGGCCCATGCACATCATGTTAGAACCTGCAGTAAAGCTGCGAAAGGAGAGCTTCCAAATCTTCAAAGGCTTTCTGAAGTGTCTGAGCAGCAACCCTTGGAGCCCAAACCTGGCCTTGTTTGGTTCTTGCTGTCCCAGAACTCTGCCTGCTGCATTCCCAGCAGCATGCTGCTTTCTTTCCAGTTTCTTGGCACCAGCCATTTATGTCTCAGGCAATGACAACTCTGTGTAAGAGGCCCAGCCTGGCACAGAAATCCCGGGGAGCTGAGGAGTCGACTTGCACAAGGCACCTGCAGTTGAGCTGAGCAGGAATCTGGTTCCCTGTTCTGTGAATATTTTTAAGAGGTCAATTTTTGTTCCTATCTCAAACTAGTACAAAAACTTGAAATCTAAAGAATAAGACCCAAAAAGCCAAAAAGATAATAAAATTTGGAGGATCAATAAAAACATTTTGTTTCAATAATTTTCTAAACATTTTGTTTAGCTTTTGACCTTTTTTCTTTTTTTAAGAAAAAACAAACCCTTTTTTCAGTTTAGCATAAACTTCTAAACAAAACGTTATTTTGAACCGAAAAACTGGAAGGTTTGGTTTGAATATGTCAAAATTAAAAGTTTGACAACTTCAAACTTTTGTTTCTCTACATTTTTTCAAGTTGGGAAATGCGTTGAATCAACACCTGGTTTGCGAACAGATCAGGTTCTGACCAATGAGCATTTTTCAATTAAAAAACAATTTGTTAAACGTTTTCCAATGAGCAGGATTTGGCCCTAGTGCTCAGTGAATCAGCCACAAAGACCGCGCTTCTTATTAACCTGGTTTGAATGAAACTTCTGGTTTTACCTCTACTTTGGGTGACTTTCAAGAAAAATTAATTTCATGGCCCTGAGAAAAACCAAGCGGGGCTCCACATACACAGGGCATTGTATCCAAATTGTGGGCTGGCTCCGCATTTAGCCAGCTGAATGAACGGACTGACTTCCAGAGGTGCAACACACACACAGCTCCCGCTGCGGTCCATGTGAGTGCTGGTGCTCAGCAGTGCTGACAAACAAGGTTGGAATAGAGATTTAGGTGCCTAACTTTTAGGTACCCTTGTTTGAACATGCTGAACAATGGAATTTTGTTGACGACACATTAATGCTTGAATTAAATGCCTGAATCAGCAAAGAGACCCACTATGAGAAAAGGGAACCACACTGGGCAGCCTGGAAAGGGACTGAAAACACTTTCACAGCCAATGTTCATCAGTAACTGTCAGTCAATAAAATATCCCAATATCTCTGGTCATCATTTGACTTCACTAAGCTGCACAATGGTGTTAGAGAAACTACTCTATCACGCTCCTCCCAGTCCCCACTATCCTCTTGCAAGCATTTCAACTCCTTTTAATCTTTAAAAAGGAGCATTTTCTAAAGAAAAAGAAGAATCCTATCCCTTATATAGCCCTTCACTTACATTATCTCCTATAGTTCAAGAAGCCCAAGGAATCAAATTATTATTATTCTAGAACAGCAGGGGGCAAAGCTATTGATTTTCATCTTGCCAGTCGGAATGTCAGAAAACTGAGATGTTGGCCTGTTTTGTCAGAATTTTTAAAATTCACTCAGAGGCAAAATCTCTTCATTTCAAACCTGGAACAACGCATGGGTTTGCATGTGTTGCCCCAGGGAAGAATTAACTCTTTCCAGGCTGAAAATGTTTTTTCATTTCTAAAAACCACAGCAAAATGCTCAAGGCAAAAGCACAAGATGTGTTACTTTTGGTAACACCCAAGAACACATGACGCTTTGACAGTTTGACTATCAGTGTGAATTTTCCCCAACAGAGATGGAATGGTATGTGAACTGACCTGCCAAACAAACAGACTCTTGCATTAGGAAAAAATATTGCAGGGTTCTCTTCAAAAATTGGAGCTAGAATTTCAGCGTAGTGGAGTATTTTTCTGAGGTCACGAGCACTGTGATAGTATTTGTTGTTAGTCTGCAGAGTAAGTAAGTAAGTAGTCTCATAAATCTAGAGTAACATATTATTAGGCAGGCTCCTTTGTGTCCTTTAGAAGTTGTGGACAAACTCTTTAGCAGTAAAGTAGGCACAGCTCTTTTTGCTGGTTTTATCTTCTGTGCTGGAAAGGTCCCCACCCTCTCAGTGCTGCACTCCAGCAAAGAGGGCAAGCCCTGAATGGAAGAATGCCTGTTGTGAGCAGGAAAGAAATCTGCCTCTTGCTTTTTCTGAATGAAGCCTTTCAGAATCCCAAGTAAACAAGGTGGATTAGTCTAATAAACAACCCGTTAAAGCTCACACATCTCTGGCTTTCAGGATCGATCTACGTCAGGATTAGAGTACAACAGTTTAATACAGAAAATAATTGCAATTTTGATGTGCATAATTTGCACTGTGACAAGTGAAATAACCTCAGGTTTAGGTGGTATGGAGGCAATGCTGGGTATGAACCAGCCTGCCCTGCCTCAGTCTGGAAGTGAGAGGACTGGGAGCAGAGAGCAGACGCTGGGGTAGCTCTGACCTGGCACATTTCTTTTATGCTGCCATTTTGGTCTGGTAAGAGGGCAATTCAATGATCACTACTTCTAAGCTGTCAGACGAGATCATGAGCAAAACAGCTCAAGGGCGTAAGAGTTAAACATTCTGCCAAGTTTCTTCTCGTCATGTCTCTCCACCACTGCCAGCAGCATGGCAGCGAATTCACTGCACCCAGACGGGAGAGAGAAATCCACACATCAGTTTGTGTAAACCACCTTTTCTGCTCACACTATCTCTAAATAGGTATGGCAGAAATAGAGGGGGTCCAGAGATGGACAATGAAAATGAGGAGAGGCCCAGAGGGACTTCCTGATGAGAAGAGCCTGAGAAGATGGTGACTGTTCTGTTTAGAGAAGAGAGGAACTTGAAAGAGGAATCTGAGAAAACGAAGGGTCTAGGGAAGATAAATCCTATGCTCTTCTTTGCCCTTCCTCACAGGCAACACATTGAAAAAGGGATAAAAGGAGCTACTTTTTTACACAACACATAACTGACATGTGGCACTTTTGACCACCAGATATCATTGAAGCCAGGGGTTTCGAAGGATTCAGAGAAGGATTATACAATTGTATCGGGAATGAGAACATTCAGAGTAACATTAAACAGGATGTGCAATGTTTTTACAAAGGATAAAAATGCTCTAAGCCATACACACTAATTGCTGGGGGACAGGACCAACCTTTCCCTGGGGCAGGTTATTTCACAATTGTTCACTAAGGAGTTTCGTGCCAGACATAGGGTGTTAGGCTAGGTGTACCCCTGGTCTTAGCCAGTCTGATAAGTCCTGTGTTCTTTTACTGCAATTAACGTGAATGTTAAAAGTGGTATTGGCAATTATTTAAGAATGAGAGGCAAATTGCTAATGGAGCCAAAGAAAGGTTCAGATTCTTAACTCTCATTGGTTACAATTTATCCTTATTTACAATAGCTAAAATGTAGAGAGTGGATAAACAGAGAGAAGTCTGGATTATTAAAAATCAGGCACTTCATCTTGCACTGAAGGCAATGGAAGCTTTGTCTTTGACTTCACTGAGAGTTTTTGTGTTTTCTCCCTCCTGTTGTTTGCACACACATTTGTGTGTTTCATTTGACCTCTGAGTAATATTTTGATGGACTGTGCACAGGTAAATTCTTCCTGTGCAGCTACCACGTACTGCCCTGATTTGGTTTATCTTCTGAGCAATTTTAAAATAGGAAACATTTGTCTGAGTGGTGTCTTTAAGAATGTCAGTGATGAAGTTAAAGGATAATTTCAGCTGGAAAGTCACCTGCAGTTTATTAATTGTATACATAAAGTGACATGTAAAGCAGAAAAATCTGAGAGCGCGTGAGTGAGAATCGATGTCTCTGTACAGACAGATTCCTTTCATTATGCAGTATTCTAAGCCCTTCAGTTTGCCTGGTTCTTTCCTTCACTGCTTTGGGACTCTGTCTCATGTCACAGAGCTACAGAAAACCCTTCCTATCAAACAAAGTGCTTGCAGAATACAGCAGCAGGAAATACAATTTGCATTTCTCTATAGCATTTTCAATCACAGTAATAGCGTGTTTGTAATGATGAAATCGACCTATAGTATGAACCAGAGAATTGCAGGTTTGTACTGACAGAATATTAAAAAAGAAAAAGAAAGCCTTGTAATGGAGATACTGTCTAAAGCAATAATGTTACTTTCTGTAAGAACAATTAGCTTTTTAAAGACTGATTAAGCTAGAGAATGCTTTCATAAGAGTGGCTTTTGTTTTATGCACAAAAAAGATCAGTTTTATAATGAAATGCAAAATATAAAATCAAGTGTGCATATCCTATGTTGAGTGTAAAACACTCAAATGAATAAATGAATCTGCATGGTGTTAATTAGCTCTCCTGCACATCACTTTACTGTTAGCTGCAACATTTTTGGATGTTATTATCACCCTTATCTGTTAATTTTCTGATGTACACATCACTGTTTACTCTCAATAAAATAAATGTAAGAATGGCCATACTGGATCAGACCAATGATCCATCTAGCTCAAGATCCTGTCTTCTGGCAGTGGCTGGTGCCAGATGCTTCTCATCTGGAAGCTGTGCCATAGCTCTAATTATTTTTGTCAGTCTTCTCTGTACTTTTGCAATTCTAATATATCTTTTTGGAGATGAGGCGACCAGAGCTTCATGTAATGTTCAAGGTGTGGGCGCACCATGGATTTATATGGTGGCATTATGATATTGTCTGTCTTATTATCTATCCCTTTCCTCATGGTTACTAACATTCTGTTCACTTTTTTGATGCCGCTGCACACTGAGCAGATGTTTGCAGAGAACTAGTCATGATGACGCCAAGTTCTTTTTTGACTGGTAACAGCTCATTTAGATCCCATCATTTTGCATTTATAGTTGGAATTATGTTTTGCAATGTGCATTACTTTGCAATTATCAGCATTGATTTTCATTTGCCATCCTGTTGCCCAGTCACTCAGTTTTGTGAGATCCCTTTGTAACTCTTCACAGTCTGCTTTGGACTTAACTATCTTGAGTCGTTTTGTATCATCTGCAAACTTTGCCATCTCACTGTTTACCCCTTTTCCAGATCACTTATGAATATGTTGAACAGTGCTGGTCCCAGTACAATCCCTGGGGGACACCACTATTTACCTCTCTCCATTGTGAAAATTGGCCGTTTATTCCTACCCTTTGTTTCTTATCTTTTAATCAGTTACTGATCCAGGAGAGAACCTTTCCTCTTATCCCATTACTGCCTACTTTGCATAAGAGCCTTTGTTGAGGAACCTTGTCAAAGGTTTTCCAAAAGTCCAAGTACACTATGGCTGTTGGATCATCCTTGTTCACATGTTTGTTGACACTCTAAAATAATTCTAATAAGCTGAATATGTATGGAGAAAGTTTCCCCATTCCACACAGCATGCAAAGTACATGAACTGTTTGCCTAATCAGGTCAACAGCAATGAATGTTTATTGCAGCGAGAGTACAGAGTTAGGGTATCTGCAAGGTATATACTTATACTAGTAGCAAATACTCCAGACCATACAGCACCAATACACTTGGGTTTTGCTCCTGTTGCTAGGAGTTTGTGGGTTTTTAAATTGTATTTAATTTTTACATATTCAAAGCGTATGACTGAATTATTTATATTTTATTAAAATCGTTATGGTTTGAAATAAGATTTGTTTTCAGGATTTAATGCATTAAATATATTCCTGTTGTCATTACGATAACTTCTTAGCAGAAAGGCTAGCACTGAGGAAGTGAAAATTACTGCACACTTTGATCCAAAATAGTTATTTAAGGAGCAGGGTCTTCACTATTACCACATTTAATGAAAATAGGTTCTAATCTCTTTGTTCAAGGGAACAATCATATAACAATCATTCAAGGCTCTATATGAATTGCTAAAATAAATTTCAAACTCATTTATATATCCACTATGATCCTCACTCCATTTTAAATATTGTTTATATGTTACATTTTAAAAAGGAAAACGGATCAGAGTCTGACTTGATCAGATGCAAACAAGGTGCTCCACTTTCAGACCGTTCTCCTGAATTATCAGGAATAGCAAAGATTCAAACTGAACCTAAATGTGGCATATTTAAAACAATTTTGTTTTAAATGACACAGTCTGGTTTGAGCGTGCAGCAGAAATGCATTTGAGAGATTTTATACACAGAGCTTGTGCAACTGGATGCGGGACTGTGATAATGATTATTCAAGAGCAATATTTTTTTAATACAGACTTTGAGCAATAAATCAAATGAGGTCTTTGTGACATGGTCTCTTCCAGCTCTGATCCTCTAGGCAGGAACGTTTGCACTATCACAGCACAGCACAAAGTGTACTCAGAACATTGGTGACAAATTCCACGTTAAAACACACTTATTTCCTTTAACTTTCCATCCCTGATGTGTGACTCTATTTGCTTCTATGCTCACAACTCACCAGTAATTGTATTTAGACTGTCCAGTTTAGACTGTAAGCTCCTAGGGAAAGGAACCTGTCTAAACAATGTGTTTTTTAAAGTGCGAAGTAAACCTAAGTCACTGTATTAAATAGGAATTATCGTTAGGAACAAAAGAACTGAATTTAGAAATCTCCTGCTAGTCTTACAGTGATGGGGAGATTATTCAGTTTTCACTTCTCAAAAACATATTCAAATGCAATTTGATTGATGACTTTACAGTAGATAATAAATAGTAAGCTTCAGTAAATAAGCTATTTGGTCATCATACATCTAAATACATGGGTAGTTTTGTCTCTGACTGCAGGTAATTTCTTCTGATTAGTCAGTTTACCGTGTAATTGGTTCCTAAAAATCTCAGAATCACATCTAAGGAAAAGAAACTATTCCTTTTAAACCACGCTCAGCCAGAAGAATCTCATACTATCATTTAATCAGAAATAATTCATTAAGAAGAGCCATAAAATAGTGACATTTTCAGTTCTAAAGATTTTTATAGGTGCATTTTCCAGCAGGTTTTAATTTCTCAGTCTGGGCTCATAAATAGTTTATTTTGTCTTTCATTCTGCACTCTGAATTTAATATTCATTTCTACTGATTCAGATCCTCCAAACTCTAAAGTAAGGTTATTTTTGTTGTTGTTAATTTTAAATAAAGTAAACTTCATTTAAACTGTACAGGACAAACGACTAAGGAGCCTACGCTAGCAAGAGAGCTCTGAAGATGAATAGAAAATTCAGAGAGCAATATTTATGAAAAAATGTGTCCAAATACATTTAAAACATAGACTATTTAAGACACTGCAAGGCGGTAAATCCTGTTTAGTTCTCTGGCTAGCTAGGGCAGCTGGTGATTTTTCAGTTTACAGGTACTGTATCTCTAGCATGGCATTTATTTTGTGACAAAGGAATATAAGTTGCCTTGGAGATTTTTAATTAACTCTTCTCCTGTAGCTCTTGCCTGCTTATCATTTCACTGGTTATTTAAGCTTCACATCAGATTTGGGATATTATTCTTCAGAAATGTCTTCTTAATCTCCCCAAATTAGCATTTCAGCAAAACATTGTTTCCATAATGCACTGTTAAGTCAGCAATTTTTAAAGGTACAGTTAATATTTACCACCATCAGTTGTGACTTGAACAGTGGCAAGATCCTATAGATGGGCTACTATGGACTATAGAATGAAACATGTGAATATCTGTATTCTAAACAAGGGAAATGAAGCTGTGTTCTTGTCTGATTGTTATCCAGAAATTTCATGCCTAATGTGATCTTTCTGTCACCTTTCATAGTTTGCTCCTCAGAAATAATAACTCCCCCTTGTGATTAGATACATTTATCCTGAATTGGGATTTGTAAACTAATTTACTTATTCAGTGCATTATTGTTCTTTTACAAATGGATTTACATGGTAAAATGGACGTGAACTCAGTTGCTTGGCATTTCCAGTCCAGGCAGGCTAATTCTTTCAGCTAAGTGTGTAGAACTGTATTAATCTTTTCCTTGAATATTAATAGAAGATCGTAAAGCTGGAAAAGGCAGAAAGTGCTGCTGGTGACACTCCCATCCCCTGGATGCCAGAGTATTTTTCCCTATATTGTTCTTTTTAAAAGTGTGAAATTTATTATCTTCAGACCTCCTGATGCCACTCAGCCAGCAACTGGGTTTTAAGGATTTTATTCGGCTGGATTATAAATGTCACAAATGCTTTTAAGAATTTAGAATCTGAAGCCTTTTCTACCCTCAAAGTGGAGAGATGGGTCTAAGCAAATATGATTTACAGATACAGGTTTAATGCCATAAGCTAGAGGGAGCTCCACCACAAGGAAATAGAAAGGTTCAGCTTCATTTATCAATGTGGTCTCCTGGCTTTGTCTGCTTCTGAACATAAAAGACCCAGTTTTATTGCAGATATTATCTACACCATTCTGTGATATGAACGTTATTGTTTAAACTGTTGCTGAGACATAAAACAGCTGAAACCTTCCACCATCACCAGCACCATATTCATGCCAAAGCCTTTGATAAATATCAGCTAGCAATCATTGGAAAGATTTTTTCTCATTGTCTTTGTCTTTGTCAAAATACTCAGCCATCTTTAAGAAGTGCATCCACTCTAAATCTAGGGTGCAGATGCTATTTTAAGCCTGATTCTGCAGCCTTGCATACAAGCTGTCCTGCCCCAGGTGTCAGGGAGGTTCTGGACTGGCCCCTTAGTTCCGTACTTTAACAGATGTCCACGTGCGACTGGTTGCAAATACCTCTTTAAGTAGGAAGTATTTGCATTTTCTTTCTCAAGTAATTTCACCCAATGCAGCAACATGTGTAGCAGGTAGGAAACTTGATTTTAATGAAAAGAATGATCATCAATGAGTTTATTGTGCCACTTCTTTTCTAAGATTGTAGCCGGTACACTTAATAATTTGTTTGCTCATATTGAGAATCTTGGACAAAAGGGAGTCCATTAGAAGCCTATACAATCCAATATCAGGATTGCTACATCTCTGGGGTGTTGGCAAAGAGAAATCATGTTATGTTAAACACTTACATGCAGTGCTAGTAAACCGAATTATTTCCCTGTTCACTTGTACGCCTGGCTATTTCACTTTTTGTGCAATGGAATTCCCGAGCCCAATTTTGGGACTCAACTTATTTATAAGGTAGTAGAAAAAAAATGTGATCCTGGTCTAAGCAGTTATTGCTGCTTTGCTCAGATGCATGGTAAGAGCACATCTATCTAATTGATTTTGCTAATGAAATAGCACAGCACAGGGAGAGCACCAACTGAAACTACTCAGGCTAACCAGGGTGATGGCTGGGTATGTGGACTCTGTTTTTGTGTATGCTGAGTGGTGACACAGAAAGGAAGGGTCTGAACCTGTTGGGCCTGATACTGAAGCCATTGAACTCAAGCCATTGGCTGGTTCTCTTGGTGTTGAGAGATCACATAAGGGGGTGGAGGGAGGAATTACATTATTTACTAATCACGTAGGCACATGCCCTAACCCAGAATGACTCGTTCTTGAGCTTCAACTAAATTTATTTGTCACCTGTATTTTGGGGTTAAGAAGAGAGAGTAGCTGGTAGGGTTACCACACTCCAGGATTTCCTGGAGTCTCCAGGCATTAAAGATTAATCTTTAATTAAAGATTATGTCATGTGATGAACCCTCCAGGAATATGTGCAACCAAAATTAGCAGCCTGCTGGATACCATCAGCCTGCTCTGTAAATACTACTCTTCTTTCTTGATGATGGGCTGCCTTTACAAAGCAGGGTTTTCTGTTCCAAGCACTTCCTCATGTATTTCTCTCCTGCTCTCTCTTTATATTTGTTGCTTATGCTTCTCCAGATTAGTAGCTGGCTCTCTAGCTGTGTGAAACTCCTGTAGTTCTAGAAACTGAATCCTGTATCCATAACTGTATCCATAAAATGAGTAACTTAAAGAAAAACACCTTAGATGTTTACCTTGAAAAATGGTGGTGAATTTCCCAGCTTGAAAAAAATGACTAGTTTGCTGCTTTAATGTTTGACTTTTCTAGTTTTTGGTGGGCACTTAAGTTAGAACAGCAAGGGTTTCTCTTTGTCTTCTGCTAGTTACAGACTTTCACAGAATTTCTGTTCCTCTTATATGCTACAATAACATCCCTGAATTATTCCTTACCAAAGGAGACGCCATTGTGTCATTTGTGCTGATGTACTTTAAAAATCGCCTGAATGGAAAGATATATGGGGAGTTGAGAAGTAGATGCTCAGTGGAATGTACGTCAGCGATGTGAGAGTTCTAAACGATTACACACGCATGCACACATAATCGCTCCAAGTGAGCACGGCTGAGCAAAGCTTTAATTAAAATCCGTGGAGAAATTTCCAAGAAAGGTAAAAAGGAGCACATCAGAATGCTCTTTGGAGGTGAGGTCCCAGAGCGGGCTACGTCACAGATAGCACCGCTGTATTCCTGTGATAGCAACGGAGGGAGAGTAGCTGTCTGACAAGTGGAACTTTGGGGCCCCTCAGCAGTGGTGAATTTTCCAGCTTTCCCAAACAACCAGGGCCGGGATACTTCAATCTTGCCATCAATTTGTTGCTTCTGCCAGTTTTTGCTTCTCTTGAAGAGCAAAATTAATGTTTGCAAGGTAGAGAAAAAAGGCCAGCTGGGACTTCTCAAGCCAATATGGGGAGGGGACCCTTTGTGCCTGGATCATCCTCTCTTCTTGTGGAATGGGGTCTGGTTCTTCCTGGAAAGAGCATGGGTGCCCCCTATTGAAGCTCTGTGAATGTGTCTGGCATACTAAACCCCATCCTGCAAGCCCTCCATGGACACAATGCCCCACATTATCAATGGGCCACAGAACTGGGTCTACAAACATTACAAACAGATCATCAGAGAGATCAGTATCAAGGGACCAAATGGCCCCCAGCCCCATCCTGGGATGTAGCACATGCGCCTGCAGCATTATTCAAAGCTTGCATAATGAAATTAAAATTCTAATCTGAAATATTTGCAGGAATGAGACTTCAGAGGCCAGAGCAATAGGATTTACACAGCAGATCCATTTTTCTTCACTGGGTATAGAAAAGGAATAAAGACCTAACACCTTGGTTGGCAGGAATTCCAGTGTTCAGTATGTGAAGGCAAGAATGCTGCTAAGGGCAGAGGAGCCAATCCATCCAGTACAGAATTAGGTGTTTAACAGAGGTCTGTATTTTACAGGCACGAATCTCAAGTTCCAGGGACAATATACACAAAACATGGCAACTGTCATGAACTCCTCCAGAGATTCAACTGTCATTCATCCTTAGGCAAAAAAAGAGCAGCTTTCTGCTATGACCTGAAGGCAGTTAATGTATCTTTTGTCAGACCAACTGCGGAGAAGTGAGGCTCCTCCACTAAGGATATCCTGTCCCTAATACCAGAGCTTGGATCTGGTTAGTGACCAAGTCATGGGTTTAAGGACACCTGTGGACTAGCCTAGATCAAAAAGGAATAAGTACCGGCCTATTGCATTTTCAGCCAGCAATGCTTCAGTGACAGATCCCCAGTTACTCTCTTCCAGCACTTACATTCCTCACCCTGTTTTTACCTGTGGTGCAAACGTGCCAAATGTTATTGTTCTTGCTTATTGTCTTTTTTCTCACTGAAATTTGCTTCTGTGTTGCCTGAGAGGTCATTTATTAACAAGCAAATAAGAAAGGAAGTCCACATGCGGCTGTCACCAGGTGTTTTGCCTTTTTATGAGTGGAATAGTTAGAGTGGTACTGACCATGTCTTGGGTCCCACCAGTGTTTCTGCTACAAGTGACCAAGCTGCTAATGGCTGAGTTACCTCCTGCTTAGGGATTTCTGAATGGCCCACCTCTTCCTAGATGTGTACAGGAGAGTTACATGTTCCACAAGCATTTCCTGAGCAACCTGTCTGCTCCTCCACACTGCTCTATACCTGGAGGCCATGCCCTAGTTATTCTAACAAGCTAAAAAGGGTTGTCATTAAAGCAGACTCTCTGCTGTCTGTTGAGATATTGTATCTCACCTTTCATAAGGTTGCATTCATTAGTGATTCTTAGTTCAAGGTTTGTTCAGCGTCAGATGAGCACCTTCAGTTACAAAACTAATTGAAATCTCTTTAGTTTGGAATTGCACTGTGAATCTTGGGGTGGGGGGTGAAGGGCAGATTTATTCTACTGATAACATGATGCTTTCATTGCCAGCTGAAACTAGGAAATTCCATTTAAAAGCAGGATTTATCCTGAAGTTTGGGAAAAGGTTCAGGCTTCAGGCAGTTCAGTTCAGCTACTTTACTGAAACAGGTTTGCCCATTTTAACTGGAACCACTTGCCACCCTTCTCCCCAAGTTCATCCAGAGCCTGCTTCAGAAACCCTGGGCTGCATGTTTCCTACAGTTCATAAGGGTCAATGCCAGACTTGCCAGTCTTTCTTCTTTGTCTCTTCCAAGCCTTGAAATACTTGCAAATTGGAGTAGATAAAATGTAAAGTAAAGCAAGATGGATGAATATGCAGAAACCTATTGGAACTAATACTTATGGGTTAAATGAAACTCAAATAGATAAAAGAAACTAAATTGTAGTATTGGATCCAACATTCCTCAACATGACATTTAAAAAACAAAAACCTTTAGTGATTTATTCAGTTGCCACTGGAACCCACACATTAAATTCTCAAAGGAAAATGAGCTTTCCAGGGCAGAAAGACAATTAAAAAAAAAAAAAAGAGGATTGCAAGTCATTGTGTATGAAGCAACCATTTTTGTGCAGACTGCATTGCCCAGATTGTTCTAGTATCAGAACTTTTTATTCTGAGTACCTGGTAATCCTGTTCCGCAAGTACAGTATGTATATTTAATGGAGCAAACAATATTTGTAAGTTAATTGGCTTTGTCCCAGTTCTATCAGTTCTATCAGTACAGTATCTAAAATGAACACATCTGAATTTCACATGTAGATGCTATTATGAAGGTGGGTATTAGAATGGGAGCCCTGCAAAAAATAGGAGTTGCTGTACTTCTCCAAAAAAACTTCAAAAACAGACTTGAAAGAGAAACTGCTGAGTTAGAAATTATCTGCAAACTTGACACATTCAAATTGGGTTTAAACAGGGATTTGGAATGGCTGTCTCGTTACAAGAAGTAATTTGCTCTGATGACCCATTCTCACCTCCTACTCAATGATTGTCATCAAGCCTCAAGTACCCGGCTTCCCCATTGTTATCTATGCCCTTGGATATGTAAATGTTGCCTTCTATACATTTTCACGAAAGCTTATGCCTGCTGACATTCAGATGGTTAGTCTTTAAAGTGCTACAGAACTCAAGTCGTTTTTGCAGCATAGGAGAATAGGAGAAGCTGCACTAGAGCATGGCAAAAACTTCATGTTACCTGCTATAAAGACATTGATCTGGGGAGGAGGAGAACGGAGCAATGTAAAGTAATTAGGAAATTATCAGGAGGAGGGTTTTTAGCAATCAGCACATCTACATCGTATTGATATGTTGTCAGTAAATGTCTGAAGAGCAGAGTGAGAAGCCCCATCTTTTAAAAGAATCTGGGCAAATGTGAGGTCTTTTGCTGGGGGCTTGTGCAATAAGCAAAAGGCAGTTGGCTGGACAATAGGAACTTTTCACAATATTTTGGAGAAAAATGGTAGCTGCTAACTGAAAATACATTGGGGGCCTTTGTTCTAATGCAGCTATTGCTTCCTGGCTGGCTTGTTTACTGTTTACAAATCCAAAGTGATGAGGTGTGTATAAACCTCAAAAGGTTTTGAGGTTCAGATAAATATCCATAAGTTCAGGTGCTCATCTGAATCATTCTGTGCCACTTCGGTCAGGGAATTGGGCTGAACATCTCATGAGGTCAGGCTTTCTTGGGAAATTCCCTGAATTTCTTGACCTCATCGAAGTTGGACCTAGTCGGTGATATTCACCCTGGCGCAGTGACATTCACCTCTCTGAGGAGGCCAGCACACGGCCCAAGAACCATTTACGTCTATGGAGACCTGGTGGAAAAATTCCAGTTATTTGTCTCAGGACATTTTGAAACATTTAAAACAATATGCACAGGAACTTTGTGTCTTTTCTGCACTCTCCCTGCAAAGCCAAAAAAAATTTGGTTTTCAAAACCTACTTTCAGTAAATCATTCTCATTCATCATGGTATTTTTTCAGTAAAACTTCAATTTTAGAAAATAAAAATACAGAAAAATATTTACTGAAAAATGACATTTTTCACAAAAACCTGAACATTTCTACTGAAAACTGAATCATTTTACTGAAAAACTTTGTTTCTGTTTCTTCACTGATAAACTGAAAATTTCCAACAAAAATGAAAAATATTGTTTTGGCCAAAAAAACCCAAAATCCAAAATCATGTTTAGATTTAAAAAAAATGATTTGAAGACTATTTTTTACCAACTCTAGTCTCAGGTGGATTTAAATAATGCCTAAGATAGCCCTCTGCAGACAAGGGAATTGTCTCCACTGAGGAAAACAGCTGCCATGCACTATAGCCACTTACAGCTGCAGATAGAATCAGGAAGCAATGTTCTTTTTCTTCCTCTCCCTATTTATTTGTATTGCAGCAGCACCTGGAGACCCCAGCCAGAATCAGGGCCACATTATGCTGGGCCCTGCACATGTCCAGGAAGACACGGCCCTTCTCTGAAGAGCTGACACTTGAGTATAAAATAAGATGAAACAAGCAATAGGAGGGACTGGAGCCGGAGGATCAGGTGATTACTGAGGCTAGCTAATGCACAGCAGAATGGCTGTGAAGGTTGTTAATAAGCCAACAATGGGGATGAGCAAACAATCTGAAGCACTATAATACAGCTTTAACCTGATTTTTTTTTTTAAATGTCATAAACATTTTGAGTTCAGATTTGTACCAATTGTTGACCAAAATGCTTTGCTCCAAACTGGTCAATATTTAACCCAAGTCAGTTAGCTCATCCCGAACGACCAGCATTCTGATTGCTATATCAGTCCAAAGCACAGCGGCCAGTTTCACAAAGTAGGGCAGTAGGGCTGTGAACTTCTTCTGTGTATCTGCAGCACTGGGATCCATTGCTGCATAGCGTCGGCAGTGAAGGAGTCAAAATAGGGTTAAAGTCCATTCCTGTTACGGATCTACACAGTGGAATGCCTAGTCCTATCAGTGACCACTCAGCCTCTGAAATTTCTGAGTGTGACTTGAATATGCAATACGACTAATACACACAATTGGGTTAAGCTTGCAATCGTTTATTCACAAGAAATAGGGGCTGAGTTGTGAAGGAACTCTCTGGTAGAAGGGTCTCTAGAAACTCAGAAAAGTCCTCCAGCAGCTGTATCGTCACTTTTAGCACTAGGGCGTTTCTCTGTAGTCTGCCCTCAGAGCTGGGGAAGACAGCTTGCCTCTGTCTGGCACATGTTAAAGCAAACTGCATTGTGATAGAAACTGTACTCAGAGGAATCCACAGACTATATTGGCCTGTGCGCCCCGGGGGAGACACTGGCTTTGGGTTTCTCGCTGCCATTGCTGCTCACTTTAAGATTTAATTAAAAGTTCACCTTCTCCCAGCATCTCTGCAAAGGCACTAAGGAAACGCCACAGAGATGTCACTAGAGGAATGAGGAGATGTGACTCCTTTAAACTTAAACAGAAATGGGGAATTTATACAGCAGGTTTCATTTCAACCACTTTGGTGCAGTAACCAAATAACTAGACACCAGACTACTACATGGATTTAGATGAGGGTGTGGGAAATGTCTCTTCATAGAGGAGGCAATTTATTCAAAAAGCTATTTTGGTAGGAGGAGGAAGGATTGAATCCTGGCCCTCCTGGGAGAAGAGCAGTGATTATCATCAGAATATTTAGCTCTCTAACTTTTTGAATGCAAGGCCATTAAGTGAGCACAACAGGCTAATAGAGACTGATGGTATTTTTGTCTTCGTCTTTACTAGATGAAGGATTTTGCTGTAAATATAATAAAGAGGATTCATACAAGTATAACCACAAATGTCAGAGTGTATTCCCAATTCCCAAATGTGTGATGCTGTGCTAGTGCTCAGTGCCACCGGCAGATGTTTCAGATTTGGATTTTATGCTCTGTTTTTATGCCATATCTACAGACATCTATTTTTTATTATTATTATTGGTAACTCCTGAAATTCTAGAGATAGTCATCATTTCTGTATGATGAGACATTCCTAGAAAAAGTGGGAAAAGATAAAAAGGAAGAGAGAGAAAATGCAGAAGTTTAAAGTAAGATCCCCCCAGAACTAATGTTAGGTTTTTATCTGCAGTTGGCATGAAGCAGTTAATAAAAAGTTCATCCCTTTATGTACTGATAGCTTTGTGATGTGGTATGTGAGGCTCTGACTGGCTTTCATCAAGTGTATCATACCCCCGTTTCCCTTGAAATTTAGGCTGGTAATAATGTATGAGCTGACCTGCCTTGGCCTTAATTTCCCATTGCCTTGGTCTTGGGATTCTGTCTCCATCCCCAGATTATATAGCTCTGAGAGAACCTTGCTTCACTTCCTTAACCATATCTTAGAACGTTTTCCTTCATTCCTCAGCTGTAACAAGCAAAGATGAAATCCCAGCTCTAAGATCTTAGAGATTCAGATGCACAGCTTATTTCTTAACATGAAATTCAGGGGGAAGAACTGAGACTTATTATGCTACTGTTTTATCTTCTGTTGAAAATAATAGGCAAAAGCTCACCAGGCAGCATCACAGCTGGCCCTGCCATTGGCACAGGCACCCTTTGGCCTCATTTTGGCAGTTTTAGCAGAAAAACAAAGGCTGTGATTCTGATCTCACTTGCACCTGGGTGAATTCAGAATAACTCCACCGGGTTTGATGCAGCTCTCCTTTTCATTCCAAGGGTGTGACTCCAGAATTATAACCAATGTCAATAAATGAGAATGTTTTTGACCCAAAGCATTGAATGGACAAGGAGGCTAAACGAGCCTTTTGATCCTTGAACTTGTCTCCCCACTCCCAGGTCAGATTATGGGGAGACTTGACCCGCTGCTGCCCGGGGTGGTTTGTGCTGTGTGGACTAATATGGGACTTTTGTCTCCAGGCAGCCTGGCATCTTTCATCCGCCATAAATGTTAAGGGGGAGAAAACCAACAGAGATCAATAAACCCTGGCATGCCCTTTTTGCAAGCCTTTCCAGCCCCAGCCCCTTTTCCCAGAGACAGTGAGAACCTCTTGGAGCACCCCAAGGTGTTAGATATAGCTCCGGTTACATCTGTCTAGTTGCATGTTCTCATGAGATGAAAAAAAGCTGCAGTGCAAGTGACAATTAATCTTTGAGTTATTTGATGACATCAAGTATAATTACTAGGCAATCTCCAGGAACATGCAGTTACCCTGGATTTATATAGTATTCACTCTCTAATTACACAGTAGATACATAGTTAAATGGTCCTTCTAAGAAAGTGATATCCTATTTTTAAAGCCCTGTCCAATGGAAATTCTAGAGATCTGAAACTGGTTTAAAAAATCACCTTCTTTGGGAGAAAATCTGAGATGTCATTACATGGGAGCTGGACTGCCCTTCCCTCACCCCTCAGCTCTGCTGAAGATTTGCCATCATGGCACCATATTGTTTCCCTAGTGCATTTACAACACAGCAGCCCTAATCACAATGAGGGAAGGAAGTACTGCGTGTATCACAACTAGACCCTGCTTCAGAGGAATGGGCCATTTCCCATCTCCAGAGCTGCGGCTCTGGGACCTGAAGAAGCTGAGAGCAGTCAGGACTTGTGGCAGTTGCTGTAGGCCATTTGTTTTCCTTTTGAAGAAGAACAGCTGTAACATAAAATAAAGGTTGTTACTTATATACCTGTCATGGTGCTGCATAGTAAAACACAAGGCAAACGCACACAGTCACTTGTATTCAAACGGAGGTAAGGCTCTTCCATTAAATGTTTCTCAACACTCCCCCTGCAATTGGAAGAGTCTGTAATTGCTACCCAATTGGTTGGTATTTAGCACTCAGTTTTCCTAAGGATGTGTTTTTACCATTTATTAGTGAGCATTAAATATCCTTTCATGTTGGATGCTGGGAACTGTAAGAGATAGACAATGCCAGCTACAGTTTAAAATGGAAGTCTGCTCTGATGGTGCAAATGGTTAGAGTAGCTTCCTCATGTTTTGCTGTGATGTGTTCATTAGCATTTCTCCTGGCCTTTCCATCTATGCAAACTCCTTACAAAAGTTAACAGCACGCTGTGAAGGGGAAACCTGAGGGAGACAGGTTTTGTTATTGGTCCAAGGTCATAGATTGCATCATAGTGTCCTGATTAGTATTCAGGAGTTCCTGGCTCCCAGCCACATGCCTAGGCCACCAGCCCACACCTTCCTCTCTTTGATTGTGGTTTTAAGATTATAAACCCTTTGCTTTTAACTGCTAAGCCAGCCCCAGGGATCCCCACACACCAGGAACTTGTTGTGCAGTGGCTGGAGTAGGTGCCAGGAGACCCAGGATCTGTTCCTGCTGGCTCGCAGATAACTGCCTCTCTACTCCCTTCCTCCTTGAAAACAATGGGGTCCGTAGTAACTTGCTTTGTAGGCTCAGGAGCAAAGTGTTAATTGTTACTATTATTATACAGCATCAAGGGCCCTGACTGGATTGTGGAGACATTATTGGACCAGATCCTCAGCTGGTCAAAATCAGCATATTTCCATTCTTTCCAGTGATGCTATGGTGATGACACCAGCTGGGAATCTGGCCAACAGTCATATTAACCTCAGACGGGATTTACCATCATGACATTTCCAATGAGGGGCGTCCTCTTTTAGGCCCTTTCCTCCAGGTGCATCCATGTGGTTAGACCCTTGGCCCAGATTTGGAGCTTTAGGCAAATAAGCATGCCTAAATCCACTATACTATGAAAAGATATTCCTGGAAGGGTGCATCAGCCTATCCGTATGTGCAGCGAGGCCACCGGTTCTGAAATAAGTCTCATTGCCTTGTGACCCCGGAGCTAGTGCCAAGTGTAGCAGTGACACCATAATGTGGTGCTTGGAGACCTTGATGCACCATATGCATTAAGAAAGTAGATCAGAGCGTTATTCGCAAATCTAGACCTAGAGTGCTGAGTTATTCCACTCATTCCCTGGTTTTCTCCTACAAATCTGTCATGTTCATAATTACCACCTGTTTATAGCGATTGTCAGAATATGAAAATAAACATTTGGAAAGCATGATACCATAGACTATAGATATCTATTGTGAATATAGATATAGTATTCACTCTCTAATTACACAGTAGATGCATAGTTAAATGGGTCCTTCTAAGAAAGTGATATCCTATTGTTAAAGTCCTCTCCCATGGAAATTCTAGAGATCTGAAACTGGTTTAAAAAATCACCTTCTTTGGGAGAAAACCTGAGATGTCACACCCAGTCCATTAGTCCAGCGTGTGGGACAGATTTCTGATGGACTCTGCTCTTGCATTGGTTTTATTTCAAAGAATGGAAATGCATGGTGGAGTTAGGAATACCCCAGTATTTACATGGAGAAGCTGTGCTAGGTAGAAGTGTTATTAGATTCTGCAGAGGGTGGCAAAGTTGAACTTTCAGGGAGCATTGTATTCATTCATTGAAGGCAGTAGTAGTTTTAGCTGAATAACAAGTGCAGAATCAGGTCCCTAATGATACCATCTTCTTACCATGCAAGAATTTTACACTAATACACCATGCAGTTCTGCTCCTGCTCCCAGCTGCAGTCAATGGAAGTTTCCGATTGACTTCAGTGAGTGCAGGATCATCCACCACTGAGTCCTACATAGGGGCCTGCTCCAAACCCCTTAGAGAAGTCAATGCAAAGACTCCTATTGATTTCTGTGGGCTTTGGATCAGGTCCTGGTGAGTGGCAGGTGGTTCTCAGTAAGTATGCAAGAAATGTTGATCCTCCTGAGCACTCTAACTACAGAACTTGAGTTAATTTGCAGGTCAGGATACTTAGCTCCTGCCAAATGTCTGAACTTGTTTCTTGAAGGATTTTACTCCCTGTAACACCTAAG
Source organism: Emydura macquarii macquarii (assembly GCF_026122565.2). Taxonomy (NCBI): domain Eukaryota; kingdom Metazoa; phylum Chordata; order Testudines; family Chelidae; genus Emydura; species Emydura macquarii. Next base: position 830,366 of record NW_027130828.1, read on the forward strand.
AAAAATATTTAACAAGAAATTGTAAATAAATATCCACAAAGAAATCATATGAGAAAGGGACTCTTCTTTTGAAGATATTTGTTCATTTTCTCTCTTTCCACAATACATAAAGTGTCACCTTTTTCACTGTGAAATATTTTTGGAAAGTATTTTTGGTCAGTAGCTGAAAAAGAAAAATTCTTAATTTCCCAATAACTGACCCTGATATTTTCCCAAGTAAAAGATGCACATTTACAATTTGAAAAAAAGTCAACACTTGTCTTGAAACTTTGTCATTCCAAGAAATGATAAAATATCAGGCAGGCAGAATCTTTGTGGTTTCACAGTTTTATAATGTTAATCCATAAATATATAATCTGAGTTCTCTGAGAATTTATCTTCCATAATTTCACATTTAATGTCTCAATATCAGGAAATTCTCATGACTGATCTAGACAAATACCTGTACTGGAATTCTTGCAGGTTGACATGACATTCTGGCAGCTGGCTTTTTGATCCTTCAATGCCACAATGGTGAATAAGCTAAGGAAACAATAAAGTCTGACTCTTCCAAAAGGTAAAAAGTGCTTTTCTCCGCCAAATTTGCTGCCCTACACTGTAGTTTGTTTGCTGGGTTTGGTGAAGGATCCTGGTCAGCACTGCTGCTTATCTTTTTTAACAATGAAAGCAGCTTTTAGATGTGTGCGCGCCTGTTTGTCTGACACCCACGATGCTCCCTTAGCACTTGGGATGCTGCATTCATCAGGCAGGGCTCCTGACACGCTGGCACCTAACAGGTTGCCATAGCGACAGACATAGGCAACACTACTTCGAAATTTTGCTTTCTCCTGGTTAAAGTGCGTTTCGAAAAGGGTCGTGTTCCGAACAGCAGCTTTGTTCGTGTGGGGATGAGTGCGGCGGCTGCAGGAACGAGCGCCTCTGGGCGCTGCCTTCCGCATCCCAACGTGTGTCCACCTGGTAAACAAAAACCAGCGAGTGGTTTTCTCCTCTCGTGCATACATTGTGTGTACACACACACACACACACACACACACACACACACACCCACACCCTCGGTATAACGGGTGCGACACGGCCCGTGTGTCTCACACTCGGGAGAAGTGCGAGTCGCTGCCTGCTCGGCTGTGCCCGACGAAGAGCCGCGGCAGCCGGTGCCCGGCGGCAGGTAACGGCGTCGGCGCGGGGCGGGGCGGGGCAGGCCTGGCCCGGAGTGCGGCGGGTTCGAGTCCCCGCGCTCCGCGCGCAGCCAGGCCGCCCCGCAGGGAGCCGGTCCGAGGTGGGCGCGGCCCCGCTGAGCGCGGGCGGGCGGTCGCTGCAGGCGGAGGCGGAAACGCTGCTCCCGGCTCCCGTGTGCCGGCAGCGCAGAGCCCCGGCCCGGCCCAGCTCACAGCTCACAGCCGGCCCGGCTCTGGCCTCGGCGGTAGGATGAAAGGGCGGCAGCGGGGGGGCCGGGCCGGGCCGGGCCGGGGAAGGTTTCGCCGTCGCCGAGCGTCCAGCCCCGGGGCGGGGGAAGGCTGGGCGGGCGCCCGGCTGGAGTAGGGCGGGGCGGGGCGGGGCGGGGGGATCGGACCGGACCGGACCGGGCCCGGCCCTTCTTTGCTCGCTGCCCTTTGAACGGCCCCAAGGGCGGTGCCGCTGGCCCGGAGCACGGGGCTGTACCGCAGCGGCGCCACCCCAGAGGTGGCTGCATCCAGCCCGCGGCGGCTGTTCCCTGCGCACGGGGCCGGGCTGCGGCTCTTCGCTGGGCAGCCGCGGCTGGCGGGCTCGGCTCGGCTCGGCTCGGCTCGGCTCGGCAGGGGCAGCTCGCGGAGCAGCCTGGCGTGACTCCGGGCGGCCCGGGCTGTGCTGACGGAGCCCAGCGGGCAGCGCCGCCCCGGGAGACCCTGGCCGCTTCCCTCCGGTGGAAGGAGCGGAGCGGAGCGGGCCGGGCCGGGCCGGCGGTGCTGCCTTCAGGAAGGGCCGGCAGAGCCGCACGTGCCCCGGCCCCTCCCCGTTGCTGCGCTGGGATTCCGCAGCCCGCCTCGCCCAGGGCAGGTGGGATTTAGTGCCCGGTAGCTCCTGTCTCCTCCCGTGCAGAGCGGGTCTCGCCCACACCCCCTTGGCCAGGCTGGCAGTGAATGTCCCTGGCCTAGGGCGAGGGAGAACTCACTTTTCTCTCCGCTCCTTCCATCCATGCATGAAGCAGATTTCGCGCCACTGTCACGGATTCAGTAGGGATCCGGCGGCAGCCAGACAAACCACAGGCCTGGGGCTGATGAATTCTTTGCTAGTCATTTTCATCCAACTCTCCACCCGTTAGCAATTAGCAAAAGGGCTGAATTCAAAATATGGATGTCCCATGTCACAAATTGCAGCAGGAGCTTTTGCTCATCATAAGACTATAGGTAGCAGGGCTGGAGCACAAGAATAAAATAACGGTAGTTATCCCTATTCATGCATAAGGTATTGTATTGATTGCCATTACTCAGAATGAAACTGCCTGCTAGCTAGCTCGGATTTCCTTTGACTTGCTCCTTTAACTAGAAACCTGTGGAGTTTCTGCAATTCCTTGCACACCCCACAGAAAGGTAAGTGCTGCCCTTGCATGTGTGCCCCCAAACGAATTTTCAGCGGGTTGTCCCCTAGATTGACAACAGCTCTAGAGAAAGTCCGATCCAAATCTGCAATCTGGATCCAAATGTCATGGGCCCGACTCTGATCTGGTGCAGATGAGGAGCAGCCCTAGTGAAATGAACTGGCACAAGTGTGACTGGACCCAGGCCTGGTGTCGCTATGAAGTGTTGCACTACAACCCCAGTCCAGACTGCAGAGTTTCAGTTCAGACCCATCTCTGCCTTAATTTATTTCCTGCTTTCTAAGTGCTGGCCTAAGACACGAGTTTGCTAAATACAGGGCCAGGGAATGTTCGGGAATCTTTCCTTCTGTGATTCGATAGTATGGATTCTCTTTAATTTCCAAAGTTGAGAGGGCTTACAAAATAAGTTATTTGAAAAGGCAGAGGAGACTCTTCCTATAAAAATGGGGGAAGCCCCTCTGGCAACCTTTGAGGATCAGGATGGTCTGTGTTCAAGTTCTCAGAAAACAGTGGGATGGCTCTGGCTCAGGCATCATCACTGCTCTGCATTTTACATATAAAAATGCATCCATAAATGTTTCTGAAACAGCTTCTAACTGGGCTCAGGAGTGGGGCTGTATTCTTTCTGCAGAACTGCACTGGCTGAAAGCCAGATTTTATATAGATTTGTTTTAATCTGTTAATCAAAATGTCATTATTTAAGAGAGTCCATTCTCCCCCTTCCCCACAATGGAGAGTGCTTGGGGGTAATCACAGCTTTCCTCTCTCCTTAGAATATGAAAAAATAGGGTAATTGCAATATGGTAACTTGATAAATGGAGACTTTTTCATGTTGTGCAAGTTCAGGATCTTGTGCCCATTTTATGGATGAGGAATGTGAAGCACTGAGAGGCAATGACTTGGCAAGTCACAAAATGAGTCAGCATAAGAGTCTCCTGTTCGTATCACTAGGCCAAAACCTTTCTTAGAGCCACAAATGAAATGCAGGAGTTCTGACACCACGTCCACAGCAAAGCAAAGATTAAATTACTCTAATTGGTTTGGTGATAAGTCAGTGACTCATCGAATCTATGTGAAACACTCCTCATATGGGTGAACTGTTTCCTAAAATAAATATAACAAAATGGTTTCCTCATGGTCATTTCCTATCATTTGCCCCTTAGAGGAATGGGCAGAACACAGGAGTCTCTTTCTGGCCTGAGAACTCTCTATCTACATCAGGGGTTCTCAAACTTTTTTTGTTGGGACCCCCTTTGCAAATATTTCAGGCTGTGAGGACCCCTGCCTCCAAAAGTGATGACCTGCCCCATGCCATGCCACCCTTACCGGCATGCGTGAGGGCTGACAGCTTGCGACACCCCCATCCAAAATAACCTCGTGACCTCCTGAGGGTCACAACCCCCAGTTTAAGAACCCCTGATCTCTGTGGTCGGGCAGGTGTCACACACACTGGCATGCTCCCTAATCAATCTGATCCCCGATGCTGCCAACCAGGGGCCAGATGCTGGAGGGGACTTAATCAGATCTAGGATTTTCCCTCTGGCATCTGGACTTACTGAGTGTGTTCCCAGCATGCTATCACAACTGAGAGTTGAACCAGAGCCCTTGTGATCCCTAGACAGCAGCTCTCACTGAACCAAGAGGAATTTTCCCTCTTGACAGAACCAGGAGGAGCCTGGCTGTGCTTGTCCCAGCTGGAAGTCTTACATCAGTATTAGTTACTGCTTGTAAGAGTGTGGTATTCCTCTACACTCTACCTCCAGACCTGCTTGGGAAAAGCTTCGATTCACGGGCAGGTTGGATTTGGACCTGAGCAGCAGCATTTAAGCTGAGAACTTTCGATATTTCTCCCCACACACTCACTCCTGAAATGCGGTTAAGAAAAGAGTGAGTGTCCTCTCTGCCTGCTGGTTTGAAAGCATCGCCTGCATGTCCTCCTGGTGCCTCTGTCAGGCTGCAGGAAGTGTTGGGAATGTCTTCACAAGACATTGCCAATGGTCTGTTGGAGGTGTAACATGGGAGAAGGTTGCACAGTGCTAACTATTTATAAGGTGTTTAGTTTGGCAAACACCCAGCTGCAACAAGTCACTTTATTTAATTACATCCAAAAAAATTACATTTAACGAACATCAAGATTGCAAAAGCAAGCACTCAGCAGTTAGGAAATCCCAAAATTAAGGTGCTTGTTCTACCCTAATTTGGCCCCCTTGTATGTATGCATTATGAGCCAGTCCTTAATTACATGATCACATGCTAATTGTTCCACAGGAACTCTGTCTCATTTGGTGCATGGGATGGATGGGGCTCACTGATGGGTGGCTATTCCATATTTTTTTATCCTCATTCCGCATGTAACTCCATGAATTATTTACTGTACAACATCCAAACCCTGCACTGAATACAGAATTAGTAATTTCCTCATGGGTTTTTTCTATGATGCTCTTCTTGTAGTGTCTAAATTATTTTAAAATATGAATTAATTTATCTTCATAGCACTCTGAAGTCAGGTGTAGAGTTGGTTGGAAAAACTTTGATGGAACCATCTGTGAAAATTGAACCGCATAATGAAATCAGGTCAATTTTGCTGAAATTTCATTTCAGAGCAAAACTGGGGGAGGGGGAAATATTCTAAATATGTCAAACATGCCATCTCAACAATTTTTGAATGAATCATTTTGATTTTTCATTTTGAAATGACTTTTTGTGTGATTTTTAAATTGTGTATTTTATATATATTATAGAAGAGAAGTTAAAATTGAAACAAAATATTTTTGATCAATCCAAAATGAATTTTTTCCTCTGAATTTTCTTTCACAGAGAATTTCAGATTTTGGGGTTTTGTTCTGATTCAGCACAAAGCCAGATTTCAAAATCTCAAAAACCTTCACAAAACAGAATTTCCATTGTCTGCTCAGCTCTAGTCCGGGGTATTATTATTCCCATTTTACACACTGGGAGCGGATGCAGTCTAAAAGTGTCAATTAATTTGGATGTCCAGTTCGAAAATCCTAGGGCCTTATTTTTCAGAATACTTAGCGTTTTATCATTGCAGAGCGCTAGCTCTTCTGTAGTAAAGATTCACCATCACACTTGCTGTTTAAATAGCACTGTTTGTTCAGAGCAAAGCTCACATTGACTTTAGTTGCAGCTGTGAGTTCTCAGCACTGCTGCAGATCAGTCCCCAGGTGCCTTAAATTGGGTCTCCAGAAAATTAACACGCAGTCGCTACCTGTGAAAGTTTTGATTTACATGACTGCCAAATGTAAGAGAAGAACTCTGTGTCAGAGGCAGGGAGAGAATCCAGTTCTCCAGGTAGCATTCGACTATCTGAATCCTGGGACCATCCTGAAATTCTCTGCCTCATTCACTATGCACTTTCCAACTTCTACAACAAATGAGGCCAAGGTCCTGCAACCTCCTTCAGTACACAACTTGATTCATCTCCAGAGCACCATCCATGCTGCGCACTGAATGAGGCAGGGATCCTGTGGAAAAGTGCGTGATCTTGCAATCAAAGACTGTAGCGTAATGCATATGCTTCTTGGAAGGTACCATAGTTGCTCATTCCAACCTGCCTGAATAGCTTCTACTCAGCCTGAGCTGAGAGCAGGTGTGCAAAGCATCAGCCCCACTTTCAATCTGCTTTATATACTTTTAAAATAACAGAGGTGCCCAGACTGAGGGCCACGTTTTAGCAGTGTCAGGCCAGGGACTGAATGTCCCTTTCCCTGCTGTGGGTGATCTGTCCAAGTTCAGTTCTGGTGAGGAGCCAGAGGCCCTGGGACCCAAAGATCCCAGCAGAGAGGGAATACAGAGAGCTTTTGGTGACCCTAAACTCCATCTTGTTGAGACTTTTGGCTCTGTAGCTAGCTTCTGCACTCAGGCGTGGTTTTGCAAAATTCTGCAGTGGAATCAGTCTGCCTATATGTCACTTACTGTGCTGCATCCAGCTCAGAACTGCTCTGGTTATAGTTACTGTACCTAGTCGTTTTCATTCCATCCCAACACAGGAAAATAAACTCACCATTTGCTCTTGAGTCCTAGGCATATACCTGTAGCTGGCTAAATGTGAAACAAGAGCTGATGGAGATTACTAGAAATATTCATGTTGCCAAGAGTTATAAAGCATGAGAAAAATCTTTGCCTCCACCTGGCCTCTCATTACCATGGAACTTAGCGTCTACAGGAGACAGGTAAAAGGCTGTTATTGCTCACATGGGCCATAGAATGCCTGCTTTCCTCCTTTAATGTACAGAGGGAATCCCAAACATTCAAGCATGGTCCTGCCCCGTCTCGGCCAAGGTATAGCCAGGGGAATCTCACTGCCTCATTTTGGAGTAGGCCCTGTATTAGCGAGTTGGTATCACAACTATTTTAGAAAGAGAAATGTGCAGTGATGATCCCTTTTGGTTGGCTGGGGCTCCCAGGAACACATTGTAATGGGAGATGTTAATAGAACAAAAGTGAGTGAGTGCTGGCATGAGGAAATCTGCAGGAGCCTCCAGGAGTTAGCTGTCCAGATTTAGTGGGATCTTGGATCCACTAAGCCAAATTGCCTGAGAAGCCTTTGAAAATCTCAGCCTAGATCATTAAGACTTTAAGCACAACAGCCTTGTATTTGAGTGTATTTAGCAGCCGTAAGAGAGCCAGCAAGTTTACCAAGGGCTGCAATAGGGGCAACAAATGGATTTTACACCTGTTAACTCCTGTGAGCCAGCTGCAGGCAGCCCTGGGTGTGCCAGAGGTACAGTGTTTGCAGTCACTTGTATATTCAAGGAAACTCTTCCTGTGCCATTGCCCTAATGCAGTGGGTGTGCAGGTCATTTCTCGCGATAGTCAGTGTTCACAAGGCCAGCACTTGTTTTGCCAGGGACACTCAGTGTAGAACCTTTATGTTCTTTAAACTGGCATGAGAAATCATCAGAACAATGTTTTATCTGAAAGTTGGAAACCTTTGGAAATGGTGAACATGGGCACCTGTGCCCAGAGCAGTAATGACTAGTGCACTTGCTATAGCATGCCCTGGCATCCCACTCCACGCGTCTGAATACTGAGCGTGTCGGCTCTTCTAAGGGGTTAGATTTCAGAAGATCTCCAGGACAGGTCCTATTCCAGTTACATGCTCATCACAAAGGAAAAGGACAATATTTTGACAGAGAGAGGAGAAGGTCCTGGTTATTTTGTAATGCTTTAGAGATACAAGTTCACAGATAGAGTTAATGAGCATTAGTTCTGCTGTCTATATCCACTGAATTCAAACCAGACCATGAATCATTTTACTAGCTGCCACCATAGGTGTTGTGAAGTTTAAAATGACTCATTTCCACACAGAGAGATTGTCCCCCGTTGGGATGGGAACCGGTAACGTGCTCGCCATGACGAGGGATGCAGGTGGGAACTCTTCAGCTGCTCTGTATCTTCCCACATTTGTGCTTGATGCCCAGTGTGCACTACCACTTTGCATGCCCTTGCCAGAGTCCAGAGGGGGGCAATCAGAATCTCAGATGGGGCCCTGGTTATTGTTGGTATTCTGCTGTATATGGATATTATATACCCGATATCTGGCTTCTCTATGTAAACTGTAAGCTCTTCAGGGCAGAGACTGTCTGCTACAGTGTTTGTACAGCACCTTGCACAATGGCACCGCATGCTTGGTTGGTCTCCAGTCACTACTGTGATAACTGATTTAAAATATCAGAGTCCAGCACAGATACTCCTGCAGAGATCCAGGGACTTCAGTACTCCTCTCACCCTACAGTGGAGTCAGTCAGTTGAGTAAAGCTCCTGTGCTCAGGGTACTTTGACTGAAATAATTGGAAAAGAGAATCACTTATTATATCATCAGTTTTATTAGTCATTAATAAAGATATCTTGAAAGAGATTTAAAAGCCCAGATTTGGAGCTAGTCTCCTTTTAGACATGTTCAGGCAACAAAAATGATACAAAAACCTGTGATGAATGGTTAAAAAAAACCTAGGTACACAGAGGCCTTGTCTACATTACAGAATTAAGTCAACCTAAACTAGGTCAACACACAGCCATTGCAGTAATTACTGCAGTTTTCATGGCCACGCTAGCGTGCACATCCTCACCAGGAGTGCTTCCGTCGCTGTAACTGACAGTGTGGGACATTGTGGGGGCACTGACCGCTGGAGTCCCACTGCCAGGGCTTGGCTCCCGCCCCCCCTCAATCCCTGACTGGGAGATGACCAAGCTCTGGCTCTCCTTTCCCACTCCAGTCTCTCACAGGGAGGTGGCAGCGGGGCCTGACTGTCAGCATCCCAAGCTAAAAAAGGTTCAGTGAGTTCTGTGGGGGGGAGCTTATGCAGTGTCTTTGGCATAGAGCTCGGGGGGGAGGGGAGCAAAAGACCAGTCTCTGATGCTAGAGGGACCCTCCTAAAAAATGTCAAGTCTCTGCTTTAAAGCATGGAGACGCTGTAGCTTCTCAATAGAATGGTAGTAAAAAAATTGTAACATGCACAAAACAAGCCTTTGTCAGCCTACTCCCCTTTCTGAACCTTTTTTGCTGAAATTTTTTTTTTAAAATTCAGCCTGAGGCAGACACCTGGTATTTCAGTCTGGACATGTAAAGTTTGGCAAAGGTATAACCAACTAAAAACTGGGGCTTATAATGGAAATTGTTAGAAAACCTTAATGATAGGCAGCATTGTCAGCTCTGCCTGAAATGAAGCATGGTTTGAAATGGATGCCATGAACCAAATTCAGTCCTGGTGTAAATGGGCATACTTGACTGAACCTGTGGGGTTGCACACTTACAGGCTGTGAAATACAGGCCTTTATCTAATGGGGGTTAGGAAAATAATGAGTCTGAGCCAAAGCAAGTCCTAATGCTTTAATGCTTCACGCAAACTGGGCCCCAGCATTTCTCCACTGCCTGCGAAGGACTGACAGGAACTCAGACTTCATTCTCATGCCTTACAATATGCTAGAGACATGAGGGTGGCTGGTTACATCACACCCATTGCCATAAGCATGCTCACACACACACAGAGTATTGTCCTCTCTCACTGCCCCATGCGCTTGCAGCTTTCTTTTTAATTAGGTTTGGTGCTGAGAGGCGATGAGGGAGCCGCTCATTAGATGGATTAGAGGGATCTCTTCTCCATACTTTGAGTGACAAGAGCCATGTCGGACCAATCACCTCTCAAGTTTAGGGAGGCAACAGGTCAGTGTACAGCTCCGTTTGAAAGCTGGACAAGTTCTGCTTTCTTGAGTGGCAAGAGGTATGCAGTGACTAGTTCCTTCAAAGAGCAGCCACAGGTGATCCAGTCTAATCTAGGAAGGCAGGGCTCCAGGGAGCTGGCTGGGTCTGCACATAGTGTAATTCTTCCTCGGCTTAGTGGAAAGAGTCCTGCTGAGGCTTGTATTTTCCAAGCGGGACAATTGGGCTTGTTAAAGATTGTTCAGGTCTAAATAGTTTTCTTCGCTCCTAGCTTTAAGCAGTGATCCCCTACCTGAGAGCCCCCAGTTTGGAATAGCCCTTACATAGCCTCCATAGTGTCCTGTAGAAACTGCTGCAATACAAATAATAACAGCAATGTCCAAGCAGGGCATGACTGAGAAGAAAACTTAAGTGGGGGATGAATAGGTGCAGACGGAACCTTTGCCCATGCCCCTCTCTGAGTGCACCCCAAGGCCTGCCCCTCAGACCAAACCGCAGCTGAACTTGAGGTCTGATAATGTTTGGGGACTTTAACTTCCTGGATTCAGCTGAGGTGTAACAGTTCCCGCTGCTCCCAGTCATTCCACTGGTGGGCAGCAGGTGACCTGAGAGCCCTGCAGAGAAAGATCTAACAGGGTGTGAAGTGGAGACTGTTACTTCAGCCTCCTCCAAATCACTGTGAATGTGAGCAGCCACGTGACGGGCTTGTTGGATGCCTGGATTCCCAGTCTCTAGGTAACAGCCATAACAATGCCTGTGTTTCTGCTTCTTCCCACCTCCTGTGTTCTATCAAAACCTGCGTTACGCACAATAACTCAGATTCCACCTCTGTAGGGTGAGGTGTGTGAGGGCAGAGCTATGAAGAGGTCCTGATAACTGGAGTCACAGAATTAATCCCATGCTGGAAAAGCTTCCTCTTGTGTGGCTCTTTACTGAAATTATGCCTTATTTCTGCAATCAATGGAATGATCTAAACAGCCATTTCCACTTCTAACTCCTATGAGTCTATGTGCATCTTCTTGTGGGAGCTTAACCAAGCCCTCAGCATGGAAATCACTACCTTTGAATATCATTCCTAAGAATGACAACAGAAACCAATAGACCAGCTTCATATTTGTATTCTCTGTATTTCAACTACAATGGCAAGTGGGGTAAACATTTTGAACATTTCTCCATGGCCTGTTTTATAAGGATTGAAATGTCCAGTCCATTTCCATTGCACTTTGAAAATAACCAGCATAGAACCCAAAGTGAGGTTTATCTGGAGTCGAAGTGTAATTGGTTTGTGTCCTGAACCAAACTCTTTATTTTCATCAAGAATCTCATAATCTGTACAGTTGGAAAATGTATTTTATTATCTTCCAAAAATGTCAATGAGCTTGAAACCTTTTTGTTTTGTGGTATTTTTTTTTCAGGTTTTGGTTGAAAACCCAAAACTTTCCACTTTTTGGTTAAATTTCAACAAAAACTGAAGTTTTCATGTGAAAAATTTCTCTTCGGTTGAAAAGGCGTTTTTGACATAAAAATGTTTGAAGAGCTCTAATGAAAAGCATCATCCCAATCAGTTGACCTGGCGACATCAGTTAGATGATTCCAGCAGATTTTTTTCTTTCTTTCTGTAGTGTTCTTCTTTCTGTGATTTTAAATGAAACATTTTCTGCCACAATTTCATTGACAAACGTGCTTGTTTATCTGACTATTTAGTTTTCTGGAGGAAAAGCTCACACTTTGAATGAATTTTGGTTGAACTTCCATTGCAAAAGGCCATTCCCAGTGCTTCCAATTTATTCTGGTGACAAGTGGCTCACTGTCTGTCTGCCGCCAATGAACTGATAAAGTGCAGTGTGGAAATGCTTACCCTGAAATCAAAATCACTAGATGGCTCCTCACTTACTGTAACCTTTAGAGAGACCATTACTTCTTCCCATTTCTGTGTTTAAAAACATATTCTTGACACATTGAAATTTCTCTCTTCTCCCTACATTTTAAGTTGGCTGACACTCACAAATGTGGTTGTTGTAGCAATGATTCTGAGTGTGTGGAACTTCTAGTGACACTGTAGCCTAAACATGTACATTAGGCAAACAATAGATTTCTGGTGAAAGAGCAGCTATTCCTGTGATGTAACCTGTTTGTCAACATGGTCTTGTGATTCCTAGTCTTGAAATTAAGTATGAAAAAGGTGCAGCATGTTATCTCAACAGGTATTCAAGGACAGAGAAGGCAGCATACTGAAAACTGGGATCCAACAAGTCTGGGATCCAACAAAGGATCTGGGGTGGCATGGGGGAAATGAGTGGTTCAAGAGATTAACAATGGAACACAGAAACTGTCCTTGAAAGTCACTTGTTCTCATCAAGTCTCGTTGCCTGGCTGAGGTGCTGGTCCCTCTGTCTCTCACGGGTGCACACACTGATTCAGGGTTGCTGAGCAGGTGCTGATACGTGCATGTTGCAGAGGGATGGAAAAGTCAGCATTTGGATGAGATGAAAGAAATAAAGTTGGAAGCCTTTGGCCTTTGCTACAGGAGAAATAGATTATTTATAGAGCAGGAGGGTACTGCATAAGGGAATGTGTGTGAGAGAGAGGAAGACATGGGAAGCAATTTCCCTGGCAACAATAACCATGTGAATTGCTCCCGGAACAAATCTGGTTCCTTTCAGTTCTCACAGTTTTCATACCAACAGTCACTGAGACCTGGGTGCTGTGGCAATGTTCCTAAAGCCTTGCACTGAGGCTGGGTACCCCAAACACATTACGCCCCTCCCCGTGGCTTTAGTTCTTGCTCTGCACACGAATTGGGAGATTGTGAGGGCTCCAGACTTCATTTCAGAGGCTGCACAAATGTGTAACCAGACACCCAAGGCCCACACGTGTCTTTGTGACACAGCCCTGCTTCGAGAGCCATGGGAACCACAGGCTCGACGGAGCTCTATGGTGTGCGGGAGGAGCATCGCCACTGTGGCTTCTTCTGCCTCTGCACCTCACCAGCTGTACTGGCCAACGCAAAGTGGGGCCAGCGCCAGGGCCTGGGTTTGTGAGAGCTCCAAGTCCACCTTTCACTAGATGCAGCGCTAATTTTGCATGTTCTTTGTGCTTAGAGGAGCTGCAGGCCTACACCGTGACCTGCGCCTGGGGGGGCTGAGCTCTTTCCACTCTCCCCCTACTTACAGGCCCAATCTGCATATGTCAAATGTGTGCCTGAAATTACAAAAAGCTTCACAATCCTTAGACTGCTGTTGTGTTGTGTTGTGTTGACTTGCTACTTGCTGTGCTGACCAGCACCTCATTGTTACCTTGTGCTCCACGTGTCTATTTATTGTGTATTCATACAGGGTCTGACACAGCAGGGAACCGGGCTGCATTCGTTCCCTATGTTTGGGACACCAAAGCTCCTAAAGAAAACATCACATAATGGCCTTGTAATAGGCAAAGGATCAAGATGCAAGAAAGAGCTACAGAGATCCCTGACTGAGTGCCCTGTTCCTGTGGCTTATACGTTAGATCTCAACAGCAGCAAGCAAATCAATGTGGAAGCTAAAGTGACATGGTGAAGAATTTTTGGAAGCAAGACATGCTAGAGAAGAGAGTGTTTGCAGAGAGAGGGAGCTCTTCTTTGCCATGCCATGGAGTGCATGTAAATCAAGAATTGGAATCTTTAGCCAACTATGAGTTCACAAAAGCTCTTTCTAAATTGACAATATTCTGCATGAACAACTGTGAGATTCTTACTGGACAAGAGATCTTGGTATACTGGACTATGGCTAACTTTAAAGACATCTTTCAGTTTTCCAGGCCAGGAAGCCAAACAGAAGGTATAGAGGTAGCTGATGTTCTCCTGTCACCTATGGCATTTGCAATATGAAGGGTGATTGTTCAAGATGTTGAACGCTTCTTGCTTTTGCTGGTGCACTAGGTACCATCTGAAAATAGAAATGTCCTAGTAATGTGTTTCCAAACCAGGAATCTCTCTTCATTGCATTTGGAATGAACAAATACTTAAGGAGAAATGGCATAATCATCAACTGAAAAATAGGAGCATTTACTCTGTAAAATACTATCCAGCTTTAAAAAACTTAGATTAATAAGACAAACTTCCCTGAAGAAGAGAGGATGTGGCAACCTTCAGCTTATTTAGATTCAGTCAGCAGAAAATACACTTAATGTATTAATGTTAACAGTCTGAGAATTTTTAGAAGCAACATCACATGCTCTTCTGGTATAAAACTGAGGAGAAGAGGGGGGAAGCTGGCATGTTTTGCCAGCCTGCAGCTGTCAGTCTTTTGTACAGACCGTGATGTTCACATCCAGTTGTGAGACAATGCAATATGGGTAGCCATCACTTGTTGCAAACGTTTCTGTCCCGCCTAGTGCTGTGTGTAACTAATACAAGCCCTGATCCTGCAGTCACATCTGCCCAGGGCCCAAGGGGAAGCATGTTATGATGTTATGTCTGCAGTTTTGAGGGTTCACATAGAACTCTGCTTGTGTAGACCTGGCATTTATTTGTGAATGGAACTCATTTTAACACGTCCATGATTGTGTTACAAAGTGTTTATCAGGGTAATTATGAATTCCACTGACCTACGGTGTACCCAAAATAAATAGTCATTTCAGAATATTTAAATTTTTGACCCTTGAGTCCTTACTATGGAGAGATCTGGGATCCTGGTGTCCTTGTCTCAGCATGAAAGAAACAGATTTAATTGTCAGTCTTCTTAAACACGCGTTTAATTCCATTCTGTGGGGAATACAGACACTCTTAAATAATTGAGTGGCCAAAAGATTGGTTATTTCTGTTTTCATTGCCCATATTGATTTAAGCGTAGTTAATCCTTTCAAATATCCATGTCACACAGAGCCTGATGGCTCTCTTTAGGGCAATAATGTTCCTCCAGCTAGATTATTTGACATCAAGCATTGTAATGTCACAATAAATCCTTCACATGAGCTGTTCTTTTCAAAGAGAAGTACCAGATGGGGACTTTGCCTCTTACATTAAACTCTCAGTTTTACTAGTCAGAAGTTGGGCTTGTGAATAATTTTCATTAAATTTTCTTTTGTCCCCCATAAATGAGCTCCACTGCCATGACACTAAATAATCACACACCCAATTAAATGGGTGCATGGAAATAAAATAAAATAAAAAAGGTGTTCTTCTTATTGCAAGTTCAATATGGCAGTGTGTAGAATAACCTCCTTTTGTGTATGCTTCGCTACAGAGCTTCATTAATGAACTTTATAAACAAAAGTGGGAATGAGAGAAGCCAAGGGCTGACTGGCACCTTTAGCGAGTGAAGGCAACTTTTCTTCCTTCGATTCACTCTTTAAGTCTCTGTGTCTCTTGAGTTATATCCAGTGCAGCACCATTGCAATACCGTTTGGCACTGGCAAACTGACTGAGATGGGCCCAAATAAATACCATTCCCTGAAGCAGTTTTGCTCCGTTGGGATGATGGTCCCTAGTAATGAGTAACAATCCCTGCTTTTCTAGAGTGGCTGGAGGAAGTGGATCAAATGGTTATTTGCATTTTTATCATTTCCAAGAGGATTCAGTGGCTGACGGGCATGTGGGTGGTATCTGAGGACTGGCGGCGGTATCAGGGGACAGAACCTTGTGCAGGTTGGTTCAGTGGCCTGTATGAAACATGCCACTGATTCCAAGTCCAGTTCCTAGTAGACAAAGAGGGGCCACAGCCCAAAACCCACCACTGTCTTTGACATTCCCTGTTTCCCCGTCGCATCAGTGCGGCCCGTGTTGGAATGGGACAGGGACACTAGAATACCCTCTCAGCTCAGTGGAAATGCCCGCTCCACAGGCAGGGCTGGGACTGGGAAGGTGTCTGTATCAGAGAGTCTGCCCTGCTGTGACCATGCTGTGCTGTTCTGTAGGGAAAGGAGACCACGCTCCAGCCTGTCACCCCTGCACTTTCTCCCCAGCAGAATGCCACCTATGCGCAGACATTTAACATCAGCTGCTCAGACTTTTACCTCTTAGAGAAGAAAGAAAAAGACCAGACAAAGCAGCGCGTGGCTCTTCTTCAAAGCAGCAGACCCAGGGGATCAGTCTCAACACTAATTCCTTCGCTGCTTTGCGCTGATGGCACTGGCTTCAGACTTCACTTTTCTCACCCATTTGGTCTTCCCTTTGCCATCCTCATCACTGCACAAACGTCATTGCTTGTTCTGTTTGCTGGATTCAGTATGGCACCGTGCAGCACAGGACAGAAGTCAGAACCTGCCTGAGAGCTGACTCCAGTTAGAGGAGATGGCAAAGGGTGGGAAAAGGGAGAGAACATACAAGCAGAGTTAACAATGCAATGGCTGCAAATGTCATGTTATTTCTGTGATTCCCCCCGCCCCCTTTTGTTGTTGTTGTTGTTGCTGTGCACCCCACGGAAAGGGTATAACGTTGGGAAGGACGTTGGCTGGATGGCAAGACGAAGGAAGGGATGGGGCAGGCGGGGTCAGAGACAGCGAAGGAGGTGCAGTAGAGGCTGGAGCAAAAAGCCAGTCAGCACAGGGAGAGAATGCTCAGAGTGCCCACTGCGGGACAGAATCCGACTTTTCTGATCCCTTTTGACCCCAGCAGTTAGCCGGCTCTGGGGGTTCTGTGTTGTTTCTGTTAGGAGGAGAAATTGATAATGGAGTCAGGTATTTTTTGTTGCAATCCTGTTTTTACAAAGTATTACAGAAAGTCCTGCTTCCCTGAACAGGAGATCAAACAGCAGGGAGCAGGTTCCTTGAGCTCTGTTCCAAGTCTACCTGTCTCGACAGGACTCTGCCCAAAAAGTTCGTTCTCTTGACTTTCTCTCAGGGCTTCCCTTGTTATCTCCTGGTTTTCATGCTGCTTTCTCCTGCTCTTTTTACACAGTAACACAATTGCAAACAAATCAATCACAAGCCCTTGAGTTTCATTCAGTCTGGCTCATCCCTGGATTTTCTTTCCCAAATGGTACCTGGTGGAAGAAGAGAGAATGTCACCTGGACCCTAGTGCCTCCAGCATGTGTGTGGTGTCACTCCAGTGTATTTCTGGGTCTGGTGAGGGATTGAGGGGGAGGCGTGACCCCAATTGGACTTCATTTTATACTCTTCCTTTCAGTGCAGCAGTACCTGGAGCTGCTATCTGTGTATTCATTAGTTAAGCTTAGTGATTTACTAGACATGAAATGAGGACAAGTTTCTGCCCTGACAGTTTGCAATCTAAAACGCTAGCTGGAGAAGATGGGAGGCTGTCAGAAGGATTATCTTTAACATTTCCAGGAATTTTTAATGCTTTCTCCTTGTGTGCACCCACAGCTTCTCATCTCTACCACATTGTTCTAAACACTGATCCTCTGGCCCTTCCACCTTTCTGGGATGTATCCATGCTTCTGGGATGTATTAGCCGGAGTGTTGTAAGTAACACTTCAGTAGTAATTCTTCCACTCAACTCCGCGCTGATTAGGTCTCAGCAGGAGTATTGTGTCCAGTTCTGGGCGCCACATTTCAGGAAAGATGTGGACAAGTTGGAGGAAGTCCAGAGAAGAGCAACAAAAATGATGAAAGGTCTAGAAAACATGACCTATGATGCAAGACTGAAAGAGCTGGGTTTGTTTAGCCTGGAGAAGAGAAGACTGAGAGGGGACATAACAGCTTTCAAGTACATAAAGGTTGTTACAAGGATGAGGGAGAAAAATTGTTCTTCTTGACCTCTGAGAACAGGACAAGAAGCAATGGGCTTGAACTGCAGCAAGGGCGGTTTAGGTTGGACATTGGGAAAAACTTCCTGACTGTCAGGGTGGTTCATCACTGGAATAAATTGTCTAAGGAAATTGTGGAATCTCCATCATTGGAGGTTTTTAAGAGCAGGTTAGACCAACACCTGTCAGGGCTGGTCTAGATAATACTTAGTCCTGCCATGAGTGCCGGGGACTGGACTAGATGGCTTCTCGAGGTCCCTTCCAGCCCCATGATTCTATGATTCTATTCTTTCCGAGTTTTTCTCTTCCTTTGTCTCTGCATTGCAGGCTGTGCTTGCTCTTTCCATGTCTGAGGGACAAGACTGGAAGAGAGGTGCTTAGCACCTTAGCTAAGTAAGTAACTTAGCTGGTAAGGAGGTTTGGGGCATTTTTTTTTTTTTTGCTTGTAATATTTTAGTGAGACATGCTCAGTTGTAGCAGGAAGCAGCAGGGCTGGAATTTGAAGGAATGCAGCCATTTTACATCCTTTGTTCTTTCAACAAATAGAAGGGACATTAGATTATCAGTATGTCATCTATCTAGATAGCCATGAAGCAGTGAGTTAACTTTATATCAAGTACCAATTATCGTAGTAGCTGGACCAAAACCATCTATACAACCCATTCAGTACAGAAAAATGCATTCACTCCCTTTCCCTGCCCCAGGACACCGGCTAGATGTGACCCACCAGGTTCACCGTGGATTTTATATGTTCTGTACCACACATTGAAGTGGTAGATGGGCAAGGCATTTCTGGGGCTTATTGTGGGCTTGTAGCAGTCTGAAGAACAAGGCCAAGCTAAGTGACTTACAGCAGTGCAGTAACCACTCTGGATACACTGCCTGGAGAATCGGTGCTCAGAGGAATGACGAGGAGAGGCGGTGGGAACACCTGTGCTCTGACTGATTGTTCTCACATTTATGCACACTCTGCCTCATGCACCCTGCCCATACATAGCATTTGGGACTCCAGGTCCATTAGCACTTCAGCCACCCCTGAATGCTGCAATCTTCTGTTGATTCCACAGACACTAGAGTGACTGGGCCCTTAGCTCAATTAGAAGTTACGTTTTCTTAGGACCAGCTGCAGCCCCCTGAGACTCATTGTTACCCATCCTGGATTTCTGGGTCTGCTATGCAGCAGGTTACCCTATACCCCAGGGATTCTCATACTACCTGAATCAGCCCATCTTTAGATTAATCTGGAAAAAGTTTTTCTTTTCTTTTTATTAATATAAAATTCCATTTTTATTGCTGGTTTTTTAGTACCCAGATGTGTTTGAATTTCCTGAACTTTATGTATCATCTGGATGAAGCATCTGGCTGCACCTCATGGTGGAGCCTTCACGGCTGGGAAGTATTTTGGGAAGGCAGCTAAAAGAAAACAGAGCAGATTGGCTGGCATTGTTCAGTTTGCTCCAGAGCTTTCAGGTGGCTTCCAGTGATTGTACTAACTTTAGCAGAGGCAGAGACAAATTGGTTGTCATCCAAGTCACTAGACATTTGGCCTCATCATTGCCATCCAAGTCATTTGGATTCATTTACCTCCTCAATTGCTGCCTGTTGATTCAGCAGGAAGGACTTTCTAGGCCTCACTAGGGATTAGGTGAATTCTCAGGCAGAGAGAGAAATCTAGCTGCAGACAAGATCTGAGAGATGTTGAGTGCTGCACACAGTCACTTCTGGGCAAAAGTATCACCACCTGTAAAACCAGTGAGCACCACCACAAAACCATGTCTCTGCTAGGTCATTCCGAAGCAAAGCCCTTTTTAATGCTGTGAAGAACGTCAGGGTTTGTGTTGCGTTTATATTATCTTAGGAATGAGATATATGGGAGATAAAACATGTGGGTGGAAGTGAGCTAGTGAGATAGTTGGAAACCTAAGGACTCTGAGAGGGCCACCCTGGAATGGCCGTTGGCTGCTCGGCAGTGAGAGGAGAGAGTGTGGAGACTAGTTTGGTGCAGGCTGGCTGAAGTTGCCAAGAAAGGTTTCTCTAGTCTCCAGAGACTGGTCCATCAGGGATGAGAGAGGTCTGGGCTGTCCAGAGGGTAGTGGTGAGTCCCGACTGGGACAACATGAGAGTCCATAGCTTATGAAAAGGAAACCTGAACTGGGGTATGAGCTAAGACTTTCCAGGGCTTGGAAAGGAATGTGGTCACTGCCAGAGGATCAGTCCTAGGGGTCAGTCACAGATTTTTTAATTGTAAGTAATAAATTGCCAGTTTGTAAATGCAGTCTGGAGTGGAGCTGTGGTGAATGGGGGTCTTCAGTGGCTTTCAAAGAACACCTGCCATACCTATCAGGGGATCCCTGCTCCTGGTAACAAGGGAGCAGAGAGTGGGGTGCTTGGAGATAAAATTTCCAAGTGAGAAGCTTGATGGTGGCAGTGATTAACCGAGATCAGGTTGTAGCAAACCCAGGATCGTGCATGACGACAGAGGAATTTTCACAGATGAGACGCTGAGCAACCGTGTTATTGCAGTAGAACTTGGGCTTTTTTCCCCCTTCAAAAATGGTGAATTTCCAGCTGGAGGAAATCCCTTGCACAAGTGTGTTGCTGCTGTTGCAGTATGTCTGAGTCTGCCACTTGAGCATACCCTCTCTAGCTAATGCCCCCTCCCTCTCCTTTTCCTTCTTTTGAATGATGTCTCCCTTCAGGGTTAGTCTCCTTTGTAAAGTCAAATTATGCAGCCTATGTGGCACAGCACACAATAAATGCCTTGAACACTTTCCCTCCAGCCAGCTGAAGGGTCCCTGCAGATCTGTGCAGGCATCAAGAGCCCATTCTTAATATTCCAAAAGTGCCTCGTATAATTGATCTGGTTGCATGGTATGCTGTGGGATAGCATTCTTCATCTGAGAGGAAGAGCGCACCAAGGAACAGTCGGACAGTGACTGCAGGGGAAAGCAATGTTTCTTACAGATTGGAATGTCTTTATTTGATTGTGTCCTTACGCTTTTTACACTGCCTGATAGAAGAGGCATTGTGTCTGGGTGGAGAATCGCTGGAGTTGTTCAATAGTTTACAGTAACACGCTGAGTTGTATAGCAAACGGGAAATACCTCTGAAACTCTGTGATGACGATGCAGTAGGGTGAGTGGCAGAGATGGGTACTCATTTTACTCCGGCATGTCTGGAAACCTGGGAGACCCTCACAGAAAGCTCAGAATACCTGAAAAAGGCCCTCTTGTTTATTGTAATGGATTTCCATTCCCTTCCTCAGCATAACAAGTCTTACCAGTACTAGAAGTGTCAGAAGAAGATGCAAATAAGCCCTGCAGTAGGCAGGCATGTAATGATTACTTTTAATATTTACCATTAAGATACTGGATGTTCTGGTTATCCATATAAACATCAAATCCTTTTTTGAATTCTTCTAAGGTTTTGGCCTGAGTGATATCCCATGGCAATGAGTTCCACAGGTCAATTGTGCATTGTATGGGAAAATGTTTCCTTTTATCGGCTCTGAATTTGCCATCTTTGAATGTCACCTTGTTCTTGTGTTGTGAGACAGGAAAGAAGAAGTTCCTGATCTGCCTTCTCTAGGCCATTCATTATTTTGTCACCTCTTCTTATCTGGAAGTGGGAGAATCAGACTCGGGGGGCATAATGTAGAAAAATAGACTAAATCATATGGAAAAGGAGTCTTTGCAAACCCAAGCCAAATAGGTATTTTAGACATTGATCAGTATAAATATTATACTAATACAGACCCATGATCTTGTGTAATGGTGAAGATGTTTTTTTTAATGGATGGATGCCTGCTAATATTTTTATATTTTGATGGGCTATTTCAAGCAGTCAAAGATGCTTTGCTTCCACAATGACAATATAGGAATTGCAATACGCAGTCAGACCAGTAGTCCATCTAACGCAGTATCCTGTTCTTGACAGGACCAGTGCCCAATGCCTCAAAAGAAAGTGCAAGAAATCCTGTCATGGACAATTTTGGGGTAACCTGACCATAGGGGAATTTTCTTGTAACCCCCTGTCATTTAGCAATTTGTTTATGCCTTGAATCATGAGTGTTTAGATCCCTTCTAAATTAAAAAAATAGTCCTATGTAATGCAACTGGGGATTTTATCATTATCCACATAAATATCCTTTTTGACATCCTACTAAGCCCTCAGATCTTTGTTATCATGTGGCAGGAAGTTCCACCGGTTAATTATGCACCATGTAAGAAAGTATTTCCTTTTATCAGTTTTAAATATGTTGTCCTTCATTGTCATTGAATGTGCCCTTTCTTATATTATGAAAAAAGGTAAATAGAAGTGCCGGATTTAACTTCTCTAGAGCACTCATTGCTTTGTATTATCCTATTGCATTCTCTTTGTAAACTGTCTCTCTCTATTCAATTTATCATCCTATAGAAACCTTTCCATCTCTCTAGTTGTTTTTGCCCATCATTGACTCCCTTTTTATTGCAATCTTTCTGAGTTAAATTGATTAGAAATGAATACAGACTTCTGAGTGAGAGCGTACCTTTGATATACGTAATGTCAGTGTAGTAGAATGTATAATGAATGAGATAAAAGATAATATTAAAACTAACCTTTTGCATGCCTTTTGATCATTGTGCAATGAGAGGTTTCCACTGAGCTACCCACAGTGATGGCCAAGTCTTTTTCCTGATCTCAGCAATGTATATGTGTAGTTCAAGTTATTCCTTCTAAAGTAAAGTATAGTGCATTTGTCAACAATGAATTTCAAGCAATACAGATGGTTGTCAGCTCCTGCCCTTTTTATGTCAGAGTTTACATACTTTGGTGCATTTTTCAATGACATTTTAAACAGCTTTTCTTAAGAGTACAAAGAAGACAGCCTGTCAAGAGTGAAAAGAGCAAAAATGAAGGTGAACATTCCAGTGGCATTACCGTGGTGTAACGCAACGTTGCACACAACATGAGAAGCCTTTACTTCATTATGCCTAGAGGTGTAAGAATAGCTGTGACTGGCTAATAAGAACCAATGCTATTGGAGACATCTGTTTTGGTTTTCATTTTTCAGTGTTATTAGTGCTTATTGGTACAAGGTTCAGGAATGTAGCCAATCCCTTTGAAGTTCAAAGTGTATTGTAAGGCTAGAGCATTATGTGCCATGCTGATGACCCTATATGTAACCTTTCAATTAAACAACCCTAATGCATGGACTAAGAAAGGACCTCTGCTAAATGGATGTCAAACTGGGCTAAAATGCAGGCAAACATCATTTCCAGTATATGAAAGTCTTCTCTTTTCTGATTTTATGCAGCAGTTGCCGTACAAACACCAGATTCCTTCCTTCACCCTTTCCCCTAAATGCTTTATTTTTTTTCAAAAGATTTACAAATCTGTTAAATTGCACATATCCTGGGATTCTTCTATTTATATACAATAAAAATGCCTAGCCTGTGCTTTGATATAATGAAAAATATAATGACATCAAAGGTAAAACTAGCATCTGTCCCTCTCCCTAAACCAGAAAGTAAGGAAATGGCCAACCAAAGGTGAAATCAGTTCTAAACCATACCCTGTCTCCTCCACAAATTTCAGCCCTCATAGTAGGCTCCCTTTACAAAAGTCTGGATAAAGAGAAGAGTTTTGCAGCCTGCCTGGAAGGTTAACAAATCTGGGCTATTTTGGAGCAACTGGGCATAATAAATTCCAAAGTGCAGGGACCCATCGCCGAGAATGTTCTGCTGACAACTCCCTCTCTTTCATATGAGGGGTTCCACTGACTACAAATCTGGCAGGATAGCATGGGGAAAGTGGTGATCTCCCATCCTATACATCAAAACCAGCACCTTAAACTCTACCCAGAAACCAGCAGGCAGGCGGTGCAGAGCCCAGAGCAGTCGTGTCATGTTCTCCCACAAAGCTACTCCACTTACCCAGCAGCCTTGCTGTGTGCAACTCTCGGTTTCCAGGTTGATTTAAGGTGCTGTCCCATGCACAGCTTATTGCAGTAATGTAATCCCTAGGTGACAAATGTGTGGGTTAAATGAGATGAGTTGATTGGCATAATTAATTTTTCAAGGTCATAACCTAACATTTGAAATCTGATGGTAAGACACTCCTTGGGACAGGCTTAATTAGCTTTTATAAGCTGCTAAACCAACTTCTAGTGCCTCGCCAAAATTATATTTCTGCGGTTAACTCTCAGGAAGAGAGATGCCTGTCAAATGTTTTATATTGTGCTCGTCAACATAGTATCTGAGCACCTATGGCCATGGCCTTTCATGGAGTGCAATTGTGCAGGGCACACGCATGGATTGCAGCCCGCAATTCTGTTGTACACCCAAGTTTGTGTAGCTAGAGTCCATCCTCTTTGGTTTATCTTAAAATGAGACAACACAGCTTTTCTTCATGATTACACTGCCAAGTGATGGCACCTGTGGTTTTTTATTGATAGTTCTGGTTGTGCAGGAGGCAGATGGAGTCAAGTTTGAGGTTATCTTGATCGACAAACTGCATGGCTGTTCTTGACAGCATTACTAACCCGGTGGAGGTAGGACTGCAGGAACTGATATATATTTAGATTTGAGTAAAAATCGTTGAATACAATGTTTCATTGCATGTGTACTGAATAATACATGCAAATTGACATGGATAGGAACACCGTCCCGTGGACTGAAAATTAGCTGTAGGATGGTTAAAGAAGGGCAATGCTAAACAGCAATGTATCATAGTAATGGGAGATGTCCAGGGGGGTTCCCCAGGAGTCGGTTAGGTCCCGTCTCATTATTTTAAGTAGTTGTCATTAATGATCTGGGAATGGAAATAAACAGCAAGATAATGAGATTCATTAATTGTACTAAAACGGAAAGAGTTGCAAATATTAGGGAGGACAGAACAATAATACAAGTGGTCTGAGAGAAATGCGAGTAGTGGCAGAAATTAGCTGAGCTAAAGGGGAGATGTCAACAGTCTACAGACGTGAAGAGGGAGGAATTGTTTAGCGTGGGAAGAGGGGGGAATAGTGGCAGGAATTAATCACAGGATGCTTAGACTGGCAGTGAGCTGAACTGGGCTGTGGAATCAACACCCCAGGGGAAGGTGGAGACCCTCTTTTGGAGCATTTCAATATACCCTGGACAAGGTAAGATAGAAAAAATGTTCTGTGGGGGGAGAAAAGCCTGCCATAGCCCCAGGAGATGGACTGGATGAGGCCTGATAGAGCTTTCCTTGCTATAGGCTGTGACTCTGCTCTATGATTAGTAGTTTTGTCTTCCTATTTTAAGAGCTAGACTCTGACACTGACTCTTACGCTCATGAATTGGCCTCAGCTGCAGAATATGTGCAGCCAGGCAGCTGGCTTGGGAAGGTTCAGATCATCAGCACAAGACTACTGAGAACGATCTGCCAAGGGCATCTCAGGCTCTATGTAGTCCTGTGTGATGGTCAGCACGTCTGGGTAGAGAGGAGCTCCACCAGAGCAGAGAGTTATTGTGATGTTTCAAATGGGGTCTAAAATGATGGGTTGTCCTCCGTGAGTTTCTGTCTTGAGTTGAGGTGAGGAAAGAGTTAACAGCAGGGTCTCATCTGACTGGCATGCTGGGAGCTATAGTCCTTCAGCCCCATGCTTTCCAGGTGTGGTGACTCATTCTAACTTTCTTCAATGGCCAGCTGCTGTAAGAACATGTGAGCTGAACCAGATCTGTTCTTTACACTTCTGGCTTTCTTTCTTCTGCTGCCTAAAATTAGCCTGGAACATTACACAAATGAAGAGTGGGCCTATGAATTCCAGCAGTCACATTAGTCCCCCTATGCTTTACCCATCGCTTATGCTGCCTGAGATGGAGTGCTGCATCTCTGGTGTGCTAAATGGACACTAGGTGACTCCTTTCAAACTCATAGCAAGGAGCTGCCATCACGTGGCTGCCCTCGCTTTTGAAGTTGCTCGCTCAATCCCAAACTGTTAAAAGCCCTAGGGCAGAATGCTGCAAGAGGCCAGGACAGCACAGTGACCGGCATGGTAGAAGACCATGAACAGAAATACATGCATAGAGTGACCATCACTATCTCAGGGAAGCAAAGGGCATGATGGGAAATATAAGGCAAGGCTTATATTAAGGGCACTCCTCCCACAAGACGCTTAATCTGTTGCATAAAATCATCCTGTTATCGTAGCCTTCTGATAATGATTGCTAAATGCCCTGCTGGTGAAAAGCCATTTCCTTCAATTATATTATGTAAGTGGAGAATTTGACCCATCTTTTTAAATGGTTATTAGGAGATCCTAATTCGATACAGGTCACGAGACATTAGGCACAAAATAAGGGACATCCTTTCAAATACAAAATGGGTGGTGCAAAGTGAATGTCTGATTCACTGAAAAGGAATGTGAGTGAAAATAAAAAGGGAGAGAGAACGATAGAATTTCCTATGGCACCCACTAGCATGATAATTCTCAAAGAAAGACAGCGTCATTTTTTTCCACTTATATAAATCATCGATGAATAACTAAGCAGTGAGATTTTTGGAAATTGAAACCACAACAAAGAAAAATGTCTTCTTAAAAATGCAAAAGTGGCCTGATTATTATTATTTTTTAAAAAGATACAAGGGAACCAATCCTATATTAAAACACTCTGGCACCAGGAATGGAAGCAGTTCGTGTTCTAATAACAATAACAGATGCTGTTGAAAACAAAATTTTGTTCAAATACTCCACTGAGAACATTTTGTTCCTTTCAAGTGGCAGAAGGGAAATGTACAGAAGGATTATCACACTCGGGTTGGTTCAGAAAAGATGCAGCTAGAGAGAATAAATTGGAGGTTTATGTGGACTGCATAGTTCTGAACTCGGAGCCCAATACAACACGAGCACATTATTCTTGGGACAAGAACTGATGCAACATGGAGCCTCATTTGCAAAAAAACCCTTTGAAATTCTTCATCCAACCTCTGAGAGCTTGTTTGTAGCTCCCGCTCTTCCAGAATGATGGGGACATTCATATCCTTTTAGTCTTCTTGGAGGCATGCTCCTTTTTGGCATTTCCACAGAAAATTGCAGTCAGAGGAAGGGATTTCTTATTACATCACAAAGGGATTTCTCATTACAGCTGCAGTTTAGCCAATTGTGACTCATATGTGCAGGTCTTAAATCTGCGCTTGCAAAGCTGTGAACTGAGTGATTCTGGTCAGTTGTCTGTACTGAATGGATCGTATGGCATGCAGCTTTCTTTAGTGATACTCTAAGATGTATTTTCTGTAATGTGGCATATTTCTACTGCACCATGGGAACATGGACTCATTTTGGAGTTCAGAAATCATGCATGTCCCATGTTATTTCCAACAGTCTTTTAGTACCAAAAAAATCAGTGAAGCTGTGAAATGAACTCTTCTCTCTATCTAGAGGCTCATATGAGATTCTCTGTATCTCAGAGGCAACCCCTTTGCCTTGGATTCCTGGCGGATAGCAAGGAAAAGGGTCAAGTTGCTGGCACTATTTGCCATAGATGATCCATGTAATAATTGCACTTAGATAACATGTTCATGTGTCCTCCTTACCTGAGAGCTCTAGTGGAGAAAAATGAGATGGCCGCTATAGGGGGACAATGCACAGAACTATGGAGCAGAAGCCCCAGGATGCTATAAAGTGATAAGAAAACAGCATACTTGTGCCTGGGGCTTTTTCACACCTCAGAGCCCATAATTGTGTTACAGTGCAGACCGACACTCCTAATATTTGCATTAAGATCTTTCATCAAGGAAGTTCATGTTCTCTGAGCAAATGAGTTCTTAATGTATTAAACATTAGGATTTATGGGTTTTAGCAATATAGAGATAAGTATCTAATTTTACCTTATGCAAGACAGAGGCGCCAATGACAAATAATACTGAGTGCTATTTATGAGTTCCATGCCTGGAGGAATAATAAGCACCTTAAATTACTGTAAATTCTAACAAGCCACTTACACTGAAGACTTTATAAAACTTTATACCATTCTTGTAGCTGTGGAACTGTTCTCCATCCTGAAGCTGTTCAACTCCAACTAGTGTCACTTTGGCATGACAGTTTAAATCTGGGAAAGTTACAACCTAGCGATCTGCCTGGCTGCCTTTAAACAGCCCTGCCTTACACCTCTGCCTGCTCTGCCGGCTCTGGCTGCTTCCTGAACTGGGCCACAGCCACTTGCCTGGGCACTAAAAGAGAGTTGAGCAACATGGGATCTGTCAGAGAGAAAAGCCGGGCGCGTTGCAAGCAAGTTAATGAGAGTTAGGTCCTGGAAATGAATGTTGCCTTGTAAAGCCATCGTGCACATGAACAAAATGGCTTATCTCTTATTCACCTCTTCTCCATCATAACACTGCATGCTCCGAGTTGCTCCAGCTGGAGTAGGGCCCAAGTTGCTCTCCTGATGGCAAGTCACTGGGAAGCTCTTCCAGTTCTGTCAGCTGCCCATGCACATCTGGTGAAAACTGCTGTGCAAAATGTTCAGGTGGGATCTGTCATCTCGAGCAATAGGTCTCAATTCACAGTGGTCTCCACAGACGACAGTGTGAAGCGCTGACCCAAGAACACATACTGAGATGCCCAGCCCATTATTCAATTTCACAGTCAGCCAGGTCCAAAGCATGTTTGTCAAAGTTCTGCTTCAGTCAACAGCCAGCTTCAAATGACCGGAACAACTGTTCTTCGGCACAACTTGCATGAGCAATACTGGTCCATTAACAGGAGTAACAGACAGTAGGAAATGCTGTGCTAAATGCTGCTTAGCAGTAGGACATAGGATACAGAATTGCTGGGTGACAATTGGAGAGAAACAACAATCGCACAGCTACAAGCACAGTAGGATCTTGTATAAGATCTTCTAAACTATATGGCAGCACAAAAGGTGCAGTTATAGGCATAGGTCGAGGAGCTGGGGGGTGGACTGAGGCACCCAGGCCATGGATCAAGTACTGTTTTGGCTGGGCCAGACATGAGTGGCACTGTGACCCAATGCACCAGGTCACAAGTCAGATTTGGAGGCGGTGGGTGTAGGGGTTCATAGGCCATGGTGGTTAGGCTGCTGGTGGTGGTGGGTGCCTGAGAGGAGAAGAGGAGGGTTAGGGTATGTGCAGGAAGCAAATGTATGGCTTCTCCGCACACACACGTTAAATGGTGCTCTGGTTATCAGCAGCAAGCAGTTGGTGATATCCAGTATTAATGGTGGAGAAAACCATAGATTGCTGCCTCATTCTTAGTGTTTCAGATGTGCCCCGTGGCCTATTTAGCTCAGTAACAAAGGAAGAGTCATAGATGCAGACAGAGGTACAAAATGCCTGTGCATTATTGTCTGGTTCCTGGGGTGATAACAATATGATAGCACAGGGAATTGATAGCACAGGGAAGATATTTGTAGATACTAATGACAGAGATTTATGGATAGTTTCACAATAAGATACTGATTTTTTTGTCACATGACCTTGAGAGTCATGAGGGCATATCTCTAGCATGGGACACTTTGATAGAAGTTCTATATGGTGGAGATAGGGCTTGAGTCTTCCAAGGATGTCTCTAGCATAGATCTTTGCATAGATCTTCTAAAAACACAATCAAAGGCTGTGTCTATGTGTTTGACCCCTTTTCCCTGCATCTCCTAAGGGTGGGTTACACAATCTCTACCTTGGATGGGCCTTTTCCAACAGCGGTTCAGTTATATTTTTTCTCTATTAGTCGGGAGTGGCAGGAAACTGCTGCCAGTTGTGCACAATGCATCTCGATTTATTTATTTTCTGTTCCAAACATGCGTGGCTTGGAACATGCTGGGATGATGCATGGATTTATCAAGGGACAAAAGGCTCTGAGAACTGTGGTGTGATGTGATGTGCTTGCCAAAATCAACTGCAAATGCTGATGAAGCAATAATGTATTTAACAAAATGTCATGGAAAAGGCAGGTTGCAAACTCCATTTGTTGTGCTGCAATCTATGCTCCAGTGTCCACAGCAGCATCTCCTCCATCCTCACAGTTATTAATATCTGCGTACATCCTGAACACTCTGCTTGCATGTGTGAAACTTCCAAACTAATTTGGAAGCAAGAACCTTGATCCAGATTCTGATCTCAGTTACAGTACTAAAAATACAACATGCAAGCCATTGCAAACAGAGTTTAAAAGAGTTTAAAAGTGATCAGTGATTTTGGATACCCACGTAGATACGCTTAAAAGACCTGACTTTCAAAATGCACTGAGCACCTTCCCTCTGATAATCAGACTCCTGCAAGGTGATTCATGTTGAGCTTTCAAAACCACTAGTCTCTATTCCGTAATATGGTAATAAGGACCAACTCTTACCATGTGTAGGTACAGTGCCTAGCACAACAGAGACCTGGCCTGGTGCTACAGTAATAGAAATAATAACAGTAATGACAATCATAGTCATTGGCGCTGATGGCCTACCCCTGTCTTGCACTGCTCACCCCCAGTTCCTGGCCTTCATCCTGAACCATGTCCCCAACCATTAATAGCCTTTACCAAGGAGCTTGTGAGATGTATAAGTAGCAGTGAGAATAACTCTTGATCTCTAACTGTGGTGTCATTGGCACACTCATCCACGGACACACCCTTGTATATTATTTTCTTGTGTTGTGTCTACTGTGGTTTGTAAAGTCTTTGGGGCAGGTTCTTATAATTTTCTGCACAAAGCATCTTACACATCTGTGGTGCTGCATAAATACTAACCATGCTAGTGGCTCACTCTTCCCAGAGCTGATAGCTGTTTTGTGTCAGGCAGGGGGTAAGTCAAACCTTCAAATGATCCAGAAGTCTAAAACACTTGGATGTTCAGATGCTTAACCAAGTTTTATCCAAAATCTTCAAAGTTCTTGGGGCTGAAAGTCTCTGAAACTGGCTTCTTTATGGAATTTTTGGCCCAACAGAAACCAGAATGTACCAGAAACCAGCTAAGAGAGACACTTTTCTCTGTTTTCTCTGTTTTCTCTGGTTTTTTTACCTCTTCTCTCAAACAGAAGCAGGAGATGCCAAGGTGGCAGCAGCAAAAATGCTACCCTAGCCCTCAGAAAAGAATGAGTTGATCAGAACTGGTTTGCCTTTCCTTTCGGTTTTCATCTGATCTGTCTGTCTAATCTAAGTGGAACATTCTAAGGTGACTGGCAGGCCCATTTAAGGTGCTTGTAAAAAGTGCTGGGTGTCAGAGTCATTTTTCCTGGAGAACATGAGATTGTCTCTAGCTACAGATACTTGTATGCGGCCCATTCATGGAATCTTGTACATTTCCCAATTGCGGATATCTGAACCCTGGTTGCAGTCTGCAAATGGCCTGATTCCCAACTGCCTACAGTCTTGTGTCATCATGTGCACAATGTGTGCAAAGTGGGTGCCAAACACAATACCAGTGTGAACGAGTGGAGAGTTTGGGAGCGTAGGTGTAAATGATAACTCAAGATCCAGGGCAGTGGCGAATCACATCCACTCTATTTATGGCTCTCCAGGTTAAGAAGATAATGTGTCATTAATTTAGATTTAAAATCCTTGGAGCAGACCCTTTATGTGGTGATATACTGTTGGTGCCTAATAAATATAAATAATAATTAATAACATTGTGCATTTGCTCCTGCAGAATGAGACACATGATTCAATGCAAAAGATTAACATTAATGCATTGTTAAGGTTGTAAAATCAAGTCTCCCCTCACCCTTTAAAATGGTACGTTCACCTTGGGGAAAACTTGACCAGAGAGAATATTTACCCCGAGATGCTCCTCTGATCTTGTCTTCTCTAGCGCTGCTGTTATCGAACACGTTTGTGTTTTGAATAGCAGCTCTTCTCTCAGCTGGAGCCTGAAGGCAATTCATCATCATCATCTGCTTGTGAGAGCACAGTTGGTTGCTATAGAAATAATCATGAGCTCATCTATTAAACCTTATGACTTTGCTGGCAGATCATGGAGGAGAAGTTGGTTTGTGCGTAGAGGAAAAGCATTCATTTTTGCCAGCGACGAACAAAACCAGGGAATGTGGGCTCCCGGTGGGCATTTAAAGACACCATGTGTACATTTTTCTCTGTAACCACCATGTATCTGTGCATGAAGCAGAGACGCCAACACTGCAGCATGCTAGGCTGTGTAAGGGAGGACCTGCGGATGGGATGGCGAAGTGAAGAATATTAGTACAACTCATAATGAAAAGTTTTATCATGCTTTTTGTGTGAACTTGGTGGATAATTTCTCTGATGGGATCCCAAGAAGGCTGCAGGCTGCTCACACCCACTGTTAGCAGCAGTAACTGATTCATGGCAAACCCTTTAGAAGAGGGAAAAGAGCTTCTCTAGTTAGATGTGAAAGAAACAAGTCAAAGGGAAGGAACATCTATCCTTAGAGTTACCAAGTTTTTCCTAACACCGAGCCTCACTCTCCTGTGCTGCAGATCAGCCCATTACTTCTTGTACTATCTTCAGTGGACATGGAGAACAATTGATTGCTATCTTCTTCGTAATGGCCCTTAACACATTTGAAACCTGTTATCAGGTCACCCCCCTCAGTCGTCTTTTCTCAAGGATAAACATGCCTGGTTTTTTTAACCTTTCCTCAGAGGTCAGGTTTTCTGAACCTTTGAACATTTTTGTTGCTCTCCTTTGGACACTCTCCAATTTGCCCACATCTTTCCTAAAGTGGGGCACCCGGAACTGGACACAGCACTCCACATGAGGCTCCCCGGTGCTGACTAGAATGGGACAATGACCTCCTGTGTCTTACATAAGACACTCCTGCTAATACTGGTACTGTATCATGGACCTTGAAGCTAACGAATGAATGGGCAGTAGAAGTGTGACCTCTAGTATTGAATGCTGCTTTCTCCCCACTGGAAGTTTTGCATTGTTGTCAATGTGTGTTTAAAGGGAAGAGAATTGTCCTCAGGCAGGCATATTTCTCTCATGAAGCTGTAACCAGTATCTCAGTTAAAGGGCTCAAGAAAAAAGTTGCAATACTTGCATCTTTGAAGTGCTGTCCAAACATTCACTAGCACTCTCCCCGCAGTCGGTGAGACAGAGACGTGACATTAGTCCCCTTCTACAGATGGTGAAGCTGAGTGGTGGAGTTCAGATGACTTGACTCGGGTCACACATGGCAGAGCTGGGAGAGCTGCTGGCCTGCTGGCTATGGCCAGCTGGGATACCATTCAATAACTTCACTCAGTTTTTCGTGTCCAATTGATCATGTGCTCTTGATGCAGCCATCCCGATTTCTAAGGGAACCCGCTTGTGACGCTATTTAGATGCACAAAGGAAGTAAATTAATTTGCTAGCAAAACTCTGACTATACAGGCAGTATGGAGCTGAGAGCTGGCATGTCCCCACACAATTAGCAGTGAGAACAGCATCCCGCTGCTTACACTGTGAACCTGAGCTGCCGTGAGGGTGGGGGGGTTTCACAGTCCGCTCAGACACTCAGGCAGTGAAGGAGCAGAAGGGGTCGAGAGGGCCCTGCCCCTCATCAGCGGCTGAGCATGCTCCAAATGGGGGCGCTGCTCAGAAATGGACTCTGACAGCCAAGCGGGGCAGAGTGAAGCAGAGACTGTCCAAAGAGAGGAAGCTGTTTGCAGCTGCTGGGGACCGAGTGATCCACTGGAGAATGATCTGGACCGGGATGGTGGGGTCTGACCCTTGTCCCTGCCCCACTCCCTGCTGAGGGAGGATAACTGAACACTGGGGAATACTTACCTGACCAATTGAACCCCTGGGACTGATTGGGAGCTCCTCACTGCAGGGCATAGGGGCTGCGACCTGCCCCAAGCAAAGAGAGAGTGGGGAAGTGGTCCAGGCGAGGCTGGTCAGGTGTGCCAGGAAGAGGCGACCGAGGCGCTCCATGCCTCTCTCCTTTGGGCTCTGGGCCAGGACCCAGTGGAGAGCATGTGCTCAGGCGGACTGACGGACTACAGTTTGCCCACTGGGCCTGCTGACAGTCAGGCAAGCCCAGCCCAGGACTTGGGGGCTGGAGAACCTGTTGAGCCATGGCTTGCCCACTAGACCTGCTGGCCTGAGTAGAGCCCACCACAAACTGGTGGGAACCCTGCTGAGCCACAGTCAGTGCACTCCAAGTGAAACCTGCTTCATCAGATGTCTAGGCTGACTTAGGGAAGGCCTTTAACGCTAAGAAGTAGCAATGACGGCCACTTGTGGTGCAGTGGGTTTGGTGTCTAGGGGCCTGGATTCAAATCCTGCAAAGATCACAGTGAAATTAGTGGATGCCATCCTAGAGAGTAGAATTGTCTTGTCTACACTAGATGATTTTATACCTGATTTCCAACAATAGTGCAGCAAAGCAAATTTCCATGAAACTATCTTCATCTCACCTACACTCACTCTCACACTGTTCATAGTGCTGCCACACCATTGCTGAAAAATTGGTACCAAATTTTCAAGCGTAGAAGCAGCCATAGCATGGCCACTTGTCCATATCATACAATCCCTATTGGAAGCCTGTATTCAGAGCTGGATTTGCATGGATTAGAATTGAGGTTCATTGGAAGAGCAGGTGAGACAGGTTCAGAATCACACGATGTTTTAAATCAGGTCTGAGGAGCCCTGGCAGAGCTGTGGCAGGGGGACCCAGAGCTGGAGATGGAAGGATATTTTTCAAGGTGGGACTGAGCCTTCAGTCTGAAACGGGATGGTTTTCAGCTTGCAGGTGTTGTAGGAACCTTTTGGTTCAGATTTATGTTGCCTGGCTTCACATATGATGGTTTTGTTTTGAGCTGCAAATTTGAAGGGGTCTGAACTCTCAGATTCAGCCTGTTCTTTGCGTCTTATTGGGGAGGCTTCAGATGAACTTTGCTTTTGATGCGTTTCAGGTTGTGATACAGTCAAAATCCTAGTCCAGGTGCCTCAGGTAAAATGCTCCCAGAAACCACGCTGTGGCCTAGCACAAGACATGGTTGTTCACGGGCCATGGAATGCCATTCCTGTGGCTTTCTGAGACTGAGGTCCAGTGGGCAGGCGGGGCATATTCCTGAAGTTACTCTGGGAAACAGAAATCTGTACCTGAAACTGTGCAGTGTGTGCTACTTGGGGGGGGAACTGGACAGCAGAGACACGACATCAAATCCATCCTCCTCTCGACTCTTCGATTCCTTTCCAGGTTTGGCAGCTCTTCTTCCCAGGCAGGTGAAAAAGGCACAAAGATTAAGTGGAAAGGGAGAGTCTGTTTAAAAAGTAAGCAGCAGAGACTGCTTTCTCTTGCCCACTCTCGTTATGTTTTGCATTTTGGGTAAGGAACATAAAGGTACATAAAGGGTCTTAAATGAATGTAGCATTCTGGTGTGTTGCGTGCCCATCTGTAACTCATTTTCAGCTAATTCTGCACTTGGAACTAGTGAGTGTGCCAAGGACACACACAGCAAAAGGAAAACAAAATTCTAAAAGTTTGTGAAATGTCGTTTTTCTTTACATTAGCAGGAAGCAAAATCTGCCACTGGGAGGTGGCTAGTAAGTGAGGAAAATGCCGCTCTCCGCTGTGCTGCATCCTTTCGGAGGGATGAGCGCCAAGGGTTATGCGGTTTTTAAAAAGATGTAGGTTGCCTGGATGTATGGAGGGAATTACTACGAATGGGAAGCAGAGTCTTGGGAAGTGGATTCAATAGTCAGAAGCTGCAGAAGCCAGGACCATTTGTAGAAGGGCTAAAAGTGTGACTACTTCTGAACATTCATGCTATCCAAGAAAGCATGTTGCTACTTACATGCCATATTTAGTGGCCAAGAACTACAGCACATTGGTTCCATTTGGTTGATAATTAAATCTCTGCTGTGATGAAGTACTCCAATAAATACACAATAAATGTGGGTAGTATTGCTAATTCGTTTTTTCCCCTTTTAATAATGTTACTAATTGAAGGGGCCTTAAATAAATGGATTCTGTTATCCCTAATTCTTATCTCACAAAGATAACAATTTGACTCGATATTTGTGAAGAATGTGGGTATACCTTTTAGTAATAACACCTTTCATGGGAGGACAGACAAACGCTTTAATCACCACAGCTCTTGGAGCCTGATATTATCTGTGTTGCCAAAAAATAAAAATTGCTCAAGGTCTTGCAACAGAACCCGGGAGTCCTAATGCCGGTTCGCCTGCTCTAACCATGCACATGTAGCTGCCGCTCGGGAGCTCCTTTTAAACTTTTTCTTCTGTCATTTTCGAAAGACAGCCTTGCTGACACTGTGGGCTCTCCGGGAGGTGCAGGTGTTGGAAGGAATGGCTAGCTCCCTTCGTTTTCTAAAGATCTGAGCAGGAAATGTGAGCTTTCAAATTGTACTAAAATAACAAACCGCCCTTCTCCTCTGGCTGTCCCATTTGTCTGTGCTGTGCATCCTGCATCCTCTACGTGTGGCAGATCTGCTCAACAAGCAGCGCAAGCAGCTGGGAGCAGAGGCAGGGAGAGACGGCTTGACCTGTCTGATTGGGAACGTGTTGCTAAAAGGACATTGTGTCACCATGAGGGAAGCTGCCTCATGGCAGGTGGCCTGAGGTGGGGGAGGGAGTGTGAGAGAAGCCAAGAAAGAAACTGAAGCGAAGGAAACTAGCATGCCATGGGCTTTGGGCAATCAACGAAGCTGTACAGAGTCAGTCTGTTTTCTGTCGCACAAACAGTGACTGTGCCTTCTGGGTAGTAAGGCTGACGTTGGTTCCTTTCTCAATAGGAAAAGCTTCTAACCACCATGGCCTGTGGGTGGTTTGCTTTGCTTGCTGCACCATTGTTTATAGTCACTTCTCAAGTCCTTGGCCTGAGCTGAGCTGGGAGAACGCTGGCCCCACTCAAAAGAACGGAAGCCCCCCGGTAAGCACCGGGAAGCCTGTGGACTTGTTCCTCAGACAAGGAGCTGGAGGAAGTATTTGAGCTCGGCTGTCAGAACCCTTCACACAGGAACCGAAGTGGAGAGCTGTTGCTTAAGCAACTGTAAAAATAGCTGAGTTCATCCAAAAGAAGCGAAAGCCAGCCCATTCCTGTGACTAACCGCTGCCAGCCAGCGCAAGTGCGTCGCATAAAAGAAATGTTTAGCCCTTGGTCCTGCAAAGGCTTATGCTGATGCTTAGCTTTGCACACTTGAGACGTCCCAGTGAAGTTGAGGACCTAATCTGCCGTCTGCTGTCAACCCTTCATTGATTTGGCATTGCTCATAGACTATAAGGTCAGAAGGGACCATTATGATCATCCAGTCTGACCTCCTGAACAACACAGGCCACAGAACTTCACCCACCCACTCCTGTAATAGACCCTAACCTACGCCTGAGTTATTGAAGTCCTCAAATAATGATTTCAAGACTTCAAGGTACAGAGAATCCACCAGCAAGTGACCCATGCCCCAGAGGAAGGCGAAAACCCCCCTGGGTCTATGCCAATCTGCCCTTCCAATCTTCCTTCCTCACCAGCCAGACACCCAGAAAGAATGCTCTGTAGTAACTCAGAACACACCTCATTTAACATCCCATCACTGGCCATTGGGCATATTTACAGCTAGTAATTTAAGATCGGTCAATTGGCAAATTAGGCTGTCCCATCATACCATCCCTTCCATAAACTTATGAAGCTCAGTCTTGATGCCAGATAGGTTTCTTGCCCCCACTGCTCCCCTTGGAAAGCTGTTTCATAACTTCACTCCTCTGATGGTTAGAAACCTTCATCTAATTTCAAATCTAAACTTCCTGGTGGCCAGTTTATATCCATTTGTTCTTGTGTCCACATTGGCGCTGAACTTAAATAACTCCTCTCCCTCCCTGGTATTTATCCTTCTGATGTATTTATAAAGAGCAATCATATCTCCCCTCAGCCTTCTTTTGGTTAGGCTAAACAAGCCAAGCTCTTTGAGTCTCCTCTCATAAGGCAGGTTTTCCATTCCTCGGATCATCCTAGTAGCTCTTCTCTGCACCTGTTCCAGTTTGAATTCATCTTTCTTAAACATGGGAGACCAGAACTGCACACAGTATTCCAGATGGGATCTGACCAACGCCTTGTATAATGGTACTAACACCTCCCTATCTCTGCTGGTAATACCTCGCCTGATGCATCCTAGGACTGCATTAGCTCTTTTCACGGCCACATCACATTGGCGGCTCATAGTCAACCTGTGATCAACCAATACACCAAGATCCTTCTCTTCCTCTGTCACTTCCAACTGATGCGTTCCCAGCTTATAGCAAAAATTCTTGTTATGAGTCCCTATGTGCATGACCTTGCACTTTCCACTATTAAATTTCATCCAGTTTCTATTACTCCAGTTTACAAGGTCGTCCAGCTCTTGTTGTCTGATATCCCGATCTTTCTCTGTATCGGCAATACTTCCCAACTTTGTATCATCCGCAAACTTTATTAGCACACTCCCACTTTTTGTGGCAAGGTCAGTAATAAAAAGGTTAAATAAGATCAGTCCCAAGACCGATCCCTGAGGAACTCCACTAGTAACCTCCCTCATACCCGACAGTTCACCTTTCAATATGACTCGTTGCAGTCTCCCCTTTAGCCAGTTCCTTATCCAACTTCCAATTTTCACATTAATCCCCATCTTTTCCATTTTACCTAATAACTCCCCATGTGGAACTGTATCAAACGCCTCACTGAAATCTAGGTAAATTAGATCCACTGCATTCCCTTTGTCTAAAAAAATCTGTTATCATCTCAAAAAAGGAGATCAGGTTGGTCTGGCATGATCTACCTTTTGTAAAGCCATGTTGTATTTTTTCCCAATTACCATTAACCTTGATGTCCTTAACTACTTTCTCTTTCAAATTTTTTTTCCAACACCAGGCATACTACAGAGGTCAAACTAACAGGCCCATAATTACTCAGATCGCTTTTTTTCCCTTTCTTAAAAATAGGAACTATGTTAACAATTCTCCAGTCATACGGTACAACCCCTGAATTTACAGATTCATTAAAAATCCTTTGTAATGGGATTGCAATTTCACGTGCCAGTTCCTTTAATATCCTTGGATGGAGATTATCCAGGCCTCCTGATTTAGTCCATTAAACTGCTAAAGTTTGGCTTCTACCTTGGATGTGGTAATTTCTACCTCCATATCCTCAAACCCATTAGCCCCCCTGCCACTATCTCTAAGCTGTTCATTAGCCTCATTAAACACTGAGGCAAAGTATTTGTTTAGATATTGGACAATGCCTAGATTATCCTTAACCTCCACCCCTTCCTCTGTGCTTAGTGGTTCTACTTCTTCTTTCTTTGTTTTCTTCCTGTTTATATGGATATAGAACCTTTTACTATTGGTTTTAATTCCCTTTGCAAGGTCCAATTCTACTTGGCTTTTGGCATTTCTCACTTTGTCTGTATATGTGTTGACCTCCAAGAGATATCTTTCCTTGCTGATTTCTCCCATCTTCCACTCTTGTAGGCTTTCTGCTTTCTCTTAATCACCTATCTGAGATGCTTGCTCACCCAGCTTGGTCTACAACCCATGCCTATAAATTTTTTCCCCTTCCTTGGGATGCTTACAAGTTACTCCATTTGATATTTTTATGGTAATTATTCCCAATGGATATCCCATGCATGCCTCATGTATATATTTCAATAGCTTCCAGTTTTCCAGATTTAATTTTGCTTGTGATTTCCTGTTCAGATTTGTAACATCTCTACATCAATTTGTAGTTCCTAGTTTGTGGCTCGTCCCAAGTTAGTTTCACATGTAAATTGAATTAACATGCTGTTTATCCCTTTTTCTAGATCATTAGTAAAAATATTGAATAACATCAAGTGCCTCAGTTTATCCATCTGTGAAAAGTGTATAATAATAATAATAATAGCCTGCTTCTTAGCAGGGTCAGATAAATGAGGATACTTGCCTCCAGGCTATCCTCTCTCTTAGTTAATTAATGTTTACGAAATGCTTTGTGAGTCCTGGGTGACAGTCACTAATGAATGACAGACACTGTTTGTGTGCAAAGTAATACATTTATTATGTAAGGTTTCTATTACTTTGTGATCGCATTTATTTTTGTCACTATTTTTGTTTATTTGAGTGTTAAAGACAGCACGTCAGTAACTCGTGTGTTTTAGAACCATCGTTGATACCATGTTCCTCATCTATGGCAGGCCTATTCGTAGTGTTTCTCTTTTCTTTGGTATCTTTGCGAAATCCTGACTTATTGCCCTTGGCTCCTTTAGCTACATTCGCTTACTCTCCTTTTCCTGCTGCTCTGGATTTTTCCATGCAAATCAACTGACATTACAGGAGAGAAAATTTGCTATTTATAGTTACAGAGTATCAGTGTAAAATACATTTGCTCTAAAAGACATGCGATTTTGGAAGTCTCATGTAGATTCTTCTTTCAGTTTAGTATTTTTGAGAAATGTTTTCTCGGTAAGCTGAGATACTGACGTTTGAAAATTAGTGACTGAATACTGGGTTGGACCTAGAAGCACTTGCAAGGAATGAAGTTCTGAAACTGTGCCTGAAATAGACTGAGGGGCAGACAGTGGTACCTTCCGGGACTAGTAATTGGTACGGCCCCTCTCACCTCCGGGTCACCAGTTCAAATCTAAGCTGATAATGACCAAACACTGATAGCAAGTGCTGGGTGTTGGGGGTGTCAGGCCATTTCTTTGCAGAGAGATACATGTCCCTGAAAACAATACGCACCTGTAACTGGCTATCCCAGCAGAGAGGCCCAGGGCACTGACCTCCATTTCATGTTGAAGCGGGGAGAAGTCTCCCTGTTGTGTTCACTTGGATAATAAATACTGATTAGCTGCTAGCCACTTGTGACTACTGGGACCAGCGACTCCCTGCTGTTACCCTGTCCTTCCCCATGTGTCTTCACTTCCTGTGGTGCATAGTCTAAATCCTAGACAGGGGCTTTTTGTGGTGAGTTCAGTCTTTAGGGTTCTCATCCTTGTCTGGGGACCACAGGTGCTACCACAGTAGGAATAGTAAATAGGAAACTGCCAGGCTACTAAATGTGCCGTTTCCACTAGCACTACATGAAATAACCTACTGTGAGTGCTCTTTCTTATTGTTTGCTCAAACTCCCACAGTTTGGGGTTCAAAGCAAAAAGCGCATTTCAGGTTTTTACTAACTAAAAACACGAGTTGCCTTTCTTTTCGTTCCATGCTGATATGAAGGGTTTGTCTCCACTCCGCGTGTCATGTGTTTCACAAAGCTAGAATGATAAGTTACTTGGGTGTTTGGGGTGTTTTTGTAACCAAATAAGGTTTAATTCCTACATTCTGCATTTTTCTCCTCTCCAAGCTAACAAAATAATTCCTTTGGAAGGAGAATTTCCCTGCACTCCCAAACAAGTGTTGCAAGAGAAGATTTAACAAGGAACTGTAAGTGCCTTCTAGCTCTAAATCTAATTAAGTTGCTTTCATGTCTCGGAGTACTGCATATGCTTGTTTCCAAAAGAATGCCAAGAAGCTGTGATTGCCAAGAGTTCGATGTCAATGTGTGAGGTACCTCGCAGTAAAAAGTAAATGGCTGTCAGAAATTGGTAGCTGGCGCATATAATATAGACCCAAGTAGCTAAGATTGACATTTGCTGGCAATAGGTTTGTTGTGGTTAAGTATCTTTTTTCTGTAGCCAAGGAAAAATACTCTCACAAAAATGACTTGGTCTCCAGCAGAATGGGATTAACATCAGGAGAGTGTGTACAGTAGCATGCCTCGCTTCGATATGCGCCTTTGAAGCCCTGGCTGGAATGCATTTTCCCCTGATGTACTTACTGGTAGGAAGTTTTTGCTCTTGTGGCTCAATGTTCACATGGCTAAGGTTAAGTTTTGTGTATTTCTATTCTAATATGATGTCTGTTTTCAGGGCTAGAGAGCTCAGCCATAAAACACGCTCCAAGCTGAAACTTGCCATTTAGGGCCTCCATGGGTGATTCGCAGGAAGGAGATTTCTACAGTGGGTGCTAGAGAGGTGCCCAGAGCAGAGTCCCCTGCTCTTTGTATTCTCCATTCCCCTGCAAAGAGCACTCAGTTCCCTCTCCAGCCTGTCACTGCAATTTTTTTCACACATTTTCTCTGTCTTTATTCCATAGGCATCTCTCAGCAAGATCTAACCCTGCCAGCCTGCTCTTCTCGGCTGTGAGGTCTGGCACAGACAAAGCCAAAGAAAGACTGAGTCATAACAAAAACAAGGCGCCTCCCATTGTTTCAGTGCTTTGCAGAGACTGCTGGGGTGTGCTCTCAAGTGCCAAACAACAGATGAATCCCATCCGGTTAAATGTTGCCCCAGCCAGTCAGATGCAGGTTACTCGGTCTTGCAATAAAGGACAAAAGTCCTTTCTTCTGTCCTTTGTTGCCTATAACAAAGATTGTTTGATACAGCTGGGATCAGGCCCACAGCTGATCCCTCCCCACCCCCTGCCCCATGCTGCTCAGCTGGGCTCAGCTGGTACATCCTGGAGAGCAGAAAAACATTTGTTATGTTTCAGGATGTTAAGGCTGTAGCCCAACAATATGTTTGTAGCCGCATCCTCTTCACTGAGGGTCTGAACACCCCTGGGTGCTCTCCTGTTTGCATGGTTGGGAGGTGCAATGAGGGGATGGTCTGGTCTGGTGAGAGAGACAGAAACAGAGTGACATAAAGGGAACCAGAAGGAGAAATGTTTTGGATGTGCAATCTTTGTCTGCCCACCGGGAGAGAGTTGATTACAAAAGGCTGGGCTGCTGCCGCTGCGGGCTCTTTGTCACACTGAATTTTATTCACAAACCACGGAAACCCCACGTGTTCAGATAATACAAACCACCCCAGTGCAGGAACAGCAGAGTCCTGGCCTTATGCAGGCTGCAATATATGCCTGCTGCAGCAGCAAGAGTAGTCTCGGTGGAGCGAGAGTAGATGGGTCTGACCCCGCTGCAGATAGCCAAGCCGCAATGATCAGAAAATAGCTTCTTTGAAGCCAGCTAAGCTCTTGGCCTCAGTGATGTCTTGTTGCAGGGAGTCTCATTGGGTTCATTATGGGTTGTTATACAAATGATTTCCTTTTGTCAGACTTAAATTTGTCTTTAAATTTCATTGACTGTCCCCTTGTTCTTGTATTGTGGAAAAGGATAAACAGGAGTGGCTGAGAAACCTTTCCTAGCCATTCATCGTTTTATATGACGCTATCTTGGCCCTCAATACTTGTCTCTTTGCTAACCAGTCCCAGTCTTTCCAATCTGTCCTCATAAGGAAGTAT
The DNA here is from genome assembly GCF_026122565.2 of Emydura macquarii macquarii. Taxonomy (NCBI): domain Eukaryota; kingdom Metazoa; phylum Chordata; order Testudines; family Chelidae; genus Emydura; species Emydura macquarii. The sequence goes on from NW_027130828.1 coordinate 872,966, forward strand.
TTCAGAACATCTATTTTCAACAGCCACCTCTGCACCCTTCCATTCCACGATAACTTTCTTGAGATGGGGTGTCCGGTATTTGAGGGGCATAAGCACACCACTGGTTTCTATAATTGCATTACAATAACTTCAGTCTTATTTTTTCATATTCTTTATGCAGCCTAACAGTTAGTTTTGTTTTTTGACTGTCTCTATGCATTGAGAAGAGGTTTTAACTGAGCTGTCCAAAGTGATGCCCTGAACTTTTCCCTTAAGGATAACATTTAATTTAGAACCCAGTAAGGTGTGTGAGTAGACATGAATGAGACATCCCCTCCAGTGGGCATTACTTTGCACTTACCAACAATTAATTCCACTTGCCACTGTGCTGTCCAGTCACCAAGCTTGGTCAGGGTCCTCAGAAGCTCCTCACAGTTTCTTTGGTCATAATTTACCTACATTATTTTGTGTCTTCTGCAAATTTGGTCACTTCATCTTCTATTCCAGATGATCTATGAATACATTAAACACTAATTCTAGGACAGAACCATGTGGCATCTTTTGCCATGATGACAATTAACAATTTGTTCTTATTCTGTTTTCTGTTTCTTGCCTAATTTCTGATCCACGACAACACATTGTTTGTTACCCATGAGTACTTAGATGCCTTAATAGCTTCTTGTGTGTGACACTGATAAAGACTTTGGACAGTCTGAATACAGATGAACAGGTGGATAATTTTCCTACTATTTTGCTGAAACACTAAAATGGTTCTAGGAGTGTAAAGAGGCACAATTTTCCTGTGCACCCTAACATTTCAGGTTAATCTAATGGTTTTATAACTCTGTCTTTAATAATCTTTAGCTTGGAAAGAAGATGAACGAGAAGGGCCATGATAAAAGTATATAGAAAAATGAATGGTCTGGAGAAAGTAGATCAAGAACTTCTATTCTCCCTGTCTCATGACACAAGAACAAGGGGCCACTCAATTGAACAGAAAAATGGCAAACTTAAAACTGATAAAAGGAAATACATTTCCTTATAACATGTAATTAGACTGTGGAACTCATTGCCACATGATGTTGTTGACACTTATGTGGATGACAAGAATATCCAGAATTACAATAGTAAATGCCAATGAAAAAATTGAGAGTAAGATAAAGCCTCCTACTTTGGAGTTTAAACCAATCTCTAACTATTAGGGGTTAGAATGAAACTTTCATGGAGGCAAAATATCAGACCTCTTCTACTGCAATGTTTCTTGCACCTTCCTCTGTAATATCTGGTGCTGACCGCTGTAGGACACACAGGATACTAAACTAGATGGACCTCAGGTCTGAGCCAGTCTTGCAGTCCCTAAATTCTTATCATTTCAGCCAATTTACCCTCTGTGGAAGGAAGGCTTATTGGCCTGTTGTTCCCAGGCACACACTTAGTGCTGGTTTTGAACATAGGTGCAACATTTGCTAAGCTCCAGTCCTCTGGCATTATAGCTTTCATCAGCTTCTTTCCAAGGTGTCTGAGCCTGTGGTTCTCATTAAAAACAGTCCTCAAAGTGCTGCTCCTACCAGTGCCATTGTTCTTGATGGTGCCTTTGTGTTTAGCTATGCCTATGACGGGGACTCATCAGGCTGCAGCATTTGCAAGAAGCCCACATGCTTTGGTTTACATTCAGGACTCATGCCCTCCAGGCCACAAAGAGACTGGGAATGTCACAGAAGCAAACAGGGAGCTCCAAAGAGCTGAAACATCACTTCTCCATGCTGCCTTCCCAGAGGATGAGGCAGACATCATGGCGTAATCAGCAGGTAATTAGCAGGTAGCGCAGACTTTGGGCCCTGCTCACTCCAGTGGTGCCCCTTTGAGACACCAACACGTAACCAAAAGACAGGCCCTGCCCTAAAGAACTCTCAGTCTAACATCCTGTATCTTTAATGGCACAGTCTGCAGTGCACTCCTCCTGGTTGAACAACTCACATTAAAAATGAGTTTCCACATGAAGGGCCTGGTTTCCAGAGTCATCAGCCTGGTCTCTAGTCTGATGTTCAGAACTTATCAGGTGCAGATGCAATGCATACATTTCTACATCTAGCTCTCTGACTTGTGAGCGAAAGTACAGAGGTCGGTTTTTGAGAGTGTAGCTCGTGATGTCTCACACAGCCAAACAATGGGCTGACATGAGCCCCCCCCTTGAGGAAGAGACACAAGGGCCCAATCCTGCAACACTTACTCAGGTGGAGTTCAATGGCACCAGGCATGTGAGTGGCTGTTACTCCGAGTGAAATTCTCTGCTAAATCTGGACAGATTAGTGGGATGTAAGTGGCGAACAGGGTTTGGGCTGGCCTGTCATGCCAAGTGAATATGAGTGAGGGCCCAGAGTGTGTTTTCATTTCTATTACTGCTGATAGATTCATTTATCTCTGAGCGATGGCACATTCAGGTATAAAAGTGTTATTTGTTTTCTGATAATTGCACCTAGAAGAATGCTTGACTTGTAAAAGGAAAGATGCAGACGTGAAAAAGTGCACAGCTCAGCTGCAGGCTCTGAGAAAATTATTTGCAATATTAATAGCAAAAACATCCAATTAAAATAGTTTTTCCAATGGTGTAATAAGTTATCACTAGATAGCAATCTGTTCTTTAGCAGCTTGTAATAAAGCATTGTATAAAATCCATTAGCAATAAAGGCTTACCAGGTGATGCTGCCGACAAATTTTAAATTTTCCCCCTTCAACCAGTGTGTGGCTTTTAAATTCAGGTTTTTTAAGTTGCTATAAAAAAATCTGTAAAGCACCATATTATTTAATAAATGATTGTAAAGTTTTTTATATGTGGAACTTTAATATAGCATGTTACCAAGGCATTAATTACATATTGCTGTGTGTAATCCATCTTGGAAGTTAACCAGGATAAAGAGGCTGAAAATCACTTGCCATGTGGCAAACAAACAAACAGGAGACAACACACAGGTAAAGGGCTGAACCACAGGAATGCTTTGAGTCTAAACATATAATGTTCCCTTTAATCAACAAAATTAAACTTTTAAATGTGGCACTTAATTCTAGTCACAATGAAACCAACTTGGATTTTTGCTTGCGTGAAGAAAATATTTTCCTTCTTCTAATATTTCCATGGGCAAACTTTTTCCCCCCTAGACTTTGGTGAAACCTGGAATATTTTCAATTAAGTCTTAGTTATTTGTGAATTTAATGGAAGACCAGGGAGCACTATACGCTACTCAGAAAGAGCGAGAGAGAGCGTGCAAAGAGAATTGCTTTTTTTAAAATCAGTTTGTTGTGGATATCACTGTGAATACAAATTAAAGAACAAAAAGAGCAAAGTAGTCCAAACATTCAAAGACAGATGTCACACAGGGATACAATACATAATGTAATACCGCAGAAAAATGACTATAAATACATTCTCAGGCACCCAAAAAGCTAGTGCAGGGAAGAGTTGGCCTTATTCTTATCTCTTCTCATTGTTGGTTCCCTGGCTGAATAATCAGTAAAGGACTAAGTGACCATGAATCTCTTCTGAAGCTAGTCAGCTCTTGTACAATTAAGACATCACAGAGTTTTTTCAGACCCTCCAGTCAATGCAGTTCATCAAAACTTCACATTTCTGCTTCTATGACAATTCTGACTGCTCGATGTAAAAGTTGAAGGCATCCCTGGGATGTTTAATGTAACTCTTATCTTGACCTAGGAAGGCACACTTGGGAATTCAGGCTGGGATTGTCAAAGGGGTGTGAGAAGTAGGCATGCGTTCAGTAGGCATTGGGACCAAACTCCTTCAGGCCCCTCTGGAAATCCCAGCCAGAGCCAGCTGATGCCCACCATTTCAGCTCCATGCTCAATCGTTTGTTATCTAAACAAGTCATGTAAGGATGCTCCTGCCATCTGTCTCAGCTCTTACCCCATGGAGTCACATCCCTTCCAGTCCCGGTCGGGCAACTTCTTCTCATCTTAGGAGTGGCAAGATAAGATTGAAAAAGAATGTGGTCGTGAGGCAGGTGATAAAATTCTGCTGTGTTTGAATCCATTAATCTGGAATTGTTCTGATGCCTGAACAGGTATTTAACGTCCACATGCGGTTAGATGAGCATCTTTTGGGGAGGGAGCAAGTAGAGACAGCAGATCCCTACTCTGGGAATAATCTATTTGCCATCAGACAAATTCTAAATATAGTATTTCAAATTAGCTAATGGCCTAGGAGCCATCCATACGTTAGCTATTCGATAGCAGAGCATTTAACTTGCATATATTAGAGACGTGAGAACAAAGACTCCGCAGAAATTTTATTAATTTGTTTAAGGGAAGATAACTTCCCTTTCCATGTGAAATGAAGCACTTGGAGCTGGCTCTCAGCTTGTGCTACTTGCTGCACTGAAGGAGTCACGAAACAAATTATTAGAGAACAGGGCAAGGGGAAGGGACCTGTGAGAATTCAGGAGTTGACCATTTCTCTTCCAGCCAGGAACTATATGCATGGCGCAGGGGTTACCTGCTCTGTGGGTTGGCGGAAAGGAACATGCGTTAATCTGGCCCACAGCACAGAGGACTTTATCTGTGTTCCTGTCTGCACTGGACATCTATGGCAGTTTTTAAAGGCCAAGTGCAGTATGCGCAGAGATGCAAGAGTATTAGGCGCCCTAGGCAAACCTTCAGACTTGTGCCCCTCCCTGCAAATAACTTTCAAAATTGAATATGGTGCATTAGTATGAATAAAAATTCTACATTTATCATTAGATTTATTTTACATGAAAAAGGAGAATATTATGATGCTGATTGTACATTCTCATTGCCCTTTCATTTCCACGGCTGCAGCCTGTTTGTTTACTTATGTAGTTTCATGAATAGTTCATTCAGTTTTTTGCCACCCTCCAAATTTCACTGTTCTAGGTGACCACCTAGTTTGCCTAGTGGTTGCACCGGCCCTGAGTAGGACTGAGAGTTCAGTCATTTTGTCTGATGGACACAAGTCCACTAAGGCTGGCTATGCTATGGAGGCTGCATGCTCAGTCCCATTAAGGTGGGCGTACCTCACATTTCTCTCTAGCTCTGCCTCCGCCTGATCTCAGTGTGGCTGAGAGCTTCTGCAAAGCGCTCTGGCTGCCCTCCTCTGCCATAGAATAGGTTATTATGGAAAGGTCACGCTGAGGATGCAGAAGTAAAGGAGAAAATATCTCTGTGATTAGGTGGCAGACACGATAGACAATGTCCCATGGCAGGAGTACTTGGTAAAGCAGTGGGCTCCAAAACCAGGCACTGCCTCCTGGGAAACAAAGAGAGAAGGATAAGATTGTATAGGCAAATCAAGAACATCCTGTTACATTAGATTAAAAAGGGGATGGAAACCTTCGTTGCTTCCTGGCCCCAGTTGGAGACAGGATCCCATATTAGCTGGAGCCTGCTTCCCATCCAGTCTGGCAATTCCTACATTTTTGTTTATCAAGCAGATTTCCTACCCAATCCCAAAAGGTGTCCTCTCTGGACAAAACCAGCTTTTAAGGACTTTGGAGCTCATACGACCTTCCCTTCCAAACTCACTGCCCAAAATGTTCATTAGTAAGACAAATTGGAGACCCCACCCACCAGTCAAATCGGTAGGCCACCTCTCCACCCCATCCACTGCCACTGATTTGAACCCCCAAGGTTACAGGAGTGATGTACGCAGCAACGGGACACTTTTCAGAGAAGGCCAAAGAGTCAGGAATGTAGCAGATTTTCCTGTCAATGTTCCTGCTGCTGCCATTTCTAAACCTAAAAGGATTTCCACCTCTCTGTGTCTGGTGTTAATTGCTACCAGCAACTAGGGACACGGGGAGGCGCCTTTGTGGCTCATCTGGTAAAGCCACCACCTCTGGACAATGTGCATCCATTGAGCTGAAGGGAGTTTGATACAGTGCCCACTGAGGGAGGGAGAGTTGTTACTGGGGCATCAGGAGAGGGTGCGGTGAAGGTGGGGACAATATGGAATGGGAATGTAGAGAGAGACGCTGTAAGGGACGCCAAAGACATTAGTTAAAATTGGTACGTAACAGAAAGGGGAGATGCCACAAGTAACCACACTGAAGAAGATTTTAATGAGACAGGATAAACTATATCATGAAGGCAGCAATCTGCCTGGGTCCAGCCCAGCTCGCTAGCTGCCTGCCTCTCTCAATAATGCCTAGGCCCTGCCCAGCAGGCTAGCCTCTAGCTACTGGGTAGAGCACTCTGCTAATGTCAGTGTCTGGCCTTCAGCAGTCAGACACAAATCTACTTACCGCTTGCTCCTGGGCAATAAGGTAAAAGGCTCATGCTGGATCCTTCCACGGTAAAGGGGAGCAAAATGAACTTCTGCCCCGAAAAGACACAGCTGCCAGAGCTGAAGAGCTGCCAGTACTGGAGGGGACAAGTGTGGAGTGTGACCCTTGGAAACCAACTGCAAAGTCACTCAGGAACTTAAACATAACTGAGAGTGGGGGTTTTCCGTTCATTGGCCACAGTGTTTGTACAAGAAAGTAGAGGCCGAACAAGGAGACTTGCGTGTCTTATTGAGAAGAAACGAATATTTGTGCCTAGTACATTGGAGAAATTGTTCAAGAACAGCTAATCCTTGTGAAAATCTTACTCCTGAAATGCTGCCAAGCTGAGTGTCTGCACGGGTTATCTGCCATGTCAGTGCCAGTCTGCAGGTTAAACTTCCTGGCTTAGCGAGTGTAACTTGTGCATCTGGAAAGAAAATTGTTGGGAGTTTTCCTTCCTGTATGGGCTAGTGAACACTGTCTGTGCAATTCGGTACTGCCTATTTGCCTTAAGTTTCTGCTTGTCCTCACACCACATTTGTTTCCTGGAATACGTTGAGCATCCTAGGCCATGCTGATTTCTTGGCTATCCCATGAGTGGAGCACGTGGGACAGTTTTTAAATGCGCCTTACACAAAAATTGGCTTCCCACCACGTATCCTGTGTATCTTTTACCCAAAGTAGGTGGATAGGCCCATCTTCATTATACTGATTACGCCATATTTTCTACATTTAGAATAAAAAACAACGAGAGTCCTGGAGCACTTTAAAGGCTAACAAATTTCATTTCTGCAGGCATAAGCTTTCGTGGGCTGTAACCCACTTCATCATGTAAGGAATAGAAATCACATAGGAGGTGTGTGTGTGTGTGTGTGTGTGTGTATATATATACATATCCAAGGGTAAGTAACAACAATGGGGAAGGTAGATAAACGCAAAGTCCATTCAATTAGAGTAGTTGAAGCCTAGTCACAACCATTGATTAGGAGGTGAGAATGTGTGAACAGTGACAATTACTTCTTGTAATGGGAGAACCATTCCAAGTCCCGATTCAGGCCCAGTTTGAGTGTGTCAAGTTTGCAGATGATTTCTAGCCCAGCAGTTTCTCTTTGAAGTCTGTTTTTGAAGTTTTTTTGTTGAGGTATAGCAACTTTCAAGTCAGTTACAGAGTGACCTGGGAGATTGACGTGTTCGCCGGCTGTTTTATGGATGTTGTTATTTTTTATGTCTGATTTGTGTCCATTTATTCTTTTGTGTAGTGAAAGTCCGGTTTGGCCAATGTACATGGCAGAGGGGCATTGCTGGCACATGATGGCATATATTACATTAGTAGATGTGCAGGTGAATGAGCTCCTGATGGTGTGGCTGATGTGGTTAGGACCAGTGATGGTGTCACTAGAGTCGATGTGCGGGCAGAGTTGGCAACGGGGTTTGTTGCAGGGATAGGTTCCTGGGTTAGTGTTCTTGTTGTATAGTGTATGGTTGCAGGTGAGTATTTGCTTCAGGTTGGGGGGGCTGTCTGTAAGCAAGGATAGGTCTGCCTCCCACAGCTTAAGTGAGTGAGGGATCATCTGCTAGGATAGATTGTAGATCCTTAATGATGTGCTGGAGAGATTTTAGCTGGGGGCTGTAGGTGATGGCCAGTGGTGTTCTGTTGTTGGGTCTGTCCTGTAGTAGGTGACTTCTGGGTACCCGTCTGGCTCTGTCAATTTGTTTCTTCACCTCCCCAGGTGGGTACTGTAGTTTTAAGGATGTTTTATGGAGATCCTGTAGGTGTTGGTCTCTGTCTGAGGGATCGGAGCAAATCCGGTTGTATCTTAGGGCTTGGCTGTAGATAATGGATCGTGTAATGTGTCCAGGGTGGAAGCTGGAGGCATGAAGGTTTGTATTGCGGTCAGTTGGTTTTTGGCATAGGGTGGTATTAATGTGACCATCCCTTATTTGTATTGTAGTGTCCAGGAAGTGGATGTCTTGTGTGGACTGATCCAGGCTGAGGTTGATAGTGGGGTGGAAATTATTGAAATCCTGGTGGAATTCTTCGAGGGACTCTTTCCCATGGGTCCAGATGATGAAAATGTCACAATGTGGCGTAGGTAAAGGAGAGGTGCTTGGGGACGAGTGTTGAGGAAGCATTATAATCAGCTGTTCTCTGCCCTAATCAAAGCCAGGGTCTGGTCAGCACTGCTCCTTCAGTTAAGCTGGAGCGTTTGCCTGGACGTTCTCTGCATCTGACAAGAACATGGCTGTGCTAGACAACTCTGTCTCCTCTTCAGTAAGGATAAATCGTGACCAACACAGCCTTGTACTTCCCTTCATGTGTGAGCAGACACAGGCCTGGGAAATAGCATGGAAAGCAACGTAATCCTAATACCTGCAATTACCAGCAATAACCCATCTGTGAAAGGAACAGCAGAAAAGCCGCTGGCGTAAGGAGAAGCATATGCTGATTTTCACGTGCAAAACTGATCATGAAGTATGGTAAATATCTCTTGATTTTCATATGTTTAAGACTGTGCTTATGCTTAAACGGAAAAGTCATGGCCATTCCAAACCGAGGCAGGTAAAATATTAGTCCATGTTTAATCTGATTGTATTTTTTCTCTCACTCCATCCATCCATTAAATGTGAACTTCCTTCAAGCAAAAGAGTCCTTTTCATTCAATAAACATAGTTCCTCCCTGTCTATCTGATTGGAACAATCAGCTCTATCCTTTGGCAGCTTTTCTTAAACTAACATTTTCCCCCTGAACTGCAGTGACTGAAAATGACCTTTCTGAACCATGCCTGCCACGTAGCTCAAAGAGACTCGTTCTTTGAAAGTTGCTGTTTAGCTCTCTGCAAGGTCTTAGGAATAGCATATGAGAGGATTTCTTGTTTATCCTGGATATAGTTAATATAGAGCTGATGTGGCCATCCTAAGAATACAGATCCCAGATTTGGAGGTGCCATTAACCTATTAACCATTCTGTCAGCTCACTGTTGAGCTGACAGAGGGGTTTGAAATGAAAACAGGAGTTAAACAGGGTTGCATATTCAGTCCAATATTTTTTGCTGTATATTTAGAGCACATCTTTGCTCTGTATTTGGAAAACAAGCTCTCTTATTAACATTGATCGAGGCTGCAGGATATCGGGGCACGTTATCAATCACCTTGATAATGATAATATCTATAGAGGAATACAGCCAAGAAGTAGCAATCAACCTGTATGCAGAAGCCAGAGAAGGGGTGTGACCCATCTGTGCCTAGGGTAGCCACCTGAAAATGCCAAGGTCAGGGCAGGCTGCAAAAGGAGAGCAGATTCTCCCAGGACTGGTGGGTGACACTGAAGTCAGACTTCCCAACTAGCCACAAACAGTGCTTCTGATTCCCTGCACTGGTTATCAAGAAGCTAAAACAAAATATACACAGCCCCCTTTACTGCATTTCAGTCTCTGCCTCCCAGTAAGCCACTAGGTCCAGTAAGGAGAAAAGTTATTTAAAACTCTATGCTCTTTACCAAAAAGGTTCTCCTGACCTCAAAGAGTCAGCCCCATTGCCAGATCAATATAAGTTTGGATCTTACCCAAAATACCATGCTGACAGCCAATCCTTTAGTAACTAAACTAAAGTTTTATTATAAAAGGAAAGAAACAAACTATAAGAGAAATGTTAAAGGATTAAAGCAATCAGACACATACAAATGATTTGAAAGACCATATATATCAGGTTTCCAGTAGAATTGTGGAGTTTGCAGGCTTGTATAGTCCCTCTGGTGTACATCCAGTAACTGGCTGGGTCAGTCCTTTGTTTCACAGCTTCAGTTGTAGATGAGTTAATCCACAGGTAGGTGAAGACTAAAGACTGACTGAAGACAAAATGGATGCGGTGCAGCTGCCTTTTATGTCCCTTGGCCTTTGACAGGCTGCTTGTGGAAATTTATAGAAATAAGATGGAGTCCAGGGTCACATGAGTAAGTCCTGGTGACTCAGCAGCTATATTCCTGGCTTCTCCCCTTGGGTTCATTGTACCTGTGAGTTTTCTTAACGGCTTCGCCCCCTGGGACCCTGGAACTTCTTCATCCGAATCCTGAGAGATGCCCTGACCAGAATGAGCCAGAGAGAGAGTGGCAGATGATGTCCAACTTCCGCTGGCTTCACCCAAACACTACCTGGGATGTGAGACTGTCACCCCTCATCCTCCTAATGTGTCCTTTTCTTTCCACACCTTATTTCTCTCTCTCTCCTATTCTATTCTGTTGCTTTCTGTCAGGTCAGAGACTGGCTTAGCTGGCTAAGACTGTATATTTTGCAAAAGTGCAGTAATCCTGTGACCAGAAAGGCAGTTAAATGCAATGTCCTAAACAGCCCAATGCTGGTACAAGTGTGCCAGGTCTTGGAGTGGCTGACAAGACCATGTGCTATGCCTGTAAAGTTGCAAGTGAGTCAATACCAGAGCAGAAGCTGAATTTTCTATCTTCGCAGTTCTCTGCTTTCCCCTTTTTTGTACGTTTGTCTTGTTTTGTCTTCTAGGAAACAGGGTCGGCCTTTACAACAATAGCAACAATGACAGCTTCTGCCCATCTCCACTAATTTTTTCTCTTTTCCCCCCAAAAGACAGTTATTATCATTGTTGATACCATCTAAAAGACATTCTTTAAGGAAAAACCCCTTTGTTTGACAATCACTAACAGAACAAGGGATGTTGTCAAAATGAAAGCCTTACTTAATACGGTACGTTTCAAATGCTTTATATGTTTAAACTTTTTTCTAAAAATACAGAAACAAAAAAGGAAAAAGGAATTTAATGGTGTCTTTGCCATGGTACTAAGCAGGCTGAGGTCCCTGTATACCAAACCCCATCCCTTGTTTAACACCGTTTAGGGATGGACAGGACTGGGTCATGGTAACATCTTTGACTCTTTGAGGCCATGTATTCCATCTTCATTAATACAATAACCACATGGAATAATTTCTTATTGTTTGAGTAGCCCCACTGAAATGAATGGTGCTATTCAGTGTGACAACTGGTTGAAAAATATGGCCCGATATTTGTAAAGAAATAATTTATTCTAAGATGGTGTGAATCCTTAGAAGTTTGTAGGTGGTTTTCAAGACCCACAAGGCTGTTCAACACCCATTTGTGCTTTTGAAAAGCTCTTCCTTTATCTATGATAGTGAAATCTTTATATTTGTTGGTAATGTATCATTCATTACTAAACCAAGTTTTCTTCTACTGATTTTTTTTTTTAGACACTGTAGTATGTTTTGTAAAGTTAAAAAAAAATTATGTAACTTGCAGACTGAGATTGTTAAGTGGAGGCTGACCGGAAAACAGCTTTAAAGTAACACATCAAAGGTGGGACTAGATCCGGTGTTCAGGGAATCAACAACTAATTCCAACTTGCAAGTCATCCCCCAGAAGTGTGAAGACATCAGCTTGATGTTGCTTGAATCATCAGCCCACATGGAGGGAGAGAGCAAGAAATCCACAAGGACTAAGATGTCAACATCAGTTTATGCATGATCCAGAAGCCCGCAGGGACTAATGGCAAGGAAAGATGAAAATCATGGGCTATCCTGGACGTCTCTGAACCCATGAAAAGTATAGTTGTAAAGGGGGGGGAAGGTGCGATTTATTCAACGCTCTAGCAGTGCAGCAGTGTACAAAGGCTGCTGACAGGCCCAGCAGAAGGGGGAGCTGCCAGAAGACACACCGCGTTCGCTGCAAACTCTTACGCGGGCTGTCTCAGTGCTTGATCTGAATGGCGGCCAAACAGGAATCGAGCATGGATGCTGGCATTTCTTTAACAGAGGGCAGACAGCTGCATCTCTTTTGTACAGCACCCAAAGCCCCGTGGCGCCCGGCCACTTTTCCAGTAACCTTCGATAACACTGAAAGGTTAAAGGCCAAAGTCTGCTGTTGGCTACACCCTCCACAACCCTGTTGGCATCCATGAGCTTGCCTGCACCATGCCTGCAGTGCCAGTGTCTAACTCACTGCTCTGCAAAGTGCCATGTGAGGCCAAACCCTGGTCCAGCTCCCTGCCACGTTCGGTTTTCCTCATTGCCTGACAAGGCGCCTGCCTCCACAGGAGGGTTTGGTGCGCATGTTGAGCACATTGGAGCATGTGACCTTGGCCCCTCCTGTTCCACATCCCTGGCAAACGGGGGTTGAGAAACTTGAAAACAGGGCATGAGCCGATGCAAACAAACAAGTTCTGCAGATTCACCATTCCCAAGTAGTCTGAAGCCTTAAAAGAATGGGGCGTGTCAGTGAAAAGAGCCCGCAGGCAGCGTTCCCCAGTGCTACCAGTATTTACACAGCTGAGCACTCAGGGTTTCATGTGGCAGGGGTTATGTATTTCGTTCAGATGAATTGTTCTTTAATGAGGCATCGCACGCCGAACAGTGTCCTTTTCCACACGGACAGGCCCTGCCTCTGCTGTCACGGGTTTTATTTCTCCAGGGGACCTGAACAGTGGGCAGGGAAAGGGACTCCTTGTGCCTCACTCAGTCCCAGTGTCATGGCCCTCGCCTGGCAGCCATCATCAGGCAGTGAGTACAGTACTGACTCTTTTCCCCTAAGTCTTACTTGAGACTCCAGGCGGTAGAACTGCTCATGTCACATGTGCCGTCTCTCTCGTCAGGGGGTAACCGGAGGGATTATTCCCATATAACAGCCGCTGGGTTATTGTCCTCACCATCACGCAGCACAAGCAGAAAGGGAGCCTGAAGCAGCTTCTTGGGATTTAGAAGAGGCCTCAGCCCTTAAGGGGAATGGGAGAGTGTAGAAAGAGTTCTGCCAGCCATTCTCCGTGAGTCCAAGTACTCGTCTGGCTAGTGCTCCAGGGGGAGTGGATGGCGTTGACGCCAGAACACTGTGTCATTATCAGTGCATGCTTAGACCTGCACTCTCCCTTATAGGTCAGAAAAGAGATTTATTTCAGAAAAGGGAACCCCTGGGAACCCCTTCTAAACCTATGGATCTATGAACTGCTACTGGACAAACCCTTTGCGAATCACAGGGAGATGAGTGTGAAACTCTTGCCTTTCCCTTGCTGTGTGAGTGTATTTGATACAGGAGGGAATCCTGAGTCCCACTGATGAAACTCAGTAGTTCACCACAAAAATGATGAATTTCCATCCTTTGAGAAAAACTGGGAATTCTATTGGCCTTGTCCCAGGCAGAAATTCATTCAGAAATTCATAATTTTGTAATGAAAAATGACAGGTGTTCTCTTTGCTCATGCTCTCTCTTTAAAAATAAATAAATAAATAAAGCCCCCAGGGGAAAAAAAAATGTTTCAGAAATCAGAGGCTTTTGGTGGGGCCTCTTCATGTGTGCTGGGGAGGGTGGAAGAGCAGAGCAGCAGGCAGTTCCACAGGGACAGAGCATTCCTGGGTTCTGTGGGGGACGGAGGGGCACAGCGACAGATACTCTTAGTTAACTTCAAAAAGTCAGAATGAACTCTTACAAAAAAAATGGAGCTCTTCAAACAGTCAGTCTGCTGTTAGCCAGAAATGAAGTGATTTTCTCACTCGTAGGAGAGGCAGCAAATCCACCTACAATACAAACGATATCAGTTACCAACACTGCAACTGAAACCCGTTTCTGGTTCCCTCCTTCTGCGGCAGGCTTTGACGTTGAGTGGCATTCCCAGCATGGAGACAAATTTATTTATTCATTAATTTAATATATTCAATAAACCAACCAGCACACAGACTTATTCTTTACAAGTAATTAGAATGTATTACAAGCATACAAATGTGCCTAAGATTGAGAACTTGGGTTATAATCTAATGAAAATATTGTCGCTGAATTAATTTCCTATGTGGTGCCAGAGCTATGGAATAAAAAGTATATTGAAAGTCTTCAGAGACCTACTGTCAACAGCACAGCACTACCTCTCTATTTTGAGCTAGAGAAGATTAGATTTCAAAAGCGTGTTCTTTCTTATGCACGGTCCAGTTGTCTTGCAAGAATCTTCTGAAGCTTGCAAGACCTCTAAAAAGTTTCAAAAGATTAAGAAACTAGCAAAATGGGCAATTTCTGTGATAAATTCCACCAAAGTCTGTTAGGCTAATGGAAATTCAGTTCAAATGCAGATATGTCAGGCACCGGAAGCACTTGGGCCTGTCTGTGCTGAAGTGCAGTGTATTAATTATTGTTCACTGCCTCATTACAGAGATTGAAAATTATAGTGTGTCTGGCTAGTCGCAACTTCAGATGCAGCCTCTCTGTTTATCAAAAGTGCCCCAGCATACTGAAATGCTGGCACAGGTGAGTCCTAGACTGCTTCCACCTTTCTAATAGTTTTAGTAATGAGTCTTCATACCTGTTTAGCACTTTTCATCTTCAAAGCACTTAGCAAACACTAACTAATGGTGCATTTATGAGTAAGAGAAAGGTGCAGAGAGAAAATGAAGATGGGCGATAGGAATAGGACATGTAACGGCAAGAATTCCAGCACACAAAATAGTCAGGGTCAGGTTGGGAGGGAACTGAGATCCTGAAAGCAATTCTGTTTCCTAGATGCTACAGAATAACAAAAGAAGGGAGGAGATGTAAGGGATCACCAAGGCACAAATCCTGATATTTAAGCACCTAACTCCCACTGAAATCAATCGGAGTTAGGGTCAGATCCTCAAATATAGTTAGATGCAAATGTCAAGGCTCCGTCTTAGTCCAGCTTCAGCAAACCGAGACGGATCAGGTAGCTGGCGCATGCTCAGACTGTCGATTCAGGCGTCCTAGTTAAATCCAGTGATACAGAAATGCTAGCGGGACTGTGCAGGAAGATGTCTGGTTCAGGTGTCTGGATTGCAATGCTAGGAGTCTGCCTGCAGGCAAATCAATGCTCCTGCCTACCTCTGCTTCCCATGGCCTAGTGAAGAACACTCAGGGTGTGTTCCCTCTTTAATGTTGATGCAACTGAGAGAAGGGAGCGCCCACATCTTTGTGCGGGTTTTAACTCTACAGGCTTTGTCTGTTTTACTAAGCAGAGTCCCATTGCTGCGTTCTGCACCACAGACTGTAGCCAAAGGGAGCTGACTCCTTCATTGAGACCCAGAGCAAAAGGGCTTAATCTTGTCTTTACAGCCAGGAGTTAGGCTAAGAGAATGTCTGCAGCTCACCTGGAGACTTTCCTTCACTCCCTGTCAGCATCTTATCAACAGAACTCTGACAACTCAGGTGTGAGGGAATATGTCCCATGCGGTGCCTACCGCTGGCTGATCGGCTCAGCAATTACTCATCCTCATGTGCTGGATGCCACAGGTTACCTGCAACAAGTTAAACAATGAAAGAAATGAAGCAAAGCTGATTGAGAAGCACTGGCACTGTAATAATGAAGAAGGCTGGTGGAGGGTGTGAAAGAGCTTGCTGCCTTTCGCTTCCATAGCTGTGTAGTTAATAATCATTACACAACACACACCCCAGGGGTGGGGGGTGGGACGGGTCTATGGTAATTACAAAATGGGTGTATAAAAGGAAAATGTATTTCATACACCATGTTCCTCATGATAATTATACTGGCTGCTGTTGTGAAACGCGTTCCTTGGAAAAGCATTAGCTACTGCGGTCTGTACGCGCACAAAGGAGCGTGCAGGGCCGGGCGGGGGAGGAGGTTTGCATGTAAAGGGGAAGTACATTCCCAGTTCTGGGGCTGCTGTGTGCAGAGCTGCAGCCCCCACTCCTTGTGCCTGCCCCACCCAGAGCAGGGAGCTCAGGAAAGTGCCAGAGCCTTTCCCCCCAGCCCAGCCCAGCCCAGCCCAGCCCACAGTGCTGGGTCTCTGGCAGTGAATCCCCTGTTGGGCAGGAATATGGATGCCCCAGCCTGTTACCTCCTATGTAGGCAGCAGGTCCCTTGCCATGGGGCAACCTCACTGCTGTCTTGGGCATGGCCAGGAGGGGCAGCAGCAGCTTCTGAAGCGGGGGAGGAGGGTGTTGTCTCCCTGAGCCTACCTATCATGCGCCTGGCAGGACGGCAGCTTGTTTGCTTCCTGCACCTCATCAGAGCAGGCGTCCCCTGGCAGGCTAATGCTTGTTTTCTGGGGACTATAGTTCCATTTCCATCTTCCAAACCTTGTATAGGGGCTCACCATTAGATTCAAGGATCTGAAAAGTGGCCAAAGGCAAAGCCAATCCCTTGTGAACTTCATGGGTCTGCAAACTAGGTATGCGTGGACCCATTTCAAACAGATCTTGGAGTGGGTCTCTCATCTTTCCAAACAACATCAGAATTAATCTTTCTGCAGCCATAAGAAAAATGTACCTCATATGTTATTTTAGGTGCCTTCCCCAAAATTCTGGATCTGCAGAGTCCTACAGTGTGGCAGAATTTGGGTCTGCGTTTAAAAGTTTCAGTTCAGATGCCTCTATTGTAGATACCAATGCAATAGCCTGAGAAGAGGAGGATTTATAACAGACAATATAAGGAAAATAACAGGTTTTATTTTCAAACCACAACGTTTGAAACCAGTTTCTTTCCTATAGTCTCAGCACAGATATCAATGACCTGATTATCCTTGTGCTCACTCTGGTGCAAACCATGATGTCCCAGCTGTAGTCAATTTAAAACTGGTGTGAGAGGAGAATCAGAGACCCGAGGGATCTCTCCAAGAGCATCTCAGAACAGCCTCTTGTGGGGACGCCCCTTTCAGGACAGAGACCCCCCCAGCCTGTCATAATTACAGGCCATGGCATGGTCTAAGGACTCTCCCACACTTGGGATTCTGGCTCAGAATTCTTGTCATCTCTCCAGTGAGGCCTGATCTTCACTTAAACTCAGCTGCTTTTCTCTTCAACTGGTTAATTTTGAATACAAATGAATGAAATGCAGCAGCACTATTTAGTTAGCAGCACTTACTGTATGGTTATTTTTAGATGATAGGGCGTATCCCTAAACTTAACTTTACGTCGTTAAAAATATCGATAAAATGCCAGATGTTCATTAGGTGACACCATTTCCAAGTCCACAGAAGATGAACAAATGTGTTTTCATTATAAGAACTAAAAATAATTAAGAGTGACAGCTCCTTATCCCCAGGATCTGCCTCCCAGCAGCAGTTTAGCCGATAAAAAAACCCAGGAGTTAAGATAAGGCGGCAATTATTAAGACAAATCTTTTGAAGGCCCGTTTGAACTCCTCTGTCCAGAAGATAATCTGATTGTACAAGGTGCTCTGAGGGGGGTCGGTAGCCTGGGAAGCAGTACCCAGGTGCAGGCCTTTAGCCCTTTGCACTGGCATTTTTACCTCCAGCCATTTCCCTGCTCTCGTCTCCTTTTGTTTGCTACAGCTGTGCCATATAAATCAGGCTCTACTCGGGATCACTGACACTTAAGAGAAAACACAACACAAACAATGCAGAACGCCAAGCCCCAAAGATATTAATCAGCATTTTTTCCTTTTGCTAATCTCTTTTACGTATCTTTTTGGGGAGCTTCAGAAAGCGCTGAGGGCGACTGTATTTCTTCCTTCATAAATATTGGATGCTCACAAAGCATGAATATTTGAGCAGAAAGCTCTGACTTGGGTGAAACCAATTGCTAATGGCAATTCATTTTTCCTCAATGACATTCCACCAATGGCAAGCAGTGGGGGAGGAGATGGTGCAATTTGGAGCCAAACAACAAAAGGAAAAAAAGGTGTTTGACTGGGAGCAATAAAGGTAAATTTGCAGCCAGTTCTTAGCATAACTCTGGGCCATATCCTGACCTCCATTAGAGGGCGTTCTGCAGCTGGAGGGAAAGCAGGACAAAGTGTAGCAGTTACACGAGCATCTGTATGGGTAAAAATAAGCATTATTGGCCAAAAGCATGAACTGTTTGCTCATGTAATGTTCTTGTATTATTAGTTAGTTCCCTCAGTCCACGTGTGTCGGGCAAAGTCTTCACAGACAGTAGTTCCAGGTTGAAGTGGGGGAGGCTTACCAGCCCTCAGGTGTCATTCCCCCATTTTTAAAAATGAAAGGAAGACATTGATGCTGTATCTTAAAGTGCATGAAGCATGGAAAAAGCAATGGTGCCGCTGCACCCAAGAGCGCAGCAACTGAGAATTAGATGTGCTCAAACCAAAACTCACTCCGCTAGATAGAGCAGCTGTCTAGCTATCTAGCGGCACTGTCACATCTGATTGTCCCATGGCCACACTCATCTGTTTTAGGTCTAAGCTACATGTAAACTTCAGATTGACCTAGCTATGTTGCGCACACCCCTAAACGCTGTAGCTAAGCTGACTTCGCCTTCTGGTGTAGACAGCGCTAGGTTGATGGAAGACTTCTATCAACCTCGCTACCACTGCATGGGGAAGTGGAGATCAACATCAGCAGAAAACCTTCATCTCACAATGTAGGCAGTGCCTACACTATAACACTGCACTGCAGCAATGTGGCGCCCATAGGGTAGACATGCCCTTAAGCTGTTGGTCTCTGGCTAAATTATACCCGACAATGAACCTTTGTTAGAATCTCTGCTGCCGCCACATAATAGGTTCCTGAGCGCAGAGCCCAGCAGTTATGTGAAGCCACATCTACAAAGGCTTTTGAGTACAATAGACTAGCCCAGCTTTTATGAAGTTTTCATAGTCTGCTGTGAAAATCCTCTTCACTTCACCAATCACTTCACTGGGAGCCCTGTGGGCCTGGCTTATCCAGCCACCTGCTGTGTGTAGCCAAAGCGTTCACAAGCTGAAATGCTGGCTGGCAAACGTCTGCCTTGTGTAGAATTGGACTTCCCAGCTTGCGTGCTCTGTTTTGAGGCACTCAGTTCAAACACCAACTGCAGCTGTGGCCATGCGGGGGAGCTGGCACAATACCATAGCTAGAACGCATCTGGTCTGGGTACTAGCAGGCCAAAAGCACCTCTGTCAGACCCTTGTGTTACTATTCCCCAGTCACTTGTGCCGCGCTCGCCTGCTCTAGTGACCCTAATGGACTGGTCAGGTTCCATACAGGTGTGTGCAGCCATGAACTACCTGACCCAGCCAGCAGTAGCTGTGTGTTGGGAGGTGCGTGCTGACTGCTCACACTTGGTGTATTGGCTTGTGCCCCGGCATTGAGGCTACTGGCACTGTGCTTCCCATATGAGCAGTGCAGCACAGGGCATGACAGCGCAGCATGCTGTGGCCGCCATGTTGGACTGGGCGAGTGCTGTTTCAGGTGGTGCTGGATATACAATGCAAGGGCACAGGCCAGCCTCTAAGTAGCAGGCCAGCAAAAGTATTCTGGGCAATAACCGGCTGGATCATTTTTCTCTTACAGAACTTCAACACTCTACAGCTCTCTTTACCATCCTGCGTCTGGGCAACCTCCCTGTACTTTGCACTAAGCAGGCGCTATGCCATGCGCGATAACAAGACCAGAACTGTCACCTGGCCACATTTGCATTGCTATAATGAGAGGAAGCAATTCCAAACTGGGGGACGTGGGCCCCCCCCCAGCCAGGCCCCGTTGTGCTGAGCCTGGAATAAGTTCACTTTGTAGCAACTGCGCTTACTGTGCCTCCGTCCTCCTTGACATATGGAGCCGCTCAGAAAATGCGATGTTTGCCATAGGAAATGTTGACATTTCGGTGTCACACTGAACAGTTTCCTTACACGCCAAACGGGTTGGAAAGTTTTCAATTTTTGGGGCTTGCAATTTTTTTCTAAAAAAAGGCTAACTTTTGTGTGGAGAGCATTGAATTGAAAATGAAATGTATAGAAAAATGTGGCTAGCTCCTAGTGCCATGGTCTAAATCAGCTTCCACTGCCCTAAATACAGTGGTGGCACAGGTCCTGGCCCTCTGGCAGCGTTCACGGGGGCTTGGGTGCTCCACACCAGTTCTATGATAGCTGTCTCGGAGGCTGAGGCCCCTGTGGATTCAGGCTTGTCAGGATTCCAGCTGAACCCAACCAGGCAGCTGCTATGCTAATAGGTAGACTCACATTCTCTGCTCACATTCAGCTGCTCTGACTAAGGAGACTGCCCTGGCGGGTTTGGTGTGTCTGCGTCACTTGCATTGCCAGCACTGCTATCACCCCATTTCCCAGCCCTGCTCCAGAGCCGGCTTTGCCAGGAAACAACTGCTCAGCGCTGACGTGTTCCCAGGTGAAGCCTGGCCACGTTGTCTCTCCCTGGAGTCCACTGATGTTGTGATTAGTGAGATAGCTATGTAGTGCCAAGGTGTGTTAGGTGCTACACAATGTGCATTCTGCATGTCACGACCTGGGAGAGCTCAGGATCTAACACCTTGGCTGCACTGGAGTTGGGCACCCTGATCTGGTTGAGAGGCTTGACGTACCTGCCTGAGGAGAGGGGATCCTCGCTGTGCTACTACTGGGCTATAAAGATAAATGCTTTTCTTGTCTGGCAGGCCCATCAACGAACCTGAGAGCCAGGCTCCATGGAGCAAGAATTCCCCTCCTGCGCCTAGAAGTGATCACTGCAAATGGCGATGGAGAGCAAGGATAAACGGAGGCCATTGGTCATTAAGGTTGTGCCTGACATTCCACCATGCTAAATTCACTCAGAATAAAAGTCAAATGCAGTGCTAAGGATGGCAAGTTTCCCATGTGAGCAGACAATGCCATAGTCCACTACCACCACACACACATTGTCAGCAACAAAAGAGAAAAAAACTGCACACTGAGGAAAGGTCCTGTTTTGTGTACAGGTTGCTTTTATTTACAAATATACTGAAGTGTAATCTCTTTCTTTTTTTTTCTTTTTTTTTTTGTCGGCAGACACACAATGTATGAGAATCTCACATACCTTTGCCAGGTGACAGTGGCAGAAAAAAAATGCAGTGAAATGAAATTTAAAAAACACTAATAAATAATTTAACAATGACACGTAATTAAATAAAAAAAATCCAATCTACACACGTTATGGTGGCTTGTTACCAACACAGAGGAGAAGGGCAGGGAGCTAGTGTGAAAGGCAGGTGGTTAAGTATGAGACAGCATCATCATATTTTGTACAAATTAAACAAATTGTAAGAGACAGCTACAAAATACTACATTTTGGTAACATAAATACAGAATATATAAATATACATGTAATACAGCCAGACACAGCTAAAAAAGGGTGTCCACTTAGAACCAGATTTCCCACTGCAGACTAGCTGGAAGTCCCTTCACAGTCACTGCTAAACGAAACACTATTGTGCGGACTCAAGAGCGGCCATGCTGTACCATTAGGAGGGCCTGTAGTATAATCGACTCACTCTCTGAGTCTGTGATTACACTTAGCAGTTACCAGCTTATTCAGTGAGGCCCTATGAGAGTTAAGCATGGAGCATTCCACTGTATTCAACAAAGCACTTACACATGCTTAAATACATGCTTAACTTTAAGCAAGTTCTTAAAGTCTGTTGGTGTCAATGGGATTCAAGTGCCTTGCTATGGAGGGCTAAGTACTTAACTTGCTCTCAATTCGATGTGCTAGTTTCATGCTCTGTGCCACACAGCGGCCTTGTGCTAGAAGAGGAGGGTACACAAAAAACACACAATGACAGGCAGCTGCTCATTAACACACCTCCCAAATACCCCAGGCGCTGGAGATGTGAAGAGCAGGCCGTAAACACATGGGAGCTTTGTAACACTGTGTACCTGGAACTGGCTCCAAATACTGTGGAATTGTTGCCCTCTCCCGTGTATACACTCCTCCCTTTTGCTGCTGTGAACACCCTTGAGAGTGGAGGAAGCCTTGCTTTCTCCTTGGCCCTGTAGTGGAGTCTGACAAGTCTGCAGGACCAGTGAGAAAGTGAAAAGTGATTTGGAGGGGAGGGGAGTGTGACTTGAAATAGCTTTGAGCATTAGAAAAGGTGGCCAGGAATCCTGCCCACATTAGGCAAAGGAAGTGGAATTACATCAACGTCCCTGGATGAAGGTGCCACCCTAACCAGCGAGTGTGCTGCAGCACGGCCAGGTAACAGCTTTCTCAACGGCTCCCTCTAATGAGGCTGGCAATATGCAGCACTCCACACTGAGCAGGGTGACACACATGCAGTGGCCACCGAGAGACTGATGCAGGGCACTCCTGGCATGGGGCGCGGCCACTGGGCTCTAGAAGGCAGACACACATTTGCTGGCACAGCATTTTGAAGACGCTTTTTTGTCCAAGATTCCTGGGACATGGTTCAGCTTAGCGAGGGTAGCCAAAATATTTTACTCACTGTGCCATAACTATCTTCTACCTGGTGAATATGAACCACATTTAACACTGTAAAGCCAATTGCTTGGAAAGTGTACCACTAGTCTTAGTGTCAGTCTGAGAATGTGCTTATTGCAGGCCGGAGATGTGGTGGGGAATTCTTCCATGAGCAGTGACGCTATGAAATGAAAACACGCTAGTCATTAGGTTACAGCATGAACTGGGCTGTGAAAAGCACAGGGACTAAATACTGCAGCAGTCAGTTACCACAGCTGAAGCAGGAACATTTTGCAGTGTGCTAGCATCACTTTTGGGCACAGATTAGCTCCTTTGCACAATAAAGACTTTTAAGGAAGAGATCAGCATGTTCACGTTATGATAACCTTTCGTTAAATATTAGCGCGTGACCACAACCCTAATCAATCTTCTTTTAGTTAATTGCATCTTGTCACTGCTTTAGCCTAACCTATATTCCTTCTTTAGCCAAGCCAGCATGACTGAAATGCTATGAAGAGCTCACTTGATGTATTTATACCAGCGAGAGGTTAATTTGCTAGCGAGAATGATCACTGTAAGGTACATGTAATAAACTGCTGTCATGACCTCTAGCCTTCAAACTCCCATATGTGTGATCACTATTTGTGGTTTCCGTGATGGTGCCAGATGCTAAGAGTTTTTGGCAGGAGTTTATCAGTTGCACTCTGTGTAAGATATTACTGCTGTATGGCCCATTACACATTTTACTTTCACCTGATCAGTGACATTTCCCTTGACAATACAAGAGTAAACCAGAAATCAAAAAGGTCAGAGGTTGCTTTATAATATTTTACTGCAGGTCCCAGGTTAAAACCACAATGATCATGCGCCTGTGGGATAATTCGTACTACAAATAAGCATGACATTTATTTTGCTTTAATGAACTCTGGCCTTTGAGCAGGCTGGTGCTATCTGGCAAAGTGACTGGCCATGCTTTAAATGTGCACCCCCCCCCCTTGACTGGCTGCAATGAGGCCTGGCACCGGGAACAGAGTGAGCCATGTTGGCAAAGAGCTGGCGTGTACAATGCAGTTGACACCAACTAGAGCAGAATATGCAGGAACAAAGGGATAAGCATTCCTATACAAGCGTCCATGGCACAGGCAAGAGGGTAGTTACACCTCCATTGCCATAAATGCAGAGGTGATACGGTGCCATCCAAAGGGCAGCAGAAGGGTTAGCGATACCTGAGCGCCAAAGTGGGCTCACTGATTCCTTCCTTGGAATATTTTTTCAACATCTAGCCCAGAAACAGAGGTAGATATGGAGCAAGAGATTCTCCACATGTGGGGCACATTACCGTTCTCAACATTCACTACCTATGTCCTTTGATGCTGCACCGGTAAGAATAGGAGGGCTGGCTGGTGGCTCCTGGGTAAAGAGTCCATAAACAGTGTAGGCTGGAGATGGTGAAGACACTCCTGCGATGACACTAAAAGCAGCACTGGGATATGTGCGTGGCTTTGGATTAATCCTGTGAGGTGGGTGGTTACAGACGTTTCCAATGCGCCACCTGGGACATGCCCACATTCTGGCCCCTATTGCAATGCAAACATGCAGGTCACCTGAGTTCTCGACAGATGCCAGCTCATGTGAGGTGTGGTAGGAGGTGTTTTCAGTGTACAGTCCCAAGGAAAAAACTGGTGCCTGGCTGAGAGAAAAGATAGCAAAGCCTTTTCCTCCCAGCTGGCAGAAGATATCCAATGGGCTCACAACGCCCTGCTTCAACTGGTAAAGCCGCTTCCCCCGCAGGACAGCATGAAGTTGTGACTGGCCCATGACACCTATGGGCCTGGAAGTCTGCAAGTGGGGCTACATCCTTAATACTCTGTGTGTGTGTGCGTGCGTGCGTGCAGCGGAGGGGAGGGGAAACCTCCAGGTGCCCTCTCCTGCATGTGAGGAACACATCCTCGCCCAGTGGATCTATTCCTCACCTCACAAAAGGCATACAACAGTGTCTGAGCTCCGGCTGTGCTTGTCTGGAACAAACACCTTGTTTGTGTTGCCAGCCCTTGCTTGGCCGTGGCTGTGTCTGCCACGTGTTCAGTGAAGCGGGGATAGTTAATTATCGGCTAGCAGGTAAGAGGTGCTTTCTCTATTTTTTTTTCTAAACCTGTATCCCAGATGATTTATGCCATGTGCCATCTTTGAGAGGAACACAGATCCTTTTCTGGCTGACTCGGCTCTTTCTTGCCCTGCTTGGTATTTACCCCTTTGGGAAGCAAGAAGTTACAAAAAGGGGGTTTACTTTTCATGGGAAGATGCACGTGAGAGTTCGGATCTATCCTGGGTATGCAGTGCTACTAGCCCAGAGAACTGGAACACGCAAACCTTGCCACGAATTTAACTAGACTCATGCGTCTGTTACCTTCTTGCTGCCGATGGACCATCAGAGTGGCACACAGGGCCTTGTGGGCATATGCCAGACACTTCTGAGAGCTTAAGAATTTGTGCATCGTGCACTTAGTCTTATGTGCGAATCTGCAGCGCCTGAGCCTGCGCCAGCTGTCACAATCAAGGAGTTAAAACCCCCGACCATACCAGCCAAAACCAAGTTCAACATGCGGGTTAATTTAACACGTTTATTTAAGAATGGGCCTGATTTATTTAACCTTTCCCAACTCACCGCTTCTTTAACCCTTTGTGAACCCATCCTATTATCATTTCCATCAGCTTGCCAAGTTGTTCCTCACTAAGTTGTCTCCATGATGAGACATAACTGTATTGGGATGCCTCTTCACATGATAATTATTGTCTGCAGAAAACCTTGGTTGCCAGGCAATATTTATAACTACAATATTATTATTTATCATATTTTTATGCCCTACTAAAAGACTAATGGATGTTCAAACTTCAGCAAGGGCTGTTGAGATAGTCCCCTTAATCTCTGCACTAATGAGCCTGGTTCACCTCACATTTCCACTCGTGTAGATCTGGAGTAAATACTGGCGGCAACAGAGTCCCATCAGTGTGAAACTTGCATATGTGAGCTCAGAATCAGGCTTGCTACATTTAGAGGCTTCCATCATAATCTGTTTGTTCTTTGTCACTTGATGCACATTTCAGCACACTTCTCAGGGGCTGGGCTAGGATCATAGATAATGGACTTTCCTTGGCACGGGGAGAAAATGAACTAAAGGAGGTCTTACTTATTTCAGATGGACAATGGAATGTAGCACATTTATGTCTCATGCCAAACCTAAATAAACAGAACCGAATGAACAAGACATGGTAGCCAATCACAGTCTAGGCTTGAAAGCTGGCACTGAATTACTTACAAATAAAAGGAAATGTTTTATTCTCACACATTAAAAAATTAAATAAAGCTCTATGTCTTGTAAGCACCTTTTGTTTTAATTATTTAAGATTAATACTAATCTAATGCATCCGTCCCTAACATGCAGCTTCTCTCCAGGGTCATAGACCTTTTTCAGTTATGAGATCACTGGCTTTCTCCACAAGTCTTATTGAGAACCAGTTTTTCTACGTATCATACAGTATAAGGGCTATAAACTAATGAGCAGAGCTAGAGTTATGTAGAAACAGTGTAGAAAGGAAACAAATGTTGAACGTCACATTTACATTAACTTCTCACAGTTCAAATGGCAATCTGTCCACAACATAGTATGTCATGCAGTAAGGAAGGGGAGGAGTCTCCAGTTTCTTTGATTTATTTGTCATATGGTCGACTGATGTCAGTAGCAGTGGCTTTTTTAAAAAAAAAGTTTAAATATCCAAAAGAAAGGAAAAACGAAAGGAGGGAAAAGGTCTAGCTTTCCACACAGCCATTTCCTTGACAACGATGAGCGCAAACCACACCAAAAGCTGCTGGACAGCTGGGTGTTCCGTTCCTTCCATGCTTTGCTCTCGGCCTGCCGCAAGCTGGATAATCGAGGGGATGTGGGTTGGGGGCGGGGGGAGGAGGCTGGTTGGTTGGCTTATTTATTTATTTATTTTAGTGTCTGGTCCTCCTAAAAACGCTCTTGGCAGTCCAGAGGTGGCAGGAGTCACTGTGAAGGAAGAGCTGTAGAGTCTTGCTAAAGACAGGCCAGCTGTTTGGTGGGTTGTTTCTTATTTTCATGAGGCGAAATATGAGCTCTGCATAGAGTACAGCCTGTCAATGGGGTTTCCTACTCTAGCCTGCATGGAGTTAACTTCTGAGGAGGCAAGAAAACAGTCGCTCAAGCTAGTTAAAGAGGTATCACTGTCGATATCATGAAAAATGGAGTCATTTCCTGTAAACGAAACGGACATATTAAGCTTGGTTCTGTGCAGAGAGAGAAATAGAGTCAGGGTTCGCAGACATTACAAGGAACATTGTCTGTTATAAGTGAGAGCAAAAGCTAATACATTGTGCTTTGTTTTCCTAAACTAATATAAAATAACTTCTCTGCAAGGGTCTGCTCTATAAACTGGAGATCACAGTCTAGGACTTTTGCTGGCTTTGATACTGCACAGACGGAGGAAATCTGCCGGTGCTTCATTTATGTTGCTGTCACCAGCACGTAAAAACCTTTCTTTAATTGATATGAGCAGACAGTCAACAAAGAGCAGAGAGGACCACGCACTCATCATAAGCTGGTGCCTTGCATTCCACCAACAGAAACATTGGGTAGCTAATTAATGCAGGGTCAGGCCCTCAATGCTGTCGAAAAGTGTTCCTCGCCTAGACACAGTGTAGTGAAAGTCGTATCTGCAAACGCAATGGAGTTTTGTTTTGGAACAGAGACAATACAGCCTTTTAGCTCCTTTAGTGGCTGAAATGTCAACTGACCACCTGTGAGGGCACCAGAACGTGCTCTAGTGGCATTCAATTGAAATGATTGCATTGTATTTCTTTGGGCTTGATTTGAGACACAGATCATTTCTCTAGTGTGGATTCCTTTACAGAGCTGGGCAAAATGCTAGCAACCAAACCTGACCCCTCCAAAGTTCATTTGGGCTTCAAGTTTCTTTATGAAATACATTTGAAATTCAGACTCCTCTGTTTCATTTGCCAAACTGCTCAGTGCACATGCACCTCTCTGCAACAAACACAACAGCACACAGCAAAGTCTGCTTTCCTCCTGCTGCTTGCACTTCATTTCAACTAGTGTTAGTGAGAGATGTGTGTATCCATCTCAACATCAATGTGCCCCTACTTCACAGAAATTAAAGGGACATAACAGAGCCCTTATGGGCTAAAAGGGCAATCGCTACAGTTTGAAAAATCCTCCTAAGTCATATTTCAATGCTAGCCTGTAATATCCTCCAAGAGCCATGAGGCTTTCCACATTCATGTAAGCACTAGCAGTACCATGTCAAAGATGCCATCTGATTACGGCTAGCCATGTGATTGGTGGGAAAGGGGCATAAGCCAGTAATTATCTAGGTCAGAGAGCATCACATAAGTCCGGAAGGGAATGATCTGCTCTGGCACATCTAGCAGCAAGACAAAAGCTGCTCTTTAACAAATCAGAGCTTACCATTTTAGGAATCTTACGGAGATGGTTATTTTTGCATTTTGGGACCAAGAGATTAATTCCCGCTAATAGAGCATGCTGCAAAGTGCCTCCTTTTCCCGGAGCTTTAGGAGGAAAGGGAAGGACTGTGAGAGTGGGGGAAAGGGAATAATGGTCATTCTTGGCTGACTCTGCTGGGGTGGGGTAGAGGAAACGTTTCTGGATTTGTAATTTCTCAGAACTGTATTTTGAAATATTTGTTCCAGGTGTCTAGAGCCAGGGACAGGTTTTCTCCTCCCCATTTCTGTGCAGATAAATAAATACAAATAAACCCATGCTGGTTCAATATATGCTGTAGTACAAATCCCAGAAAAAATACTGAAAAAATGAACCTTTAGAGTCTGAACTGACACACAAATAAGTGCTGCCCCCAGTGTGGTGGTGCGTGGAGAGCCTTACCATAGGGGTTCATGTGGTCGCCTGGCATTTGTGGAGGGGTAAGACCTTGCTGGAATGGGTCCGTGCCATAACTGCTTTGATCCATTGCTACAATCTGCTGCTGTGGTGGTGCAAGTGGTGTGTAAGATGTCATCATCCCTTCCATTCGGTTGGACATTACTTCTGCAAAACAAAGAGCAGAACCCATTCAGAGCTGAGCAAGGAAGCAGCTCTGGGAAGCAGCCCGACTCAGATTTATACCCTGTCACTGCCCACGTCGTGCCACATGGGAATGCAAGGCCAGAGTGAGATGGAATTACGGAAACATCTACTATCGTGAAGACACTCATTCCACCAGTGGTGTCAGTGCGGGATGGGATTAATACTGATGTGTTACAGGAGTCCCTGGCCTGAATCAACCATTTATTAGATGCCAGGTGGCCTCCAGAGACGACGACTGTGGTTTTGTCACACTGTCCAGGCTCTTCAACTCTTTCTACAGCAGCATTACTCACCTTGGGAAAATTCAGCAATTCAATCCCACGTTGTGGGAAGAGAACCAAATAGCTCTGACCCACTTCAATCAGATTTTAAAGGAACGGCAAGAAAGCCTGGAGCACCCACTGAGCTGGCCAAGTCATCCTGTTTGTCCCCAGAGTTCGGTGCTGAGCAATACCTGCCCGCGGGGGGCTAATGTTACAGAACAGAACTCTGTATGTGTCACACAGGCAGAGCTAGGCAGGCAGCAGTTCGCTGCTCCACCACTGCCACTTACTCTGCTGGAACTCTATTCCTCTTCACGCTGGGATTTCCTAATGGCTTTTACCCTGCAGGACATTAAGAGCCTGATTTCCAGCACAGCTCAACTCTCATCTAGGTAGCAAAGCGAGTGGCCAGATTTCCCACACAGCTCCTTTGAAAATCTAGTCTTGATTGGGCATGCAGATCAAGCGAAAACTGGAGCCTTGATGATAGGTTCTGGTGCAATCAGAAAGGCATCTTCTTCCATGGCGTCTGCTTGGTGATTCCTAGCTCCTGGAGCAGGAGGCAGAATGAATGCTGCTAGTTGTCTCCCTTGAATCAGACGTTCTCTCAAAACCCTGACCAAGGCTCTGACTGGGAGAATGATTAGACTTCCTGCTCAATCAGCTTCATCAACCTTCCATCACTCGTGTCTTCTCTCTGAGCAGACTGTATGCACGTTGGGGCAGGGAATGCCTCTCCAAATGTGTGCCCAGAACCCAGCACAATGGGGTCCTGATACTGCCTGGTGCCTGTAGTGCCCCAGCAGTGCAGATAAACAATAATAAGGAGAATGTGCTGGATGGGAATGGGAGTGAGCGCAGTGCACAAGGGAACAGCTCAGAGGCCAGGCTGCTGTTCCAGTCCAGATGAGAATCCAAAGACAGCACACCTGCCCAGGTTAGCACTGTCCTATTGTGCACGCTAACCCCACTGGAACAGACAGGTCAGCAGGACCGGCTGCAATCACGAGGTTTTGTAAATGCATGTAAATTACCCACTATCCCTCCTGCTGCAGTCTATTCACTGTGGCAACCCTGAGAACAGTATTCAGGGCAGCTTCTTCCACCGCCTGTAACATGGTGCACAGTAGCAGCTCCCATAACCTGCTCACGGACCATGGGCCAGGCTCTGAGGTGCTTGCTCAGTTTTTATTCTGCGCTAGGAAGAAGGTGGAGACTGGAATGGCTCAGGAGTAGGTTGGGGGATTCTGATCGCTTCCCCTTCCCATCCCCCTGCAGCATCCCCAGAGAAGCAGAGCAGTTCCATGCAGCATCCCCAGAGAAGCAGAGCAGTTCCCTGCAGCATCCCCAGGGAAGCAGGGCAGTTCCAGGCTGTATTTGCAGCTCTGTACAGTTTGCTGCCTATGGGTTCTGAGCAGCTGCTGCTAAGGAGCCACAAGAAGGTGGGGGCGCCTGTCAAGGGGCCAGGGCAGGGAGGCAGGGCCTCCCCATACTGCAGAAATGGCCTGTGGATCTCTTAGATTGGAGGTGGCCCTCGCGCCCTTTTCTGTGGCAGGGGAAAACTAGTCTGAGGCACCACTTGAGGGGAGTCCCCCAAGCCCTTCACTCCAGCAATTTGACAACAGGGAGGGCAATGGCAGGGACCTGCCTCGGGACCCAGGGGGGCTGGCCCAATGGTAGGACATGGGTATAACCCAAGGGCCTGGCCTGTGTGGATAGCTCACGGTGTGCCAACATAAGGTGCTGTCATCTGTATGTACGTACACATGCTTCTCTGTACCCCCCATGCTTTACACACTGTTAATGGAACCAGCACTCCACTGTCGCACTGCAGAGACCCTTCCCTCCTCCTCGCAGCCCTCGCCGGCAGGCTTTACCTTGCCCTAGTCGCTGCGAGTTTTGCTGCTCCTGCTGCTGCTGATGCCTTCGTGCTAGTTTCTTCATCTGAATAAAACAGGAAAGAGAGGATAGTCTCATGGAGCGAAGTGACAAGATCCGGTTTAGTTACAAACACTGTGCAACTGTCAACTCTACCTATAGCGGGTATGTATATGCAGGCACCCCTCCCTTCCAGGGATCAGTTGTCATTCTTGAGCATAGAAATCTGGGTTTGCAGTTCCATATTTGCATATACAAACTGGTCCTAATCTAGCATTGTTTTGAGCATCCTAATCTAGGCGCAGATGTCTGAATATGGACCTTCCTACATGAATGCAGTCTGTGTGGCACATGGAAATATATGCGCATGAGGAGCCCAAATGTCACAAAAAGGTTTCACAAAACCTAATTCCTTCCTGGTGATCTCAGTGACACAGAGCTTTCAGTGAGAGGGAAAAGCTGTGTATGGCCAGGAGGACTGGACATGTGCTTCAGGCTTTACTTTTGAGATTTTGACAAACAACTTACCTTTGCTCTTTGGTTCTGAAACCAGACCTGCACAACTCGCACACTGAGTCCTGTTTCAGCTGCTAGTGTTTCTCTGACCTATAGGAGGAAATGTTTAAAGAAGCATTAACTTATACCTAAGTAGGTGGGTCAGGAGAAAGATTATTTGGGTTTTTTTTTTAAAACTGTGAAAACTATGAAAAACTGATTTGCAAATTCAGCTAAGAATAAAATTTTGATATTTTGGCCAATAAAGACAATTTCTCTTCTGAACAAAGGCAAATGGCAGTTCCGTCATATCACACTTATTCCAAGTGGCACATTTTTTATAGGTGCAGGCAAATGTCACTTTTTCACAGTGAAGACACACTTCAGAAAGCAAAACCCCCCCCAAAAAACCTGAGTGGAAACAGCAGAGGATGTTGCCAGTTTCACCAGTGATGCAAATATTTTGTCCCACACTCCTACCCACTATCAGTGATTAACTACCATGGTTCTATTCTGTAGAGCCAGGCCTAGAGCAATGGCTGCAGGAATGGAGATGCACTCATCTCCTTGGAAGAGCAACTGCTTCAGTGCTGGATGGGCCGAATGCTTCCTGAGACTCTTGTGGTCAATAACCATTCCATGTTTTACAGCCACCTTTTCCTTGTGTAAGAATCTTCCATTGGGTTTGGTGTTGTGTGGAGTGGGCTATCAGCAAAAACTCCAGATTATTTGCAGTCTCTGCTGAAGAGCCTACCTTCCTACAAGGCTTTGAAGACACTTCAAAGGATGCTTTGAACGCTCTTCTCTGCTGTGTTGTTAGTATTGTCCTTGGTCGTTTGGGTCTCCTAGGGTCTTTCCCATCATCACTCCCTTTTCCTTGGTTTGCTTGGCCTTTGGTTGGTTTAACATCTCCATCCTCATCTTCACTTTTAACTGTTGAGAAATGAAAACTATATGAATGTTCCATTTGGTTTGCTAAGAGAACAGGACTTTTGACATGCTGTATTAATGTAGTATTAATACACTCCTTTACAACAATGAACTCGGCTATTACCTTTCGTTTGTTTTAAAACTTAAAATGAATCGTCAGTCAGATGATATCATGTTAAACAGGACCTTGGGCATAAATCCAAGTCCAAAATCCAGCAAGCACATAAGTATGTGTGTAACTTTAACTGAAGTCAATGGGTTTACTCATGGGATTAAATGTCCTTAAACGTTTGCAGGATCAGGCCCTGTGTGATTATTCTACACAGTTCATTATATGACTTTTAAAACTATGGTTACCTCTAAGGCTGCAAAAGAAAGAAATTTAAAACATAAATGTTATTAGAAATCTACAAGTTCTTTTAATCAAATCTATGTAGTTTAAAACTGGTTGTTTTTAATATTTTTGCAGCCCCAGAGATAACTTTAAACATATTCCTTGTTTCCTCATTTCTGCATATTATGGAAAACCTCAAAAATCTCTCTCACTGCACGACACATATGCGAGTGTGGTCATGTGCATGTTCCTCTATGGATATGCATGTGTGCGTAGGCATGGGTCTGTATAAGTATATATTAGATTCTGACAATGTGTATTCCTAGTGTTAATCTATCATTTGTATCTTCTATAGTTCTAGTTGAATAAGCTTCTGATCTGATAATGCAGTGTGCATTAGTGGTTAGAAGTGGGAAATCCCAACTCCCATTGCAAAGGTTAATGAGTAAGTGCATATTTTTGTCCTGGTTGAAATAAATTTTGGCCACAGATAATGAGGTGGACACAGAAGTTATCATTTACAGCAGTCAAATGGGTCTATTTTACATGAATTTCACAAGACGATTGATTTTCATTAAGAAAACATTAATATATTATTCTGGAGATCTTTATAATTAAGATACACAATAATTTTGATATCACATTTGGGGAATTAACAAGTTAGACTTTTAATTCATTTTAGGAGCTGATTATCATGCAATCTATTCACCTTTTAGTTTAGTAGGCATCTTCTGTAGAATTATTAAAGAGAAGTCCTGTCATTTCAATAACTGTGGCCTTATTAACTTTCCAGACTGCCACTTCGATGGGAAGATTTGTGAAGGTTAATGTTGCTCATTGGAGTTATTTTTGTGGCCGGTGGATAACTAATTGATTGGAGAAGAACGTGTACTCCACCAGAACTGTGTGAAATCATTTGCACTCATGTAGGGGATGGGGCGCTTTGAGCTTTCACTGTTTCAAAAAATGGAAGGAAAAATGTCTTGTGCTACTTGCTTTGCTGGGTGGGAGGGGGCTGAGTGTTGGCATTCTTTGTCAGAGAAAAAAATGCTTCTCACCTGGAGATGCTATGGTGTGTATCATGGGGAAGTAAAGCTGAAACCAAATGCACGTCATACTTCCTTAATAGCCTACGGGCCTTGCTGATTTGATCATGACACACAAGGAGACTCTGGCTGGGAGGGATGAGTGCATCGATGTCAGCAGTAAATGTTAAATGAAGCTAGCTGACAGCTGGCAACCACTGGGTGCTGTGAGGCTAACACTGAGCATGGGAGGACAGGCGGGACACCATCCGCATTGCTGCTATATGGCAGAAGGTGGATGAAGATAGGAACACATATGTATTGAATACTAGGGACTGAGGATTTCAATGGGAATTTGTCTGAATAAGGACTGAGTATACCTGAGTGAGTGTCACAGGGAGAGAACGACCTATTTGAAAAGCAAGCAAGGAACTGACATATACCAGATAGATACATTCTAGTGGCCATATTTGCTAACAGGGAGGAGTTTGAAGGCCTACAAATATGGTCTGGCACTAAATAAAACCCAGCTCTAGGAACGGCTTGAGAGCTGCACATCATGCTGAGACAGCAGTGACCTTTGCCTCATGACATTCCTGACATGGAAATACAAGTTTTAACAACGTGGTGGATGTGGCTGTCACAGAAAAGACCAAGACTAAGAACTGTGCCTAGTTAAAGTGGGAATCATATGTTTTCCCATAATGTTGACGCAAATATCCATGCTGCCTGCACATTTAATGGAATGATCATCGCTGCTTCTTCGACATTTTCTCAGGAAAGAAATGAGCGGTTCCAATGACTAGCAATGATTTGTCCAGTGTCTCGAGCCTGGGAGTCAGACATGGCACATCAGCAGTGCCGGGTTTTCAAATCATTATGAATGAATAAGGCAAGGAGGAATCCCATGGCTTCGGGAATTGCAAATGCCAGAGAGCCTGGAGCCTGACCTCTGCTGAGACCAGCGTTACAAGCACTTGAATGGGGATCAAAGGATGACATATTCACCCACTCTTCTCACTGTCTGGTGCTGCTCCGTTGGCTCAGGATGGAGGGCAGGCAGGGTTGCTTCCTCCCTAGAAAATCTTTCTTGGGAATTTGATGGGGAGAAGGGAGTAGGCTCCACCCCATTGTAAGTCAGGATGCAGAGGCCAACCTATCAGCTACTCTCAAAGACGTCACAAGGGGACTGTGCATTGAAGGCCACTTGGCTTTTTCTTCCAGAGGACCACTAAAAGGGAGGCAAAAAAGGAAGGGCTTTCCCAGACCCAGCTGTGGGAAGCAGAACAGAGACTCATAGCACGTGGGTTCAAAAGCCTGAATATTTCCCAAGTACTGGGGGACAGAATCACAAACATCCATATCTGAGGGCTCAGGCCAGATTTTGTAAAGTAATAACATACTCCATGCAGATTTGGTTGTTTGTCTGTTCCTCTTCGCAGTGCTCAAATCTTTTGGGGGTGAGAACACATGGTTATGCCGCTGGCCCCATTTCACTGCTGCTAGTGCAATAACAGAAGCAAAGCTGAGAGAATGGGAGATGTCTTTTTAAAAGGTGGGCTGAACTAGCCCAGCTTGAGAACCATTCCTTGTGTAGCAGGGAAGAAGGATTCCCTCCATGGAAGGAATTACAGGGTGAAATTCTCTGGCCTGGGTTATGCAGGAGCTCAGACCAGATGATCATCAAGATCCCATCTGGCCTTAATATCAATGAATTGATTAGAAGAAACTGAGACACCTGAATCTCTCTTTCTGCAGGGTGGACACCATTGCTCTGTGGAGTAGGATAGGACATGGGATCATCATTTTGGTCCAATTCAAGTACTATTCAAGTTTCTCTGGTAAAAACGACTGTTTCTATTTCTGTGACAGATACCCACCCAGGCGTGTTGGAGTAATTCTCTGGAACGCCACTTTTCCTTGTCTTCAGTTTTATTTCAAACATTCTGATATTTCACTGGGCCCTCAGAACTCATATTTATTCTCCTGCAACTTTAATGCTGGCAGGGAAATGCCATTTCGGGAAGTGTCTGCATGGTGAGCTCTGCATGACAGAAGTGTTACGGCTCTAGGTGGCGGTATATGGAGGGACACTGTCTCAAAATGCCCAGTCTGGATTATATTTTTGTATCAAGTCCTTTACGTGAACCCCTGTATCCTGCCTTGACAGGCTGCAGGACTGTCTCCGTGCGTCTCAGAGCGAATGACTCAGGCACAGCTATTGCCAGTGACACAAATGTCACAACGGGAGCCCTGCGCTCAGCTCTCAGGTTCCTTCCAGTCCCTGACATCTCAGTATTGCACTTGTGGCTTTTCTTAGTGTTACCATTTGTGACTGGCAGAGTGAAACTTACCCCAGACAACTCTAGGAAATCACCTCACACCTCACAGTCTATTTTGCAAGCCAGCTGTGTGTATTCCTCACGTTATACTAAATGTATCACACACCCTGGCTGGATGCTCGTGTACGGTAAGCTGTCTATACTCCGGAAATATGGGTGTATGACACAACCCAAATCCGTTATTTAAATGGATGGCAAGACTCCCACTGACATCATTAGGCTTTGGGTCAGGCCCCAGGTAACCAGAACCAGACAGATGTACCCATTCCTGGTTTTATGCAACGATATCTCTTGTTTGGCTCTCATAGCTTGTGCATTATTCTTGCCCTCCACTAAGATGGTAAGCACCATGAGCAATGGCCTGAAGCTAAGGAAGGAAAGATCTGGGGCAGCTCTTATCAAGCAGTAATTCCCAAGAGCAAAGGGGTGGAGTCTGAAAGAAAGAACACATGGGTGGGACTGACATAGTGAGTGGTCTGCAAAGTCAGACTGAACTGGTGGCCCTGTGGCCTGTTCTTCCACTGTCTGTGAGTCTACGGCTCAGGGTGGCTTTTACTTTTCCACCCCACTTTCCTGTCCATACCTGTCAACTGGACCAGGTGCAAGAAGCACTCACCTGAGTCTGAGTCATCGGGGCTGACTGAGCTTAGCAAGTCTTTTTCTTTTTCATAGTCGCTTTTGCAGAGCAACTGTCCTTCCTTCAGAACAAATTCATCTCCTTTCCTCAGTTGTCGCTCACAAACACAGCAACAGAAGCAGCTTAGGTGGTAAACACATTCCAAGGCTCTCATCACAAACTCCGTTGGGGCGATCTTTTCCATGCAGCCGCTGCACTTAGCAGCAAACAGCCTGTGAGAACGGAAGGCAGGAAGGGGAAGTATCAGGACATGCACTGTATTTACTGAAACACGAAAAACAGGCGGAGATTTTAATGTAACTGCAAGTCAGCCTGCCGCATGGCTTAGCACGTTGAGAGACTTATAGCGGCCGGGGAACCTCAGTAACTTCACAGGGACCCAACATACTTGAATTCTGAACCCCTTTGTTCTAGAAATCTCCTGAGCTCTAGTTTCCTCATGAGATTTCCAGAATATATTTGTTTTGCTTGGGTTGGAAATATCAGACGAGCAACTCTGTCTTCGTCTGTGTTTGTTCCTTCATCAGGGGATGAAATCAAGAATTCCAGAGCACAAGAAACAAATGGAACAAAGTTACCCAAACTCTTTGAAAGCTCTAAACAAATTCAGTTCAGTTTCCCTTTTGGAGGAAGGGTTGAGTGACACCTTGTGATACCCGCACTAATCCCTAGCCCAGAACCTGTGTTCTGCACTGATGCTATCACTAGCCTGTGCTAATATAATCATTTCTGTGGCGGGGCATAACTGAGCATTGAAACAAGCATGGGAACCTTCCTTTGTGGATGGAAGGGCACTATTATCTGAGCAGGTGAGTGTTCATTTTCACACTAACCTGTATCAGAGGAGGTAGTTCCTTTTTGGAAGGATGTGAAATCCCCCCTGGCACCGCCAGAGGCACTCAGTGTATGACTTGCTAACCCACCACCATAGCCACAGGCTCCAGAACCCGCACTACATTTCAGACTGGTTTTATGGAACCCTCGTACTCCTGCCCCCACTCTCAGCAACTGCTAATTTTCTAAGGTGACGCTTGAGTCATTTAGTTGAGTTTTATTTTGCTTCTCTAATGGTAATTGGGAAGCTCTCCAAGGGAGTTTGCAGGAAAGGTGCTGTTCCAAATAAAGGTGAGTGATTGCTTCATTTCCTGTATCATACAGCGTGCTCGATGCTTTTCTGGGAAATATATCAAAATGCCAGGTAAAGTCTTGTAATATTTACATGTCTCCAAGGCAAGGAGCAGTACGTAGGTATTTATATAGTAGACATGCTCTGCTCTGCTTACAGGGAAAAGAAAAATGTGTCCTTCAGGTTTTTTTTCTTTGTTTTTC
This sequence comes from Emydura macquarii macquarii, assembly GCF_026122565.2. Lineage (NCBI taxonomy): Eukaryota > Metazoa > Chordata > Testudines > Chelidae > Emydura > Emydura macquarii. The sequence continues at coordinate 910,721 of NW_027130828.1, forward strand.
AAAATCACCACCATTCAGTCACAAGTCAGACGGGCTCCTTTTCAGGATGCTAGATATGTGCCTCGTGCGCCTTCATTTTGTCTGAGCTGAGGAAATACAGCAAAATGGCAGCGACTCGTTCCGTAGTGAAAAGGCGGGGTCAGAGTACAGGCCAGGAAGGAAGGAGCACTTTAACATGGCTGTACATTGTACGGGCCTCACAAACCCGGCCAACAAACTCCTCTTTGGATACGTAATGAATCAAGCCTATTAAATGGAACCCGATGCCCTGGGAGCCTCTGGGACACCTCTAGTAAATAAGGTCATTTTATTTCCTACAGTATATTGGATTTTCCTATAGCTGTTTTTGCTGCTAGATGCAAACTATTAACAGAGAGAGAAAATCTGACCATAAATTTGTATCAGTCGACTTGACAACATTATAAAAAGGCTTTAGCTGGTAATAGCTGGGAAATAGTTGGTACATGTGCATAACAAAGTAGCTAAAAAACTTAAAAAAGAGCAAACAGTTCTAATGGCTTTAAAAATGCTTTTATTTAACTGCTTAAATGTCTTTGACTCAGTTGAATTAAACTTGCATCGTTTGTCTGAAGAGTGGTGTTGTGCTGTAACCTGTAAAGAAGCTGAAGATTAGCAAGTCTGGTGTGAAGGTGTCTGACGCCTCTCACTGGCATCAGTTCCTTTACACCATTGTAACAGTGAGCCTGGGCCTGCTTCTGCACAATTCAACGGATGGATACATGGGGGGACAGGACCAGCCCAACTGGTGGGAACAGCCTTTGACAGGTTCCAGATAGAACAGCCTCTGAAGGGGGAAATTTCAGCCTCTGCAGTCTCATCCTTCCTGGATTCATTTGCAATTCAAATCAACACCATTGTTTAGAGTGATCTTTAACAGGGACTTCAGAAAGTGGCCACAGTCCTGTAACTCCAGGGATGAGGATCCTTTAAAAAGCCCCCTTGCTGCTGCTGCTATGATAATTCAGAATGCACTTCAGGGAGAGGGCTGTGCTGTTAAGGAAATGCGGGTTTCAATTACTGATGTACTTATGCTGAAGCTGTCCATAGAAAGGGTTAAACACAAAGGGCCTGGCCCACGGGATCCCATGAAGGCAGGTCACAACAACTGCACTCAGACAGTCTCTAATGGGATAGGGACACAGACTAGCAGAGATGCTGGCTACAGCAGACACTGCTTCTAGTTCAGTGGTTCTCAAACTGTGTGTTGCGAGCCCATTTTAATGGGGTCTCCAGGGCTGCTGTTAGACTTGCTGGGGGCTGAGGCTGAACCCAAAGCCGGAAGGTTTCAGCCCTGGGCAGTAGGGCTCAGGTTACAGCCCCCTCTGCCCAGGGACGTGGGACTCCGGCTCAGGCTTCAGCCCCCTTCCCAGGGTCGTGCAGTCTTTTTTTTCAGAAGTGGCTCACAGTGCAATGAAGCGTGAGAAGTGCTGCTCTAGACACACCTCTCTGTGTTGCAGAATAGACCCTGAGAGCCACGTGACAAACGTGCAGCTGGTAATTTGGAGCTCAGGGGCTTCCAGGTGAAAAGTGCTGGACACAGGCAAGGAAAGGGGACATGGCTGCATGTGCTAAATGCAAAGGGACTGAGACCAATAGGAACAGAGACGGAAGCTTTCTTTGGTGACAGGGCGTGAGCTGGTGGTGTCTTAGCTGGGGTTTTGCAATTGGAATAACCTGTGTGTAGTTTTGGCCCTCCATGTTCCAGGCAAACAGGACTGCTGCATGTTTTGTAAGTAAGCAAATCACACTAGCTAACACCTCAAGTCTGTGTCACTCATTTCTCTCCCAATGGGAAATTAACGCAGTCGAAAGCAATGAAATCTACTACCACCCAGTGGAAGCAGAAACAATAATGTAGTTTCATGCACAAGTAGCATCTCAATAACACACTTCACAAACTAGAGAGCAAGGCAGCTGTGGAGCCTAACTGTAAATAAGAATGCGTATAGAATAGCTTGCATTCTTTCTAAATGTGTGCTAGAAATGATCACGTTTCCCTCCCCCCTGTGTGGTGGTTGTAGTGCATTGTTCACCTGGATGCCACCTTCCATATTTCATGCCTTGGGAAGTGATTTGAGTCTTCAGGATGGAGGGCACTTTATAATGTAAATGTACAATATTAAATGTTATTTACAGGTAACCTGCTTTGCCCAGAGAGACAGTGCTTATGTAGCAAGAACGAGTCACAGCTACACGACTATAACACTAACTCACCAATTAGATTAGATTTGTATTTCTGTTTGGCGTTACTGTTTGGGCTTCACACCTTCACTTCCATTTGGAAACATAAAAAATGCCATCACCCACCTTCAGATACTCTCAACATGGGATATGTGTATAGCATTATATACACACGACCTGCAGTGAATCGGATTTAATTCCAGGATTATGAAAACTTCATTACATTGATCTTATAGAGTGTTTATAGGTTTTTCAACCCCCAGAGAATAACCCAGGGTTATGTATGTTTTTTGCACAAGGCAGTCTCACAACAGGAAACTAATCTTGACAAATGACCAGACTTTGATATCTCTGATCTAAAACACTGCTCATTAGACTGCTCGTTTTATAAACGAATGGTAATAAACCTGTTGAGAAGTCTAGGATAGCAGGAATACTTTACAGATCACCCTATACAGGTTTCAATCGAAGCAATAAATTTGAGAAGCGACATGTGGATGTTCTGAGCGGAGACAAAGAGTTTGCCCCATACTAACCACATTTGGAGAAATGTTTCTTTTGCCTTGCCATACATTTTACAAATAATTTGCATAACTCTGACTTTTTACCCCATTGCTGATTATCTCCAGCTCTCTCAAGTCAACATCAAACCTCAAAATCCTTGGACTTGTTAAAGTATGCAGAGAGTGGAAATCAAATGCCTTTATTAGAAGCCCCAGGAAATCTCTGACTCCTAAGCACAACGAAAACATTCCAAAGAAAATTGTTCAAAGAAGACAAAAGAGAAAAGCAGAACAAGAAAACCTTGTTTGGAATCAATGATTGCAAGAGTTTTATAAATAAGTTCTGTTGCCTGGACAATTCTGAAAGACAACTCGATAGTTTCTTGGGGTTTTTTAAGTGTGTTTGCATCTATGCCTGAAACATTTAGGGGATTTAGCTGAGCTAAAGCTTGGAACAATAGCCTGTTTTGTTCATTTGAGTATTGGTAATAATCACTGTGAAACAACCTTACAGTAATAGAAAGCAAACTGCACTCAGCATTTGAAAATGGTTGCACTCATCAAATTAATGTAACATACATTTTTAGGGACAATAAAGTGTCTGAGACATGTGGTCCTGTCTTTAAACAGTAGATGAAAATGTTCACCAGCGGAAGTGGCCATTAAGATTTTATGTTAGGATATCCCTGTGAAGTCAGGCTGATTCAGTAATCCTTACAAACACAACCACAGTTATATGATCCATTGTGCCTTCCTGCTTCGAGCAGAACCATCTGGTGTTTAATATGTACAACTGATTTATTATCTCTAGCGTAGTTATCGTGCTTTAAATTTGACCCTGCTCAGCTCCTGAGAATCACTGTTCTACTGTTTACTCTTATAATGTCCTAACAACCTGCCCTTTACCTTTCTGTTGCTTCACCAGAGCCCTTCATTTCCTTCTGTTTGTGGGCAAATAGATTTTAATAGTTTTATTAGAACTAATTTATTATGAGCGGAGAGATCTCAATGTGCAGTGCAAAATTTGCTGTTCAAATTAAGTGTGGTTCAAGAGGTTTTTTAAACAGGACAGAGTTATAAAAATAGGCGCTCAGTCAATTTGTTTATTTACTGGACCTCTGCAGCGAAGCGATAAACAGGACGTTATTAAGACATTTGATGTACACTAGATGACAGATGCTGCTCTCTGACTATCAGGGACTTGACATCATTTTCCTTTCTGTGTAGTTCTAACATTCTCTGTTGGAAAAAATATAACAGATAGCTATGTTTTTGTTTATGTAATAATTAAGCAAAGATGAGGGCCAGTGGCTTTGGTAAATATTGTAAACAGCCTCTAACTCTGACACTCTGTTGTGTTGACATCATTTTTGTATGTCATTGAATCCATGCCAGCCGAACATTTACTTGGTATTCATATCACATGATACAAAATACATCAGCCCTGCAGTAGGATATGCTTTTCACAACAACTGAATCTTATTGACAGAGAAACGAAATGTCTAATGATATTTCATAATATATCTCCGTTAGTCATACCTCAGGAGTCAGTCTGACACAGTCACACACTATATATGGGGGAAACACCTCACAGAGCTCAGCAAAGAACTTGACAAAAATGGAGTGTCCTATGGATTATGACTGCACATAGAACAGAAAAGCCAGTTGTTTGGTTACATTAAATTCAAATTTCAAAATATCTCCACTGTGCCAAAGCAAAACTGAAATGCTATAGATTATGGCTTGAAAAAAATTAACAATGCATTTTAAGAAATATTGGAACATTTCAAATTTCCCTTCAGAAAAAAATAATTACTTATTTTACTGAAAGCCAATTCACAGCTGAAGTTTCAGTAAAATTAAGCCATTTCACTTTCTTGAAGAACCAATAAAGTCTGAATAAAAAATTAGCCCTTTTCATAAACTTTTAACACAAATTCATCTTTTTATAGAATAAAACCTGAAAACAGCACTTGCTACCCACTCCCCTAGTCATAAGTATAGGTCAGAGTATCAATCGGAGATGAACACTAACATTAAAAGCCATGTTCCAGTATGTATTTGACATGTACATCTCAATAATTGTTTGTAACGCGTCTTAACAGCAATCTGGTGTTCTTTTTTCCACCAACACTTCAGTGAATATCTAATTTGTGTTGTCTTAAGGACCATATCATTTGCCTGTCAATCCACGGCATGTAAAGGGATATGTAAAATAATAAAAGGCAGCATGTGTGTCACATGATGGGTGAAATCCTGGCCCCACTGAAAGACAATAGGAGTTTTGCTATTGATTTGAGTGGAGTCGTGAGTTCACCCAATGACTCCACACGCCGCACACAGATACTCTGTCACAACACGGAACCTTGTGCCATATGACAAGCTAACGTGGAAGCTGATGTGCGTGACCACTGCGAGTCACAGAACACTACGTAGCTTTGGTTCGGAACCTGTCCCCTTTGAACTCAATGGCAAAACTCCCTTTGGCTTTAAGGAGAGCAGCATTGTGCTCACTGTTTAGATTGTAAATTCTCTGGGGCGGGAACTGTGTTTGCATGTATCCACACCGCATCCAGCCCAACGGGGCTCCCACCCTGATTCAGGCAGCTGGCCACTGCTATAATATAAAGAGTCAGTACTGAGACCTGTCCCCTTTTATCTGGGTTAGTTTTCCTACAGCAAATATATGTATTTTTGAAGATCAACAGTGAAGTAAACACACAGCTGCTGTCAAGTCTTCAACTGACAGCCCTGGAGCTGTGTATTTCTCCACTGAGCAGGTACAGCCTGGTTGGCAGCAACCCAAGATTTCCTCCTGCCCATATGCCTCATCCCTGATCTGGCATGACCAGTTTTAGGAGCTGAAGAAGAGATCCAATTCTTGTGCCCATTCGATGAGATGGCCAATAAGAGTGTCAATTAAATCCAGTTATGAGGGTGTATTTTATGAGATGGACACTTGTCAACTAGGACCTGGACTGAGACCCCCCCCAACTCATTTCACATGGGTTGTCTGACGGTAGTAGCTGTCCATTCCACACCTGGGGCTGGTTTCAAATATGTGACCATGAATTAAGAAAAACCCTGTAAACTGTGAGTCACCAAAGCACTTATGCACATGCATAATTTTAAGCATGTACATAGTTTCAGTGATTTCAACAGCACCACATGCTGAATCACAGATGTAATGAACTCAAAAGTTATATTTTTCATAGCTCTAAATTATCAGGGAAATGGAAAGTGCTTTGGAGTTTCTTGCTTCAAGTAGAAGATGGCAAATGCATTTTTTTTCTCTGTTTAATTTTCACACCCTAATTGACCACTTTGTTCTGCTGTCTTCCATCACTGTCATGCAGTTTGATTTTATGACATCTTCTCCTTGCAACACTTGATGGGAAAATTTATGAACAATCAAATTATTGCTGCTAGAAGGGAATTAAAACAATTTTTCATTTACAAAGTCACTGATATTGCTCCACTGTGCTCCACCTTTGGGAATCCAATTGCTCTTCCAAGCTACTCCCATTCCTCTTTATAGCATGGCAATTGCACTGTACAGATTATGGCTGCAATTTTCTCCTAATCTGTTCTGGAGCGTGGAAAGTGTTATAAAAGTTAAGAGCACCAACTGAATTCATAAAGTCATGGCAACAATTAAAAAGCCTAATGGATTAACAAGATGTGATGATTTTGTTAGAACGATCCTTTCAGGCGGTGTAAACCTTTCTGAAATAGCATTATGGTGTCCATAGAGTCAAAAAATATTTGAGACACGGATACAATGTTATCCCTTTTGTATTACTCCAAACATATCAAAGTGTGCTGAAAGCATAGTGCACAATGGGCAGTCTGCATTTCTGCAGGAACTCTGCAGAGCAAGGAGGATTTATTCCCCGTTTGAAACACCATTTATGCCATTTTCCCTTCTTTGGACTTGTGCTCAGCTATTTATGGATACTGAGTGAAAATTCACCCTCACTTTCCACCTGTGCAGTGCCACTGCTTTCAAGTGGTTTACATGGCTAACACCCTGAGCAGAATTTGTTGCGTTACATCACAAACCAGTTGTTTTATGTAAGGTTTGTTTTGTCTCCATGTATTGAATGTTCATTAGTTTGACTAGAAGTATGATCATTCTAATACACTAAATGACATTTCAAAATTACAACTTCCTTTGACTCTATATTGCTAACAACAGGGTGAATTGCTCTATTAATATCACTTTTATAAGGAAATTCACTAGAAAGGCCCTTAAAGCAGAGAAATTATATGTCCATGATTCAGTGCTTCGGCCTCCACTTGTAAAGAAAAATTCACATGTCAATGCAATTCAAATTTAATTTATAAATTATTTCTTGGCTGGCAAGAATGACTTAAGGAAAGAATTTATACAGGTCCTTTCCTCTCAACTAGGAACATTAAAAAGAAAAAATGGTATGTGCCAGTATAAACCACAGTAACTTCCTGCGCCTGCTGCAGTGATGTTATACAAGAGCTCGTGCCCAAACCCATCAGCACAGCCAATTTAGCAACTGATTTGCAAGGAAAAGATACCTTAGTCCTGTGGTGTTAATGTCTTTGCAGTGGGGGGTCTATTGCCAGCTTCTCCAAACTCATCAACACAATCTATTATTAATACCCCTACAAAGGCTTTGTAGTATCATTATTGCACGAGGCAGTGAAAGCTCCATGGTGTAATCCGTTATCTATATTGCAAAAACATGTGAAATAAAACAAACCACAGACACTTTATAAACAAAATGTTTCATCTGTTATATCGCTTTGCATCCCCTATATATAAAACAGTAGGGTGCAGGAGAGGCATTCAGAGAGATTTGCTGTTAGATGCAGAGATGACTTTTTTATTATTATTTTTTAAGAAACTTTTCTTAATTTGTTATTATGCAGCAAGCTCTTGACTGAGACTTCCTGCTTCTCACTCGGAAAAGTTCAAATCTCTGGGCAACTTTTTCCCATTTGATTTGCATGGGAAAGGTTTTTAGAGGAAGAAAGCACCATCTAGGAAAAATCCTAGAGGGCTGAAATCTACTGTCTTTACTCAGGGCTTAGTTCTGCAAAGATGCTGAGCTCAATCAACTCTGGGACTGGCGGCCCTTTGCTGTCTCATAGCATACTGCAGGATTAGGTCCACAGTCCCTGTCTACGCAAAACTAAAGCAAAGCATTAACTTCAGTGGAAGCTTTGCCTGGATAAGGACTGTAGGATTTGTTCTGTAAGCAACAAATAACAAATCAGAGTACTGATGGCATTTTCTTAACAGCAGTTACTACTTTGGGAATCATTCAAGAAACATAAGAGAGTGAGAATTGGCACTTTTCTTTTAATAATGATCCAAACAGCAATACTTGTATATAGAAATTCTAGAATTACCCCTGATCGAACCTGCAGAGATGGAACTCCATGAGCAATATGCCTTAAAAACAAAAACCAAACCATGTTGCTTCAGTTTGGAATAATTCATGGCAGAGATGGGTGGATTTTGTATGATACTTGTAGTATGTGCTTGCAGTCCAATAAGAACCAAAATAATGTTAAGACACAAGACTGTGTCTTATTTCCCAAATGCCCTGTTATTTTCTTTGTCAGTTGAAAATAAATTGTTCTTTTGTAGTAGTTTCTCTTTTCAGCTAGACTGTCAGCTATTATTTTTCTATTTCCTCTTTTTGTCACTTTGCATTATTTTTGGTGCTGTAATTCCTATTTGTTCCCACTCCTATCTTCCTGTCTCCCATTGTTCCACTTTTTTAATCCCCAGTTTTACTCTTCTTCGGCTCTTTTTTGGCCCATTCTCAGTATGGTTTGAGAGAATATCCAGGCGTGACTCCCTGCTATAGCAACCACACCTCCCCAGGAAAGCCACAACAATCTCTTGTGGACCAGGAAAGTCTTTCACAAGCTGGCAGCAAAAGTAAATCCTTCTTCAAGGAACAAGAAGGATTAGCAGAGAGCTGTGGGCTGCAGACTTAACCCTACCCCTTATTTCTTTAGAGCACCAGTCACTCAGAACCCTGCTGCTATGTACAATTAAACAGACCTAAAAAAAATCCGGAATGACACAAGAGCTGGATTGTGTAAAGGTTTAATTCCACTTTAATACCTTTCCAAGTTCAGAACTCAAAGATAGCAATTTAACCCAAGAATCTCCATCTGAGCATGAAAACTTGTTGTTTGCTATATTCTACTGCGAATCCTTGTCTATTAGTCTGACTTTTAATGGATGAAAGCAGCTTGTTTTTTTCTCTCACGTCACATAATTTCTCTTTACAACCCTTCCTTCCTAAAATGCATCTCCTAACTAGAAAGATGCACAGACCGCAACAGAGAGATCAGAGAAGAGAAGTTATCACGTAATACTAGACATAGCAGGAGAGGGCAAATATATTTTTTCCCTTTTCTCTTCTTTTTTATGAAAAATGAATAAAAAAATATTGTGAGAGAAAAGACACAGGACAATTGCAGATGTGTCCATTAATATCTGAGAATGCTAATCTATTCCTGTAATATGGAGTCAGTGTTAATGAGCTGGTGTAACAAGACAGTACTAATACTAGTGAGGAAAAATACACAGCCCTTTTAAAACAGATGCATTTTAAGAATCTGAATGTCTGATTCATCATCTTTATGGTAGTAACAACAACAGGGTGTTTATTCTATTGTGGTGATCACAGCATTTGCTCCACAACCCAGAGCTGTTGAGTTTCAGGAAACTGAGTTAATCACCAAACTCTGCCTGTTGCGATACAGGTAGATAAGGATGACAACAAGCTACAGGCTTAGCTGTAGGCATCTCATATCTACATCTGTGTTTGTACTTAGGAGCTAGTAAACGAGACTCTTCACACCCATACATACAGATTTACTGATAAGCAGGTCCATAGCAAAGCCAGAGAGCCTTGCTCCTACAGCTTCAATGTTGGTTTTAAGCTTTTCCACTAGTTGCACATGCATTCACGGGACATTGCCACACATGCTGAAAAGTTTGAAAATGGAGTCAAACGTCCACAAAGCCAGCAGCTCTGGGAGCGGGTTACTGCCCTTTAATTCTCACAGATGGGAAAATAATGATAGATTTGTTTAAACACGAGTAGCTTTTTACATACAAAAATAACACTTTGGGGTTAATTTTTTTTGTTTAAATTAAGTGAAAACTTCAGCAAATCAAAACTGGTAAATAATGTTTAACTTTAGTCTAAAAAAAAGAAATATACAGAGAGCAATATCCTCAGTATGGTCTGTCAGTACAATATTAATTTCCTTTGCCATGACAATTCAGACTGTTTGGATTTCTCTGCATAAGAGGGGGGGGAACAATGAAATTCTTGGGTTTTGTATTAACATTTCCAAAATTAGATGCTCGTTTTTTTCTGAGCAGGTGGCAGAATAATTTTTGTTCAGGCTGAGCTTTCCCTTACTCATAGTCCATGAAACATAGCAGTTGGCTGAGTTATTTCTAAAATAAATGTATCTTCTGAATAGCATGAAGTTTACTCATCAAGAAACCTGAAGTATTTAGTCCATCTGCGAATGTTAAACATGAGAGAAGAATCTGTCTAATTCTGCTCAAAATAAAGGTAAAGAGGAAAACTCTCATTGATAGCAATGGGAATAGGATTGGGCCCTTATTCACAAATCACTGGATTTTCAAAAATGCCCAAGTCCATTGCAAATCTCAAATCTATTTTTTACATTCTCCTCAGGAATCCCCACTTGTGACATTGAAAGTGTTGCCAACAGCTTGTAATTTTGCTGTTGGAAGCTAATGATTCATTTTTGGAGCCTACATCAACATAGTATTTCACAATTCAAAACACAAATTGTATTAGTCAGAATTTTTGAGGAGATGTCATCACAGTTTCTCAGACATGTATGGTCTGTGTGTGCTATCTGCTAATTGTAGATGCTCATATGTGTAACTCAGTTGGTCAAATGCTACTAGAAAGTCAAAGGTAGGGGCATGGATCATTTGTGCTTTTCTCTTGTTCTCATTTCACTTAGAATAGGCATTAAAACATTGAACATTGCTTCCAGCACTGCACAAACAAGGCAGGAAATGTAGACTTTTGGAAGGTACAAGTTAATGAAATATGGTTGGGTGAACATAAGCTCTTCATTTAGACAATAACAGTTACTGCTGCAGTTTCTTTGTACCACTTTTATGAAAGTCATAAACTCTCTGAAGAATGGCAGGAGCTATTTTGCCCTGATGGTCTTTGACTCTCTCTACCTGCTGGTGCAGTTAGAAAGTATGAACTGCCTTTGAACAGATTAGGACCAAGTTAAAGTGTGACAACATCTTAAGCTTTCACCACATGTTGCCAATGATTTCCAACTAAAGATGTTACCCTCATCACTTCTGCCACAATGATAAGAATCTATAGCCCAGTCACTTGAGGAGATAAAAGCGGTTTAGCTGGAAGTATAAAGTACTCTGACTTGCTAAGATGAGGAGCTGGCTGTGTCAACCTAGCTGAATTTTTGCTCTACAAAGCACAAAATCCTTATCATTAGGGACTTAAGCTGCTTTTTATTTTGAGACAAAAAGAATACTGTTTATTGGTATCCAACTCAAACCAGCTGTAAACAGTTGCTTTGATGAAGAAGCAGCTACAACTTCAATGTGCCTAAAGGCACATACCCACTGAGTGTCAATCATTAAAGGAAGAATGTAAGGTGTATACAGGGTCAGAAGAAGGCCAGGGGACATTTAAAAGACCTCAGGGTTCCTGGATAACCCTGTTTGCCTTTTAGAACCAAAAACAGTTTAGAAGCTACTTTGCCATATGACCTTTATCCCAACAGGCACCTCTGTGGCTAGACACATCCTCGATGCAGTAAGGTAGAACTGTAGCATGAAGTCTTTGGACTCTGAGATGATTTTGGAAGCCATGTGAGCTGTTTTGTTTTAACAGAGGATGCCTTACACCATGACATACTCTAGATCAGCACACAAGACTTTGATAGTGGTTGTCTTGCTGCTTTCTACAGACATGTGAGTCACAGATATGCTGGAGGCTTTAAGCAATTCTAAGGTCTGTATTAAACTTTGTCATAATTCATTTAGTTAATGAACAGTAATGTGATTGGGCATAATTCCCAGTTAGGCTAGAGCAATTCACAGTGAGGATTTTGGCCTGATGATTCCAGGACTAGGTCATTAACAGAATGTAAAAGATGATATGGTAGAAAGAAAGTAGTTTTGAATACAAATAAATGAGAGAATCCATAGCAATTAAGCAATAGTCTTGACTTGAAAAGGTGTGTCTGATGTTTTAGACAATCTTACACCAGAGATCTGACAGAAGTTTCAAAAAAAAAAAAAAAAAAAAAGTCTGTTCACTGACCATAGGAAATGACAGGTGATTCCTGAATGTCCCTTGTCATGATGACAGGAACCCTTGGAAATGGAACTGCAAGTGACGTCATCCTCAGCTAAAAAAGAGTAGGTCCCATTTTCTTAGCAAACATATTTTTAAGGTGCAAACGCTGCTTTATGGCCTGTAGTGTCTTACTCTGGTTTTATATCACAACAACTGAAAGCAGGATTTGGTCCTAAGCAACTGAACAATCACCTCCTTTGGCATGGCATTTTGGATGTCAGTTTGTCATCTTATTTCTGTAGGCAGCAGCAGCAGCATCTACCACACGCTGTGAATTTTGTAAACACAGGAAAATGCAGCCCCTGCCCCAAAGAAAGCAAAGAAGGCAAAACCAGGTCGAAAGGAAAAGTGGTCAGGTGGGTGCTAAGCACACAGCTTACACATGACTTGAACATAACTACACCTCTCCCTCTCTCCTTCCGTAATTCAGCCTTATTGTCTCTGCTCACATCAGTTTCCAGCATCAGTCGGTTCCAGTGTCCCACCCCCTCTCTTCTAGTATTCAACCGCCTCCCTCCACATAAAGAAGGAGTTCGTGCAGAGGAGACATAAGTGACAGAGTACTTTAGTCAGTAAAGTCCTTGAAGGCATGGAAGGGGCAAGGTCTCCGAGCAGGCCAGGTGGAAGAAAATGCAGCCATTTGTTGTGCAAGAAATGGGCAATGGAGCGCTGAAGCTGTCAGCACTGATGAAGCAGGCAGTGGCCTAAGAGACGTGGGCCTGTCCCTATAGCAAGCAACTGGCAGCATTATGGACCGGGCTTTCACATGGAGCTTGAACTTGCTGTGGTGGAGAAGGGAGAGACGGTTGAAGGACACAGACGTGGGGGAGGGAGATGCGGTCAGAGTGATGGGGACAATCTTTGAATGACTGGACAGGCCATGTGGGTGTTGGGGTGGCTAGAGAGGAGGTGGATGCAGTTATTGGCACATGGATGAGAAATTTTGCTATGTGAAGGCTGAGAGAAGGCTGTGTAGGAAGCAGCAGCAGATTTGGATGTGACCTGGATGTGTAGGGCAAGGGAGAGGCAGAAATCCAAGAAGGCCCCAGTTGAAAGGGTTGTGGGGGACAGTACCTCCCAGCACAAGAGTTCACAAATCACAAGTAAAGTGTCCAAAATAATGAGATTTTAAAACTAAGAAACGTTGGGTTTGTTTAATTTATCCAGGGAGCGCTGCAGGAGTCAGTCCTGGGTCTGGTACAAGTGAATATTTTCATTAATGATGGGGATAATAGAGTGGAGAATAGATTTATAAAATTTGTGGATGACCCCACACTGGGAGGGGCTGGGAACACTTTGAAGGTCAGGATTAGAATTCAAAACAACCTTGACAAATTGGAGAACTGGTCTGAATTCAGCAAGATGAAATTCAAGGAAGACAAATGCAAAGTACTTCATTTAGGAAGGAAAAAATCAAATGCACAGCTAGAAAATGGGGAATAACTGGCTAAGTGGTTGTACCGCTGATAAGGATCTGGGGTTTATAGTGGATCACAAATTGAATATGAGTCAACAATGTGATGCGGTTGTGAAAACAGCTGATATCATTCTGGGCTGTATTACAGGAATATCAGATGTAAGACATGAGAGGTCATTGTCCTGTTCTACTCAGCACTGGTGAGGTCTCAGTTGGAGTGCTACATTCAGTTTGGGGTGCCGCACATTAGGAAAGATGTGGATAAATAGGAAAGAGTCCAGAGGGGAGCAACCAAAATGATAAAAGTTTAGAAAACCTGAGCTATGAGGAAAGGTTAAAATAACTGGGCATGCTTAGTCTTGAGAAAAGAAGACTTGCGGGGGACCTGATGACAGCCTTCAAACACGTTAAGGGCAGCTATAAAGAGATGCTGATCAACTCTTCTCCATGTCCACTAAAGGTAGGACAAGAAGCAGTGGGTTTAATCTGCAGCAAAGGAGATTTAGGTTAGTTATTAGGAAAAACTCTCTTAGAGTAGTTAAGCGCTGGCATAAGCTTCCAAGGGAGGTAGTGGAATCCCCATCACTGGAGGTTTTTGAAAACAGGTTGGACAAACACGTGTCAGGGATGGTCTAGGTTTACCTGGTCCTGCCACAGCACAGCTGGACTTGTTGACCTCTTGAGGTTCCTTCCAGCCCTTCATTTCTATGATTCTATGAATTTTTCTTCTGGTTGCTGAGCTTTTTGAGGGGGTGTGTGTGTGTGTTTATGTTTCAAGCTATTCTCCACAAACATAAGGACTAGAGCTTATTTTAACTTCCTTGACAGAGGAAGGGTGGGGTTGGAGGAGAGAGGGGCAATAAGGTGTTCCATTTTAGTAACCTGATGTTCAAGCTGATGGTAGGTGAGATGTCCAACAGGAGATCTCAAAGAGACAGGCTGAGATGCAGGAGAGGAAAGAGGGCAAAAGGTAAGCAGTGACCAGGTTGATCTGAGAGCTATGGCTACAGAGGTGGTCGTTAAAGCAGAGTAAGCAGCTGCAGGAGCAGAGAAGCAGCTCAGGGCAGGATCTCTGGTGATGCACAGCATCGTTAGCCTGTCTGCAAGGAGATCTGTCTCTGCACCTCTGCACCCAGAACGCACACCAGCAGCCACACGAATAGTAGCTGGAGTATAATAATGATACTGCTGGAGCAGTCATTTAAGGGAAAGTGAAGGACTCATTAACCTGCGTGGCAAGTGCCTCTCCATGTCTGGATCAGTCTGCAGTGCCACCCCCCCGACTCCGGCCAGGCCACTTCGCGGCTCCTCACAAGTGCAGATATTCCGGGGTTTGCAACGTTCTGAAGAAGGCCCAGTGCCCGTCCATCCTTTGCGCTGAGGTTCTGGGGGAAAGCTGGTAACATTCCATGTGGCTGTAGCCAAAGTCTTTTCCCAGTGAAGCACTGTGCTGATCAAGCCCCCTAACGCGAGGCATACAGCTAGTGTGAGACAGCCCCGGCTCAGGGAGCTTGCAGTGCAAGAGACAAGGGAGGGATGGGGAGAGGACTACTATGATCTCCATTTGACAGATAGGAACTGAGGCCCGGAGACACGAGCAGCTTGACCCAAAGTCCACTGAACTCAAGGGGAAGCTTCTGACTGACTTGGGCTATACGCGATTTGCCAAAGGTCACAGTGAGACTCTGGTTCAGTTCTCACTGCCAGGCTGCCAGTCCAGAGTCTTCACCCAAGAAGTCCCATCCCACTTGTTTATGGCCCCGGCGTGTGACGATATGGTCGTGTATGCGAAAATCTGCTTACGGGTTTGTTAGCCGTGCAGAGAGACGCCTCACTGAGCAGTGTCAGGCCATGTTCAGTCATCAGAAGGTGCTGGCGCAGGGTAGGCTAGGACCCCAAGTTGTTCTGAATGGTGATGACGACAAATATATTGACTGAACTTACTGGGTTAAGGAAATGGTAACAGCGTGACTGGAATTGCTCTTCAGCTGCAGTGGAACAGATCTTGCTGTCAGCAAGTCTCCAAAGGGAAGAGATGGAAAGAAGCCCTTCAGCTGGGACTGCCAGCGAGCAGGCCAGGTACAATCCTGCACGGGCACCTGGGCGACGTGAGGACAATGGACTTTGCAGGCATCAGTAACTTCCTGATTAAGGCCCTGGCCCAGCAAGAGTTAACTGTAGCCCTTCCTATCCCTGCAGAGATCTGCCACTGGGGAAGGAATGAAAACTGTCCTCTGACTGGCAAAGCCTGACACAGAGGTAAGAGTGAAAAACCAACACCCAGAGATGGGGGGATGATTTCTGAGGCCCAGAGTTTTTAAACAGCTTCTTAGTTTTAAAGGGCCAGGCATTTCACTAGATTCCACAGAGCACAATGCTGAGAGCGTGGTTACACAATGCTCAGAGCGTGGTTACACAATGCTAGCGCATTAATAACTGTAATCAAGACGTAGCTCATATGGAACTGAAAACTAAACCCAATCTTGAGCTTCTGGTTCAGCCTTTACTCATGCGAAACTCTCCCACTGCCTTCCAAGGACTGGGCTGGGATTTCAGGCACACAATTTAAGCAATAAAACACAGCAGTTGGTGGTGACAAGCGGGGGCAATCCTGCGCCACTCCCTCTGAGCCAGCACCGACTCTGGATCTGCACATACAAGCCCTGGTTCAGTGTTTCACTTGTGGATTTCAAGCGAACAGTCTCCTTGAAGGGACAGGAAGTGCAAGAAGGCATGAAAATGGAACCGGGGGGGAGGAGGGGCGGGGGGACGGGCAAAGCAGAGGGTAAAAGCAGGAAAGGGCAGAAGCTAAGGGGAGGAGGTCGTGAGTGGGGATAGGGACTGGGGCTGGGTGGGGCTTTAATACGATGTCACTGGTATTTCTCCATCTCGCCCTTTATCCAACAGTTTTACAAATCTCATCTTCAAAGGTTTTTGTATCCCTTTCCTGTGCCTCCTAGTGTCTCTCTCTTGTTTGCCTTTGGAATGTATGTTCTTCTACATCTGCTTTCTGTGTGTTATACCATATATTGTCTTACATCATTTATTTCTGTATGGTATTTTGGGTTATGGTTTGTATGAGAGACAAAATATAACAGAAAATCGGTGTTGTGTGTGTATGTGTGTATGTGTGTGTAATACAGACAGAAATGCATACAGTATAACAATACATTTTTGTAATTTATTCTGTGTTAAGGAATTTTCCTGCATAAAACCTCATAAAATCTTTGTAAAAAAGAGCCAGTGGTTCATCTTTATTGTCACATTGATGTCTTTATAAACTTATTCCAATGATCTATAGGAGAAGCTCTGTATTTATGGGCATATTTAAAAGGAGTATTATATTTAACAACTGCATTTAGCTGCGTTAACTGCGAGTTGCAATAATAAAGGCCCTGCACATTTCAATGCTAAATTAAAAAAAGTTCTGCTGCTCAATAATACATGGATGCTGTTTTTTTCATTACTCTTTAATATCATCATTTCCATTTAGTTTATAAATAATTGTAGCTAGCTAATGAAACGAAATAAAACCTGCCTCCAACCCATTCCCTAGAGCAAACTAAACTCTTCTTTTTAAAGCTTCTTAATCACCGCCCAGTTCTTACAAAATTAGCATAGTAATGGGCTTTAAATTGAGCCTCTTTGTTTTTTAATTAAGCTCCCAGCAGGTAAAAATAAAACAGATTATTGAAGAATATGCCAACACTAATAGCCTGAAACTCTTTGGACAATTAAAAAGATCCCATGTTAACCCTTTAGAGGAACCCTACATTATAATTAGCCACTTTGTAGCCTGAACACATAAATATTGTGGCTAAAATACTTTAAAACTCACTAAGGCCTAACTGATGTGTCAATACCGATTACCATTTTCAATGAGAATGTCAGAAGCAAGCCCTATGTAGCTCCAATATTTCTGCACAGGTTACCAAACTAGTTATCTGGGCCCACAACCTGCAGACGTTAACACATGCTTAATGCTGAGCACCTGAATTAGTTCCATGAAAACCAATGGGACCACTGATATGTTTAAAGTTAAGCATGCGCCTAAAACATCGGGGCCTTGAAAAGGCCATTTGACGCTAGATGTTCAATGCCAACAGTTGCGTTTACATTATTTGCAGAACTTGCTCACTATTGGCGCAGGCCTGGAAAAGAATCACAGTGAAAATAAGATCCCACTTCACAAAATGTGAGGACTCAATGTTATATTTACTTGGAACCAACTGGCTGCCAAAGAGGTTCGCTGCTAAACTCCGCTACACAGACTGAGTGCCTGGAGCCAGAGCTCTCAGACTCTGGTCCGGTTTTTCTTTTTCTTGAGCCTGAGAGCTGTAGTGAAGGGAGTTCATTTCAACTCCCTGATGCTTTCCCCTGGGCCTCCATTATAAGCCGCTGGCTCTATTATAGCTCTCTGAGATGCTTAGGGAAACGGCTGCTCAAACAAAGAATTCCTCTTTCATTCTACTAAACCCCAGAACTTAATGTTTGGTGACTGTTCCTTGGAACCTCTACCGCATTTTGTACAAAAAAATTAACTAAATGCCAGAGTTCGCCGCTCTGGTTGGCATTTCAGCCTCTGACACTTATTTGAAGTGTCTGCCTAGCAGCCTGAATGCAAGCACGAGTATCCCAAACATGCCAGAAAGACAACTATTCTTCTTGCTTAGCAACATCCAGCTGTCCAAAGGCAAAGGTAAATCTTGAACTGAACGAGAGGGTTAGGAAAGAGTAACACTGAATCCATGCTGTGGACAGCAGTGATTCTCTGGGAAAATTTACTGGGTATTACTGACAGCCTACAAATGGGAACAGCGCAGAATGTCATCAGCGAGGTTTGTGTTAAATATTTGGATACCACCTGGAGTCCCACATTTTATCTTCCGCGTTTAAGACCTGGGTAGGAGAGTGAACCGTCCGCTTGGCTCTAAGAGCGGCTGCTATCCTCTCACTTTCAGCAGTGTGATGTGCGTCCCGAACAACGCAAAGGGCATTGTCAGGACAGCTGGGCATTTTGCAGCCTCTGGAACCTGACAATACACTGCGTCAAATGCTCACGCGCACAAGGTAAAAATCTGCCACCTTTTAAGCAGCTGCTGTAACCCGCCAGTGCCGGTTTTACACTTTACCTCTCTCTTGTAAGGCTTGCACTGGACACGGTAGGGAATGGGATCAGAGCTGGGCCAGCTTCTGCACCTGGACAAGTGCCTGGGGCTCTCACTGAAGCCACTGGGAGCCTCTCACAGGCATCCCTGGAGGGAATCTGGCCCTTAGCTTTTATTTTCCAAGATAAACTATTTTTTAAATGCAGCCTCTGGTGTCTTTTCCCAGAGGCTGTGCAACCTGCAAAGAGTGGGGCGGTTTGTGCTCTCCGGGGCAGAACCATCATTTCTTCTTTGCTCGGTGACCAGCTTAGTGGGACTGCAAAGGGGGCGCTGGGCAATGGAATCCTGTATACCAGCGTCTGTCTGTAGTAATTGTATTAAAGTCACTGGAGGGACTCTGAATTTACACTGCTGTGAGCGTATGCAACAGCACAATCTGCCCCACTCCAGTCTTACACGCTATTCTAATAGCAGGAGTGTCTTACATAAGACCATCAGTCATATGCTGGCCTGGCGCTGCACAGGTTCTCCCTCGCTGTCCCTAGGATTGAGAGCCATACACTGCACATCCCTAAATGATGGTCCATGCTAAGCCTGTTTCGGTAATGGAAAAGGCACACTTTTGAGAAGAAGCTTGGAAGTTTTCAGAATATCTGTTGAAAATAGCCAGGGAGACAATGTTAACTGATGACTTCTGCTTTTTCTTTGTGCTTGAAGTTTGTCAGCCCGTGCTGGGACTCCAGGGGCTGAGAGGCATGGGTAGCAATATGTAGGATGATGGGTGTTTGTCAAATTACCTCTCTGAGTGTATTTTAGGAACGCAAAATGAACTACCATTAGTAAACCGAGACCTCCAATCCATTTAATACAGGCCACTTAACAGCAAGCAAACAATTTTCTACTCTAACTGGATTCCCATTACAGACAGTGCTGTGGCAAGGTTATGTTAGAAGCCCGTGCTAGCAAACCAGTAGCGATTTTCAATGGTGTACTCTTAGTAATGCAGCTGGAGAACACTGAAAGACAAAGCCAGCACAGTTCAATGAGTGCATTTCAGATGTGTCTTCCATTGTGACAGTTTTTACCCAGAGACATTTCCTGTTGTACGGATAATCTCTGTCACACCACAGAATCTGTCAGAAAGAAAGTTTCTGGAAGAAACTTTTTCTGTATGTCCCCAATTGGTTCAGGTATTGTGGTAGATGGGAGCACAACAAATCTACCAACTTTTTGCTCTGTGATTACGTGTGTGCATAGGCTGATATCTCCACCAGCGTCTGACCTTTTGCAAATTTGATCCAAGATGACCTTTTGCTATTATTGCACCGGCAAGTGCAGCTTTTTCAGGGAATTCTCACTGGAGTGTGTTTTATATTAGTAGCTGGTATGCATCACAAAATCTAAACCCCAGGCTGTGTGGGGTTTATTAATGCAGGTATCTCTATAGAGATGTATAATTTTAGGTGAACCTCATAGTGAACTAGAATTACTATCCCCAAAACTACTATCAAGCAGCACTTTAAATGGACAATACAGCTGTCCAAATAGTGCCTGTGTACCTGGATTGCAGATAGCCCATTTGTTTATTCTGTTCCAGCAGAATACACACAGGTAATTCTTTTGGATTTCATCACCGTCCCTTTTTTTAATGCTTTGTATTCAGCCCCTCAGGAAATCGGAGAAAAGGTATTATTTCCTAACAAAAATATCTGTCATCCGATCACCACTGGCAGCTTCCACTTTTTTTTTTCCAAGCAAGTGCTTTTGTTTAATATTTCCTATGCAGCAGTGTGTGCTTTACACTGGCAAAGTCAGAGTAATATGGTTTCTTTTTGGTAAAGAATAGTACAACCAGGTATTTCTTGTTGAAAGCGTACCCTGTCCATTATCTTATAATGGAGCTGGTTATAATGGATGAACAATGAAAGACAAACAAAAACGCTATCCCTGGATTTCCAGTTTGGTGTAAATGTGATACACAACACAAGCTCTCTTGGGGAAGGAATGGGTTTCATTGATGACTGGAACACACCTAGCACATTGCTGGAGCTACTGAAAACAAATAATAATAATAAATAATAACAACATGTTCTAGGTATTAATGGATTTTTCTAGAGTTCTGTGGTGGGAGAAAATGACAGGAATGGAGATCAGCGACTTGACAGCACTAAGGAGACAGACTGGGCAGGGTAGGCTTTGAGTGAGCTGTGTTCATTTCCAGTCACTCTCTTTCATTCCGAGCCCCGACATTCAGACATATGCTTCCGTCATTGATCCCTCTGAGTCTAAAGAGTCTAAAGAGCAGTGGCAACAGCTAGGGCCCTAGGGCCGGTGGGAGGTGGCAGAAATGGCAGTTTCACCCCTGATTAAATTCAGGAGAATGGATTAAAACCTCAGATTTCATTTAGTGGAAACTAGCAATGAGAAAAGAGTTTGGCACAGCTGTGCGAAGAGCACATCTTTTGCTATTCCTCAGCTTGTGGGCCAGACGTCCAAACGGGAAGAAACGTCTACTGAACACCGGAAACTTCATCCTGTTTTAAGAGATTTTTCCATGCATTTCTGTTGGCAAATTCTGGGGGAAACTGGATGAACCACTGAATAAAGATTTTGCACGTTGAGTTGTCAGTGAAACAGCAGGGCAGAGATCAGCATCGCTCCAAGGCAGGGCTTGGGATCAATGCTGAGGGGACATACACTGTCCTTGCTGCACATGTGCAGCTGTCCTTCACACCAACAGCAGCTCTGTGGGCTGCTCAAGAGATGTGGCTAGCTCTACGTGAATAAGTACCGTGTGTATAGTGTCATGGGGGCATTTCAGAACCATGACTCGGACTTTTTTCGACAATTCTCATTGAGTTTAAGAGAATAATCAGAGAATAATAGGAGGGCTGGAAGAGACCTCGAGAAGTCCAGCCCCCTGCACTGAGGCAGGACCAAGTAAACCTAAACCATCCCTGACAGGGGTTTGTCCAACCTGTCCTTACAAGCCTCCAATGACGGGGATTCCACAGCCTCCCTTGGAAGCCTGTTCCAGAGTTTACCTGCCCTTAGCATTAGAAAGTTCTTCCCTAATATCTAACCTAAACCTCCATTGCTGCAGATTGCGCCGATTACGTTGTCCTACCTTCAGTGCACATGGAGAACAATTGATCACAGTCCTCTTTATAACAGCCCTGAACGTGTTTGAAGGCTGTCATCAGGTCCCCCCTCAGTCTCCTTTTCTCAAGACTAAGCATGCCCAGTTATTTTAACCTTTCCTCATAGATCAGGGTTTTCTAAACTTTTATCATTTTGGTTGCTCCCATCTGGACTCTTTCTTATTTATCCACATCTTTCCTAATGTGTGGTGCCCAGAACTGCCCACAGAACTGCAGCTGATGCCCCACCAGTGCCGAGCAGAGCGGGACAATGACTTCCCATCTCTTACGTACAATACTCCTGTTAACATAGCCCAGAACGATATCAGCTTTTCCACAACTGCACCACACTGTTGACTCCTATTCAATTTGTGAGCTACCATAACCCCCCGATTCTTTTCAGCAGTACTACCTAGCCAGTTATTCCTCATTTTCTTGTGGTGCATTTGATTTTTCCTTCCTAAATGAAGTTCTTTGCACTTGTCTTTGTTGAATTTCATCTGGTTGCTTTCAGACCAATAATCTAATTAGTCAGGGTTGTTTTGAATTTGAATCCTGTCCTCCAAAGTGCTTGCATCCCCTTCCAGCTTGGTGTCAGCCACAGATTTTATAATCTTACTCTCCACTCCATTAAAAGTCCACTCCATAAAGTCATTAATGAAAATACTGAATAGTACTGGAACCAGGACTGAGTCCTACAGGACCCCGTTATTTACTTCTTCCCAGGTTGACAGCAAACCATTGACTGCTATTCTTTGAGTACAGTTTTCCAACCGGTTGCGCAGCCACCCAGTTAGACCACACTTCCCTAACTTGCTTCATGTGGGACAGTGCCAAAAGCCTTACTACAATCAAGGTATGTCACGTCTACTGCTTCCGCCCCATCCTCTAGGCCAGTAACCCTGTCAAAGAAGGTGTTAGGTTGGTTTGGCATGATTTGTGCTTGACAAATTCATGCTGGCTATTCCTGTTAACCTCCAGGTGCCGACAAATGACTGTTTAATAATTTGTTCCATGTCTTTCCAGGTATCGAAGTCAGGCTGACTGGTCTATAATTCCCTGGATCTTTGTTTCCCTTGTTAAAAATAGGTGCTAAGTTTGCCCTCTCCAGTCCTCCGGGACCTCACCCATCCTCCATGAGTTCTCGAAGATAATTGCTAACAGTTCCAACATAGCTTCCCCCTTGTTGTTAATATTAATTGTGTTGAGTTTCTGGTCACCTTTTCAGTGAAGACTCAAGCAAAATGGGCATTAAACAACCCCAGCCTTCTTGATGTCATCAGTTATTAGTTCTGCTTCTCTGCTACGTAGAAGACCTACACTTCCCTTTGTCTTTCTCTTGCTCCTCATGTATTTAAAGAAGCTCTTCCTATTGCCTGTTCTGTCCTTTGCTCGAAAAGTGCATGAAAAGTGCCAACAAACCATCAGCTACCTTCAACTGCATAATACATACAGAGAAACAATAGGACGAGGTAAATACTGGCAGGAAACTTGCTACTAACAGGATCAAGTTTAATAAGGAAAGAGTCCGATTCTGATCCTATGCAGGTGTAAATCAGGAATAACTCCTTGGGAGTCAAGGGAGTCAGACTGGTCTAAAACCTGTTCAAGAAAGATCAGAATCAGAACCTAAATCTCCGTGTTCTGCAGGCTTGTGAAAAAGTTAATAAAAGCCAGTTAATAATGGGCTCCATGTCTTTCCAAAAGACAATGAGGTTCTGTTCTGGAGTAACTAACTCCAGCAGAGGAGTAAAGTTCTGCATCAGCCTTCCAACAGGAGCCGTGGGGGGCAAACAACCTCCTTCGTTTTAAAATGGAGCTTGAGGATGATATGCCGCTGTTTCCTGCAACAGCAGGGGGATGGACTCGATGACCCAGGACGTCCCTGCCACGCCTCCGTTCCTAGGTCCCTGTGTCTGCGAAACCATTTAACAAATAGCAGGAGAGGAAAGATGCTGAAGTGATTTTATGCTGAATGGTTCTGGCACTATTTAAAGGGGATTTACAGTGGGTGGCTAGGCCAGCTGCTGGCGTGGCAGCTAGCACGACATGCACAGCGTGGAGTGGGGGCTGCAGAGTGACTAGTTGCACGGTTTCTCTGTGTAGTGAAGGCAGCTGGAGTTCTTGCAGTGCAGGGTGCCCAGAGTGGGAAGTGCACAAGTCCAGAAGTAGTGGAGAGATGCAGGGTTCTCTGGCCCATCCACCCTGCTAGGAGACGTTTGAACTCTGCATGAGGTGCTGGAGCTCTGCTCACTCACTGTGACAGGTGGGGCTTACTAACTGCACCCAGGATTAAGGGGGATGGGAGAATCACACTGGACCACAGGGAGGGATCTGCAAGCCCAGGGAGGATGTGGCATAAACTGTCCTGGAATCACCAGGAGTGCCAAACTCTGAGAAGAGAGGGAGTTTGAACAGCATCAGTTCACATTTCTGAGTGAGGACGGGGCAAGGGTTTAGCCCATTCAGGAGTAAATGAACAAGGGAGAATAAAATGGAACAAGCAGCTTGGGTCAGTTCTGGAATGAGAATCAACGAACTTTCTGTGAAGTCCTGGCTCAGGTTATCAGCAGCCCTGGGCTGTGTTTTTCCAAGGAATGTTTGTGCACTGGCACACGTGTCTACATGTCTTCACATAGACACACACCAGTAGCCAATGTGGAGAAAAACACCATATCATACTTTTTTGAGCTCCTCTCTAGGACGTCAAAAGCGTGTACTATTTTCCCCACACAGGAACGTCATTTCCCCCACAGGGAAGCTGCAGTTTCCCTTTTACAACAAGGGTGTGTAAAACACAACGGTCTAGCTCCAATCACAATCACTTTACCTAATCCCACAGCAGGCCTACGGCACTGGTAGGAAGCCTCCTGTATTAAGTGACTTTCTGCCAACAGCCTTCAGTGGGAGTTAGATTGGGCCCCCCGGGCTGGAATTGGATGGATCTTGTTGGGCACTTGTACACCTCTCCATTGCCAAAGAGTGTGGCTATATTAATAGTTTGGACTTTGCCATGAATCCAAACAATTTCTGGCTTCTAAAAGCTAACAGAAGCTATTTCTCGACTGTCCCCTTACATGTGGATTATATGCCAAATTCTGGAGAGATGCAAGGGCATGGGTGTATTTTTTTGAATTTCTTGCGGATTAACACTGTGCAGAAGACACATCACACTCCACACCCACTCCTCATGCCCTCTTCTATCCTCCACTGCTCTGTCTCCCAACTCGCTTTCTTCAATGTCCTGCTCTCTTCCCTTCTCTTTCTGTTTAGCTTATCTCAGCTCACACACGCACACTGGAACTAACTTGACATTTACTGCCATCACAATGCTTGTTTGCAGCTAAGCTGAGGACCAACAAACTCTGTGTTAACTAATCAGGCTTTTGTTACAATCTTCTAGAGGATAAAAATGCCCAATTCTTCTATGGACCTGAGAGCAGCAAAGCCCAGAAGTTGTGCTCAGCACTTCAGTTCCTTTGGCCGCTAACCACGTTTCAGTATTTGACATTTCACAGAGCGGGTCATTCAAATCTAGCACCTAATTGGAGCTATGAGCTCTTGGTTAAGCGTCACCCCTTGGCAAAACTTCAAGCCATAATCATTCCGAGCAAAGCCAACCACAAGAAAACAACTACCTTTCAAGCTCTCCTTTCTTACAGAACACCCATTACCACACATACCCATAACTGAGTGCATCCTCTCAGTGATCCTCGTGAGCCCCCTCACGTCACTCCAGTGAATCTAGCATTCCCATAAGAAGTAAAATTCTGGAGAGTTTTGTGTATGATGCAGGCTTTTACTTGGAAGCAACCCAGCTCATAGTTTTTAACCTAGCAAATAATTTTGTACAGCTGAACAAGACAGAAGAGTAGCAAAATCTTTCCCCTGCTCTCAAGTGTTTTCTCTGCAACACGTTTCTCTTTTGCTGTTTTTTTAAGTAATATTTTCAAGTTAATTTTGTGTCTCTGTCATTGAGTTACATGAAAGGGAGATGAGCTTTGCATGAATATTTTATGCTCATTTTATGTATTTATTTCAGAATACTGTTATACGAATACAATACATGCAGCTTCCAAGTCACTCGGGACACTGACTGCATGAGCTCCCGCCTACTAGCAGCTGGTCCTGGTTTCTCCTTTGGAAGAACCCTGCATGAGCCTTGCCTTGACCATTGCGGAGACCAAGAGATGGATGTACTGCTGAGAGAGAGACTAGAAAGTGGCTCTCCCTTAGTTGTTAAGGGAAGTGGCATCCTTCTAGAAACCTTTACATGTGAGTAGTATGTGCAAGATGATACAGACACCAACGGTATGATTTGTGCATTCCAGAAATGTCATACTGACAGCGCTAACAGCAGTGGAGCATTAGAAATTCTGCCCACTCATCCCACAGAATAACAGGAAAAATCATAATTAAAATCATCTTGAAATGCTGAAGATTTTGTGACTCGTCTGTTCTTCCCCTGCTATTTATGAATGTGAATTAGGGCATGCCAGTGTAAATGGAGCCCTGTAGTAACTATCTAAACATGTTTCTTGATCTGTAAGCCAATGAAATTAAAAGATACCCATATTAAATGATGATTATTAGTTGCAGCACTTCATTGATTTGCAACTACTGTGTACTTCAAGCTGGATGAATCTCCAAATCTTCTTTGCTAACCACCAGTATTAAAAGTATGATATCTTTAATTTAAAACATATTTTCCCAAACCTTTAAGTGGTTTAGCAGAGTTGAAAAACTTCTCTGACTGTTCATCATCTTGTAGAAAACAACTTTTCTGTCAATTTTTTTCTATCAAAGTGTATTAAAGTTTCCAAACAAACTGATAAATAAATGAAAACTGTT
This sequence comes from Emydura macquarii macquarii, assembly GCF_026122565.2. Classification (NCBI taxonomy): domain Eukaryota; kingdom Metazoa; phylum Chordata; order Testudines; family Chelidae; genus Emydura; species Emydura macquarii. The sequence continues at coordinate 937,340 of NW_027130828.1, forward strand.
CTGTGTAAAGTATACATGTATCTGTACTTTACTATATATTCTCAAGAGGCTACAATGCTATGTGTATGCTGTATTTACAGAGAGACATTTGCCACAGCAACGTAACTTAAAACTGTTTGTAAGAAACATCCAAACCTTGTCCCCTGCTGCAAATGTGACATCTTTACAGCACATGCTTAGCAAATGAAAGCACTGGGAAAAAGAGGAAAGTCAGGATACCTCCCATATAACTGATTGTAAATTCTTGGGCACCAGGTTTATATTCTTAATAACCTACTAGTTAGGGTTAGTGTGTCTGTTCCATCTAAGTCAATTTAAATGAGGTGTACCAGATACAGTACATAAAGTGTTTCATACTTGTGGAGATATGTTTAACTATTGTTTCTTTAGGAAAATCTAATAGCTAGCTCCATTTAATCACTGTCAGATGTTCTCCATGTTGCAAGTGGTAACTTCCTTGACACAAACTGCTTTTAATCAAGAATCTCTAACTTATCTCACGTACATCTTACACTGACTTTTGTAATACACAAAAAGGTTTTTATGGGTTTTTTTTGGTTTTGTTACTCTGACTTGCTTTTTTGCCTTAATGGGCATTTTAGGGAAAAGTTCATGAGCTCACTTTCATCTGTCTTCTTCTCCTGAAGAAGGTCATCTATTCCATGGAAAACAAAAAGAAAGAAAAAAGGCTAAAAGCTGAAAAAATATTGCTGCACTTGCTTATAAAGCTATACCCCTTCACATTTCACTTCACTACACGGAGACTATGTTCAGTATCTTCAGCAGTGTAAAACTCCTCCTGATCTAAATCGTTGTTTGTAAATATCTCTCAGCTAAGAATGCCTGAATGGAGCACAGAGAAAAAGGGCCTTCAATCTATGTACTTTAACTTACTCCAAGTCTAAAAAGGCAACCAAATCCATCCCCCAATGTGTGATTAAATATACGCAGGGGATAATCCCACCTCCGAAAAGCTGGAGAAAAGGTGGTGTTGAGGCTGGTTTGAAGTGGCCTCCTTAATAGAAAAGGATGGTCCCATTCTGTGTACATCATGATTTGCTTTGGGATTTCTGTTGTGCCCCGTAAGCCTACAGGATATTACAGCAGCTTTTGTGTCGCTGGTGACCCAGCTGTTCATTATTGAAAAATTCCACTGCTTGATGCTGAGGGCAAGAAGGCTGACCCCTCATCGTAAGGACGTTACTATCTTTCAAAAGATACAGGATTAAAGGGACGGCAAAATCTGGAGGAAAGCTATGTCTGGTTTTCTGTGTTTTCGTTGTCTTTCACTATATTGGCCCAGAGAGGGATGTTTGTACAGGATTTAATTAGTTGGAATCAGGCTGAGATTATTGTTGAGACTATTTACTCAGCAAATCTCCAGTCTGAGCTGGTGCTCAAAATGAGTCTGAATTAAAAAAAAAAAAAAAAAATCTGGGCAAGTTTGGCCTCACTTCTCATATTCGAGAACGGGCAATGGAGCCTGAATAGGAAGGGCCTGATCCTGTGAGTGATCTCAAATCCAACTGGGACCAACTGGGAAAGGGGAGCACTAATTACCTCACAGGTTTGGGCCTTAATTGGCTTTAACAGACAGAGAAAAATCAAAGGCCACTGCTTTTTTAGAGAGCTCCCATTGCATTCACTTGGGGAGTTCGGCTTTAAAACTGTGGGCTTATTATGGCACAAAAGACAAGGAAAGCCACACACTTACTTTCTCCTATTCTCATGAGGCTGTAGTCTTTCTGGAGAGGACCACTTCTTAAAGAGAAATGGGGTTAGACAGAAAACATCTAGTAGATTTGAAACATGAAGATTTAACACTGGATTTTTGGACCAGGCTAGTGCCATGGAAGAGAATATTTTGTGTCTGCTGAATTTTAGTGAGGATGGCTGCAGAAGGTATTGAACAAAGGAGAAAAATCCAGAGATGTCATCTGCATGACAGAAATTGGACTACTGTTATATAGTAATGGAGCATGTACATGTAAGAGAGGGAGCGGAGATTCATCACTGGACTTCCCTTAGAGCTGAAATGCAGCAGGAACAGGTTCAGTACCAAGGGCCTCACTTATAAGAAAAGGAAATGGGTATTCAGCTGCAGTGCTAAATACAATGGGGATCTCCACTGTTCGCTCTGACAGCTCAGTAGACTTTGGCAACAAGTGCCTGGCTGCACCGGAGAAAGTATCCTGCCATTCCAATGACACTGGCCAAACTGCAGAGGAGAAGGCTCTATTCTGCCTCCCTAAAATAACCCTGAATTTTCAGCTGGTTACGTTGCTCTTCCTTGCCTGGAGTGAATCTTACCCTTTACATCCATGGCCATGGGCAGAGAGGGCCCAACACAGCTCCACTGTCAGGGCAGGGTTTGGTTTCCCACTTGGGACGATAAGAGCAGCAAGTCAAGGGAAGGTGGAGCTGGGTTGGCAGATCCATGGCTGCACAGATTCACCAGCACAGAGAAGCACAGCAGGTTCTGTGTTCTAACTTGCTTGCTGGTCGGGCTGCAGAGTATTAAACAATGAAACAAATGCTGCGCCCCACCCCAGAGCTGGCATTACTGCATGCAGCCCCCAGGGTACACCTCATACTCTGGGCGCTGACTGCACAGCTCTCACTGATGACAGAAGGGGTCCTTTCCTGCTCTCGCTATACTTACTGTAAGGCTGACGCTAGGGAAGGAAGCCACCATAAGGTCCTGACCTATGTGAACAGTCATATCTTGCCATCTATTTGGGAAAGGAACTCTCATGAATAATTGCAGGCAGGATTCGCCCCAAGTGTTTAGGGTTTCTGGACTGAGCTGTGCGTGTGTGCGAGGTGCAATGTGGTTTCAGTGCAGCTGAAACATACAGGGCCAATCTCGCTAGAGACTGAATGTGAGTTATGGGTGCTTGGCACCTCTCGGGAAGCACTGAGCATTTAAAAGCCAGCCCACATTCACAGCTACAGTTATCCAGCAGACAGCCAGCAAAGGACTGTAGCAAAGAGTCAGACGTTGGGTTTCTTAGCCACAATTGTTTCAGGTTGAGTAGAAATGTAAAACAATAAAACAATGTGACTGACGTGCTGAGGCTGAGATGCTGTGTTCCGAGCTTAGCCTGACGGCGTAACGCTGTGCACACGATCTGCACAGGCAGCAAGCAGCCATGCAAAGAGTGAGAAGTTCCCCAAGGAGCTAATGAAAGCAACACTCTTTTTGCTGTAAGTTTAAATCCTCGTGCGGCGCCTGAGCAAATGGTTCAAACACTGCACACACAGCTAGCTTCGGCCAGGCCGTATTACAACCGGACAGGCTGAGAGCCCACGCTGGCGACAGCGCGATTTCCCCATCAGCTCATCCTCTCGGGAGGAGCAAATAGGGCCGGCTTCTTTGGTGACTGATAAAGAAAACTGTTTTAACGGACAGAACAAGAAAGATGCAAAAGCTCCAGATTACTAGGGAGATTAGCATGCAAAAATGTATTTGAATTTCTGATCAGCAGGGGGCTTCAAAGGGACCCAGGGCTGATTAGCAGGTGTTATGTGGAAAAGGAGAGAGAGAGAGAAAAGCTTTTGTGCTACAAAGTTGCGCTAGCAAAACAAATATGGTTTTCACTTTGAAGAGCTGGTAAGGAATTTGTGGCCATCACCATGGAAACTCAACAGGCCTTAAGCCCTGAAGCCGGACTTTGGAGACAGAACTGCTGTTGCTTCTGTGCTCCAAACACATCACATCTCTATCAGAGAATCAGCCGGGGAGGGTGAAATGACAGCCTGACACTGAGTGAGAAAATCTTGGTTGATTTCACCCCAGTCTCTCTTAGCGGAGGTTTGGCTTCCCAGGCTGGCAGCGCAGAGCATGACTGAAGATGTACGCAGTGTGGGGACCTGAAGAAGAGCCAACGCTTGTCTCTCTCCCAACAGAAGCTGGTCCAGTCAAAGATATTACCTCCCCCCCCGGTCTCTCTATGAATCTGGAGAAAAAGCTCAAAGCAAAGCAGGACAAGACATGTCATGACATTATAGCTGCTTATTCTGCCCTGGAAAGGCAGCATGTCGGCCAGGGAGCACAGGAGGCGGTTCAGACACTGACCTGGTCTGCAGGAGCGAGTTTTGTCGACAGACCACTCCTGGCGTACACACTGGAGCCACCCTTTGTCCACAAAACTGCCCTGCTTTGTTGACAGAATAAAACCACTTTTGCACAGAGCTTCTGTCGGCAGAGATGGGCTGAGACAGTGTCAGTGCAGACACTGGCCCTCAGAGCGGTGCAGGGGCTGACATAGCTGTCCACTTCAGGCCCTCCAGAGCAGTGAAAATGACAAGAGGGAGGGAGGTGCTGGAGTGGGATGGCAGCCGCCCATGCCCGGGCTCACAGTCGGGTGCTGGAGCCCCGCTGGCAGTGGTTTACAAGCCATGGGTGACTGCCACCCGGCTGTGACCCCTGGCACGGGCAACTGCAGCCCCACTGGTAGCCGGGACCTTGGCAGCTGCCTCCGAGCTCCCGGCTGTGAGCTGGGAGTGGGCAAGCCTGGGGGGCTGCAGCTGGCTGCTGCCTGGTAGCTGGGAAGTCCCTGCGCCCCAACTGGGATTGGTAGTGGTGGGGGGACAGCCAGAAGCCTGATGGGTCTCTCAGCTCCCCCCACACTGCCCCTTCGGTCGGTGGAAGTGGTCCTGGTGAGGGTGCACTTTCCCGACCCAAGGAGCGCAGCGTTGACATCAGCCACTGCTGGAATCATAGCGTGGCTGAAACTCGACATATCTTATGTCAACAAATTTCTGTCGTGTAGACAGAACCTCAGTCATGCAATTCGGGACTCTCTACACTGTGTACATGCAAATCCCTGTGCTTCCCTCTGCTGAAGGCCATTATTAGCCGGTTGGAATGCAGGTACTGGGAAAATCACTGTATGGGTTTTCAATAACCAAACCAATGTTCACAATAAACAAGATGCCACAGCTCCTGATCTCTCCTTTCCCCATGCACCTACTGCCAGGTATTCAATTCATGTGAAGTATTCCTATGGGGAGGGGGGACGAGGCTGCCCACTAAGGGCAGGGAGCAGTGGGGAGCTATCCAAGGACTGGGAAGAGGTGGGGGTGCACTCAGGTGAGAAGGCCAGTCAACCTGGGCTCTAGACATGTGGACAGGGAGGGCAGAGCAGAGGCATTGATGATAAAGGGGGTCCATGGAGGGGGCGGCTACGAGGACGTGGACCATTACTGTGATGTCAGTAATGACCGTAGACCAGGCTTTTAAAGTGCACAGGGTTTGACATGAGAGTTTCTCTCCTGTGAAAACCTCTCCCTTTGACCTAGGAGTTACCTGGCCTAGATTTCAGGTACTGCTTTATAAACAGGAAGCCCCTACCAGCTACACAGGCAGTAACTGAGCAATCACCATCTGCACACTCAACAAACCAACAATCAATTAATACCAATATCTGCTCTATTCAAAGGTCACAGCATGCCATAAAATCTCCCGGAGCTTTTTTCGTGCCATTGTGCCTTTGTTTACAGAAGGGATGATTACTCCCCCGGGACTGAGACTGGAATTTATCATTAATGATCTCATTTGCTGGCAAGTGGGATTTTGGGGCCTGCCAGATGTGAAGGCTCTGCACCAGCACAGGCTAGCCCTGCTTGAGGAGAAACCAGTAACAGGCATCTCACCCATCTCTGGGCTGCTTCTTCAGCCAGGCCCAAAGTGCAGAGTCACACAGAGCTCGCCTTCCCCAGCCTGCAGCAACATCCCAAAGAGCGCAGACACTGATGGCAGGAGGCTCCACTGACTGTGCTCAAAAGCATCCAGCCAGTCCCACGTGGTTTTGCAGGGAATGGGCAAATGGGTTTCCCAGAGGCTGCAGCCAGCCAGCCTTGGGGACCAATGCCCACTGCTGATCTTCAGGGCAGGCTGAGCAAGCTTCTGCCACTGTGTCCTGCCAGGACAGCCCCTTCACCAGTGAGTGAGTGGGTGGGCGGGAGCTCCATCCGCCCAGTCAGCCTTGATTCTCCCTGCTGAGGGTGCCAGAAGCAGGCCAAGTAGTGACCCTGAGCTCCGGGCAGATCAGCAGCTCATTCTGCATGCAGCATGACACAGAGCAGGCACCGCTTCTGCTCACTGCTCACACGGCAGCATTCAATCCAATAACCCCTGATGAAAGGCTCTGGATATTATTTCAGCTCCTTGTGCCATCCCCTCATGCAGGGAGTAGTTCTTAGGCAGTGTGCAGGCAGACATGGCTTTTTGCTCTGGCTAAAATATATTATTTTCTCCCTGGAAATCGGCGAAGGTGGTTTCTGTCCTCTCCCAGCTGTGATCTCACATTGGCAAGGGCAGGGGGCTCCCGGAGCCAGACATACGGAGAGAAAGATCAATGTAATGTATTGGTGCCCCTTTTCCACCAGAGCAGCTAGTCAAATTTCAGGGCCCTTGAGATCTTCCGGCTGGAAGAAGCAATTGACAGAGTCTGGTATTCTCTCTGGTGCAAACTTGTTTCCTTACAAGGAACGGACCAAGTCCTGTTCTCCAAACTGGCACTCAGGTCACGCTGGAATGCTCGGGAATGCTGTTCCAGCACTTTTTTTCAGCAACACAATGGCGTTGCAGGACTGCTGCTGGTCCTGCATCAGGCAGCAATTCCCTCTCTGGATGCAGTGTCCCCCAAATTGGCAGGTGCTGGTGCCAGACCCAGGCCTTGGCGGGGTTGCTCAGTGCAGGGGAGCATGGAGGGAGCCAGGGAAGCTGCACCAGGGACCAGGAAGGGAAATGGGAGGAAAGGGCACAGAGCCACCTGAAATCTGGAGCAGATAATGTCAGGAGCCGGGCAGTAGGGCTGCCTGGACAGCTAGACCCCCATGTGGGAAGCAGGAGCCACGCACAGATAGGGAGGCAGGGATGGGGCGGCTCTGTGTGGAGACAGCCCCTGCTTCCGTGGCTTGCCCAGCTCTGCCACTGCCCTCCCAGGACCTCCCAATGCCCCATGTCCCAGCACGTCTTCCTGCCATCCCCTCTGCAGAGCTCCGGCTCTGCTTCACCCCCCCAAGGAGACAAGAAGAAAAGCAGACGCCTCCAAGCCACAGACCCCAGCTCCCGCTCTCTAGTTCTGCCCAGGGTCACACTGTGCACACAGGCCACTACTGATGCTTTTTTGCCTCAGCTTCTTGTTCCATTCGTCTGTTCTCTCCCCCGCGCCCTTCCACACTTGGTCACAATGCCCAGTGGACCCTCTCCCCAGGTGGTGCTAGTGCCTGGGCAGGCGGGTGAGGCCTGGTTTTCCGTGTGGCTCTTACAAGTGTCTGGAATGAAGGGCATAGTCACACAGGAGCTTGACCAAGGTTTCCCCCAGCTCACGTTAGCAATCTGGTCTCTCCTCTGGCATTACGTGGCACACAACCCGCTCTCTGCGCAGGCAGCCTGGGACCCCAGCCTGCCCCTCCTCAGCCCATCACAGGCACTCGCCAGGTTCTCCTATTGCCTGTGAGAACGTGGTGCAAGGGAGATGGGGAGTCCTTAGCATCCTCGCCACACAGCTGGCCATGAGCCTGTGCTGTCTCACCAGCACTCCAGAGGCTTCCTACTGGGGGAATGGGCTGAGCCTCGGCACACCACAAGCCAGGGCGATGGGCGGGCGGGTGGGCACCCCGGGACTGGGCCATTCCAGGGTGCTCCTGGGTCAGCCCTGCAGCCTCCTGGAGGCAGGGCAGAGGTATCAGCTGATCAGACTCCAGTGCTGCAGAGAGGCGCAGAACAAGAATGGCTGGACAGACCCTCGTCTATGGGCAGGCTGACCAGCAACGACTCTAGGCCATGCCCCAGGTAGGCCTGGCCCAGGATACTACCCAGCAGGGGAGCCTGGCTTTCACTCAGTCCTCACAGGGATGCTGGGTGCTAACCGAAAAGGTCTCTGGCACCGATGGACAGTTTCTTTCCTGCCAGCAGGATTCCCCTTCTGTCAACCAACTGCCTATAAAACAAACATGTCACTAGGCAAAACCAACAAGTGAGCCCTCCCCCTTGTCAGGAGAGATGCAGAAACGGCCAAAGGTTTGGAGATTTATGTTCTCTGAGTAATCAGAAGGGTCAGAGGCTGCAGCAATTATACCTTGCCCTGTTTTAGCCCCTTCTCCATGGGAAGATCTCACAGCACCAACGAGTCCTGGAAGGTGGGTCGGTATCTCACCCCATTTTACAGATTTAGAAATTAAGACATGGAGATGTAAAGACCTACATTTCCAAGTGTCCACTAATACCGGGGGCCTCCATTTTGGGGACTCCTGGCGCTTGGTTTCCAGGGGTGCTGTGCACAACTGTGCTGGGTCAATGGAAGCAGCAGACACTCAGCACGTCTCCAAATCAAATCCCAGGTTTCTCAAGTCGTGCACCAAAAAAACCAAGGGGCCAAAAGTTAGTGAAAATGTGACCCGCCCAAGGTGACAGAAAGCCAGTGGTGAAGCTGGGAACGGAGCCCAGATCTCCTACCTTCTATTCCTGTCCTGTAACCACCAAACAGTGCTCCCGCCAGAGACTTCTCCAAACCTTAGACAAACGCAGCTACAGCTCTTTGGGTGGGAAACCTTGCAAGAACAGGCTTGAGATGAGGTTGCTAGTACTTTGGTCAAAAATACCTCACAGATGATTTCTTTCATAGCTCTTTGGAGTTCCACTTCCAGTCCCTACTGTGTGTGCGTCTGAAAACATTACTGACATGAGACAGAGCTTCAGGCACCTCAGAAAAGGTTCAGAATGGTTCTTACTCTAGCCAAACTGGCTCCTTGGTCCCAAGCTGAAAGTGCCAGATGCAGCCTGCATGGCAACATTGTTTTTCAGCAGATCACCTTGTTGTGGTCAGTTCTGGACTGTTTGGGGGCTGAAGAAAACAGTTCCTGGTGTTTCAAAACCACCCTGCTTTTCACAGACTGAGATGTTTCTCCGAGCACGCACTGGAACAAATCAAACTAAGTCAGCAGGTGAATTGTTCAAACAAAACTAATCTCTGCAGGTGCTGGGTTGATGGTGCGAACCATCTAATATAAAATCTTAACGTGACACATTGCAGCCCCTGAGAACATGATCTATATCAGCAGGCAGAGGAGCAGCATTCTCTAGACATTTATATAATGAAGCAACCATTAGCAAAGGAAAAGAAACAAATATAATAATAGTAGCTGTATTTGATATTCAAAATACTTGCTAAAACATGTTTTCTCAGTCTTAGATCTCATTTTTAACTTCCACAACTACTTGCATAAGAATACAGACTTCCTTCCCAGCTTGAATTACCTTAGCCTACTTTATTCATATTCTGCAAGTATGCATTTTGCCCCCAAGAAATCTGGCAAAAAACAAAAGTGCTGTCCTTTTTACTTGTTGGATGGTTATGAAAAGACTCATAGTATTAAAACCTAAGGAACTGGTTCCACAGAATTCCACAGAGATAAAACGTAGAATTTGCAGCAGACACTAGGCCTGTATTTCACTATCATTTGCATTCAGTTCAGAGGAAGCAAGGACTTATTTTTTTTAACTGCTAACGAATTATGTGTGTCCATATACATACAGCAAAAGGCAAGTAACACCTGCAAATGCAAAGAGAAGCATGTTTTAAAATAAAACTCTTTGAAGCATATTTCACATGGGCCAAGCATTTTTAAATAAATAAGGCATGTCCAGATAACTTGGGAAAGTTAGGAATGGATTATCTAATTGTTTTTCCATGCCATGAAAATGTTTCCGAAAAATTAATCCTTCAAGTGCAGGCATACATGAAATATAAAAACGCATAATTCATCTAAATGAAATAAAAATGTAATCCTTCCATGTATAGCCTGTTTACATTTTCCACTATAAACATATTTAAATTCCACATTTAATTCAAAGATAAACATGACACAACAAAGACAATTGATTCAAACAAAAGCAAATGAAAATCATTTCCAAGCCCCAGTCAGAAATACCTAGCCTGGATTATTTGTAATAAAAAAGAGGGAATTTCTGTTATGTAGATTTAGAAACTGGAGGGACTATTTTCTGTGAAACTCCAAGGTTTTCAGTTCTCAGTTATGTAAAACAGCACAGGGAGCTGCAGCTGAATTTGTAACTTACAGACCCAGACAAGTGTGGTCAATCTCTTGAAAGCATTAATTTATTATCAGAAATGTCACGCCTACACAATAGCCTTATTGTTGATTCATTAGGTAATTTCCCTTGAAGACCAGCTGTTTCTAGTGTGCTAGGATGAATAATGAGGATGATATTCAATGTTCAGAGTACAAATGATAGACATAAGGGAGGTCCTAACGCCACCAGTGTCCCACTGCCTGAGGCACCAGCTCCGTGCTAGAGGGGAAAGGTCTTGCACCTCCCACTTGCATAGAAAACCTCCCAGGTGTCAGATTTGCTAAGAGGGCAGGTTGCTGTGTAGTACCTTCAATAGAATCAAGAGACCCATGTGATATGGTCAAAACAGGCCTCAGGCTTATTGTCACCTTCTATTTCATTGACATGCCCTTAGGGCGGATACTTTCTCCTCCCTGCAGACTCAATTTATTCCCAGGTGCTCTAGTGAATGTCTTGCCACCAGTATCACTTGCAAAAGAGAGTCCCAACGGCTGTGCTTCAGGCAAGTTTTTATCCTATTTTCCAGAAGTGCCTCTACTTTAACCCTAAACAACACACATCTAGAGAATAATTATTAAACCATAATTTACTACAGCAGATTATCTGCTAGTCTTTTTTTTTTTATTATTTCACACAAATACATTATTCCTCACCGAAATGGTTCCTCTGAGGACGACATTTCCATCACGTAAGTAACACTGCAATTAAAGTGAGTTAAATTCCCCAATAAGCGGACAAGCACCATGTGCTATATGGTTGGTATTCATTACACTGAGTACATTAGTGCTAACAGTTTGTCAAGCCTTTTCACTCTTCAGCCACCTAAACTGTATTAACAAGAAAACAGAAAGCTTGTTTAGAACCTGGTATTTGATCAGCCCTTTAAATGAATCGTGAATGCAAAATTCAGCGAAAACTTTTTTTTTTTGGCCCTTCAAAAACGATTTATTTTGAAACACAAAGTTATTCCAGACGAGAAGTAAGGGCACAAATGCAAAAGCAGCACTGTTAAGTCATAGCGTGGTTTGCTCAGAATCACTGCCTTTGTTGTATTTTTAAATGCTGCAATGGGGTGGAAGTCTGGAAACCAACAAGCTTCTCTCTGAGTGAGTGGACAGTTGCTTGCTGACAGAAGACATGAAATTTTCATTTAGGTTTGAAAAGCTAGAAAAAAATCCTCCCTGCCCTGGCTAGCATTAGTTCAGGCTTTGAGGGAAGAAATATCCAAGTCATAATGGCTTGTCCTCTGCAATTGCTTTTAATCTTACTCTGCTCCACTTTAAATTGCAACTGTGTTTACACTTTTAATCAGCTGCAGCTTAATGAAAAACAAAATAACAGAGAGTCTCAGCTGAGGAACCTTTAAATTATTTTTCTCCATGAAAGGGAACACCTACAGGTTACTCAAGGCAACGTCAAATTAAAGCAGAAACAGGAAAGATCACTCAAATGTGTAAAAATGTGTTTTTTGAGGACAGTTTGGACATAAAGCAAATAATATAATTATTTTTTTACTGATTTCCCACTTGCTGCACTCCAGGAGCTGAAATTACAATGTTAAGACCAAAGCAGAACCCACCACCCCTGCCCATAATTAAAAAAAAAAATCTGGAATTTTGAATAGTAATTAATCTGATCAGCAAACATTCCAGATTGTGTGCGCAATCTACTATTGCAGCATGGTCAATGGCTTTTGCTTTCTTATATGCCAGAAGAGGTACTTTCTTCACCCGAACGACGTATTTTAATTAAAAAAATAAAACATTTTTAAATGGCGCTACACTTAGTTCTTTTAAACAAAACGTAACAATAATTCTGGAAACCAACTCCTGGTTCTTTGTCCAATCCCCTGAAAGGTTGGGCTCTTGCTTTGGGATGTTTTGGAGTTTCTAGGGAAGGCTTTTTCTGCACTCGTAGGGCTAGTCTACCTGCAGTGTCATTCCAGAATAGCTTTTCTATTCATTATTCCTGATCAACTCCCCTGAGCTAAACTAATTCAGAATAAGGCACTCTGGTTCAGGAATAAACTGATCAGGAATAGTTAATCCACACTCTACTTTACTTCAGATAATCCTGAGACTTTTATTGAGTGGTTACAAATGTTAAATAAAATTATAGTTTAATAATTCATGGCCTCACCTGGTTCTCAGTGACAATATGTCAATCTGCAGTAACTCAGAATGTAAATGTAGACTAACTCCAGGAGAGTTATTTCAGATTCATGCTGATGTCACTGGAAGTAGAATCTGGCCTGTACATTGTTTCCACACTCAGAGCAGGTCTACGTAACATGGTGTGAATTCTGGGCCCCAATAAAGTCATTGGCAAAAGTCCTATTGTCTTCAGAGGAGTCAGGATTTCACCAGGGCATTAAACTACTAGCATGTTGTCTCTCACAGTGCTTTCATTGTGGCTACCACTGATGGTACCAAATGTTTTTTAAAAGCCTAGCATAGACAAAGCTGTTAATGTCAATAATTCCAGGAGGCCAATCCCATAATCAACTCCTGGCCACTGTTTAATTTAAATTGTGCACGTCCCATATCAGAGCAGGGACAGCTTGTGAATCCAGCTTTTGGAGTACATAAACACACCCGGGAAATCAGCCGTGGATGGATGAACATTCTGAAATCAAATACAGTTGTATTTCCTATGTTGCATTGTAAATTTTCCTTCAACCAGTTACAGTAGATATCAGATTGAGACCCTGCATAGCTCAACAGCTGGCTAAAGGTGAAATCCTTTTTACGTGTTTTACTGGAGGAATTAACTATGATTTATGGTAATTGGAACTAACATCTCTGGAAAGTCATACAAAAACAACACGCAAGAAAAAAGTAGGATAAAAAAAAGTTATAGTGATGTAGGGACCAAATCTTTCAACTATTACTTGTGTAAGTGGTCCTTAATCACATGAATAGCTTCCACAGGCTGCAATCAGTGAAGGATTGGGCCCCAATTTCTTACTTCCTACTGTACAAGCTCTTTGAATCCAAATATCTGAAAATATTTTCAGTCCAGTATCTCCCAAAAAGAAAATTTGTAAACTCTGCTCTATAATATGGAGATTTGTTTTCGCAGAAGTGCTTTTGCAATTAGCACAAAACCTTTTCCATTGTTTAGTTTTATAATTTGATTATTTGTTCTGCATTTATCTTAAGCAAAGTGGCTGACAAATAACTGCAAAATAATGTGATAAAAACCATTTATAATGCCAGCTTTTTCCAGGTCTTTCTCCCTAACTAGTTATGACAAGGTAATAATGCTGGTTATGCATTCGTCTGACTTTAAATTGGTTACTTATAGCCATGATGGATGAGGGGAAAGATCGCCTTATTTTGAAAAGCAGCTCTTGATTTCTGATCTCATTTTTGCAGATAATGAATTATATCTAATTAGTAGATCCCAAATCTAATCAAGAGGTTGAGATACTGACCCAGAGAGAGAGGGAGAAAGGGAGAGGGAGGGAAGGCCTCCTTTATACCATGTTTTTTGTTTATCTTAAATAAAGAATGCTTCATAACTGCAGTCTCCAATCGAGCTCTGAATATGCTGGATAAAGATGGAATCAATTTTAAAATTCACCCGTCTGTTTCAGTTAACGTTTTAATGAAACTCATCTTAACAGATGTATTCTTTCCATTGGGAATGTAAACTCTCTACTCACCATTATGGTCTATTTATTATTTTTTGAGTAAAAGTGCGGGCAATTATTGCTGTTGTTGGAAGCAAATCAGGCTCTGAGTGAAAGACGTAATCCCCAATGAAATGAAAGAACTCTGCGAGTTCCGAACAATTTCCAACAGAATCTTTAAAAAATAAGTGGATGATTCTTGCAGGCTCCAGTGGATGAGGTGGGGAAGGTTGGGATCAAAGGCAAAGCTCCCCTGAGTCAATGGCACGTCAGTTTCGCAGGCAACGGTATACAAGAAAACGATGTGGCCAACATCCCACCTGTCCATCTTTAATGGCCCTGACCCAATGGATTGGTCACCCATTTTGCATCTGGGTGACACGGAAGTTGCCTTTCAATACGAGTTTGAGCAAGACTCGAACCCCAGACTTTCAAGATTATAGCTGAGTGCCTGAAGGTCTCAGCCACCAGACTTTGGGGGCCGGGGTGGGGATGGCAAGCACCAGGAGTATCAAATAAATCATCTTGAATCAAGAACAGCAGCACACAAAAAACAAAGCCACCTCCTTTCTAATCAAACATTGCCCTCACCTAAGCCTCACAAGAGCCAGGGGAACTACAGGTGCATCTCTGAGTGCAGATTTTGGCCCCGTCCTGCTTTGCAACTGCCTGTCCTTTGTCCCCGGGATTCTCAGGCTTCAAGACTCGGAACACCACATCGGAAACTCAGAAGCGCTTGGCATAGCACCTGTTTTATTTTAACAGGTGTCGTTATAATGAATTCGCCTTCAAATACTAGACTCTAAACCACCCTCTGTATCATTGGTGATTACAGTCTGCATGTATATACCAGTTTGACAACTGCTGCTTTACGCCAGGCCCACATCTCTGATGCACCAGAATCTTTCTTTTTCTTTCTTTGTTATTTTTAAGTCTATTTTAGGGGTTTCTTTTAATGGAGCAGTAGTATGGATTATTAAAATGAAATGGCTGTTTTAAAGATTTTTAAAAAATCACATGATTTTCAGCCCCTGGCTGGGATGGGTTTAGTTGGGGTTGGTCCTGCTCTGAGCAGGGGGTTGGACTCGATGACCTTCTGAGGTCCCTTCCAACCCTGATCTTCTATGATTCTATGAATTAATAATGAGGGTTTATGTCACCCAGTTTCTATTCACAATGAAGAACAACATGCTACACAAATCCTTTTAAGAATTGCTATGCTCTTTTCTTAGAACTACACTATTTCCAGTCTTGAGCCACACACTGTGCTCCCCCATTAATGGGCCCTTCAACACCAGCAAATATTTGGTGCAGAATTTTCACTCTGAAAAATGAGATTCTTCCTTGTAAATCAGTTCAGGATTTGTCTGAATTCTTTTGACCTTTGGGAACTACTGCTGATTTTTAAGCATGGGCAGATGGGGACGCTTATGAGTTTAGGAAAGGGAAAGACTCTCCTCTTCTCACATTAGCCCTGATTCAGCACCTGCAGACTCCTGCGAGGCCCAATAAAGTCAGTTTCCCAGTGTGTTAGTACGGGACCTAGCACAATGGGGCCTTGACCCTCCCGGGTCCTTGGAACACTACCTACCTCAACACGAATACCAAAAAAACATCGGAGAGTTATGCCCCACCGGCAACATTTCACAGACGTTGACTACATCCAAATGGGAGGTTTTGCGGGGTCGGAGAAGGAGGAATTTGGCGATAATTTGTAAATATAAGAGGGTAACAATTCGCTGTTTTCATAAAATAGCTTTTCACAGTAAAATTTGTGAAACTTTGTATTCAAGACCCCAACATCCCTCCCGTCTGCCAGCCAAAAACCTGTGAGAGATCCAAGGCCTACGCAAGTCTGTCAGCCATACACCCAATGAGGAGACAAATAACCCGCTTTATTTGGCCCTTTTGGGCCCCTGCACCCCAAACACACTTTCTGGCAAGGTGTCCTTGATGAGCTCTTGCCCCGACTAACACTACCTCTACCTGTAGCCCCTGAATGGCCCACAACCCCACCATGACACCACAGTGAAGGCATAGTTAGCAATGAAACCTAGAAGGGGAAAAGCGAATGCGGTCCGGACTGACGTTACTTTGGAGAAGGCCACATGGTATCAAGAAAAACCATGAGCCGTTGAGCTAAGCCTGATGCTGTGAAGAGGGCTGTCTGAGTTCTCGTCCCGCCACTAGCTTCTAAGAGACGTTTCAGTCCGATGGCCTGTGTAACAGAGCTAGCCATCAGCTGCTGCATGGAGGTTTACACTGGTTAATTGTTCACCCTAATTTAAGGACATGCTCACAGTGACTGTTTCATTGCTTTAGCCAGGGACGTCATCAGCAGTTTCACCTGAATTCATGGTGAACGCTAGCGAGGGCTGTGTGTCATAGGGAGATGGGCACAGAAAGGCTCATGGTTTTGATTTCACTAGGGCTAGATTCCCTATGGCCCCAGAGACAAACGCAGTGGCACCAGGGTGATGTGCTCCCTCCTTCCCTTCCTCCCGATCCTCGGTGGGTCACTGCCTTCAAAGAGTGGAGAGTGTCCAGGGGTTTCAGTGACTCACACTTCATAGATTTAAATCACCACAGTCCACTAGAGGATTGGCCCATGAATGGGGAAAGGTCAGGGACACACACGGAAGGGAAGGGAAAGGAGAATGAAGTACACCTCTCTTTCTTGGGGCCCCTCTGGCTATATATGCAGTCCCTGTTTCTTGGAGGAGCCAGGGCAGTGGGAAGTCCTGGTGGTGCACACTGGCATTGTCAGGGCTAGACCAATCCCCATGTCATAGTGGGGAAGGAACTCTGGCCAAGCTCTGGGTCACACGCTTTAGAGTTTGTCAGACTATCACCATGTCTCCTGTGTCGTCAGCATCGTGGAGCCAAACCAAGGAATGCCAGGCAGGAATCTCTGGTAAACCTGAAGCCTAAACCTCAAAGAGAATACAATGAGTTTTAACTGCAATCAATCAATCAATCACTGTGCGGATTCCCTGACTTGCTGCACAGGAAGCATGCAGTTGGTTAAAAATACAGCTGTTTTTTAAATCTTGAATCAGACTTGTGCCAATTAAATAGAAGTAAAAATAAAAGGAAACCCCATCCGTGTCACCCTGTTCTGTACAAGGCATTTAGATCACTGCCTCGCCTTAGACTGCTCTAACGAAACAAAACCCAAACACCACATGATGTAACTCAATGGAAAGAGACTGGAATGGAGATTGGAAACTCCCATTGACTTCAATGGCTCCTGGAATTAGGCCCCTGGAAGAATAGTGATTGCATACACTGGAGTGAGCCAAATCAAGTCCAGCTCACACTCAACATTCTTTTAACACATGTTAAGACACCAGCAGTTACACAGAGCTCTGGGCAGGATCTCCGCTGGCCCCTAACCAATTCCCACAGAATGATCACAGACCAACCCCACAAGGAGACTCTAGAGATATCTGTGAGGTGCAAAGGGGAAGTTTTCTGTCCTGACTGTTTACAGAAATTGTTTTGAAATGTCCTGTTCTTCAGACACTTTCTAAACTTGTTTTTTTTGAGCCTCTCAAACTTCCTTGGCATTTCAATGTCGCCACCTCTCACCGTTTTATCATGAGTCTTGTGATATTTGGTGTTTTTCTTAAATCCCTTGCTGCTGGAGTCCATGGACTGCACAAGAACCTTAGGATTTATTTTCTAAAAAGTAAGCTTTTGTCCTCATGGATACAGAGAAAAGCTTGAAAACATGACGTGTGCAGCCTAAAAGCTCAGAGACCAGAAGGCAATAAAAAAAGAATTCACACTGATCATTATTTTTAAGTACTATGATTTTTAAGGCAATTTCATTATTTTTAGGGGCACACCGTGATTTTTGAACTCATGTGCCTGTCAGTGCTGCAGGATTTCCTGAAACTCCCTGCATGCTGTTTGAATTGCCAGATGGTTTGTCCTTCCCCAGAAAATCTTTAGGAATAGGGGGACTCATGCTCTGGCGGTCTAAACACAGGACTGGGAGTCAGGAGCCCTGCACGCTCTCCCCAGCTCTGCCACTCCTTTGGTACAGTCTCTCAACTTCTCTGTGCTTCAAAATGGGGATAAAGTTTTTCCTGAACGACTGCAGGGCTATGTAGAAATGCTTAATATACGACTATCTGTCAAGTCCTTTAGCGCCTATGATGGAAGGTGCTATAATTTATAAACAAATATTGTGTAGCAACATCTATGGAGAAATAAATGTCTCCGTTTCAGATCAGTTACTGTAGAGCTAAGCGAACAGTCTAATATGACTCTGCAGTGCTGGGGTTGAACCAGCTCGCCTATTGTGGACCTGTATTTTCAAAGATTTATAACTTGGTTGTAAAACTGATGTTGGCTGAAATCCGGCTATACAAGGTCTCAGCATAGAAGAACTCTTGATATTTGTGAAATATGTTAAGAGATCCATTGTCCAGGTGGTTTGCTGAGTTAAAAGGGGGAGAGATTACACATTTTGAAAATTTGAAAAAAGCCAGTCTTTACTGAAGACTCCAGCAGTGCACATCTCAGTTCTCGCTTTCTTGCCTTTAACAGTTATCTCCACCCTAATTAGATAAAATGTACATACAGATAAAACTGAAGAGGATTCTTTCTTTGTTACCTCTAGGCATAGATGGAAACCTCCAGTCACCACTACAGCTCTCTGCACTTGTCTAACTCCAAGTACGTTCTGTTTCTAAAGTGAAGCTTCCTTTTCTTGCTTTGCTATTTTTAAAAGAAATCAAGGCAGAGTCACCTTGCTTTAAACACCACGCTCCTGTGAAAGTAAGTGCAGCAAGTTTAGTCTCAGAACGAACGTCTGTAGTATTTGCTAGTCAGGTTCCTTGTGCATATGCTCCAACTATGGGGCTACCTGATTTGTTACATAATGTGTGTATTCATCTGCCGGGTATCCAGGTTTCCTAATGCTTAAAATATGTGGCCTGCAGTGGATTCTAGGTGAGGCATTTGATCAGTGTGCATGTTAATGGTGAATCCAAGGCTGGTTATAGGGGAAACACAACCATTTCCCAGTCTAGAACTGATGCACCATAGGCAAAGCAGAGTTTACATGGCTACTTAGGTAGCAGTCAAGACATTGTTCTTCTCTGCACTTTGTTGCACAGGACTGCTGATTTTATACCCACAGTTACTGCTTGATCAATGACCTCACTGCTGTTACGCTGTGCTCATCTGGAAGTGCCTCCTAACTAAAACTTGCAGAGAAAAGAAATGCCTGGCCTGTATGCTATCCTTCTGCGCTGATCGAGGGGTGACCTTGAGTCCTAGTTTCAGCCTCTCTCCAGGAGCCAACAGACTTTCGCCCATGAAAGAGCAGTACTGTTAGACTTGTAAATCAGGGAAGAACTGGGGGAGGGGAGTTCAGAAGGGCTGTGGAGGGCTCTGAACCCTCTGAATGTACATTTTGCATTGGCTGAAATGTTACTGTTAGAAAATGACACTGGAATGTGTCAGGATCATATTTTTATTTTAAATATCATCAGATAAGATTTGATACTATATAAAAAAAAAAATCTGAGTTCTTAACTCTGCCTTTATAGATACTACCAACAAAAGTCTTACGAACAGTTCAACATTTAACCTTCTGAGTTCTACTATTTTCAAGACAGTTTTCCTGCTGCATTGTACCCTCTCCTTGGGACATGGGCCTGTTATCAATTTGGCACAGTTCACCGGTTATACGGCACTATGTACCTCTACTGTGCTATCTATCTGATGAAGAAGAGGAGCAGCATTTGTCTGGCATGCAGACTTGTAAAATGATGGCGGTAATTTTGTTCTTCATCTGAAGATAGCTCAGTGGCCAGTACAAACTACGCCTCTTGTCAAGCAATACAAGTTTTCAGGGGCTCACTTTTAAAAACCAAGTGACTCCATTTTATCTATTTTTAAAAGAGAGATGGCAAGTAGTCCCTCTTAGATTATCTGTGCCCTTCTAAAGTACTGACAACCATAGTATGTAGATCCCCCATTAATAAAACTCTCTGCATCAGCTGCGAATGGCATGTAATCGTCCCTGAAAATGGATTTGGTATTTGAAAGTGACACAGTTTCAAAAGGCATCTCAAGGATGAATGTCAGATTTCAGTGTTGTTGCCTATACAGAAATTCATAATGAGAAACAGAGCTCTGCTGCTGCTGCAATTTACTTAAAAAATCCACCTGGCATGTCGAGTGCCTGGAATTAGATATAAACAAAGAGCTGTGCTGAAAAATCCAAACCCACCTGGTGTCAAAATGCCCTAGAAAGAAAACAAATACAAGACAACTCTGGTTAATAATAGCTAGCTTAGCGTATGCTGGGTGAGTGTCACAGCATTTTCTTATTAAACAAAATAATCCACAGCACAAACCCACAAAAATTACCATAGAATCAAACGGGGATGAGGCGTGTTTTCTTCGTTCCCCTCCAGTCTGGACAAAGCAGCATGCTTTGTCATTCGTTTTAGTGAGCAAATGGCTGAGAGCTATTGTTGCCAATTCCCCTGTATTTCCCTTTGCCCTCACTCATTCTGTCTTCATAGAGAACAGAACCCCCCCAGCAGCAAGAACACACTGTCATTAATTTAGTTACCCAGGGAATTTCACACCTTCGCCTGGCCTTCCACAGTTCTCATTTCAGTGCAACCTAATCTCAAATGGACGCAGAGAGCTGTGAAGAAGGGCAGCTCAAGCTGAAGGCAGCAATTAAATGATAATTAGGGCTTTACTTCATCTTGTGATTGATAGAGGCTTACCGGGCCCAAACTGCATCTTGTCATATACTAATAGGCTAGACAAGATACTCCACTGGAGTCTGAAGGATTTCGTTTTATCTCAAGAGAGATAATCTACTCAACAAGTAATCTCATGCTTGTGGTAAGGTGAGGCTGTATTTACAAGCCAGCGTTCTTTATGGGTCAGCTCTGAATGTGCCCTAGGACTTCCTTAGCACTAGAAATGGCTGGTGGTTTTTTCTTTTGAATTTTCTGGCTTTCAGGTGTCTCCTGGCTCAGCTGCCAGACCTGTGAATGACAGACACTTTGTTCCTGATTAGTTGATTGCTTACATAAGAATGATTCTTTTCCTGCATGGAAATTTACAAAAGTCATCACCTTGGAATCTGAGCAATGAAAAACCTTTGCATTGTTTTGAATCACAGACTGTTCTTGAGACTCTTACAGCATTAAAAAGGCTAAATTTGGCATTAGAAACATGTCAGATGCACTCTATGTACTGAACTCCGAGGGAAGCATTAGTGTTTGCACATACAGTCAGAGACCCAATATTGTTTCCTGTGTTTCTAAGTCTGGGCACTCATCTGTGTCATTTAGGCCTTTGTAGACCCAATTACTTATAATAAACAATTCAGTTTATCTTTATCAGAATCATTATCTAAATTGGCTACATGACACATACTGTTTTTCTAACTGCACCCCTGGGAAAATCTGCTATAAAAATCTGTGATTCTGTACTTTGTAATTATCCCTCTATGGGCTATAAAGCATTACACTGGTGTTTAAAATAGGTATAGCTAGCATTTTCAAGTGCGCAAAACAAAACCTGGATTCTACCTTAGAAAGTAAAATACGGCACAATATTTGGTGCAATCAAAGCACGCATTCTATGCAGAAAACATACTGCGACTGATTACATAGATTCCAAAAGTGAACGGTTTGCTTGTGAGATACACCTTTGTAACAAAAACTGGGCAAGTGCTTGTCTGATGCTGTGTTTGCTCTGTGTAAGAAAGACAAAGATGACCCAAGGCACTGTCAAGTGAAACAATTGCCTTAGCTGGCATCTCAGTTCAGAAATGATGACGTGTCAACAATAACAGCTAACAGGATCAAACTCCCGGTGTAATTAATGTTCCCTTTTCAGGATCCTCCACATTTCCTGTTGTAAAAATACCATCCAGTTCTTCCCTGTTGCTGACTTTTGTTTTCCTTACTGTTTTGAGAAATTCCTCCTTCTCCAGGATTTCTAAATCCATTTCACACAATGCCACGCCAGCAGCTCTCCCCATGATTAAAACAAAACACTTTAGTTCTAAAGAGCAAAGCCCTAACCTCCCATCTTGCACAACATGAGGTGGCCCTGGCCTCCCTTTTCAGCTGACTCTGCTTGCTTGACGCACTTTCAGAAGTTCTGTAACTAGCAGTTGAGGGGTCATGTTTGCCCTCAAGTTGCTGCTTTTCATAGCTTGACATGTTTTTCTACTGTCCAGTCCCTTAGCCGCAGCAGGGTCATGAGGACTGAGAAAAGGTGGGGGTTACAGAAAGGGGATTGTATTACGCAAACCCCAAAAGGTTTCAGTTACAAAATGTATATTGTCCATGACTATCAGGCTTGTGGAGAAGGATCGAGTTCACCACATTTTAATTTGGGGACTTTGATCCTCTCAGCTAAAAAGAAGCTGCTTAGAATTATGCTTTGGAGTGAAGACATGAATCACTCGTACTCACTCATCCAGGCTGGCATGTCTCGGTGAACTTTCCTTTTCCAATACAAAGTACCTTAAGAAGAATTTCCAAAGTCCCCAGCCTATCCCATTGTGGCCAGTGGGTATTTAAGGAACACATTTTTGGATGTGCATTGTTTTTACTTTTAAGTACACAATGCCCCAACCTCTCTAGTTGCGGAATGTAGTTTTTTTTATTGCTTGACACGCCACTTGAAGCTGTAGTCCAGTAGCTTCACAATTGCAAATACTCATCAATCTCAACTAATTAACCATTCCAGCATGGGGACCTATTGTCATGAATGTTTCTCTCTGCTAAACTGCAGAAGGTTTTAAATCATTTCCAGTTTGGCAAACATTGCAGACTCCATGTCAGCAGGTTTTTCAGGGTTCATGTCATAATTTCAGAGGGGTCTATGCACAGACAGAATTTATCTCAATTTAATTCACATTCAGGGTCCTTCACTGAGCCATACATGGGCCAGCAACCTGCTGACACAACTGTGTATTTCTACTTCAATACAAATGGCACCATTTTCCTTTTCTCAATGTCTTGATCGTTACTTTGAGCCACATTCGGCCCCCATCTGGAAATAACTTGTGTTTGATCCTGGGAACAACAGGAATGCCCGGTTCCTCTGGGGAAGGTTGGAGTGTCGTTAAAAGTAGTGGTGGGTTCCGCCCTTGGAGTCCCGATCTCTGGGGAGCTATCACAGACACGAGGTACCGACCCTCCTGACAGCCCAGGAACATGGCTTCTGCAGGGCGCGCTCTCCCAGCAGCCCTTTGGCTGTTATATCTAGAGGAAATCTTCTTGTACTGCTTCTATAATTCTGCAAGATGCCCTGATGCCATGGTGATGGGCAGTATGTAAAAGGTAGACCCAAAGTCATTTTTATTATTCAGATGTTTGTGTTGTACCAACATAAAAAAACCTAATCAATAGGATGACAAAAATCATCCAGTGGAGAACTGATTAATTTCCTTCTAAGTAGTTTATATTGTATCAGCTCTTTGGGGCAGGAACCAGCCTTTTATTCTTGTTTGCAGAGCGTCTAGCACACTGGGGCCCTGAGCCTTGACTGCAACCTCTTGGAGCTCTTGCAATACAAAGAATAAATAACAATAATGATAATGACAGGCAATAGGCTGATTTTCTTCTGAGTAACTTGTATTTTATTAGATTAGTATTAAAATCATGCTAATCTAATTCCCAGTGCTGCGTTACCCAGGAGGAACTTCTAATTCAATGGAGGGAGTTGTTCACTAACACAACACGATGCACAAAAGGACACCTATTTACTGCACCAGATACCGGTTCTACTCTTCTGCTGTATCCAGAATGGTTCATAAGCAAAGAAAGCAGCTGCATTTACCAAACAGCCAACTAGCCCCTGCACACCGACTACGCGGGACAACAGTTGGCAACGGGGCTCTCCCAAGTCCACCGGGCATGCAGACCCAGATCCACAAAGGTGCACAGGCACCTAAACCCCAGAGTGGGCCTTGCAATGCTGAGCTCACAGCACTAACTGAATTCAGGCACCTACGGGGGTTAGCGGGAGTTTTGTGGGTTGAAGCAGAGCCAGAACTAGAACTTAAATCCGTTCCTGGATCTGCCCACCATGCCTAGGCAGCAGCAGTGGCACAGGAGGGCCTGGGGAAGGAAGGCAGCAGCAATGCGGCTTCTTTATCTGTTTACTGTAGGCTCTTCCTGCCTGGAACACTGAGATTTCGGGGTCTCTTTAGATTCTCCTGAGGACTTTTGCCTAGGGCCCAGGGGTGGCTCAGAAACGTTTATAAGGCTCCCTTCCCACCACAAAGGATCCTGGCAAAAAGGGGACTGCTGCATGAGTGTCTGTGGTACAAACTCAGACAAGCTTCCCTCTCCCATCTCACCTGCTGTTGTTCTGGGAGAAATTCTGCTCCCTGGGAACAGGGTCAGTAAGGACCCAGACAGGTATCATAGGCTTCAACTAATTCTTCAAGGGGCTCTGTCTTACTCCATTGGCAATTTTCTACTGCATTAAGCAGTTTCACGGTACATTGTATCATGCTGCCTGAAATGGAACAGACTCTTTTCAGTCATGCTTCTTTCAGTATCATATTAGGGAAGGAGATGGCTCATAAAATAAACACCAATGACCCAGTGACAACTTGCTAATGTGACAAAACATGTGTCCCTTCCTAGCTACAGTATGCTGGCCGAAGCACTGCACCTGGGAGTCAGGTTGCTGTTTCTACATAGTTATGAGAAAAATATATACATCTTTGTTAATCACTGTGCTGTCCATGGACCAAACTTTCTCTGCTGCATCCCCAGGGGGGCGCAAGACCTGAATCACAGCCATCTCCATGCCACAGGGTCCCAACACAGCGACCTCTGCTACACCCTGCACATGAAGGAAGGGTGCAATGGGGCCCTGAACATCTTTCTGATTAAAGAAAACATTCCTTTGTGTTTTGAAATGACCTGTCTTACAGTCTATGTACAGTTCACCAGGAATTCATCAATCAGCAGAAGGGCCTATCTAAGGTGTGCATATATGTATTTCTTAGATTTTTTTAGCAGTGTGCCTATGTTTCTTTTAACTTTCATTTTTTTAGATAGAAAGAACAATATCTATCTATCAGCCTATTCTTTTTCATATGTAAATATTTGGTCATATGGTGATAACCAGCAAGCTGACTCCAGGGCAGCTTCATAATGGTACGATAATGAACAGCCTCTCTGAACGTGGTATTTTATCAGTGTATCACAATCAGCATTTTCAACTTCATTTAGATCCCCAAATGTCATTGTTACACCAAAGCAATGGTGAGTTGCTGGTAGCGCCCATGCTGGCAGGAGCTGTACCGCTCCCATCAGGTTCAGAGTTGGTGGCCATGAGTCACTTGGCATTGACACTGGTGTAACTGCAATCAGAGCCTGGCTCAGAGACTGTATGACAGAACCGCAGAGGTCATCTAGTCCATCCTC
This sequence comes from Emydura macquarii macquarii, assembly GCF_026122565.2. NCBI lineage: Eukaryota > Metazoa > Chordata > Testudines > Chelidae > Emydura > Emydura macquarii. The sequence goes on from NW_027130828.1 coordinate 962,526, forward strand.
CCCGCTGAGGCAGGACTTGGTAAGCCTAGACCTGCTCTACGGCTGGATTCCCAGCATCACGGGGCATGCGATGTAGGAGACGAGCTCTGGAAGTGGACCCCCTTCCTGCTGGCACTACCTCAGTCTCGCCAGGCTTCAGCTTGAGCCAGCTCCTGCTCCCTGATGCTGCTCCTGGCATGGGACTGAAAGCTTGGCGATAGTGGCACGGCTGTTTGAAGGGAGAGCATTGTGCCGTTACGTGTGCACCGCGCTCACTCAGCCCTGCTGCCTCACCCGCTCTCCCACGGGCACGTTGCAGATGTGGCGTAACAGGAGGAGAGGGCTAAGCCTTGTGGGACGAGGCAGGTGAGAGCTCTGCAGGTAACAGCCTCCTGGGTTCAGTGTGAAAGGAGGAGCGGAGCCATTTCTGGGCATCTCCACTCACACCTGCAGCCTGGAGGCAGGTCATTAGGCGCTTTTATCTCAAAAGCCTCTGTTTGCGGGAGCCATGCACTACTATTATCAGTGTACGGGTTTTTGCTGGTTAGGACAAGTGGCATTCTTTGGCTCAGATGCTTGGTTAAGCCAGCCTGGATGCAGGGCCTTCAGAAATCACTGTATGGAATTCTTTCTTGGCAATCTCTCCTTCATATTTACAAGTACACTCCAAAAATCACAGTCAGCACGTGTTGGGAGAGTAAGAACCCAAATATTTTAAGGAGAGTCTGAAAGAAAGAAAGCTCAGATTTGTTAGAGAGTGTCACATCCCAGGAATGATTGCGATACATTTGTTGCTGGAATATTTTTTCTTGGCTATTACCTTAAATTTCAGAGATCAAACTAAATGAACTTTTAAAAAAAAAAAACCCACGTCGTCTGTGGTGCCAATGAGGTCCTGGGGCTGGTCAGACTCAGGCAGACTTCTGCCGCAGCTTGGCCGATGTAGGGACTGCACAATGTGGCCCTCTGGATTTGTGATCATTCTGATTCATCTGACTGGATCTGGACTCGGGGAGGGATTGCCCCATTCCCCACCAGAGCACACTGGCAAGGACCTAGAGGGAGAGAAGGACACCTTTCTGGAGCAGGGATCATCCACTAGATTCTTGCAAGCATAACCATAAAATTCATTTCTTGCAAACGAAAGGGGCAGGCACTGGCGGTTTGTGGTCCCTGGCAGCCAGCATCCCTTCGTATCAGCTGTGTGAGACAAAAGGGGCTTAGCGGGAAACCTCAGTTCCTGGGAATTTATCTGCTCTCAATGGTTCTGTCACTGCAGTTAGTGGGAGCTGTACATGCATGCACGGCCCGATGCTGGGGCTCAGAACAACTCGGTTCAGCTCTCATTTCTGTCACTGACTTCCGTGAGTGTAGGCCTCTCTGTGTCACAGTTCTGCATGGGGAATGGGATGAGAGTATCTCCTTGCCTCACAGGGGTGCTCGTTCACTGGCTTTCTCCAGGTGCTCAGGTACCACAGTGACAGGGGACAAGCCAGTCCCTGGGTAAGTGGATCCCCAGGAGCGGAAGGCGGTGATCACGGGGAGGGCTGTGGGGTGCTGGACCAGGGACTTTGTATCTGGTGCCACTTCCTGCCCAACATGTTTCATAATTCCCCAAACTACTGGTTGTGAATAACAGTGTTACTCTGAGGAATGAGCCTGCAGCTCTGAGATGGGGGAGGCAGAGGAGCTGGGTTATGGAGCTAAGAAAATGCTGACCTGCAATACTGGCAAAGTGCTGTACTCCCCTGCACTGTGTGAAGACGTGATGAAAACACTAACTTAATTGAAATGGGGGGCAACCAAAATCAGAGGGTCCAAATCCTGCTCTCCCTATACCGTCAGATGCCAGCTGGCTCCTTAGTATCAGGATTGAGCTGTAAGTGCATTTCTACTTCAGCCAGTACGTTTTTCTATTCAGATGCGGCTCTGCGGTCCTGGACCCCCAGATCCAGCACTGGAAACTCTATACTGTAGTGCTGATGAGGTCAAGGTGCTTAAGCAGCTGACTTCTGCCTTCTCTTCAAACTGTGCAGTGCATTCAATTACAGTTTGCTAATCCTCTCTGTAATCCAAACTATTTGGATGAAAGCAATCAAATGGGGACAGATGAAAAGGCAGCAATGTGCAATGCTGCGTCTTGGCTTGGCCAGTCCTAACTGTTCATTTTGATTGGCACGTCCTCCAATGGTCATGCCTTTGCTTGCTTCCCATCCAGGTCCCCAAAACTACATTTTTCCATACTCTGGGATTGTAGAAACCGAATTCTCCCCTACTCATGGTCTCACAGGGAATGACTGTTCTACACTGAATTCACCAAAGCCATTTCCCAGTGCACAGAACCAGAGATCTGTGGAGTGTTTGCAGGCAAGCTGCTCACCAGTGAGCTAAGATTTGAGTGCAAGAACAAAATGAAATGAATGCAAAGATGCATATAAAAGTTGGCATTATTAGTTATTGTTACTATTATTATTTTGATTCTATTCACTAGGAACACCACAAATAAAAGTCCCTGGAAATGCTGTTGCAGCTGTTTGTGGTTACAGCTGCACACACATCTCTAAATTACAAATGATAATGAGCTGTAAAGATTTTAATCACACACCTAGTACTCCTTGAAAGCACTTCTTGTGTTGACTGGTGTAGTCTCATATTAGGTGGTAGGAATTTTGTTTTCTTTTCTAAGTGGAACATCAGATTACACAGGTCTTATTTCACTGCTGATTGCAGTCGTCCACTTAGCATCTTGACAGATATTCAAGAATGGAGCAAGGCTGGTGGCACTGCTGAGTGAGATGCACATTCATCTATCATCTGCTAACAGATCACTAGGAGGTTCAGACCTTATGTCATTAGCCTGCTTCACTCTAGAACTTGGTAGCTTTCTTAATGCCTGCTAACTAGGTTTCTGGCTGGCTTTTACAAAGGGTGTTTGCCTTAACTCCTGCAAACACAAGTATCAGCAAAGAGGTTTGAGTCTGGCCTCCTCATAGGATAGGTCTTAAAACAAAAACAAACAAACAAACAAACAGTAATTGATGGTATTTCTGCTGGATGGTAGAGGAATCTGAGACCCAGACGTTTAAATTGACTGTTTGGAAATTCATAGATTCCAAGGCCCGAAGGGACAACGGTGATCATTTAATCTCACCTCCTGCATCACTCAGGCCAGAGAACTTCCCCATAATAATTCCTAGAGCCGAGCTTTTAGAAAAACATCCAGTCTTGATTTAAAAATTGTCAGTGATGGAGAATCCACCATGAAATGGATAAAAAGCTCGAATAACTATATACATGAGAGGCGCTAGTGCAGAGCCCGTCTGCTGTAGAGTACTTGAAACACAGGGAAGTGTCTCTTTCCTGCAGCAGCACTGTGAACACAATAGTAAGCTGGGTGTTTATTATACTCTCCTATTTTCAGTATTTAACTCGGTGAAGAAAGTTATGTTGGGCTGAAATACAGACTGCAGATTCTCAGTTCAGCGGAGACCCAGGCCTTGACCCTGTCCTATGGCACTACACCTGCTTCCTGACCAGGTGTGAGCAGTGGTGTCCTAGAGCATATTAAAGCCAGAGAAATCCTATGAATTGAAGAGTTACTTTGGGCTCTGACCCAGTCCCAGATAACCCAGCTGCTTGGATTTGCCAGTAGTAACCAGACAGGATCCAAATCCAGCGCTGGGGAGGATGATTCTACAACACAGAAAAGGCTGACTTTCATAGTCCTCCCCCAGCCAGAACCCCACCCAGCACAGCACCTGCTGCGCATGACTGTGATCTTCCAGCGGAGAATCCAAGGAAGGCAGCAAACACTGCAGCCGTTACACCACCCGCAGAAGGGCAAAGGGATCTTCTCATTGGTAGGCTTTAAATCAGGCCCTAAAGCAACCCTGTAGCAACAAAGGGCATTATTATATGAGCTTCCCTCATGAGCGAGGGAACAAGGGCTGAGTGGACCAGAAAGGATAAAATAGGAATCGATCAGGAACTCTGCTCCCAAACTCAAACCGAAGGGGACCTTCTTGAAAGGTCAAATAGATTTGGTTAGTCCTTTAAATAATACATTTTCCTTGGTTCGTCTCTTCCAGATTCCAGCTGGGACCACAGCAGAGATACCAAGAGAGAGAGACAGGCTGCTCCTTCCTATTTCAGAACTGAGAGAAGAAACCTTCTAAGAGCCTGTTCTCCAAGGGGGAAACGGGAAACTCACCCCTGTGCAGAGGATCAGCATGAAGCCTATGCACCATTACATCCATTGTGAGCCTTCTGCACAAGGGTCACTTTCACCCCAGCCCTGCTCACTGACACATACAGTCTATTGCTCTATTGTTTCATCTTCAGCCATGGGGGCTTTTGGCACCTACTGCCATTTCCTTTATGACTTCTGATGTTTGTCAGCTTTTCTACTTGGTTACATTAGACAAGGAAACCCTCTTGAACCTATTTAAGGTTCCTGAACCCATAAACCACCAAGAATGCGCACCATTTCTGGCATTTTGTAAGATTTATTACACTGACTGGCCCTGTGTTCACGCCTCTGTTGAAAGACAGAAACAAACTCTTCAGCATTCAAAGAAGTGGAATCTTTGCTTGCCAACATGTCATTACAAAGTTTGACTTTTCCTGGGCTTCAGAGGAGAGTAAGGTTTCCCTTTAATACTGTTGTCATTAAAATAGCACTGCTTGGGGGAAGCCATGAAGAGAGAAATTTCAAGCTACCTGTATATGTGAAATAGCCATTCCGTTGGCAATCCTCACGTGCTGCTTAGTGGGATACAGTCGTTTTTATTTGGGAGATACTCAATACAAACATTAAAAGTCATGGATGATACCCAATAAAATAGATTGGTGCTTCCTTGTCTCAGTACACTAAAGCGAATGAAGGGCACATTCTCCTAATAGATCATCATTACACAACGCTATTCTATATAAATCTGGGACTAATATAGTTTATGAGAGAGAGTCAAATTGTTTCTGATTAGGTAGTTAATTAAAGGATTTATTTTGCCTTTGCAGAGGACCTGTAACCCAGGAGTTACTGCACAATAAAAGTGTTGTAAATGTGTAAAACAACACCCATGCTTAATTACCCCGAGCCACCCAGTCCTGTGAAACCCCCACGTGTCTGCTGCCTGGGCCAACACTGAAAACCTAAAAATTCCACAGAAATGTATTTTTTCAAAAAGAAATGGACATATCTGGTGAGGTGGCTGCTCGGGATCTCTGCCAATGTTGTCACAGGAAGAAAATATACACTGAAGTAATGATCATGTAATAGTGGCCTGAAACAGAATGGGGAAGAAAACGCAAAGAAGACTTTTCTTATACATGACCCCAGTTTTGAATCCCTGGGGCAAAAGACTCTTAAAGGGTCTTGGTTTTCTAGACTACATTGGAAGAAATATTTTGTTTGCCTTTGGTTTGGTGAGATCCAGGATTTACTTTACCACTTCCCCCAGAGTAATTTTAATGGAAAGCAAAAAAGGGGAAGTAGAAAAAAATAGAACACAAATTTCCTTTTAGTTAAAATTCAGGGGGTTTTGGTCCATATTAAAAAATGATTTTCCTATACATTTGGCCTTCTAAAATCCATGCCATTCTGTTACCAGCATTAATGATGTTAGGGAGAATTATAAAGAGAAATCAAATTTTCCATAGCTTTTGAACACCATTAAAATGCCAAACAATAAACTACCAGACTGCAAATTAGATCAGTGGAAATATCAAACACATTGCAGTATAAAATCCATAATTGCATTTAGCGCTTGGGCTCCCAGAGGACAGGCTGCTAAAGATCATCACCATGCCACATATGAGAAGCTATTGACAGAACGATAAAAATCGACAGGCTAACCAAATAAACACTGCAGGCTTCATTAAATATTCAGCAACTGAAATTTGACTATCATGCGCCTTTTTTTCCCACTAGATGCTTCCTGCTGCAGTGCTTAGAATTTCTACTGTGACAGCAATAAATGATGCTGTGCCCTGCAGGCCTGCGTGCTGCCGAGTGGCAGAGAAGAAGCAAAGGCAGGAGATGGCGACCGCCTGTCAGGTACGAACTCCATCAATAAACATGTTGGAGCTCAAACAGGATTATGATGGTTCTGCATGTGTTGTTAGCCTTGGCCCCAGGAACACACGACTCTGAAGTCTTTAATTAGATAATTGAAGTGTAATTTCAAGTGAAGTTTAACACTTTGCCTTTGAGGATGTGCACTTCTCGTTCCCTAACACAACCCACTTTGTTGAATTTTCAGCACTACATAATCTCCTAGGTAGCCATTCTTCTGGGATGGCCCAGTAGGTATGTAACAGTGGGTTCCACTGAGGAAGGAAAGGAACCAACTATATCAAACTAGCTAAACTGCACATCGGTCAGAGCACGTGTACACACGTGTATTCCCACTGTGTGCTGATTTTGGAAACATCATTAAAAAGCTGCGTATTTTGATCAGAATGTGGCTTCCAGGTGGATGGCAGATTGTACATCATTGATGTTTAAAAAGAGAGAAAGTCCCTGCCCCACACAGTTCACAGACCCAGAGGAGACAGGAGTCCCTGGGTGGCCCAGAGGAAGGTGCTAAATTAGAATTGTATGAATCTTCTCTCTCTTGCTCTGCTCATGGCTCTCTGTGTCAGGAAGAGAGAAGGCCTTTGATTTAGCAGATTATTGTTCCTGGGCACCGTGAAAGGAGTGGGTGGTGGAAGGGCTGTCTGAAGAAGGCAGAAGGCACTTCTTTAGTTCATTAGGGACCTAATCCTGTGAGATGCTGAGTGCCCCAGTGTCCAGAGAAGTCAGCGGAGTTAGTTACACAGAGGATAAATCTGACCCTTTATTTTCAGTGCTTTTAAAACAGGCTTTTTGGAAAGCAGCTTCTTGTCACAAAAGCAAATGACCCTACCATGTCCTAGTTACTGCAAACAGGAGAACACGCTGCTAATCGTATTTGCCATTAACGGACAAGGCCTTGCAAAGCACAAGGAATCAAGCCTGGAAACATGGTTTAGCTAATCAGATACATTACCATGTTTATAAATCAATGTATTTTTTAAAGTTACAAGGAATATTTTAAATCAGGGAAACTACTCCTATGTCAGCCCATCACAAGGCTTTGGCCTGCTCATACACCCATTGAGGAGAAAGCTTCATGCTTATTGCTACTCTGGAAGAAACAAAAGTCTTTGCACATCTCCCTTCTCTGCTCCTAGAGGCCTTGAGTCTGAAATTAGAGCAAATAGAATGTATAATACATGCTCTGGAAGCACCCAATAGGGTTATAAGCAGCCATTCCCTCTTCATGGAGGGAAAGTTTATGTAAATGACTGATGACAGTGTTATTGTGTGAGGAATATCAATGGAGTAATTACAGTTACATAGCTTGCTGCTGCACTGCTGCTCTAAGCCTGTGTTAATTTTTCACACCACTCCCTTGGGAAAGATCTGAGTGTGCTCCTAAGAGCAGAGCTAATAATCGGAGCTCTGAGCCACTGCCGCTGAAACTAGCCCCAAGGTCTTTCTGAGCAGACTGCTAAACACTGACTGTCTCCCTGGAGAGAAGAGAACAAAGATAAAATGATTAAGAAGTGCCAAATTGGACTGGCAATCACTTGGCTCTACTGTCAGCCCAAGAGAAGACAAATCTCCGTGATTTTGTCGTTTGTGAGCTGGAGCGCTGGGATAGCATAAAGCCCTGTGGCTGCAAAAGGAGCCGTGGACTTCCCACCCTGCTGCCCTGCACAAGCAATTGTGCAGGTATCTGCTGTTACTAATGGCGAGTCACTGACCGTGCTCAGTGACAACAATCAGAGCTGCTGGGAAAATCCGTTCCTATTTACATAGGCTGGGGGCTACTCAGCGTAACGTCAGGGCTTGCTGCAGCGCAAGCACACTAACCGTGCCGTGGAGTGGGCGGATGGCTCTGAGAGGTTAGAAGGAACTCCTGATACTGTTTCTCACTGAATTAACTGAATGCATGAGCACTGCTTAGCTGGGGATTCTGTGCAGCGGGCTGAATGGCAGAGCACTGAACGTCCTAGAGTCTCAGGTATCGAAGCACCATGCTGTGAAAGAACAGAGAGGGCTCAATGACAGGGGGCTCACCACCTTTGGATGACTGTATTTCTTATCCTGAGAGAGTGACATGAAATCCTTGCATCAGGGCCAGTACTTTACAGAAACAACCGCTCACCTCCGCACCTTTCTGTGTTAATCCAACTGGAATGAAACACAAAATGCCAGTTCTGGAGACTGGGCTGAGCTCCCAGGCCCTCAGCAGGGGTGAGATCACTCATGGGCCTTTTTGTCTCTACGGTAAGTTGCCCAAGAAAGCCAACACCAGCCTTTATACCCACCTTCCCTCGGACGCAGGAAGGAGACACTGGCGAAGTAAACCTTGGTGCTTGGCCGTGATCACACCGAGCAGAGCAAAGAGACTGATTTTGCTATATATTAAAATGAGTTGTCGTATGCAGCAAAATATCCCTGGCCATGTCTACTTCCAAAACACCCAGTTTCCAGGTTGACAGTCCACAGGCCCGTGCAGCATTCCCTGTGGATTAGGGCTGTGAACTTGGTTCTGGGTTTTCTTCTTTAAATAAACGGACCCGTTTCCCCCTCCTCCCAAGGACTGATTACGCAGTACGGAATGTCCACGGGCTGCACAAGCTCCTGAACCCCAAACCATCCAACACTTACGTCCCTGCACCTTGGCCTCGTCATCTGGGTAAATACCAGACACGGGCCTCAGTTACCATCGTAACCAACAATGCACACTTCACCCAGCATCCTGCCAGCCCATGCAGCCCTACCAGTGGGTTAGGCACACAAACACTTCATGGCATAAGAAATGGGGCAGAGAATCCAGGCTTGATCTTCCTGATCCTAAAACACAACAGCCTGTTGGGCAGACACACACATGGCAGGCAGGACAGCACACCCTGGGAAAGCCCACAGGCCAAGAAGAGACCACGGGGCAATGGGGTCGGGGATCAAGAGGCTAATTATTTTTGAAAGCTGTAGGTACACTTGCTACAATTTCAGGAATGGACCTGTTTTTTCTTTGCCCCGTTTTGTAAATGTCTGGAACGCTCTGAGCTCTGTGTCACGTGTGTGTGTTTTGGAGCGGGGGGATGGGATTAGAGGGCTGGAAAGGGGCAGCAATGGGCAGGGGACAGAGCAATGGTAAATTGCGCACTCTCAAGACCGTCAGTTTACTCACCCTGCAAAGCCAGAGGGATGCAGGGCAGATCAGGTGCTTCAGGGTGTGTCTCTGAGGCCAAGGCCCTGCAGGGTACACCTGGGGAATGCAGTGCATAGACCATCACATGCTCAGGGCAGAGCCTAAGGCACAGTCCAGCCCAGGGCTTAAGCCCTTCGTTTTTCTATTCACTCAGGATCAGAGAGCCACTCCTCTCCGCCTCCCCTAGCCAGCCCAGGATTGGGAGTGGTCTCACAGAGCTGCCATGCTGAGCTCTGCAAAGCCCCATTTATTACCTGGCCATTAGTCCCAGGTTAACGTGAATGTTTCCTGTTTGTCAAAAGTGCTTTCAGCAGCAGGCCCCCATGCACAATGAAAAGCAAATTCAGAGAGAGGGTAGCTATGTCTGCATTCCCTTTCCACACACTGCTCTGGGACCCTCCACCTCCCAGAGTCCCCAAGCACAGGCTCTTACCCATGCCCGAACGTTTACACCACAATTACACAGGCGCTTAGCCCGAGACCTCTGACACAGGCCAGCTGTGGGTTTTTCACTGCAGTGTAGACACACCCCAGCCACTTCTAGAGATACTTACCCACAAAGTGCCCATCTTGAGAAGCCTGGCCTGGCAGCATTCGCACTGCGAGCAGGTGTCCGTTACAGAACTGCCCCCCTACCACGCACATCGGCTAGAAACATGGCAGGCTGCAACGGTGTCTGCACAGCTGGCCCGGCCCAAGGGCCGGGTTGGTTCTAGGCCCCTATCTTCGTGGCAGAGACACTGGAATCTTTCACGCTGTGTATCTGAGCTTTCCCAGCGAACACCAGAGGAGTTCTGTTTGGGTTTTTTTTCTTTCCCATTTTGAATCTCTGGTGAACAGCTCAGTGTAACCTTAATAAACAGTGTTCACACCCAGACTGTGCACTCACCCTCTAAAGACACATACGTAAAGTGTGCACACACCACGCTCAGACAACATTCTGACAGGCTAAGGGTCACATTGTAAACACAAAACAACTTTCTACTTCCGCCACTGCAGATCCAGATGCTTTCCCTGTTCTGCAACCCCCCAGACACATATGATTAAAAGGAACATTCCAGGTATTACAACTATTAAACTGTTAAGCACAATTTACAATGGCAATAACCCCCTTGTCATGGGTCCTTGCTAAAGTTAACCAGAGGTTTGTCAGATATTTAACAGCCCATGGAAGGCGCTGAGGTTGTGACTTAGCGGCAGCAAAGGTTTGCTCAATTATTACTTCTTAAAATCAACAGCTTTCCCTTTAATGTGGGTTGGACAGTTAGAAACGTGCTGCTCACTGGCTGCTCTCATTTGTTCGCCAAATCACAGCGCCTCATTTCCCAGCTACTCAAAGAACCCGAGGCTCATGGTCGCTCTGATTCCTGGCCTGCTTGTAAAGGAGGCTTTTCGGTGCAGAACACCCTCCAGTCAACAGTGCCGAACAATGCCAGAGCAACTGCAGAGCCCGCCCCATGTACCAGGGGCCTCCAGGAGAATGTTTTCAGGGAATTTGGCCTTTGAGGAAGGTGAGGGCCTGAAAGTTTTGAGAACAGATAGAACAGAGGCTCTTCTCCACATCATCACCTCCTTGTCAGGGTGCCAGAGCCTGGCCCTGGAGAGACCAGTGCTACCGCTAGCAGGGAAGTTCAGTTTCCACAGTCAAAACAGCCTTCGTGTCTCTGCTGAGACTGCCTCAAAGCTGGCCAGCCAGTGTTAACAGAGACCCACGCCGAACAGTTCACACAGGGCATCCAACAGCCGTCAGAAGGAAGTGACGTCTGGTCAGAGTCCCTGCAAAAGGATGCCATCTGTGGGCACACAGGGGACAAATCAGTGACTCTCCCGGTGACTAGGGGGCAGGGATAGGGTGGATAGGACTGGACAAAACAATGGGACATGAAGGGGACTAGCAAGCATGTCTGTGAATTTCTTCTCTCTTCTTTATGTTCTGAGGGAAACGTCCTGCCAGGTCTGGACTCCAGTGCAGCTGGCTGGGTCTGGCCAACCAGGGCTATTACCTGCTGGCTCATTATTAGCAAGGTGGTTTTTTTTTTTTAGAAGGTTTGCAGGGTTCCCCCCAACTGTGAGATGGAGCCGGGCTTCTCCACCCATTGGGGCACATGCCGCCAATATGGGGGTTTATTGTCCTCTGCCAGCTGAACTATTTAAACAGATGAGCATATATAAAAGTGACCATAGATAGGGGTGGTTATTATTCATTATTATTAGCCCCCTTGTGTTCAGTTCTGCAGACAGGGCCTGTCCCAGCCAGCCAGTGTCTAGCATCATGACAGGGTGCAAAAGCTGGAAGAAAGAGACAAAAGGGCCGAACAAATTAACAGGAGGATGACAATGGTGGCGCGACCACAATACAGATACAATCAGGAGTTTCAGCTTGTTGCCTGCCTAGCCTGGCTGGGTTCAGACAAGACCTAGCAGTCCACGGTTTCATCAGCTGTTGGGTCGAATGCCTATGAACGGTGAGAGGACAAGCCCCCTAGTTTTCAAATGTTTTAACTTTCTAAACTGATCTTTGAGGAGTTGATCATTTGGGGCCTGACACGGAGCGAGCCTTGACAGAGCAGGAATCTCGGGGTTATAGTGCAAATAGAGGGCATGGAGCCTGGGACAGAGCTTGGGCCCACACCCTTCTGCCTGACATCAGACTTCGCTCTGTTCTCAGCACAAGCCCGGACACAGAACTCGTCACGATTTCACTCTTTAAATGACAAAAGTACATTCGGTATCAGGCGGTGAGCTCTTTATTCCTGCCTCTAGTTCTCTGGGGGAATAAACCAGGCGGTGCAGATTCTATTAGGCTAATGAAATAAGCACACACCAGGCTCACGAAGCGTGCGAGCCAGGGTCCAGGGGCAGAGCTAAAAACCTCTCCCCTGGTGGAAGGAGATAGCAGGCTAGCTCTCAACGTGGGCACCACCTACACTGTAACCAATGCATTGTCCAGGAACCACAGCTGTCCACCACATGAGCAGATTGCAGCGTGATTGTACTGGGCGTGATGACAGCACCGTGCCCACAATGCACTTGGTCTAAAGCGCTCCCTTGCAATGAGGAAACGGCTCCAGATGCTTTCCTTCACTCTTGTGTTTCAAGAGTTTCAAGCAGGTGAGCGACCCATCGGTGGGGAACGATGCAGAAGGCAGCACACTTTGGAGAGTGAGATGGGGTGCTTACAATGAGAGCTTAGCTTCCCTGCATGTCTCCCCCAGAACTGCCCAAGGGCTCAGAGGAACCTCCCCAAGTATTTCTACAGACAGGCGTCCCCTATTGCACCCCATATATTTCTGTATGCAGTCTACACCCTCTAGTCAGTCCTGGTGCATACCTGCTGTGCTCTGTGTGTTACATTATACACAGAACAGCTCTAGGGCTTGCAGAAAGCACGCCGTATTAAAAGGAGTTTAGTAAATACTAATCATAGGCGTAGTTAATAAGAGCAGCCTTTAAGTGCTAAGTAGGAAATTATGTCCACTGCTCTTCTACTATTTTGAGTGAGAAAGCAACGACACCTTTAATTATGCATAGCCTGTTTTATTTAAACTGTGTTGGCTGGTGTGAGGAAAAATAATCAAAGTAACCTCCTCCTGAGGTAGCTCTGGAGGCAGATGTGAAATGAACTAAGTGAGCAGTGCAGCATGCTATAATCATATCAAGCAAATCCCCAGGTATTAGTCCTTGTATCACACGTACATATGATTTCAGGACTCACCACAACTCAACACACACGCCAAGGCATCTTATACACAAGGCTTGCACACTGCATAACATACATTAATTTCATTTTAGACTCATCTGTGCATTGCAAGTCAGATTCCTGAAAGTGGGATGAATTCTGTGTCTCTTAACTGACTATCTCGTGCTGTGAAGTCAGTGGAAATCTTGCTTGAATGAGGACCAAAAAACTCAGCCTAATGTTTTTTTTTATTGCTCGTGTTTTGGGCCTGATTTTGGACCCAATTCCCTTTGGAGCACTGCAGACTGAAGTCAATGGAAGGTTAGACGTACAGAATGTCCATACACCACTACGAACATTGATCTGAATTTGCTTGCTGAGTTACAAGGTTGGTGGTTTCTTTTCCACCATCTTTAAAAAAAACAACAACAACAACTTTTGAATCTGAATAAATACGTCTCAGTTCTGTACTTATTTTCACTGTGAATTGTGAGTGTGGGAAAGCTGCGAGGTGGAGAACTTTGCTGTGCGCTTTTCCCTAATCAGCTCTTTTGGTAACTGGCATACTGTGGCAAGGTAAGAATTTACCTTCAGAAATATATGACATTGTTTCAGGAAAACTGAGTCAATAAATTACATTCCTGGAAACAGAGATCCCTGCTGTTTCCACAATCAATGCAGCTGCAAGAGCTTTTAGGAAAAAACGCGAGCCAATTTCTGCCCTGCTGTAACTCCACTAAGCCACTAGCATTTACCCTGGGGATGGGGTTGCTCGGGTCCCTTAAAATCAATGTCCTTGCCATCAGCTCACAGAGTCTCTAGTGTAAGATATTGCTGAATATGCTTTACTGGCCAAACTCATCTTTCCCCTGTGCAGATGGAAGGTAAGGGGGAAATACTTGAAACAACCAAAGAGGGTTACAGTATGGGTTGCCAAGGAAAGTAGGTAAAGCTACAAACATCATAGAATTTCAGAGTTAAAAAACAACTGAAGCGCAGATAAATGGAACATCAGGTAAAAGTGAGGTTTCAAACATGTCAGTGGTGTTTCCAAACCGGCCGAGTTTAAACCCACTCTGCCACCTCATGGCGGCTGGGTTCACATAGAGCTGGTTCCTGTCATAAGCAGATAGTTCCCTCTCTCTGGCATGTCCTGCTTCCCTGCCCCGCAGCGCGCCGGCACAGATACAGATCACTTAGTGTTTAGCAGAGGAAGGAATTCTCTTAAAAGTACACTGAGAAAAACTCAACCTAAGCTCGCAAATGGATCCTGTAACCAGAACCAGTGCTATGAAGACAGGCCAGACAATGCCAGAATAAACCTGATTGATGGTTTCATGCTTCTGTTTATTTTTGGCCAATAACACTGCTCTATAGTTTCCCTGGGTGATTATCAGCTCTGTCCTAGCAAATGCAAATGAGGGGGCCCTGCGAACACTGGGTTACAACATGCAAGACCCAGCTTCTGTGCTCCCCATGAACGGAGCTCAGCTGCATCCCAGAGGTGAGGCGTTAGCTTGCAGGGACGAGCTGCCAGCTTGCACTGTCAGCTGGTGGCTGAGGCTCCTGTCACCTGGAGGGTGTTTGCCCAGCTATCATATGGCATGGAGCATAATTTGCCTCTTCAGTAGCGGCTGCCTCTGGTCCAGGAGCCGGAAGGGAATTGAAGAGTACGTGCTTTGCCCAAGGTGACACTGGGCTCCTGTGGCAGAGGTGGGGAATGGAGCCCAGTATCCTGGGTTCCAGGTCAGTGCCTCAGCTGCCAGGACGTGCCCGGCTCTCTAGACACAGAAGGGGAGTCCCATGTTAAACAATTTTTCACAAGCTGCTTGTTGCCATAACACTTCCCAGGCAGCGGAGGAGCTTTGGCCCTTCCAGCCTATCTGCTCTTATAGACAAGTCATTATTCTGCACCTGTGACATCACAGTCATTGCTATGGAAACAGACTGTGCTGTCCGAAGCCTGGGATTCAGACTTCACTGCAGATCAGAAGCTGAGCTGGAGAAAGGCCCATCTTGAAATGCAAATGTCTCTAAAGAGGAAGCAGAAGTGGTGAGTGAATTCTGCTCTGGACACATAACGGCTTGTGCATGTCTCCCTGAGAGCAGAATCAGGGCCAACATCTTTGTGTGCATGTTCCCTTTCTTCAGACAGCAGAGCTCATGGGAAAAGGCTCCATTAAGGAATGCCTGGCCAACTCAAGCCCACCACGGGATGATGGATTGTGGTACAGAAGAGGTCCTGGAGACAAATGGTACGAGACAGCCATTGATTATGGCAGATTATCTTTGGCTGATTGTCTATCACAGCACTGACTAGCAGGCGGAGAACAGGTGTGCAAAGCAAAGAAGGCTTCTGCCTTACACCCTTTTTCTCTCCATGACGACGGCTGAGTCCCTCCAGGACTTCGAGGTGGCGCTGAACTACAAAACGTGTGCAAGTCTGTTTCCACAGAAAAGTTCCTAAATGGTTCCGTGCAAGACATACTGCTCAGAAATGAGCAGAAGAAAGGCTCTTTGCTCCCTGCTGAGCTGCCATTGTGTTTGCTCTGTGGGATTACCTGGTTTTCACACCATGCACCATGACGAAGATCCAGTGTAAACCAGCCACTGCAGTTCAGTTTTATCTGTGATTGCTAAGGAAGTCAACACATTCTAAAAGGAGAAGTGCAAGATAAATATTTACTGAGCTCCAGTTTTCCTTTAGGTAACTCACTGCCAGTGTTTTACAGAAAACCCTGAGAGAGAATAAATCACAATGGTTAGATTTCTAACGTCACAGCAGAATTTTTAATTGTAAATATATTTTTGAGGTAATTATTTAGTAGCTACCCTTTGTGATCAGTGGAGTATGACTAGCAGCAAATCTAGTAGTCCTTTTGAACAACTCAGCCTGCATAAGCTAGTATGATAGCAAGACGCCCAGGGGAGTGTATCTGGGTTACTCTGCTCACCAATCTATGTAGGAGAGGCTGTCTCTGGCAGAGGGGGGGTATGGCTGCAACACAGTGATAAATAAATAAAATAATCGTTAACAATACTCATTAATTATCTTTCATCTCCAAGAATCCCAAGGTGCTTTACAGACTGAGACACTAGAATACAGGTGGGGATCGCCCCTGAAATGGAGCAGCCTCTGGGGCAAAACATGGCAACTCTTTAGAAGAACATTGCACTACTGCACAACAATTTAGGACAGGAGTGAAGAATACAGTATCTATTTGAAACTGCTGGACACTTTTGGTGGCTGCTCGATGTAGATATATTGTCACGTTACTACTAATTTCTTCGCAAAAATTAAAAGACGACATGAGCACACTGATGGAAAATTTACTCTCTCTCAGAGTTTTCTACTGCTGCTCATCAGCACCTTCCATGTAAAACCAACAGTGATAGCAAAGTCCCTAGCAGATTTCATGGAGTCTCTGACTCTTCTTTTGGGCAGATAAAATCTCTGCCTGGAGTTGAGTTCTTGTCTTGTTTTTAGTTGTATTGATACACATTTACTGTTTGTTTTTCAAGGTTGATTTGTTTCAGGGTTTCATTTGTTGATCTAATAATCAATTAACAAGTGAAGTCAGCTGTGCTATGTTTCCATTGTAAATGACTGCGTATTATTATAACGGTTCCTCCTGAGCGTGTATAATCATCAGTAATTCATCCAAGTGTCTATGTTCTAGAGACTGCTTCATTAGAGTACCACATTTAAGCAGTAAGTGTGACAAGGTGTGTGTCATACTGGGAGATCCACACGCAGGAGAGCGTCAGCTTTGGCACAGAAGGCACATGAAGGGTTGGCACTGAGGGTGCCGCAGGAGGTGGAGGGAGAAGGACAAAAGTCTGCTGCACAATGTTTTGAGTGAATCAGGCCAACCCTCTTTTGCAAAACGCTTTTCCGTGCCCTACCAGCCGATGGCAAAGTCAGAATTATCTGAAGAGTCAACATTTCAACGAAAAAGGAGTGCGATTTAAAAAACCAAAAACAAAACAACCACCTGCAGTAATGTTTCTGTATTTTTTGACCAGCGCCAGGTTTGAGTAATCAGGAACCCTGCACTAGGATCCTCACCAGCTTTCTATGGGCCCAGTCCACTAGCCCTTCCTCATGCAAAACTTCAGTGACTCTACAGGAACGTATTATACAACACCAAAAAAGTACACATCCTTGTAACCCCTGTTTTGTTAACGGCAGCAACTTCAAAAGATGGCATTTGGAAATTCTAGCTTCTGAATGGTCGGTCACTAGCCACTGCTGGTGCAGATACTGTGACGTGTTATGGGAAGGCTCAATAAACTGAAGTAGATGGGGTGGGTATCTGCTCTCCCTTCAAAATGCAAGATTTCAGCAGGGCCTTCATCTCTGTGTTACGTGGGCTTGGAGCACACACAGAGACGTGCACTGAAGTGAACTTCACCCAAAGGAGTTAAATCAGTGCCTGATTAGGGAAACTCTCCTGACAAAAAGAACTCCTCATACACTAAAGGTACAATACCATAAATGATTTCAGAGGGTTCACTGAACTGTCCTACACAGTTTGTTTTGTGGCACAGAAAACGTATTTATCAAAAAGATTCTTATCTTTCACCCACATTCATTCGAGTGGGCACCATCGGGCCGGACACATTAGGGGAAATGCTTGTATTTCCTTTATGAGCTGCAAAAGGAAGCTTATGAGTGGTAATCATTTTTGTATATTGGGAGCATCTGACGTTCTACAATTACTGTACAGATAACCTAAATCTCCAGCATTAGATAAGCATGCAAAGGGACAACGGAGATCCTGAGGAGGAGACAATTCAACAGTCTTCTTGACTTATGACTCTACGCGCAAACCAGTTGTCTACAAAATGTGTCTAGAAATCCAACACGAGTTGGTGGGACTGAACTATTAGGACTTCATTTAGAGCACTCAAAACGACAATGCCAGCAAAATGTGCTCATCACAAGAAATTACTGCTGGTGGGGGCTGGGAATGGGGGAGTTTGTTTGAGAACTTGCTGGATGAAGAAATGCTCGTGGGATGACTGATATTTAGAAATTTATTTTCTGAACGCACTGACCCATGTGAAAATAACTACAAACACAAAGGCTAAAGGTTCATCCAATTACCATGGGCCCAGCTGGCCTGGAAAGAAGCAGCTCTGAAACCAATCCCGAGGCATAGAGTAACACACAGGGTAGCTATCAGGTAGGTGAGGTGCTGGCCCCACATCATTTAAGAAGGGAAATCCTCTTAAATAGGACTCCTGGTGTCCTCAGGCTTTGAAATGCTACCTTTTATAGTCACTATCTACATGCACAATGTGTAGCGGGAAAAGGTATTCTTCTTACATGACAAACTGATCCAGCTACTCTGGGGGCTTCTGCCCCTTTGTCAAGAGTTCTGAGAGAGACAATGAGCTTTGTCAGCGGGAGAAGCAGCAAAGCCTGGGGGTGCTCAGGGAGCTGGGAACGGGCTAACTGAGATCCTTTTCACACATACAGCCGGGGCCTTCCCCTTCTCTTGCACTTGGGCGGACATTACAGAACTGAAGCACGCTGATGAACTGTGGCATCATCCTCAGAAGCACAGCCTTCCCGAGGATGGTGTGCTCAAGTGAGGGCATCAAGCAAAACACAGCAGCCAGTAAGTAGCCTTTCACCTGTCTGCTTCTGCACTGCCTATAGGTAGGCGAGGTACTTCAGCAGCACCCATCCTCACCCTCAGGTGCACATTATCCACAAGTACACACACAACCACATACATACACACACCAGTATACGCATACACAGACCCACATTTTTCCAGTTCCTTATAAAAGAAAACAAGCAATTGCACGATCATATCTACTTTAAACCGATGCTCTGGGGAATTTTCTAACCAAAAATGCATTAACCAAAACACTATCTATTTGTATTTTCCTGTCACTCGGCCGAGTTCATGTACACACAATGGCGAAGCCTTCACTCAGAGACAGTTCCTCCCCTTGCAAAGGGAAGAAGGCCAGGCAGCCCAAGTAGTTAGACGGGTGCACGTAGCTAGCCCCTTTGCTTCAAGACCACAGGAATTGTTTATCACTGAGACTCTCCAAGGCTAATTGAATCCAGCCATGACTTTTGAACCTGCAAGCACTAAAGAAACTTTAAGTGTTTTCTCCTACTGTGACCCAGCCTATGGGGACTGCTCATTGCTCACTCCTCAGTCATTTTCAGTTCATTTTATTTCCACCTTGAATGAATACTTAGTTTAAAAGATGCTGATGCTACCCTGTGGTAAAACAGAACATTGACAGGGCAATGGAATGCTGAGATTACATTGTGCGGAGTCACAACTCTGCCTATTGCTAATGATTCTGATACCAGAGCAGTTTGAATTAATACTTTATGCCGCCAACCTGAAAACTTTAATCATATCTTCGATTTTTACACCATTTAACCAGAACTGTAGTGGCATGACAAATGTGCATCATTTCCTCACCTGGGGTTTCCACAAACTCTGTGCAGTTGGCACAGGTGCCCAGGAGCAAATCTGAAAAATGGGCCAGAGATTTAGAAAGGGGGGAGAATCCAGTTCAAACGGGAGTCTATTCCAACCATGCACAATGGCAACCTGGGAAACATTTCCAAAGACTAGATACAGTCTGTACAGTGTGTTCCCAGCAGCACATACTGCCTGAGACAGATGGTTAGGTCTGCTCTACATACAATACTGGTATAGCTATGTTAGCCAGGGTTACCAGCATGGCTATATTGGTACAATGGCTAACATGTGTGCAGCTACATGTATATAAAGAAGCTTTATACTTGTACAGTTTATTCCCCTTCCTGGACAGGAGTGAGCTAAACTGGAATGAGCACCATTATACAGGAATAACTGCGTCCACACTAGCAAGGGCCGCACCACTTTAACTTACATCAGGATAGTGTGTGCGCAGATAGGGCAGCACAGAGACAGATGTCTACATGAATGTCCAGAAGCACCTACAGTTCTATAAATGTAGCTGTTTTGATTGTCTCCCTCTTTCTGCATGCCTCTTCCCATGGGGTCAGGGCAGTGATCGTGCGCTGTGGACAAGCCAGAATGCAAACAGCGGTGATACTAATTCTTTCAACAATTTCTGCAGGCAAGAGAGATATTGACATGAACTGCTGGAAGTTCAGCCTCTCTGGACAAGCACTCTGAATGCACGAGTATTCAGCCCTGCAGGTTCACACGTGTACATGGCTCATTTCATCCCAGATGCAGGATCCTGGCAGCACCTGTCAAACATTTTGCCCATTGAAGCTTTCCCAGTAAAATGCTGATTCAGGACAAGGATGCAATGCCAGCTTGCCCCCAGGACAGTGTGCTGGCTGGGCTCTGAAAGAGTCCTCTCTCTCTCTTTCTCTCTGGCTGATCCAGCCCCAGCAGAGAGGTGTTGTGAAAAGAAGCAGGACATGGCAAAGGGTGATGCTCAGTGCACTCAGCCTGGAACTTTCCCTTCCCCGCAGTATCCACCCCCCGGCTGTGGGTGCATGTGCAGAATGCACTGCCCTGCTGCCCCTGCTAGCGGCTGCAGTGCCTCAAGGGAAGCCCAGATGGAGGAAGCTGCAATTTGCCACCAGGGCTCCACCAGAGTCCTGCTGGTGTCAGTGTCCAGGGAGTCACCAGCCCCAGCCGGGCCCTTGGGAGCTGTGCTGGCACCTGCCTTATGCCGTGGGGGATAGTCACAGAAGCTGCTCTCCGCCATGGCTCGAGCACACACTTCACAGCACGGGCAGTTCAGCTATAAACACGTTTTCTATTAAGTAAAGAGCCAGATAATGAAATGACGATAGTGTGAAATCTGCACCAAACTCCTCCTGCTCAGGCCCCCCCCCCCCCCCCGGCCCCTGCAGGCCTGGAATTAACAGCTCAGCTGCTGTGCTACTGTGAACTGACTGCAGGAGAAGACAGCTTCCACGTCCTCTTCTGCTCCCAAGTTAGAGTGCTCTGCATCTCTGAGTGCACCAGCCTGAGAGCAGAGAGAGGCCAAAAACCCAAACCAATTCCCCACCCCGCTCCCACACAGACAAGCCAGCCTGAGATTCAGGAAAGGTCAGAACTGGACCCATTTCTCCCGGCCTCACCAACCTGACATGGGAGCAGGAGCTGAACCACCTCGGCTTTGCAACAAACTCCAACCATTTGGTTTGCAAAGCCTCCGCCACACCTGGTTCTGCTCTCTCCACTCCAGGGATCTCCCCTACTAATGAGCCAGGCGGCTCTCCTGTCCCTTCAGCAGAGGGCAGAGCTATTTCAGCGTGCAACATCTCTGGTATGGAGATGAGGTGAGGCAGACAAGAGAATGAGGTTCCCACATTCCCGCTGGCTTCCTTTGGCAGGGCTCAGGTCTCCAACTCAGCACCATGCATTCGACACAGGACGACGTGACCTTCTTGCTCCTGGGGCTGCCCTCGCAAAGGGCCATTCGGTGGGCCCCTGAAGGCTCCTCTGCTGGGAGATGCCGGTCTTTCGACCCAGTGCTGGCGGATAAACCAGGGTCCTGAGGTTCCTTTGTGTTCCCAGCAGCTGCACATAGCAGAGAGGCTCCCTGAACCAAGTGTGCAAGCAGCCACCTTATTTGTGGAGCCTGCAGAGGGATTTGCAGCTGGCGTGAAGCTAAGCTTGGCTGGGCTGCCAGAGGATGGAAGAGGCTTGTCTTTATCCCACCTGGCTAAGTGGAAGCAGTGGACAGGAGAGATGGTTCTGTGGTTAAAAGACGAGCCCAGGACTTGGGAGACTGGAATTCAATTCCCTGCTCTGCCACAGACTCCCTGTGTGACCTTGGGTAGCATGTCTGTGCCTCAGATCCCCATCTGCCCCATAGGGATAACAGAACTTTCCTACCTCACACGGGCATTCCGAGACCAAGGTGCCAGGTAAGGACCTACGACGGACCGAGAGTCTTCCTGCAATTCAGGCCTGTTTGACGCAACGTGACTAGATGCTGTGGGGACACCGTTACATTAGAAATAACCCAGGTAGAGATCTCGGAAGCTTGCATTTTTCTTGTAGTCTTTGCGCTCTATCATAACGCCATGGCTTCGAAAAGCTTTCAGGGGAGTCCAGTTGCTATCTGAGGATGACTTTATCCTAAAGGTTTAAAAGCCTGGTTCTCCTTTCACTGGTATAAAACCAGAACAGGTAAGGGATGGGTCATCTCCTTGGATACGTTCCTGTTCTGTGCGCTTTACAGAACCGACAGCAGGAAATGACATGCCAACAAATGGCACATTTTCTCTGTCCAGTAGCCAATGTCACTGTAAGCTACACTGCAATTAGTTCTCCTTGCTGCGCTCACCTTTCAGAGCTTGCATGGCCCAGTCTCTGCCACCACCTCTCAACTGAAGGGTGAGCCAGGGTTTGCGGGTTGCTTCTCCTTTAGCAGGGTTTGCAGATTGGTGAATGGAAATGCTGTGCTGCAAAGGGCTCTCCACAAACACATGACTTCTTCCCACAATTTTCTACTAGTGCCAAAGAAACTCTGAGGGCAAAGGATCAGACTCCCAAAGGCACGAGGTGTGCAATACCCATGTGTGTAGGCTGCAGGATTCCCTGTTCAATACTCCACAGCAAGAGAGGCCATAGTAACAGTAAGCGATGTACAGCACCCTCGGTTCCATTTCCTGGGGCAGGAGACTGGGTTTTCTCCTCTTCACCGGATGACTCTAGAGCTCGTCCATCACAGCACAACAGCATGTCAAAGAGGCATTTTCTCCTAGTAAAGCAGGAGGAGCAAGTGCATTAGGGGCAGGCGCCCCGCAGAGCTTTTTCAGGATGCTACAGTGAAGATATGCTCCAGCTTCCTCAGGCTCTTCTACAGACTGCTTGATCGAGCACAGTAAAAACCGTACCCATGCATGTGACGTGTGCTGTCACTGTATGAGATCATAAGGAGGTTTTCCTGCTATTTGCAACCTTGCACAAAGTGGCGCATTTGGCTAAATGCGTCCTATACAGAGGCTCCTGGCCAAGGCGTGCAGAGCTCTGAAGGCTGGGTGCCAGGCAGCAGCACAGTCCTCGTGCAGTACAGAAAACAAAAGGCATACCTGTAAGCACACACGATTTGAATCAATTGCCTGGCTGTAGTCAGTAGGACTGAGTTTCACTTTCAGAAGCAACAGTATTCACTTCCACTTCACAAAAGGTGCCGTGACAAACAACATTATCCAGAATTCCCCTCCCGAATAAAATGTGTTATCATTAATATCTGATTAAAACAACAACAATAAAAAGCGTTGTGTTTGTCTGTCTGTCTGTCACACAGAAGCAGCCTGGAATTTGCACTGCAGGAAAGTGTAGCTCTGTGACACAGACCTGAATGAAGCACATCTCTGTTCCTTTCGGTCTCTCTCTGGAACCACAGACCTAGCTCATAGCTCACCTAACAGTTTAGCTTCATTACTCATAACAGAACACTTAGCAACATGTACTATCTGCTGTCTGCATGCATCAGACCTACTCAGATGCACTGTTCAGCCTGAGCATGAAATGGCCCTGAGGTTTTGAATTCCCCCTTTCAAATAAGTAACTTACAGGACAAAGTTCTTCAGATAAATCAAGTTAAAAGCTGTTTTTTTTTCCTCCATCAAAATGGGAGACGCTGCCAGTTCCTATTCCTTTAAGACAACCGCATATGATAATTATAGCTATTAAATGCTGCTCTGTATTTATACTTAATAACATCACTTTTATCATGGTTTGCAACTTCCTTCTGAAAGGTCTAGGTTAGATAAAGATGCATAAACTTTACACAGGTTTTACATGGCTTCAGCGGAATTACTGTAGATTTATACCGGTGTCAGAAAAATTTGGGCATGAAATTTAAAAATTATGAATCTAACCTGTATAAACTCCCAGCATTTTGTGATCCAAATTCAAACACAAGAAACAAAACATTTAAAAACCTTGCCCTAGGAAAAACCTTGCACTTTAAACTCTAATTTATTCCAATGCACATCAGTGTTTAGCTCTGCAAATGCTCTAAAATGTCCCCAGCCTCTGTTCCCAGAAGCTGGGATTGGGCGAGAGAGGCTGGATCACCTGATGACTGCCTGCTCTGTTCATTCCCTCTGAAGCCCCTGGCGTTGGTCACTGTCAGAAGACAAGATACTGGGCTAGATGGACCCTTGGTCTGAACCTATATGGCCGTTTTTCTGCTCTTCTGCTGACAGCGTAGCACTGCTACCTATTGTAAGCACCCAAATTAAAACAAACAGTCTCTCTCATTCCAAAGTTGCCTTCTTTTCCAGACGAAGAGAGAGAGAGAGAGAAGCAGCAACATTTCAGAGAATTACATCCATGCCTTCACGTTGAAACTCTCAATGATTTGAGGGGAAATACACAAACTCTTTGGGGCAGAGTCTGTCATTTACTCTATTTTTGTACAGGACCTAGCACCATATTGCCCTGACCTAGCAGGATGGCAATACATATGCTGACAAACAAATAAATAAATAACTAAAATAAAGCTTTCAGACAGTAGTGAAGTCTAAATATTTTCCACAAGCAATTACAACGTTGCCACAATGTCCCCTTAGCTCTGTCAGGATCCTGTTACCTATCTGGTCTTCTTGCCAGGAATTTTACTAAACCTTAAACCACATGACTGCTCTGATGCTGAACAGAAATGGTGTTATAAAACTTCCCTCTAGAACTGATAATTTTGCTATTTCTGGGTCACATGAAAACATTAGTTCATAGAGATCCTGCAGATGCACCTATGGCTTTTTCCCCCCCTCTGAATTTCTTTGAGATTCGATCTATTGAAGCCTCAGAACGGCCTTCATTAGAGCATATGGTGGGACTTCAGATGTAAGGCAGCTCTCTGAAAAGGCGGCATCTGTCTCTCCAGGCAGGAAAACCCCTTTGTTATCATACTGAACTACTGCCACATATTCAGAGATTCAGTTCAAGCAGTTAACTCTTGATCTTCACGAGTAAGTCTCTACTTTCACTTATCAGCCTGACATCTCACAGTGGGGCCACCCGCCCAGACTCTCAAACTGGCTCCAGGGCTTGCAGACTGGAACCAGATTTCGGAGGGAACATGGGAGGGGATGAGGTGGTCAGCTCCATGGGACCCTCAAACACAGTTCAAAGTGACATGTTTCAAACAGTCCTTCACTCTATACCCCATTGCCTTCAAAGTACAAACAGCTTTAGAGCCTCCACCATGTGAAATATTCATTCAGGGACACACTGTAATTGCTGTTAGCTGGGGGATGGCTACCGTGTCACAATATACTAGTATCCTGCATGGGGTTTATGGTTTTTAAGAAGGCAATTAACTTGTGCTTCAACAAGCCTATTCCATTGCTCTGCTCCTTTCTTTGATTTTTACCATTCCGTCTCTGCTCGTGCCTTCCTTGTGGCTCCTGTGTCTGATCTCATGCACTGATGGAAACAAAGACTCCTACGAAGAAATATAGTAGCCAAAAAAACAACCCTGGTCAGCATTTGGATTTCTAAACATAAGGTAAAAACTTCTTTGAACTGGCATGAATGGAGGAGCTTGTGGGTTTTCCCAAGGAGATTAAATAATTTGTGGAAAGTTGGAATCTCCTGAGTTCCAGACATGTTAAATCCAGCTATGCCCTTGTGCAATACAAACCTCTGACATCATACCTTCAGAAGACAATATTTTCAAAAGAGGAATTCATTATTTTGAAAAGAGCCAAAGAGAAACTTCCAAAACTGTTAAACTTCCAGCATGTTCTTATAGCATTGATTTTTAAATGGAAAATTAAAACATTCCTGGTTGTGTGCAATCTGTTTGCTGATGTCACAGTATTCCACTTTTAATAAACTTTCCTTCCCAGAGTCACAATTGAAATTAACTCTCTTCACAAGGAAGCAAACATATAGAACTGAAGAGCTTTCCCTAAGATATATACCAATTTGTTATCACACATTTTTGTGTGAAATTAAATTTCAGATCATATACTTAACAAGGTTTAAAAATGGAATTTCTCATTAAGGAAGCTTGTGTTTTACACAGAGCTGTAAAACCACCCTGAGACAAAGGGAGGACGCTTCTTTCTTTGTGAAGATACAAAGTCTGTTTATCTAACAGTTGGAAAGTTTACAAAAAAACAGCAGACTTCGTGCAGTGGTTGTTGAACTGAAGTAGTATTTTACTAGAACCAGGTTTTTACGGTAATTTTGTGGTTGTAACAACTATTTTCTTTACATACTGCTATAGAAAAGGGACTCTTTTTAACTTAATTGAAGACACTATCAAGAGTAAATATACTGGGACTTTTAATAAAAACAGTATGGGGAGAACATTCAAAGCTAAATAATCAGAAGCAATTTGTGTTCATGAGCAGAATGATGTGTCATTTTTTTCCCTTGCAATGCTCTGTACTGGATCAGTTTTGAGACTGTGGCAAACTTTAAACCTATCTTAAAATAATGAACAGCAGTGAGGGTTGAAGATAGTTTGAAAAATACACTGGAAAGAGAAAACATATGCCACAGAGTGTGGTGCAAAAGTCATATTTCATGCATGACTTTAGAGAATGTTAATAAGGATTAGAACCATACTTCAGCAGAATAACAATCAGTCAAAGTGTAATTAATTTTTCTTTAGATCTCGGTTAGAGAAAAATACCGGAGATATAGAGTTGTTGTCTACAGATTTCACTCCATGTAAGAAATACAACCCCTAAATACACATCATAATTGCACACTACAACCGGAGTGTGGTACATGACTCATTTGCTTTGTAGCTGTTAGGTTTATATTATTATGAATCTGAAAACATTTTAAACTTCCAATTTTTTTTGGATTGGCCAATAAATACGATTAAGATAATACACCCCAAAAACATATGTAAGCTGTGTATCTGGGACATATGGAAGGCAGATGTGTTTTTAATTTACATATGACCTAAAGAATC
Organism: Emydura macquarii macquarii; assembly: GCF_026122565.2. NCBI lineage: Eukaryota > Metazoa > Chordata > Testudines > Chelidae > Emydura > Emydura macquarii. The sequence goes on from NW_027130828.1 coordinate 989,331, forward strand.
AGCTGATTACCAGAGATGGTACTCAGAGGCCGGGTGCGGCTCAGGAGTGCTGCTGCTGGCTCAGCACCATTTTAGAAGTAGACACTTTACTCCCCCATGTCTCAGAGCCCAGACGTAACACTGCACAGGCTGTGCCCCTGGGACCCAGGCAGAGCAGCCCAGAAGTGGAACGCTGGGGCCATTTGTTTCTAAACATCGTTGTTACTGAAAACTTTTCTTTGACATTTTCCAGCACAGAATGAGTTACAAAGCTTGTTTTCCCTTTGCAGGCTCGTCCAACCAGAACTATCCAAAGGCTGATTGTTGCCTGGCTATAATAAAGGCTGTGACTCAGCTCCCATCCCGAGCCCATGCTGGACTCTAACAGCCACAGGCAAAACTGGTAGGTAAATTACACTGGGGGGGAAAAGGGGGTGTTAGGGTAGAATTTTTCTACGAAAACTGAAGTAAATCAGACATAAGGGGGAAGGGGGGGGGGGTTAATTATGACCTTAAAGATAGAGGTGTTCACTCGAAACCACACTGTCTTCTCATTTAACAAAAAAGAAATCCGTGAAAGCCATAGGTAAAATGAGCACTAAACCGCAGCGTCCTGGGCTCCTCGCGCTGAAATCTAATCTGCAGGGCCAAACCTTTTAATGCCAGGCTGGAGCATTGCTGGGTGCCACTCCTGTCATGGCACAGGTGGCATTCAGCAAACTTTCCACCCAAGCAGCAAATGCTGTACACGAGAAGGCACCTGGCCAAGCTGGGCCCTTGGTGGAGTGAGTCGGCTGCAGAGTGCAGCCCACACCGGATCCGGCCCCATGTGAGTCACCTATGGTGCATTACACTGAAGTGCGATGCATGCACAGCAATAAGAGGAAACTGGCTACGGTAATTACACAGCCCCTTTGTCTGATAATTCTGCAGCACATTCAGGAACTGAGATACCTTTGCCTTTCCAGTGAGATGCAGAGAAGAGCCTGTCTGGCATTTACATTCTCTGGAACCAAGAGTCTAACCCCAAAGCAATGTTTTGTAAGGAAATAATTTTATTTTGATCATTCTCTCCTCTCTTCCCAGCTCAGGCACGAGTCTGAGAGCTGCACTGGATGGGCCTGCTCCTCCGGAATGCTGTGGTCATGCAAACGCCAATTCCAGCTGTACAACCTAGCCTGTCACACTCTGCAGCTGGCTGGGGACGTCTCTTCATGTCACTTAGAGAAAACCCTCTGAAATAGGGTCAAGTTATGACTTTTTTAAACATGCTGCCTGGGCAAGATGCCATACTGGCCACCCACGCAAGCTGACGAGCCCATCTCTACTGCTCCTGTGCTTGGAGCTCATTGGGAAATTTCCTGAACGCGGCTGCTGAGAGCACGGAGGTGCTAGTCTTCTGAAGAATAAGCTCACACACTGGACAGGACTGATGATGGCAGCTAATGCAATGAGGCAGGTTGCTCTCGTGAGATGCATGGCTCATGGGTGCTGGCTGTAACTGCTTCATCACAAAAGGATTCTTTCACCATACACTCTGACAAGGGAATAACCGATACCCAATTCCCACCAACATTGCTGAAACAGAACCCACAATGTGCACCTGAAAACAAGGGTTTTAATAAGTTTTGGCTGGTCTGAAGATTTAACCCAGAGAAGTTCAGGATCTGGATTTGTTTTCCTGCTCATGCCATCAGCAGCCTGTGTTGCTTTGCTGTCTGTTTGATGTGCTGCTTTGTAAACAACTAGTCCTTCACCACTTAGCTGAAATTTCCAGTGTGCTAATTCTCAGCCTGTCCCAGTGATGCTATGGGAGCTCTGTCAGTGGCTGTAGCCCAGGTCCAAACAAGGCAGAGGTGCCCCATTCCAAAGCTTTCCAGCCTCCCCAAGATTTATTACTACAGCTCTGCCAATCACAGAAGAAAGCAGGTGCCCCTTTGGCACCAGCTTAGGAACTGGTGTGTCCATGCAAGAGATGTCCCATGTATTTAACAGCACCGCTCCCTATGTAAGACGCTTGCCAATCTCTCTCACCCTTTCTCCCAGTGGTCTCCTCTCCTTGTACTGGAATCCATCCTCTTCCCAAATGCAGATTCTCTCCCTCTCTCTTGAATAGAAAAAAAGTGAGAGAGATGGGTAGTGGAGGGACAGGTTGTTCCAAACTGGTCATGGCTAGAGCTCAGCTCAGATCTCCCCCTCACCGCCCCCCGAAATAAGCCAGGAATGTTCTAGGGGAGGCCAGTCCCAGGCCTGCGTAGGTGGGAGAAGGGGCCCTTGCACCCTGCACACCGTGTGGTTGGCACTTGGCACAACTGCAGGCTTTGCACTAAGGCAGCATAAGAACTGTCTGAGCCCAGCACCTGCCAGCACTAGCCTGCCCTGTCACAGCTGCTGCTAGATGCTGTGAGTCACCCGCAAGGTGGCCAGTGGCTCCTGCCCTTATGTTTGTGCCTGGGAGGTTTGGCTGGTGCTGAGAAAACACCCATCAATTTCTGTAGTGAAAGTGACAGAATGGAACAAACAGCTCTTCGAACATGCTGTTCACACGGACGTTTTGCATCTCAGTTTGCTACAAGCGAGAGAGTCTGTCTCCCTCATACAAATACTGATTGCGGTGTCAAAGGAAGGGCGCTCCCAATGTGAACTGAAACAGAGTGGCAAAGCAGAGCATGGTGGTGGGACTAGATTATTGCCAATACAGCCGTTGCAGGGCTGCAAAAGGCAAACATGCCATTTGGTGTGAAGACCCTGGTGGTTTGTGGCTGAGATCTGGGGGTGTGGTGGGCTAGCTGTTGTTTTTATTGCAGGACAGCCTAGTTATTAGTGGGCAGTAGACTGAGGGATTTACATCTCCAATGCTCTGTGTGCTTCTTGAAGTCATAGACTGCTCTAAGGGCAGGGACAGCTGGAAAATATATGAAGGCCCAATGCATTTTGCAGAATATTGATCAGGTTCTCTTGGGGAATCAGGGGTCTTGTTTATTTTGTCCTTTCTTAGGTACAAAGGTTTGTAAACTTGAGAATTTAGAGAGGGAAAGACAGACAGACTCCTCTGTTCCCGCTGTGAGCACTGCTGGGCTCTGGGCTCCCCTCCTCTCTAACCGCTGCCAACTGAAAGAGCAAGAGGATGCTTCTCTTGTCCCTCCACCACCAAACACTGTCTACAAATAATAAGCCCAGGTAGCCAAAGGGATTTCTCATGGGCCAGATCCTGGAGCTATGCCACTTGCAGAGCCCTCCCTGACTTCAGTGGCGCACTGCATGTAAAGACAGCCCATCTCCCTGCCCCCTAACTCCATACTTTTACCTGGAACAATTCAGCTTACTGAAAACTGAGCTGCAGTTCGCTCCCCCCGGCTCCTCCACACTCACGCGCAGTCCTGAAGTGCCAAACTGACCCGCTTTATGACCATGCGGATTTGAATTTTGCCAACCAGGTGAACAAACTTTTCAGATCACCAAACCGTACCCACCATTCCTCTCCCCCAAATCTGGATGAAGGGCTGTGATAAGTGCTAGATAAATGACTGTCACATAAAGTAAACAAAAATCACATTGTGCTATTAATCGATTTGTAAAAGATTGTGAAGGTGAACACATCACTGGATGGGCTCTTTCACTGCAAGGTAGCAAAACTCTAAACAAACTGTTAACCTCTCTCACTTTGAAATTTCATTTGCATGGTTTCCATTTCCTCAGGAGGAGGAAGAAAAAAAAATTCAAAACCTGAGCAGCACTCGGTAAATGGCAGTTCTATCTCAACTAGAGGAAGAAAGACACTTCCTTCCACGCAGCCCCTATCCATGCTCGGACCAACACCCCATGCTGACTACAATCCTTTTTAACCAGGGCTAAATTAGAACCTTCTTGCAACAATGCCTCTGCCCGAACTACAGCGCTGGATCAGGCCTGCGTAGCACACATGAACGGGGGCTTTGCCCTTGACTCAAGTGGGAGCAGATCAGCCCCTCCATGCCACTACAACCAGCAGTTCTGTGTACGTCATAGGACACATGGCAAGAGAATTTTAAAAGCTCACTTCACTTCTCAAATCCAGCACTTAAGATAGATTCTTCCTGATAAATCCTAAAACATAAAAACCAGGGACCCGATATCACTGTATTTAAATGGGAAGAAAAAAAAAAAAAACCCTTACCAAAACAAAACCACCCAACCTAGAGGAGAGCCAACTCAGCAGGTCTGTTGGAGAGCATTTTCCTGTCATCGCCAGAGAACTCATGATCTGAAACATCTGCATTGTCTTACGCTGGTCATCTATACCCACTGTCCCTCTGAACTCCAAATGTTTCCTTTCTCTGCTGTTAGATGCCTCCGTGGGTCACAGACCCTTGAACACAAATCATTCCTGCTTTTGGTGGGGGGCTGGGACAAAGGCTGGGAGACTCTGAAATTTAATCCCAAAAGTTGTTTTTTTTTTTTTGGTCCAACCAAAGGTTATTTTTCTTTCAAGAAGAACAAGTTAGTATCAAGTATTCTGAAAGCAGAAGACACCACCCCAGGTTCACTGTAGGTTGATTGTTGTTTCCCTTGTTTATTGACCCTCTTGTTCAGAGAGGGGCAGAACATGTCAAGAGTATCTGACATGCTGCTGTGTAAAGGTTCTGGACGTTCCCCTGAGGATAAGGTTTGGTTGCCTTTGATAGATGCAGAACATACTGCATCATCTAGTTTCTAATAAAACAGACCTGTTAGCTTTTACTGTGCGACATCCTGCTTGTGGTCCTTTTTAAAAATGAGTTATTGCCTTTTAGGCATGAAGGGGAATGGTGTAGAGCCAGAAGTTTCAAATGTTAAACCCCGCAGATTAATGAGACTCACAGTGCTTCTCTGATTGTTTTCCAAAGTGAAGTTTTGCTGAAATATTCACAGCCTCTTGCTGGTTTTTAAATCTCTGACATGGCAGAATATTACAGCCCTAACCTTGTATTATCTTGGGACTTTTCTACAAAGTCTGATGGTTTCTTTGTCATTTAGAGATTTGCAAACATCTTTCCTTATCATACTTGGATGTCATTTTATGTGTCACAATTCAAGTTACACTACGTTTGCCTTACCGTTTACATTATAAATGTGTACAGATTTTTGTACCAACCTCACTGATACAGGTACTACTTATTGTATTGTTTTCTACCCACTTTGACCCAATTCTGCCCTGAGTTACATGCCGATAACTGTACCCAAGATAATTCTGAGAGTGAGATTTGGCCAAGGCTAAGACAGTTAAAAAAATACAATATAACGATGCATCATTATTCAGTGGATTCCTCCACTTGTGTTATTTAGCAAAATGTTCACATTGTTTGTATGTTCACTTAGCTGCAGGATCTGACTGTAGCTGCTGCTATTTAAGTTAAAACAAATAAATCCTGATAAAACAAAAGCAAATATTGGAGAATAAGTTTTTATAAATTAGACACAGAAAATCCACCAAATCCACCATTTCGGCAGCATTTGATTGTTTGCCTGGGGGCTTTCGGGCACTAAAGAGCCTTGCAGTGTGTGGAGAGGCAGCGTAATGCAGCGAATTGCTGCTATTGTGCCAAACAGGAGCTCGGATTGGGGAGCGCAAGGCACCGAAGTGGCCAGTTTTTTTTAAGAGGAATTCCTGAAAAACAATTCCTTAAATGCTGATTAACAACTGATTTTTCTTCCTAAAAATTAACAGTAGTTTGCATAAAAACAGAGCAGAAAACGATTGTCCCCTCCACAAGTAGGTGTGGTGCTTAAGTGCTGATTACATTGGCTTGTAGCAAATTCTTTTTTAATTAAATTTCAGCCTCTGATGATGCTGGATTGAAACAAACAAAAAATCCAAACCTTGACTCTCCCTCTCGTTCCTCCTTTTCTGATTATCACTTTCGTTTTCTAGAAAATGTAAGGAAAAATGGAATAAGTATATCCCATCCCCCCAATGCAGAATTATTTGAAGGGTCCCGACTTCCTTTTTAAAAGGCAGGACAATCAGCATAAATTACGTAAACCTACTGAGGAGCAACTTTTCAAATACCTGTGGTTTCCCACATTTTCCAAGAAAAACAAAAAGATTTAGGGTTGCTCACGTTAAATCTGAGACGCTAAACTTCGAGAGACATACTCGCCCACCTGCTGTATGTGTATTAGTTCTAGCTGAAGAGAAGTCAATAAAAATGGAGAAAGAAGAATTTGCAGGGCTGGTTAAAGTAATAAGATTTGTTTCAGTGCATCTGATCTTTAGACTAACAGACTTCCAAACAGTTGGACAAGTAAATAAAGCACCACAGGGAACCGCTAGTTGAAATAGGTTACCACAGGGATACGCACAAAGGAATTCCCTCTACTGAGAAAAGACTGGAGCTATGTAACTATAATACCAACTATTGGGATGAATTGTCTTCCATGGCATTCGGAGTAAATTCTATAGTTATCTGTTCTTTCAGCACTACATGATAAACTCTGCTTTGAGATTTGTAAATTATAAACCCTTTAATAGTTACTGTAAACAACAGTCATGTTCTGCAATTCTCTCCCAGTCTATGCTGCTGAAAAGATCATTTGCTCTGAATTCCAGTCATTGAATTCTTTTCTGGATGGGGGATTTAAGGAAGTGCAATGCAGCCTCTGGCTACATGGTTCTAAAATGCAGGGAACAGAGGGAAACCTGAGGTTTTAAAGCCTATGTTTTCTCTAAAGAAATAAAACTTTAGAAAATGAATACATTGATACTTCCATGCCATTCCGGGGCTTGCTCTGCGGGAGCTGTACAATTCCCACTGCTTGAACACGACAGTCAATACACGTTATTTCCAGTGATACAAAATGAGATACATCGAAGGGATGCGGAAATTACACCATCCCATGATCAGGAGTGCAAAACCAGGCAACTCTCTGCTCTAACAGTGCAGGGCACAAATGCTGTCCAAAGCAGAAGATGTCCCATGTACGTCCAGCTACTGGAGGGTGGAGGTGACTTTGTTGTAAGGTGCCATCTGAGCAGGACTTCTTTTCTGTGCTTGACATGAATAAGGGGATTAGGATGGCAAGTTTCCGTTAGCTCACTCTATCGGACAAAAGGCCCTGAGGTTTAGTGTCACACTGCCTGATAAAAGTACAGGAGCCTGTCAATCAAGGGTTTTCTAGGTACTTGTGTTAGTGACATAATCTTATTAGAAGATAAACCAGTGAAATCCTTTTCATGATGAAAAGTTACATTTAATTGCTCCTTTGCTTTGCTTCTCTTCCTCCTGTTCATGTGGCCATTTAACTTGGTTACTGTTGGAAATTAGGGGAGTGCAGCAGGCACAAAGATACAAACTAGCTGATGAATCATCTAAGCTGAGGCCCCTTTACACACCAATAAATAACTCTAAGGCAGCCTAACGCACAGCAGCATGTGTGCAGGAACAGTCACTATTGGGGATGTGAAGTGTTCCCTAGTGAATTAGCAGAGGAACCCCTGCACGCACCAGGATGAAGTTGGATGTTATGTCAGTGGGTTACACACCGAGACAAGCTATGGAAGAGACTCTGAAATTATAAATGGAAGTATCTAAGCAATGAGCAGAATGAGGAGTTTTAATTTCCTGGTAAAGGATCAATCACATTTTAACTTTACACTTTGGAATACTTTGCTTTCAGCTAACTGCAGATACTTTTGTGCTTCACAAAAAGGCAGCTGATAGTTAAGTCAAGATTTGCTACTCATGCCTGCTGGCCTGAATGAGGAGAAACTCCAGCAGAGTCAGTGTGGCTGATTCTGAATGTGAGTCGGAGGAAGATCAGACCCTCTGTGTCTCAGGGTTTTACCCAAAGGGGCTAGCAAATGACGCTTTAGAGCCCATAGGGGCGGAAGAGATGCAGTGAAGAGGCAGCTCTTGTGTCATCAGAGACAAAGCATGGCCATTCCAGCTCTTACAGCACGGGGAGATCTCCCAGGCTTTGGAGGAGGCTGAGGGGTGAGACAAGTGGCGTTTGTGCAGAATTATTCTGCTTGGGAAGGCGGCAGCAGGCAGTTGTGTTCTCCCCCAGTCCATACAGAGACAATCATGATATTGAAGGTCCAGCTCCAGTATTGCTGCTCCCAGACGGAAGTTCCCCCCTCTCCCTGCATGGGACCATGTTATCTTGTGCAGGGATGTGCTACTGGCTGCTGGGGTAGGGCTGCTCATACTACCACAGATCTGGCTATGACCCTCCCTCCCCCCTGCTGATAGTTTGGTGCCACAGCTGCCTGGGGCCAATGGCAGACCTGCATTTCGAGGGTCCATTTGAGCACAGATCAAGCGGGCACGGTCTAACCCCCAGCCTGAAGTTTGCTTTAGCAGTTCTCCCAGAGCTTCCCAAAACAGCTTCAGCCATCAGCCACCACCAATAAGGGCTCAGTCCCGCACACAGGTCTTCTCTGTCCCCCATCTCTGGAGCTGCTGTGGTTATAAAATGTAAATGCGTTTAACTGATTGTAAACCCTCACACAGGCGATGTGGCATGTGTGCATGCACTGCACATCTATACTGGTATGCCGTGTTCTACTCTGTGTGCAACTGTCTTAACTTTTTTGATATAGTTAACTATTAGCAAGGCCAGTACTAGAGACAACAGCATACAGGGCTGGGCCCCGGGAGGTGCTGAATACCCTCGAATTCTGTGATGCTAATAGGTATTGGGGGCCCTCAGCCCTCTGCAGGATCAGGCCACTATTATTAGCAGACCTCAGTACCTTGGTCTATTTGGTCCAGATCGACCTTTCAGTGGGAATCAGAAAGTGCAGAAATGAATGAAGATTTACAACCATTTTCAGCAGCAGGATGAAAGTGTGTAGTCTTATTTTAACTGGACTGATTCACCCTTCCCTCAATTGAAAAGCAAGAGTGGTCTCTAGGAAACTAAAACGGATGTATAGAAAAGTCAAGCCTTCATCACTCAAACTAATCTTGCAGAGAAGGGTCATGCAGGTTACAAATGCTCAGATTATTGCAGAAAGTTTCTCTAGAAAGCAGAATGGCAGTCGCACTCAATCCTGCAACCACTTGTACATGCAAGTAAGGTTACCCATGTGAACAGTCCCACTGAAGGAATCTTCGCACAGGAGTAAAGTTAAGCACATGCAGAAGTGTTTTCAGGATCGAGGCCCAAACTAGAAATTATGGTTCCTGAAATAAAAAGTGAGATCATAGAAAAGTCCTGATTAATTACATGCATACTGATATTCTCAATAAATGATTATGGTTATTGAAAGAGGGTGAGTTTTAAGGGAGTTGCACAAGTATGCACATTATCCAGATAATTTAGCCCCTCATATGTGAAATGTATATATGAAATGAACGGAATTCATTTTCTTTTTAAACAATTGACTCATTTTACCTAAATACACGACTGACTGTGAACTCTCTCATACAGTATAAAATAATAATCTGAAGTGACCTGAGAAGTTAGTTCAATGTGAGACATTCTCACAAATTAAAAAAAAAATCCTACACACTTTATTCAGAAAGTTGCAATTTGCACAGTAGAATCTTGGACTGCACTTTCCCTGATTGTTTTAAGGACTAACAAAAATTTCCAGCAAATGTCTTGGTTCTTTGCTTTTTAAGGCAAACATGGATGAAGAGTTATAAACAGGGGAGGAACAGAAGAGTTATAAACAGGGGTTAGAACAAAACTGCTGAAAATTAGAATGTAACATTAACCAAGCCATCAGCAGCCAATAAGTTGGAGGGAAACAAAATCCTTGGATTGCTGATCATATCACTAACATTTCATAAATGCCACAACAGCAGAAATCAAAGGCAACTTTAAGGCATTGTAATACATTTCAAATTAAATATGACTTCTGCATTTCTTTTAGAGTTAAACACCAATGATGGTACTTTAATTATATGCGTACTGCGCTTCCAGCGGTCGTGCATCTTTGCACAATCTGTGATTTGTCTGGCAACACTTAAATGGCACAAAGTCAGCAGGAAAAGTTTCAAATATGTAATTGTGCGTTAGATGGGAGTTTTCAATTAGTAAATCAAGAAAGTAGGTTGAAAACCACTTGAAACCAGGTTGGTTTCCTGCACACACAAAATTCCCACTGAACTTCATGGGGGAGATTTGGGACAAGGAGTGCAGGAGAGAGACCCAAATCAGCTCTTGAAAGTGGTTATATTGTTCAACTCCATTCAAGATGCTGCACTTAGCAGGTTAATCATTGACACTATTACTGTAAATCAATGTTTAAAGGATATCAATGCAGGAGCGAGCAAGGAGGAAAGAACAATGGAAGATCTAATACAGAAATTTATTTTTACTATTCAAACCTAAGCAAATCCATGAAGCCATTAGGAAGAGCTGTCAACCAGGGTTTGAAATCTAAGAAAGTAGCCATTCAAAGCACAGTAGGCCCTTATAAACAGTTAATCCAGGCAGCTGCAGTAGTTAAAGCAAACACACTACCCTTCACTGCCCCATCAATTACACCTTCCCAGAAAAATTACACAAACCTGGTAGGATTTTTCTGAGAGAAGATGGATTCTTTTGGAGACTTGAGGTCAAGACAGGGCTGTTTAAAGTATATTATTAACAAATAAACATTTATTGCCAAAAAACCCTATAGGCCTTTGGGGAGGAAAATTGTGTTATTTTTGGCATCAAATGACACAAGCCATTTATGACATGAATGGCTATCACCAATAGACTGATGAAATGGCAAATGTCTCCCACTTAACTTCCCCGGCTTCCTGAAATCAACTTTTTCAAACATTTTTTTCTTTCTGAAATGGCAATAAACTCAATATAATTGTGATTTTCTCTCTGTTCTAGTTATTTCAAGACCTGTAGCTGGAAGGGGTTGAAGGTACTTCCAGATGGAAGCTGAAGACTCCCCAATGACTGGGAGGGTGATGAAAATCACATTGTTAGGAAATGGGGCTATGCATTGCACTTGTTTATGTGTATTCTTGCTTGAGTGACAACTTGCAACTGGCTTTTAAATGGCTGGGTGAAAAACCCTGAGGTTTAATTGTGGCATCCAACAAATTGTATGTTGTAGCTCACGTCACTGAATATATCCGCTGTGCACTCTGACAAACCAGTGCCAAAACTGGAGCTCATTTTTTAAGTTTACCCAAAAGAAAAAAAAAAAAAAAAAAAGCCACAAATGTAACAGACTTCAGTTACCCTCGACAACCAGGATTCTTAAGACGGGTCTGAAATAAGGAGCGTTTACTTGCTTTGGGCTTGTTTTACAACCTAATGGTAAGGTAAACGGCAGTGCAGCAAGTTCAGCAGCTGAATACTGGTAAGTGTCACCAGACTAGATACATGAAGTATTATCTTTAATGTCCATGTGCTACATCGCCAATATTTCCTTCAGAGGGAATGAATGGAGGAAAAACCCTGCTCATTTGGGCTTCAATCTGCAGGGGCAGGGAGCTGCTTGGGACAGATTGGCACCATATGCTAATATCTCTGACCCTCTTGATCAGTTGGGCGGGAGGGGAAGATAGCTGGGCTGGGAGAAGGCAGAAATAGGGACAGTCTGCTCTCCATGGCATTGCCCTGGAAACTTCCCAAGTAAATTAATGTGGGCTCCATCAATGTTAATCTACTTCACACCCCCAAAATTCACCTGGCCCAGGCATGAATGTGAGGTCAAAACAGCATGGCTCTTAAGGGACCCTGCTGACAGAGGAGGAATATGCCCCAAAATCTGTGGATTTCCCTAGCATCTCACAACATCCGTACAGGGGGCAAGGGGTCCCTGGCCAGTGGCCAAACCCACCATCACCACCCGCTGTATGACTCCATCATGACCCAGCAGCCGTAATGCTGTGTTCCCGCTGCCCCCCAAACTATAAATAATCCTCTTCTGGCTCTTGCAGGGAAGAGTATGGCTTGGGTCTGCGACATGGAGCCAGTCACAACATGATAATTAGAGACTTACTGTCTGTCCTTAACAGTTCTTTAGGTCATTCCATAAAGAGAGTTTCCTATTATTACCAATGCAAAAATTACATTTTTCTCTAAATGTTTCATATAATATACATCAGGGGCTCTCAATCTTTCCAGACTACTGTACCCTTTTAGGAGTCTAATTTGTCTTGTGTACCCCAAGTTTCACCTCACTTAAAAACTACTTGCTTACATAAATCAGACACAAAAATACAAGATTGTCACAGCACTGTTACTGAACAATTGCCGACTTTCCCATTTTTACCACATAATTATACAATAAATATACACTGAAATGTAAGTACAATAGTACAGAGAGCAGCTTAAACAAGTCATTGTATGAAATTTTAGTTTGGGCTGACTTCGCTAGTGCTTTTACGTAGCCTGTTGTAAAAGCAGGCAAATATCGAAGTGAGAGATGGACCTTACTGCGTACTTTTAGGGATACATGTTCCCCTAGTTGAGAACCACTGATCTACATAAATCCTTGGCATGATGAGCTGACAGCACTGCCTGTTACCTGCCACAAACACAGGGGCTTGCAGATTTACATAGACAGTCCATAGGAGTAGTAAGTAATGATAAGAGCAGAGCAGTTCAAGTTCTCTCTGTGTGTAACTCTCTCTATCCAATTTTTTCTCAAAAAGAAACAGTTTAATTTTTTTTCTAACTTTGCAACACTTCATAACTGGCATTAAATTATTAAATCCTCCCAGCCTCTGTGTCCAACACCAGGGCCCTGCTGCATGCATGCTGGCATGGACACTCACCTACTGAAATGCATATACAAGACACTGTAAAAACTGGTTCGAGTAGCATGTGGCCAGAACACAGTTCCTGTCACACATTTGTAATTTTCAAAGGAAAACTGTGTGGGCACTTCCTTTACAGCCCAGGCAAATGGGGAGAAATGAAATCATCACCTAAGTCATTTCTTATATAGGTGTGTAAATAACAGCAAGAATGTCTCCAGACATTACAATGGCTCCAGATGTTTGGATTAGAATAAAGTGAATCTTTAGAAGAATAAGAAAGAACCGGCCCCTTGGGGCAAAGCGATACCTAGGAATACAGACGCAGTTTCTTTCTAGACCTCAGGGAGAAACATACTCTATGGAAATAAAGGCCTGGATGATTATTTATGCCTCAGCCCAGAGATCCAAACAGACCCAAGCGTGGCTTTACCTAGAAGGTAGCTGTGGATGCTGACTGAAACGCCGCACACAGAGCACACTCCTCACCCACATCGGACATTATTTGCCATCGACTCAGCCACAGGCTCGTCCCAAGCAGTAACATGTAGCTATGGGGCTGGATGCTCCAGTCCACTGAGTTCTCTTTGCAGGTGAAGTTGCAGCAGCCAGGGTCCTGCTGTGTAAAGCTGGTCGAGGGGTTTCTGCTGTCCCTGCACCTGAACCTCTCTGCTGGCATAAAGGAGGGAAAGGGCACGACAGAGTGAAGGTCCGTTGCACCCTGTTCTCACCCGGCGTAAAGCTCCTGAGACACTACATCAGTGGCCTAACTCAAAGTTGCCTTCCTGCAGCTTTAATTTATACCCGGGCCAGGAGGCTGAGAATCCGTGCCAGCCTGACTGGAAGCCTGCCAAGCCAGGCACAGTGAGAATCAAGCCCATAATGCTGTGATGAACTCAGGGTTACTATGAAACAGCTTCTCCTCACAGAACAATTTACACCACTGAAACTCCCCTCGAGACATTGGTGCTGCACTGCAGTGGGAGAGAAGAATTAGGCCCAACTTTGATTTCCTTTAGATGAGTACCTACAATACCAGCCATGCATGCTGTTTGTTCCACCCCCATCTGCCTGGGGGTTCACACTGCCACCCTTCACACCGAACTCTAACACTACGCAGAGTCCAGAGCCAAGTCTTTGTGGATTCCCTGGAGTCTGGCACTTCACCCTTTTCAGAGGTTTGGGGTACAGTTATTTGCTTTGTTCTGTTCTGTTGTTTTGGTTGATTGGCTTTTATTGAGCCTTAATCATCTTCCACCACAGTCAGAAATGACAACTTAAAAACTAAAATCTGAACAAAAAAAATAAATCATTACCAAAAAGGTGAAAAGTATTTAGTTTTTTGAACGCTGATCATCCGTGATACAAGATGACATCTCTTAATGTTATTAAGCTAATCTGATATCTCATCACCACGATAGACACCTTCTATTTCAATAGAGCCGTCTATCAAAGAGCTCCAAAGTGAGCCAACGCAAGACCAGTGCAATACGCAAGTCTCACTGATCACAGCTTAAGTGGGGCCCTGGCTTTGTGCTGGCCCTCTGCACAGTGGTAACTTGCACCTTGAGTGCTTCACTTCTCTCTCCTCTCTGTTTTCTATCATGCTCCCCTCAGACTGACTGAGCACTTTTGTTTTATAAATATTAACAAACTAAGCCCCAGTGAACTCCCCTGTGAGCTGGGTAACCACGAACAGCATTTCCACGGTGCCTCCGCAGAAACAAGCACGGTGAGATGACGTGACTTGCCCAGGGCCACATTGTCAGTGGCACAGCTGGGAAGGGATTAATGTTTCCTGATCCCTGTCCCCGTGATGTAGCCACAAGCCTGGGCACACGTTGCTTGGAAGCAAACTATGGACAGACACTGAAAAACATAGTCAATGAAAAAAGAAGATTTACAGCCTAAATTGCTAGTATTCATAGACATATCGGGCCGGATCCTGTTTTCCCTATGTCTTCAACATAAGCAGGAACCAGCCTGCAAGGTCACACGCCACATATGGAACTTCTATTGTCCTCCGAGGGAGCTCTGTACCAAGGTCCAGTGTAGAACATGGCTCACAAGGTTCACATTGTAATTAATATTAGGTATTTTATCTCACAACGAGCCCAATCTCTGCAAACCTTTATCCCACGAGCAGCCCCACTGACTTCTCTAGACATCTGATATCCTGTAAATAAACAGACCTTGCATGACACTGCACGCCAGAGAAATTGGTTTCAATGATACTACTCACAGGAGTCATGCGAGTCCAGATTTACAGGCTCAGACCCTAACTTGGCCCAACGAACTGGTAGCACAAACTGCTCTAAACAGGGAGTGTTTTCATATGCTGATGATTACCATATAAGGAATGTGCCACTAACCTCTGGGGGAATGCACAGCTCGGAATGCACACCAACAACCTGAAGTCTGCTCTCTAAAATGATTGAAAATAGATGTTTGGTTGCAAGCCCATCTCTGCGAGCAAACCTGCAGACAGACAGACTATACTGTTGGCAAAGTTCGCTGCCTGATTATTAACAGCTCTGAAAAGCAAGCTCTCTCTCTCTCACTCCATATGCAGAGATGCAAATGCAATACTCACGATGCCCACACAAAAATGACTTTTGAGAATTTCTGGGGGGAAAAAAAAGTCAGCAGATGATGAATATACCCTCAAATGAACACGTCAGTAACCGAAATTAGAAGCCTTATGTCTGTTAGTCCCCACGAATCTGTCTAGATCCAGGGGCACCAGTCAAAATGGGATAAGGCTGTTGAATTAATGATTGATTACCACAGATCACTTACAGTACTACATTTAAATGCACATAGAAGAGCTTGAGAATTTGTGGCTGATGCTCTGGTCACCGGTATGTATCATAAATAGCTGTACTTCATGGGGGCAACTTTCTTACAAAGTGGGAGTTCAAATAGTTTGAGTGGTCTGCATTCATTTTTTTCTTTCTCGCTCTTTTTTTTGTTACTCACTGTAATTTCACATTCTCCTACAGTACTTTATTTTAATTTGCTAAGAAACCTGTTTCTTTGTGTGGTGTAGAATAAATTATTTACCATACACACATAATGCCAAAAGAAAACTCCAGCAAACAGAAAAAAATCCCATAAAATGGACTGAAATTGTGACATGCCGAGGAAAGGTTTGAATCAGAAAACCTGCTAAATTATGCTCCCAAGGGGAGTTGCAGGAAGAGAAAGTACCAAGTGATATAAAACGTTAGCTGTAAGCAAGCTGATGATATCAAGAGATAGGATCCCACAGGTTGAAAACAACTGTTCGTGGGGTCCACGTTAATAAGAACTAGAATCTCTCTCAGCCATGAATTTTGGTAGGTACAAAGCCGCAGCCTTGGGGCTCTGTCCTGCAAAGGGCTCCATTCCCTCAGCTCCCATTTGACTTCAGTGAGAGTTGAAGGTGCTCAGCACCCCACAAGATCAAACCCTGAAAGGACAAATGTTTCTCACTGCCACACTTTTGTTATTCCAATGACACGCTATTCCAAGTCACAGCTTCCTTCTCTTTGCCAGTTGCAATTCACAGCCATGTGAGTCACGAGAATCTTATTTTGTCAGTGATTTTCAGAAATAGCAGGGAGTGCATTTGTAGTCACATAGCAAGTAGATAGAAACACAAGAAGTTTTGTTTCCATCATTCTGAGAAAATAATTAGTAATTTCTAGATCTGGTAAGAAAAGCTTTAAAATAATATTATCCTTTCATGCTGCAGACTCTGATTCACATGTTTACTAGCCCGACCACAGATGTGACAACTGCAAAGACATTATCAAGATAATCTATTATATACAGATTTTTCTTACCCAAAGTAAGTGACTCATGATTATATTAAAGGACAAATGCTATTTGCTTTACTCAAGCAAACTTCCTAACTAAAGTCAGTTATGAACCGGATTTGGCCCTCAGCATATGCATATAAATTCCATTAGCTCTAACTGAGAAAGTGCATGTGTGCTCTTGTACATTATGAATAATACATTGATTACAGCAAAATCAAGAGCCAAATTCTGCCCTCTGATACCCACAAATGGCTCCCATGGAAGTCTATGGGAGTTGCATGCATGCAATTTCATCTCAAAATCTGTAGAAAAAGATATTGTCCAGACTATGGAAAAAGGCTGTATTTCAGAAGCAAAGAAAATAACCTTCATGATGAGAATATATTCTTCATAACTGTGTTCGTTTCTGATAACAATGCTGGTGTCTACAGCATTATAAAGTCCCTAAGAACGAAGGGATTCCGTTTTGTTATTTTAATATTAAAGACATCTTCAGCGACTTTCTTGGTTAAAAAACAACTTATCAGGAAGTTCTACACTCAGATCACTGGACAGTTTGTTAGTGTTATTCATTCTTCAAAGTAAACTCGAAATAATTATATTAACAATTTACTGTAATACAGCCTTGCAAATGTCGACTCACTCACTTGCCTACGGCAAGTAGCTGTTTTTCATGGGTAAGTTTTGTCAATCATCATGATAAAAAAGCAGGCAAGTAGGTTTTGAGCTGAGGTTGGTAAATTTCCATTACAATTTTGCAAAGCTGTTATAAATACATCCTTAGCTCTTACAGAAATAATGTTTTATCCTTGAAAAGACATTGCAAGTATAATGCTATCTGAACTACATTTCATTATAAGATGGGTTATTTCTACATTCTGTGTATTAAACTGCCTAACTTGCTCTAAATAATACCTTCTAATGACAAGGTATTTTGCAAGTACAATAAAGGTCAGGTAAAAAGCAATGGTTAATGAATTTTTCTTTGCATCTGTTTGTATAAAGAGAAAATAATTTTTCAAAATATAAATTTAAGCAGTAGCAAGTGTTTATTTTGCAAATCTGCTGTTTTGAAAACAGCTCATTCATTTCTTCCAGAGAGTAAACATGGTGATTCCCCAACCACCATCATTTTTAGAATCAGAAATTATCTTTACACTTTGTAATACCTAGTGAAGATAATGCTGGGCCAAATCTTCCTGATGCATTAGCCATACCAATTGGGCAAGCCTGTCAAGGAGCAATGCTTAAAGCAATTTCAGACATACCAAAAAACAAACAACCAAACAAAACCCTCAAAACCAAAGTCTTTGTTTCGTTTGAGAAATATCAGTCTAGCCAAACTAATTCCAGGAACTCAAAACAAATGTTGGGTTACTAATTTTAAACAAACACACTGTCAAAGATCTGCCTCAAACTGATCCTGAATTTAAAGAAGCATCTAGAAAATATGGAAGAATTTGCCTGAATAAGGCAAGCAGGGTTTGCCCATTAGTACACAGAATATAAAAACGGCAGAGAATTTTATTTAAAACCAAAAGTCAGCTAATTCTGACCTAATATTATTCGCCTTCTACCCTTCTGTGTTCTGCATCCTCAAACTCTCAGACCTAGCCTTGCCAATTTTCGCATTTACTTTAAAATTTGATTTGCAACTAACTATATATTTTTACCCATTTTTTTGAGAAAAATATCTTAGCTCATTTCCCAAATGTTAACAATGCTGCCATAACTCCTGTTGTGGGTAGCCAGCTTCCACA
Organism: Emydura macquarii macquarii; assembly: GCF_026122565.2. Taxonomy (NCBI): domain Eukaryota; kingdom Metazoa; phylum Chordata; order Testudines; family Chelidae; genus Emydura; species Emydura macquarii. The sequence continues at coordinate 1,007,556 of NW_027130828.1, forward strand.
GATTCACTGTAACGTTTTTAAAAATATCTTAACTCACAGACCACTTCTGGCTTCAGACTATAATTTTGTTTAATAAAAAATGCATTTTAATTAATAGGTTTAGACACCTATTAATGTCTAACTATAGATACCAGCATTGTATAGTTTCAGGATCCTGTACTAAAAACAGATTTTATCAGAGTTAGCTGCCCACTTATTGTATTTCAAGTCAGCTACAGATGTGTTACACCAGCATAAATCCAGAGCAACTTCACGGACTTCAGAATTTGTCCTCTAACTAACTCAGCTGTCAGGTTTCACACTATGTTGTTATACACAACTAACCTTTTCCTTTGTGTCAGAATAAATGTGTGTTTTTTGTATTTCGCAGTGAACAAAAGACTATCATTTCATTATGAGTCAAACTTTGCTTTGAGAGTAATACAGTCATCTCAAAAACATGCCAAGAAAACCTTTCTACTTCACGGCACCATCCAAAAGCAATACACCGTTTGCCTTTTTTTTTTTTTTTGTTTAAACTGGTGATTACTGCATAATCATTGCTCACTGGTTTTTATTTTCTACCACTTACTAAATAGCATGATATATCACACAAATCAGGAGGAGGAAAATGTAAGTATACAAAATAGTTCATCTGTAGTTATTTTGCAGACACCCCCTTTGGTTTCATGTAACTATACAGTGGAAGCCAACTCAATATGGTTTTTATTGTCATTCATTAGAGGTTAAAATGGACAGCCCACTTGCGACTTTACTTCCGCTACACAATGATCTAATAGATTCCAAGTAGCACAGAATCACTCTCTAATATTATGAAACATCGATAGCTATACATACATTTACAAGCCCTGCAAAACGGTCATGAAAACTGAACAGTGCAAGATTTTGAGGCGCAAAATCTACTTGCCTGCCCTTTAGCATGATAATGATCAAGAACACAAGAATATTTTACTAGCCCCCCAAAATTACCTACTTTGGCAAATCAGCAGAAGTGTGTATCTGTGAGTGTGTGGTGCATACACACATTTATACACATTACACAGAGAGAGAGAATATGTTTATATTTACATATACATTTCATGAAATCCATTAAGGGCCCAATCCTCATTCCTTGTGCACTCAAAACTTCCACTGCATGCATACAGTAGGTGTGCTGGGAATGCAGACTGAAGCTCAGAATGAACTACACTGTATTCTTCATTCAAAGAGAAGGACAAATATTAAGTGTAATAATGTTTTGCTTCACTGTGTTAGGACATGAGGTATGGTAATCAATGAAAAGCAAACACACCCTAGACAACATTCATAAAACGATATAACGTAAAGAAAAGTAGACTCTTCACTTAAATTGGAATCATAACAGCAGTATGTAAAGAATATCTTTTTCTCCTGGACATTTCTTTCCTGCTATCTTTATAAAAATCACAGAGGTCTTTAATTACTACTAAATATCCCTCTATATTTCAAGTCCCCCTGGCAGCAAGTATTTTAAGCTTCATAAATCTCTATATGTTGATTGATGTGGAGGTAAATATGGATGGTTACACACTTAGAATGGAAATACACCAATAACATAATTAGTCTGAAAAAATACAATAGGATTAATATATTTTACCATGATCCTGGTGTATTATTTAACTGTTGAAATAACGTCATGTATGTTTTGTTTCAAATTTTGGGGGGGAAAAGGGAGAGAAAAATCACCTGCTTTCTTAACATCGTATGAAATATCCATGTCAATAATATATTTCAAAGTTTATTTGAATATTTTCACAGTGGATTTCCTATGTATTGGTTATTCTTCTGCATATAGTTTCTAAGGTTAACAGTTAAATATTAGCAATTATTCTTATTCCTCTTATTCCTATAACTGCACATAACCCACATTACATAAAAGTCTCCCTTACTATTCTCTGCCACAGGTGAATGTAATTATTATGTTATTATTATTTATTTAGACCCCACAAAAGTTGCAATGAATATTTTTAAAAATAGAATTGTCCCCTCAGATACATAAATCATGTTGAAATCTATTTCTATAACAACATTTACTAAAAATATCCTCCGAACCAAAACTCCATCTCCTCACTGGCTCTGCAGGTACAGTGCATTCTCAGAGCCTGTGGAATTATCTTCTCTGTAACCTTTTATACACGTTACATAGGGACGAATTCTTGCTGACACAGCAGCGAGCTGAGGTTTTTCTGCCTGGTCTCTGGCTATTCGGGTGACGTCATTGGGAGAAATAACAGTTAGATTTCTAAAAGCCCCTGATGACTAGTGCCTGTGAGTGGAACTGTTCGGAGGTATTATTAAAAACTGGTTTTGCAGAACATTTTGAATGTGGCTGATTGATCGGATATATGGGAATGTTTGGATTTTCGGCAAAAGTACCTGAGCATTTTAAACACTTTTTTAGCATTTTATTGGATGCCAGAAATGTATCATTAGTCCACATTCTGGGCACATGCATCTGCTGCTCCTGATCTGAGCTTTGATCCACATTTATCTGTTTTGTACAACAAGCTAACAAGGAGTAGTGCCAGTCTACCACAAGACGTAAATTACATAGATCGGGAGAGCATTGCTCTGCCAAATTTTAGCCTGTTCAGATTCTGAACATTTGTACTGACGAATGTACCAATTAAAAGAATGTGAAACTGAAAGAAGCAGAACCTTCCTGTTAGTAAATGGTTAGGATCCTTCCTACATGTAGCTGAGTCTGAGAGCCAAATCACCTCTTGTTCCCTAAACTGTGTCTCCATTTCACAAGCTGCACTAAGGATATCAATATTTTCTCTCTAGAAAAGAAAACAACATTCACCAAGATCGGAAGCAGTTGCTAACAGGAAGCTTTGTTTTGCTTTCAAATTAAAAATTATTTTAACTGGAAAATACCAGTTTGACTGCTACATTCACCAGGAAAAAATTTCTGAATCTAGAAAGGCTAAATAGTGTAGCGATGATATCCCACTGCACTTCTTTTGCCTCTTAGTCATGCACTGCCCCTTGTAGATTTCATATAAAAAAATAAGCATAATCACACACACACGCACACACACACAGGCCCAGAGATCTACAATAGCATCAAATACATGCCAGAAATAGGTGGCAATGTTTTATTTCCAGGATCCAGTCAGAATGCTAAAACAATGCCTGATATGTCCTGATACTTTTGATGAAAATCTAAATATTTTCCTTTCTTTCCCTAAACAAAACACAAAACCAGTTAGTGAAAAATTATGGAATATTAACGAATATGGCTGTTTGACTGCTGTTAAGTCTAAACCTCATTTACATCTGTATTCCTTGACTAAATGAATTCCTTCACTCTCTATTTTCAAAGCGACAATGAGAGAAAGCATTTTCTACAAAGAATATATATAGCAACTAAGCTGAATCAACCACCAGACCTTAACATTCAAAGCTGGATGTACAATTACAGAACATTACCAAAACAGCAAGAAATAAGACAAACGTTTACGTAATCCTGAGCACCTAGATCACAGCAGAGCAGAAAAATATAAGCACAATTGGATGAAGGGAGGAGAGCACAAACGGGAAAGCATCGTGTTGTTTATAATTACCAATGTTTTTGTAGCAGAAAACACGACTATAAATACTACAATTCGTCATTTCATTTAAGCAAATAACCTGCCCTGGATTTTGCTGTTGCAAAGCTGAAATGGGGGCTGTTTTGGGTTATTAGTGATCACTATTCATTCAGTACCTTTCCCTGTGTCGGCAGAACTATTTTTTTCAAGTGCAAAGTATCACCTCGGGGCCCAATCCAGCCATTTTTACTGTGGCAAAGCTCACATTAAAGTCAACCATAGTTTTGCTTGAGTCAGGCTAGCAGGACCCAGCAAACAGGCTGCTGTAGCACTGTCTCACTTAAACGACTTCTAGCCAAATGCACCCTGCCCCAAAGTAATGTCCAATTTTTGCCAAATATGTATTTAATGTCAAAAACCAAAAGACGGGTCTGTGCCATCCGCCTCACGCAAATATTTACTGAACTGTCCACATGATCCAGATACTGAAATCACAAAGACACAGACACACATGCCGCAATGTAGTGGTACTATTCCTGTAATACACTGCATTTATCATGCACCTTTGACCACTTCATTCTGCACCCTCGCCACTAATCATCTCACCCACGACTGAGTCTAGCAACGGCTGCAAACAGCCTCCATTTTTGTTTTAAAAAAGAGAAAAATCAACCCACCAGAACAATGTTTCCTCCTTCCCCCACCCTCCAAATTACACAGGACCGGCAACAATAATTCCTGACCCTGTGAAAGGTTTAAGGTCTGATATCGGACCCTTCAGGAGCTTGCTTTCTTTGGAAAGAAGATACACACACAGGCCTTGATTATAATCGTGAGAGTTCTGGAGAAATCTGGCCTTTCAATTACATTACTACATACAGAAAAATGATCATCAGTCATTTTTAGTAATTGAAAATTTGGGAAGTCTTTTTCTTTTTTTTTTCCTGAGCCATGTACATAGGATTTGGGGTAACACGAACACCTGACTTTAACGATACTATTCTTCATATCCCTCAACCAGTAACTTTTAAAAAAAAGCTCTCTAAATAACATGTGTGCATCTATATCACGGCATGTCGTGGTGGGATAGATATAAAGGATTGTAGTGGCATGCATTTGAGATGACGGCACAACTCACTCCTGGCTTCACACATATGGGTAATGCAACCCACCACGCTCTTGCTGACAAAACCTGTATACACACCACAAAATCAAGGATGTGTGTAGAGTTATTTTTATACTTTAATTAATAAGTATTACTAATAACAGAAGATTTCCAACAACCTAAAACACAGCTGCCAGAGAAAGACTGAGAATATTAGTTTAGTTTCAAATGCTTTATCTTTAAGATTTAATAACATTTCTGGGGAAATTAATTTTGATTTACCGTGTCTTCCCCCTACCCCTCTCTACTGTTAGCTACTTCTGCTGTCAGTCCTTGGGGGCACACACAGCAGGTTACCATGTAATGTCACACTAGGTGCTGTGATTCAACAAAGGCTAACATGTTGATATCTTTTTATTGCTAGTCAGCCTGGATACCCCATTTCCCCCTATACAATTAGAAGCCTTTGATAGTATCTAAAATTCTAAAGAGGATTTATTTCTGTTCTAACAAAGAAATTTTTTTTTGCCACAAAAGGACAGTCCATTGTTTTGCTTTCTAAAATATTGTCTTTCTTCTTACTTACAGTTTGTGAAACTCTTTTTTACAGATTGAAAAGGAAGTAATCTCCTGCATGTTGTTCCTAAGACTTTAATATTACAAATAATTTTTGAGAGTATCCAAAGGAGCACTTCTTAATTTAAAAAATCTTGAGCAGTGCCTGGTTTATTTATAGTCAGGTATTTCATGCATCTGACAAATATCTATTAAACTAAATTCTCTGTAACTGTTACAAACAGGAACATGTGAAAATATTAATACTTGTTAAAACCAAAACCCCAAAAACGGAATCAGTGCAGTTCAGTAAGAAATTGATTAGGTAGCCATTGTTTTTCAACAGAGCCAGATACTGTTCCATGAAGCTTCTTTAATAACACATTGGTTAAGGCTACAGTATGAAATTACACATTTTGTTGTAACTCCTAAATAGGGGGACCTCCATCTTGGCCATTCATAGAAGAGTTATAACCTCACAATATTTATACTCAGCATGTCATGTTAGCATTTACTACTAGTTTCCATGGAGATGGATTTTCATGCTGTAGCTATGAAATGCACATTGTTGCCACTAAGCCACTTCAGGCCCTTTCTGGAAGCCTGCTGAATGCCTGACAAAAGTTGATGCAAACCAATAGTTGTTGTTCTTTGTTTGTCGCCAGACTTCTAGCAGAGCCATATTATGTCCTAGTGATTGAAGTGCCCATGTTCACCCCCCTCCCGACACAAAAAGGACCCTAAATTTTAGTGACAAGCATGAAGTGGGCTTTTGCGGGGGAAGCCAAACAGCTAAGCGGGACAGGAACTCTAGTCGCAGAAGGGCAGCGCTGCTGGGGGCAGGCTGGTTTAACACAAAGCCTGACATTTTAGGAATAAAAGTATAAACAAACTCAAGTCTCTCGGAGGCGGAAGGCTAGGAGTGGGTGCAGGGAAGTACTGACAAGTCTCGAGGCATCCCTCGAGCCTCCGGCCCGGCTTCCAGCTCCGCTCCCGGCAGTAGGGAATGGCTGCAAGGGGCTGCAGCTCTCAAGGACCGGGTCCCCCTGCCCAGCACGGACCCCCAGGTGCACAGATCGAGCCCCGTGGGGAGCTCGGCGGCGGCCTTTGCGGGAGCCTGGGGCGGGTGAGCCAGGCGTTACCGCCGGGCCGGCCTGAGCCCTAGCCACATCGCTGCAGTCGGGTGCAGTGCAGCACCCTGCCCGGGCCAGGCTTCCTCGGCCCGGGCCGCCAGCCCCGCGCCCGTCCCCGCCTGCACCTGGCCAGGCAGAGTGCCGCTGGCTGGGCGAAGCAGGGCGGCCGGCCCGGCGGGGAAGTAGGCGCAGCCACGGGCCGGTCAGGGGGGGGACCCTCGCCGCCTGCCCCGGGTAGGGCCGGCAGGGCCCTGCGGCTGCCCCGTAGCTACTTCCCGAGGCGGCTCAGAGCCGCGAAGCCGGCGGCAGATCCAGGCCTGGCTGCAGCCGGAGCGGGCCGCTAAGGCCAACCTCGGCCCGGCCCAGGGCAGGTGGCTGCAGCTCCGAGGGCCGGCGGAGTTATGAGACTGGCCCGGCGGGCGCCCCGGTAAGGGCCGTGGGGAGACGCCGCTGTCTCCCGCTAGCCAGGTGAGCCAACCGGCCCCGACCTGCCGCCCCCGGCCCGGCTCCCAGGACCGGGCAGTCTGCGGGACACCTCGGCCCGGCCCGGCCCGGCCCGGCCCGGCGGGCGCTGGTTCCTCCCCGCACTGCGCGCGGTTGCTGGTGCTTGGCGCGGCCGGTTCTGACAACAAAGGCCAGGCCGCAAGTCCGGCTCCTGGGGCTGGATCACGGTGCAAAACCAGGGAGACTCGCCTTTCGCAAACCCAGCCGAGCCGGGCCCGGCCCGGCCCTCCGGCCACCTGCCCCACTGCCCGCCCGCGGCGCCCTCATTTCTGGTGGAATAACGTGCGGAAAACCCGGGTCTCGGACCCCGCTGTGACCCTGCGAAACCTGCAGTCCCCGGCCAGGCCGAAGGTCCGTGTTACACCACCCAGCGCCTGCCAGCCGCGCACCCCAGCAGGGCTGGGTGCCTTCCCGCTCCCGCACCCGCTCCCGCTCCCGCTCCCGGCCCAGCCGCAGCGAACCAGCAAGTGCCCGCACGGGTCAGCGGCCGGCGCAGAGTCCCTTCGCCAGCCGGGAGCAGCCAGCCACCGCCGGGAACGTCCCGCCCGGGCTTTGACCCTAGCGCAGGCGGGCCGGGCCGGGCCGGGCCGGGCCGGGCCGGGCGCTCTCTGCGCCGGGCGCCGCACCAGGTGAGGCCCCCCCGGTTCTCGTCGGGGAGATTGTCGGAGTTTCCCCGGGCAGCAGAACTTGTGTGCAAGGGCCCGGGGCCGTGTGCGCTGCGCCGTGCAAGGCCGGGCACGGGCGTGTGGCACGGGCGTGTGGCACGGGCACGGGCGGGGCAGGGGCAGGGGCAGGGGCAGGGCACTCACTGTTGGTAGTCCTGTTTGCAGTACAGCTTGCGGTCGCGGAAGTAGCAGCTGGTGGTGAGCGCCTGCTGGCACACGGCGCACTGCAGACACTGCTCGTGCCACGAGGACTCGTTCACCCGCATCAGGAAGCGGTCCGAGATGGGCCGCTGGCAGCCCTCGCAGACGGCCGGGCTCGGGCACTCGGAGCCTGCGAAGGGCAGGAGGCAAGAGTCAGGCAGGCAGGCGGGCGGACGGGCGGACAGACAGACAGGCAGGCAGGCAGGGCCCCGCCGCCCCGGCTCCAGCCGCGCCCAGCCAGGCGCTGCCCGGCGGAGCCCCAAGCGCGGACCCGCCGCGTCCCGCCCGGTCTCTCCGGGATCGGCCCCCGCCCGGGACCGGCCCCGCCGAGCAGCAGCGCGCGGCGAGCTCCAGCGAACGCGATTTCGTTCGCGTCCTGCAGCCGCCTCCGCCCCGCGCCCCGGCGAACCCCGCCCGGCCGCGGCCCGCAGATGAAGCCGGGTCCCTGCCCGCTCCGCACAGCCCGCTGCGGACCGGCGGGTCGGGTCGGGTCGGGTCGGGCCGTGTGCGGCGAGGCCCGGGCTCGATCCGGCCGTGCCCGCGGCGGGCACCCAGCCTTCGTTAAACACCCATCGCTGGTCACTGACGTGCCACACACCACAACACAACACAACACAACACAGCGATACGAGAACGACTGATCGGTACATCGGTAGCGATGCACCCTGCACGGTCCGTCGGCGAAGTCCGGCTGTTCTGCACCCGCCCCCGCCCCGCCGCAGCTTAGCGCCGGCTGCGGCTCGGCCGGGCCGGGCCGGGCCGTTCAGGGGCGCCGGACGGGGAGCCGGGCCGGGCCGGGCCGCGGAGGAGCGCGGCGGGCGGGCGGGCGGGCGGGCGGGATGGAGGCTGTGCCGGGCTATGCTGTGCCGGTCCGGTCGGGGCACGCCGCACTCACCCAGCAGCACTCCCAGGGTGGCCGGCCCGGAGCGCAGGGGCCGATCTTCCATCTTGATGCCGTCCAGCATCGCGGCGCAGTCGGGCGGGCCGCGGCTGAAGCAGCGCTCCAGGGACTCGGGACCCGCGGCGATGTCCATGGGCGGCGGGCGCGGCTGGGCTCGGGGCTGGGCTGGGCTCGGCGCGGGGCTCGCTCAGCGGCGGGGCGGGCCGGGCTGCGGCGGGGCGGAGGGAGGCGCCCTCGGGCGGAGCGGGGCGGCGGGCGGCGCCGGTCCGGGGGGCGCGGGGCAGGGGCCGGGGCTGCTGCCCATCGGGCCGGGCGGTCACCTGCCGGCGGCGGGAGCGGGGCGGGGGCGGGCGGGCAGGCCCGGCCGGGGCGGGCGGTCCGGGGCAGGCGGCGGAGGCAGGCGCAGGCGGAGGCTGGCCGCGCTCTCACTGCGCCATGCCGCGCCGCGTCGCGGGGACCGAGCCGCGCGGTTTAGAGCCGGGGCTGCGGCGGAGGGACACACCCACCCGCCGCGCCGCCGCCGCCTCACCCCTCCTCAAACTTGCTGACATTTGAACTCCACCGGCGCGCCTGGTATCGCTGCGCCGCGGTGATCCGTCTCCTCGACGTCAAATAGTGCCGCCGCCCCGGCCGGCCCCCGCGCCCCGCCGCCCCCACGCGCGGCGCCGGCCGACCCGGGGACACGTGCGCGGGAGGCAGCGGAGCGGGGCGGGGCGGCGCGGGCGGCGGCCCCGGCTGCGCGGACCCGGGGGGAGAGTCCAGCCGGAGCTGCGAGCAGCGTCCCCGCCGAGCTAGCATCGCCTCGCGGGCAGCGCCCGGCCCGGCCCGGCCCGGCCCGGCCCTGGGGTAGGTAGCTGCGCCTCGCGGCCCGGCCCGGGGTCTGCCCCGCCGGCTGCCCGAGCGCGCGTGTCCCGGCCGCGCCGCACCGCGCCGCGCCGGCTGCAGGAGCCTCTCCCCGCCGCGCGGGATCGGGATCGGGGCCCTGGGCCTGCCCCGGCCCTTCGCCCCCCACGGCCGGGCTCCCCGCCGGGCTGGCGCGCCTGGGGCCGGCGGTGCCGGGGAGCGGGGAGCTGGCGGGGGCGGTCTCGTCCGCGGGGCAGCTGCAGCCCCGGCCCGGCTGTCCCCAGCCGAGCCGCGACGGGCCCGCCGCTGGCCGCTCGGTTCCTGGCACCGCCGCCCGGCCTTGGCCTGGGCACGACGGCCGGGTGCAGCCGGGGCCGGGGCCGACCGAGGGGCGCTGGCGGAGGGCCGCACCTCCCCGCGGTCCCCCTGTGGAACCCCGCCCGCCCGCCCGCCCGCGGCCCGGGACAGGGACAGGGACAGGGCGGGCCGGAGCAGAGGCAGCCAGCGCCCGCTGGGTTCGCCTCGCGCCGCAGCTGGAGCCCCGCTGAGCCCAGCCCCGGAGCCCGGCCAGGGCTGCTGCCCGCCTGGCCATCCCACTGCACCCCGCGGGCGCTGGGCCGGGCTGGGCCGGGCCGCTGGGGCCAGGACACCAGGACACCTGACGGGGTTGCCTCGGCCCAGCCGCCGCCCGGCTGCGGGGCTCGATCCTGCCTTGCCGGGGCCCGGGGGATTGGGGCAGGGTCACGGGCTAGCGCAGCTGGAGAGCAGGCGGTGCCGGCGGACCAGGCCCGCAGCCTGGCGAGGGGCTGCGGCGGAGCTAGCTGCCCCAGGGCCCGGGGAGTGCGCAGGGCAGCTGCGGGGTGCACCGTACCTTGGCGGGGAGCGCCGGTCCCCATCGCCCGTCGCTGGCTGAGCAGTGCCGAAGGGCTGGCTCTCCCCGGCCCGGCCCGGCCCGGCCCTGTCCTGCCCTCCCTGCCGGGGCCCGGACGCGTTTGCGGGAGAAGAGGGAATTGTTCAGCTCCTGGGAGCAGGAGGACCGGGAAGAGGAATTAATTCCCTGTGGCCGGTCCCCTCCGGAATCCTCGGGGAGCCCAGCCATCGGCCGCGGGCGGCGCGGCGCGGCGCGGGTCGGTTTGGGGGTCCAGCCCTTCCCAAGAAGCGGTGCTTGGCGCGGCCGGCGGGTATTTTCCTGCCGGTGTTTCCGTGCGCGGGGAAGTGCCGGCTGCGCCGACAGCCCCGCCGTGCCGGTTCTCGAAGCCCTGCGATTTCGGCTTCGGAAAACAGGCTGCGTGCGGGCACTAGGCGGGCAGCCCGGCGGGGGTTAGCCGGGGCGGTGGTGCAATTACCGGCGTTTGGTGCCGTCCTGGTTTCCGAACGGAAAACGCGCAAACGACAAAAGACAAAACAACGACCCAGGGCCCCGGGTGTGTCCGAGCCCGCTGCACGCGGTCGGGCTCGTCCCCCCCTTCGTGCGCCTCTCGGTGCCCGCACAGCCCGATCGCCAGCGATCAAAGGCTGGGCCGAATTCGATGTGGCGTGTGTGAACGTGACTCAGTGTGCTCCCGAAGGCGGGCCGAGAGAAAGCGGCCTGGGCGCCTGTGGTGCGAAGCACGGATCTGTGCGAGCAGGACAAGTGTGAACGGCGGGTCCGTGCTGCTCCTTTCTGCGTGGGACGGCGCCGCTTTCCGCACGCCGCTCTCATGCAGAAACGGAGGACACTGGCCGTTAGCTGGGTGTTGGCTGGGTGCAGTGGACGGGGTCTGAGTACCGGGGCTCGTTGGGGTTTTGTCTGGAACGATTTAATACTGGCACCTCCGTAGCTAGTCCTGGAGAGCCGGACTCGATGCGTTTCGTTCCGCGATGGAGAGATTTCAGAGCCCTGCCCGACCAGAAAACGCCTGTCCTTCGCCTTCCGGGCCTCTGCCCCGTCACAGTGACCCCCCACCACCGCCAGTCCTTCCCCCCGAGCCCGGAGCTCCCCTAACTTCGCCTTGAACGCGGCCAGCCCTTGTCCTCGGCGGCAGCGCGGGGAGCGACACGCGGCTACTTCGCTGCCCAGGCTCGCGTCAATCCGGTTCCTTCGGTCTCGGCTCGTGGGACTGAAATCAAACCGGCTCATGGCTAGCTTTGCGTGTGTGTGTGCGTGGGTACCACAGCCGTGTGTGTGCGCGGGTACCACAGCCGTGTGTGTGGGTACCACAGCCGTGCGTGTGCGTGGGTACCACAGCTGTGTGTGTGTGTGTGTGGGTACCACAGCTGTGTGTGTGTGTGTGCGGGTACCACAGCCGTGTGTGTGTGTGGGTACCACAGCCGGGCCATGTGTGTCTCAGACGGTTGCCTCGAGAACAATTCGAAGGCGGTTTATTAGCGTCCGCAACTAAACCCGAACAGTGAAAACACACACCGCAAACCCGTCACCGACACAAAGATAACACAGCTCGGCCCGGGCGCGGCGTTGTGTCCGCGGAGTGCGGTGCTGAGCGCACGGCAGCGTTTTCTGCCTCCTTAAGGTGCACGCCCGGTTCGGCGCGTCCTTCCCGGGGAGCGAAGTGCGCCGCTGCAGAGAATAGCAGAGACGCTGCGTGTGCCTGAAGACCTGTGTGTGTGTGTGTGTGTGTGTGTGTTAACTTCCCGCTCTCTGGGTGTTGTGTGTGTGTGTGTTATTAACTTGCTGCTCTGTGTGTTTGTATGTTGTGTGTGTGTGTGTGCGCCATGGGCCTCCTGCTCTGTGTGTGCTCTGCTTGTGTACCATTAGTTTCCTGCGTTGTGTGCTATGAGCCTCCTGCTGTGTGTGTGTGTGTGTGTGTGTGTGTGTGTGCGTGCACGAGGCCCCAGGAATTTCCTGCTCTGCGTGTGTGTGTGTGTGTGTGTGTGTGTGTGTGCACGCCATGAGCCCATGCTGTGTGTGTGTGTGTGTGTGCGCACGCCAGTGCCGTTCCTCTCCCCCGCTCCCGGTGCGGTGCTCTGACCCGGGCAGCGCGGGGCGGCGTGTGCAGCCTGCCCTCTGCTGGCCTGCGGCGGGACGCGGAGACCTGACCCGAGCCTGACCGGTCCGGGCCCTGCGCGCCAGGCGGCGGCGGATGGGCCGGGCCGGGCAGCCCCTGGGCCGTTTGAACCCCTCGGGGTGGCTGCTCCTGGCGGCGCTGCGCGGCCCTCCGGCCTTTCCGCGGGTCGGGAGACGAGACGGGCGCAGGGACCGAGCATCCAAGCGCACTAACCGCGGGCAGCGTGAGACTCTCCTGAGCTGACCCTGGCCGGGGACCCCCTGGGCCGGGGACCCCCTGGGCCGGGCTCTCCTTCCCTCCTCCCCCGGCGCGGGGTCCAGGGCAGGGGCAGCCGCATTTCTGCCCCTGGCTGCTCGCACCAGACCTGCTTTCCCACCCGAGTTCGTTTCCCTTCAGCACACCCGTGTTCAATCCCCTTTCCACGTGCAGACCTGGGGAGGAGGGGGACGAGCTGGAGCCGCGCCCTGGCCCCTTCCCGTCCCCGGGCTACGGGGCAAGCCCAGCGCAATTCGGGTTGCACGGCGGGCGGCTAGCGCTCAGCGGCGGTCTGGCCGCCGGGTCACCCCGCTCCGTGCAGCGCTCTGACAGCCCCGCTCCCTGGGGCGAGACAGGAGCCGGCCGTCCGTGCACGTCTGAGTCACCCGCTTTCCCCCGCCAGGTGCTTCAGTCATTCACCCGAGCAGGGACCTGCGGCCGGCGGAAAGGCGCTGCCTGGGAAAAGGCGCAGCAAACAGGCTGCGCCGAGCTCCTGCGGGCAGCGGCTGTCCCGGGGCAGGGAGCAGACGCCACGCTCGCCCGGGCAGAGCGGAGACATTACAGGTCCCAGGCCGCAGGGACTGTTCAAGGGAAGGGGGTTTTGATGGACACCGAGAAAGCCTCTGGCCCGGCCCAGAGCCTGCGTTGCTGGCTGGGCCGCGTGTGCCCCTCTGCGGGGTGTTCCTGACCCGGCACGGCTCGGTCTCCGGCCCGCGGGAAAGGCACGGTTCAGCTGAAGAGCGGAGCCCAGGAGTCAGGTCCCGCCAGGTCCCGTTCAGACGGTGCTTCCTAAATCCGAACCTGCCCTTCCCCCGTGCCAGGTGCTTCGCGGACGCTAGATAGTTCTGAGCTCGGAGCACCTCTGCCCCCTGCAAGCTGCAGGTTCACGCTCCCCTCTGCAAACATTGCGGCCAGCTCCCTGCGGAGCGGCTTCTAGTCCCGTGCCATGACCCGTCGTGTGAACCGCTCTGGGCCTGCAGGACTGCGAGGGGTTGGTTCCCCGCAGACGCGGACCCGCTCGGGTCCGGCGCGATCCCCGAGGAGTTGTCTGGGCCCGCTCGGCTGCTCGCCACCAGCAAGTCCGGCAGCGCGGGCGGTTCTCCCGGACACGTGTAAACAAGCTGTGGAGCCGCAGTTACCAAGGCCAAACAAACCGGATCACGCAGTAGTGTAAACCAGGCCGCGCTGGCGAGAACAGCCGCTCCTGCCCCGGGCCGAGCCGAGGCGCGATTCTCGCCGCGTCTACACGGTCACGAACAAGCGGCGGCGCACCTAGGGGAAGCTGCCCGGCCGGCGGCCCCAGGCCCGGTGCGGTTGGGCGGGTGAGAGGCGTTGACATCCCCGCCGCACCGGCTCTGCGAGCTGCGCGGGGCTCGTCCCGGACTCTCGGCGGCGGCCAAGGGGCCTGGCTCCCTCCGTGCCCGTCCTGCCCCCGCCCCCGCCCGGCTACGGGACGCTCGCTCGCCCCTGCGGCTCGCGGCGGTTGCACGGGAGAGGCCGGATCCCCGAGCCGTTCTCGGGCCCATCCACCGCTCCCGGGCGGCTGAGGAAAGAGGCGAAACTCTCCGCCCTGCAGCCAGCCAGGCAAGTGCTGGACCCCGGCCCCGGCCTGCCCCACTTCTGCGCGCCGGGGGCCGGGGAGCTGCGCCGGTGCGGCTGGTCTGTTCACAAAGCAGGAGGTGGGCGGGCAGCGCATCCTGCCCTGGCGGAGCCGGTCACAAACCGAGCCGCGCGCAGCGCTGCAGCCAGCCCGGGCCAGGACCCGGCGTGACCCGCTGACGGCCAGGCTCCCGCTCCCGCCCCCGCTGGAGGAGCTCCCCGAGGCGATTCGGATCAGGCCCAACGCTCCGGGCAGACCCGAACCCAGGGCCGTCCATGGGGGTGGCCGCGGGGCTGGGGACTTGCGCGGTGCCGCTGTTGGCTGCAGGCGGGTCTGATACCGGCACCCGCCGGCCGGCTGTGCGCGCCTCCTTCGGCACCAGCCACGGGGCAGCGGGCCGGGCCGGGCCGGGCAGGGCTGAGACCACTGGCGGCGTGGGGGGCAGGGCGGCTCGCCGTGCAGGTGCGGGCGGCCGGGAGTGGAGGGGCCGCCGGTGGAGCGGAATGAAAGGCCCGGCCGGACTGTCGGGCGCCCCCTCGCCAGGCGCCGTTCGCTCCACACCGGCCCTAGGCAGATCAGCGGAGTCGGCGGGGCTGCAGCCTCCCCAGCCGGCCCCGGGCAGCGCTCGTGGCGTCGGGGCTTTGGCCGGCACCGCCCCAGAACGCCCGGCCCAGACCGCTCCCCTGGCGCGGGCAGGCTCCGCCTGGAGCCCCAGGCCAGCGCGCTCGGCTCGGCTCGGCTCGGCAGTGCAGCGACCGCCTGGGACGGGAGCCGGGCCGCAGCGCTGTGGGCTGGGCACCAGGGGCTGCCATTGCTGCTGCTTGGCTGTGGGCGGGCAGCGCCCTCACTGCGCCAGCCCAGAGGGGAGCACGAGGGGCGCAGGCATCCCAGGAAAGCAGGTGCCGGCTAGTTTGACCATTGCTCTGATGGCCTGTTACTGCCCTTGCCCCGAAGCATGAGATACAGCCCTACACCCAATGGAATGGCCGCATTCATGACAAATCCTTTGTTAAATCCTTCTAAGCGCTGGGCTTCAGTGACTTCTGGTGGCAGTGAGTTCCACAGACTACTGACCGACGCCTTTCATGAATCGGTTTTTAAACTATCCCTTGTTTTCACTGGATGCCCCCCTCTTCTTCTTGCATCATGAAGAAGGACAAGCACAGCCCTTACCGTCCCTAGATTATTAATTGCTTCCCCTCTGCGGCTCCCCGCTTAGCTCTCCCCCCAGTCAGCCCCGAGTTGTGTAATGTCTCCGAATGAAGTGAATGTCTCACCCAGCTCGTGCTGGAGTGTGCAGGGCGCAGAGACGGGTGTCAGACAGTTCCTGCTCTGTGTTTTGAGACGGTGTGGCCATAACCGCACACAATATCCCAGGGTCGGGGGGACCATGGATGTGTGCAATGCCACTGTCATACGCTCGGTATTGCTTTTCTGTCTCAGCCCTCTGACATCCTAACGCTGGGTTTATCGTCGCTGGCCCCGCTGTACGATGAAGCGGGTTGCTTTGCGCTTTCCACAGCGACACCCGGTGCTTGCCCTGCGTGTTTACACGTACTTAGAACAGCCCCTCGGTCAGATGAATTGCAGTGAATCTTTCCAAGGGGGGGCGGGGGGGCATTGCTTTGCGTGTGTCGCCTTGTGTTGCCCAGGCACCCAGCCTGGCCGGAGCCTGTGACAGTGACGAGTTTCGCCACCGCTCTGTGCTCCCTCTGTCCCAGAGAAGGGATGAAGCTGTTCAACGAGGCAGGGTCGGGCAGGCACCGACGGACCCCGGAGCGGCTCACCTTTTGCCGTGATGAAACCATCATTTATTCCTCTTTGTTTTCTGCCTCCCGACCAATGAGGTCATTTTACCTCTGCCTCGGCTTTGCCTCTCCGAGCAGCCTGCCCAGCTCTGCTCCGGCTAGACCCTGCGCACCGGAACGGGCCCTTGCTTCCCTCTCCGGACCCTCTCCCCAGCAGAAACTGGGCGAGGCACCCTGCGTGCGGCGGCCGACCTACTGCACGCTGTGCACGGCCTTGGGCAGGTGAGGGCCTGACCCGGCGCCCGCCCACCCTGCAGGGCCTGGCCGGGTGGCTCTGGCCGGGTGCTCAGCCCAGCTCCCCTCCCTCGGGGGTGCTGACCTCCTTCGCTTCTCCCGCGCCCTGCCGCCCCCGGGCGCGCTGCGCCGCGCAGGGCCGGGTGGCGATGAAGGCCCAGCTTCACCCGTTCTCCTTCTCCCCGGGACAGGCTGCGCCCGCCGGGCTCCTTCCGCGGGCTAGGGCAGCGGCGGCTCGCCCTTCGTCCCTTTGCACGTTTCAGCGCCGGGTATCGGGCCGTGCACCGAACAGGTCCCGGGCTCGGGGGCCGGGACTGGGCGCGAAAGTCGGGCGCTCCCGGGAGCCGAGGGAGCAGCAGCGAGCGGTCCCGGCCGCGGGGAACCCGAATCTGCTCGCCCGCTCGGCTGCCGGCCGCGCCGCTGAATCCTCGCCCTGCCCCGGGCCGGCCCCGCGCAGCCGGACAACGAATATTCGTTTCCGCCGAGTTAGCCCGGTTTTAGGGGAAACGGTTCTTACGGTGCCCGTTCGTTTGCGTTTACACTTGGACACCAGCGTGTCCAGGCCGCCGCAGCACGACCTTTGCCAGCGTGTTTCCAGGCGGCCGGTGTCAACTGGCAGGAGACGCCCGAAGCGTGCCCGCGAACACCCGCTTTTCTCGGCAGGGAGATCTTGGGGCGCACGATCGTGGTTTTATTATATTTCATTTCGTTTTGTTTTGTTTTGTTTTATTTTCCAGCCCCCCAGTTAAGAAAGAACGGGTTTGTTCCTAGTGTAACGGGCCACGGGCGATTTAAACCAGGGCTGCCGGCCGCGCTCACTGCAAACGCTGCAGTCCCAGCACGCTGCTGCCTGGGATTCCCCGAGCCGACAGGAAGGGCCGCCCTGGCTCCCACAGCCGGGCCGCAGGGCCGCGAACTCCGCCCTGCAGCCGGCGGGCACAATCCCCCCGGCCGGCCTGGGGACGAGGCAGAGTGGATCTGTTAGCGATGGGCGCTGCCGTGCGAGGTCCGCTGTAAACGGCCTTTCATGAAGCATTTTCTCCCGGCCAGGTTTGCTCAATGGCGAGCCGGTAATCTCGGGCAGCCGAGAGCCCGGCGCTGCGCACGGGAGCCAGGAGCCTGCAGGGCGGCAGGAACCACACAGCCGCCCCAGCCAGCGCTCCCTGGGCGGGATGCGCCGCGGCCAGGCGAGCCTGCGGGAAGCGGAGAAGGTGAAACCGAGTCTCCCGCCTTCCCTGGAAGAGAGGAGCAGGGCCGTGCCCAGCACCTCCCCTGGCCGTGCCGCTCCCGGGACGAGGCACCTGAGCGCTGGGTCAGCGGCCCAGCCCGCGGCCCAGGCGGGAGCAGCTGCCGCCGTGAGGGCCTGTGGGCTGGTAGATGGCGCGGGGAGCGCTCCCCGCATGTGCAGACATCTGCGCCGGGCCTCTGCCAGGGAGCCGCGGGCAGCGCCCGGACTCTGCCTCCATGTCCCGACGCAGGCCGGGCCGTGCCGCAGGGCCCCGCACCTGCTCACCGCCAGCCCCGCCTCGGCCCCACAAGGACCCTCCAGGCGGCCCCTGTGCTCGGGGCTGGGCAGACAAAACAAAGGGGGTCTCTGCCCCGCACCATTATGGGGAACCAGCGGGGACCTGGGCTCCTTCCTGCCCCCCTCCCTCGGCCCAGAGCCGGAGTGTTGGCAGCGGGGCTGCGATCTGCAGGGATCTTTGCCTCTCCCTAAACACACTGCTGGGGGGGGGGGGGGGGCGGGCCGAGCACACCGGGGAATCCAGAGCCGTGCTAGTGACCGCTGACAGAGGAGAAAAGACGCGGACCGCTCGCGGGGACCAGCCCCAGGAGCCGGCCCTTGCAGGCCCAAACTATCCTTGGCTGAGGAGTTAGCACGGGTCAGGCTGCTTTGCTCCCGGAAGGAGCGCCAGGTTGGCCGGCTGTGTAGACACGGGCTGTGTAGCGGACAGGCCGGGCTGTGTAGACACGGGCTGTGTAGCGGACAGGCCGGGCCGTGTAGACACGGGCTGTGTAGCGGACAGGCTCTGGCCGTGTAGACACGGGCTGTGTAGCGGGCAGGCCGGGCTGTGTAGCGGGCAGGCTCTGGCCGTGTAGACACGGGCTGTGTAGCGGGCAGGCCGGGCCGTGCACTCGGACTGTGGGTCTGGCCCTACACATTACCGCCCCAGGTCGCTTTGTCGTTAATAGTTCGAGCAAAGTAAACTCCAGTCAGGCAAAACGAAACAACCGAACCCCAGTTTAAACGCCAGGTTGTGTGCCCGCTGGTGTGTGTGTGTGTGTGGGGGGGGGGGCTGTTGTAATGCAGAGGAGAAACATTTACCCTCATTTCCTTCCCCCAGTTTACAGGAAAACAACCCGCGCCCGTACTTCGCAGCCGCGGCGCGTTTAGACGGAAAAGCAACAGCGCCCGGGAGCGAGCGGGCCAGCGCCGCGCGAGGAAGATTTTAGTCCGGCTGATGTCTCCGTCCCTCGGATGAATGCTCATTAATTCGGGTTGTTATTGTTACCAGCCGGAGAGAAGGACGAGACCCGGGCTAGACACAGCCGCAGAGGGCGGCGGGGCTGCGTTATCCCGGCCAGTGACGGCGGTTGTGAGTTGTGGCAGTTGTGAGTGTGGGTCTGCTTGTGCCGCGCCACATCTCGTGGTTTAGGTTAGGGAGATTTTGTCCCTTTCGGAGGTTTGGGAAGCGCCTGCTCGCTCCCTTCTTTCCTCCGCCGGGCGGTGAGGGGAGCCTGGCGGGGGTGTTTGTTTGAACCACGCGCAAAACTTCCCACGGAAACACTCCTTCCTTCCACGCGGCTTTAGCGGCTGGTTTTAACTAAATCCTCCTCGCCGCTCTAAGTCTGAGCCCGGTGCTTCACCTCAGCGGGCCGCGGGGCGCAGCAACTCTGAATTATTCCCTTTATTCCCTCCGCGCCGCCGGGGCCGGGGCCGGGGCCGTGTCCCTGGGCAGGACACGCTGGTCTGCCTTTCACGTGCCCGCCGGGGCAGGCGGAGCGCAGGCGGGCCGGCCGGTGATGCCAGGCCCTCGGGCAGCGGACGGGGCGAGCTCCGGCGAGCTGCGGGCTCACACTCGCGGGCTGTCTGCGGCTTTCTCGGACCCTTCAGCTTTGCTCGTTCGCGTTTTACTCGCATTTCTGGAGAAGGCGAACCCGGGGCCGAGGGAGGGGCGCCGCTGCCTGGCTGTCCGGGGCGGGCGGCCCGGCTGCGTGCGGCCCGGCTCAGCACGGCTTCGGCCCGGCCTGCGCTTCCCACGCTGCGCTTCAGCGCTCGGAACAAACCAGCCCCCCAGGCCCAGCTCGCGGGGCTGCGCCCGGCCCCGGGGTTCGGGTTCAAGCGCTCGGCCCCGGTCCCCCCTCCCGGGCCATTTCTACCCGCCGGAGAAGCCAGATCTCCGGGCTGGCAGGCGGCCTCTGAGCCTTCGCCAGCCCGGGGCCGAGCGCAGAGCGAGCGAGCTCCGACCTTCGGCGGGGAGCGAGCCCACGGGCTGCGGGCGGGCCGGGCCGGCGAGCCCCGCGCTCTCTGGGCGGCATCTCTACCCGCCCCGCTCCTCTGCCGGCCGGAGCGGTTCGCCGGGGCTGGCCGCTGCCTGCCCCTCCCGGTGGGGCCGCCTGGACCCGGCGGGCTGATTCCCAGCAGGCGGATGCCCAGGACACGCCGGGCCCGAGCCCCGCAGGTCTACGTTGTGCTGCGGCTCCCGCCCAGGGCCCGGACGCCGCCCCGGGGATCTCTGCGTTTGGAGAGCCCAGCGGGCCGCAGAGCTCGCCGCGCCCTGCCCGTCCCACCAGCCCGGCCCGGCACCCGGCTCAGGGTGGGAGCAGCTCGTGCCCTGGAGCTGCCCGCCCGGCCCGGCTCAGCAACCGCGTCCCAGGCTGCGTGGCCGGGGGGAGTCCGGGCTGTCCCGCGGTTTGCAGGGACACCGCCGAGGGCAGCCCGGCTCCCGAGGACTGGATGGCCCGTGGGGCTGGGCTCTCGCCTGCGCTGGGTGCGCGTCCCTGCTCTGCGTGACCCTGGGCGAGCCTGGCTGGGCTTCGGTTCCCTAGCGCGGTGCCCAGGGCACTTTGCCCCCCCCCCCCGGCTGTGGGAGCACCGGCATCAAGGGTGCCCGGATCCGGGCTGCTCTGCCGGGGGCCGCAGCCACGCTCCACTCCGCGGCGCCGAGCTGCTCCCAGGCCGCTCTGCCCTGGCCAGCTGCCGCAGGACCCTCTACCCTCCCTCTGCCCCGCCGCGCATCACCGTGCCCTGCCCCGCCTCGGTTCTCGGGGAGCTGCAGGGGCCGGAGCGCCGCCAGCGACAGGAGCCCCTCGGGCACCGGCCCCACTGTGCCGCGCAGCTCTCAGGGCTGCCCGTCCGGCGCTGACTGAGCGGAGCCTGGCACTGAACAGCTGGCGGCAGGCGAGCAGGGGCAGGTGTCTGGGGCAGGCGGCTGCCCTGTGTCAGTAGGTGCATGCCACCGGCACAGCGGAGAAAAGAGCCGACAAGCCGTCGCGCTGCGTTCGGGATGGACTCATTGCGCGGTGACCTGCCCCGCTGCGGCTCTCCGACAAATGCTAATAGCGAAGGCGGAACCCAGCGGGGCGAATCTCCCGATTCTCTGTCGTTACACAGGCAAGGAGAGATTGCGGCGGCCCTTCCTGGCCAGAGCGGTGCGGAGCCGCGTGCTAGTGATCTTTGCACTGCCGCTGCAGAACGCACGGGTGCAGGTGTTTGCTCCAGGACTTGAAGCACATGCAGCTCAGCAGGTAAAACACCGTCAAAGCAAGTCCGGGCTAAGCGTCCGGAACTTCAAACAGCGACACAACCAAACATTAGGACGGAAACTTTGGCCCCTCGCTGAAGGCCTGAGGACATCATCTGGGGTCGGGGGCTCTCAGTTGCCCTTCCCTCCCCCCAGCTCCTGCCTTTGGATCCTCACAGTTCCTCTCTCTCCCCCAGTCAGGTCAGTTACGATCAGAGGTTCCTGTTTCCAGATTTCCCAGCACACAGCCTGCCTGACAATTCGCTGCATTGTATGATGTGATCCCACATCAGGGCATGATCTCACCTGGTGCCTGCAGAACGCATGAAGCCTCTGGCCATTCTAAGAAAGAAAATGTTTTTGTTTTGGCAGCTTTTCTTTTCCTCTGTCTTCTCATGTGTCTGTGTTTTTATCCTAGTGCTAGATGCTGGCAAGCCCAGACTTGGTGCAACCCCAGGAGGTCTTTATGGGGAATAAGGGCTTTGATCCCTGAACACCAGATCCACACTTCAGAGCGCTCCTCATTATTTGGCGATGCACATGGTTCTATCCCACTGCAGACAACCTCTGGGCATCAGAGAGCTCAGTCATTTCACCATCCCTGTGTCCCGGGCTTGCTATTTTAATCACCTCTGAACAGAACGAAATGCATGTAAATGTTGCTGTGCAGGCACCTGGCTCCAGAGCAATCATAGCTAAAGACCTCCTCCTGAAAGACATCCTGTGATCTCAGGGCTCAGAGGTTATCAGGAACAATAATGCTTTCAGCTTTAGCTTCATTTGGACAATGACAGATGAGTCTGTTTGACACTGCTTAGTTCACATTAGTCTGACTCATCTCTAATTATTTTAGCACCCTTCCTTTGGTCTGAATGAAATCATGTCTGGGATCTGCTGGGTACTCTCTAAAGCTGTGTCATGCAGAGTTCCTCACTGAAGCTCTGGTACATGCTGGATCTCTCTTGCTCTAAAGTTGCCGGTACAAAACCAAAGCAGCTGCAATAACTGGGCATGGGACGCAGTCAGCAAAGGATGAAAGAGAGCCTGTCTTGCCTTTTCTACTTTAACCCGCATTCTTAGGGTACTTAGGCACAGTCTTGCCCAGGTACATTTCCTGCATTTTTACTTTAATGTGTCTAGAAAATGGGGGTGGGGGTGGAATCTACTATGAACATTCAGGCCATTTGATAAATGTGCACAATTTAATCAGCAGTTCCATTTAGCACCTGTATGGTGCATCATGTCACTCTGTGTAAGGGCATTTGAAACATCAGACAGCCTTCAGGGGCTCTTCTAGAAATTTTTAGGGTCTCATTTTTATGGGATCTCAGCAGAGCCAATTACAGATTTTCTTGAGAGCAATATCACCTGCAACCATAGATGACAAAAATTTCACTTGTATGCACAGATGATAGACTTTTCCTGCACGTTTGGACAGATTCACTGTCATCTATGTGCACAGATGAGAGAGTAAAAATTTGTGCATGCAACTGCCTTGCACAAGCAGGATCTGCCTTTTAAAAATCAGCCCTCTCAGGTCTTTAATATAAATTAGTAAGTACAGGCATTTCAAATAGTGATTTTTGGATGGAATAGATCACCTGATGTCAGCCTGCGCTTCCAGGATGTCTAGTTTTCCAGAGAACTCAGTTATTGCATATGGGACAGGATTTCTTCCTTAATATAGCTTCACTCTTAAAGTCTGCCATTCAGGAACGCTTCCCTCCTCAGAAAAGCACTCAGGCCTATGTTTAAATGATTTGCTAATAGAGAAGCACGTAAGCCTATGGTTAAGTATTTTCCCAAATCGGGGCCAGATGGTTGACGATCCGTGGCCTTTCACCAATCCCCATCTAGTCTCCCCAGTAACATACTTTACCAAACTTGGCACCTTCTCAGGTAGCTAGAAATACTTCCCCACTCTTGGGTCTTGTAAATATTTAATAATGGGCTCTATAATCTAGCAGAGACTGGTATTACATGGGCCAATGCCTGGAAATTGAAGCTAAACACATTCAGACTGGAAATAAGGCCTAACTTTTTGAGAGTGTGGATAATTAACCACTGGAACAATTTACCAGCAGTCATGGTGGATTCTCCAGTGCTGGAAGCTGAACGACAGGAGATTGGTCACTTGAAACTGCCCTGCTCTGTTCACTTTCTCTGAAACACCTGACACTGGCCACTGTCAAAGACAGGATACTGGGCTGGATGGCTGTTTTTGTGCTCTTCTGGCTTTGGAATCTGTGGAACAACTTCAATTACAGATAATGTCTTTTTGGAAGAGCAAAGTAAAGTGCCCAGCCCGGGTGGGCTTTCACATATTTCTAGCACTGCCAGAGATCACTGTTCTCCCTGCCTCCCTGTGTTGCCCTTTGCGGTCCTCCCAGCTCCAGCTTTGCGTCGTCTTTCAGCTCAGTCTTTACACTCGGCACAGCCTCCCACGAACCATGTCCACAAGCCCTCTGTCCTCCCTCCAGCCCCTTTCCAGGTTGACCTCGGAACAGATGACGCCTCCATTCGTTGCTGTGTGTGAACTATGTGTTGTCCCGAAGCAGGGCCTGGGTCTTTATGTGTGTCGAGGTGCAGTGATGGAGTGCTATAAATGCATATATCCATAACAGCAGTGTAGGTAAGACTGGTTATGTTTATGTCTTTACAGGGATGTATATTTTCCTTACATGACAGGACTCCTGAAGTTTACCTTGAAGGCTGCTGCAGTGTGTTAAAGGAGATCTCATAATCCGTTGGCTAGGGCAGGGAGAGCAATTAAGTGAATAGGGTTACCGGTCACACACCGTTTCTGACCATGTGTCTATTAGCGTGTAGTCATTTTGTAGCCCAAACCAATGAGGCGAGTCTGGGGAGTTTCACAGCTGGCACATGGAAAGCACGAGCATTTCAGTTATTTGAGTTCTAGCTACAGCTGGACTTTGGTGGAGCCCAGTTTCTGATTCTTTTTTGCGTTGGTGTTGGTGTTGGTGTTCTCTTGGCCTTTTTGCCAACCAGTGGCTAGTATCTAAAAGGCTCAGAAATGATGGTGCTTAATTACTGAAATATTTTACCAGCAAAATATCAAAATGTTGCTGTTAAAATTAGGACACAGATCTGAAAAACCTCTGTCACATTTTGTATGTTTCAATTTCATGACATTTTCTCCAGGAGAATGTTGCACAACTGTAGAGCTACCTTGTTAATTTCCACAGCATCTCCCCTTGCCACAATAGCCACTGTTGACTTAAGGAAAAAACAAAAGTGTTTCTGAAGACTGGCATGTTTGCAGCAATATCAATCATGTTCAATTCACACGGATTCATGCCCCTAGAACGGACAGACTGCATTCTCTGCCTCTCCTCCCATTTCACATTCAGAATCTCTCTCTGAAGGCGTCATCAGTCCCAAGGGGATTCTCAGAACTGTGTTTTGTTCTCTTCTGTCCGGTGAAGGATACAAGAAGTGCTTTTTATTTTTGGTTAAGGAGGGTCTTCTGCAGTTTTAGAGATATATGGATGAAAATGTCGTTCATCCACTGGCAAGAATGTGCATTTCTAAAATATAATTACCTTGGAAAAACTAGAGTTTTAATTTCAATTACAATTGTTCTATGAGAGACAGATGTGAACTGTTAAAATGTTTATAATGTGGTTTAATATTAAAAAAACAAATATTAATGAAATGTGTTTAACTGATGGGATTTGATTGGCACACTGGATTAATTACAGGCCTTTCACCTCTGGAATTGCAGTTTTAATCCTACCAGTGCCCAGGGAAAACAATTTAAAAGTTGTTTATATATTTTAAAATGATATAGAAGTAAATTTTAAAAAAATAAGTCTGTATTACAACAGTGATTTCAGGATGGTAAAAATAAACCATTTGAAAAGGGAGCGCTGCATTCCCTGTGCACCCAGCGTGCCTAGTGGGGATATGGAGTGTGCGAGCAACACAAGGGCGGGCTCTGACTTTGGAGGAAAAGTGCCCCAAAGGGTAACTTGGTTTTTCTAAATTCTCTTATTCTAGCCAAGGCCAATAGATTAGCTTCATTTTACCAGCAGGTGGAGATGGGAACACAAAGCCTGCTTTGATTTAAATCAACAGCAAAAATTCTATGACATTCTCTATTGCCAGCTCCAAGTGTTAAATATTAATGAGTTTGGCCCCAAAATATCATGAGATTGGCTAAAAAATCATAAACGCGTAACAATACATTTGGGACTCTCTCTAGTTTTCCTCTGATTTTTGAGGCTTTGGGGTGCACGCAGGTCATGCTTGTGAGCTTTTCTCTGCAACCAGGAGGGCTAGAAACTTCTTTCCTATTAAAAACTGGAAGTTGAGATCCTCAGGCATTCATATAGAAAAACACCAAAATATCGTGACATTCGTGATAAAGTCGCAAAAGTTGGTAACTTACATTACTGTATGTGGAGACCTGGCATTGTAGTTCCAGCCCCACACTTGTCAATGACCTACTGGTAACTTTGCCCAGCCACAAGTAAGAAGAAGAAGAAAGCTGTGCTGGTTAAAAAAAACTGACCTGGCTATAGGGGAAGCAAAGGCAGCTGTAAATATTATATATATATAAGAAATGGAAGAAAGAGGAAGTTGATAGTAATGATTCTAAACATAGGCGTGCGCAGCACATTTCATTAAGGTGTGCACCCAGGGAATTTTCCTTAGGGGGTGCACCCAGAGAATCTTTATCAGGGGGTGTCAAACTCAATTCCGCCGGCGGGCAACATTATCAGTAGCTTCACTGCAGGACCCCAAGACCAACTAGCCAACGGGTAGTAAATGGGCTTTAAATAATGAAGAGCCAGATAGTTGGAATCCAGACAGCATTCGGGCCCAGATTAGAGCTGTTTGCAGACAAATCAAATCTGGGACCTAAACTGCTTGCCATAACCTTTGGTCAGATTTAATTAAAGGGATAGAATCCATTTACAATAATGAGGGAGAAAATTTCTTCTATATTTGACAGAAAAGCTATGGTTATGTTTAAAAATGCATCTTAATTTATTTAGTTATTTTGTCTTTGTGTTAAAATGTATGGTGGAAGAACAAAGAGACCATATTTTGACCATAAAGCCTGTATTAGAAGATTTATAATAATCTATGGCAAGGCATTTTATGGGCTTTGGATATAAATCCACAAGTGCGTTAAAATGTATTGGCCTTAAAAAGGTGGATGCATCACTGAAGGTAGGGGACTTGGTGATGTTATGATGCCAATGCACATTCCATTTGATCTCTATCTTAAATCTACTTCAAACCTTTGGACTCCAGACAGAGCTGGACTTTAGCTTTGTCCTGTAATTATTTGGTGTCTTGTTAAAACTTTATGAGTGTTTCTGTTTACTAGCTTGTTTGATGTGCATTTGTTTTGGCCACAGCCTGCTGTATAAAATGACCGTGCCTTTTCTGTTTGTCTGTTAAAACAAATCAGAACTAAATTAAATAACTGAATAACAAAGGGAATACATTTAAATATCAAATGCATTCTGAGTAATAATGACAACAATGGAGTTGGAATCAAATGAACCTGACAACATTGCTTCTGAGAATGTCGTATTTAAAATGTTAAGTGTAGAACATTTAGATAACTACCACTGTAAAGTATCATTTTGTTTGTGGGGGTTTTTATTGAATGCTACATTTTAGGGCTGCAGGCATAACTGGTTTGTAGTTGTAGCTTGTGAAAAAATGTTTTTGTTTTTTGAAAACTGGAATCTCTCTGACTTGTCATTATTTGCTCACTGGATATATTTAGATACATGAAATAAATTCCAGATTTTTGCATATTCATGTGACAAGATATTTCTTAATTTTTTGCATCACAATATTAGTCCCAGTAATGATCTCATACTTCCAGTAGAGAAGAAGCTGACAAGACTGGTGTGAAACCAAAGCAATAAGGTGCCTTTTCTCATTTATGCTGCTGTGACGTACGTAGTCTATGCTTTCACCCCATTTCAATGAATCTGCAAAGAATGGGAAACACTTAAGTCCAATTCTGCTCTCCACTCAACCTTGCAAGCCCTTCACGTGTGTAAGACTATGGCCCCTAATTTATGTTTTAACACTTCATTTAATTGAATAGATGATGCATTATGTTAGATACAACCGATTAATTCCTTTCATAACTGCTTGTATCAGTGCCGGTACCCCAAAGGCAGAAGTGTCTTGTGTGGCACTTGGTGACAGTAGTCCAAGCTTTGCTCTCAAAATTCCTAGCACTATGTGAGTGACACTGACTAGTTTCATGTGTCTCATAGACCCGAAACAAAGTACAGAGGAAGAAGCTTTGGATAATGTCAGGTTATTTTCTTTTATATGCATGGAGATTTCTGCAATATTTTGCATTTCTGGTCCCAATAATAAAATAAAATAAAATAATAAAACAACAAAAATAATCTTACCTTTCTCTAATACTATTCATTGCAAGAGACCCCAAAGCACTTTCCCACTATGCAGGGATCTCTTTGCCCACCATTGAAATGCAGCATTTCTGGGGTATAACAGCAACTTTTTAATAACTTACAACAACAATACAAAGCAGTTTAGAGCATGAAATTAAGTACGGTGTATGTAGTAGAAACTGGAAGGCGAATTTAGGTAGCTGTTATCTCTGCTGCCTGGTATCATTCTAACTTAGACTGTAACACTGTGCTATTATGCAAAAACTGCCATGGATTCTTTATCATGCTCATCAATAGTCAGGACCTTGGTTTTATTTTTCGTCTTAAATATGGCACCTCCAGAAATGCAGCACCCCGTGCCCCACACTAGCTCCTTTGCTCACATATGACTCAAAGAGAAAGTTCCCTCTGGCACAAATTCCTCTCACTTAGGCCAGCAAAAAATGCAAGAGCTTTTGCTCCATCACCATCATACTTACCCGCCCTGACTCTCCAGAGCTTTGAAGGTCTGCTGTGTAGTCAGCATAGATCAATAAGTGAAAGGTGTGATAACACTGGATTGCGTGAGATGGAGAAACAGGGACTTACTTCTTGATTTTGCTGTCAGTTATATTTGTTTTCCCCCATAACCTTACTAAACCGGCCCATGGTACTGTAACAGAGAAAAACAGCAAAAAAGGGTAAACCCATGTACTTAGACTCTAAGTTCCTTGGGTCTATAACTGTCTTTTGGTTCTGTGTATGTACAGCACCTAGCACAATAGGGTCTTGGCCCACGACTAGGGCTCCTCGGCACTGCTGGAATATAAATAATAAAGAATAGCTCCAAAGCCATCACAAATCCTGTATAATTACATCACAGACACCTGGATGGATGAGTCAGGTAACGAGACATCATACAATATGACATGAACATGTAGATATGCCTTTTTAAATGCAATGCACAGAAATTGTACACATGTTCAATCCTGAACCCATGTACGCATGTGAACACATTTACCTGTGTGAGCAGACCCAGTATTTTCAGAACAAGGTCCCTAGATCATAGGTTCTTTGGGACAGAGAACTTGGTTTGTACGGTGCTGAGTACACTGCCATGACTTAGCAACTATACTAAATATCAGTGATTTATTAGTGATCATTGCGGCTTTATCTCCAGCATCCTCAGTTTGCAGGACATGGCTCTATAATAGCAAAGTTTGCATATTAAAGCCATAGAGCTTAGGGCCAGGTCTACACTTATCTGGAAACTCAGCGGCAGTCGACGGGAGTTACACAAGCTACACAGAGTAACTCCTCTTCTATGTGGCGTCTTCATTGCGCTGCGCCACTTGAGGGGATGGTTTTATTGCGTCAACGTCCAGATCGATTGAGCCTAGTCTTCACTGACCGTGCAACTGATCTGGATAGATCGATCTGACATACCATAAGTGATACCTAGGCCTATGGTGGCCATTTGACCAGGGATGAATTTAACTGTAAGCGAATGTGCTGTTGCAGCCACCAGGTTGGCATTATCACCAGAGATGCATTTTGATCATGAGAGATGGTACCAAGATCATCAGCCTTTGGTGAATTACCCGGTGCTGTGATATCAAAGGGCACATCCCGATTGCACTGCCAAGGACAAAAATCATGTCCCCCTGGGAATCATTCTGGGGTGCAGTGAGGGAGTGCTCTCGCTGCTTCTGTCTGCTCTTGCACCCATGTCAGACTTCCCTTCCCAACTCCCAGAAAACAAAACACACCAGCCCTCTGCTCATCCTTTGTTCTGGAGTCTAAACTGGCTCCCAGTCTTGACTCTTCCATGGTATCAGCTGTCATTGTTTCCCCACTGGGCACAATTCCAGCAGGGCTGCCTATTGCTGGTCCCTTCTGTTATTTGCAAAGCATTGGGAGCTAAATGGGGGAATCTGTCCTTAATCAGGTCAAATCGAGAGTTAAATGTGCACCGTGGGAGAAACAACCCCCCCCCCCCCCCCCCCCCAAACACACAGCTTTCCTTTCACTTAGCTCCATCTACTGATAGTAGAACAGATTGCACTGTGATATACACGACTAAAGAGTCATGCTGGAGATGCTGGAAGTGCCCTGTGTTCCACTGATTTTAATTTTAACCCCAGTTTTCCAAACTTCAAATAATGTTGATATTGAGGAACAGACAATTGCCTGGGCATGTTCCCCTCAAGATTTTTTGCTTTCTGAGAACAAACTGAATCACAGGGTAACATGATTCAGGGAAATTCTAATTTTTTATCGGTGAAAAGCATTTTGGAGCCAGCCATTGCAATATGCTACCATGACACCACCTGTCGGAATTACATTTGTTTAGAGAACTAACTGACATGGAGCCTGCGATTAGAAGCAAGATGCAGTTACGTTTTTGTCTTACAGAGGGTGGTGGTTGTGGCCTGGGATACTAGAGAGCATATACAGGGATGAATCATGTAGCCCTCATTCAGGCAAAACTCCCATTGAGTTAAAGAGATTGAAGGTAATAGGTGTTATGTCAGAGAAAGGCATGTTGGCTCAGTCTCACTCAGGTTTGTTTTCACAAAAGCTGGAATTCTGGTCCCAGTCAATCACCCCGAACCTGCTCTGCATTTTGCTAAAAATCTAATTTTGCAACCAAGATCTATTCACTCATCCCCACCCCAAATGAATCACACCGATAATATAATTTTACATTTTGACTAGCAATATTTCATAATGTGTCCTCTGGAATAATCGCTTAGATTGCTGATCTGAGCGTCTTTGAGACATTTTGCTTTTATTTTTGCTAATGGAAAACTAGAAGTCAAATATAAGTCTGCCCCCATTCACTCTTGGGCAGGACAATCCTTTGAGGCCAAATTCTGAAATCCTTATTTAGACAAATCCCTTAAAGTTAGGCTTCAAAAAAAAACCAAACAAACAAAAAAAAAACCCATGAGATTTTAGACAATAATAAAATGTGTGGTCTTTTTATTTGTCTTCTGCTTTTTGAGCCTTTGGATGTCATATGTTCATGCTTTTCTCTGAAACCGTAAGGGCTAGAAAGTTACTTTCTTAAAACAATGACAGCTGAGATTCTCATAGAATCACCTGCCTCCAGGAGCTGGGCCTTTTAGTAAAACACCAAGAACTGGCAAGGCTGCCCCATTGATTGAGAAAGATGAAGGGCTGAATAAAGATGGAACAAGGACCTCAGGCATTGTCATTTTTGCCTTTTACCTTTCTTTGAATATGGTATTTCAAGAGCTTAAGCACGTCAGGACCTTGCAGAGGACAACATGCTCTTTACTGGGACTTGCAGCTTTGAAGTAAGCAGGGTTACCCAGTAACCCAGTACTCCCTTCCCCTAGGCGTCCCCTTCCCCTAGAACTGGGGATGTACTTGAAGATGAAACTTGCGATATTTGTATTAAACCAATACTGTAAATAGTGAAGTGTTTCCCCTTTGGGTGTAAATGAATCCTTGCCACTTAACGTCATGTTTATTTTTATAATGTGGACTCGATGTCGTTTATGGCTCCCAATGGGCCTCCAAATACCATGATGGTTATGAGTGAACCTGGGAATGTGGCTTCTGAATTACTTGTGATTTATCCTGTTTCTAATGCACATAATAACAGGGTCTCTCCCAGAGCCGGCCTGTATTTTTTAATTATTAATTTTGTACTTTTGTGCTGCATAATGTGATGATTATTGTTGCTGTAGGTGGGAATTGCGGTATCTGTGCTGGCTAGTAAAGTCAGAGCAATCAGGACTTTTATTCTGCAGGGCCACCTGCCAGTCTGGATGCTCACAGAACAGCTCCATGACCAAGATGAAATGAATGACATGTAAAGCTGCCATACGCGTTGCAGACTGATCAGTGGTCCAAAGCGCAGCGAACGCAGCCTGCTCAACGTAAGAGCACAGAGCTCGGGGGGAAAACAAGGAAGTGCTGAGAGACACCGCAGGGCGGGGTGGCTGACTGCGGCTGTGCATGGTTGGGGTTCTAGGCATTACAAGGCACAACTGCTGTTCTTACCCTCTGGGAGAGAATGGGTGGTGCTGCTGCCGGGCCTGGCCCTGCCCCGCCCCAAAGGGGGCTGGAAGGGGATACTGCGCAGACAGAAGTGGCTGCGGACTGGTCTCCTCTTGGCGATGGAGACAGCACATGCTAACTATTCCACAGGCAGCTGGACCTTGGGTATATGGGTCTTGTGTTCGTTGGCATACACAGCCACTTACCACGGATACTTTGTTGCACAAAAAGCATCACCCCTCGCTCTTCAGAGCTGCCTAGCAGTTAGCTACGTCTCTTATTAAGGGCAATGGGCGAGTTATGAAAGGCACCAAGTCTTGTGTGGCTTTCCCCCATGCAACTCCTTAAAAAGAGCCAACAAATCCCTCCAGGAAGACAATGTAACTTCTCCATTCTCAATGTGTCTTTCTGCTCCTCTGAGCAGACCTCTCTTGCATGTACTATTTTAAGCCATTTTGCTGTGGTCAGGCAAGTGAAATCCTCTCTGACATACCCACAAGTGCGGCAACCTCTTCTTGAGCAGTAGGTGGCCTTTTCTGTAACCCTCTGTTGGAAGGATACAATATGACATGACACTGTCAAATAGGGGCCTGTAATGCCTGTCATTTTAAGGCCTTTGTATTATTCACGGAGTTTTCATCATGAAAGTCTGAGGTTTCGCCGTCCCAGAAGGACCAATCCTGCCGGGTGCTGAGCATCCCCTTGAAGACTATGTACCAGCCTGGGCCTTTAGAATCAACCCCTGAAGAAGCCCCCCTCCCTCCCATTCCTCCTCACTTACTAAATCTGTTTAAACTAGGGAAGAGGGGTGAGGAAGTGAGACCTTTTGGAGAAGCCACATGGACGTTTGTTTTCCTTGGGGGTTTATATCAACATTGGTCTTGACATTTTGCCTCTTATTATGTGTGGTTCTTTAAAGGGTGAAATAATATTTTCCTTTGCTTGAGAAAAGGACAAAGTTCAGAGAAAGCTCTCAGCCCAAAATGATTTTCTTCTTTCTCAACAGTTTACACACTGGCTACACTGTGGTTCTGTGCAGCGCGACACGCTCCAAATAAAAAGGAAACTGGGTGGAAGACATTGCTCCCTAGGTCACATATGCCCAGAGCTCAGACACCATTCCGCATCTGTGCTTGGACCATGAACAATGGGCATATTCCCGAAACAAAGTTTGATACATTTCCTAGTGAGTGATTGTCATGGTTTCCCTTCCATTATTGGGAAAACCTGCTGGGAAACTTGAAAATAAAATTTTTTGCCAATTTAATCTCTTGGCAGTTGGCAAAAGTCAGTTTCTGTTGCTGGCTGTTTATTTCCCTCTCTCAGGCTATGTCTACACTGATGGCAGCAAATTCACCACCCTCAGATCGACTTATCTGGATCGACTGAGTGGTCAGTGAAGGCCCGCTCAGTCGATCCAGAAATCGACGTATTAAGACCACCTCCTCAAGTGGCGCAGTGCAGTGAAGACAGAGCACAGAACAGAAGCAGAGAAGTCGACGGGAGTTACGCAAGATTTTTGCATAGTTTGTGTAACTCCGGTCGGCTGCTGCCGAATCTCCGAGGTAAGTGTAGACAAGCCCTCAGTGTACTAACAGCACTGGTGGTGTCAGTTGAAATAGGGACTACACGCGCACATGCTTGTTTGTTTATCGCTCTAGAATGAGAGCTTTCCCCTTCCATTTCCCTGTCATGTCTTGTTCCACAGGACAGGAAGGGAAGCTGCAATGGAGACAAGTCAGTCCTGAGGGTAGTGCCTTAGGGAAGGACATCTTGGATTCAGTATTTGCATTTAATCAAAATCAACCTGTTTTTTTTTTTTTAAATTGATACCTTTGCTGACCAGATTTGAGACGTCCTGAAATAGAAAGAGGAGTGCTTGAAAGGAACGTTGCTGCTGTGTTGCGTATCACTGGACAACTGGGCAGCAAAATTACTTACACTCAAGGCCAAGTTCTGCTGCTAAGCTGAGCAAACGAGTGACCCAGCTGCAAACAAATGGCTCTGCTCTCCTTCCTGCTTTGCTGCGTGCACTGCTGTGGTACGAAAGCACGAGGAAGAACATTGAAAAGACGTGACGTTTTTCCCAAGCTGGCATTGAATATTGTCTGTGCCAGTATGATCCCAGACCAAACGCACTTGCCCACCCGCTGGAGGAGAAGAATCTGGTAGTGTCTGAAATCAGAAGTGATGCTAAACAAAGGATCTCTGACAGAGATGAAAACTGGACTGGGTTTACACAGGCCGGAGAGGAGTGAGTGAGGGGAGATTCTGAGTTGCCTGTGTCCGATGAAGCACTGGTGAGACGATAAATGATTGAAGAAGCAAACAAGGGCCCTCACCCCAAACAAGGGAACAGCCCATTTCTACTGCGACTTCCTCCAAACGGGGATGTGTTTATTCAAGGCTGTGTCACAATGCAAGTGCACAAAAGGGCCTAATTAGACTTGCACAGGCAAGCTAATTTCTGGCATTTCCTACCTTCTGAGTGCTTGCCTGGGCAGTCTAACTAATGCAGTTTCTTTGTATGTAATTTCCTAAGTCGCTGGTCTTGTTTTAAGGAGAAAGATGAAAACCAAACTCTATTACGTGCAGCCATACCACCCTCCCCACGCCCATCAGCAGGGTAGGAACCTCCGCACAGCTGACCTAGCTGCATTAGGTGCTGCAATAATCTTTTGTAATGGAAAGTGTTCTGCAGTGCAAATGTTGAGGTTGCTGCCAGCTTTCTCGCTAGGCTCTATCTCTAGAGCGCTACAGTTACATGTACCGAAATACAGATGCTCACCCAAAGCTTATCTAACCATACACCCATGTAGAAACAAGGCTTGAGATCTCCTGGGAACAGGCCCTTCCTTTCGATTCCCACCATTTCCTGGGACAGCCATCTCAGAAACAGTACGAGAGTGGTACCCTCACAGCACTGCAGAAACCAGGCGGTGCCCAGCTTCATGGGAGTGAAGAACTTTCTAATCTCCAGAAGGTTTGGTTTTATTCACATTTTGCGTTGTTTCTGATTTTGTACAGTTGGGTTCACCCACTCCCATTGCTCGCTGTTGATATGTTTTGCTTCGTGGAAGGAGCTGGACTTTGGCTTTGGTTCCAGTCATTGGATAGTTGAATGTAACATCGAAACATCAGCAGAGCGAATTTACGTGTCTCAGGCTCGTTTTCATACAGACAGGGAATTTCACTATCAACACATACCCGCCACAGAACCATTGTACCCCAGTATTTCATTGTAACTAAGTGAACCTGCAAAGTGTGAAATCAAGGGAAAACAGACCCAGATAATAATCTGCAATCTTCTGGGTGTAAAATGGGACTTTTCTATCATTCAGAAACTTCTTTTTTCAACTACTTTCTTCTAATCAGTGTTCCCTTCAGGCACGTGGTTCACAGAGAGAGACTGTCTTTAACCAGTACAAGCCTGTCAAGCGTGTACCAGGTAAGGTAACAGACAGGGTTTCATAATATGTTACATAAATAGCTGTGATAAGACACAAACAAAGAGGCTAACCGGCTTGCTGGCTGGTTTTAGGAGGGGTTTGGCTTGTTAGGTCGAAGCATAAGATATGTTGAAATGACCTCAAAACAGCTGTTCAAATATGGTAGGACACGCACCGGACCTTTTCCCCCTCAGGTGAAGTGGGCGTGAATGCAATTCATAATTCCCCAGTTATCTGGGGGTGAAAAGGGACTCCAGAGTTAGTGCCACCAATCAAGTTAACACGTTAGCCGAAATGTTACCTTCCTACACGTAAGTAGCTGTGGGAAAGCACTTGGTGTCCCAGTTCATGAGCTATTGCTTCTCATGTTCTCAGTGACTAGCTTAGAATGCGTTTAATTTCCAACATGCAAAGGGCCCGAGTGTGTCTCGTACGCACAGTAAGCATTCTCCCCCCTCCGCCCCCCACACTCAGGGGTTATGTAGCTCTCAGTAGGAATAAAGATGGCAGGACCTGGCCCCGATCACCTGCTCTCACCCCCACCCTACTCGCAGGCAGCTGAGCAGTGGGAGCAGACTGCAGCGGCCGGTCTGGTTTGTGGGAGCCTCCGATGGTCCCTCTCCCCTACTTATCAGATTGGAACGTGCATTAAAATGCACCCCCAGTCCTGCAGCTTGAAAAGAGTCGTGTCTATTGGACCATTGATTTCCAGAAAATGAGGGGTCCAAAATGGGAACTCGGGAGTTCTCGATATCCCACGCATCCTTGATGTTGTCTCCCTTAATTGGGAATGAAATGAGTCAGCTTTATAACACTGCTATCGAATAAAAAAGGCAACAAGTCGAAGTGCAGGGAAATCAAACCATCAGCACAGCAAGCTTTCCATTTGGCTAATGCCCTCCTCATAAGCCCAGCATTAATTTAAAGATCATCGAAAGGAATAACGGTGTTCAGAGGGAATCCTTTCATGGCTGCTGCTTGACAACTTGTGGCAAACACGACGTATTTGGCACTGGTAAGTTTGATCCTGTCTTATCATTCTAGCAGCTGTCAGATGTGTTTGATATTTCTGAATCTTGGACTACAGCAAGAATTTAGCCAATAAGTACAACTGATGATGATTTTTGCTTCAACTTCAAGCATCTGCCATTCATAAGCAAGACTGAGTACAACATGTAGCGGATTTGCTTTTCTAGAATGCAGCGAAGTCTCACTGTGAAGCCTTGTCTCAGTCATAAACAATGAATTTACAAAATCCAAGGTACAGTGAGTGCCAGCCAGCAAGCGAACGAATCCTGCCCCAGAGCACGGACTCTGCGGTGGCTTTCGGAGTGCTGAGTGTCACAGAGCGTTCATGCCGTTCTGCAGTCAACGTTTCCTTTTTAATCGCACCCACCAGAGTCGATTTCATCTCGCTGGCACTAGGCTGCGGATTTGTGACTCTCCACCCACTCAGTGAGCGTGAGGATGGTTTTAGAGCTTTCAGAGCCCTCAGAGAAAACCTGCCCTGAGCGAGCAGAGCACTTGCCAGCCGCAGGCTGTGGGCTTTCCTCGCACACTCCCCTGCGTCAGTGGCGCATCTCCAGCTATACATAGATGTCAGTGAGAGATGCAGCAGGCCCAGTCCTGAGTAGGCCCTGACGAGACCAGGGCTGCTCTTTGCCTCCCTGGGCTGCAGCCGTCACCCGCTACCAGAAAGAAATGCACATGGTTTCTAACGTCTCCATGACTGAAATGTCCCTTTAATGGCATTGAAGTGTCTCATTGAAATGTCGTCTCAGGTTCCTATGACTGTGGCCTGGGTACGGCCACGAATTACTGGATCAGCTGCTCTTCCCTGCCCGTGAGATGCCCCTTAGCATGAGCAGCTGGAGCAAACCCACTGCTGTTCCGTGCAAGGTCCCTGCGGCAGCGCAGCTCCTGGTGCTACACATTCCAGCTGCACTGGGCGAGGGCTTTATCTGCACACCACATCACGGCTGAACCATGTCTCCCACTTGTTGGCGTCTGGAGCCATGGTAGCTTGTTGGTCCCTTCTCTGTATGGTATCTGAACCACGTGCCTAAAGCAAAGGCAAAGAGTGACAGGTGTATGTCAGAACCCTACTGTGGAGGTTCCACCTTCCATTTATGAAACCAAGTC
This sequence comes from Emydura macquarii macquarii, assembly GCF_026122565.2. Lineage (NCBI taxonomy): Eukaryota > Metazoa > Chordata > Testudines > Chelidae > Emydura > Emydura macquarii. Next base: position 1,044,682 of record NW_027130828.1, read on the forward strand.
ACAGTCTCTAAGCTTTTGCAAAATCCAAACCAAATTTCAGTTCCACGGACACACATTTACTCCCAGTTACGTGTTCCCTTGGTGACCATTTCCTGCAGGGTCTGGGCAGACAAAGAAGAGCTGGGAAGAGCGATGGAAGACTTCCAAAAATCTGCAGTCAGAGCCAGACAAAGTTTAAAGTCCTTTTACGCCCTCCTTGGGGCTAGTAACTGCAGAGCCTCACAGGATGTGAGAACTGAGCTCTCAGGTCAAGCAGGAAGGGTGGAGGCAGCCAGCCTGCTGGAAGGAGACGGTGGGCACATCTGGCCTCTGCTTCTTGTCCTGTGCATTGCTCTGGCAGTGCCAACAGGGTAGAAAATTGGTTTAAATGGCCTTTGACGTATATGCCAGGTGGCATATAGCTGGAAAGCGTCCTGTGCTGCCCTGGTCCTGCATATCTGACCCAGACAGGGCTCTCAGATGGAATGGGTGCAGCTTCTTCTGATCACAAATAGGCAGAAGTGAAGAACTAACACACCTGAGGAGTGACCGAGGGCACTGTGTACAAAATGGCCTTGCAGCCACTGTACTTGAACTCCAGGATTTGCTTCTCTGTAGCAGGTGCACTGACATTCCAGCCCAATGAAAGCAACCTCCCCGGGGGGCAGGAAGGCAGCAATGCACAGCTTTGCTCCAGAGAGGATGGAGAAGATTCAGCAAGCTCAGCAGAGGTCTACAGAGAGCGAGTGGTGAGAGGGGAGAATGGCAGGAATGCGTCACTGTGCTGCTGAAAAACCCTGCTTCCTCCATGTCTTAAAAAGAATTTGCATATTAAAGAGAGATTTTCTAAGAAATTGCACAGCAGACTGGGGAGCTTGGCACTGGGTCTCGGTCCTCCTTCCTCATTGCTGACTCTTCTGTGCCAAAGGTCCATGGTGGCTGCTAATCGTAGGAAGCAAAGGTGGTGTGGGAAGAAAACAGAGAGCTACAGATAAGAACGTAGCTGATGTACTTGTAGTCCCTGTGTCTCTGATGGCTGCTTTAATGAATATTATGTTATTAAATCCCAAGTATTTATTTATTTTAAAATCTAAATATTTAATAAGGGTTTGTTGTTCTTGCAATTAAGGAGTCACATATTTTTACTAACTTTAGAGAACAATTTCTGGGACGGAATAGAAATTGACAGGATTGAATTTTCTGATAATAAATTCTGGAGAGGATTAAAGACTTCTGTCCTGGGATCCCCAGCAAAAGGTGTTAATGCTCATCAGGAATTCTCTATGTACTACTGGACAAAATCTCTATAGGCCTTCCTATTAGCTGGAACTGCTACCCATTTAATGCTTGCTTTGAAATTTTATCTTTCCATCTTGTTTTCTGTTTCCTCTTTTTTTTTTCTTTTTCAGAGACCTCATCTGTGTGCCAGCATTCACTGATCAACATTTGCCATGTGTTTCCTATTTAGAGTATGATGTGTCTAGCCATTTCACTTCTCTTGCCCTTTTAAGTGGTGTCAGTCATTTTGCTTTGCTACTAGTTGCTTTTTTTCTCTTCAGCCTCCAAAACTCAGCATGCATCCTTACCTGACTCTTGAACTATCTTCTCCTTCCTTTCTCTGGATTATACGACAATTCTCAGAGCCTTAAAGCAGGCCCTTCCCATGTGCACAGTTAGTAAAAGCCTGATTGCCAGGTGGTCTTTTCATGCATAATGCTAAATTGCAGTTGCTTTTCTGACCTCTTTATTGATGTGTGGATGCACCCCCCTGCTGGCCTGCAGTACCTCCGGCACCATGTGAACATAACGTGTGTCCTGCCAGAGCTGACCAAGATTCTGTATTTGCTGGGGATCACAGAACAGAAACTGTTAAACTTCTCCAGAATCCAAGGCCACTGGGAGCAGCTGGTGTCATACAAAGCCAGAGGGAAGAAAGGCATCCATTAGTCTCCATCAACGTTTGAGTCCCACTCTACACTCCATCAACACGTGGCGGTGCTTGGATGGGGCCCATCTCTAATTCCCAATAACCGAAATATTTCTATCCAGGAAACCCAGTGCATGGCAGATATGTCACAGGTCTGCTGCCTGTGCCGTCAGGAATTCAAAGATCTGATTTAAAACTTAAGAAAACTTTATCAAACCCTGTTCAGTGTATTCCTTGCTGGCTGTATATTCTGTTTTTGAATATGGGAATTTATTCTACTTGTCTGTATTAAATATTGTGTATCCCTTTGCATTTTCTGATTTCAGCCTAAGCCCTTCCTTCGCTATTTATCCTTCGTAGACAATGTATTGCATATGCTGTCTTTAATGCCTGTGACATTTGACTGACTGTTTCTGTATATTTAAAGTTGCATTTAATAAAAGCATTATTCATGAAACGGGATGTTGGAGCAGTAATGATACAGAGCGCGAAGTACGGCATATGTTATATACTCAGATACAGCCCTATATCTATAGCTAATATTGGAACTTTAGATAATAAACATATCAAGAGGCTTTAGTATCTCACCCCTTCCACCATTTCAAAGCGGTTAGTTCTGACCTCCCCCTGCGGTTGCAGACCTTGCCTGTGCTGGTCATTAGGTTCTGATTCTCTGCCAGATCCCGTCCCTGAGCTAACTGCAGGGGCTAATCCAAGGGTGATGGATGCTGTTTGCTACCCACATGGCCGCATTATTATAGATTGTTCCCTAAGACACACCCGTTACCAAACCTGCCTTATGGCACAAGCATACTGCACAGAGGTGACCCTGGATTCATATGACGCACAAGAAACACAGGCCTTGGTTACGAAAAAAATCTGGAAGTCGGTGCAGCGTCGCCGTAATGTGCAGCATTGCAGCAGGCTAGAGACAGCATTTCCAGCCACTTCCGCGGCATGCCTGCACCGCTGGCGCCGCAGAGGAGGTCGTCTCCCAGTCAGCTGCCAGCTCAAAAGCATCAGTTCGAATTAAAAACTTCACTTTCGAAAACATCACAGTTTGTCCAAGGAGGGGCGTGCAGCCTGCCCTGGCTAGTCAGGCTGCTCTGCTGAGCAAACCGCGACACTTTCCTCTCGAGTGGAGATTTGGTCGCTCTCCCAGTGCTTAATTTGTGCCGGCGCTTGCCACTCCAGGACTGAGCCGCAGCCTCTCGAGGCATGGCAGTCCACAGCCCCGGCACTGCTGGGCTTACCATGCCAGTCATGAAAGTAAAACATTGCTTGTGCCCTGGCACCTCTTTCAGTAGAAATGAAACCCTGTGCCCCCTGCCCTGCTCTCTCAGCTCTCCACCCGCCCCTCCCCTGCTTGGGCCTGACACTGAAATAGCAAATTCTTCAGTTTTACACACGTTCTTCCCGCCTCTACACAGACACCAACTCCCTCCAAGCTCCGTCCCTGCTCGCTTTCCTGCCTGTGTCACATGAGCAGTGTTGTACCTTCCACCGCCAGGTGCTGGCTATGGGAGTGGGAAACAGACATGACTAGTGTCTCTGTGCGTCAGCTGACCCTCGTCAATATCCCGTTTCCATCTGTCCAGGCCCAGTGTCTCTGTGTCCCAGTGACTAGTCTTTGGGGCAGTCTAGGGGTTGGCCACGCGTTCCCCTGAGCGTGGTCACCCCTGCATACCTGTCAGAGACGTGCTCTGATGCGCTGCGGGTAAGAGGCCCGGAGCCACGAGAGCCCTTGGGCAGGGTGATGACGGCTCCACGAGCCCTCGCCAGCTGACAGAGTCCCACCAACCCTTCCCACGCTTCATCTTGCTCACCGTCTGCTGCAAAACTGCCCTGCTGTACTTGTGGCACAGATGTGCAGGAGGCAGCCTCTACCCGCGGTTTAGCTGCCCTGGTGCAACATGCACCACGTGAAAGTTGTTTTGAAATCAAGCTTTTTGACACGTATTGACCTTTGTCAATAGCTGCGGGATTTTTCCCATGCAAGAATAAACGAAGAGAATCAGACTTATGCTTCTAAGTGTCTCAGGCACTTCTGAAATCGGCCCCCCCCCCACAAATTAATCTATTCTGGGCCATCCTACAGCTTAGATACCAGTAATCAATTATTACTAGCAGCTGGGCAGAAAACCAAAGCTTTTTAATTATGGGAATTTTTGACCAAAAAATGGTTCGAAAGTTTTCATTCGAAAACTTTAGTTTTCTCACAGGAAGTTTTGACCTGAAATGAAATTAAAAACATTTAAGCAGAATTGACATTTTTCCCTCAAAAAAGTTTGCTTTCAACAAAAACTGGATTTTTCCCCAGGAAAACTGCACAAAAAAATCCTACCAGCTCTATTATTTATATAATGCTTAAGTAACAGTAAATGGGAAGTAAATATTTTAATAAATTGGCTAGTTTTGTGTTCATATGCACACATCACTGCTACCTACTGGCTAAAATCAGAACTGCTTTACTGTGTGTCATATGACCTGTACTATTAACAGCTACTGGAGAGTCTCCTTTGGCTCAGATGGTGAATGGTGGAGGTTTGTGCTTTTTGAGTGGGAGGCTCAGTGTTCTCTCTGCTGTCACTGGGGAGTTCCAAGTGAGCTTGGAGTGCAGCATAATGGCAGCTGGGAAGTCTTGTCACAAGATATTTACTTATTTTACTTTGATTGGGAGGCCTGCCGTCCAGCTGTGTGCTGGAATGCCGCCTCTTTACATTGGTCACGGCAAGGTTGGCACCACTAGCCGCAGCCTTTGGCCTGCCCTGGGGAGTCACTGCAGCAGTGTTCACATGCACTGCTCAGTGACACACAGCGGGTCTCACGTGGGTGTGGGGAGGTTTGTTGCCATGGCTCCTGTCTCGTGTGTGGCAGCGTGTTCCAAGGGACTAGCCTGGGACGCGGAGCCAGGAACTCCTGGCTCTAGTGCCGTGCAGGTGATTGATTTAGCAGTGTGCATTGAAGAACCGAAGAGCTGCAGGAAATGCTCAGTGTCAGTATTATCACGACTGCTCTGGAGCGTCACCTCTGTCTTCATCTATGACGAACGACAGCTGAGATACTGGCCTCGGTTGGCCTCGCCCGGGCTGATGGATGCTGGTGGTTTTTATGTGCTCTGTGTCTAGGTACATGCTGGTCACACGACACTATCACAGGGTATATTCACACACACAGTCCTTGTCTCATTGGATTGGCGGAATTGCCTGAAGTGGGTATAATTAAATCACTTGCAGAGGCTTTAATGGGGTTTGAAGGCAAGTCCCAATGGGCTTTCTCTGCCTTAGATACACACCAGAGACTCCTTTGCAAAATATGCTGCAAAACCACAGAAATGTGTAATTGCTTCCCCTCCCACCCACATCTTCTGGTCCCCCTTGTTACCTTTCCAGACTTGTATATTCAGACTTGGAAGTAAAGTAATAATTAAAGCAAAGCTGCTTCTGCTCGTGCTGGAAAAACCGAACCCTTCAGCCTTGGACAAAATGAGCCTTATATTTGTGTAAGAATAAGAGTAAGTGACGCTGAGAGTGGTGGAAAGCCTCTTCACATAACGCTGCACTTAGCGGGCACGTGCTTTTAGCCTCACCTTGCACCTGCGGAATGCAAAGCTCCTGGAGTTCTTCACAAAATGCCGGGAAGGCGGTCCATGGTGGCTCCAGTGATGCTGAAAAACCCAAAGAAGGTCCTCATTTTTCAAGTGCAAAGTGAGTGATAATTGACTGAGAATTCGGCCTGCTGTGTTGAAGCAGAAAGCTGTCCCAGCGCCATTTTCCAGTGGGTATGAAAAGGATTTCCTGCAGCATGGCTCATTCAACTCATTTTTCATAAGTCAGTTTTCAACAACACCATCCAAAAGCCATTAGTTTCATTGTATGTCTCATGCAGGGTTATTTAGTAGGGCAGAAGGAGAATTTAAATAGACAGGTGCTTTAAATTACAAGATGGTAGAGGCAGTTAATAAAAAATCTTAGAAAACATTAGTAACCTCATTTCAGGCTTGAAGTGGGTGCTGTAAATGATGAGCAAATAGCTTGGAGAAATACAGGAATCTATCAGAAGTGCTGGTTCAAAATGGGAAAGCAAATCACTCCCCAGAGACCACAGCACTATGCACACTTCCAAGACATCATGCACCTTTCAAGGCATGTATTTTTCTCTTTGGGTTTTTCCACCATGCAGACAATCGATGATATGACACAAATGTCCTGGCTGTGCAACATGGCAAAAAAAGAAGAAGAAAAAAAGCAAGGCATACTCGTATTTCTTGTCATGAAAGTCCAGACTGCAAGACGCACACAGGATCTGCTGCCTGGCCACTCCTCCGCACTGTGAGCGTATTGAGGCCACGCAGCCAGGACCTAGAGAACAGGGGAGTGCAGTGCACTCCATCCATCCCCCCCTCCATCCCTTCACCAGGGGCTGGGGGCAGGAGCAGCACGGAGCCCGCACATCAGCTCTACACTGGCCAGGGAGACCACTTTTGGTAGTTGCCTCTCCCAGGGGGCTGTTTCCACCCATTGTAAGGACCTTTTACATGGCCAGAGTAACATAAAGGGGTTTTAAGGTGAGAGTCAAGCCCCAGCCTTAGCCATGGGGCAGGGAAGTGTCAAAGCTCTGAAAATGTTTTTGGGGTGGGGTGGGGTGGGGTGGGGGATGGGGAGGGGGAATCTTCATATTTCTTAAAACTTTGTGAATTAATTTAGATCCTGCATCAGGCAAAACTTCAGCCCCTGAGCCTTGAACTGTGGGTATTTGTCACAGACATTACCTAGATGCTGGCAAGTTACCTGAGCAGCCAAACAGAAGATTAATGGTCTCATTTGTCCCAGATGAATGTGCCTATGCCAGATGTTAAGAACTGATGTAAAGAGCAGCTGGAGGAAGCCACTTGGAGTGCACACAGTGACACGTTGGCTTGGTCCTACAAACCTCAGGAACTATGCTACATATTCTGGAGTTCCACCTCCTGGCACCTCCCCCATGAACTAACGAGTATTTACATATTTACAGAGAGAACACGTGTATGACACCAAGGGCACCCGAAAGAAAAAGTTTGAGGTGGAGATATAGTAAGTGCCTGATTCCACCACCATACTCACACTGAGTTGTGTCTCACTGAAGAGACTTCCCACTGATTTCAGTACGACTACGCATGAAGCGAGGGACTTTATTATTTAAGGTCAGGGCTCTAGAACTGCATGTTAAATACAGAGCAAGAGCGGGACAAGGTTGAATTATTTTGCATGTTAGTTAGATTATTTGTAAATGTTTCTGTCTTACAGAACAGTCTGTAGCTAAGAAAGAAAGCTTGGCTGAGGTCCTGATTAATGAAGCCTGTGTGTGTGAATCCCTGCTGGATGGTTACTTATAACTTAGCCAAGAACCAGCCTTATGAAGATGGCCAGCTTGGCATGGACAAAGGTTCCAAAGATGCAGACTGTGCTCCAAAGATCATTAGCTCTTAGCTGAGCCTGCTTTGGCAATGTGCCACGAACAAGCAATGGCCAGTTTTCACATCACAGACTGAAAGGTTCCAGTCTGACACTGCTGACCAAACCCTACCTTAATCCCGCCTGTGTGGCCTGCGTGCAGGCTTTGATGGTTGTGTTAAGGATGTTTTAAATCTGATCCAATCGCCCTAAATATATGGCGTCATGCAATGTGCTGCAACAGGACGAAAAGAAGATTGACATGACATTTACGGGCAATGTTTTTTCCATTGTAAGCTTCCATATGAGGTCAACTCCCGATCATTCTCCCCATGTTAGCAGCTCCACCGCAGCAAAGAGGACTTCTTGTGCGATAAGACAGGCAGGATTTGGCTGAGTATTGGATTCTAAGGCTGAGACGCTTAAAGCCACCAAGTAAATGTGGACGTTGAGGTCCCATTAGAATGCCATTGCTGAGAAAGTTAAACAAAAGTCTCCGTCCTTCATGACAGAGCTACATCAACCAATGGTTTGTGAGACTGCAGGGCACCACGCTCTACTGCCCAGGATCAGCCGACCCCATTGCCAGTAACAGATGAGGAGATGGAGAAGAGCCATGTTCATTTCAGAATCCGAGAGAGGAAAATAACATTTCCTTCCCCACCAATTCCATTTGGCAAATAATATTTCTTCTACTGTTTCTAAGAGCATTAAAAGTGTAATTGCTGGAAAAAGTATGGATTGGCTGTTTGGATCATGATACAGATATGCATTCCGGGCCTCTGAAGGTCGCCTGCTGTGTATCAGCAAATCACTGCATCTCCCCAGGCTGGAAACGTAGCCCTTGCACTGCATATGTGACAAACTGGCCAGGTCTCTAATCAGTGGACTGTATTTTATATGTGGTCAAACACAATTGAAGAGGGAGCATTCCTACATATGCTCCAGCCTTTGCAAAATATCGCCACTACTGTCGAATGTGGGCTGTCTCAGCAGGGTGCACGCAGCACAGACTGTGACTGGATGCGCTCTGCAAGCCAGCGAATCCTCATCCCGGCCCGTACAAGCGCTGCACCTTGTTACACGCCTGTTAACACAAAGTTCTTTGGTAGGGGGCAGCCATCTTCTGAGCCGTTTGTGGAAAGGAGCATTTTGGAGCAGTTCTACCAGCCACTGGAATCAGTTCCTGGGTCTCCCTAGCACCAGCACCATCTGGTACCCTGGGATGTCAGTGAGGAAAAGACAGGGTGGGTGGGGTTTGCCGGCTCATACCCTTTTCTCTCCAGACTTGATTTCCCTGTTAGTAAAAGGGTTTATTTTAGCCCTGCTAACCTGTGATGCACTGGGAGTCAGCCTTGATAATATCTGTTTCTTTAGCTTTAGAGACACTAAAAAGGCAGCTCCTGCTACCCATGTGCTCTACGCTCCCTGTAGCTAACTTAAAATGAAAACACGCCCTGAGTGCAACAGCACAATTCCAAACCATTCAGCCACCAGTGCGCTGAGCATCTTACAGCGCAAACCCTCCTTCCCATTCTCAGGTGCCTGGCTAGGGGAAGAAGATGAGCTTTGCCGAGAAGGGCTTCAGGCGGGGCTGTCAGAGCGAAGGGAGGAGAGAATCCCAAGCCATGGGGTTCTCAGAGAGCATCTGCCAGAGCCCCTCGTCTTTGTACTGACAGGGCTGCCGGAGCACCTCTGCCGAGAACAATAAAGAGCTGAGGGCTGGGGAGGGTAAATAACAAATGCAGCAAAGTGAACCCCAGCCGCTAGCACAGCCTGCGGCCCCAGCAGCCCCAGCAGTGCCTAGCAGTGGGGGCCTAAGATGACAGCTGCCGGAGAGTGATGGAAGACACAAGTGCACCACGCTGCTGAAAGGACAGCACTACTTAAATAGTTATTATTAGTGAATACGATGTGGAGGCAGTTTAACCACGGAACTGCAGTTCTATTTCAGAGGGCAACTCACAGCCACATGGTGATCTGCTGGAGGGCTACGATTCGGAGTTATGGTCACTGTGTCATGGGTATGAAATTCCCCATGCCAGTTACAACGTAGCTGTGGGAAATGACTGTTACACTAGCTGTCAAAGTGGTCCTACTCCTCTCCAGTAAATGCGTTAGCTATCTGTGCGTTTGCCATAGGAAATGGGACCAAACCTGCACCCGCTAAACTTGTTGCTCCTGATGTGAAGCAATGTAATTGTCTTGCATGTGAAATGTGCCTTTCTCAGCATCAATGCAGGGTCTGGGTGTGAAATAAGATGATCTGGAAGGCTGGAACTGTACGCCTCTTTCATGACTATGACTGACTGCAAGTCACTCTTCTTTGGGGTTTGGGAAATGCAGAGTGTGAGAACTTCACGAGGTTTTTATTACATTTAGTGTGCAAGACTAAAACTCTAGAAGATTATAAGTAGACCTAAAATACTGCCCTGGGCAGCATCTTGACATGTTTCAAATTGAGCCTAAACTCACATTGGATCATACGTGTGTTTTGGGCATTTCTTTTGCATGCTCACAATATTTGTACTTTTAAACTGCAGCTTCCTTCGGGGGGGGGGGGGGGGGGAATAAAAAGAGTCAGAAAGAATATCTAGTAAACACAATAAAAAAAGGTGAAACATATTTTATATACCGCCAGCATACAACGTGCACACTGAAGTAACTGGAGAAAGTGATGTTTTTGACAGTCAAGTATGAGATACTGTTTGCTTTGATTGTTGCATGGTTACATTTCATGTCAAGTTTCTGACTGGGAATCCAGACACATGGATGCAGTTATAACATTTTTAATTACTTGATTCTGAATTGGTGGATTTTAGGTAGTACATCCAAATCCAAAATGCATCATTAAAATACAAGTAGGAACCTAAATCATATACTTTTAAAGAGAAGGTGACGGATGTACATTTTTGTTTATAGAAGATGGTGAATTTTTTTTGGAAATTACTTAACCAAATGTTTAAAATATATTGGTTACAATTCAGAGAAGAAGGGGCTTGCTACAGTTATTTTTCCGTCTGTCTTGTATATTAAATAAACAGTTTGGAGTTCTATGCTGGTTAAAAGAAAAGAAAGAAAGGAGTGAAAGGTGCTAAGGGTCCAGGTGAAGCAGAGGGCATTTAATACTTTAGCCAGCCACTACCTGACACATAAATAAGAACAGAAGGGTCATTGTTGCTAAAACTACAATTGAAAAGCTGAATGGTTCTTCTATTCATCCCAGACTCCCCTCTGCTGCACATTTTGCTGCCACAGCTGCTCTGTCATTAGAGCCGGCTGAAACTACCAATTTTTGCTTGGTGTTTTGCACCAGTATTCCCAATATGGCCCAGGGCTAAAGCTGACCATTTCCATCAGCAACTGCAGCTTCACACGAGCAAGATAAAATACTGTTAGTGAGAGAGAGAGAGAGAGAGAGAGAGAGAGAGAAAAACGTTGCAAAGTCACCATTTCTTACAAAGTAGATTACACATACACACACACTCATTCTGCTTTGTAAGAAATGGAGATTTTTCCAAGATGGAAATTCACCATTTTTATAGCAAAGTCAACTCCTTGTGTTGAAATTTGAATGTGCAGAGGAACAAATGAAAAGAAAGAAAATGAAAATGCACAGGTTAAGATTTCAAGGCCAGAAGGGACTGTTTTGATCATCTAGTCTGGCCTCTTGTATATTACAGGCCATAGAATTTTTCTGATTGATCCCTGCATTGAGCTCAACAACGTGTGCTTGTACTAGAGTGTGTCTTTGTAAAAGATCATGATTTATTGACTCCAAGGGATGGAGAATTGACCACATCCCTCAGTAATCTGGTTTACCGGTTAATTGATCTCACTGCTAAGGATGTGCACCGTATTCCAGTGTGAATTTGTCTAGCATCAATTTCCAGCCCGTCTTTGATCTTGTTGTGACTTTATCTGCTAGGTAGGGCTGGTCAAATGTAGTGGTTTTGTGTTTTATTTTCTTTGATAGTTTGTTAAAAATATATGGAAAGAAAATAAATTGTTTGTTTTGTTGAAAAAAATTCACTCTTTGATTAAAAAAAAGTGCAAATAAGTGTTTCTAAATGAAATGGAAATTTTAGTATTGTTTGGAAAAAATATTGTTTTAAACATTTTATTGTTTTTAATTTTTCCAGGGGTCTCCCTCTCTCATTTTAAAACATTTTCACTGTTTTTGCACACTGGAAAAGTGGGAAAAAGTCACACTTTTCCAGTGGGAAAAAATAAAGTGTGAGAAAGTGTTCTTTTCACTTTCATCACTTTTTTTTTTTTTTTTTTAAATCTCTCTCTCCTTTGAAGAGGGGGAAAAATAAAAGGGTGAAACACTGAAAGTGGGAATTTCCCCACTTTTTCAAAATGACAGATTTAATCCTTTTTCAAAACTTTTGATTTTGAATTTTTCATTGTGAATTTTTTTTAAAAAATGAGATATTTCATTGAAATTATTTTTCATTGGATATTTTGTTTGCAACAAATCCCCATTTTCTGATGAAAGATTGTTTTGTTGTGAATATTTCAAACAACCCTATCATTAGACTGTGATCATGTCACCTCAATCTTGGCACCTTCAAACCTTCATGTTGATAATTGCAGGTTTGAAATGGTGTGGGATTTTAATCTGGTATGAATGTGTGTGGACATGTGCATGACTACATGCGTGCTATAGGCGGCTATGCCAGACATCCACTTCAAACCCCACTGCTCAAAGTCGGGACCAGTGGTCTGGATGCCTGACCCACACATTTCACTCTGCCTGATAGGAAAAGGGGAAAAAGTTGAGTACACGCAGGGGAGTTGGTTCTTATGAGCTGTCTTGAGCTAATGTCCGGGCCTTCCATCCCTTCACACCCCTTCCCCCACTTGATCACGGATTTTACAGTCTGTACGCAGTACAGACAGAGCGTACAAGAATGTCACTGAAGGTTTCCGAGCTATTAGAGATGGAAAGGACTTCCTGGTTTGTCTTGTCCATCCCACACCCGTCACTGCAGGTTAGTCTTTCATCCTTCCCAAAGAATGGCCAGCTTTCCATAGACACAGGCTGATTTGTTGGCTACATCTTGTGGGTCATTCATCAGTAATGGTGGCAGTTGCTTACACAGTGAGTTAGCAGATTTTTCACATGCCTACAAAGAGGGTCATTCTCCCTGGAAATGAGTGGGAGGCTCCCCTGCAGAGACAAGGAGAAAGACAGCCAAACATCTAAGTAATCTAGCCAGAGTTCTGGTCTGCCAGAAGGGAAGCAAACACCTATTCTGCCAAGATAGCCACATTTATTGCAGGAGAAAGCAGCTATTGTATAAGAAACCTTGTTTCTCTTACACCAGTAGTTTTTCAACTGTAAAAATCACACCTATGGAATTTTATATTAGATGGATTAAGAGGCATTCACTTCAGTAAAACTTCAGGAGGGCAAATCTTGCAGTTCCAGTGTTTAGGTGTGAATTTTTCATTCTCTCTTGATGATTTTTTCTCATTTGCAAGCAGGGCTGAAGCCTGCACTGAGCTGCCATGTGACATTGAAGAAATATATCACCGACATGTTGTGATTTAATACAGAAGCAAAACCAGGGGGGAGCACAGGCAGGACAGAGCCGTTGAGAGATCACAAGTACTTCAAGAAGGAGTAGTCAGGGCCTCTTAAAATGCAACATGCTCTTGCTCTGACTGTTTTTCAATCTATCTGTCACCTTCCACAAGTGCCAGTATTCTGTGCTTCTAGTCCAGGGGGTTTGTGCAAACTTTGGGTTGGGTTCAGAATGCTCTGAGTTTGGTTTTACGCTTCAAATTAAAATAAACCTTCAAACTCAAAGTGAAGATCAGGTGAAACTTGTGAGTTTCCATCCAAAACCTTCAAGCGGCCCAGGTTCTGTCGACACTCAGACCAGGTTCACCAAACCTGGTTTTCAATTTCATTCCAAAAGTTTTGCATGGCTTCACAAGAACTCCAATTATATCCAAAGTGAATCCCTTTTAAAATATGCTGCACAATGCATCTACATTTTAAAGTTGCCCTAAACATGCTCAAAACCCCACATCACAACCAAAGAGAAACATCTACAAACATTGGAAACACTTCAATTATTTAAAACTGTATGCACAGCAGAGAGTCAATTAAAATTACTGACGTGCTTTGTGTGTGTGTGTGTGTGTGTTATAAGTGTTTCCATTTGGAAGTAATTCAAGCCGAATTCTAGCATAGCTCTTCAGAGCATATTGAACTGATTTAAAGAGTTTGCATCCAAAAAATTTGAAATTTAAACAATGAAAAAAGAGGTTAAAAGGAGCATTAATGGTTGTTTATAAATCATGCCCTCAAATGTTAAGAAAACACACTGCCTTCCTTGCTGGCAGGAAGAAAAAAAGAAACATACAGTAGAGGCACAGATGTGGTCAAGGAGATTAGGTGAGGTTTCCCTTAGTGTTATGGCAATGCAGCCAAGGTGCACGGCTCCCCCAGCCTGGAGAGCGAGGAAGGGGACGCTGGTTAGAACTGGCAGCCGGACGATTTGACCAGGCTGGTTCTATGGCTGACTAAACTTTAGCAATACCAAAACAAACCAAAGTCCAGACTACAGACGTGTGTTGCTCCTTTCTGGGGCTCATTACTGAGGTGCAGCTGCTGTCTTTGAAGGAGTTTTTGGACCCCACCATAGTCTTCAATTGTGTCACTGCTGAATTTTTTTATGTCCTCACCTTTGACTGCTGAGAATAAATGAGCCTCACTATGTGATTAACCTATTGGGGTTTATTTTCAAGGGAGATTTTTGTTAAAAACAGCTTTCCTGATTCTTCTGTAAGTTTTTCTTTTTGAGTAATGTATTGAAACTCCACCAAGGCAAAGCCTGAGACTGAAGTAATGATATTAACACACCTGAACAGCTCCTATTTTTCCCCTTGCACTTGCTTAAAAAATAGACGGGATCTGCTTTCATTGGTCTGAAAACAACAATTTCCTGTGAAACGTTTCTAACCCTCAGGGCCTTGGGGTGTCTGTGCACATCTCTATCAATATTCTTTTGCTGGTGCGAATGGAAAAAATTGTGGTAGCTTGTAGCCTATTAATATTCCTTTAAAGGCTTGTTTCAGAATAAAAAATAAAATGACCCCACTTCCAAAAACAAACAAACAAAACCCCTGAGTTCCTGGTGCAGATTGTATGTGGAAAATCCTTAGACTCACCCTGTCACTATCATCCCTCTAAATGGAAATCTCCCAAGTGAGAAGGGGCCCTGTTTCATAAGCAGGACAGACACTCACAACTCCAAGAGGGGTTGGAGTCAGAAAAAAAAAAGAAAGGGAAGTGCTGCTGGAATAAGGGAATCCACCCATCATCTGCAAAAAGGGAAAGAAAGGAGAACAGAAACATGAGCGAGAGGGAGACAGAACTGTGCCAGCATTTACATTTCAATGCAGCATATACATGCTGTATTTACATGTACAGCAGTGGAACACCCATGTGCCGCACGTGTGCTCTCCTTCACACTCACACACAGCACTGAGGACCCTGAGGCTGCAGTGAGCTCAGCCTGATCACCCAAATCAGCGCGAAGGACTGGGGGCTGGCGTGTACCCAGCTTTCTCCCTCTTGTTCTCTGACTAGCTAGGGACAATCAATTTCGAAAGCACCTGCAGACGCGGGTTGGTGGGCTTTATTTTCAGACGGGCCAAGCACTCAGAACTCTTGTTAACTATGTGAAAGCCGCAGCCTCAGCATTTCTGAAAATCAGGCTCAAGGTGTCTTAAGTCGGGCTCCCAAAATCTGCCGCACCCACTTGTCAGAATGGGTCTGCAATGAACTAATACATTCTCTAACCGAGCGCACAGACCCAGACACACTCTTTGGCCAGGTACCTCCACTCCACCCACCAGCAGGCGGGCTACAATCATCTTCCCTTGACTTCAACACTCTGCTCAGCAGCCACAGCTACACAACTAGCTTTGTAACACAATCACATCAACAGACGCTTGCTGGTAGCCTAACGCTTGCCTGCGGGCCTCACTTCCCTCGCACTCAGGCCAGTTTTACACATCAATGGAGTGACTGTGGAGGGTTTACACCAGGGAAAGGCAGCGGAGGATCAGGCTCCATGTCTCACGGTTTGGGGGGGTTAAATAATCTTCCCACCCCCTTTACTCTCCCTGATGTCGGGCCTGTTGTTGTAAAGCTACCATCCCCATGCCCCTGGGAAGCTAATTCCCATGCAGCGGTGCAGCCTGCCGCTCTGCGGGGCGCGATGGCGTCAGCAGGAGGTGCAGTTAGAGCTACCGGCCAGCAGGTGGCCCCAAGATGACTCCAACCTGGTGTCTGGGAGGATGGCCAGATTTCCAGCGCGCCCAGGTCCCACGTCGCACCCGGAGCAGAGAGTTCCAGCGGGTGGCCGTGTTGGTCTGTATACAGCAAACCAGCCAGAGTCCGGCAGCGCTTTATACCGCACCGTAGGGCTGCTCCTGTCGCTGCCTCTTTTACTTCACTCTCACTTGCAATCCAGACCTCGGACACAGGGATCCTGATGAAAACCACCCGGGGAGAGAGCCAGCCAGCAGTACGAAATCATTGCCCTCATTTCCTGAGGGTGCTTAGGCCAATAGGGGAGATACTCCGCCCTTCACCGCTGATTGGCCTGTTTTATAACCCCCTCAGTCACGGGGGAGCTGGCAGGGCGTCCCATGTCCTTCCAACTGGCTCGCTGGCTTTGCGCTGCTCGACGCTGCACCCAAACTCCCGCGGGTCACTATCCCGCAGCCTCAGACTTCGTTTGCCTAAGTGCCTGGCAGGTTTCTAGGTGGCTAACCCGTCTGGAGGCTGCTGCAGCGCTGGCTCCTGCGCTCTGCTGTGCATGTCAATAGCCAGCAGCAGGGTCCCAGGCAATGCCCCAGCTGCTCAACGGGGTGCTAAGGCCTGCAGGCTGGGCAAGGCAGACCTGCGGAGTGAGGCTGCGCACAGGGCTCTGCTCGCCGAGCGCCGCTCTCTGCCTTCGAGGCTGACCGGAAGGCCCAACGGCTCCTTTCCTGTGGCGCCAACACACCAGCGCCCGGAAATCCAGTTCAGACAGCCCTGATTCAATCCTACCCGTTGGCCCTGTGGCTGCTCCTGACACCAGGGCTGGGGCACAGGATTGCTGCTCCCCCCGGACTTTCACAGCTGCTGCTCACTCTGTTAGTCTAAGGGTGAGCTTTCAATGGAGGGGCTAGCTGAACAGTGACGTTCCAGCACACGCAGGCTCCTGTGATTGCCCTGGGCTGTTTGCAGCTGTCATCTCAGGGACACACGGGTGGTGTCAAAGCAGCAGGGAGGGAGGCAAGGCTGGCGAGGGAAGTGAGGGAGCTGCTGTGACTGAGGCCTGCACTCAGGAGGACAAGTGCAGGTGCTGAGAAAGGGGGTGCAGGGAGTGACTGAGTAGGATGGGGCCTGCTGTGGGGCAAGGCTGCCCCAGCCTGGGCAGTGACTTGGGTGGGGGGGGGTCTGGATGGTGGGAGTTTGGGATTTGAATAGACAGCAACAGATCCTGTCAGGGAGCAGCTTCTTACAGTGAAAAGCTCATTAATGGACAAATCCTGCTGAATGAGTGGGGAGAACAGCAATGTGTCGGGGCTCCAGAGCAACGACTGGAAAAGCAGATAGAACTGAGCAGAAAAGCAATGCTCTGCTGGTGTGTTAGACGCTCCTGTGGGATATGATAGGCTGCTACACCCTGGCTGTAGCATTCATTACAAAAAAGCACTCACTGTGTTCAAGCCTGTAGCACTTTCCCATGAGGCGGGGCAGTGCTGAGGCAGTGGGGAGAGCAATCTATTGAAACAAAAACGCTGTTAATCATTTCTGGGGAATATTCTCCTCCCACTCTGTGCTAAGAGTCTGATCCTGCAAACCCTTTACTGGTCCAGTAATGGACTCCTGACCCGAGAAACTGCATTACTCCTGTGACTAAGGCTTAGTAGCACTGAGCCTGGAATTGTTACATTTATGAGAATAATCCTGATTTCAGACTTGTTGAAAACCATCAGATGGGGACTCTCAGCATCTATTGTCAGTGGTCACGTCCCTGGTTTCCGAACCACCGGTTCCCAGGCACATTGCACAGGAAAGTCTGTGCAGCCTTGGCCACATGTAATTCCATGACAACTAGGATTTACAGGCAAGGTGTCACTTTCTGGGCTCCCAGCTTCCTCTCCCCTTTAACATTTTTTCAAAAAAGAAAAATGGTGACACTTTTGAAATGAATGGCTAGAACCAGAGATTTCCAGAGCTCGCGGCTGCAGACATTCAGAATGCATGAAACGTTAGAGGGCTTCTTGTGTTGGTGAACATCCAGATTTATTTCAGGCAGTACAAAGACTTAGTCAATATCTACCTCTCAGGTCACTATATCTTAAGAATCAGCTATTGCCTTATATTGTGAGACTAGCTTGGGTTACTCTGCAGGAATACTTTGTGTGACAGCGTTTTCTGATCTTTGCTCTGTGCCCTGCTTCATAAAATCTCTGTCATTCTGTGGCCAAGGATTTGGGATTTGACTGGGAAGGAGGAGAACTGGCACATCCTTGGGGCCAGGGGTTAAAGCAGGTCATACATGGAGGGACGCGCGTGGTCATTAGCAACTGTAGGTGTCTTATGCCCTCGACCATGTTAGTCATGCCATGGTGCTGTTGTGACATGACAGTGCCAGGCAGCGTGGCTAGGAAGAGCCGAGCTGGAGCACGCAGAGCGCGTTATGATTCTGCAAAGGCCGTGGAGCTGTGCTCCTGGAGGTGGCTGTGAACTAGGTGATGTTCCCCTTGCTCGATTTTGCTTCTGCCTGAAGAGGCACTGGTTTATTCCGGGAGTTCTCAATACGCCCCTGCCCCTGGCCTGTGGCTGCAGCTCTGCACTCGGGTTGGAAAGGCAATCGGATGGCTGGCTCTGAGCTAGCGGCCCAGACCCAGACCCAGATCCAGCTTGCACGCAGCATGCGCCTCATGGCAGAGCATTGTCCTTATCCTCAGCGTAAGGATCACAGCCAGACTGCATCTGCCAATGCCCAGCCAATGCAGGCTGCTGTGGCATGTGAACATCACCCTGTGACCCTTATTAACAGCTGGCTACTCTGGGAAGCTCTGCACGCATTGTCCACCTTGGGGTCACCCCTGTCAGGCCATCGTCCTGGTTGGCATTCTTCTGTTCACTGACTCTCTCTGCGCAGTGTGTACCTCTGGCGACTCCTTCCGGCTGAATGCCTTAGTTCCAAAGTGTGCTTTGCTGCCCTAGCCGGCCTTAGCCCAGCACCGAGAGACCAGCGAGAGTTTGTAAAGGGGGATTTGTCAGAACTCTGAGAGCCTTCGTTCTTAGAAACCTCCGACTCAGTGGGCCATAGATACGGGCATTCCCCAGCTGATGTGAGTGCTGCTTTATGCAATATCCAGGCACTGTCTGGAGAAGCCTGGGCTGCAAAAGGTCATTGGATTAGTAAAACTTTTGACATTTCCCTGGATTGCTGCTTCTCCTGTTGCTGAACTCACTGCCCTGAGTTATAATTCCTTGCTGAAGGAGGAAAGCTTGTTAGAGTGACGAGGGGGCAGGGGAAGGGGATAACCATAGTTGGTCATTTGCCGTTTATCGGATGTTGCTTTTCTGTCTCATTGCCCTGCCTTATGTTTCCACTGTGCTGGGTTTCCTGCCCATGTGCTCTCCTCAGGATGGAGGGATGAGCACGCTCTCTGCTTTCTTCTCTTCCCTCTCCGATGGCCTCGGTGCCAAGTTGGTTGATTCATATTGGACACAAAGTACAAGCCAAGGTCTCCTCATACTCTGAATGCCCTCAGCAGCCCCCCAACGGGATCCAGACACGTTCCGCTCCCGGCCGGAGGGGAAAGGAACTTGTATAATCTCTGACTCTGGAACACTGAGTGGTCACTGCAGGGAACATTTTAGCCTCGCTAACTGCGTCTCCATTCCAAACCCTGCAGCCAGCCACGGCTTGGCAATGCAGGTTTTGCCCCCAGTGTGCACTGTCTTCTTGTGCTGCCAGATGAGCTACACAACTTGGGAACCGTAGGGGCGCTATCACACAGCAACTGACACTGAGACGCCATGTTCGCTGTGGAGAACATTCGTCTCCTTCTGCCAAGCCACAGGGAAAAATAAGTTTCCACTCTGAGACCTGTCTTGTAGAATGGAAAAATCCGTGTGGGGAAGCCTGGAATGTAAAGCTCGATTGCAGCAGAGACCCAGTCGTGAGAGGAACCTGGAGGGAGACAACAACAAAAGAAAAAGGAGCGTAA
The DNA here is from genome assembly GCF_026122565.2 of Emydura macquarii macquarii. Lineage (NCBI taxonomy): Eukaryota > Metazoa > Chordata > Testudines > Chelidae > Emydura > Emydura macquarii. Next base: position 1,064,287 of record NW_027130828.1, read on the forward strand.
CTAGTGAAAAGCACGGTCCACCCCCACTGGTGAATGAGTGAGCGCACCTCTGTACCTTTATCCTGCCGGGCATCTGGTTCCAACCTCGGACTGGTGGAAATGCCACTGAAGGATATTGGGTTCAAGTAACGTGATGCTGGTGGGAGGGAGAATCCGAGCTGGAGTCAAACGATACTTTATGGAAAACACCCAGAACAGGACTAAAGCAGCACACCAGATATAGTCTAACGCAGCACACCCGATATAGTCTAACGCAGCACACCGGATATAGTCTAACGCAGCACACCGGATATAGTCTAACGCAGCACACCGGATATAGTCGGCCCTAACAGGCCCCTCACCCAGATCTTCCACCTCTGCTCTACAGCAAGCAAAAGGAGAAATAATTGTCAGACCTTTTGCATTCTGATTTGCCCCCAAATAACAATAGAGGGAGCTACTGATGGTGCAAATGGTGCCATGAGAAGGGGAGACAGCTTGGTGATCTCCAAACCGTCCATTTATGTAGCTCATAAATAACTATCGATGACCACTGGACAGGGGGCTGGACTTTGAAAAGTTCTTCCCTGGGGCATTACCGTTAGGGAGGGGGCAAATTGAGGCAGCTGATGTGGAGAACAAAAGGAAAAGCCAAGCTATCCTGAGGTTTCAGTTCTTTAGGTGGTTAGGTTTAGATTCCATGGTCCTCTGGGTTTGGGGCCAGAAGCAGAAGCAGAAGACCACAGCTCTAGGTTCATGGTATTTATGTCACCACTGAAAATGGGAACGTTCTGGAAATCCTGCAAAGAAGCCTGTGTTCTGTGGGATTACAAGGGAGAAGCATGGAATAGTTAAGCCTCTGAACTGTCAGATGCTTCTCTGAATTGAGCCCTGGCCCCCGAACACCCTTTTGTGATTCATCCATGACAAACAACAGTGACTTTGTTACACAAACAGTTTTAAGAAGAATGCTCCTTCCCCTTAATTTCTGCGACTTGTCTGCATCTGAGTGATCCCCGCTGAGCTGTAAGTGGATTACCCCTGTTTTATAAGAGCAGAGAGAAAATATGAAGCCTATGCCTTTTCTAGTAAGATGCAGACCTTTAAATTCCAAATCTTTAATCTGCTTCCGCCTCCTTGCTGATCCTTGTAGCTGTTTAAAGCACTTACTGAGCCCTGTCTGTAAAAGGCACAGCTGCTTTTTGTTCATGCCATGAATCTTTTCTTCAAAAACTCCTCCTGAATCTACCCAGTGTTCCTGAAAAGTTGCACACGCTTCTATTCTTTTGAGATGAGGACTCCACCGTCCGGTTTACAGAGCTATAAAAGAGGAAGTAGGCTACTTGGCAGAGCACACCTTGAGATCTGCCAGGCTAAGTTCACAGATGTTTCTCAGATGGGCGATTTGGAAATGAAGATCTACGTGGCATCTGTCAAAGGGCTCATGTTTCTGATCTGTGACAAACACTGCGCAGGATCCTGCCTGCACTGCCGGCTAATGCTGCGCCCTGTCGATACACCCATCACGGCTGCTAAGCCTGGGTAATTTACTGACCTTCTTTCGGGCACTCGTGTGTACCTCATAACTCTCTTGTCCATAATGAAAAATTAGCTCTTCTTGTGGTTCTCTCCGCAATGCCACAGAGCTACAGCAGAGGTTCACAAATGCTTTTCAAATTAGGAACCACGTCTTAATTATATGAGTGCCTCAAGTCCCTGTGGCAGCTACAGCCACTGCTCGTGTGCAGAACAGTGGGAGGAAATAGGTCTACATATTTTTAGCTGTATAAAAGTCGGAGCCGGTGCTATGGCAGCTCTCTGTGACCCACCCTCTCTCACATCTCCATGAACCACCCACAAGCACCCCACAGACCCCGTGTGCCACGGTGCTCTTTGGGAAACACTAGACAAGGCTTTAGCCCCTGACCCTATAACCTGGGCCTGATCCATCCCGGGCTTGCCCCAGTTTGAGCAGGGATGACACCCCTGACGTCCCTGGGCCTGGATTTTACCTACTGCACCGATTTGATTCATTTGCACAAATGAACCCTTTACTGTGAAAATACCTTCTCTTGAAAGTACATCAGTGGTGGGGCTAGTGGGTGCCAGGAGGGGGCCTGGCAGGCAGGCAGGAGAGAGACTGCAGTGATTTGCTTACAGCAACTCTCTCTGTACTAGTCTACATGAGGGAGCTAGGCACAAGAAAATAACCATAAAAACCCTCAGCTACTCACTGAACCAGCAAACCACGTGGGCTTCTGTGGGGATTCACCAGACCCCAGCATGGGGACGTGTCAGCCAGCGTTTCTCGGTCCCCAGCGCAAAAGGAACCACCTTTGCACGTTGCCACGTTCTCCTAGAGGCCTGAGTAGGATGCACTGAGGTGAGCTAGGTGCTCTCCTGGGAAAATCAAAGAGAGCTGTGGGCACGTCCCTGGGCCCCTTTCTCCCACGGCCAGCATGGCCACTCTCCCCTGGGCCGGCAGCCTCCTTTCATACAATCGCACTAGCTGAGCTTCTGCTGCATTTTTGATTGCAACAATAAAATGGTGACACATGAGAGCTGCCATGCTGGACATGTTCCAGTCACCTCCTGCCCCTCTGAAAGCTGCTAAACCTGCCCACCAGCCAGCTGGGAATAGCAAGGGGCTCCCCCCCCGCCCACAGCGCAGCCCCCTATAATTTGCTGTAGGTTGATGGAGAGCAGCTCTGTCTACCCTGTATAGGGCCACAGTGGTTAAGCCCTCAAGGGTGCAACAGTCAGGCTGCTTGAGCTGCATTCAGTTTTAGCACCTCATGAAGTGCCTTGCTTGGAGTGGGAGGGCAGCTAGATCTGGGGCCGGATCAGATGAAAAGGAGGCATAAAACACTGGAACACATTTGTCCAACGTGAACGCTGAATTATAACTCTTCACTCTGCAGCATGCAATAAAAACCCAACTGCAAAGTGCTTATACTTCTTGCAGTGTTCTGTAAATCATGAGAGAGAGCAAAGAATTAGGCAACAGGTTTCTGAAGAGTTATGAGTAATGGTTTGTCATCCCCAGTTCAGGCCCATGCTAAAAATCTTTTTAACTACTGCATTAACTGGTTCATTGTTAGTGCAGATGAAAGCTCCAGGGTCACACGCTGTTATAATTTCAGCATCCTGCCTGGTTCATCCGGGTACATTTAGACGGTTGTAGGGCCCATGAATGCCCCTTCTGCAGATGGGCTCTGCACATGCAAGGGTTCTGTTGTCTTCATTTTGATGGAATACGGGGGCCCAAAGAGTCCAAGGTGTTAACATGACCTGTCACTGCCCAGCATTAATCAGTGCTAAACAACATCTAGGGTGTGGCAGCTAGAGATCTTAGCCTGCTTACTACCAGGGCAAACAGACCATTAAAAACCCTTTTAACCTTTCATTCAAGATACAGAGAAGGGAGAAAAGAAAAAGGTGAAAGCGTTTGAAATGGAAAGCATTAAACAAGGCTTTCATTTTAACCATATCCATTGCTCCCTTTCCCTGCAGCTGGAGAAAGCCTTTAAAAAGAAAAGCCCTTGTCTACCAGTCTCTTCGATGGGTTAAAGATGGCAATAGCTGACCTGCTGGGGAAGAGTGAAGCAGTTGGTTGAGATGGGCTGGAGCTGTTGCTGAAGTCCAATCCCATTTCCTGATGAGATAACACAGACACACACAACAGAGAGAGAAAAGAAAGAAAATGCAGCTTCAGTCTCTGGTGTTAACTTTCATCTGCAACCTCACTGCTGGAGAAACATAGGCCCAGCAGCCGGTCTTATCAGCCACGCCGAGACCTGGCAACCCTGTACCAGTGTGGGGCTGATTTGGGCATTGCATTCAGCTGCCTCTTTCTGGTCACAAGCTGACAGCAGTCTTGCAAAATACAGAGTCTTGGCTGGCTAAGCCGGAGCCGTATCAGACAGAAGACAAGAGCAGAGAATAGGAAAGAGAAACAATAAAAGCGTGGAAGGAAAAGAACACTGAGGAGGGCACACATCCCTGGTGGTGTTTGGGATTTAACTGGCTTTGGTGGAGGGGGGATGTCACCTGGCTCCCTCTCACTGGCGGGTCTGGTCAGGACATCTCTCAGGATGAAGGAGGGCCCAGTAGACAGGGGTGTGGGGATGGCAGCCACGTTGCTGATGCTTGCTCCTTCTCGTTCCCTCATCTTTCACTCAGCCTGTCTTCCGGTGACCGGTTTTTCCTCTGTGCTAATCTTCCTTCCAGTCTCTTTTTTGAAGAGCTCCCAAGGGAGCGGTGGGTGGCAGACAGCCCAATTGCTGACACCCCAGCTGTGGTTGATTGATTTCCAGTCCTACGCTGCTCTTCTTTCCCAGGTATGCTCTTAGCCCAGCCTTTGAGTTACATCGGGAAGCCTTTTTGGTTGGATTAATTCAGTCTTTCTGTCTTGCTTTTGCACTATGTCCCATCAACACTTGTTAGAGGTTGTGACACTTTATGAACTTTCACTCACTTTTCACAGCTGAGCTCACAAGTGGAAGAAATGTGTAGGCCCAGGCACAGCACTAGCACCAAGAGCATTAATCATTAGGTGACTCATGAGCGTAAGCCCTGCCAAGTATCTGCAGATGAAGAAGCAACAGAAACAGGGACGCGATTACTTCAATTCACTCCTTGGGTCAGAGAGTTTAGGCCTAAAACTTTCTTATTCCAATCTAGAAATAGGAAACTCTGTAATCAGACCCTACAGGACATGCTATAGCAACAACTAGCATTTAATATTACTTAGCTACGTTTCATTGTAATAAATGTTCTGTGTTCCCAGAATTAATACAGAGCAGATACAGGGCAGGGTCAGTTTGAAACGTGGCAGATGGTGGCATTACGAATATTTGTACAGACTTCTAAATGCTACTTGGAAGTCTATAGTTTTCTGACCTCCACTCACAGCTCAGACGCACGCAGTACTCTAAAGTGCCTGTACAGAACCCAGTGGCAGAGCAGAAATGGGGAGGACAATTCAATACCTTAGGCATGTAAAAGACTGGCACTGGCAGAGTTAGTGTCTTTCTAAGTCCTAGGCGTGCATAAATTGCAAGCTTGGAAACCCATGATCTAGCGTGATGTGCTGCAGAATTTGATATGGGGCGTTGCAGTTTGTGTGGTGGGGCTTTATGCGTTTTGTGACTGATGGACTTGGGGGATTTCCATTTTTTCTGAATTTCCATTTGATCTGGATATTTGTGTTAATTTTAACCTTCATTTTTGGGGCTTCTGATTCTGTATGGATGCTGGTACAGTGCGCACTGCACTCCTGTGATATACCGTCAATGCTGGCTGAACAGCTAGTGCTGAAACAAATCCACGCTGGAAAAAGGAAAGGAGCCGCCTTTCCCTGCTGCCTTCTACATGACCCGTTGTCAGCTGCAATGCAAAGACGCTAGTATACAATGCAAACCAACAATAAATTGTGTGTGCAGCACAGGGTCTCTCTCCTTGCTAGGCAGAGCTGAGAGCAGATCGACAGGCCCAGTGCTATCCTAAAGCTGCAATCCCACGGAAGGGAAGGGAAGGGAACGGGGACAAAGTGCACTTTATTTATTGTATTCATTTTCTTTCTTTGCTTGCTGCTTGGGCTAATTTCATTGAGGCTCCCACTAGCATTAATTTTACCTCCACCCCTGAGTACCCTGCGATCTTTGCTAAGCTTTAAACTACTTTGCAATGAAGCAGAGGTGTCAGGGGCAAAGAAAGATTTGGGCCGGCTGCCCTAAGCAGCTCGCCGGCCCGGCTGGGAATGCAGTGGCTCTAAGCACTAGGTTTAATGATGGGGAAAGCTCAGCACAGCAGGTGATTTTACATAAAACAAGGTCCTGCTCCCTCCATCAGCCCTCCCACCAAGCTTCTGTTCACCCCTCCCTCCTCTGGGGCAGAGTCTCTCTCTTCTTTATCCCTCCCGCCTCCCTGCTCGGGCCCACTACCACCTCGGTGCAGATCATGTCCCACCCCCAGTGGAGCTGTATCCCTGGCAGCTCCTGTCATTACTCTCAGCTGCGGAGGGTAAGGGCTGGCAGCAGACAGCAGCATGAGATGCGTGTGCTGGGGGTCAAGGATGGTTTTCAGCAGCAAGGGAAAAGAAACAAGTCTTGATGGAATGACTCCTGCCCCAACCCTCCCCAGGCTCCTACGGACTCTCCAGCCCAGAAGTGTTATCCAGGTGAGAATGAGATAATCCCTAAGGGATGCCAGCATTTACCTAGAACAGGTTACTGAAGCCAGGAGGCTGTGGGCAGAGGCTGGCCTAGCATGCGGCCATGCATATGCAGGCAGAGCTCCTTCCCTCAATGACACGGATGCCAAGCATGAGTTCTGGAAGGCTGGGTGACAGAGAAATGAACTACCGGACTCGAGACGCAGCACTCTGAAATTTCATTCTGCAAGAATTAGTTAAAAAGACACAAATCCATCTGATAATCTTCCAAGACTCATCCCAGCCGCCATATGCGGCACACTCACTGATAAGGAGTGCTTTCCTCTAATAAGGACTAAACACTGACAACTAGGCAAGATGTAAGGGGGATGGAAAAGTCAGACTATTTCCAGACCCAGGTTACAAGTTTATTAGTTCTAGTTACTAGCACTAACCTCATTTGGACCACTAGCGATTGCAGGGCAGTCGCTTCTTCAATACATGCACCCATGTACACCAATAAACACAGCAAACACTCACACACTGAAAGAGCAAATATTAGTAATGAACTAAAATAACTAGCGCTGGTTTGACCTTGTCTACCCCCTTTCATCGGAAGATCTCAAAGCACTCATAAAGATGGACGTCAGGGACAGAACCCCGGAGTCGTGACTCCCAGCTCTCTGCTCTAGAGACACTGGCTCTTGATTGGTTTGTTTGCGATTCCCAGCTGTCGCGCTGACACCGGCCAGTCTGGAAATACAGGGTGGAAACTGGGCTACAGTTCAACTGGGCAGGGCAGACTCGGCTAGTAGAGGCGGGGGCTCCCCTGGCCCTGAGCAAAGCTGTGCTGTCCCAATGGGGGCACTCCTTGGCAGAGCTGGGCTCTACTGCCAGCCTCATGGTGGCGTGATAACTGCGACGGTCTGTCTGCTGCTGGCTATAAAACAATCAGATCATTTTTAATAATGTTTTTGTCTCTCTCTTTGCTGCCATCTTTAGCAGCAGCTGTCCGGGATGGCATCAATGCTGGTAGCAGCATACTTCATGCTTTTACCCTGCAGTTCAAAGAACCTCGTCAGTCTTGGCACAACGCGAGTCTTTTCTCAGAAAGTGACCCGGGTCTTAGCTAGCCTGGAACGTTACACACGGGGGCTGCCTCTCACTGTCTCTCCCCACACCACGGATAAGCTCATTCACTGGGCAGTGTGACAAAAGCTGACTTGTAGTGCAATTGCTTTCAGATGAATTGCATCCTAGCCAGTATCAGCACCAGCCTCAGTTCCCAGCTCCCTGGGAGTAATAAAGTAAGTCACACCAAGGATTTGAAAAGGGGGAAACGTCTCCAAGCTCTTGCACTAAATGAAGTTATTCAGAGCACCTTGGAGAGGAAGCCATGGATGATAAATCACGGGGGATCAGCTCTCATTTCAGCCTGAGCCCGGACTGGCCTGATTCATTATTGTCTTCTGCTGAGAGGACAACGACAGCTCCAGTTCCTGGTTCCTGTTGCTAAAGTAGCACCCAGAGGGGCTTGGACATGTGGCTGCACTGTTGAAATAACGTGTAAGTCAGTTGTAAAGTGGAGGCTCTTTCGAGGAGCCTGTTTCCTGTGCAGCAACCTAACCACGTGGTTCTTTTCAGAACCCTTTTCCTGGGCCTGGCAAGTTGTGTTCTTATGCAGGAGCCCCAAGCTCAGCTGAATGGGAGGCAAGGGTGGAGGCAGAGCCAGGTAAGTCCCAAACAGTTAGGGGTGGGGAATCCGCACGGGGTGGTGATGTACGTCCCCCGTAGTTCCAACACCAAAGAAGGACCAGGGTCAGATGGTGCATGTTCCTCCTCTTGTAGCCGTGACTGCGGTCCCCATAACCATCAGCATGGGCCACAGGGCCCTCTGGAGAGCAGCCCCGCAGGGGTTTGTGCACAGGCTCTCTGTGCAGAGCTGATGATCTCGTTTTCCACCTCCCAGGGACTTGGGGCGGGGCACAGGGCCTAGAATGGACCATCACCGGAGAAGGGCCATGTGTGTACACCCTGTCACTGATCACAAGAGCGGATGCTGCAGAGCGGCAGGGGCTAGAATGGACCATCACTGGAGAAGGGCCATGTGTGTACACCCTGTCGCTGATCACAAGAGCGGATGCTGCAGAGCGGCAGGAGAGGATGGATTTTCTTGGGGTGCTGGAGAAGAGGGGAGCAGCTAGACTGAAGCAGCTGACGGTGAAAAGGCTTTTCGATTATTACCCCGGGATGAAAGTGCTGTGTATTGTCGAGCGATTCCCAACGACAGAGAGTAAATATTAAAGTCAGTCAGTCCTGGGGGAGAAAGAAATAAAAAGGGACGACACTTTTCCAACCCACTCTGTCTTCTCCACCTACGCAAACGGGGACAGTCTGGGGCAAATGTCTTTACCTCTCTGTACAAGTTCACACAATGCACTAGAGCTAGGGAGAGGACACACGTCCCATCTCTAACCACTCTTATCGACGCTGCCTCCCTTGGCCAAACCCAGCTACAGTTCATTCGCTGTTTTGGGGAAGTGACAAATGCTTTTGTACACACTTGGCCAGGTTCAGAGGTAGGGGTAGATAAGCAAACATCCACAAAAGAAGCCCCTTCTCTGCATGTGTAGGAAGAAAGTCTTATGAAATCGCTGTTCCCTAGTCAGTGGAATGTTGCCTCTGAATGTGACGGGTGTTCGTCACGTGCAGAGTAGTATTTGGCCACATGCCTTCTGTGACATCTAGTGGTTGCTTTAAAATGAGATCCTGAATATACACAACTGTATCACAGCCCATGCTGAGAAGCCAGGACCCTGGAAATGGGAGCACAGTCATTTCATTTCATTAGCACATCCCCGCACACCTTCCAACTGCTCTCACAATACAAGCAGAGCATTGAGGGAGTAGAAGACAAAGGAATCCTTGCACCTTTAGTAAGATTTTTTTCATCATCAATTATCTTTTTTCTTAGGGAGAATATGGAGGAGTTAATTATGTGTGGTGTTACTTTAGTTTTTGCTGGTGGACATACATTTATTTCTGCCTGACTCCCTTTCATATCAGACTGTATTGCATGACTGTAATACTATGCATGTTAGTTTATGTGCTGTGACCAGTGCAAACAAATACACAATTAGAGCAGCAAACATCAGCTGCAACTTTACTGTAGGAACTTAAAGGGAGCAGTGAACTCTTACCTGTTTATACAATTTTTTCCTTTTAAAATTCAAAATCTGTAAGGACACAAACACACAGATGGGTCCCAAGACAGCACATGGAACATAGTTATAATGGAGATGGATGCAACACAGAATTATTTTCCAAACTAAAAGCAAAATCATGATAAATCAAAGACAAAACTAAGACCACCCAAAAATGAAGATGTATGGAAAATGTTTTATTCTGTTTAGGGTTAAGGTAAAATCTCCTTCTGCAGCAGGTTTGCAGATTGTGATATATGAGCAGTAGTTAGGGAGATTTATGCATGTTTGAGCCCTGCCTCTCTCTTTCTCCCTCCATTGCTTTTATGGCCTCAGAAGAAACCCTCTAATGAACTGTAAGATCTGTGTTATCAGTCCACAGTGTCACACTATATCATGTTAGGGTTCAGCACACAATTTATGGGATAGCTTTAAGGTTTTCCCCCGATGGCCCCATTGCCACCAGTGCAGACTAAGCAAGAGGTGGGACGCAAGAGGTGTCTAGGAGCAGTGAATAAGGGCCAGGGGGATTCTCCGAAGAACCTGTGTGACGCAGGGGCACAACGCCCACCAAGACACAGAGACTTCTGCTCCTCAGTCATTCCGGTGCAATTCTGCATGCACCCAGAGCCTTGTTTTACACAGCTGACCAGCTGCCACAGCACCGTGGGTGCTTTAAAAAGCAGCCGTGAGTGGCAGACGGAGAGCCAGTTCCTCTCTTCTCCTGTGTTAAATTGCACGAGTTAATGCTGGGGAAAGGTGCCCAACACAGAACAGCCCTTGGACAAGTCTCTCCACACACAATACCACCTTCCACTCACATGCCTCAGTCTTGACTGGCTGGGCTGACCATTCTCCAGGCCCATTGGCCCGGATCCTCCCTGCAGCGACTGCCAGTACGGGAGCCAGCTGTGGAAGTGGCGTTTGTGCCCTTTCTCATGGGCTGAAGAGCCCGCAGATGAGAGCTCTCGCCAGCCGCCACCGGCTGGGTTGCAGGTGCCTGTAAGAAGTGGGGCAGCCCACCTGACGGGCCAGCACCTGGGAGGGACTCACGGGTCCAGATGGGAGGCAGAGACTGTGCTGCCGATTAGGTAATTTAGATCAACAGTTCCCAACCTGGAGGGCGGGGCACCAAAGATTACAGGGGCTCCATAGACCGTCAGCATTACTGATGTCATTTAGCCCCTCAAACTTGGCGCTGGGCACAGCAGGCTCGAGCGCTGCGCCGGCCAGAGTGGAGGAGCAGCCTCGAGCGCCGGGCCGGGCCGGGCCGTGCCGTGCCGGGCCGGGCCGGCTGGAGCGAAGAAGCAGCCCCCGTGAGGAAGCAGCAGCCCCGAACTCCACTCTGGCTGGAGAGGAGTAGCCCTGTCCCGGGGGGGGGGGGCCTGGAGAAGCCCCAGCCAGCCCGCCAGAGCCCCCTCCATTACCCTCAGTGCGGTGGCAGCTGCGCCAGGGAAGGCTCAGAGAAGAGTAATTGATTATTGATTGTTGCTATGATTTATGTAGTGGAGTGTTGCTGTTATTACCATCATCGTGTTCAGTGTTCAGAGGGTTCTGCGTGTCTGTAGCCGGAAGGAGCGAGGGGCAAGGAGGACGTTTATGGCTTGTCCCTGGCATTTCCATGCTGTGAAACCAGCTCTTCTGTGTGGGCTGTGCCACTGGGCAGTTATTGCTGTTTACGGCCTGTAGGCTGAGGGACCCGTGGAAAAGTCCACTGTGCAGGGGAGGCCAGGAGGTGCCTGAAGGGCAGACGTGGAATCGCTATGGTCATGGGTTCGCTGACACCAGCTTTTGCTGTGAGCGTCCCCGGTGGCCAGCACCCCGGGTCAGACACCCCCTCGTTTGACGACATCGCTCAGGAAATGGAAATGGTGATCAGCAGGGGGACAGAACAGAGGATCAAAGACAAACAAAAGAAGAAGCCGCTGTAGGGGGCACATTGACTGGAATGCTTCCTCCAGCCCCCATGCCTGTGGAGTCTGCAAGGCCAGGCCTCTGCACCCTGCCCGGTCCTCGAGAATCACTCAGCACAGGCATTTCGGCAGCATCCCGTACCTAACAGTGCCTCAGTCCCCACCTCCGGCCTGCGCGGGGTGCAACGGGAGCAGTGCACGGCCTGTGGCAAAGCGGGGGGGGGGGGCAAGTTGGCTGACGGGGGTCCCCTGGTCACTTGATTTCAGTGGGAGTTAGGCGCCGAGGTGCTTTTGAAGATCTCACTGGCACCTAAACTCCTCCAAGACTCAGGGCCCTATCTCCTGACGTGTTCTGCTGCTTAAACGGGAAACATTGTAGGAAACAGCGATGACACAACAGCTCATGCCCTGTGTGAAGAGCTACGTGGTCGCATCGCCCACAAACGAGCACTTGTCCCTTCGGAGACATTTCAGAGAGGAACCTCCCCCCTCAGTGGCGAACATCCGCAGCAGAGAGGAGGAATAACAGCAGCAACCGTGTAGCAATGCTGCTGCTCACACAGAAAAAGGTGTGTGCTAGGAAGACATGTATGTATGGATCGGGGCCTCATCAGACATTGGTACGGATCTCCCACTCCTGCTCACACACATGCGTGTGCATGCAGACACACTCACACACTGTTCTGGGCTGCATCTGACTAGTGCTCCTTGGGGGTCCCAGAAGAACTGGACTGCCCAGACCCTAGGGTTTGCCAGGCTCATGGTGGCACTTCAGTCCTGGAGCATCTCCACTTCCTGATAGAAACATTTCTGCATCTCTGGGGCTGAGCAAGGAACAAGGAAGGTAAAAATAAGACACTGGGCCTTTTACTTTGCACTGAACACAACAGAGAGCATCTCGGCTGCCTGGAACCTAGCGCCTGGGCAGGAGTGCGCCTGACAGGAGCGCAAGGCTGGGCGTGCCAGAGGCAAGTCACACTTCCTGCTTTTCCTAGCTCTGCAAAGGCCTCGTTTCTCTCAGCTGTTGGAGCATATTAAAGACAGCAGGAGCTGGGTGCATGCTCAGGTGTCCCGCTGTCTGTCTAGCAGAAGACTCACGTTGTGTAGCAGAAGTACAGCAGATGGACCAGCGTCAGGGTGCTGGAGCAGGGAGCTCGGAGGAGGCTGCACTGCTCTCTGTGGGCTGTCAGCTGTGAATTAATGGCCTATGCCACCTCCTCCCCCACTGAGACACAGGCATTTGCACCCCCACCGCTCAGCCACCCCATGGCCAGATGTCAGCAGCTCGGACTCCTCCAGCCTGCACCCTCCTCATCACAGTTTCTCTTCTTCACTTCTGGGCCCGGTCCTGGGGCCCGCTCACCACCAGTGGCACGTCCTCCTGGTCTCTCTTTCCAGGTGCCGCAGTCTCTCCACTCATCTTCTTCTCGCACCCTGTGGCCCCTCTTGCTCCAGCTGCCTGTTGTGACGTGGCCTTCCGGCCAGGTCGCCATCATCCCCCCTTGCGGCCAGGTCGCCATCATCCCCCCCTTGCGGCCAGGTCATCATCATCCCCCCCTTGCGGCCAGGTCGCCATCATGCTCCCCTTGCGGCCAGGTCGCCATCATCCCCCCCTTGCGGCCAGGTCGCCATCATCCTCCCCTTCCAGGGAATCAAAGTCCTCCAAGGCCAACTGTCCTAGGCAGTCCTCTCCACTGCCTGGTCTGTGCCACTTCCCCAGGGGCTGGTAGGGGAACTGGGTCCCACCCTCTGCTCTGGGTTCCAGCTCAGGGATCCTCTCAGCAGCAACCCAGGTCTGCCCTACCTCAGACCTTGCTGCTTTCCCCTGAGCCTCTCCTACCTCTCTGGCTTTGCCAGCCCAACGCCCTCCTCCCAGGGAGTGACTGTCGAGTACTTGCCTCAATAGTCCCAAACACTCATCCCTCCTCCCAGGGAGTGGCTGCAGACTGCTGCCCTGCAGCCCCTTCTGCTCTCAGCCCCAGGGCTTTACACAAGCTCCTCTGGTTCCAGTCTCACTGAGCTGCATTTCATTAATCCCTGTTTCCTGGCTCCTCCTGCAGCTACAGCCTGGGGAGATAATTGACCCACCTGGCCACCCTAACCCCTCCACGTCTTGTGTGGGTTGGACACCCCATCACAGGCCATTCTGTGGATGCAGCCTTTTGACTCCCTGTCAGAGCTGGACACAGTGGGACACACAATGGCATCGGCAGTGCACACATCCTGCCTGTTCTCAGCCAGCTCCCACCACCCATGAGCGGGGATCTGCAGTCAGCTGTCAGCTAGGCAAACAAGGGAAGGACCCTGCTGGCTCACTCACTGCCTCTGGCTCTTCTGCTCATGGATAAGAGTAAGAGCAAGCAGCCAGGCCTGGAGGCCACTCTTCAGCTGGGAGGGTCACACAGCAGAAGCTTAAAAGAAATCTGCCAGAAATGCAGCCCAGCACTGCCAGGAAATGTTTCTTGTTCCAGGAGGTGGAGCCGAAGTGTTCAAACCCCAGCCTCAGAGCCACTGTTCTGGCTGTGACTGCCTGTGGTACATGCATGTGAACACGGGCCACGCAAGAGAGACTGGCAGAGAGGGGCGAGGGAATGGAGTGAGCCATGCTAATCAGTAACCATGCTGCATCTGCAGGGCCTGGGAAGGGAGGTCAGGGACCAGGCTAGGAGACCACAGCCAGATTCTGAGCTCTGTGCGGATACCAGAACATGCCGGAGAACTAAACAGGCCCTGTCCTTATGTCACTGCATCTGGGACGAGGGAGCAACACTGCTCAGCTAAGCTACCCCATCCTGAGCTTCCCACACCCTCATGCAGAAACCCGCTAGCTGTCTTGAAGTATTTGTTGACAGGTTTCAGACCCACCCAGCTGTGCACAGGGCTGGCCTGTGCAGCCTGGAGAGGCTATGGTTGTTACACGCCCCCTGCCATCCCCCCCTTTGTCGCTCACTTGGGTCTTGTTCTGCACCAGACTGCGAACTCTGCAAGGCAGGGTCTCTGCTCCTCGAGCACCAGTGCAGTTCAGTTAGTGACAGCAAACACCAGGCAGCACCTAGCGCTTTCCCCTAGGTTCTGCGACAGGACAAACAGCACTGAGCATGTACAAGAAACATCCCGCAAGTTAGAGAGGGAAAGGAACAAGCTGGAAGCATTTGTACCTACCCCAGCAGCCACTCTGTCCCCCTGCCCACAGAAGGTCCAGCGCTTTGGCCAGTCCATTTTTCAATGTCCTGTGCGATGAAACTCCCTCATTTCCCGTGGGAGCCTATTCCACATCGAGAGCGCGGTTCTGTTCTGAAAAGTGCTGAGCGAATCTGCTCCATTGACAAGTATTGCATGAGTTTCCCACAGCCGTCCCTGCAGGTTCACCGGAGAGTCAAGCTGGGTGCTCCCTGGCCCAGACAGCACCAGCAAGAGAGCCTCTGTAGTCAGAGCCTCCTTACAGTTCTGCGAGATGCACAAGGCAGAAGAGAATTCAGCTCCCTCTGCCAGAGCTGCGTGGGGCTGCAGAACTCAGCATGGAATCTGGATCTGGCCCAATAACAATAAGCAGAAAATTCCCAAACAAGCCCGTTACTTTATCTGTAACATCGGTCACTCTCGTTCTGAGACACGCAGAGAACAGGGCGTGAGAAGCTCCCAGTTTTCCATAGCCACCTGTCATCATGGACTCACACTTCAATAGATCGCTTTGGCCCTGAGCCTCATGGGGATGTGGGGGGGGAGAAGGAAGGTGGCTGCTATGGGGCTTCCTGATCCCAGCACCCGGCACAGCCGGGCCCTGCTCTAGTCTGTGCCCTGGGTACAAAGGGTGGACTTTATGCCAGTGGAAGATCAGGTATGTCGGTGCTTGGTTCCACCAGGCCTTCTTTCCACCCACAGGCGGCCCCGAAATGCCTGGTGTGACCCCCTTCTACTGGGGACTGGGGACAGCTGGGGTAGGAAGTCCAATGAGTTCTGCTAAGCACGGCGAGTTCTCCATCAGCTGTCAGTCCTCGGGGCTGCCACTGCCCATGCAGACCATACTGTCATGCTGAAAGGTGCTGATGAGTGCCAGCAGGGGAGTCTCGGGTCCAAAGACAATCACAGACTCTGCAGAGCCATGGTGCCAAGCACTCTCTCTCAGGCTCAGCGGAAGGAGCAATTCAGCCTCTGCATGTCACAAAGTCCGCTGCAGCCCATGGAGGCCAGTGCCCAAGGCGCTGCACTGCCTCTGGCGGATCGGAGCTGACCTCTGAGGAGTGAGACTTTCCCTGCTTGCAAATGCAGGAGCCGCTGTGTGTGCCGAGGCAGAAAGCTGTGAGGAGTGTGAGCGGGACCTGACAGGCAGCAGAGGGAGAGTGCATCCTGGGCACAGAGCTCCCTGGAGCGGCAGCCCCGGATGTCTGAGCAAGGAGATTGCCTGCTGCTTATTGGTTTCCGCTGGGCCCAGGGAAGCAGGACTGTGCGCTTGCTGTGTGTAAACAAACAAGGTTACACCAAGACCAGACCTGACTCGGAGTGTCGATCCCCATCTGAATGGAAACAGCCCTGCAAGTTCCCAGTATTGGCCAAAGGAGCAGCAGCACAAAGACACCAGGTGGGGCCTAGGAGAACACCGCACCCCTCCCGTTTCCCATAACCCAGATAGTGCAATTTTGTCTTGCTTGATTTCAACCTCAGCCACCTCCAGCCCCTCCAAGCCTGGACTGTCACATTGCTAACAAGCCAGGCTGCCTCACATTCCCGCCGAGCTCCAGAGAGAGCTTGAGAACTGGACAACACCCGCTGAAGAGCGATGCTTCTACTTCGAGTGATTGCTCATGTCCATTCCAATATAGGTGAGTGCGCGCCCCGTGCATGGGTTCCCGGAACTCTTTTCCCCTTAGCAAGCCCCGTAGGGCTGGCTCCGGCGCCCCTTGGAGTGCCGCGCCCATGCCGCGGTATATTGGGTGCCGCCGGCCCGAGGGCCCCCAGTTCCTTCTTTCCGCCCGTTGACGGTAGCTGGAACGTCTGCCCCTTGCTGAACAGCAAGTAGCAATCCCTGTTTCATCGTTGTTGTTGTTGTTAGCGATAGTGTTAAGTGTAGTTGTTGAGTTGAATAGTTAGACTAGTGTTAGAAAACAATAGGTCGTTAGCCCTCAGGGGCTTAAGGTTGGGCCATGCCTGGCTCAACCGGTTTTAAGGCCTGTGCCGTTTGCGGCAAGGCTTTCCCTGTAAGTGATCCTCACGACCGCTGCCTCCGTTGTCTCGGGGAGCAGCACCGTAAGATAAGTGCCGGATTTACAAGGCCTTCAAGCCGCGGACCCAGAAGGAGAGGGACGCCTGCTTGAAGGCCATCCTGATGGAGTCCGCGCTCCGGCCGGACTCCGAACCAGCGCGATCCCCTGCGGCACCGAGTGTCTCCTCGGTGCGGAGCGCCCCATCGCACCAGAGTCGTCTCAACAACCGTCGGTGCTGAGGAAGAAGAAGCGGCAGGAAGCCGCCCACAAGGACTCCCCCGCGCCACCAGTCGGGCCGGGGGTTAGGCAGGAGATGCCCCAGCCATGTGCCGTGGAGAGTACTCTGCACTGGCATCTCCGCACAGGGAGCCTCCCCCGACTCCTGGGGGTGGGGGAGCGCCCCTGCAAGGGCCGTCGGGTGCAGGGACTGGTGTCTCGGGGTAAACCGGTGCTGGGTTGCCCCAGTGGGTGGTCGAGGCAGGAGTCCAGGTCTCGCCCCAGACGGTCACGGAGGGTAGAGAGTGCGGGCTCCCTTCCCAGCTCTGGCACCGAGTCGTCGAGCTCCGTGGCACCGCGGGTGGTCCGAGGTTCAACTGTGAGGCGACGTCGCTACAGTTCCGCCTCGTGTGGGGCTCGCACTACACCGAGTGGCGGAACATTACCTCGGACCTTTGGTCCTCGGTGTAGTCCGCAGGGGCTATGCCCTCCAACTCACGGCCTTCCCCCTGACTCTCTCCCTACCCCGTCCCTCTTCAGGGACCTCTCTCACGAGCAACTCCTCATACAGGAGGTGGATTCTCTCCTCTGCCTTGGAGCTGTGGAAGAGGTTCCTCCACGGGAAAGGGGAAAGGGTTTTTACTCATGTTATTTCCTCATTCCCAAGACAAAGGGGGGCCTGAGGCCCATACTAGACCTCCGCCGGCTGAACAAATTGATCAGACGCCTCAGGTTCCGTATGGTTTCCCTAACCTCTATCATTCCTGCTCTAGATCCAGGAGACTGGTACGCTGTCCTCGACTTAAAGGACGCTTATTTTCATATTACTATTCTTCCTGGTCACAGACAGTTCTTCCGGTTTGTGGTAGCTGGCTCCCACTACCAGTTCTCGGCCCTGCCCTTTGGCCTCTCGTCCGCCCCCAGGGTGTTCACAAAATGCATGGTGATGGTGGCACACCTGAGCCGCAGAGGGATTCAGATCTTCCCCTACCTGTACGACTGGCTGATTCGGGGCAAGTCCAGGGCCCACATGAGAAACAGCCTGGCGCTCACCTGTGCGATATGCACCAGCCTGAAGCTGCTCCTCAACAAGCAGAAGTCCACTCTCACCCCGGTGCAGCGCATGGATTTCATCAGGGCCACCCTGGACGCCACCTATGCCAGAGCCTTCCTCCCACAGCCTCGCTTCAAGGCCATGGCTGCCATAATCGAGAATCTTCACAGGTCTCCCACGACGACGGCCAGGCATTGCCTCCAGCTGTTGGGCCACATGGCAGCCTGTACGTATGTGGTGGGGTTGGCTCGCCTCAAACTCAGGCCTCTCCAGACGTGGCTGACCTCCATGTATGCACCAGCCAGACACTCGTTGAACAGAGTGGTCATGGTTCCTACTCAGGTCCTGACCTCCCTGGATTGGTGGAGGGACCCAGGGGAGCTACTGAGGGGTGTTCCCTTCAGAGACTTGGAACCAGTGATAACTCTTATCACGGATGCCTCGGATGTGGGCTGGGGGGCCCACATCAGCAGCGACCTCAGCACCCAGGGCTCTGGTCGGCACAGGAGAGGTGTCTTCACATCAACGTCCGGGAGCTCAGGGCAGTCCGCGTGGCCTGCAAGGTGTTCCTCAGATTCCTGAGGGGCAGGGTGGTGCAGGTCCTCACAGACAACACAGCGGCCATGTTCTACATGAACAGGCAAGGGGGGCATGCTCCTCGGCCCTTTTCCAGGAGGCTATTCGTCTTTGGGACCTTGCAGTGAGGCACGACTTCCACATATCTGCCTCTCACCTCCCAGGGGTCAGGAACGACGAGGTGGACCACCTCAGCAGGTCGTTTCTACCCCGCCACAATTGGTCACTGCACCCGGAGGTGGTGACTTCCATTTTCCGCAAGTGGGGTGTTCCCCAACTGGACCTGTTCGCGTTGTCCTGGAACAGGAAGTGCCCGAGGTTCTGCTTGCTCCGGGGTCGTGAGCCGGGCTCCATCTCCAACGAGTTCCTCATCGAGTGGACGGGGCCCTCATGTATGCATTTCCACCCATTCCGTTGCTGCCCAGAGTCCTCTTGGAGATCAAGAGGGATAAGGCGGACGTCATACTGATCGCCCCAGCTTGACCGAGACAGCACTGGTTCAGCATGTTGCTGGACCTCTCCATCGCCACGCCCATGCCGCTCCCGAGGCGTTACGACCTGCTGTCCCAGGACCAGGGTCGCCTGCTGCACCCGGACCTGGTCTCCCTCCACCTGACAGCATGGAGACTCTGTAGTTGGCGGAGGGAGACAGAGCCTGCTTGGTGCAGGTCCAACAGGTTCTGCTGGATAGCAGAAAACCTTCCACTCAGGTGGTGTACCGGGCCAAGTGGAAGCGTTTTACCTGTTGGGCGGAGTCCCGGGGTATCCCACCGAGCTGTTCGCCCATACAGGCGATCCTGGAGTACCTGCTTCACCTGAAGCTGCAGGGTCTAGTTCTGGCCTCCCTGAAGGTGCACCTGGCGGCCATCTCGGCCTTCCCCCAGCTGATGGAAGGGCGTTCCCTGTTCTCCCACCCCATGTCAGTCAGGTTCCTCAAAGGGGTGGAGAGGCTGTATCCGCAGGTCCATGACCCGGTGCCTCCCTGGGATTTGAACCGGGTCCTTGCCGCTCTGACGGGGCCTCCCTTCTTAGCGCTTCACAGACTAAGAAGATATCATCTGTCTCCCCACTGAGTTCACAATCTCACAAGAGAAACTGAAGTTTCTCAAGACAGACTTTTCAGAGTAGGGCGGTGGTCGTTTATTTAGGTCATTCACGTCCATGGAAATAGGACCACATGTTATGCCTACAGTTGCATATTACATACTTGTGTTGAAGACTCAATTTCTCTTTCTAAATAAAGGTGCAAAAGAACACTAGAGCCAACATGGTCCTCGGGGAGCATCACACTCATTTTATCAAGCACCAATCAGAATTCACCCAGCGCAGTCCACGGGGAGAGGTAACTATGTCAGGTCTGATTAGCAGCAGGTTAATAATGCGAAGGGCACATGCTCGTACTGGAGCCGGAGCTGCAGTAGACAGAAGGGAGGCTCAGCAGTTGCTAGAGGTATGAACAGGTTAAGGCTATTTCAGATTGGCTACAAATTGCCTGAAATGCAAATCCCAGGAATATTGGAGCTGCAAACCCATATCCCATAAAAAATCCCCAAACAAACAGCAAATGTCAGCAGCTGACGGCGCGGACTCTATACTCTGTACATGCAGTTCCTGGCTGTTAATCTGAGAGCGACACATTGGTCATTCTTATTCATTGTGATGTTCATTAGTACCTGGGGAATTAGTTACTAAACAGACACAGGTTACCTGTGTTTTAGCTACTGGTGGAAGTGAGCACTTCAATCACCAATTCTATGTTTTACAGCTGTAACGTCAGCAGGGATGAATGTCTTTGGACTCTGATTTAACGCACAGTTTGAAAAGTCAGGGAACTGGTTAAGGTGCTGCAATAGCAAGAACTGTTACAAATACCTGCAGCAGAACCAGGTATTAAAACTTGTTAGTGTATTTGGTTAGAGCAAAGTAATAAACTGCTATGTTCAGTCGGACTGGAATGCAAGCATTGTTGGGAATGTGGTTTTAGCTCTCATGCTCCCTACCTTTCCAATGGCTGCCCTGTGGGGCATTTCCAATGGCTTGCATGGAAAATACCCACAGGAAAAATGGGCTTAGATGCAGAGAATACACAAAACAATATTGCAAAGAGAGCAATGCAACAAAAACTAATCATTGTGGCACTTTAGCATGTATGACTGAAGAACAAGAGACCTGTTGCTGAGAGGCAAAGGGCAGCTGGGCTAAATTAGCTGAGCAAGTTTGAGTCTGGATAGTGTCATTAGGAGAAAAGCAGAACTATGCCATAAACTCTAATGAATGCATTAATGGATGGCTTGTGCCTCTCAAAGGGGGAAAAACGGTTTAAATAAAGTTATTAACACAGCCCACCTGTGTTTGGCTCTTGGACAATGTTGTTTAAATAGCCCATTAACTCTTGAAGTAACTAATCTTGAAAGTGAATATAGCCTTTCTGAAGTAGACATTTAACTGCATTCATATAATTCAATTAGATTCAGCATTCTTAGTCCAAAGCCGGTACTCTATGCTTTCATCTCTAATAATGGAGCACAGACAAACTTGGGTAATATGGCGTTAAAAAAAGAATATGCATTTGTAATCCTAACCAAAAATAAATTGCTGGACTGCCTCACAAAACAGGATGATATGTAAGAGCTACGTATATTATTAATTATTATTATAATTTAGTACAGAATGTGAAATTTACATCTAATGCTGAAGTCAATATGATAACAGCAAACTTGGCGTTTAGAGCCTTATTTCCTTAATCTCACAACAGACATTGATTTATTTTTACTCTGTGCGCAGTTATGTATTTTATTGATTTATTTTTGATAGCAGATACTGTTGTAGATTTACTTTGCTTTTTGAAACAAAACAAAAACAAACAAACATTGGCCTTAACCAGTTGATCCAGTTAATAAATAGTTAAAGCAAATTCATTAGGAAACAGGAATTTTATCGATTTAGTTAAAGGTTTCTTCCTATTTATGTCACTGAGAAATGATAAAATTCCTTTTATCACTCTACAACTTGTTAATGTTTTACCCCAGGACCACTTCATCTGTAATAAACATCTTAACAAAATATGCATCCCTAGGGAGGAACTGTTAATTTCCTTGAGGCCTCACACATGTAATAGGTTTTTATTGCATGCAGGTGCTTTGTGAAATTGCATTGACTTGTAATAAATGTCCAGTAAAGAGCAGGTAGCACCTACAAGGGGGAAGTGTTTGTGCACCTGTCTGAAGAGAGACTTAACACACCCTAACCCTCCATGGGCTTCTTCTCAACTCAGCATAGGAGCATCATTGAGTCTCACCTTAAAGGGTGTCTGCTGCACCTAGTCACAACAAGGTAAAATGCTTGGATACTTATAATAATGTTTAACCAGCTTAACAAGTGAATGCTTGGGGAATTTAACATATCTTTACATATACTTATAACCATGCAAGCTAAGTTATAGCATAAATTCCAATTAAAAAACTCCTTAAATCGGGGGGGGGGGGGGAGTGCATGATTCTTTTCCCCTTACTTTTTATTTCGTAATAAATATGAACTTAAAAGAATGTTCATGAAATGAATGTATCTTTTATAAACAATTATTTTATCTAACCTTGAATGTTTCCTATTCATTTGTTCAATTAAAGAGTTACATTTAATAGAAATAAACTTTGAAGTTTACTTTAAAATAATGATCAGTCTAGTAATACAAATGACTGTTTGAACGGCGGTAGATTTCTTTTTAAACTTCCTCATTTTGAAAAAGTTTTTGCTATAGAATTTTGTAATGATTTATACAAAGGAGAACTATTCCCTATGTTTGCTGTCAAAGGTTTGTTTTAAAAGGAGTTGCTATCCTGCTCATCATGGTACTGGAGGGAATGAGAACACTGCATTTCAGTAGAATTCCAACCTAGCGTCAGAATTAATCATATGTGCATATATTAAAATTCTCTCATTGTGGCTCCACAATCCTTTGTTGGTGTCTCCTTAATCTACTGCTACTGGAATGTTAACAGTGTCAAAAAGTAGAGAATTATATCCTCTAGGGATGGGAAAGTAGGAGATGTTTCCAGAGGGAAATGGTTCTAAAGAATTAGCTAGTTAATATTAACCATTGCTATCCAGGAAACCCTGAGTGCAGCATAGTCAGTCTGCAAAATTAACTATTCTGTATATCTTATCTGAGCACGAAGGGTCAGCTGCTCAGGGACAGTTCTTGTGAAAGTTCGATAGTTCAGACCCATTCTTTTCCCCGTGAATATTTTTTACAAGGCTCACAAACTATGGACAAAAGGAGGAGTTACAGATGGAATTCAGATATGAGCCTGGGGATTTTTAGTAGCTCACACAGAAATTTTTCAAGAAGAGAGCACATGAAGTTCCTTGATCAAAAATCCATCAGCAGCCTGTTTAGTATCGAGCACCAAATGCAGCTTGTTCAAATGAAGCAATTGGACTTGTCCTTCAATAAGACTTAGGAGAAATGGGTTCAGAAGCAACTGAGTCTTAGGAGTCAAAGTCTCGCTTTCAGAAAAGGCACAGGAAACTCCCTCGACCTCCTGTGGGACTTGGGCTCCCACATGCCTCAGTCTCTTCTGAATGTGTGCCAGGCACTGCAGAACATTTGACCTATATCCAAAACAAGGAGCTCAGCATGTTCTGATTGTCCCCTGAAGAATGATACAGGCATCTTAGTCAAACCTTCACTTGAGACCCTTGCAGACATATTGTTATTGGACAGAAGAAGGCCCCGATTCAGGAAAACATTTAAACACGTGCTTAATACTTTAAGGATACACTTGAGTTCTTTTGATGCTCTACTGAATTGGACTAATATGTGGGATAGTGCAACGTGAAGTTAAAAATCCAACACTACTGAAACTGAAAGCTTTGCAAAGAAAAAAAGAACAGCAAACAGATATACCAAACTGACTCAGAGCTTCTGAAGAGCAAAAGCTGAATAATTCATCACTGATTAAATGGAAAAATATATTCAGTGCTATGGAGAAAACCACTCCCAAACTGAGAATAATGAAACTAGACAAATTTGAAATCTTGCCTGAACAAATAACAAATATTAGAGAAAAGATTGAACACCAGCCACTCTGTACAAGTATGGGAAGAGCTGAGACCCAGGGTAAGATGGAAGATAGGGAGATGAATGTTGGATTTTTAAAGAAAACAACTTGAAATGAGTAAGAAGAGACGATGAAAGAGAAACAATAGTTAACATCCATGCTGGGCAAAGGAAAACATAACGGTTAGGGTAAAGATCGGTAAGTCCCCATTTCAACAATACACCTAGGCACATGCTTAACTTTAGCTCATGAGTAATTCTGTTGAAGGCAATAGGAATTAGGCACGTGCTAAAGTGCTTTGCTGAATCAGGACCTAAGAGACTGGGAGACTACTTCCATGTGGCATTCCACTTGCCTGGAATGAGACTAAGATGAATTGTCATTTGCAAGGCTTCTCTGAAGGAACTGCAGAGCAGAAAAAGTTGCACAGGTCACCAGGAGCAGGAAGAGGCTCAAAGTAGGAGTAGGTGGTATGCTAGTTACAAGAGATGATGAAGAATACCAGATCTGGAAACAAACTGCTGAGATGTGACCATAGTGATTAGCAGTACACCAGGCAGCTGGGACACTGGTATCCACACGTACAAAGGGAAACATGGAAGGCAGCAAGCCTGCTGTTTGTGTTTTACCATACTCTGAGATCAGACAAGAGGGACTTCTTATGGTTTGCTGACGTTCAGAATAGGCAGGAGTCACCTACACACAATGAGTGGAGAAGGCTGCTTGGGATGACGCTATGTTGAACAATTTAAAGCAGGGGCAATTGGCTTTGTGTAGCTATTTGGTGCCATCAGGGCTCAGAGTGATATGAGCACCAGTCACAGGAGGGCTAGATCCATTGCCTGATACACGCTAGTGCTATGCGTGTGCACTAGTGGTATGGAAATTGCCAGCATCTGACCTCCAGAAGACTGAAAAGCAGCCACCAGTCGCACCCCCTGGGAGCAGTCAGGATGGAGTCATGCAGAGCTGCAGAACACGAAAAAACCAGCGAGAGAGAGAGAGCTCCCCACACTGCCTGTGACAGCTGCACTGGGCGAATGCACTGAATAGGGTGACATCGTTATGCCACTCTGCAGTGCCATCGCATATTGATGCAGCTGTGACAATCCCATTGTACACAATCACACCACAATGACTCTGGGGGCCCCGGAAACTCCTTTCACCGCAGTTGAGCACTAGGAATAAAGAGGCTGAGGGTGAAGAGGAACTGGAAGCAGTTTGGAGAAAGAAGAAATGACGACAGTGGATGGGGAGGAATTAGAAGTTATGTCTGCATGGACCATTCACACCAGAGAAGCAGAAGGAAAAGAGCAGGTCATGAGGCTACGCTACAGGCCTTGGAGTAAAGAAACAGAATTACAAATAGCAAGTTCCTCACTTCTCTTGGAGGACTCCAGGCCCGATGGCTAAGCCAATCATGCCACGAATCCTGGGCTCTTACCAGTGGCTGCTGGGGACTGAAACAGAAAGGGGAATTCTCACTGCACCGGCCGACGAGGAGGGGCAGCTGCTCGTTCCTGCCAGAGGGGCTGCGCTCTGAGTAGAGGAAGGCGAGATGCATGTCCCTTGCTCCCTCTAACTCTAGCCCCTGAGCCCTACCAAAACAAAAGGCAGCTGAAGGCTGGCCAGCACTGCAGGGCAAGTTATGGACAGGGTGTCCCAGGAGAGACGATCTCACAACATTCCTAGAGGATATCAAAGCGCAATCATTTGCCCCTCTGAGCAGCAGGAATGACCCTGCTGCTGTGGTCACTTGATGCTCTAAGCATCAGGAATGTGACACCTCCATGGAATCAGGGATTCCGCTATCAGCAGGGTCAGCTCAGCCCTGATTCTTACACTGAGCTCCATGTTGGCTGCTATGTGGCGCTCTTCCAGGTGAAACCTCAAAAACCTGTCTGTTGTGTGAGGACCTTAGAAATCCCATCGATGTATTCATACATCACTTTATGGCAAAAGACTGATGTTCTGTGGGATGAAGGAAGCTGCAGAAATGTGAATTATCACCACTGCCACTTGGTAACATGTTCTCATGGAGACAGAGTATGCAGGCAGTTAGGAATTTCTGATTCAGCCAGACCAAAGGAAGCAGCAACATGTATAGCAATGCAGTGGCCCCCTCCAGGGTGGACTGAAGGTGATTTAAATCACCAATTTTAATCCTGACTTAAATCAGCAACAGGCAACCTTGATTTAAATTATAGATTTTAATCTTCTTTTGCATGTGTACTTTTTAGTTATTTTCCTAAAGAAAGGTGGATTTTCATTGCTTGGTAACCATTAAAACATGTTGATTAGCAACTAAATACTGTCTTTACACTAAATGTGGTACTACTCTTTGCTAACCAGGATGATACACTATATACTGGTACATATTTATTTAAGCAGTTATATACCATAATTTACATTTTTTCAGATGCTTAATTTTTACATATTTTATGATGTTAGAAAATGGTGAATAATGCATTTCTTATTTACTAGATGAGGATTAATTTTTACTCATGATTTGTGTTAAGCTACATATAGATGGAAATTGAAATGTAATTAAAAATGCACAAAACCAGCACTCTAAAATTATTTTTATTGGTTAAATAAAACTTCCTTATGTCCTGGGTACATAAAGGAAAAAAGTAAGTTTATCAAAATATATTTTGCATTTAAAACTAAACAATTTATTAACAAAGGAAGCAAATGTAAACTATGTAAATACAGTTAGAGCATGATAGTGATTGTTCCTTGTCACCATGTCCTTCAGGTGTACAGAAGTAGTAGATCTAATCCTTGAACCTCATTTTTATTCATAGATTAGAAAAGGAAAACAAGCGTTCCTGCTTTTTAAAATTTCTATGGTTTTGCAACTGTGAACAAACTAGTCATTGAACTGAACTACTTGAATAAACTGAAATGAAAACATTATCTCTGAGCTGTTGATGTCAAAAGCCAGGTTAGCTGTTGAACAAACTCTGCTTCCAGGGGCCTACTCAAGGGACTTCCATCAGTTCAGTGGCCTGAGTGTCTTTCAAACTTGGGCAGCACACGCTCACTGCTTAAATATTGTTTTTAAAAAGAATTTCTTTTAATAGATTATTTGTAAATTTAGGCCTTATATTAGTTGTCATTTTTTCAAATTTAATTTTAAATAGTTTTTTTTTTTTAAAGAAAATATTTAAATAGAAAAACCATTTAAATTAAAAAAAAATCCTTAATTTTTGTCCACTCTGGCCCCTCTCAGAGGGAAGCTGGAGCATATAAACCCTGAAAGGAGATATTCTTGCCCCTTCTGCCTTTGCCAGAGATTTCAATAAACCACATGCAGTTTTTACTTCATCTCTAAACTGGATGAGATCTTGTAGTGAGATGCACTGTGAAATCATGACTATAGCAGCAGGATTGGCTAGAAGAAAACGTGGGGATTATTGTAACTTGTCAGTAAGCTGTAGATGCTGCCGTTTTCTTGGAAAACAGATAAATAGCCACATGATTATCAGTGTATAAACCAGCAATGTCTACAGAGCCCACAGAGGGCTGCTTTGTTCCAGGCACTGGACAGACTTGAAGTAAAAAGACAGCTCCTGCCCCAAAGAGCTAACGGTCTTGGTAATGACAGGGTGCCAGAGGCAGACAAAACACTCCTCCTGCCATGTGATGCAGCATGCTCCGCGGTGGTGGTGAGGGAAGGAATGGCTGCACTTACGAGTGCAGAGCCTGCCAAGGCTTCAGACTCCTTCAGGATCCCAAAGGAGCAAAGCCCAGGCCCAGAATACACGTTCCTGCACGGAGATGCCACCGGAGCTGAATTCCACCCGAGCAAGAGAGTCAGCTGGTCTAAAAGGCCAAAATGTAAGTGAGGGGTGATTTTCAGTGCTCAGCTTTCAGACCCCGTAGATGTGCTGGATTCTGAGCACTGGCTCATTGAAAAATTAGGCCCCTTGAATGGCTCTCAGGTTAGACACCAAAATCACCTGTCCCTTCTGGAAATCTTGGCCTAGAGTAATAGGGAGAGTTTCTACAGGGAGAAATAATGTGCTGCCATTATTAGTGGTTTTCCGTCACATCTTATTGCACAGACTCCTGTTAGTGCTGGGTCACTAGATGTAGGAAAAGTCTGCTTTGCCCTCACCAGCTGGTAATTTTTCTCAAGATTTCTGAAAAATATTCGCCCTGGAACACACTGTATCTGCTACCAAAAGACATTTTGGTTTGGCCAAAGCGTTACTCACCCTCCAGGGGAAAGAGGGAAAAAAAGAAACATTCATTCAAATTTGTTTTCCATGAAGGGCTCAATCCTACCAGTCCTCTATGGGCAGAATGCCTGCTAACACCAGTTAATATTCTGGGGCATGGAGGATCAGTTCCAAACAGAGTAACTTGTATTTCCTGTCAGTTTGAGTCAGTAGCTTTTTAAAGAGGTTAAATAGTAGGAATAAGAGTCTTCAGATAAAGAGAAGGTATTAACAGCCTCTTCCAGGTTTCTGGAGCGGACAGTCACACAAAGGAGAAAGTCTTAGAAAGACTCACTTATTTTATCCATGCATTAGCTTAGCCATTTGCATTTTCCACTCTTTTGTGGGCATTTGTGATTTCTGAATTACATGGAATGTTTTTCCAAATATTCTCTCCAAAAAGCTGGACATGATGTTTTTATTTTTCATGTTAAAAGACTCTTAGTAGAAGGGGAAAAATGTTGAGACAGGAATCATAAAGACAAATGTAATTAGGAAACATACAAGAAGATTAAAAAACTTCAAAAGAATATGAGAAAGGAAATGGATAAAAAGTAAATAAAACCCATTATTGAAAAATGTTTCATATGAGACTTTTCCTATAAATATTTTAGCTTTTGATTTTATAGATCTCATGCTATTCTAATCAAATGGATTTTTGTAACTTCACAACTGAAGCTGCAAACCTTCCAGCCTGTTTTCACATGGCTGGGGTGGCCTGTCACTCTTTTCTCTCTCTAGATGGGGGAAAATAAAGTCAGTGCAGTGAGCCAAAAATTCTCATTCCAAATCGTCTATAGAAACTTCTACTGAAGAAACTCAGGCACCACATCATGGAAAGACTATAAAATTTCAGTTAAAACAGTTCCAAATCCCAGGCAAATCAAAGCCTGAATAGTTTGCTGTTGTCTATGAAGAGGATGTAAACATGTAAAAGATATTAATGAAAGTGTAAACTCTGACTGAGGAAAAACAAATCTTTGCTGTAGAGGATTTGTGTATTAAAAATAAAGCAAACACTGGGTCAAAATACTAGAATTAGTGTTGCCAGGTAATCTAAAAAGCAATTTAGAGATGCAAGGTTTTTGCAGGCCTGCAGTCGTCTGGATGAAGGTCCAATCTCATCTTTACAATCAAAGAGTTAACTGTGATGTCCCAGCACACAAATCAGTAAATGTGGTATAATTAGGAAACAAATTCTGCAGACATCTTGAAAGGGGCTAAAGACCTTTGATCTTTATAGAAAAGAAAACATTACAAGACAGTCTAGCTTTTGGGGTCTGCACACATTTTATACCGAGGCAGAGGATGGTATCTTTCTTAAAAATCAAGTCACACCTAATTCCATCATACCCTAATTATCTTAACTGATTTCATATGTCGAAAGGTATTTCACCGAAAGATTAGAGTAGAAAGAGGGACTGACAAAATAATTAAATATGCAATTTGCCACGCTTGGGCACGATGGCTTTGAAATCACCTTTTCAGGAAGTTTTACAGCTTGTTCAGTGACATATATATTGCATCCTTCAGACTCTTATTTAAGCTCTTTTGATTACTTTAATGGATTAATACCTGAGTACCATCAGCGTACAGACTAATACTCAAGCCTGTTTCTAATTTGACAAAAATGGCACTAGCTCCCTGGTGGTGTTATGACAAAAACGATATATGAAATACATCCCCTGGTTTTTTTTAAATCACAAAATTCCACTTTCCAAAATAGTTCCTTGAATATAAAAATATGCCTGATCGAGTCTTGTTCTCAGTTACATGAAATGCTTTCAAGCACTATTCAGTTTCCATGACCTAACCAGCATACACACAGCCAAATACAATATGTGGCATGGTATGTCCTAACAGAATAGTGCAGAATTGCAACCTTAATCCTTCTGGATGTTATCTTCTCAGTGAATTCATGTCTTGAGTTTGCAGCAATTCACAGTTCTAAGGCACATGCCAGTATGAAATTATACAGATTGTGCTGCAGTTTTTTGATATGCTACAGAAAAAGGGAAAGCGTCATCTATGGAAATTGGTTCTGGTTTAGTCTGAGAAGGGAAATCATTCAGACTCGGGTTACAAACAGGCTTGTCGTTTGGATCTGAGGAGGCCAATCCACAGCTTCCCAAATCAGGTGTATTTTAACGTTGTGAGTTAGGGAGTCTTTCCTCATCTACGTTTGCATTAGAGAAGGCTGCTCCCAATCTATTCCATCTAGCTCAGCACAGGCCGGTGGGATGTGCAGCTATATTTTGGCATGTGTTTTCAGTATATTCTGAGCTTTGGGACCTGAGAGATGAGTGTGAATGTGTAAAGTATCTTGTTTTCCTTCTCAGTGAGCTGGAGATGGGTGTTGCTCCCAGGGCCAGACGCTGTGCTATGGCCATAGTTGCTTTGTGCCAGGTTAGCAGATTCTGGCCTTCAGCTGGTGTATCCAGCTCTGAGCCGATCACTTCAAGGTAAGGGGGACTGCCAGACACTGGCTCCTACAGCATCCCCCTCCCTGGTGCCAGCACAGAGGGCCTGGCTGGAGGAAAGGAACCTGGGGAGGGGGGCTCCTATAGTGCACCAAACCCTGGGTGCTGTCTAGCCCTTTGGGGCTGTTAGCTGCTGGGCTCAGTTAGATCAGCCTGAGTCTGCTCTAAGCTGGCACGACACTCCCAGAACTGGGAGAGGGCACAGGGGAGCAATATGCCACCTTTCCACCCCAACACGCACTACACACTTCTGTGCTGGAGCCAAGGATCTGACCCAGAATTCTTAAAGGGGTCTCCTGCCTCTTTGCTGGCTGGAAGTCCCAGACTCAAAATACTACTTTCATTTTTTACAATTTATTCATTGTATGAATAATATTTTGGTAGAGTTCCTGCATTTGCATTCACACCCCATCTCCCTGCTGCCGCAAAATTATGTGCATCGGTTTAATTTATTTAATGTCCGGAAATCTGCTTTTCCCCTGAACATTACGTAGATGAACGAAAACACTAAATGGTAGAAACTGATAAGACAGAATATTTTTTCTCTTTTTGCCAAGGATTTTTAGAAATAAAGATGTTTTTCTATTCTTTTTAATATGAAACTAAAACACGTAGCTAGGGATACACACGCAGTGTGTTCTCAGAGAGAATGAATTTGCCTCCATCCTTGGTTATGACACTGCCAGTTTCCTCTCTACTGCTGAGCATCATCAGTCCCCACAAGCTGTCTGCAACTCCAATGAATGCCTGGGAGGGCTATAAATGCACAACTTATAGAATGAGGAGCCCCAGGAATTTCCAGGTCAGTTCCTCAGTCTATCATGGAGAGAAGATGGAGTTTCCCCAGCACATTTAAGCAATCAGTGGTGGAAACACCTCTTTTCCTGGTTTTAAGCTTTGCACTTTTAATAGCACAGCATTTGCAGAACAATAGCGTCTTTGTCTTTCACTCAAAGATCTCCAAGGGATTTGCTAACAAACTTTTCACGCATCACAGCACCACAACATCACAACAGTTCATCACTATTATTATTGCATGAAGGGCTGGATTCGGATCTCATTTACCCTGGTGAAAATCAGGCCTAGATCTTCTGAAATTAACAGGGGACAACTAAGTGAGAGCAAAATGCAAGCCCAGAGGAGTTATGGTTTGACCCTGGTCACCCAGAAAGTCTGCAGCAAAAATAGAACCCAGGAGTCCTGAGTCTCAGTTCCCAACTCTGACTGCCTGACTAGAATTCAGAGACAAAGCCAGACAAACTAGTGTAAAGGGAAACTTGCTGCCAACTTTTAAAAGTACTGAAGTAACAAAGCTCACTCTGTGGTAATTAACGTACACAGTGAAGTGTCCACGCTGTACGAGACAAGGGGAGATAGAGTCGTTCAAGCCCCTCCTGGAAAACAGCCTTTTCCTCTTAGTGTTCATCTTAAAAGAGCTGCCCTGGGCTCCTCCGGCTCTCCTGTGTGTACTCCACATGCTCATGTTTTCCACGGCCCTCAAAAAGCCATGCTCCAGGCTGCAAGATGCCCTGCTTACAGAGCAGGTCAGTCCCGGTTTTATAACACCGAATATATTTGGCCATTTATTTTTATAGTTTTAAGATGGGGAAAAAAAAAAGAGCTTTAAATATTCAATTTAAAAAGCTGGCGAGCTAATGTTTGAAATTCATAGCGTTCTAGACAGCCGAGAGGGTGAAGATCTCCGTCTTCAGCCATTCCCCCAGGAGCCAATGCTTGCTGCTCTCAAACAGAGCCCCGTTTTGAAGTCCTGTACAATGGGACTTCCACCTCTGTCCTTGGGAGGCCGTTTCCCCATCCTGAGGGAAAGTGCTGCAGGTTTCCCAGATCCCCCCACCTGTGAGAACATGCTCTCAGGTAATCAGAAGAGTGGAAAACAGGGGAGTAGTTACTAAATGTTTCCTGGCTTGAAGAGCGGAAGATACAGCTACCCTGGCAGCAACCATGTGCAAACACCCACCTCAGCGTGCTGCTGCTGGGCTCTGGCCAGCCCCAGGAAGACATACTGGGAAAAAAGCAGGGAAGATTGCAGTGGTGAGAAGAGGAGGGGACTAGGCAGACCCGGAGGAAGGGGTGCGTACATGTACACGACCACTCCACTTCATGCCTGGGGGTCTGCCTGTCTTAGTATCACTCTGACTCCTCCTTATCCCCCCTTGGGACCCGTACCATTCCTCTCCCGGTGGTGTTTACACATGGCAGGTACTTGGAATCTATTGGTATGTCCCTCGTGCTCCCTACAGAAATCAAGGGGCTGTACCTGTGCAAACATGCACGTGCTTAGCTCTCTTTGCCTCCTATTTCCATGCTTGAAGCTGGGCACGCCTAGGTGTTCGCAGGCTCTGGCCTCAGCACGCTCAGTCCTTCTCCACAGTCAGGCCCAGCACCAGATCCTTTTCGCTGCTCTCCCCTGAACTGGTTTATCTGGTTTATCACTGCACTTGGTGCTTTTCATCTGGCACAAACACTCATTGTGGATCTGGTTACCACAACCAGGCAAACAATATTGCTATGCAACACCAGCGTTTATTGCACACCTGTACCGCACTCACCCTAGTGTACGGTCATCGTACGGGGCCTGATGAAGAGTGATCAGAGCGTCACTCATGGACCATCATCGGGTACTGCTGAGAGAGGTGTCAGGGCCCAGGGTAATGTGCTAAAATGGTTTGCAGGGGTGCAGCCAGTGAGCAGGGATGGGAAACGGCACTGCCACCACCAGACCCCTCAGTCTGGAGTCCACCAGGACCAGTTCTCGCTTGGGCTCCACTCAACATCTACACATGGCCACGAGGTGAACTGGTGGATGAGCGGGACTCCAGCGGCAGCCCTATGCAGATGACACTCCGCTCTATCTGTCTTGCACCAAACACGAGCACACCACGACCACCATGGTGGCCCAGTGCTCGGAGGAGATCAGCTCCCGGATGAAGGACAGCTGACTGAAGCTACAGCCAGGCAAGACAGAGGTGAGGCTGGTGGGCAGAAGAAAGTCTTTCCAAGTTTCCAACCCTGCTGCAGTCTCCTTTGGTTGCAGATTCACACCCACTGTGGGTCAGTTCAGCCGTAGCTCAAGAGTGCTGACGGGTTCCTTGTGGACGCTGAGCTCTCATACAGCAGCATACAGGAGTAAAGCTTCCCACCACTGCCAGTGGCCAGCAGACTCTGGGCCATCCAGGTGGATGATGACCTAGCCTCATCAACTCTCAGCTGGATTACAGCAATGCCATATACCCAGACATGATGCCTACCGTGCTTAGGGAACTCCAACTAATACAGAAAGCTGCAGCCATCTCCACAGCCACACAGACTCCTTCCCCCCGACTCCTTATACCAGCTTCCCATAGAACACTGCACCAAGTTCAAGGTCTCGGTCCTTATCTTCAAGGTGCTCAGTGGCCTGGATCCAGCTATCTAAAAGTTTCATTAAAACGCCGGGATGAAGATCATGGTCAACAGCTTTGCTCCACCGGCACAATGGACCACTCAGCAATAAGGGTAAAGCTCGTCTGTACCAGAGAGACAGCTTTCTCTTGGGGGCTGGTCCCGGACTGCGGAGCAAACTCCCCCCAGGAATTAAGAATCTCACAAACCTCCCCACCTTCCCCACCCAGCACAAGGCAGATGTCTTTGACCTGCCTTCTCTAGCATAAACACAGAGCAACGTGTGTATATAATTTATTATACAGTAATTCCTAAACAAAACACTCTGCTGCACACACATCCCCCAACCCAGGAGGTGATGAGACAAACATGACCCACGTATTAGTCACATCACATAGTGCATAACTACAGGCTATTCAGATACTCGAGTGATGAGCCTGGATAAGAATATCCAGAATAGAACAGAATAATCCCCCTCCTGTTTTCTACTGACATGAGAAGCCCAAAATGCTTTCACCCATTTCAGGACTTTTTTCTCACTTTCAGGAAGGACAGTTTTATTAGTTTTCTTTGTGAGTTGCCATGAAAAGAAAGAAAATAAAACCCTTTCCTCCCCTCACAAATCTCCATCGCAGGCATGCCCGATGTCTGGTTTACACCTGTAAAAGGAAGGACATATGAAGTTATGGCTGAAGTGTAGTTCATCAGGTTGAGTCCCAGAGGGAGTGTTGGCCATCCGGCTCTCATGGGGAAAGCTGTATGTTAGTTTTCGGTGCCAAATGATTTAACAAAGCAACCCCCAAAGCGCCTGTGACATCTGTGACAATGCACTAATCTTTGCATGTCTTGCTCTGAGCGTTGCACATCAGAGACACACACAGAAGGGAAATCTCCATTCAACCTCTATTCATTCTCCTTGCAGTTTTTCTCCTGATAAGCGGCGATTGAGCTGACAATGGCTCTCCTATAACCATGAATACCTGGGAGACCAGCAATGAAATCAGAAACTCAGCTGCGCAGTAGGAGTCAATGTCTGTTTCCTAAGCAATGCATCTCCTACGCCCACCAGCCTTCAGCAGCACAGGACTTCCCTGGTGATGGAGAACCTCACGCGATCTAGAGGTTCGGCTCAAATAAAGCATCCTTCTCTGTTAGATAAATCAGGCTGGATCTAAGGTACCAAGGTGGGAAGCATCTCAGGCAAGGCATGCGTGGTAGATCGCTAGCTTGCAAGCTCAGGCTGCTGTTGGGGATTTGCAGTGTGCCTGGCTTTCCATACAGCCAGATTTCATCAGAGCCTCACTAGCTGGTTTTCATTGTTTTCTGCTTCCAGACCTGGCTGAAGCCAGAAGGGGCAGGGCCAGGGAACCAAAGAAAAATAATGACTCTTCTTAGAACTCTGAGAAATATTTCAGGTTCTGTTTAATGATTAGTCCTAGGTAAATGTAGTCACTGACACAGATTAGGATTAAAATGAAGGGCATGTCAGAAAACCCTCTAGGAAGGAGCAGTTAAGTAAATAAAATGCCTTAAAAATAACAAACCCAAACCCACCACCCCACAGAGTTATGGTGACACACAAACAACCATCGTGTCACTGCCCAAGACCCAATCAGTTTAATCTTTAAAATCAGATACATACAATTTATTTTAGGGTCAGTTTATCACAACATGCCCCCTCCTCAGTGGTGCATATCAAAAGGGAGCACAGACAGACATATTTATAGCAGTCACTACGTATCAGCTGTTATAAATATGTCCCTGCTAAAATAAATCAAAACAGGGTTATGCAGCAAAGTGATGCATGGCTGGAGGGGGAGCGTTGCTGAGAATCTGGATGCTGAAGCCACAACTAAATCCTTCTGAGAGCCATTGCTTAGGCTATGCCCACACTCCTCAGGGGCAGGCACCTTACTGTGATAGTTGCAAACACAGAATGGGCGCTTTTCTCCCCTGCCCAGCTCCTGTGCCAAGCTGAGTCCAGCTGGATGGGGATTTAGCAGGCAGAGAGAGCTGGATAGTAAAACTAGCCCTCTGCGCACCCTTTTTTTTCTTTAACTATTTCCCTTACACTTTATCTGGTCACATGTGGAGCATAAAGAACCAAATCCTACCAGGCAAATGTTTCTCAGTTTACACTGGTTGGGTCTTGGATCTTTTAAAACTCTTTGAATATGAACTGTAAAGCACCTAAGGAAATGCCAGGCTGGCCCGCCGAGCTGCATCGATAATGAATGCCACCTCGTCTCCTCATTTTACTTTCATCTCACTGACAGCGTCGTCCGGTTTCTAAATATCCCTTCAAGTAAAAGCACTGCACACACTCCAAGCAAACTCCCAGCTCTCATGGAGTTCGACAGAGGACTGCCCTTCCTCCACCGCCTGCTCTCTTTCGGTGGGAGCTGGTCGCGAGCCCATCCCGAGGCATGGGAAGTTCCTGTTAGCTTTGCCCAGGGGTGGAGCAAAGACCGCGAGAAGCGACCCAGGGACACCTTCTGCCTAGCCAGGCTCCTTTATGATGCCCAGCTCTGCACATTTTGGCTCCAGCCAGACTTGGAAAACACCTGAGGAGGAAGGTGCGCCAACTGGAGAATGACAACCGGGGGGAGGGGGATTAGTTTCATTTCCAAACAAAGGGCAAAATGTTAAACTAAGGCTGGGAAGCGTTTGGATTCGTGGGAGTAGCGTGAATGTGGATCATCTTTGAAAATATGTACCTAAGGCTTAACGAGCCATTTGCATGCGTTTATTGTGAGGGGAAGGGGAGTATTTAGCAGTTAGCAATGACAGCAAGTGCTTCAGAAGCAGAGCTGCTAATGTTTCCCAGCAGTACCACTTCCTAGCCTCCCTGCTCCCCTGACTGGATGGTAAGGGCCTTCTAAGGATAGACTGATTAAAGAACATTTTGCAACCTATAAACTTGGTGCACTTTAAAAGAAGTCTTTTAACCTTGGAGGTCTTATTTTCATTAAAGAGAAGTTGGGAAACACCTTGCTTTCCACAGTTTGATCAGCTAATTAAGGAACTGACAATATCTCAGGAGCTGCTGATACTCAATGCTTTTAATAATAACATCTGCTTACTTCCTTCAGGCCCTTTTTGGAAGAAATTAGGCACAGGTTTGCATGCCAAGGAAACCAGGGATGTCATGAATTGCACCCTGCTGGGAAACGCATGCAGGCTACAGAGCTATTTGTGCCAAGATTCACTGTTGTCTCCCATGAGATGCTCTAGCAAGAGAAGGCAGATTTCATTCCAATACCCATCTGCCCTTGGGAGGGAAACTGACCTGCAACCTCTCCCCAAACAGAGCCTTTGTACTTTACTTGGAATTAAGTTTTGCATGCAGCCTACCGCTGATTTGGGGTCCACAGAGAGATCCAGCAGGGTGTGGCTGACTGCTGTGAGGATTTTCTCCCAGGTACGTTTGGGGCTAAGGCCGTTGGCTTGTGGGCTGAGTGTGTGAGGGGGTTTCGTGGGCATGATAAACCACTTTTAACCCACAGCATTTTTGTTGTGTCAAAGCAGAAAACATCTGAGGCAAAACACCAAAGGCTTTGTTCCCCCCTTTCAGCAGGCTCCTCACTGCACACAGCTGCCATGCAGCCCAGCAGCCTTGGAGAATTAATGTCCTGCATAACACTCATTCAGCTCCCTGGATCGTTTTAAGATGATATTTTAACACACCATGATCTAAACACACAGCCCCGCGTGTACAAGGCATTGTTTAGTAGAGACCCTACGTGTGTGCATGTGTCGGTGTTCTACACCTATTGGAATTTCCTTGATTGTTGCAGTAAGCAGCTCTCCTTGTGTCCATTAACCTTCACTAAGCTCCACACAAACAAGTTACTTCTCCTCCTAATCTTCTGTAGGCTGCACACCTGCCTGGGGGTCAGCCACAGACTGTGCTCTTCCCCCCACCCTGGGAGCTTCCAGGAAGCTCTTTTCCAGTCCTCCTGGAGACCCTTTGCCTGGGAGTCACCCTGCCCCCAGTCCCTTTTCATCAAGCTCTGCTCCCCTACAGAAACCATGCAGCTTTCCCTAGCTGCCTACTTGCTGGGTTTTATATCACCTGACCCCTAGCTGATCTGTCTCAGCTGGGAGGCAGCTGATCCACCACAGGTGAGGTTAGCTCAACTCTTAAAGGGCCAGCCACCCTGTGACAACCACATTTTACTCTTCGGACTGTAACATAAAATTTGAAAGGGGAATTAATTAATGCTGTTGGATCTTTGTCTTTATTGCCCACCCCTGGGTGTATCTGGCACTGCTCGCAACGCACATACATTTTCCCAGCACAATTTCCATTTCTCTCCCATGTACAGTGGATTGTTGAATGGTTTTTCATAGGAAGCTATTACAATAATAGGGCCAGAATGTGCACACACAATATGTCAGGGACTCGGCATGCAAAGATGCACACATATAATGCATGCAGCAGGGGTTTTCTAAGGAGGAGACACGAACTCTGCCACAGCAGCCATTACATTTCATCGCCTGACATCTCCCTCGCTATTTACCCTTTGGGGCTGTCCAGTCCCTTAGGTGTGTGAGTAATACAGGTCTACTTATGGAGTGCTAGTTTCCAAAGCATACAGAACACTGGTCCTGGCTTCTAGAGATACACACATCCAGGACTAAGCAGAAGGCCCAAGCATAATTTTTTCAGGCCCAGTACACACTTGTAACACGGGCCCCCTCCCACACACACCCCACAATCCTTCAGCCCAGACATACCATCTCATGAGCCATGAACATTTTTTTCCTCAAGGTAAAGGGGGTTGCAGCCTGGGCTGGGTCCCCCAGAGCCCCGGTGAAGTGTACCCTTCCCCCCACGTGGGGGCCCTGGCTAAGCAGTAGAATTAAGCTGCTCTTATGTGTCTAGTAACACATGTAAGGTATCCTCCCCGGCCAATGTCATCTCATTCACTCTGGAAGTACTGGCATCACAACATGCGTAGGCAAATACAGCTACTTACCCACAAGAAATGCATCAGGTGGCTACTGGACAGCCAGCCTGAGCCCCCATTCGATTCTGGATCACAACTAATTTAAACAATCGAATATGAGCAAACCGAGTAAGCCCTTTTTCAATATCAGAATGCTGTTCAATACTGAAATAGCGAGGGCAGTTTTCTTTCTCTCTTTACTGTGTATTGATGTAGTTCTTTTAATGAAAAGTCTATCAGAGTCCAGAAGAAAACCCATTGGCAGTGGCACGATGGTCCCACCATCCCCGGCAGGAAAGCTGCCAGTTCTGCACACTCCTGCATCCTGCTGCAATTCTAGACTGCAGTTGGAGAGACGTATGAACCAGATAGAGCATTGCTTGCTTTCTTTAGCTTGTCCCGCAGGACACACAGAACATCTCGTGTGTCACTGACAGCAGCAGATTGTCCTGCTCACCAGGTTCTGTGTGAGTCACGCACATGGTGTTGTGTGCAGTAAATAGGACATGCTGGAAATTAACTAAATACATGCTGGGTTTTACAATTCAAGTGTTCTTTCTTTTTTTTTTTTTTTTTTTTTTTAATCTTAAATACCCTC
This sequence comes from Emydura macquarii macquarii, assembly GCF_026122565.2. Classification (NCBI taxonomy): domain Eukaryota; kingdom Metazoa; phylum Chordata; order Testudines; family Chelidae; genus Emydura; species Emydura macquarii. Next base: position 1,103,301 of record NW_027130828.1, read on the forward strand.
TATGCTGTCAGTGAGCACTTCAGTGTTTGCTGGAGATGGTGTTACCTCTGTGACCAGAGACACTGGGATGGGGCTAGTTTTAAACTTCATCACAGACAGTTGCTTTTAACAGTTGCTCCTACAGTCCACAATAGCAGGACATAACTAGGTTTTGCAAAATAATGTTATAGTATTCAAAATACATCTAAAGGCACATCATCTTATCCAAGACAGACGGTAGTTCTTGTTTACACTGTGAGCTTTGGCACAGGTAAAGAGAAGCTGACTTGAGTTAACAAAGCTGAAAATATAAAATCTAAATAATATATGTAACCAAAGCTCCAGCAAAGAGCAGAGCGCCCAAGCAGTGACTCAGACAGAACCCCCAGCACAGGACAATAGCGCAGACAGAGCAAGGTTGCCCCAGTCTACAAAGGTACTCGACAGCTGCTTGGGAAATGCTCCTTTCCCACAAATATTTTTGATGGAAACAATTTTTTTTGTTTTTTTCAGGTTTTCATTTTTTTTAAACAAGAACCCAAAAAATAACTGATGAAAATGGAGATTTTTTTTCCCTGAGCATTTCCATTGACTCCAAAAGCCATTGTATCTGAGAACCACGTTTGGTGGGCTGTAAGATCCTCCTGGCAGGGCATGGGGGCGGGGGGTGTCACTGCATGAGGGGAATTCCAGAGGGCTAACTTGTCTGAGCTTCCAGCTCAGTTCGTTCAGGTAGGAGGGATTTTTGTGCAGGCCTGGGAAGATGGGAATAGTGGAGTATGAAATGGAAGGTCTCTGGGCATCCGCTGGGAAGGCGAACTGCCTTCCTGAGCAAGTCCTTTGGACTTGTGCAAGTTGAAGTCCTAGTTATAATAGCGCATTAGAGAAAAACTAACTAAGAGGGTTTTGCATATGGGCTGATTGTGCATCTTGTTATCAACAACGGTAATCCTCAGTGAGTTATTGTATCGTTACTAAAGACACCAGCAGTAAAATCTCCTGTGTCTAATGCCCCACTTGCCAGAGTGATCTGGTCCTACGCAATGGTAATGCAAGTTTCCCTGAAAGCCCTCGTTGCTTTCCCGTGATAACCGGATTGCTGCTAGACATAAATAACTTGAGCGTCAGCTGCAGTAAAGCTGAAGCCTATAGATCACGTCATAGGTCCCCAGCAATCCTGTCTGACCGATCACTGCTTAGAACGAAAGGGGTCGCGCTAACAAACAGGTGGTCTATATAAAATGCATGTCGAGTGTGCTGGGAACAGTGAGCTTGTTTGTGAAATGGCCTATTAGGGGCGGCTTTGTTTTCGTGAGCGTTTCCTTGTGTTATGCACTGACCATGGACTCAGACCTTTCCATTAGTACTGACACTAAGAGCTCAAACACCCCCTGCTCACTGCACCAGGCTGCAATAGCCTTCTGCAGAATTTCCTCTTCGTCTATCGTTAGGGTTAATTAAGCCGTTCCAGTTACATTATTTGCATTGCTATAGCGTGCATCAGCTGAGAAGTTTTACCCTTTTGTGCAACATACTTATTTTAAGTATCTCCAAATGGTAATGATGGGTTTCGATTAAAATATGAGGGTCTGATCCCGAATGCCATTGAAATCAATGGACATTGGATCAGGCCCATACAGTATAAGCCAATAGTTAAAAACTCTCTGGTCCACACCTTGCAGAACATCCAGCATTTGAGTGGGCATCTTGAAAGAGTAATTACAGTCGCTCTAAGAAAATTATCTCATGTTTGCTTTTTAACCATCATCTCATCTCAGCAGTTTCCTGCAGGGCAGAGGGAGAGGGGGCATGGTGTGTGTGTGTGTGTGAGTGTGAATGCGCATGACAACAAGGAACCCTACCATACAGTACAGTCTCCATAGTGCAAGTTGGTGGGAAGTGTGTAAAATAATGTCTGGCAGAGCAGCCAGATGAATATTCATTTTAATTTAGGTCCAATACTCAAAAGTCAAACTACAAAGTGGTCCCATTTGGGGTATTCTTACAGTTTTGGTTTAATCAAGCAAAATTCTAGAGGTCGAATTTCACCTTGGGAAGAAATATGTCATTAGACTTCCAAGATTTCTGGTGGAAAAAAATATAACTTGAACCTGTTTTCTCTGGAGAATTACACCATGATTTGATTAGACTTTTTTTCCTTGACATCTAGCCTGTTTTATTAACTTCTGCTTTGCTTTTAAAGGAGGCATCTACTGTTATGCTTCTCTGAAGAAGCTCATAATGTTATAATTCAAGTGTCAGGACAGATTAGGTTAAACGTACTGTATAATTCCCAAAGGAAAACAAACTTCAAAACATACTCTATTTGCCTTGTAACATGTCATGGATTGCATTAGAGTTGAACGTGTAATTCTGTCGCCTAATGTGTTAAAGTTGGCATGGATTTTATTCTGTATGCAAGGTGAGAAATTACTTAGCTAACAAAACATTTCGTTTCCCCCTCTTTGCGTTCTTTCTTTATGAGATTCTGAATGCGACATTTTCACAAAAAATCCCTGCACTTATTTGTGAAAAACGTATATTAAAACCAAAACACATCAAATGGAAAGAAATCACAGATGGTTTTATTCACAACCAGTAGAATTAATGGGCTTCTCTACTCTTTATAAATATTGGAAGCAGATGAGTTCATTACTATTTCACTCTAATAAAGAAAACCTGCTTTATTTTGACAAGACATCTACTTATCTAGTGTTTCTGTTTGATAATAAATCTATTTTCTTTGAAAAATAAAAGAAAGGTTGTGAATAAACAACAACAACAAAAAAATACTTGAATGATGGGTCAATTCAGTTTTAAAAAAATATCTTCATTTCTGAAGATGGAATTTGAGTGATTTTGAAAATGTCACTAATTTTTAAAATAGAAAGTTTTGAAATGTTTACTTTGTGGTTGTCTTAAATTTTTACATCTTTCAACAAAGTGAGCCGAAAAGTGAAAACATCTGACAAGGCTTTTGAAAAGAAAAGAGCCAGCACTACTGGATAACACTGTGGGCTCCTTTATCTTTAAGAAATCTGCACACATGGAGCAGAGTTTAAGTTTTATTTTTTTATTTTATTTTTTTTTAACTGTGCATTCAAACATTTCCCAGTTTTGAACACACGTTATATTGAATTTGTCAGATCTTCAAAGTACTGTTGGCAGTCTCTCTTGCAATGGAATAAAAGATCTTACCCTAGGGAGGCAAAAGCTGAGTCATTTGTAACCCCAAACAACATTCACTGATGTGGTCATCTTGTTAGTCATGGAAATCCTGTGTTATTTCTATTTATGCTTCTTTCAACACTTATTAACTGAGAAGTGAGAGGGTTTTATATTAAACTGCAAAAGATGTTTTCCTTTCTATGGCCATGCCAATGAGTTAAGTGGCTTATCAATTGTTTCAGAGAAAAAGAAAAATATGTGAAAAAATTCCCAGGGCAAGTTAATTTTTAATACCATAGGACAAACAAAAAATAGTGAAAAAGAAAACAAACAAACACAACAAATCCCCAAAGCACGTGACCAACCCTGCAGACTGCTTTGGCTGGCTTTCTCTCTATCTCCCATACATATAGTTCCTTGTTTTTTAAAAAACAAAGAATGTTTTGGGGTTAAAATTTGGGAGGCAGTGACATTTTTAAGACAAATTGCAGCTCTCAGTGGTTTGAGTTTTTAACAGAGCAGAAGTCTGCCTTCAATGTTCAAATTCATTTATTACATTTCCTTAGAAAACAAACCGCAGAATCATAGACAAATCAGAATAAGCCAGCTCAAGAATCACTTTGCAACTCTTGCTCCAGATACATATCTGTGCAAGGAGAATGCAAACAAGTATTTTAAAATAGTGGTAGCAATATTGAAGATAACTTGTTCATTTGAGTGCAGTCCTTAATGAATAATATCTACTGATTATAGAATGATGAGATTTCAATTTTGTGCCATTAAGTGCATGGTAAGTTGCGGTATTCTGTATGCATGCATGTTTTTTTTTCTTCTTCTGGCAGCTAGTGTGAGGATTGCCAAGTTCCAGATCCACCAGGAGTGGAATGTGAACTGAGTTCAGCCAGCCATTTCCCTCCTGTCCAACCCCTTTAAACAGCAACAGACTGAAATCTTCCCTGATCGTTCAGGGGGAAATCACATCTCTGACCCAAGCAACTGAGCTCTCTATTCTGTTCCAATAAATCCCTCAGGGTGGAGTTTTAAAGTCTGTAGTTTGTCTAAGAAGGAAGGAATTGAGGAGGAGTAATTGAAACATCAAACAGAGAATAGCACTTCAGCTGAGGGGGAGAAGATGATTCAATGAGCAGAGATTTATGGTGCAAAATGCCTTATGTGTTTATAACAAAAGACAATTCCATTCAGATTTCTTGTATGTTTGCTGCTGGCAGGGAGCAGCGTGGCAGGCAGGGCTCCGTGGCCCTTGCACGCTGCTGGCAGTTATGTTTTGCAGCAGACAGGAAAATACCTTCCTTCTGATAGTCGCTACTTGACGAGTGTGCACAAAACCCAGTCACTATAGGAAGAGTCTGGTCTCATATCAGAACACGCCCAATCAGAGCTTTTCTACCATCTTACTCTGCCAAGCCAAGGAGGAAGGTGGCATCAGCCTTCCAAGATGATCCACTGAGGCAGTTAAATGCCTAGAGGATTTCTCCTGCTCCCTCTGAATAGACGTGCAGCTCCCGTCACCTCTGTAGGTATCTAGCCCCACCGATGACCCCAATGACAACAGTAGTTTCAGAACAGAGCCTTTTGGCTGAAACTGTTTCAGGGCAAAGCACTGGGAATCAGTTACGTGGGAAAGGCAGACAGTTGTGAGTTGAAAAATGTTTTCCTTTTTTTTGACATTTCAACAAAAATGGCAACATTTTCAACGAATTCTATTGGGAAATGAAAAGAGCAGAGGGAGACTAGGAAAAACCAGGGATTTTGGTAAAGTCTGGGCATTGCATTGTGTGTGTACAAACACAAAAATAAGACTTTGAACGAAAGCAACTTGCCCCTTGAACTTTGGAGCCATTACTGCATGAGTCTCTGTCGCTGTCATTCTTACAAGAACATTGTACTTCTATTGCCTAGAAATGCAGAACCTCACAGTTTGAAGGGCTACAGAGCCAGGACATATAAAGTAGCAAGAGCTAATGACATAGAGGTGGCTTTGATGTTTGCCATCATTAACTGAGCACAGCACTCATCCTAAGACAGGTTTCACATTTAAGTGCTTCATGTGGACAGTAGGGGAAGAACTCAAACATGGGAGCATGGGATGGGCTAATTCTGCTTTACGTCCCTCCTCCCAATGGCCTCCCATTCCATCAGGTGCCAGTGACGGCTTCCACAGCAATTCTAAGATGTAATTTCTTATATTTCGGTGGACAAATGGTGCTAATTAAAAGGGAGGTTATAAAAACACATGCCTGAAGAGACTCTCAAAGAGTGAGGTGTCAATCTTATTTAATTCAAAGATGACAAAAAATATTGGAGCTAGCAAGAAGGAGTGGGGTGAAAGAAGAAGCCAAAGGTCATAATTTACCCTGTCAAGTTGGGTAAAACTTGGAAGTAAATTTCTAGCATGAAAGGCATCTCTTTATTTGGTGTGTCTTGAAACTATCCCTTCTCTGGTTCTGGTGAAGCCTGTCTCTCCAGTCCTCTGAGGCTCGAGTGTTGCTGCCGCCACGTTATGTCCACTGTAACCGAGACCCATCCGCTGGGCGGTAGCTGCTGAAAGGAGAGAGATTAAGTCTGCGATGCACTCTCCGTTACTCTCTGCCGTCAGCCTCGAGGCTGTACGCAGCCTCCGCGGTGGGGGTCTGCACTGCCAGGGCAAGCCGTGAACATTTATTGCAGGGTAGGGCCAGGAAGGAAACAAAGGTGGCCAAAGCTTTACACCGGCAGGTCACCCGGTGACCACTGAAACAACCCTGGCGCATTTCCCAGGCTGTGCTCTGGAGCGCACCACACACATGGGGACACGGAGAAGGTTCCACTTCTCCTGAGGGCCCCTGGGGTGGTTATTACCCATCCACAATGCCAGTCCCAACTCCACACAATGCCTGCACTGTCCTCAGCACTGTGGAGAGCAGCACGCGCTCCTGAGGGAGCTCTCCTTGCAGGCAGGGAGAGGCAGAGCGCGTATGCACCATGGCTGTCAATCCGGTAATTCAGAAAGACGATGCACAGACAGTGCCCAACACACACACATCAACTGGGCCACCCCCAGCTCCGGGAGATGTCGCTGCCACATGCACTTCACACTGCCGAGCTGCCGGCACCCCAGCACCATGCAGCACTCTGGGCAGAAAACCTCTGTGAGCAGGGAAGAGAAAATCCCCTGGAGGCGCTGAGCCCATTGGCAGTGCCAAACATTGTCTCCTGACTCTGTCAAAGAACCTGCCTCATGGCAAACCTCTGCCCCAATCCTTGTGCATCTGCCGGAGGAGTCGTTAGAGTGTGACCCGGGTCCCCGCACTCTGTGGCCTGGGCCTGTCGTCTCTGCAGAATCCCAGTTCCTCAGGGCCAGGGCTAGACTGAAGCCCCAAGTTCTGGGCACTGTATAACTAACTACTGCCTAGTGTGTCCCCCTAATACCTGTGCTACTGTTCTCACACACCAGGGGCGATGGGACCCCTTTGGGAACAGGCCCCAGTGCTGCCTGCCTGAGACCTGCTGGCCACAACCCAGCGTCGTTCCCCAGCTCCAGCCCTCTGGGCAGGCCAAACCGTGCGACCCTGCATTTGCCTTCCAGAGGGAGGTCAGGGGGACCTGCTGGAGTTGCGTGGAGGAGAGGGTCACACAGTGATCTTACGTTCGCCAGGCAGCGCGGCGGATCGAGGGTCACAGACGCTCTGGAGCAGCTTATTCTCATGATCCTTCCTAGGGAAAAAATAGACTGAAAACTGGTAACTGACTCGGTGTGACGTGTTAGCACGTTTGTCTCCTGCCCCCGGCCAGGCAGGGTTATTCCAGGCCACCGACTTCTTGCAAGGCTTTGTCCCAACCAGGGCTCAGCAACGGGGCTTCCCCGAATGCCCTTTAGGAGCCAGCCGTCAAACAGCTCTTACCTAGGAAATGTTTTCTGAGACTCCATCTCCATCTCTTCACTCAGTGCCAGCCAGCAATGCGCTTTGCTGCAATTAAAACGTATTTCACGAGGCAGTCACCAAGCGAAGCACAGGCCAGCTCTGAGCAGTGCAAGCAGTGAACCATGGTCCCTGTAATTCCAGGCCGGGCTGCCATTCAGCGTTAGTTATAAAACTGGGAATAGCTCTGCAGAGTTCCTGGGTCTAACGTGTTTAAAAAGGGGGAGGGGGGCGCTGAGCCCTGGGCTGATTAGAGCAGCTCTTGGCCTGGTGAGTGCTCGAGTTCTGGCAGGGACCCACCTGCAGCCTGGACTCAGTGTGTCTGACCAGGTTCACATAGGAAACACTGGGACGGAGAGTGGCTCTGCGGGTGGCCACTTGGGTGAGGGAACCCCCAGTGCTGCCAAGTCACTGTGTGCGGAGAGGAAGCAGTGACCAGGGAACTGAAGGGAGGGTGAAAGTTTGAACTTAGCGAATTCTTCTTGACTGAGCTTTCTGGACTGGTGACGAGAGAGCCCGTGCCAAGTGCAAAGAATGCTCCCCAGGCCTGCCTGCCACTCACGTTCCATACTGCACACGATACATCGCGCCCCTTCGGCCAGTAGAAACCTTTGGCACTGTGAGGCAGGAGCTTCCCCCATGAGACAAGTCACTGTGAACCGCATTAGTGCTAATCCTGGAGCTCTTGCTAGGATTTCAGGAGGGCCCACGCATAATTTTTTCAGGCCCAGCACAAACTTGTAACACGGGCCCCCTCCCCCACATCCCCTCTCCCCACACAGACAATCTCATGAGCCATGAACAAAGTTTGAATTCTGAAATTACTGTTTCAAATTTGACATTTCTGAAAAATGCCCCCCCCTTTGCTATTTGTGTTTAACAGAACACCCAGCCTGAGCGTCCGACACGTCTGCTGACTATTGTGTAACTTTTTGGTCATTATAAAGGTGTTATAGCCTGTCCATGTCTTGACTTTTTTATTCTAACGGACCAAGGTGACTGCAAACATTTTATAATTAGGCCAACTGACTTTAAAGCTTTATTTTTCTGGCCCTTTTCATTGCAAAATCATGAATTAGCTCCCAAAGCGATTATCTCCAGAGTTCCAAGAAAGTGACCATGGTGGGGGTCACCGCTCAGATTATCTCCTCCTTGGAATGCTGAACCTCGTGCAGCAAGAAATAAGGCAACATCCAACAATTGTTCCAATATTTCTTTCCATCTTGTAGTTTCTGGTAATATTTGTTTTTGACTCTCACTGTCCACTCCATGTCCACCTGACAGTGACGGCTGTAGTTGCTTCCACTGGCAGTAGCAAGTTTTACGTTCTATGCTCTTTTCATGTTCAGGAAGTTTAGTATACAGTTTATGCCATTTTTTCACAATTGGTGAAAAAATACCCTTCATTTTGTGCCAGCATACTGCGTTGTTTAAGCCTCCCTTCAGGAAACAGCCGACATCGAAAACAATTCAGTGCTTGGTCGGTAGCACGCCAAACAAGCCAATCTCTTGGTATCTTTTCTCTCTTGTTGGAAGTCTTACATTTGAGAAGAAATTCAGGAAAATGATGCCAATCAACATCTGTTGGCATTGACTTTGCTAGCTTCCACATTTCTTCAAAAGCCAGGACACCAGATAGAACAATTTTCTGACGGATATAATCTGTTGTTTTCAGGCCACAAGCCTGGATCTCTGAAAAGATAAGAATCAGCTAGTGCAGCACTACTCTCCCGCTTCTTGTAAACCTTCTAAATGTGGTGGTGCTAACGGTGATACTCCCTGACTATTCTCAAGCATGAGACTGGAGTCACATGATGCATGTTCTGGCAGCTTTTCTTTCTCATCACCTGCCAGTGCCACAGACACAGTTTCTATAGTGAATCATTTTCATCTAGATTTTGTTCATCTGCTTCCTTAGTTCGTATATTGCCTGACTGCAGAAATGCCTTGTCAGATTTGAAAACCTGGAGGATAGATTGGTGTCCTTTAGCTTCTTTTAGTTCCCTTTCTTTTACCTCCTTACGTTTCTGCTGCCTGATTTGTATTTATAGCCACCACCAGACATGGCGGTGTGGGGTGTGTGCGTGACTGGGAGTGAATTAGACACTTACTCACATATATTTTGGGCCTGCAAATCCTGCCAGGAGCAGCAGCAGCAGCAGCACTGGCTCCCACTGTCTGATGGTGCTTTGCTTTGCTCCTCACACCAGCTGTCCCTCCCTCCTCCCTGTGCACAGGGAACTCTGGGCCTGGTAGTTCTTGGTCTTGCTATGATAGACCATGTCACAGAGAGGAGCACAAATCTCTCTCTGTCTTTCAGTCTCAAACGACAAGTCCTAGTTTAACTGCACAAGCACACACTCGCTATTCTAGAGATTGGCCTGGGCTGGGCCAGCAGGCCCAGCTACTCACTCTTCACAGTGTCGCTTGAGACTGCTCAAACACTGCTTCTGACTGGCGCCAGCAAATCTCACACGATCTGGACAATAGATACATAGATACAGGGAAATAAGTTTCTATAAATATCCTCAGACATGAGCTACAATTTAGCCTCCATTTTTATCTCATGGTAATGGGGGTTGCAGCCTGGGCCAGACCCCCCCAGGTCCTCTGGGCCCCGGTAAAGTGTACCCTTCCCGTACTCCCCATACCCTCTATAGTAACCAAGTGGTCAGGATCTTCACTGCAAGCCTTACTCAAAAGAAAGCACCTCCACCGGCACAGTTACCCTTGAGAGCGCACTTGGTCTCCGTTCAGCTGTGACTCACGGCAGACAACATCCCATTCAACCAATTTAGGACAGTGACAGAATCACTCCTTCCCAGGATAGAGCCCCCTCCTGGAGGTATGGTCTAATGGTCTATACTCTTTGTTCCTACGTGTATGACCTTACATTTGACCGTACTGAAACGCATAACGTTTGATTGTGCTCACCTAACCAAGCGAACCAGCTTGCTCTGTCAGTGACCTGCCCTCATCATTATTTATCACTCCCTGAATCTTTGTGACAACTGCAAATGTTATCAGAAATGAGTTCATCTTTTCTTTCAGGTTATGGATAAAAAATAAACAGCGCAAGGCCAGGAACTCATCCCTGCTGAACGCCACTGGAAATACCTGCTCAGTGAGGATTTCCTTTCTACAATAACACACGCTGAGATCTCTTAGCCCTGGGGTTCACCCACTGCTAATGTGTCGTGTTGATTTTGTATTGTTCGGGTTTATCAAAATGTTGCATGGTGCCTCACCAAAGTGTTTTACATCAACCCTCCTACCTTTATCGACCCACCTTCTCATCTCGTCAGAACGATAAAGGCTACTCCAGGGAGACTTGCCAAGGAATTTACACAGTTGTTCAGTTCAGAATACGTGTCCGTTCACTTTACTACTACTCTTAGTTTCTCTGAACTGTCTTCAGAGCAATCAGGTCTGGACTCTGATGTGAAGAGCGACCCGCCTGACGGGGTGGAGGCGGAGAAGGGGATTGTTGTAACCTGTCCACCTTGATCGTCAGAAGAGGCCAACTGCCAGCAGCCGTAGCACCAGGAGCCTCTCACTTTTAGGACACTGGCCCAAACGCACCCAATCCTTTGTGACCTAGTCTTTACTACCTGACAGCTGTTTGCAGTGGGAATGAGGCTCAGCTTAGTTCAGATGGGCTTAGATGAGCTCATCACTGAAACCACCATCACCATTGGTTCTCAGTGTCCTACCTCCGCAGCAGACTGACCACTGCATCTTCATGCAGCTTGATGACCTCTACTCACTCTTGAGGTTGGTTCTTCCAGGTCAGAGTTGTGGCACACAGACCTCTATTCCTAAGGGTGTTTTTAGTTTCCTAAACTTCATATTTAAAAAAAAAAAACAATCAGGGAGAGTGAACCGGTTAAAACCAACTTTTATTTAACAAATTATATTAAGAATACCGACTAAGTTATCGCACAATGGAACTTCCCTTTGTAAAATACAGGAGGGTCATCTAAAATAAATATAACAAAGCGTAACATTCATCAGATTAATGCACAGTAAATTCACTTTCAATAGCCAAACAAAAATGCATAGCATCTTAAAAACATTTCACAACTGCAGAGAAGGTTTTTCTTTTCCATATTTATGACATGACTGTTACAATTGTTGCTGTTAGGAACTCATTTCACAATAAACAACCCAGAATATTCAACCAGTTTGGTTTTCCTGTCTCAAATGAACACACAAATTTGAACAGCACCACACTGAGCTTTTTAGTGAGCAGAAGGTCACTTCCCCTATCGACAATCACGTCAGACCTGGAATAACCAGTGTTGAAGTGTGTCCCGTTATCCTCTCTCTTCATTGCTGCAGAGAACGTTCTACCTTACATGAGCTCTTCAAGGCTGAAAGGCTGAGGTAATATTTAATGCCACGATATGAACACACCCTTTCTGATGGGCAGAATTCATCCCTGTGCAGAGGACCCAGAGAACACCTAGGCACCACTTACGTCCCACTTCGGCTATTTTGAGGACACGTAGGCTACTGCTGGCCCTCAGCACAGGGTAGATTCTCCCTAGATGCATGATGTGAAACTCACAATGGGGACCCTACATTTGGAGGAGTCAGTGTCAGGGACAAGGCCATCCTCACCCAGTGGAGAGCGGGAGTTTTCCTGCTCAGCTCCACGGGACGAGAATCCACCAATAAAGCTCCTCTCACCCATGGCAGCTGCACAGTTTTTTTTAAAAAAGGGGTAAAGCCTAGTGCAGGCAGCAGCCGCCTTATGCAGTCGTTTGCCCTCAGCCCTTGGGAGGAAAGGAACCACAATCCAGTACAATCCAGTTCCTTTAGATTTCACTATGGCTTTGAGGTTATAAAAAAAATCATTGCAGCTGAATGCTGCTGAGACACTCTCCCCAGCACGGAGATGATCAGACCTTGGGGATGGACAAAACGGGTCGCAGCTCCCCTTCCGCTGGATCCTCAGCCACATCCAGATCCCTAAGCAATCATACGGCAATTTAACTCACAAGAAATGGAGCGTAAGGCTGCCGAGGCCGGGAGAGACCTGGGAGCAAAGGTGAGGTGAGGGGAGTATGGGGCGGAGGGAGACACGGGTTGCTTGGAGGAGAGCAGCTGAGCAATGGCATTTGCCAGCACTGGGGGCGGAGGTGCCACCCCACCCCACCCCCCCTCCCTCAGGCTACACGCCCTTTGGAGATACGGGGTGAGGAGGGTGATGGGATCTCCAAGGCCCACACAACCAGCCTACGGCCCAATTCCAGGGTGACCAGCTCAGGCTCTTCTGCCTTTGACAGGTTTGGATCTGAGAAATCAGGAGACTGGTGAAAAACCCAAATAATCCCATCTCACGAATTCAGGAGACTGGTGAAAAACCCAAATAATCCCATCTCACGAATACTGATCTCTAGCTACCACAGCAGGGTCTGCGAAGAACCTGCGCAGAACCAACTCCTGGCAGGGACGAAGCAGTCTAATCCCAAAGGACTATGGCTATGTGATGAGGGAAGGTAGCGGCTAATTAACCCCACCCAGGCCACATGACTCTGGGACTAAACCCTTCCTCGCTAGTACAACTAGCCGGGATTTCCCCGTCTAGTCCCCTGCTCGGCTCAGGAGTTGGCAGAACACGTTACCTGAAGTTCTGCCCTTTGCTGCGGGAACATCACCCTGGGAAATCCCGGGGCAGAGCATCACGGACAATAACTCATAATCCAAAAATGCATTTGACTGTGAGCAAAACCCCACGTTCCCAGCACCCTATCAGCAGCAGGGTCAGATTTCGTGACTACCTGGCAAATTAATTTCTTCTTCCGAATGGAAGCTTCACGCTCCTTTGTTTGGTCTGGGATAGACGTGGGGTGGCCCGACACATTTGTTACAGCGAGGAGGAACCACCCCTGCTGTTTTACACCACCCCTACCCCCACCCCTTCTGTCAAAGAGGCCTGGCTGGGATTGCTCCGCAGACACTCCTAACTCAGGGCTCAGTGCAGATGATGGGGCAGTGTGAGTCGATGCTGCCGCACTCACCCTGGAGTGGGGAGTGAGACACGTGATGGGAAACCCATAGCAGCTCCTTGACGTGCCAGTGAAGTGCCCTAACCACCAGGGAGCAGGGCCAGCCCTGCACGGAGTTATTTTGAACAGGAAATTTACTGTTTGGTAATCAAAACCTGCCTACTAAAATACTGATGTGATGTTTACAGGGCTCAGGTCTGCAGAGGTAGCGAGGGAAAGCACGGTATCACTTCGCACCAGTGCCAATCCGCTTACAACGCAAAGCAGCACTGTGAGTTAGGGTCATTGCTCTCACTGCACTCCGAGCCCTCGTCGAAGGAAACACTCACACCCATTCCAGCATGAGAGTCAACAGGCTTGAGAATGCGTGAGCGGTTCTGACCATCATCCAGATCCTGACCCAACCCCCTCATTTGCCGTACACACATGTGCAGGTCTGCAGTTGTGCTGTCCAAGCCTATGCACAGCAAATCTGCTGCTGTATCACTAGGCAAGCGGCAGAGAAGCACAAGTGTGAAGGACAAACGTTTATTTTTAGCATTGATTTGCAGATGCATTCCCGAAACAGCTCCGGAAGGGCTGTGAGAGGGAGGGGAGCAGGAAGCCTACGTTGTACAGATCTTTGTCCCACTTAGACACCCCGTCTATGTCTGGAGCGATCCAGTGCTGCGTGTCACTCAGGAGAAGCCGCACGTATTGTCGCACCACAGGTTACGAGAAAAAAGACGCTTATAGCATCGACTCCAGCTCGGTTCTGAGTGCGAAGAGCTACTGATGCGTTTCAGCTACTCGCGCAAAGAAGGGGTCACCGCTACAGACCTGTTTAACTTTCAGCTGCACGGAAGCTGCGTGGTTTCCACAGCTCAGTCTGCTGAATCTAATGCCACTGCCTATGACAGAAATTCCTCAGGGTGCCAAGGAAATGCTCCATGGTCCTAAGTATCGACTGGCGTTTGATACCACAGATCCTGGCTTAGCTTTGATTTAGAAGAGGGGTACCTGAGCTTCATCCAACTCTCTGGAACACTAACTATCATCCTCAAGCTATGCCGAATGTTGCAGAAAACCTCGACCTACCAGTTATTCTGTCCACAAAGCTGCCCTCAGCCAAGGAAGGAGCTACCAACGAATGCTACAATGAACGGCAGGACACAATACAGACAGCGGAAAGGACGGAAATACAGGAGCTGGATGGGCTGGACAAACTACTGCGCTTCAGAGTGAATTTGAACTTCAAGTGCCCCTGAGCAGGATGGCCAGGCTGACTGTGCTGGTCAGTGTTCATGATGTGTTCATTTGCTGATGTCGGCATCATCAATCTCACCTGTGTGAAGCTTGGCAGGAAGGGCTGGCTTTGCTTTCCTGCAGCAGAAAATGAGAACTTTGGAACCCCAAAAGAAAGGAGCACCTTCTGGGAGTCACCCTGGCCCCCACTCGCTGATGCCTTTGTTCTTGTGCTTGGACCTGCCCCTTTTATAACCATCTACGCCCATTCTTCCAAACAACAGAGCGGGGCGTTAGGAGGCTGTTAGTAAAACAGGGACTCATCTAGAGGTCAAAGCAGGGAACTGGAATCGGGTTCTACCCAGAAAGTCATGGTGTTTTGCACTTACTCTCTTCCAGCAATGCGGTACAGTGCTTTCAAACCAGAAATGGATCGTTGGAGAAGAACGAAGTTACATATGTACAGATAAGAACTCCACTAACTGACAGTACAAAACCTACGATTAGTCCACACTCTGCTAGACTAGAGAACTCAGGAAGAGTCAAAAGCAGTGCAAAGTGGGTCAGTGCATCCAAATGACCCAACCCGAGAGCTACAATACCAGTATTGTCCCCTGGCAATTGCATGTTAATCAGACAATCATCTCTGACAATACCAAAAGTTGCACACTTTAACACTTTCACTGCCATAACGTGGCGTTGCTCTACGGCAGACCCGAACAGCAGCACACAGCTCAATGAATGCTTCTAAATAACTTCTTATAGCAACAGACTTCACCAACACATACATTGGACTCAGGAGCAATCCAGGGACACCAATCATAAGCATGCTGAGGCCGGGGTCTAAGGTATCACACACTTGGCCAGTGGAGCTCTTTCAGCCTGCTCTGCTGCTGTCAGGAGCTAGCACGCCTCTCCCGGAGTGCAGCAATGGCCAGGGACAGGGTGCACAAACCTCCCATTTTAGCAGCTCGCAGTGGCAAATGTTTGAAAACTGCCAAAGTAACTGGCAGGTTCCAATGCCCACTTTATTGGCAGGAGCCAAGGCAAAGCCTTCGGGTGGGCGAGAGAAGCCAGGGTGGAGTTGCAGAGGCCTGGCTGGTTTGCTATCCATACCCAGGCCAGAGAGAGCTACGCAACATTTGCCATGGTCCTCTACTCTACATGCAGCCTGTGTGCCAAACAGAGGGCCTAGGAAACCCCGGGGCTCTTTGAGTGACTCCACTTTGTCAGCACCTTGGGAGAGAGCCCTACGTGGGACCCAGCGAGCCACCCTGGCTACAGGGAGCTGAAAACAATAGCAAATAATAGCAAAAGGTCTGAGGTGCAGCCTGGCCGCAGGCGAGCTGTTGTGTAGTCCTGAGCTGGGGAAAGCACACGAAGGGTTTGCTGTAACTCAGGGCTCAGCTCACTAATCAAATGGCTGGCAAGGCCCTGGGCTGCTGACCTGGTGGTTTGTGACCATGCACAAACCAGAGAGCAGCTGGGGCAGGTCATCCCGCTCCGAATGGAAGCTGGTGCGTTCTGGGAGTTGTTGGCTAATTGGCTGTATCTTTCGCCTGGTTTCCCAAAGGCTCTAGCCCTAGCGGGCTCATCGCTGGGAATCTCTCCCGGTTACCGCGAGCCTTCAGTGCGCACACTGCCGCAGGGAGCACCGAGGACGCCACCAGCCAAGCTCCAGCGAAGGTACTCGTGATCAGGAATCGCTCCGGCAGGGCCACCAGGCGAGGGCACCTGGCAACAAGGGTTACACAGTCCAAACCTCAGAAACAACAGGTACAAACCAATCAGGGGACAGCGCGGGAAGGAAGGCAAGTGGTCAGGAAAGTGTCCTCTGCCGAGAAGGGTTCCCGTAGCACCGCTCGCCAGGGGCTCGCCTCCCATCAGTAGTATCTGCGCACGTGCCACAGCGTCCGTCGCTCCTCAGGACTGCGGCATCTGCTGACATCGAGCGGGGCTAGGGGGCAGCCTGGCAGCCGCACTTTGCTCTGTCCTGAAGCTGTAGTCGTACTAGGGAGCAAGAGAGAGACCAACAGAGGGGTGACGACGACGCCAGGCAGCAGGCGAGGCAGCTCCCTGGCACCAGCCACGCAGAGCAGCAGGCGAGCTCTGGCCTCAGACCCACCGCTCGGCAGAGGGGCAGGTAAAACGGAGCATGCCCTGCTCTGCCATTGCCGAGCGACACATGGCGCCCGGGTGAGCAGTGCCATGCGCCGCTTGTCTCCAGGCATTGCACGGAGCTCTCCCCACCCTGCTCCCAGCCCCACTGCCCAGTGGAAGCCACCCCGGGAGGCTTGCTAGCCCAGTGTCACACCGGCTGCCCCTTCCACTGCCCTTGTACAAACCAGCCCCTCAAACCTGCGGCCCTGCTCTCTGCTGCCAGTTCAACACGATAGTCACCGGGGGAAGTGGGCGTGTGGCCTGAGCCCTGCTGCCTCTTTCGCTTTGCCTCTTAAAACTCACTTCTGTTCAAAGGGTAAAACGATCGTCCCGACCTGCGCTACTGAACACAGTGAAACGCGATCCCCAGGCAGTGGGAACAAACCCTCGCTAGCGTTTTCAAGCACTAACCCACAGCCACGCTTCCAGAGTGACGCTGGTGTGGCCAGGGGACCAGCAGGAGCACTAGCAATGGCACGCAGTGCGCCTTCGTCCAGGGGAAGCAGCTCCTGTGCGGAGATAAATCTGCCCATATTATCCGACACATACAGCGGCATTTCTCCTCTCACCCCCGTGTAGACAAACGTGCCCCAGTTTAATTACAGGGGTTTCGTTAGACTGGTGCCAGCCCCTGAGTAGACACTCTTATTTCAGCCTAAGTGAGGCCTCTTTCGGCCTAGCTTAAATCGGCTCCTGAGCGATTTAAAATAAACAGCAATAAACCTGGTTTAAACCAGAACAAGAGTGTCCACATGGAGCATCAAACCGCACCCGACGCCAGCACACATGGACTAGCCTGCAGTGGGAGCCCGGGAGCAGCTTTGCCCTTGACTTCAGTGAGAACTAGACGGATCCCTGGCTGGGCACCTTCCCCGATGGCCAGAGGGCGGCAGAACTCCCGCTACCAAGCGAGAGCTGCTCTTTAAGGTAAGCTCCGAGGCCCTTCCAGCAGAGGCCGTTTCTGTGCAGCGACTCGCTCTGCAAACGGAGCAGGCTGTCAGCAGGATTCGGCCATGCCAGCTGGCGAACGGCCAGGGCATGTGTTTCCAGAGACGCCCTCCCTGCGCAGACCAAAGGACACTGCGCTTCCCTGCCAGAAATCCATCTTCCAATAGCAAGAACAGCCACCGCCCTGGGCTTTTCCTGAGGATTCATGTCTGGCTGGGATCCCCCCGATGAACTTCTGGCCACCAGCTCCTTCCAGCCAGCATGAATCCGGAGGAAATGCCCTGCGCTGGACCAGGATTGCGCAGATGTTTGCGCTGAGAAGAGCTGCACCGCATGGTATCACTGCCATCTTGTGGCAAATCGTGGGTCAGACACTTCAAATACTGATCAATGCAGCACATTCTCGGCACCTCTCAGCCCAGGACCACAAGAGAACTGCAATTCATTACGTGGCGTGAAGGTTGTGATGCCGTTGTACAAATGGGAAAAATGCAGCTCACACTGATGTGGGTCACACACGTCAGTGGCAGTTCAGACTAGAACCCAGGAACTGGCCTCCTTTCCCCGAGTTCACACACTCTTCTCCAAAGTAACTGAAATAAGCAGTTGGTGAAGAAGCCAAACAAGACCTCCAAGCCCAGCGCAAACGCCCCCTTTGTCCAGGGGCACTTTAGCGTCACAGCTTCAGCAGTTCCTTTACTTCTGCCAAGAATTATACATTGAAGGCGGAAATATTGAATCATTTAAATAATTTGAACTGGTCTGCCACCCATCGCTGCTCAGCAAAATAACCTCGGCCCTGCTCAGTACGTGGGCCTGTCAGAATGACGCGCACAGCTACTTCACCAGCACGCCAGCAAAAGCAAGTCCCCCTGACTAGCAACTTCCTTGGAGCAGAGTAGAAGAGACTGACGTGGCAGTTGGGGTCTGACAGTTCAAGTGGCTTTTACCCACTCATTGAAGGCCTCCCTGGTCTCCCTGCAAAATGGGGACGTGGAACCAGCGTGGGACATGCTGTCCCGCCAATGGAGCCTGGAGAACGAGACGGGCACCGCTCCCAGCGAATGGAGCAGCACTGTGCACATGCCAGACAGGACGCGTATCTGAGGGCAGGAGACTCAGCCTGGCCCAACAGAGGGGCTGCACTTGGGAAAGGCGCTAATGCTCCACACCCACAAACAGCACGCCTCCCAGTGTCCGGCTGCAGCAGCACCCGGCAGTAATCCACAGCGGCTGGGAAGCAGAATGATTCAGGCCCTCTGTGGTCACACGGTGCCGCCAGTTTGGGCTCACAGGGGATTTGCCAGGCACTTTCTGCAGCTAGTTCACAGTCTGCATCTCGCTCATGCGTGGCCCCGCCCAGTGGCAGGACAGCGCGCACACTGGGCTACTCGCCCCCAAAGGGATTAGTGTCCCTCCCGTGTGAAGCCCACCAAAGGGACTGTCTCCACTACGCATCTGTACAGCACCTAGCGCAGCCAGCCCCTGACCCCACCACCTGGGCACGCAGGCCCCAGCAGGACAGAAATCACCGGTCAGTGTAGGCTGTCATGCACTCGAGCCAATCAGCTCCTTCACTGGCGTGTCTGGGGGAAGCCAGCACCAAAGGGCCAAACCCCTTTGCAGCAAGTTAAAGCGCCCATTGGAGCAGCTATTCCTGGAAGCTGTGTGGAGTCACAGCCCCGTACGCACGTCACGTTGTGTCAGGCAGGGGAGCCGCTCGCACTCCTACTACGAGCGGGTCGTTCGCGAACTACGGCCCCACTCAGAAAAGCACCTATGCCCGGGTTTCGCTCTCCGCCCGGCCTTGCATGTTGTGCCTGAATGGGGCTACAGGAGGGAGGGCTGCTTCCTCCATGCCGTGTTGGCAGGGCTCCTCGGGAACGTTTCCCACCGGCCGGCAGGGGGCGTTCCCGGGTTTGTGAAGCTGGGTGCGCATGAGGCTGGGGGACTGCCCCAGCTCCTGCTGACACCCCTGGTCAGTGCGCCGGGGGTACACCATGCTCTGCCTCTTGGCTGTCACCCACCAGCCAGAAAAGCAGACAGTGACCCACTGTCTCAGCGCTCAGCCACAGCTCCCCCTCTGCAAACTGCCGGGTGGGGGCCCTGCCGGAGATGCTGGGAGGCTGCGAAGGGACGAAGGGGCTGGGAGGATTCGTATGGGCCCGGACTCATTCCAGCCGTATTTGTGAAAGGCAGGTGTCCCTAGCATGGGGGAGGGGACGGAGCAGGGGGTCTCTGGCTCCGACACAGCAAACACACAGGGCCTGATGCCCAACGGACACGGCCTGGCTCCAAAGGCTCCTCCTCTGCCTGGCTGTGTCCTGCCCCGTCTAGAGATGTCTCCTGGGCATCAGTGGGGCCTGTGCTGTGGGAGAGGGGAGCCATTAACGCCCCCCGCCAAGGAGCGAGCAGCCGAGCGAGGATGAGCCTGGGAGAGCGTAGGAGCTCGCCAGCCCTCGCTGGGCTCAGGGTTAGGTCGGCCCCCACATGGGGATGGGAGAGCGCTCAGCCGCAGCACAGAAGTAGGGGCGCCCTGCAGCACCACTAGCCAGGGCAGGCCTGCAGCCTGGGCAGGAGAGGTCTGAGTGTGCACAGCCTTGGCTGTGCGAAGCCCAGCTCTGAAGGCAGACCAGGCCCCCCGTTTCCCGGGCTTCCCCGCACGACAGAATGGGTGGAAACGCAGGCTCTGGCGGGTCCCTCCTATGCAGAGCCAGGCCTGCTCAGCTCAGCAGGGCGAACGTGGAGAATGGGCCATGCCCTGCACGCCGAGATGGAGGATTCCCTTGGCAGCTGGGAATCTGAACGCAGCGTCTGGTGGGGACCTGATTTGTTAAAATCAAACCGAAACCCCGGAAGCGAGAGGGTTGCTAAGCCCAGGGCTAGAGGCCCAAGCACAGGACTGGGAACTAGACACTGAGTTGTGATCCCGGCTCTGCCATTCGACTCCTCTGTGGCCTGGCCTCTGCCACGTAGCCGCTGTGTGGCGCAGGCTCCTGTCCATAAGACGGGGCTGGTATTTGTCAGCGCCTCTCCGGGGCATTTGCAGGATTAATGAGGATTTGCAGAATGTTCTGCAGGCGTGATGTGCCCAGTCAGTGCTGGGGAACGGCAACGAATTCATTCCTCACGTGGTCCTGAGTCTCGGGTGTGCAGACACTGCCCAGTCCTATCCATGCTCCCCTATAGCACAGAACTGCCTGGCCCCCTGGTCCATGTCTGCCTAGGCCCAGCCCTGGCCCTGGGCCCCTCTTCCACCGGTGAGGCAGCTACTGAGGCACGAGGGGCATGCAGGGGGTCACTCCGTTCTCCCTTTGCTCAAGCATGACGGGAGGGCCGGGGCAGCTTTACTAATTTGTGTGCTTGTCAGGGGAGAGGCTGGATCCACCCTGGGATGTCGTGGACAGGTCAGTGTTATTTGTACCCCAGAAACCTAACGCCCGGGCCCTGGCGGCTCCTGCTGACGTCACTTGGCCTGGCCGAGCGTCCAAGAGGCCACTTCAAGGAAGAACTCTGCTGAGAACATCACGCCATCTCCTTCTGACAAAGCACGTCCCTCAGGGGATCTCGCAGCTCGGCTCCAAGGAGGGCAGTGTCATTATCCCAATGTTACAAGACAGGCAGCCCGGCCCAGAAAGGGAACGGGACTGGCCAGTAGCAAAACTGGGATTAGAGCCCAGGTCCCGTGACTCACAGTCCAGCGCTCTGCCCACTAGGTCACCCTGCTTCCGTGACACCTGGCGCCACACACATGGCAACACGGTTTTGTCTTGCTCACACCCAGAGGCTGGTCCTGGGTCGTGAGCTCTTCTCATCTGGACTGTCAGCTCTTCTGGCAGGGGCCTTTCTTCTGGATGGCACCTGGTGCCCTTTGTATCACTGAAATAACAACAAGGAACCAGGCAGGCTCCAGCGGGGCTGGTCTCGTCTCTCCCTTCGTATCGTGTCCAGCACAACGGGCTCCGTTTCCAGCAGGAATTCTGCAATCCGGACACTGAAGTTGCAAGCAGTTATTTTCTAGCCGCAATATACAGTTACATCACTAGATGGTGCTACACGACCACAAATTACTCAGCGAAAACCTGCTATTCTCCAAAGTTACCATTTGCAAAATGCAGTGGAAAAAACATGCAGTACAGGACTCAGGATATTTGCTGCCGAGGCAACTGAGAAATGGGTATTTAGATGCCAAAAACATAAGGAACTTCTGCCTTATTCACCGTATAAAAGAAAGTGATCTATGGCACACAGCTCACATGTTAAAACGGAATCTGTGCAAGGGAGGATGTGTCAAGAAGTCATCTTCACGAGAGCTTTTTAATTGGCAAACACGTCTTCATTAATTGTACCCCAATGTCGTGATGTCACAGCCAGCACCATCAGCCCCAAGCTAAATAAGCAATACGCCTCATTTTTCAACACACAAACACATAAAGATGTCAGCTCAAACTGTTTACTAATTAACACTTAAAAAGACACAAATTAGATATGCGTGGCTAAGAGCAATTATAATCAAGACGAATTTCTCTAGTCATTTGGGAACTGAAAAAAATGCCTAATTGCTGGAACCAATGTTTTAAAAACTGAAATCATGCCAGTTAGTAAATATGTTCATTTAAAGAACATTTCATGTGACTACACTCTGGAGAATTGACTACTAACAGGAAAACAAGGGAAAATATTTCTGTGTAAAATTAAGATTTTAAACTCTCGTAGATTTACAACTTCTTCATCAAGATGTTTGCAAAGAGCAGCCTATGAAAACCTCTAGCAATTAAGTGGTTAAATTAACTGGCTCCCTAGTCAATGTTAAGAGAATGATTAATATTGGATGTTCACTTTACTAATTAGACTCTCACTAGACTTTTAGCCAAGCTCTAAGTTAAAACTGAGTGGTGCCTTCTGTCGAATGCCTGTGCTGAAAAGGGCCGGGAGGCCAGCAGTCAGGTTTTCGTGTTAACTATGCTACAGAATGGAGGTGTAAGGCGACGCTAAACCGGCCGGTAAATTGCTCTCTACAGTCTGTGCTGTTCTGGGCCTGAATGGGGCGCAAGGCCCTCTTCCCTGGCCGTATGCCTCACTCTCGTCTGCACAGAGGACGTTGAACTTGCTGAGACCTTCGCGTCTGGGGATGAAGTTACAAACACCTTAGTACATAGTTCTTGCTCTGCAGGGGCACATACAGTGCATGGCAAAAAGAAACACACAATCCCTTCCTGGAGCTGATGGGGGGAACAAGCAGGGTCTTTTCAGAATTTATAAATGTCCCCCCAAAGTGCATTGTGCTCTAGTGACTAGGGCACTAGCCTGGGTGCTAGGAGAGCTGGATTCTACCCCTGGCTTTGCCATGGACCTCGGAACCCCACCCCCTTTGTTTCTCTTTTCTGTTTAGTTTACACTGTCTCTACAATGCCCAGCACAACACAGCACCCTCCTCTTGGTGGGAGTCTCCAGCTGCTCCCACAATAACATTTCCCCGTTTTCTCTTGTTTTCCCCGCAAAGAGCTGCAAGTTTTATTTGTTAATTTAAAGGAGACGGCTGTTATCACAGCCTGGAGAATGGCTGGTACAGCTGGCAAATTCCACTCTCTGATATGAATAATCATTCCTGGAATTCTTTGGGAATATTGCCGCGTGCCATGCAGCTCCAGAGAAAACGCTCCCTTACTGCTTCTGGAAATCCAGCAGGTTTGCTGTAATGGAACTATTGCTTACAAGGGAAATAAAGCTACACAGAAATTCACAATATTGATATGCACATCTCTTTGTATGCAGACAAGATGCTTCATCAAGGAATATGGGCTGCATAATTAAACTTTTCATTACTCTGAAACACATGCGGCCTGTGATGGGAGAAGGGGGTGTAGGTACAGACAGCTCCAGCAGGCATGGATGACTCCCTTTCATTTAAATCCTGATGTTGAAAACTAACTTCTTAATCCGCCATTCTAGCAAGATGGATAAAACCTACCAACTCAACCATTATTGCCCACTGCTGATCCTAGCAACAGATGCTGACAGTTCATGCCCCAGTCTGGTGGAACAGCAGCACCTGGCATTAGTCAGGGCTTGCATGTACCAACTGACCTTCCTAAATGGTCTTTGTGATACACAATTAGATGCTGTTCCGCTCTTCACCCAGGTAAAGTTCACCTCTGTGCACAAGGCCCTGTGCACCAGCGATACCCCACTTACACCCTCAAACAGGGAAATCCAGCCCTTCAACCACACTATACCTCACTCGGCCATTTCTCACTAAGAAAGGCAAAAATACATGTATTAACCTATTATCTCACCTGCCATCTGCATGCAAGGGCCCCCGGAGGAGCAGGTGACTGAGATGGTACAGAACAGCAAGACTCTAGGATTTGAGCAGCCCTGTCACGGATACACGTTTCCCCAGGGGAGATGACACATGGGACACTCTAAGATATTCCACAGCCAGATCTCCTGGCTGATAACCCTGCTCTGTGTCGGGGCAAGGAAACATTCACAATCTGTGTACTATGCTCATACCTTAAACTTGAGTAACTTGTAACTAAAGATTTGTTAGCTTATAAATAGAGTCTTCCTTGTTATGAAAACAAACATGAGACTTTCTAACTTCCCATAAAACTACTTGAGCAATAAACCCCTGTGTTTTGGTGTAAAGTCACCCATCATCTGCAGGGAACACCCCTTCCATCGTTATGACACACTGCACATCAAAGACAGAGAGAGGAGCCGGCTGGGTCTCTGCGTTCGCTAGGACAGGCTCCAAAATGTTGCTGTGCCACACTGATTTACTGTGCCTTCATTCCTGCCATCCTTCAGTACAGGAACCGGCTAGCGGAGAACACAAAGGGGACCCCAAGGAACACGGTCCTACCAGCTCCATCTTGAAGACAACTATTCCTCTCAAAGGGAAGCTGCCTCTCAGTATCTGACTGCTTAACATCTCGCAGTACAGTGCACGCACACACTAAGATGCTGCCTTAGGTAAAGAGCAGTTACACCACGCCAGAGGCGGACAGTACTCTGGTTTGAGCCTTGTCTCCTCTCTCTTTTCTGGAGGGTTCACCTTCTCCAAATTCTCAGCCTGTTTGTTCCTGGTGACAAGTTACATACACCATCACACTGAAAAGTTATGAAGCAGTTTACCTGGCACTGCTTAATTGAGTTCAATTGCTTCCTGAAATGGAACAGACAACCTCACCCCACAGTGCCGTTTGGGGAAACACGTACTTGTTAATAAATGAGAAGGAAAGGTTAAAAAAGAGAGAGATCTGAAATGAAATGGAGGGTGCAGATTGCGTCATTAGATTCAATGCTTAAAGCTTCTTCTGCACAAATCACAAAAGATGTTTGTGATTTTGAGCTTACCATTTGGCTTAGCTTAATGTTTACTGTATCCATCAGCAGTGACACGACAAAGCAAGCTAAACTCTTTCCATAAGGGAGGGAACCTCACAGCTAAGTAAGCACAGATTCGCCATGCCTCTGCTCAGAATCCCCTCGGGCACTTACCTCCTTTTCGATTTCTGCTAGGGATTTGATTGTGATGCCCAAGAGATCAACCTGCTGCATCTGAAAAAAAACACCGCCCCCCCAGAAACATCCCATTTAGTTTTTAGAATAATTCAGCAGATACATTCTCTATCGCTGCAGAGAGTCAGCGGCACCACCTATAAAACGGTGTACAACCGTGTTCCCCAGGACACCACACCAGTACAGAAGCAGAAGGTGGCCCATGGGCAGTGATTGCTAATCTTGCTTATAACTAACATTCTTGACAGGTTCATTTTAAACAGGTAAATCTTTTGCTGTCTTCCTGCCACAGAATGACTGCCATTGGCCCACACTCTGTAACCCTCCCTGGATTTGAGATGGCTGGGGTGAGATAAGCAGGAGAAGAGGCCTTGGTTGTGGAAAGGCCTGGCTGCACTGACCATACTGTGGCAATGGTGCCACAAGAATTCTAAGGAAGGATTAGCATGGCCTAATGTCTCCCTGCATTTCTTCGAGGAGCAGGGGGTTCCAGGTTTCTGGGAAGGGACTAACAGCACACCAATGACCCTTGGCAGACAGCAGTGGCTGCAAAAAACATCACGTTTTATTTGGAGTTTCTATAATCACAAAACAGAACCAAACAAAGAAGATGCAACACCAGAAGCAGGACATGAAGAATAAGACGCAGCAGCCAGTTCTGTGTTTGCAGTAATAGCTTCTTGTACATTGATTTTGAAGGAGATATTGTTTGAGATGTTGGATGGATTAGGGGAATGGTAATGGGATGTGGAGCTTTCCAGCTCTGGATTACAGTCTTAAATTAGCACCGGACTAGCAGTGCTCAGTACTGTTTGGGACTCTCTATGGAATCCATTCCTGTGGAGGGTGTCCATAAAACACAACACCACATTAGGAACTAACCAGCACCCCCTGCTGACAACCTCAGCAGACACATCCTGGAGGGAATGGGACATGAGTAATCCCCCTGCCCAGAAACAGACCCAGATCAGAGTTCAGAAACCTCAGTGCAGGGTAGCGTGGGAAGCTTACACTGTCACTGCCTGTATCGAATCGGCAGGGCTGTCAAGGCAGACCCTTTCACCAGCACTAAATTGACTTCAAGAATTAGCCGGCAGTATCCTGTACATGGAAACACAATCTCACTTTGCTGCTGCATTTGACACACGTTGGCACAGATAATCTCTCAAACCAGAGGGAAACATGAATACTAAAAACATTTGTCTAGCCGTTTTCTATTGCCCAGCCCCCAGCGGAGGTCCAGCTGTTGGATCATTAGGACATAACAGCCTCTCTAAACTTTCTAGACTGGAATTGGTAAACAGGACAGCGCAGCTTCTCTCCACGGAAACTGGAATTCTGCCAGCATAGCCATGGCAACCTAGCTAAGTTGGGTCAGCTAAAGTTACTTGCACTCCACGTGGAAAATCACGAGCATTTTTCAAGAGCATATTGTATTTCATTAGAATGGAGGCACCACCTAGGACTAATTAATATTTCTAGAACACCCCAACCAGCACGTCAGGCTCCTGGGAAGTGAGGGCTGCCAGTTCTAACAAAGATGTGGACGCAGGCTGGAAACTATTTTACTTTTGCTCAGCAGCAATGAAACGTGAAGGGTTCCCACCAAACACAAATGAGGTTCATGCGTTGGTGAGATCAACTATTCCTGCCACCTTCGCTACTGGGGAGGGCTTGCAGATGCCTTGCCAGTCTGACACAACACTGGTGCAAGGTCTCACTGTGGCCTGGCACAGCTCTCAGCGGAATTAGGAATAGCAGGGATGAAAAGAACCCTGCAATATCTCGAACTTCCAAGGAGTGTCGGCAGTACCCACGTCATTAACACTGTACTGACCTTCTGGGATACGAGAGGAAAGTAATAAGGTTGGCAGCAAAGTGTCACCTCTGTGCAGGGAAGGCACAAAAGATTTAACTTGGATTTGGAAAACCAGGTATTTACTCCTTTTTTAAAACAGACGGACGGTAGCAATGCAGCCCAGAATTTACATGACTCCCTACCTTGGCAGTGATGGAGTGTTCAGTGAACGCAGGAATTTCCTTTCAGAAATAATCTGGTGACACTATCTAAACAGCCACCCAGGCGTCAGAGGAACGTGTTCTCAGGTGCAGCTACCGTCACTAAGGTGAAGTTCATCCTCGTGCAGGTGGCCAGCACAAGGACTATGCACCAGTTACACACCAGGTGAACTTTACCCTCGAGAATGACAAGGACAGGAACTTACCCCTTCAGGAGCACAGGCAAACTTATCTGAGATCATAAAAGGCACTCCATCCATTGCTGAAAAATACAGATGAACAGAGAGTTGAAATCTGACATCGATACTCTGACGTACAATAACTTACTGCATTTCCAAAGACATACCATGTATGAATCACATCGACGTCTGGCAATAACATGCCAGAGTGCAAATCAACCAGGGCAGGCTGTCTGTTAATTCTCCCAATTGTATTGCCAGTTCAAAACATGGGGGAGGAGGGAGTCAGGTATCAATCCAATATCGTTCTGCCCATGGGCACAGCTATATAGACTGTGTTCTGTGAATTTGCTCCCAACTCGGCTGGGCTGTATACAGAACCAGCCTCTCAAGCGAGACAGTGTCTGGAGCCGAAAACAAATGCAGATGGCTCAAAAGGCCACACTCCATTTGTCACTTACTGTGTAATAAGAGTTTGCTTATAAACTGATCCATAAAAAGGAGCTCTCATGATCTAGTACATTTTCCTACTGAGAGAATACACTGATGTTTGGTGCAAAGGACAAGATGATTTTTGCCCCCCAGAACACAAAGTTCTATGCGTCACACAGGAAGACTTCTAGGAGGTGGTTTTGGGAGTTTGAGAAACTTGTTTGCGATCCTTTAAAAAAAATCCTGACACTAGAGATGAAATGGAGTCTCCCAGACCTTCAGGATAAATGACCTTCCCTTGCTGTCTACTGTGGACGAAAAACCTAGACAGCAAATAACCAAATGCAAATATACTACACTAACCACACAGTTAACCGGCAGAGGAGACCAGCGAAATCACTGCGTAACCAGTGCACCAGGAGTGGGGTAGCTGTGAGTCTCTTGGTTTGCAGCACAACCTCAGGAACACGGAGTGGTTTTTACATATACTTTGGGTCGTGTTCTCTTTTAAACCAGAACGACCATCTTGGCTGCACTGTCGCTGCCTTTGCAACCTCAAGGAAAGCTTCTGAAAGGCACCGTAGCCCAGGTCAGCTAGTTTATTTTTGGAACCTCTGTCTCTCAGCAACTTCCATAACATTCGGAAAAAGGCACATCTGCAAGTCAGTGTAGTAAGTCTAGAACAGGCTTTGTAATTTATCCCTGTCTTTTACTTGGTTACATACAGCCTAGCTTTGAGAAAAACAGGTTTAATGCTTGCAAAGGCCCCTGCTTTAACCCCAAACAGTTGTGCTTCCCAAAAGCAGCGAACCTGGGCAATATTTCCTGGGCTCTGATTTAAAATGGCCAGGATTCCTGCACCTCTTTGTTTTGTGTGCGTACCTCAACCAACATGGAGGAGTTAAGGTCATGGCTGCAGGAAGGTTTTCATACATTTAACATTCACTGTATATAATTTTCCTCTGACAAACCAACTCAGATGGAGGCAGGGTGCTGGGTGGCAGTAATGCACAGCGACGGTGTTACAACAAACAAAATAAACAGATGAAAACCAGTGCCACAGGGCCAAGCAAGTTCTCAAACCTGTAAGGCCAGCAGCACTAATTAAACTAGCAAAGAGATGCCTTGTTCAGTCAGACAATGGCTTTTGTTAAAGAAATGAAAGAAATAACCCAAGATTTGTCTGGTTTTTCCTCTAACACCAGCAAAACATCCACAGAAACACATCACTAGGCTCCTTCAGTCTTTGTGAGACTGTAGTTTAAAAAAACGCTGATACACAGTGCAGAGCAAAACAGCAGATGAAAGTAAGGATGTGCCAAAGGCTCAGTAGCGCAATTAGCATTCTCCTAAACAAACGAGCTTCAACAGAGCTGTAATTAAGCAGGCCTGTAATTAAGTATATGCCCTTTATCATAACGATCATGCTTAAAAATGGCATGATGCATGGAAGTATGTTATTAATGCTGTAATCCCAAAGTGAAAGCAGCATACATAGGAATCAGCGTGTCAGGCCCGTCACGAGACTGTTTGTAAAATACATTAAAGGGAAAAATCAGAAAACAATGAGTTCATTCAGCTGTTCTTTTTATAGGCAGGCACTAGAAGTCAAGGATTTGAAAGACCTACCGATTCAGGAGAGTTTAAACAAATAAAACACTAAGCTGTCACTGCCTGTCCCTTCACCAGTCCTGTACTGGGGGGGAGGGGTGTGTGTGTGTGTGTGTGTAAGTAAAGAGGTTTTCCCCACCAGCTAGGTC
This sequence comes from Emydura macquarii macquarii, assembly GCF_026122565.2. Classification (NCBI taxonomy): domain Eukaryota; kingdom Metazoa; phylum Chordata; order Testudines; family Chelidae; genus Emydura; species Emydura macquarii. Next base: position 1,132,631 of record NW_027130828.1, read on the forward strand.
CCTGTGTTTGACACAAGGGGCAGCTGTTTGGAGAGTGCTGGGCAGAGTGTTTGGAAGAGAACGGGAGCCCTGCTGGGAGCAGGCTGCGCCCCGACAAATCTGTGTGTGGGAATCATTCCTAGCAAAACGAAGGGGTTACCACTGGTATCTTTATCCTCGCTTCACAGCTGCACTATTCTGTTCTCTGCCAAAGCAAGGCGCCGATGGACATCTCTTCTGGTCTGAAGAGTCCTGCACCCCACCCCCACCTGTTGAACACAAAGTGCGGGTGGGACCACAGCTGTTCCAACATGTGACACAACCAGGGAGAGTTAAAATGTTGATTTTTATATGTACTTTTTTCAAGCCCAGGCTTGCAAGTGTTTGTAGCAATTTTGGGGCATCTCAGGAATCGGAATCCAACTGGCTAGCAAGACTAATACTGGAATATGTGATCCCACCACCACATTGAGTCACGTCCATTAATGCTCACATTGACATTTTGCAGGCAAGGATTTTGCTAAGCATTTTCATTGGCAAACTCTGGGCAATACTGTAGCCTAAATCAGTGGTTCTCAAAGTGGGGGCTGTGCCCCCGGGGGGGCGGGAGATGGATCGGGGGGGGGGGGGGGGCACAGAGCAGGGGACAGAACCTGTCCAGCTCCCCGTTCCCCGGAGACGGAAGCAGCTGCTGCCACCCACTTCCTGCAGCAGCAGCAGCCCCCTGCCGCTGACGCTGCTCCCTGCACGGCTGCTGCTGCTGCGCTCCCCGCTGCCTGCGCTCTAGGCCCAGGGTTTTTTCTGAAAGGGGGGGTTTGGGGGAACGTGATTGTTAGGGCCTACAGCGTGGGAAGCGCTCCCCTAACAATTGTGCCCCCCTTCCTCTGAGCCCCCCCTGCAGGGAAAAACCAGGGCCTACAGCGCGGGAAGCATTCAGAAGAGGGAAAAGGAGGGTACGATTGTTAGACAAAAGTCCACAGGGGGGCTCCATTTAAAAAGTTTGAGAACCTCTGGCCTAAATAATTATTAACAACAAAGCACAAGGGACTGCAGGGAGATGGGGAGGCTGCCAGGACGTGGGTGTGGGGGAGAAGAGAGTCATTGCATGCCTCCACTTACTGAAGCCCCCCTCCCTTTTCCCAAGCACAGTTGCCCCTAGAAACCCGCAGCGAGCCCAGCAAAGCAGCCAGTCCCCGAGCTGTCAGGCAGTGGAGCACTTGGCTGCTGGGGTGGTGGTTTCCACCGAACACGCTGCGCTCTATGACCCTGTGCCCCTTGCTCACTTGGGGCCAGACTCCACTCCCCTGCTCTTGCTGAATTAGTAGCTACACTGAGGCTAGCGTTGCTGCTCTGCAGAGTGAGATGTGAGTGCGAATGTGGGGGCAGAATCCAGCTCTCACGTGGTTTTTTTTCAAATCCCATTAGCACTGAAGTAAAGTGTCTGCTCCATCCCCAGGGAAGGAGAGGTTTCAACCAATGTGGATGTTAGCTCCAGAGGAGGCTGTCGCTGCCACATGATGACTGAGAAGAACACAGACAAGGAAACACAGTTTCCATTACCAGAGCTGCTCGAGAGGTGCTGCGTGTCGGCGCGGCTCACCCGAAAGTGCCGCGGGAGATGGTGCTGAACTGCGATTTCCTGGCAGCTAGTTCATTTCATAATAAAGTTAAATGACATCAGAACTGAAGGAGGCTTTTCATTCTGTGTCCCTTGCTCCAACACCATGCTGAAAATAACCATCAACAACCTTTGATTCTCTTTTCCTGTTACTTTTCAGAAGCCCTTGGTAATCTGTGATGGAAAAGGGTCTGTCACTATCAACATTCTGATGGTCACTTTCAAAGCTTGTTAGCGACGCACCGGCCAAGGACTGCGATGTTTGCTTTCATTTGCCAGAGCTTGCTCAGATGGTCCTTGAAGAAAAACTGTGCTGCTGTCGAGGGTGCCTAGCACCACCATGAATGGATAGAACAGAGAGATGCTGGAGGATGGGCAAGGAAACGCTCTTTCCAAAGCTAACACCTCTTGATTCACAATAAAAAGGAGACCCAAGGCTGGATGGTGTAAGCATTATTCACACTGGGGAGCATTTACTCACAAGATGGAGAGTTCCAGGATCTAGCTCCTAAGTATTTATATTCTGTATAAGGGATATAGTTGAAAAATAAAGGAACACAATGAATCTGCACATTGGGTAACTGCATTTAAACCACTTTAAACTAACAGGCAAAGCTTTTCATATACCTTGTTCCTCTTACATTCCTAGCTTAACAGCTAAAAAGCCAAGTAATTAGAAAAATGAAGGTTCCCACAGCAACATAACCTCAGTTCCATTGCTCACAGGATGTGTAGCAGTTTTACTTATTGCTTCTTCTGTTAAAAGTATGTTTTATACACAACACAAGTGAAATTCACCCTAGGGCAAAAGACGGGGCTTATGTGAGGCACAGGCCTTGTGTGAGCCTGAATCTCCCTCAGTGTAGCCAAGTTAAGAGTCATCATGGGAACCTGACCTTTGGAATTTCACCCTGTTTTGTGTTGCACTGGTGCAGTTTTGACAAACGTGCACAGGCAGCATTGCTACGCATGATCCTTCTTATTAGCAAAGTTCTTCAAAATTCTTTTAAAAGTATTAGTGTTTTCCTTTGGTGTATTTGTAGTCTAAGAAGACATTGTCCATTCTACAGGATTGGCCCGCACCTTCTATGTTCCCCTTTGGCTGGCTTTTGTCGATATTCCCCCAAAAGAATGTCAGATATCAGCTCCTGAGAGCCAGTCACCAGCCTGCCTTCTGCTGAAGGGTTCATTTTAACGGAAACAATGGAAGTGAAGATCCAAGAGATTATAAGTGTCAGCAAAACCGTAAGAACGAATTAACATCTAGGACTCTTGGATAATTACTACTGCAGATAATGTAGAATATTCCACATACAAGACCTAAAATAGAGCTTATGCTTTTGCATTTCTACTTCCACTTCTTCACCCCAAGATCACCAAGGAAAATCATCATCAGCTTGGTGATGGCATTGAACAAAGAAGGTATGGCTCCCTACAGCAGCCATTTTGAGGACAAATAAATGGGAAGTATACATTACAACCAGTGACAAGGGGAGTGAGAGACAATCCTACTATCTATGGCAAGTAAAGAGCAAAAAAAAGAAGACTCCTCATCCATAAAGTCTCCACTCTAAAACATACCAAAATATCAATTAAATGTATTATTGAGAGATTAAATATTAAGACCCCGATCCTGCATCTGTATGGCTGGGACCTACCAGGGTCCAACATCTGCACAGTCGCAGAATTGGGGATCTGTCACTTGATCCACAGCTTGGCATCACAGCCACTGTAAAGAGAACTGAGGGGTGTGAGGACGTAGTACAGGGAAGCAGCAAATCAGATAACCCCTAACTAAACAAAGCAAGACCCTGGTTTGTAAGACAGTGTCCTCAGGAATCATCATCAAGGGAAAAAACTAGAGAAAACAGGGTCCCTCGGCAGAATCAAACATTTCCCCACTTTTTTCATGATGTGCCAGCAGATCTTTAACAACTGTGGTTCCAGTGCCTGTTAATTCCAGAACTGTTAATTTCATAACATTTCTTTCCTCAGGATGGTTGCAGGAGAAATACTATGGCCTAGACTGTTCATTTGGGGCATGGAATACAACTAGTGTTTGATACGGACAAGGAGAATGACTACTCCCATAGTTTAGGAGACCGCTTTGAGAAACAAAGACGAACACTCACCCAACGGGCTTTGTCTTGAAAGACTCATCAGTGACCGATCTCCGGGCAGAGCGCACTGTAGAAACAACTAAGCCAAGGTTTCCAGAAACCAAACCCAGAAACCTTTATTTCTACAGATGAGGCCTGATTGCGTTTGTCTGGAGGCCCCTCGTCGTTACACTGCTCGCTTCCTCCTCCCATCACTGTGTGCTAAGTACATGTGGAAAGCTCCCAGACTCCTCCAAGAATCTAGTAAACTCATACTAAGGCAGTGACTGACTTTGCGAACCTTCTGGGTTCAAGCGATTCTCAGCCAACAGCGGTTGAAGAAGCATGGCTTAGTTACATACCTGTCTCTTTTCAGAGAGTGCTATAGAATTTAAGTAGGCAAGACAACAATAGGGATCTACAAAAAATCATTCTGAAGACCTACAAGATTTAACAGAAAATGGTATTCTTTCTATGGGTTTTAACCCTATCCTACAGGAAGCTAGAGCAGGGATATATTTCCCCATTACATTCCTCAGGGTGATGCAGAAGTCCTATAGAAAGATTATCATTCATTATTAAATGTTGTAGGGCTTTTCCATACAGGTGTGAAGTTCCCAGTAATCACATAGATTTGAAATGTATTTTGAGGTCATATCAACGTCAGTATCTAAACAATAACCCTGTACAAACATATGTAAAGTGACTGGAATATTCTCTTTTCATCCATAAAAGATCCAAGCATGGGATCCCAGCAGCTAGTACAGCCTCCCCAAAACCCCCATCTCTGAGTGTGGCAGCACCAAGTAACTCAGTGTCCCTGGACAATCCAGGCCTTCCTGGATTCAACAGCTCAGTCACTGGAATTAGATAAAGGAGTCCCAGGGAGCCGGAAGTGAGAATTCCATTCCTACAAACCACAAAACGGGACGGACAGAATCTTCCAGGGAATCCCCTCAACAGGAAGTAGCAGATGATGGATGCTAGGGCCAAAATGACAATCTCTCATTTGATGTAGAATTGCAGAAGAGTGCATTCACTTTTAACTGGTCTGATATGTCTCCAAGTGCAATTTGTTGTTATATTACTAAGATTTAATATTAACCTTTAAAGGGCATGTCACAAAACTGTCTCCTATACAACTTGTTAGCTCACTTGGAAATTCTCTCTTTAATATGAAAAAATGTGTCACCCTTCTTTGCTAGCTGTACGATAGATGCTGCCTTCTTCCTAATGCCGTAGATTCCAACCAAACCTCAATTGTCAAATTAGTAATTCATCTTCCTGGAATAACTATATTTTTAGCAAAGCTACCAGATTTAAATAATCAGATCTGCCAATGCTATCCTAATTTAAACACACTGACGAACTTTCAGAGGCAGCATCAGCGAACATAATGAGTTTCTAGATGACAAAGAACTTAAGACTGTAGTTCAATACACTACTCAGTATAATAAGCACTTGTTCTTTTCTAAAATGTGAACATACACGAGGAATCTCAATAATAATTGCTGCGATTATCTTGAAAAATATGTGGCGATTAATGGTGATTATGAAAATCTGTAGAATTGTTCATTGAAAACTTCAATGATCAGATGCTTCCTTAAAGGGGCCATTAATGAAGAACTTTATAATACAAAGAGCATCAAAACTCAAGCCAAACCTTTGAGCATTTAAAAAATGATGAAAATATGATTTCAAATATGTAAAGTTTTAACTCTTTTCATGAGACCTCGATGAGAGATTCCGCGATACCCTCACTATAATGCATACGTCATTGTGGTTCACAGCACCAAGTTCAAGCTGTTATTTATGCAAATAATTAATTACTCTTGTATCCATCTAGCAGTTTGTCATGACACATTAATGACTTGATAGACTTCTATGAACTAGTGAACACAGAACAGCAGAGCGCTTTTATCGTCATTTAATTTAAAAACGATCCTGTGTGAAATTATCTAGTCGTGAGTGATGGAAGCATAAAGAACAGACTCAGCAAAGCTTCTTTTGGATCATTGCTTTATTAATGGTAATGTCAGGGAAATGAAAAATGCGAACATTGTCATATTTAGCTCCTGGGTGTAGATGAATCGCTGCTTTACAGCTTGGAGGGTTCAGTGTGCACACTGCCGCGAGCACTAATCCTTCACACCCTGGGGAGGGAGATGCAGCCCTGGGAGAGTTTACAAACCTAGAGTCCCAAGGAAATAACTGCCACTTTTCCACTTAAATTCTCACCATAAGATTTTATGGCTTTACATTTCTTTTATTGCTTTTTTTTTTTGGCATAGCCTTTTACATGTGAATTTTCAATTGCTGATATTAAAAAGAAACCTTACAAAAACATCCCTTCTTATTGCTTGAAAATTAAACGTAATTAATCCAATAGAAAAAACACTGAATATATTGCTGCCACTTGTAACATTTAAATTATCTTTGATTCTAGAACCAGCTTGGTGTAATAGTACAACATTTTGTAAGTGTCTCTCCAGATCTGAAATGATAGTGCAGTGTTTGTATTTTACAAAGACGAGCATCTCGTAAAATACCTTAAAACAGTCTTATAAAAATGGCAAAGCTCATCTGGTTAAAGAAAACTTCTTTCTCAGCTAAACTACTGCCAGAGGAAATAAGGACTTCATTGTTTCCTTCAAAAACTTGGGAATACGTGGGAACAAGCTAATGGTAGACACAGGATGCTGGCAACTTTCTGGCAGCTACCCAAACAAAGGATCCGAATCCAGTTTGAAATTAAATTAACATACTAAAAAGACACCGTGCTTCATTTATGGACACCAAGGCCAAATGCTAAAAGATACCGTTTCACTAAGACGAGATGGAAAAAATTCAGTGTATAGCCCAAGTTCTTTGGGACAAGGATTTAATACATGTTTGTACAGTGCCCAGCACAAATGTGGTTCAGATCTTGTCTGGCGCCTCTTGGTACTACTGTCATATAAATAATCAATCCCATTAATATGGAAACCTGGCCACGAGTTGTCTCAGACTGGGATTTTCAATGGAAGCTAAGGACAGTGTGTGCTCAAATCCCACTGACATTCAAATGTGAGCCAGACACTTACCTCCCTTAGACTCCTTTGCAAATCCCAACCCTGGTGTCTATTCAATCTGCAACCAACCCCAACACTATCCGTGGAGTGTGCACAGAATGCAGGGACAAGAGCCACCTTCTGATGCATCTGCTGTGATCATGCAGATTTTTCTCCTTTGAAGGTATGTACTCAATGTTGTTGTTATTAATTATAGGGTCATGACAACGGGCTCAATGCTTTACAAGGCGCAAAAATAAAGAGTTTCCATCTCCAGGAGCTTGCGCCCTATAGGACAGGCTGCTGGGGGACTCGGAGGCGGAGGAGAAGTCATGTTTCCAGCAGAGAGCAGGCTGGCTGCCTACAGACACATGCTAGGATAGAACTGGGTGTGTGACACCCGGAGAGGAGCTGGAGGCAGAAGAGGTCTGACAAGTAAGGGCATGCCAAAGTCATGCCAGGAGTAATCCTTCCATCAGACGCCAGGAGTGGCTGTGACTGGCGCGCTTTGAAAGAGACCAAATAACCACCCGTGCTACCAGCTGGGTTCAGAGCGAAAGCAGCAGGGTGAATGCCCAAGGGGAGCTGGGGAAGGCAGCAGCTCTACAAGGCCAAGGTCTGATGGGGGCACAGGTGTTCTTTGTATTTTGCCTCGTTCTTACCCACTACCGTGTAACAAAGCCGTTCGCCATTTGAAAGGCTGTAGGTTTCAGCAATAGAGGGCAACATCTCTCCACTTTGCCAGAGGAATACTGTATGTCGAGAAGGCTTCTGAGCAGACTGATGGAAATGCTTTCATTCTGGAGCAGATGCAGTAGGGATGACATCAGTGGAGTTCTACAGAAATTACTCTTGAAAATTATTAGAATTGAATTGAAAAGCCTCTGATCTGGATGATAAGCCCACTGGGGCAGGAACCATCTCTTCGTTCTGTGTTTGTACAGCACCTGTGACAATAGGGACATGATCCATGACCAGGTCTCCTATGCACTATGGCAATACAAATACTAATAGCTTTCTCTGAAAACCATCTTAGCGGATTCAATAGCAGAGACATGACAATCTATTAAATCCCATAGAATCATTTAAAAAACCTAGAAAGAAGTTAAAATTTCCATACATTTCTGTAAGACTTCTCTATAATCTTTGTCTTTCGGAACAAAGTGTTGTATTGCTAAAAATGGCATTTTATGTAACTTCCAACCTACCCAAAGCGTTGGTTCTCACCAGTGCATTTCTACCTCCTGCTGAGAATCCTATATCAAATTTAGCAAAGTTTGATCCTTTTTACTAACAAGTGCTTTACAAAACACATGGGAGACTGCAGCACACCAAGGTCAAAATTGGGGGAAATGTCGAGTGATCTTTCTACAGAGGAAAATTATTCATAAATATGGAAAAATGTTTTACAATAGTCTGCAATGCATCAAGAGAAGGGTGGAAGTTTTCCAGAATAAGCCACATTCTCCATCCTGTATAGTGAAGCTCTGAATTTTTGTCCACAGTAATCTGAACATCAAGCCTGAAAAGTAAATGCTTGTGTTTTTCTGTGCTACGGTGCACTTCGACCAAGATGGAGTGACACCGATGTGCATGTTCACATCACTAACGAGAGCAAAACAGCAGCAACTGCCACCAAACGCCTCACCAAACCCCCTGCGATCAAGAATGCCTGTAATGGTCGGAGGCTGCGGTTGCTGACTGATGGGCTGAACACCCAGACCCACCTTCAGCTATTATTTTTTAAAACAAAGAAAAGTCCCCAAATGTTAAGAAACTGACCCTGTTTATTGTGACCTGTCTCCAGCTCCTCTCCCCGCCAACAGAGTAGTCCAACCAGGAGACGGGGGAAAAAGAAAGTTACTTCCTAACCCAATAGGCTTCCATGACATGACAAATAAGCTGCAGCCTGACTGTGTCTCCAAGACATATTGTAGTTTACTTTGCCGTTTGAGCCTGCCATCTGTGCCATGCCAACAGAGGCTGCCTTCACAGACTGCTCGGAGAGGATTAGCGCGAGTCCACCAGTCCCTGAACAGCTCAGTAGACTCATCCAGTCATTAGTCAAGCAGCCTAATGAGAGCAAATAAAAGCAGTCCTCTACCACACGGAGCATTTTGGGCGGGGAGGAGCCGTGACCTGTGCTAGGAGAACAAGGACATCCCTGTGCTTCACACTGGGCCATGGCGAAGAGAGCAGGGGTTCTCTTGAGACGGGACAATGGCGAGCTGTGACGCATCTCTCATTGCAGGGGGAATGGAGGGCTTTTCCCCAGGACGCCTAGGTTCGTTTTTATTCTGCAGGCATGTAAGGCAAGGCCAAGTTACTGATATCCTGGCCCCAGTTCACCACCATGTTACAGCTGGGCTGCAAAGAGAGCTGGCCGTGGGTCTGCTGGCCCCAACAGAGCTTAGAGCAGCAGGGGCCCCAATGGCAGGAGGTTCATAATGGACAGATTGGTGCCAAGGAAGGATCGGGGGAGGGAAGTGAGCTCTGCCCTCCCTCCCCCGCCATCCTGATCCCATCCTGTCTCTGGAACTCTCCTGCCATGGCTCTCCCTTTAAGCTGGGGCAGCACAGGTTTCCATGACCAGAGAGTCCTCCCACGCAAGGGGAATGCCCCACCGGCTATTCCAAATAGCTGTGCATGGCACGCCGGGGCCTCGGTAGATCAGAGAGCCTGGCCCCCAGAACGTGAGTGATGGAAAGAAGAGGGTCAAACCCAGACCTTCTTTCCTGACCCGCAGGCACAGGATGAGCATTCAAAAAGTGCTGGATCACGCAGGTTAAGGATCTCTGAGGCTCAGCTGAGAGGCAAACTGGCTACCTGAAATGGGGGAGAAGGCATGAAATGGCGCAGGCTCTGGGGAGGAAGAGGAGTGTTCACAGAGAGTAAGTGTTGCATGCTGAGATCCAACTCTCAGTAAAGGTGGTGGTGGCCAGCAAACAATTAGAGCCCTGCACATCTGCAGGTACCTGCTTTATATCTGCATCTGCGGATCATGCGAATATCCACAGACCATGTCTGCAGACCGGATGTGGATACAAATTTTGCAGCTGCGCAGGGCTCTATATACAATGATGGGAAAGACTCCAGTCACCCCAGCCACAGGATATACATATGTACTTGCTTGTTATTCTCTCCTTTAAGTGTCCTTAATACTGAATACACACAGGGCTCCTGCCAGACCTTCTGTCCCAGGGCACAGGCGGATAGGCTGCCCTTGTGCACCAGGCAGAGAGATCTGAAAGTTTAGCTTCGGGGTACTGAGCTCAGCCTGTTTATTCTCTGACTCCACACTGAGAGTTTTGATGTCCCTTGCAACACTTTTGCCCACACGGATCCAGAACCTGCCTAATGCACGTACAAATTAAAGCTTTGAACCTTCATGAAAACCCCAGATATCACATTTCCTCTTTCCAGTTCACCTGATAATTACCTGCTATGTCACTGTGCAGAGTGTGATCTAAAATGAGTCTTGAGCCAGGAGCGCTGCAAACCTGTAGTGGGTTCTCTGGCTTGTAACATTTTCCCCGTTTAAAGTGAACCCCCATCTGACTTTTCCCTCTCTGTGACAATTCTAATGGGGCAGGCACTGCACCCAGAAGAGGAACAATCTTGGAACAAGATCAGTGGCTCTTTTAAAGGAATTCTATTGGACTAAGAGTTCAGGAAGAGGAGGAAAGAGAATCCTTATCTGCAGCTGATATACAAAGCATGATTTCTGTAACGTCTAATTCCCAGAGGCCAGAAATCCACATGCCCGTCACATGAGGAACAACAGAGGACATGAACAGACAACTCAGGTGGTGACTAACAAAGGACAGCCACACCAGGCAGGTGTGGCAGGACTGATAGCTAGTGTGGCCTACACTTGGTAGCTGGTGCCCAGTCAGAAACAGTAAACTGGAGACGCTGCAGATATAATGGCAACTGCTAGCTCAATCCCATGCCCACACTAGTACCTATGAGGAATGGGCGCCTTCATGACTGGGAAGGCGGCTCAGTCTCGAGATAGCAATGGAAGGTTTCTGTCTTACTTGGAACAACATTAATTAAAAGCAGAAGAATAATTGACTGAATTATTATTAAACTTAAAATTATTAACATTCCTTCTGTTAATTGGAACTCAATCTTTGGAATTTCTCTACATCTCTGCTGGGTTTTGCCACTAACTTGGTGCAACATAGTTGGTTCCATGCTGATTGATCGAGCAAAAAACATTTAAAAAAACCAAAACACTCCTGCCTTTGATTTTGCTAAAAAATAAAAATGCCAAGTGCAGAATAGGAACAGCTAAACAGTCCCTCCGAGCCGTGGCTGTACCAGCACTGGAGGTAAGTAGAAAGACTTCAAATGTGCCCTTCAAACCGCAAGTGTTTAGGAACTAAGCTCTTGACTTTATTATGTTTTAATAAACCCTTTCGTTTGAAGTCTTCCTCCCATACTGAACTTCAGTGATCTCACCCGGGGATGTATCACTTCCAGGCAGCAATACTTACTTAACTAGACCCGACCATGTACCTACACAGGCTAGTGGTACTGGACTGGAGCAGAGTCTGAGAGAGAGAGAAACGGTGTCTTAGTTGAAGGCTAAGTGAACTTCTCCCAAAGTGGCATGAGGCTGTGTGCTTTCCTCCACTTCTGATACCTTGGGCTTAGAGCTGAAGAAGAACGTAGGCATTTTTCAGTCACCATCAGCTCTAAATTTAATGCGAGAGAGACTCCTTGGAACTCTTTAAACATGTAAATATCTGTCTGTATCATAGGCACGTAGAGATGCATGCATGTACAACTTAGTTCTAAATCTGAAAAAAAAACAAACCCCAAGCAATGCTCATATTAGCAGGAGCATTTCGAGATTTGAGGTTACAAACACCTCTCTTTTGATGAGCCTTTACCTGATCAGCACCAGCTGCTTCCTTACAGTGCTCTTGGCTTTTGCAGTTGAATTGTTTTCAGCCCACAGGCTGGAAGTTGAGCACATTTAGGGAACGTGTTGCATTGTGTTACAGTATTGTGCCATGGGGGCTTTCCTTTTTCTTTGCTCAGATGGAGGTCATGTGGTACCTTGCTCCATTTCTGGGTATGTACGATTACCCATTCTTCTAGGGAGATGCTGCATGATCCAAAGGTCATAATGAAGTGTTCGGGACTTTCCGTTCAACCAGAGGTGTCTCATTAGTCAAGGGAATGAATCTGAACGGTGAGATGAAAGAAGGCACTGTATTGACAATGGCCACTATTCTAGTCTTGGAGGTTCTTATACTACTGTCATCGCCACAGTATCTAGTCATGCATTAAGTGAAGTGGCTTACAGCCATTACATGTAGGCCAGTGTCCTATCCTCTCCCCAGGGTACAGTGGTGAGTGCAATGTAGCATTTTGTTTTCGTAGGGCTTTATTTTGGAGGAATTCATTTTTTAAAGTATACACGCTGTTCTGTGTTGGAGAAGATTGAGTGGCCACCTCCTGGAAGCGTCATGTCTCATGAGCCAGTCAAAATGAAGGCAGGCCTTCCACAAATATGAACGGGAGGAAAAGTCAAACCTGTTTCTCCCAGAGCAGCACTGAGGAAATGATCCTTTGGCGGGAAGCATCCTGCTCAACAGTGAGCTGGTCTCTGAGATCAGTAGAGCAAGACTGGAGTGCTTCCCATGTCTCTGTGCTGATTTCATCTGGTTAGAAACATTCCAGGCATAGGACAGTCCCAGACCCTCCTCCCAGGAGAGCAGGAGTTTTATGCATTTACCTGTTGCCCCTATCTTCAACACTAAGGCTGCCTCTGCATGGAGACAGACTGGAAAGTTAAGGCAAATTGATTAAAAGGTGTGAAGCCAACACATGTAAATCAAAACATGTTAAGCCTCTCCATATGGATACTCTTATTCAGGAGTAAAAAGTGTGCTCAGATTGCTTTAACTCTATCCTCCCAGAAAGGATTATATTGCAGCGCACTACGGACACTTCACTCCTGAGTGAGAGCATCCCCACAGGGGTTCATGAGCTGTAACTTATGACATTGACTTTTCGCCTTCAGCTGATTTGCCTTAGCTTTCCTGGCTGTCCCTGTGTACACAAACCAATCTGTGGGTGAATTGTATTGCTGTGCCCTTTGGCCTTCTTACCTCTACTCCTGCCTCATATTCGCACCCTCACTCATGGCATCAGAGGTAAAAACCACATGGGAAGCCATTCATGGCAGGGACTTAGTCTTTCTAGTTGCTCTGTAAAACACCTACCACACTTATGGGTGCAGTAAGAACAACAACAATCAGTAACAAGAAGAACAGATACACTCCAGCCGTTAAACACAGAGACTTTACCAGGGAGCAAGAGACATCCAATAAGACTGACAAACTGAGGTGCTAAAACAAAACCAGTTGGGATGGCCAGAATGGTGCCATTCGAACCCCTCCCTTCCTCCAGGAAAGGAAAAGCCTGGGAGAAGGCCACCAAATCTGGGCTCCTGCAAGCCAAGGCAGGAAGCACCAATCGAGGTGCTCGAGCTGGCCCATAAAATGGGATTACAGCCTGTACAATCTGAAAGCAAAGAAATGCCATAAATGGCCTAGAGGCTACAAGTGGCGACAGGGCAGACGCAGGCAGCCACAATCACCCCAGACAGGTTTTTCTAGAACCTGGTAGCCCACATGCCCACGAGACAGCTGTGAACTGGCAAAGCAGGCTGGGTAATAGACTTCAGAAGACCAACCCAAAGACCAGCCAAGGTCAACAGGTGTGCGAATAAGCAGCATTGTGGAGGAAATGCAAACAGCATCTTTAACGGTGGCAAAGCAGGCACGGCCATGAGCACAGGACACCCGGGGCCAGGAGCATGTGCATGAGTCCCTGGAGGAAAAACCTTGACTACCACCCAAAGCAGCACAACCTGCAGCTCAGGAGAGAGAGGAAGTTGATGAGGTGGAGCTACATCTATGACATCCACGGGGCTGCCAAGGGCTGTAAAAGCAGAGCGGCTGAGGGGAATGAGAGGACACATTACTTCGGAGGCAGGTGGGTGGATTTTCAAAGAGCAGAGAAAATCAACACAGGGAGCTATCGACAGTCGGGATGTAACCACAATGGCTCCCTGGGGGTGTGTCACCCTTCTCCATCCTGGACCCCATGGCCCTACACAACCACCCAGGTGCCAACGTGTCCTCGAGGAGGAAGAGTTACCTAGAGGAGCAGCAAACGGCAAATAAGAAGTTGGAGTTCTGAAAGTGTTTCAAGTTTTAAGTGTTTTGAGTCATTAGAAGGGCCACATATTTCTATCAGGTAAATTTCATTTGCATATGCAAATTATATCTAAATACTCTGCACCATTAATATGATTACTAATTACATAATAATAGTCACCAGTCTTCACACAGATCAAACTTACAGTTTTGTAGCTATTAGGGAAATTGTGCTTTGTAATTAAGATAATCCTCATTTCCAGATGCTAATTAACTATATAATAATTAGCCCCCTTTGCTAATGCAAATGAAGGATTTTCATCCTTATTGGTAAAGGAGTTGCTTATCACTTAAAAGGAAAGACACCCCAGAAATCCCCCCCTCCATTAAAGGTGAAAAGGTAACTTCATTTTTATCAGTCTCATTTGTGAATGCAAATCAACCTTGATTAATCATGTCACAGAGAAACGCGCCCGTCTCATAGCATGGGTGGCTGCCTACTGCATCTTTCCTACCCTCACAGGAAAAAGAACATTTACAACCCACAAAATATTTCACACAGATGCAGCAATTCATCTCTCTGTTGCAAAAGCAATACTGATACCTAGTGGAGCTTCACTATAACACCTTCCATAACCTCCTGGCACCATATGGAGAGCCTGAATAGAATTCTGCTTTAATTCCTTGACAATTAAACAGGAATGAGCTACTGGCTAGGTAGGAAGAACAGACTTTGAGAAAATGCTTAAAGAAAACAGGGACACTGCAGTTGCTTGTATTATTAAGTTTTCTGTGCTCAAAACAGCAGTGAAAATGAGCTGGCACCCTTGCACAGTGACTAATGAGGTCTACCTGTGCAAGAACAGAAGGGCTGACAGCCAGCAAAGCCGACTTGGCAGGATCCAGCCTGGACTGCGATACATTCATCATCCGCTAAACCAATCCACCAATTCCACACCACCATTTGTCATTAATTATGCTAATCAGCAAACCATTACTCTCGGATGACACCATAGCACTTATTAGCTAGTTATGGCTTTTCAAATGCACAGCTTATTGTGTATGCAAGGGCTGTGCATACATTAGCCCACAGGGCAGAAACATTCAATCCTGAAAAGAAGAAATTTGCTATTATCTTCTTCTAACAAACCAATTTAGTAATTATAAAAGTCTCTGAACTCAGAAGGGTTTTTTTGTTTTTGTTTTTTTAAAAAGGAGAGCAACTGAAACAGAGAATTCTGTTTTCAATAATTCTCTGTGAGTTGGAAATAAAGTGACATTATTGAAATGAACAGAGTCTTTTACTTAGAATTTTTTAGAAAATGGCCTCGTGTTGGGCTATTTTTTAAGTACCTAATTTAGTTCTGTAAATATATTCTTGTTGCTATGAACTGAACAAATGTGTGTAACGTTTTACCGTTCATTTACAGCAGGTCCAAGACATTCACACAGTGAGGCAGTAACGTAGGGTCCCCTATGTCACATATCATTATATGAGAAACCACCATCTCCACTAACCCCTAACATGTCCATGAAATACAACAGATGATTAAAGAGGATCTCAATGACCTTGCCAATGCCCTGGGTAATGTATGTCATAGGAATACATGGAAATTAACAGAAGCACCTTTAAAAAAAATGAGACCACTGCCAGACCCTGAAGGAGTTAAACAGATCCAAGAGAGTATTTGAGGAACTGATTACAAATAACTAACAAAAACAACCTTTTTGGATTATCCAATCCATTTACAGATTGTTTTGTTCACTGTGAGAGTCATACCACTAGTTTTAGAAGCTTAATATGTGTTAAGAAATCATTAATATCATCAGAGTAAATGGGCCTATTAAAACATCTTTAAGCAATATCTGAACATAAATCTCCCTAAACTATATTTAATGACTGTACTTAAGATACATTATATGCAAGTCTTAATGAGACATTAGATAGCATTTTAAAGATTAAAATTAGAGAATCCATATAAAGTCTGTCCACTTAATGTAGCCTTAAGCTATGCTGATGAAAAGCATTACTATCAAATTATTACTTCATTAGAACAAATATTTTTTAATCATTTCTGATTTATACCATTACTCCTATATATAATAGCAATATACAAAACAATTTTCCAGTTGCAGGGGAGACAAGTTAAATTTTAAACCTTTTAATGGCTGAGTTAATTACTTGTCTTTTTTTAGTGAGTTAAAAATAAGCACTCTTTTAAGGACCATTTCCTATATCCCTGATTTGCTAATTTAATTGGGGAATTAAATTCCATAATCTATATTTTTTAAACATTTGTTGTTTTGCTTTTCAAAGATTAGTAAGATTCATTAAACCCAACCATGAATATACCTTCAGCCTTTTTATAAATGTCTAAAAGGTGACAGTTAAGGATTTTATATGCAAATTTGAAACGTGTAATAAAAAGCAGTATTATTTTCATGCCACATACAAAAAAATGCTGTTTGTTCCCACTGCTAGGCCACACCAGAAGTGAATGAGTAGACTGATTCTGAGCTGTGAGAACTTAGCTTGATGTGAGTGTTTGTTTTGGTAGAAGGCACTAGAATTAAAACAACACAAAAACCAACAAACAATAACTCTAAAACTCGTCCAATGGAGAGAAAAACCAGCTACTGCCCACCCATGTCAATGCGATTCAGCTAAAACATGACGGTCAGAGCCACCAAAGACAAGGCTCATGTCCTGCCTATGCAAGCGTGGGACAAACAATGAAAAGTAACAAAAAAGTTAAAGGGAATCTGGCATTGTTCTTTGACAAATCTACTACAGCAGACAACTGAGTATGAATGAGAATCGTGTGCGTTGGAACAACTGCCACGCTACTTGATACTTTAGACAGATGACAAGGCTGTAAAGGTAAACAACACTTCCCTCTGCACTGTCTGACTCCCACCAGGGAGGAGACAGCCACCTGCATTACCAGCCGGCTGGGTGGGAGAAGGCTGCTGGAATAGCTGGCCAAAGGGAAAGGCAGAGCAGGGGAGCCTAGGCAGCAATCGTGCAGCATGTGCCGGGATCACAGATTCTGAAGGGAAACCAGGGCCATGCTCTTTGTGATCATCTGACAATTTAGTCAACATTAGAAATGAATCACAATAACCTTATTAGCAAGGGGGTTTTGTGTGTGTGGTTTATTCTGTATAAACAGCTTTCAATTAGATAAATGAAACCCAACAACCTTTATAAATGCTTTTCAATTATGAAATTATGCCATTGAGTGATCCGGATTACGTTAATCAGGGAAAACACTATCAATGACACCTCTCAGTAGGACACAGTGCATGCCACTCGGATGACTGCTTCTCCTAACAAAAAACCACAATTTAACCATACCAGTCATTAAAAAAAAATCCTTCTTTATTAGGTGAAATCTGTAGCAACAAGACTATTTTCATTTGTTCTGCCCAGATCTTCTATCCAAAAGAGAGAGAACATATCACTGTAACAATTTTGCATTTTTTAACTGCGTGAATTATGCATTCTTCATAAATAACAGGCTGGTTCTCGATACTGGAACTCCTTTTTATTAGCAGCACAGTAATGAACAATGAGCAATGTGTTCTATTATTCTTTGTCAAATCACAAAATGCTCCATTGGAGGAACTGTGCTGGTCAATGTAATATAGTAGATTAAATTCAACTTCTGTGCAAAAACCTCTGTAAAACAGCATGATAAGAAGGCTATAAAAATTTAATTTTACTCCAAACTCCATCACAAAAAAAAAAAATGGTGTGAAAAGTAATTTTGCATAATCAGTACACGCCATCTGGAACAATTAACTGATTTCTATAGAACTATGAGGATCAGTCATATCTGCTTATTAAAGATCAGAAATTATACAAGTAATAAATCCTTGAAAAAACTAAGCGTACTCCCGCCTGTCAACGCTATTTTAACTTCAAATACTGAAGAACGCCTGATAAGGCTGAAAAGAAGAGATTAATATATGCAAATTACATCCAGCATTTAAAATCCCCAACAACTGTCTCCGGTTTTCTGTCCCTTATTGCTGCCTTTATGTTTTATTCATACACCAACTCACCTGTCACTTCATAAGCTATAATATTATGGGGGTATTATTAAACAGCATAAAGCCGTGCTTTAATTGGAAAGCTTCATTGCATTTTCCAATTATTTGGAGTAAATTAAAAGCAGATGCACATAGTTTAATAAGGAGTCTAATATCAGTTCCGGGAAATCAAAATTCATTGTCATTACTATGCCGTGATAGTTTTGCAAACTGTACTCAATTTCAGAGGTTTTCAAAAGAAAATCTGTCTATGCAATCTGTTAATTGTCATTCGGTTAATAACTGTTTAAATATCCAAACTACACAGCAGCTTCCAAGTAAAAAAAAAATCCAACTATGGTACTCATACAAGCAAAACAAATACAGCAAAGCGCCTCTCTAAGGCTGCACTCCTCTAGAAACTGGTACAGGATGCAGCAGCCTGTCTGCTTAGCAACATGAGTGGTGGTGAGCATGTTCCTTGGTGCACTAGCTCCCCATTGACTGCAGAGTCCAGTTCAAGGCCTCTGCCCTAACAACCACAGTCCTCCATGGGATGGGTCCTAGTTGCCTCTACGGCCATCACCTGTCTCACTGTAACTATGATCCACTGGAAAAACTGACCAGTTGGTCAATGGAGGTAGGCTTCTGCGAGGGCAGGGACTACAGTTCGACTATAGAACTCATGCCCTCCAGAGACAAGAATGACCAAGGACCTCAGAGCTTAATGCAAAACCCCATCTCTCCAAGTCAGCTTCCAGCAAACAAAACCTTACCAGCCAAGCAGATCATTTTGCCTGCAATCTTGGAAGGAAGAGGGAGCTTATTGTCATTCTGTTTATCAATACTTAGGAGGTGCCCAGACACTGCCAATGTGGGAAGAAGGTGAATCCCTAGACAGACAGAGAGAAGCAGGCAATCCCTTGAAGACGTTATAAACACTGGGAAAACGGGGAGCATGCTCTCCTGCAGCAGGGGAGTGGTGTTGTGCACTCACACCAAAGCTGCAGCTTCAAGCTTTAGCAGAGACTGGAGAGCAATGTACAAGGATCAGTGCTGTAGTGAAGACTTTCACAGTTTTGCATAACTAAGCAGAAATGAGCCTTTAAAGTTTAGCTGTTGGACATAAAAATCCTCCTTTTTACACTGAATTAACCAGAAAATCTGCATTTTTGAAAAATAATATTGTTAACAGCAGACCTTGGAGCTCCATCGTTACCTGCGCCTGACTGGAGTGTTGCTTATTATTTGTAAAAGGAGGACACAGAACATCACAGCATAGCAACCAGCAGATAGAAAACCATACGCAATAGGAGAGCTGATTTTAGGGTACCCCCCCCACACACATATTTCCTAGTAAATACATGTATATACTTTTTCTAAATAAATAATAATAAATTTATAAATAAAAAATAAATAATGAGATTTTACTTTTTGAAATACGCAGATGCAGCCTTTTACACAAGACCTCAGCCTCTCTCCACCAACTGTTGGCAATAAATGGAACATTTTACACTCTTAAAGGTTGTCCGGGTCTCGGCCCAGTGAGAAGGTTTCAATGCAGGGCACAAGCCATGCAGCTAACATCACAACTGGCCTGTTATTATGGACCTTGCTGATTAAAATTCAGTATCACAAATTTAAATTTAGTTCTGCTTCTCTTCCTGGAGAGATGCATTGAGTTCAAAAGCTGGGATGTCAAAATGCAGCACAGGGCCTCGTCTCCAAAGTGGAGTGCGCTCAAACCCTTGCACATAAGAGGGTATTGCAAAACAATCAGAAACAATGTTCAAAGATGAAGATAAAAGCAATTCTTGTGCAGTGATCCAAAAAATAGCATATTTCTTTTTTCAAAATTACCTGTTTTAATACAGCAGACATACCGTGCCAAGTGAACCATTTAATTATCTGCAAAAATGATGAATCAAAACAATAGTTTGCAAAAATAAATGACTAATCTCTGATTAAAACGTCTGTCCTCATTACATGCAGATAAAAGACACAATACCTTAAGCAAACGTACATTGAGGAGACGGGGCAGTACTGTGGCATGGGTAACTTGACTTTTTATGAAAGAGAAAAACATGGGGTGCTGCACTGCAATGAAATATTTAATTTTTCTCTTCTTCTAAATCTGGAGAAACCAATTAAAAAGAAGTTTTTGTATGTGGCGTATGCAGCAAGCTCCTGCATCCTGGGAGCCAATAGCGATTCCAAGCCGACAGAGCAAAGCAGTCACAGACTGAATGGTTTGTAGGCGATTTTATTCTACAAACCGGATGCTGCTATGAAATTCAGCACAGGTTCTGTGTCAACGTGCTGGCAAATCTTTTAATAGGAGTTTCAGGGGAAAAAAGGCTGATGCCATACTCAAAGCAGTGTTACAGAGATGGGTTGTGGGAAGTCAAACTGTTAGCATGGGATGAAGGCATGTGGGAGCAAGTAGTGTAAGGAAGAGGAAAATAAAAACCCAGCCTCTGGCGGTGAAAAGGGCACTTGCCAGGCTTCATTGTGCACGGACTTCATGGCTTGTAGAGCAACACGGAGTGCCTCTAGACCTGGGAGCTTTCGTGCTATTCCAAATGCTCCTGAAGAGAAAGGGGGCAGCACCTATCAATCCCTCCAGCCAAGTTTTTCAGAGACGGCCCACACCATGGGAGCTGAGCACTTTCACTCAAAAAACATCGGATCAAAAAGAAATTTTGAACCCTTACAGCCAAACTGAGTCCTGGGCCAACGCCAAACCTCTTCTTTCCTTCAGCACACGCATTCCACCAACGCCTGAGGTGTTCCCAGCATGTGATAAACTGCAACACACCTGGCAGAAGGAATTCACAGCTATCCATTGCCAGGATTTCCATTATCCATACAGGAAAGGAACTTGGCATTTATTTCAGGAATCCATTTGCTTTGATGGCTCCCCAGGTCATAAATACGATGAGTTTCCAACGTCTTTGCTGTCTCCAGCACTCTGTTATAGAGCTGGGTTGGGATTATCACTTATACCTAAATCTTGTTTTATTCTCTTCCCACCACAACGCTGAACCGAAGCTTCCAAACTGCTTCCTACTGCAGAAACCCAGACGACACCCCCCAGATAACTGCAGCTCTTGCTCCGGAGTCTAACTCTGGTATTAAGTGAGGTGGGTTCTCTGTGGTGCCAGAGGGCGACCACTAGTCTGCCTCCTGGCCAAGGCCAGCCTGAGTGAGAGACACAGGCTGGAGGAGCTGGCTTAATTATTCCCTGGCTTCCATCTAGCCTCAGCAGAGCTGAGGCTGCAATTTATAGCTATCAACTGGGCAAAGTTGGCCCCTTAGTCTGTTTCCCACTAAGCTCTGAGCAGACTGAGAACATAAGTGTGATCCCCATCCCTTGTCACCCATTTCCAGCTTCTGGCAAACAGAAGCTAGGGCCGCTTTCAAGCATGGTTTTGCATCCCTGCCCATCCTGGCAAATAGCCATTGTTGGACCTGTCCTCCATGAACTGAGCTAGTTCTTTTTTGAACCCCGTTATAGTCTTGGCCTTCACAACATCCTCTGGCAAAGAGTCCCATGGGTTGACTGTGCGTTGTGTGAAGAAATACTTCCTTTTGTTCATTTTAAACCAGCTGCCTATTAATTTCATTTGGTGACCCCTAGTTCTTGTGTTATGAGAAGGGGTAAATAACACTTCTGTATTTACTTTCTCCACCCCAGTCATGACTTTATAGACCTTGGTCATATCCCCCCCTTAACTGTCTCTTCTCCAAACTGAAAAGTTCCAGTCTTATTAATCTCTCCTCATATGGAAGCTGTTCCATACCCCTCATCATTTTTGTTGCCCTCTTCTGTACCTTTTCCATTAACAATATATCTTTTTTGAGATGGGGTGACCAGATCTGCACAGAGACAATATGATATTTTCTGTTTTATTATCTCTCTCTTTCCTAACGATTCTCAGATATTGTTAGCTTTTTTGACTGCTGCACATTGAATGGATGTTTTCAGAGAACTATCCACAATAACTCCAAGATCTCTTTCTTGAGTGGTAACAGCTAATTTAGACCCCATCATTTTATATATATAGTTGGGATTATGTTTTCCAATGTGGATTACTTTGCATTTATCAACATTGAATTTGATCTGCCATTTTGTTGCCCAGTACTTTTGTGAGATCCCTTTGTAACTCTACGCAGTCTGCTTTGGACTTAACTATCTTGAGTGGTTTTGTATCATCTGCAAATTTTACCACCTCACTGTTTACCCCTTTTCGCAGACCACTGATGAATATGTTGAAGAGCACTGGCTCAGTGCAGACCCCCGTACTGGTTCCCATAGACTCAGACTATTAGGTCAGAAGGGACTATTATGATCATCTAGTCTGAACTCCTGCACAGCGCAGGCCACAGAACTTCACCCACCCTCTCCTGTAATAGACCCCTAACCTACCACTGAGTTATTGAAGTCCTCAAATAATGATTTCAAGACTTCAAGGTACAGAGAATCCACCAGTAAGTGACCCATGCCCCATGCTACAGAGGAAGGCGAAAACCCCCCAGGGCCTCTGCCAATCTGCCCTGGGGGAAAATTCCTTCCCGACCCCAAATACAGCGATCAGTTAAACCCTGAACATTTGGGCAAGACTCACCAGCCAGACACCCAGAAAGAATTCTCTGTAGTAACTCAGAACACATCTCATTTAACATCCCATCACTGGCCATTGGGCATATTTACAGCTAGTAATCTAAAATCAGTCAATTGCCAAATTAGACTGTCCCATCATACCATCCCTTCCATAAATTTATCAAGCTCAGTCTTGAAGCCAGCTAGGTTTCTTGCCCCCACTGCTCCCCTTGGAAGGCTATTCCAGAACGTCACTCCCCTCATGGTTAGAAACCTTAGTCTAATTTCAAGTCTAAACTTCCTGATAGCCAGTTTATATCCATTTGTTCTTGTGCCCACATTGTGCCCACATTATTAACTTAAATAACTCTTCTCCCTCCCTGGTATTTATCTCTCTGGTGTATTTATAAAGAGCAATCATATCTCCCCTCAGCCTTCTTTTGGTTAGGCTAAACAAGCCAAGCTCTTTGAGTCTCCTCTCATAAGGCAGGTTTTCCGTTCCTCGGATCATCCTAGTAGCTCTTCTCTGCACCTGTTCCAGTTTGAATTCATCTTTCTTAAACATGGGAGACCAGAACTGCACACAGTATTCCATATGAGATCTGACCAACGCCTTGTATAATGGTGCTAACACCTCCCTATCTCTACTGGAAATACCTTGCCTGATGCATCCTAGGACTGCATTAGCTCTTTTCACGGCCACATCACATTGGCGGCTCATAGTCATCCTGTGATCAACCAATACTCCAAGATCCTTCTCTTCCTCTGTCACTTCCAACTGATGCGTTCCCAGCTTATAGCAAAAATTCTTGTTATTAGTCCCTATGTGCATGACCTTGCACTTTCCACTATTAAATTTCATCCAGTTTCTATTACTCCAGTTTACAAGGTCGTCCAGCTCTTGTTGTCTGATATTCCGATCTTCCTCTGTATCGGCAATACTTCCCAACTTTGTATCATCCGCAAACTTTATTAGCACACTCCCACTTTTTGTGGCAAGGTCAGTAATAAAAAGGTTAGATAAGATTAGTCCCAAGACCGATCCCTGAAGAACTCCACTAGTAACCTCCCTCATACCCGACAGTTCACATTTCAATATGACTCGTTGCAGTCTCCCCTTTAGCCAGTTCCTTATCCAACTTCCAATTTTCACATTAATCCCCATCTTTTCCATTTTACCTAATAACTCTCCATGTGGAACTGTATCAAACGCCTTCTCTATGATATTGGAGTGTGGAGAGAGGGGCAGCTGATGGAAACAAGCTGCAGCTCCCCGATGCAGGGCTGCCTGGCCTTGCTGTACACTAGGACATCAAGTGCCTCCTCTAACTCATGCTATTGGGGCAAGATCCCTTATTCCAGCAGATGATTAGGCATAACAGAGCTCAGCTCCCTCCTGCCTCAGCCCACCTTGACCCTAGGGGCCAGGGTCCATGCTGACTCTACCAGCCCTCCACCAGCACAGATTCCCCTTATAATGAGGATTTTTCTGTGGGGAGGGGGAGCGGTGCTCTCTGGCTGGTTTAAGGCCACCATGTGCTGTGTAAACAGGTCTTAGTAAACTGGAAAATCCAGCCCTACGAATTTGAATGCATTTGGTATTCGAAGTGATTTGGTGAATACTGTGTGTGAACATGTCAGCCTAGGGGCTGCTGGGCAGCGCTGTGCTGAGATGGTTGTTTTGTCTATGTGCTATCAGTACATTGCTAATTGTGCAAGATGAGTGGTCACCTAAGTGACGCAGAGTTGTTTTTGCTACATGAATGGATGGCTTGTAGGTCTCACAAGGGGCATGAAGATGGCTGCACAGTTATTCCTGGACAGGGCCCATGTGGCACTGCACTTTCACTTGAATGTTCCCCAAAGTTGCTCTTTCTCAGCATGTTTGTGAAAACACAGATTTCACACCTACAAGTGTCAAGGAATGAAACGGGTGCGGAGAGTGCGTTTTCTGAACTAAGATTTATGGACCCTTCTTGCAGAATTTGCTCTGCTCCCCTTCCCACCAACACATGATGTCCCAAAATGGCCAAAGTTCAGCTTGGTGGGGTGTGCCAATATCTCACCTACCAGAGCTGCCCAGGTCAAGCTCCATGATTTGTCAGGCTTTAAGTGACCATCCCTCAGTCTTACAGTTGAAACTGATGCTACTTAGTGTCACTGTCTTCTTATATTTTGTATTTTAGTCAGAGAACCTGGACATCACACAAACAATTGTGTTAGCACTACAAAAAACAGGCATAGCACAGAATGTCAAAATTCCCTGCCCTGAAGCACTGCTCCATTACTTGGCCCCTTCCAAATGTGTCATCTACAGGTGATGTGTAGGGCAAAAAACGGCAAGTGACTGCTGCTTCCTTCAAATGATGCATGTTGCTTTACCAGTGGATCACCAGATCTTTGATGCTATAAAACAAGTCAGGCATGCAGAAAACCGTCCTCTGCCTAACAACGGATTTCAGCTGTGCTAGCGCCTCGTGTCATTCATTTCCTTTTAGACAATTGTCTAAGACAGATCTGCAGAACAACAAGCCTCTTTTCAGGGATGTGACAGATCTATTCCATCTAAACGCTAATCTATAGGACCTCAAGTTCTTTACATTCAGGAGGTTGAGGCCTTCATCTTCAATTAACACCCCACGCCCAAAAAAACCCCAAACCCCCAACCAAACAAAGAAAACAAAAAAGCTCTAAGTATTCAAGAACAGAAATGGGCATTTTTAGAAAACTGCAACTGAATCCAGGATTAAAGCCTGAATGAAGGAAAAAGTGGGGTTCAGAAGAACTAAGGAAATATATTTGCCTGGTACATAGCTGCAATTCATTTCACAGAGATATTATGCTGTGGTTGCATAAAACATTCTGAAGTGTAAATGTTGGTTTAAGGCAACAAATAACTGGTGTGAAGATTTGTTGTGAACTCCCAACACTGCAGAACTCTGAAGTATCTAGTAATAAATCAAATTAGTAAAAATATTACTTGTACCAAATACTTTTAATGCTGCATCCACGGACTCTTTCTAGAGGGTCTGTAACTAAATCACGCCCTCATGCAAATGTAGAATGTTACAATGGTACCAGTTTCATAACTTGATTTAAAAAAAAAGTTTATTCAGTAATTTCTTCCCTTGATTCTACAGATAGCAAGCAATGCACTTCAGGTTTCTATTTTATGGACTAACACCACTGGCGACAACATGCTCATGGCTGCCACAATGACATGGACTTAATCCATTTTAAAGGACACCCAAAGAAATATTTTAATTGTTCCAGGCTGACAGCTGGCACGCGCTCTTTAGAAATGAGGTGACAAACAATGCATCCAAGTGCTCTTTGCCTTTGTTCTGTTGCCTTCCTAAAGCCATCAGTTCTCATATTTTATCCTTCAAGAGCATCAGACTCTGCTGTGTCCACGGCTAATCACCACCATCATGGGACCTGAAACTAAAAATCTACAAGAGCAGGATTTCACTGAAACCAGATTTTTGGCTGAGAGAAAGTCAGCTGCAGAGATATGTATAAGTTTATGTACTTCACAGATTCACACAAAAGGACTTTGGCTACATAGGATGCACATTCTTATGGCAGAGCATCCACCACATTTCATACCATACAGTCTTTGTATGGACACCGTGATAGCAGGTGTTCAAGCCACAAAAGCTACAGGCATTGCTTAGTAAAGAGCCATCTGGGTGCATGGCACAGGGTTATGTACAAATCTCTCTATATAATATAAATATAATATCTAATCTATAAATAAATTTCCATGGGGGTACATGACACAGGGTTGTGTACAAACTGGGCTTGTGGGAAATGTGATTCAGAAGTTGCCTACAGAGGAATTTCACATAAAATATAAATGATAATCCCATGCAGTCATTTGCACCAAAGGTGACTTTGCCAGGGCTGGATTAGCAGAGAGGACACAAGCTATGATTACATGCGTGTCCTATTGAATTGCCCATATATACAGCAATGTATTTCTTAGAAATCACAAATAATTCACAGAATGTTGCTTTGCCAAGTCAACCACTGGCTACTAGCACAATACACTGGGCACACTCCCATGCCCAGCTCTGCTCCTGAGGGTCTGAAATGGAAGAATACGAGTTTTTAAAACTATAAATGAACTGTCAGAGCTGGTGTGATGTGTGCGGAGGGATGCCAAGCTCCGAAGGCAGACAGCACTGTGTGGTCTCTGCCTAACCTGCCCCACCACCGGCCTTGCCTTGAGCAGGCAGCCATCTTCCATCTCGAATCAGAATCCGAAGAGCACTTTCTGTGGAGTGTCTTGTAATTCAAAAGGTTTGTGTGTCAGGGGCATGTACCCAGCAGAAAACTTAGTGGAGGCAAGATCCACAAGGGGCATCAGCATATTGGCCGGAAACACAGTGTTTATTAACTTCAGTGAGATGGCTACAGAGGTATTAAAGCACATCCAATTAGCGAAGACTGCAGGAATATTTGCACTCTTAAATCTCTTACTTTCTGAAAGGGTTAAAGCTTATTATTAGCATATAATTTACAGGTCCTTTCTCCCAGGAAAGAAATAATGCACAGTAAATGCCACATTCATTTTAATAATACATGTTCCAGTCTGCGCCCAACATCTGCACAAAGGTAAAGCAGACAGATTTTTGTGACATGTCCCACTCTGCCATCCAAACACAGGCTCTTTGTTTCTTAAGTGACGGAAGGTTTAATCAAGAAAGCAGGCAATTCATCAATCGCAACAAGGCTGCTTGCATGGCCCTGACAGCACACACATGGTTTTATACAGAGAAAACCTGGCCACCTGTCAGCAGCACCTTTTACATCAGGACATACAAATATGCTGGGCGATCAATCCTCCAGCCTTTCACATTCATTTCATAGTTTTCTTATTGTATTTTTCTTTGTGCTAGATGTTGTTCTTTGCAGGGATAGATGGCGAGACAAGGCGAGCTATGGCTGTTTGTACACTATCATAAAAATTTATATACCCTTAAAGTGACTTATTTCCCCTCTATTTGAGCAGCATTATTATAAATAATTTTTCACCTCATTCAGGAATTTTCCCTGCATGCTATTATCTGTGGCTACATGAGAGGGCTCTCTCTCTCTCTCTCTCTGTGGCTTTGATAAGCCAACGCAATATGCTTATGGATGCTGAGGTCTGAAATGAAGGCAATATGTCGTCACAACATCTTAATTAAATTGAAGGCCATGAAAAAGGACTATGTTGTAAAATACCGAACAGCGTTTGTCGATGGGTCTGGCTGGAATGCATGTCCTAATGCATGCCCATCTGAATGTGTATAATAACACTTGATCTGCGAGTTGGTGCTATGCTCTCAACAGCACACAAGACCCCTTGCAGATCCAGTAATAAATAATCCTGGCTGTAAAAATGGGCACTCCAGTCTTGGGGTGCAACCTGGCAGAGGAAAAAACTTCTATATGAACAAGAACAAAGTGATTACGGACAGAGATCCTGATCCTGCAACAGAGCTCTGTCCAGGGAACCCCTGAGCAGCATTACAGATTCTGAGCCATATTTTTCTACATACAGCAAATCTCGAAGATTAATTTATTTATTGCTCTAACTTGCAATCATGTCTTTTTTATTTTTCTTCTGCCACCCAGCATTTAATTGCTAAAACTGAAAATATCCAAAGATCTAGACTGACTAGAAACTTTCAGCTCCATTTTCGCCTTAATTACAGATTTGGAGTAATGTAATTATTACAGGCATAATGGTCAGATACAATGTAGCTATGCCAGTTTACACCATGGGATGACAGGACCTGGCTCTGTATGTTCAGATACAGATATGCACTGCATGTGTGGTTTTTATCCTCCTTGGTGTAACATATACAGATTCTGTGCCCTGCCCCCCCCCCCCTTTTTTTTTTTAAATCTAGACCAATTGCCTGAAATCATCAATATGGGTGATAGAAATAATCAATTTCATAATATGTATAATTAACTGCCCATCTGCTATTTAAATGAGGACTAAATTAAAATTGCAAGGGGAGGGAAGCAGATATTCAAAAATGATTAGTTATTTGGAACTGCCTTTGCTTTCCTATGATGGTGTCAGAACCGTACGGTAAGGATAACTGCCATTGGGTCGCCGTGTTAGTCTGTATACAGCAAAAACAACGAGAGTCCTATAGCGCCTTAAAGACGAACAAGTTTCTGCGGGCAGAAGCTTTCGTGGGCTGCAGCCCACTTCGTCAGAGGCAGGATTCTCGTTGCCATTGCAGGGAGAGCCAGGCAGAGCCTGCTCTGCTCCATCGGCGGCATTAGCTGCCTTCAATTCGGTCCTGTTGCCAATGGGAGCCTGCAGGAGTGAATAGTGTGCACTGTAAGCTGGCCTCTCGGGGGAGGCTGGAAAATGAAAGCACAGCCCAAGCGCTCAGCCCCACCCGCCCGGAGCGCTCTGGCACAGGCGGATTTGACTTTCCTGCAGCAGTTCCTAGCCTACTTTCCGGAGACGCTGCTAACGCCACCCGAACTGTAACTACCAAAGGCAACAAAGGCGGATTTGGTTTTTAACAGGGCCCCTTGTCTGTACAGCATCTCAGCCCTCGGCTTTCACCTCAGTAACTGGTCATTAAGAAAGATGCAGTAAGCGAGCTCTCAGAGGCACAAATGTCAAACTACTGGAAAGGAAAACAGGCACCGCAGCCTGGATCAGACCTAAAGCCACCGGGCCCAGTTTGCTCCTCCCACCCTGGCTAGTACTAGATGCTGCAAAGGAAGATGCAAGAATCCAGCAGTGGGGAGATCGGAGGTGATTGGCTCTCATGAAAGTGTCATGCTGAGCCCTAGTGGTTAGAGCCTGGCTTAACTGTGAAGCTGGAGGTCACAGCTCCCTTCCACTCTGCTAGCTATAGTTACAGACTCTGTGTAGGAATCTCACTGCAGCAGGCAAAGCCACACTTGGGAGATGCGTAGTAAATCCACAACCCTTTTTAAACCAGGCATTTTTAAATAACTGACTGCCTGGTAATGACAAATCATCAACACAATGAGTCACTCAGGGCTGCAAGAGAGTCAGGGAGGGAGAGAGAGACTGGGACAGAAAGGTAAAATCAATCTGGGATTATGCTAAAGGAAAACCATGACACTATGACAGAAACCATCCAAAGGCAATCTGATTTTCTTGTCTTTTAGTGCTGGCGGTTTTGCTCATTACAACTTTCTTGCAAGTGTTTTTTTGTAAACCTTTTATTTCCTGATAGTCATCCTCAACGAAGTTTTAGGTCTGGGAATACCACACGCCAGTGCCAGAACACTGCGCTGGGAGAACATGGAACATGGTAATTCAGAATTTCCCTGACTTCGTGGCCCAGGCAGAGGCCCTGTTCTTGCCCCTTTCACAGGGCATTTTTGAGCTTACACTTTAGTTAGCCAGAGAGGCACTAGATGCCCATCTGCTGCTGTCCCATTTACTGCTTAGCAAACTAGTATTTGGACCCGCTCAACATTCCATACTGCCACACTTCTGCCAGGATAAGAGTCTGGAAGGAACAATGCAGCCACCTGTAAACAGAATTGCCTTTAAACAACTGAAAAGAAAGAGGGAGTCTAGCTCTCGTGTGCAGGTTGGGAACGCGACAGAGTTAGTGACTGGTGAGGACTCAGACATGCAACGGAAGGCACTGGACCTTCTCACGCACCCAACAGCACTGGGATCGCAGTGAGACGCTGGCACACACAGCTACCAGAACGAGGGAAGAGCACAGAGCGCAGGGGCTGCATTTGCAGAACTCCAATAAGCAGCTGACGTTGAGCAGCTGGGGACACAGCATTTCCTTCCCACCAAACGCTGACCTGACTGAATAAAACATCCAGGGTCTGCAAGCTCCTCTCTGGCACTTTCAAGAGTAGTGTCCCAGCCTTGACTTTCATTTCATTTTGATTCCCACCCACCAGTTCCAGCCATTATCCTTTGAAGGACTCTGCTTCATTGCGGGAGAGCAAGACCCACAGTATATCACAATCCGTATCCTCTCTAAGCAAACCTAGACTCCAGCTGAGCAGTTAGGTGTGTACATTGGTACGTTTCCTGTTACCATAGCACTGCAGCAAGACACTAACACGGTACTGTAGAGAAAACCGACGGGCTGCAAGCAACATAGACGTAACAGGAAATTTTTGAACAGCTACCACTGTGTCTTGTGGTTAAACTTACCTTTATAATTTTAAAGCACATGGAGGGAATTGTCACAGACACCACCTAACCAAGGCTGCTGAAAAGGCAGCAATGGTCAGAGGCATACAAGAAGATTCCTGCCAATGCACAGGATATTTCATTTTACAAGACCTTTTCTATGGAAACGTTTCACAGCTGCAATAGCCATTACAACATATGTAAGCACTGCAACTTGTATTACAATCTGCCTGGAGGAGGATATGCAGCCAGAAAAAAAAAGTTCTATACTTGGACTGAAACTTGTGCCAGGGTTGAAGACTATTGCTTTACCTGGTTTTATAGGCTTGTTTTGCACTTTGCCTGCAAACATCTGGTGAAATATTCAGGGTCTGTGTAAAATAGGTCATCGTTCCAAGCTTGTTATGCTGCAGGAAGCAGCAATCCCCAGGAATTCCTACTACCAAGGGTCTCTGCAGCAGCTTTCAGGCAGAAATATTTCTTCTCTGTTTGTGTGTGCCTGTTGGGCTCATGAGGTTTCAGCAAGTGAGAACTCATGACCTTCCCTTCCTCCCTCTAGAACTGCCTCACGTGAACACAAGAACATGCTTTCCCTTACATATCCAAATCTATTAGGGCAGAAGAGTAACAAGAAAAACCAGTACTGACACAAATTATGCCTTTGTTCTATTCCATATATTCAGGAACCTGAAGCTGCAATTTTAGCGAGAGATGACTTACTTTTTAAGTAACTGGTTGATTGTGGTACATGAATTAATGCCGTGTTCCCATGTTAGAAGTGTCATTCACCATTAACAGAAAGATCCTGTAAATAGCATAGGTTTGCCACTTTTTCCTCCCTTATGTTGCACACGCACTACTTATTTTATCGTACACCCACTGAATTCCTGGTTGATTTTCCTGGGGTCCCAATCAGACCTGTAAATCCACCATAGTCAGGTGAGGTAGCCAATGTCCTAGCCAGATTTTGACACAAATGTTTTAAACCCAGCTATTTTCCTTCTTTTGTGAAAGTGACACGGCTAAGGGAACATGGAGGCTAATTAGGTTTTCACCAAGGCTACCACAACATTTTTAAAGGCCTGAAATTAGTCTGGAGAAAAGCACTTTGAAAAGATCTTTAAAAAGCTGATATTCTGATCCGTAACTGTTGTTACAGGATATGATTTTATGCATGTGTTTCCACACACACCCACACACACACGACTGTATGTAGATAGTTAACATGAATGCCATCTTGGCACATAATATGTAACGTTATTCATTAGTTTGTAGGACCACTAAATGTATTATTGCTGTGGACTGCAAATGGCTTCCAGACCACACTGCTCTTCGCTGCACAGTAACTGGCACTGAGAGATTTTACACTTACAACAACTCTCCCCACCTCCTAGCTGCAGCCATGCAATTCCAGACTGGGAGCTGAGAGTCAGGCTGGGTTGCCTAGGAATGTTGTGAAGGGCAAAAGTATAACTAGTTTCAAAACGAATTAGACACGTTCCTGGAGCATAGGTCCATTAATGGCTATTAGCCAAGATGGCCAAGGATGCAACCCCCTGCTCTGGGTGTCCCTAAACCTGACTGTCAGAAGCTTGGATTGGAAGACAGGGGATGGATCACTCCATAATTGCCCTGTTCTGTTTATTCCCTCTGAATCATCTAGCACTGGCCACTGTCAGAAGACAGGACACTGGGCTAGATGGACCATTGGTCTGAGCCACTATGGCTGCTCTTATGTTCTTTCTGGCTCAAACACCACTACAAAAATAAAAAGAATTGCAGACAAAATTCCTCCTGAAATGGGCTTGCAGAGGTATCAGCATGGGCCGATCGTAGGCTCAATACCAACATCGACTGCATGCAGGGTTTGATGTGCTGGCTGTTTATGTATATTTATGTTCATTTATACACATACATGCATGGTCTGCTTCCTGGTCACAGTATTTACACGTGTATTTTAATTGTTCTTTCAGTCGCATGTATACTACAGTGAGTAAGAGGGGAAAAAAACCAGGAAAAATATTAATGGCTTTTTCCCACATTGAAATGTGGAGACTTTTGACTAGCTCTAATACGGGTAGGCCTGCCCCAGATGCCCCTTTCTGAATAAAGAGTCAACGTGTGCCGATATGACAAATCTGATCGATACGTGGGATTCTGGGTGTCTCTCTCTTTGGATAGCCAAGGAATCTGGGGAAAACTGGGAAAGGCCCCAATGCTTCTGAAGAGAGTGAGCTGAAGGGCCACTCTGGGGTTTGGAGGGAAACAGAGCAAGCCAAGAAAAGCTGGAGAGGTTCTAAAAATAACAGTCTCCTGTGAAGAATGGAACGAAGATATGGAAAGAAGATATGGCTTTTATGACTTACCTGTGAGGATCAGGGCAAAGGGGAGAAGGAGAAAGATAAGCAGAGGTGTTAGAGTGACAAAAACTACCTAGAAATCCCACTCCTGGAACCCATACTTCCACCTGGCTCCAGTGAACAATGACGCTCATTGTTAGTCACCATTCTGCATGTACATCCTCTGCAACTATTTTGCATGCCCCATGGTTTTGATGCTTGAGTGACAGAAACCTTGGAAGTACGGTACATGGATCCCACAAGTCTTGCCTTTTTATGCAGCCAGGACTGCTCTATTTGGTTAGACCTTCTGATGAGGCTGATGAGGACAGAACAAGAGAGTCAATAATGCATGCACTAGCTTACCTGATATGGCATATAAATTTGAGTGCTGGTGCTCAAAGTCGAGTCGAGTGCTGTGATTTTTGCCTCGAAAGCTGGCGGGAAGCGTCAGAGATATGTGCCTAGTGAAGAGAGGGGGAAATGGAGATGGTGTTATTACAGAGCAGGAGAAGATGCTGCTATCCCCCCATTCCTTAAGCTGATGATAATTCCTGTGAGGTCAAGTGGTAAATAGCAACTGCAATGTTGCCTGCAAGAGGTAGAGTGGGCCTAAATCACAGGAAAATGACAGAACTGGGGACTCGGTTGTTATTACCTGATGGCTTTTCAGCAGCTTCTGTGAAATGTGTTGGCATCTCAGAGGAGGAGCCCACAGCTCCACAGTGGCTGCCTCCTGGGCAGCTGCAGCAGAGAGAGCCAGGTGTGACTGTGCTATGGGGACCCAGCCACACACTCACCCCCTAGAGCAGCGTGGCAGGGGGAGCTGTCAGTTTTTCATGAGCATCGCCTTTTCTTTACAGACGTGTCCCCGTGAGGCAGTACTAACAGCCTGCCCTAAGGCACTGAAGGAGTTAAACATGTCTCTCTCAAGCAGTCTCTATTGTAACAGTGGGTCTGGATTTATCGGTAAGGTAACGCACCGTTACCTGGCTGCATTCACAAATAAAATTCCTTTCAACCTGACAGCCCACTGCATCCTCCCTCAGCGACTCAGGATGGATTGCTCCAAACAGAACCCAAAGGTGCGATGTGGTTTTCTACAGCCCGACACTCAGAGCAGGATAGTATTTCCAACTCGCCTTTTCACAATGCGCTTGAGAGACTAACTAAATCCTGCCGCCAGAAAATGCTCTGCGCAGCACGTGGCTGCCGGCAGCGCAGGCCATGGATGGTAGGGGCAGCATCACACACACTCACACTCACACACACACGCTTATTTAAAAACTTCAGTTAAACCTTAGCAACAGGACACACTGTAAATAAAATGGGCCTGCAGAAATGCCGTCAAAGCTGTTTCAATAGCTTAGCTTTCATTAACTAGTAAAAGCAAACCCCACATGCTCTAGGCAATGGCACAGAGTGGGCTAGAGAATGCCGGCAAGCTTCCCAGAACCCCCATCTGCCACAGGCAAGGAGACCCCATTACCACGAGGTCCTGAAGCCAGAAAGGCAAAGTTCTCTCTTGTGGTCATTTGCAAGCAGTTGATTTTCAAAATCTGGAGTCGGGGTTTTTATTATTCACACCAGCTGTTTGGCAACAGGGAAAACACTTAAATCACCAACCTGACAGCACTGAACGGTGAGGGTAAGCTGCTAGAGTCCATGCTCCTAGCCGCTCATTGCACTCGCAGTTCAAGAAACCAGGCAGGGAATCATGGCCCCATGACATCTGCTTCATAATACTCAGCATCAT
Source organism: Emydura macquarii macquarii (assembly GCF_026122565.2). Lineage (NCBI taxonomy): Eukaryota > Metazoa > Chordata > Testudines > Chelidae > Emydura > Emydura macquarii. The sequence goes on from NW_027130828.1 coordinate 1,167,452, forward strand.
CTCCATAATACTGGATCCTACTTAACATCAAGGCCTCCTCTATCAGTGGCAAATTGACCAGATCCCCAATTTACTATGCTTCAGCTGGAACACGAGAAGGTCAGTTTCACAATTTCTCCTGCCAGCTGATACATTTAAGTGAAACACAAGAGAAAATTTTTCTTTGTCCCCTAAATCAGTCTTCGTACTTGATCCAATGAATGTGGCCCCTAAACTGAACTAGAGACTGCTCCATACAAAAGCCCTTCCGCTAGAGAATACACTTCATTAGGAGAGGAGATTTGCTAGTTATAGATTTATATGTTTTGATGGGAGAGTCAAGCTTTGTGTATTTTCTACTGCTGATTCCAGGTCTGTGTGAATCTTTATTAAATGTTACCATTAATCTTCTGCACCCAGTTGCCACATGTAATGAAGACGCTTCTCTTTTCACAGCAAAGACTTAGTCTAGCATGAAGGGAAAAGGCAGCAGCTGTCCATTTCATACATTTAAAAGCTACATAAACAAGGGAAGATACTTCACGTTGCCCATTTGCCCGAAAAACAAGGTAGTGCTTTTCCCATCACAAATGCCATATTTAGGGGAAAAAAGCATCATGTACTCTCCAGCAGAGAATGCCTGGCCTATTTTCCAGGCCAAGAATTTATTTATTTATTAAATATTTGTTGGAAAACAGCTACCTTTAAAAACAGGACACATTCCTACAAAACAGAGAAACAGCTTTAAAAACAATGATGCTGGTAGTGAACTGCAGGGATAGCATTGCTTTGAATTAGTGTGTACTTCCAAACCTATTTCAAATTAAACATTAAAACAAATAATAAAAAGTCCCTGTGAAAACATTTTCAAATTTAGCCAATAGTAGTCTATTGAAAACTCCGTCCATGTGGGGCTTTTTTGCCAGCCCCAGCACAGTTACACCACTTTTATGCGTTACGCACTTTTCATTCCATTTTTAATGAAATCAGCCAGGAATTTACTGATTAGCCATCCAGACAACTCACAGTGAGAGATGCCTGAATGTCTATTGCATGTGTTGGGGTCTGTTCTCTTCTTCCTCATGCATAAACAGTAACCCCAATGGGAGATGCAGATTCACAGGGAGAAAACAAGACAGACCTCCAAAGGACACATCTCTGAGCAAGTTATTTTAAAGGTTTACAGTAGCCTGATTAAATCAGGAGTACAGAGCGCATGGACTCCACCAGAGATTAACAACTTCTGTTGAAAGAGATGCTGCGTCTTCTCCATGGGGAGAATACTCTTCAGCAAACTACCTCAAAAGAAGACGGAGCCAGCCCACACTCTAGAAGCAGGACATACATATCTTAACAATCAACAGAGCTAAAAATGATGGGTCTATCAGAGCAATTCATAGTATACATTGTGTAAGCAAAATTATGGAGTTCTTGGGACTATGACCTTCCACATACCAAAGAGCCTTCAAATAAGAATTTCATTCAATTCTTGGGCTGGGACATACCCAATGAACAAAGTATCCAACTATTACCACATATTGCTGGCAATTCACATAAAGCACCACATAAGTGCCATATGTTACAATGGCATATACATTCCACCAACGTAATTAAAATCCATTGCTCCCACTCAAACAGACTCAGCCCACGTACACTTGAGCGTGGCAGTAGAGAAGCGCAGATCCAGATCTCATCTCTTTTCTCAGAATCAACTATCTTCAATTTATTCTTAATCTTAAATACACTGAAGTTAAAATCTGAACCTAGAACACTCAGCCAGACCTCTGATGAATAAATTATGAATATTAAAACTGAACTTGCTTTTTTTCCACGTCCATGTGCTAGCGATGGTGGCTAAAATGTTAGTGGATTATCAATTTAATACTAAAGGATCAGGACAGAAGAGAACATTTCTAGTGCAAGATCAGAACTTCAAATTCTAATTTTTAAAAAAATGTGATGTTGGGGCGGCAAAAGGGAAACAGTCTAATTTATTTTAAATTAACACAAACATTTGGCCAAGATCAATATGACTCATACCTACTAACTTGATTGCATAATGAATTTTCCTTATGGGTTGTGAAAGCCAAATCATTTTGCATTGTAGAAGGAAAAAAATAGGCTGTAATTGTAAAAAGCAAGAAAATCCCAATTACAAACTCCCCAAGTTCCTAAACACATATCGTGAAAGCATGTGTAGCTCTGTAGCATATGGCAAATCAATTACTAGTTTAAATTTTAAAACAAAAACATGGCAAATGTGTTGCAGAAATAATCAAGAACAACGGTTTGGTTCAGATTACAGTGGCCACTAGAGTTTTGAATACAATTAATCATCATTCCAGGCAATGGGAAGCCATATTGACACTTCTTCCTCATTTGAATATTTAATTAGGGTGAAGTTCTTCATCAAATTATCACAGAACTGGGAGGAAAGCCTAGAAGATTTAAACAATTATGACTTTAACCCATTACCAGCTGCTCACCTGTGAGCTCAAGAACTTGCATCCCGGTCCTGTGAAGGAAGAGTATACAGAGAGCATAATGGGAATGATTTATAATCCCTGTATTAAAGATACATCAGGAAAGCTATGCAGACACTTAACGTGCTGCCGTTCTATGCAGAGATGCCAGACTGAAGGAAGTTTCTGATGCTCTATGCATCTTGAACTCCATTAATGTTCATCTGTAGGGCTAGGATTTTTATTTAGGTGTCAAGAGATTCTTTTATGCAGAGCCTGGCTAAGGATATGGGCTCCTTTGTGCTGCACAACTGGGATTGTGTTGCTTTGATTGTTAAATGCCCTTAGGCAGAAGGAATAGGGAGCCCAGTCTTGACGGATGCCCAACCCATGGTAGGTAGAGGCCAGCAGGAGATAAATGGACAAGAACTGCCTAGCACGCTGGGGGCAATCAAAGGAGTTTCTTGCAGCAGTTGCTACCAGTGATGAATCAGATAGACCCCATCCTGGCTTCACATTCCCTTGGTGCCTGGACTGCAGATGTCCTGGGCAGGCGTTGAGGGTGGGTGGGATATGCAGTCATTTCTCTACTCATCTCCTCTAGCATTTGCCCCTTTCTGGCAGTCAGCTTGGGCCAGCTACGTGTCCAGCAGCTGCTGATCTCTTGCAGGCGGGATCTGCTCCGAGAGAGGCCAGGGATGTTACGTGAGGTATGCTCAGCAAACACTGGTGGCATCTGAGTCTGTAGCTCTCAGACCCCTCCCCAGGGTTTCATGCATATTTTAAGAATGGAAGGCGCCAGGCTGACCCCCTGGAAAGGTCACAGGTGCTAAGTCAAGGGCGAGGTAGTGAGGCCAGGTTGGAGCTGCCTCACCCATTCTTGCTAAATCTTGTACACTGCACACGGGAGCAACTTGTGATCTACTGTGTCAAAGGCAGATAGCGGCTCGAGGAGAAGAGGCGCTACCCTCTGTGCTCAGTCCATGGCTTCTGAGAGTGCTACGAGAGACGCAAAGTAAAGGGGCTGCTCAAGTGTGGCACTGCTGCATTCTCTATCCCTCTGCCATGCACTTCCATGGCTCGGTGACTACATATCTCAGCATCTCACCATCTTTTCATGGGTTCATCCTCACAGCGCCTCAGGGAGGTTCGAAGGGGCTGTTACACCCAGACAGGAGGTAATACCGTGGGGAAACTGAGGCACAGAGACACACTGGCCCAGCTCCTAACTTCCTTTGACTTGCCCAGGGTCACACAGGAAGCCTGTGGCGGACCATGGAACTGAATCCTGGTCTCCCGAGCCTTAGGGGAGCCCTTGATCCTTCCATCCTTCCTCTCAGTAATTTTCCCTTGAAAAGGGAGGTGAAGATGACGCAATTCACCAGGCTGCTCATCTCCCAAGCACTGGCTGCATGTGTCAGGGAGGCAGACAGGCTGTCTTCGCGGAAGGTGCGCTAATGCTGGAGGTCAGCAGTGGTCCTCGCAGTTCTGCACTAGCTGGAGAACACAGCCACAGGCTTGTCAATGGAGTCAGTGCTGGGATTCACACTCGGGGCAAGAATGCGGATAAACTCGCCCCCAAATGCTCAGCTCTACGACTGTTACGGGGTGCCGAGCGCTGCTCTAGTGCACTGGGGGGGAGGAGAGGGGGTGCTGCGCTGCCAGTGCCGCGCTGCCAGTGCCGTGCTCAGCATCAGCTGCTGCTGTGTAGCAAGTTCTAGGCTGAAGCACCGAAGTACATCTGCTCTTGGCTCACAGGATACGTCTACACTGCAGCTGGGAGATGCGACCCCCCGGACGGGCAGATGGACTCGCGCTAGTGCGCTAAACACAGCAGCAAAGATGTGAGGCAGCGGCTCGGGCTAGCTGCCCAGGCTTGGACCTAGGGGGTAGGTGGGCTTGGAGCTGGTGGCTAACCCATGGCGCTAACCTTGGCACAGCGCCAGACTGACGTGTTTAGCATGCTAGCGCAGGCGCAGCTAGCGAGAGTCTGGGAGCCCCATGCCCAGCTGCAGTGCAGACACCCCCTGGGGCTCAGCAGGCTGCAAATCACACTTAGCCAGCAGAACCCGTGCCCGAGGATGTCTGGATTGCAGAACCCTGCACCGCCTCCCCGTCTCTCTCCTCCCTCCGTGGGGAGGGAGATTGCGCAGGCTTTCAAAGCTGCTCTTTACAGCAGGGTCTCAGGGCTCCTCGCTCACACAAGCCAGGGCCAAGCTCGCAGCGCACGGCGTGCAGCCAGGGCTGCAGTGCCTGTGTACTGCACACGGCCTGCCTCTTTGCAGACGCCAGCTCCACTCTGGAACGCGGAATCTTTCCTCTGTATGTGACATTAATCCATATCAGAAAATCTCTTTTAATGAGGAGTGATATAGTTACAAACTCTCTAGAGCCACAATTAGAGCAAACTAATTGAACTTGTGTTTTGACACACTTTCCAAATTCACGGGTACTGCATGACATATTCACAACAGTGTTGCCGCAAAGCCATGGCGACAGCAAAATCATTAGGCTAATAACGCTTATTTGCATTCTTATCATGCCAGCAGCATGCCATTAAACACTGTTCCAACCACTGCTCGTTCACTCTGAAAGTTTCCACTGAAAGATATTAACAGTAATTATTAGTACTTTAGTGGAATCTCTTATATTAAGGAACACCAACTCACATTAACATACACTAATGCCAATTATTTTTCTTCAGCATCTCCACACACACATGAACACACCCAAAAAGGTTCCCCCCTCAGCATTGAAGTGACGAGATGGACTTTGGAGAGTGATGGATGTCTCCTCCATCAAGACTGGAAATCAGGTTTTCAAAACAATTCTTTTGAACGCTGGCACATAAACCAGATTGATTTAACATGGGCATTGAGATGCACATATTCTGGAAACTGTTTGCTCAAACCATTCAATATTAACCATTCCAGAACAATCCATGGTGGTATCAAACACAACAATGAATTCAGGGTGAGCTTGTTTTAGCCACTCTCTATTTCAGCTACTCTTTTACTCATTAAACTTGTGGAATGAGTCAACAAACGACAGCAACAAAATGGCAAATGAAGCCTCGAGCCTGTCAAGAGACAGGTGTGTGTTATGCACACAGTAGGGCCAATTTTCGGATGCTTATTTCAGAGGGACTCACCCAAACAGGCCCAGGGAACCCCAAGAGTTCCAAACAACAGTTATTAACGACTGTCTGCATGAAGGTGAGGAATTGCTTCTGAAGTTAGGGAGCAAATACTTATAAAAAGGAACAAAGGCTTGTGAGGGGAAATGCCAGATACCAAAGGAAGCTTCAGAATTTACTCCAAAATATCCACAGTGGACACCCGAATAAACAAGGACGACTCTTTAGCTTCCAGTCAGATCAGATGCAACATGAAATAGAAGTCAGTGAAGATCCAGAACACTGACTTATGCCATTCAGTAAACCGAACCCCTAGTGTGCAACACTGACTAGGAACAATACGATTCTTTGGTGTGCCATGTGCATTGCCATCATTGATTTGATATGAACAGAAGAACTGTGATGCAAAATGTGTAGAGCCACACAGAAATACTGCTGAATAGAATCACATCATCTTCCACGCTCAATAACTGTTAACAAACGATCTCACCCCGTTCACAGTGCAGGATGTTGTCATTGCAAAACACTAAGCTACAAAAGATAAAATCCACCCACGAGATACTAGTTTCAAGCTCAGCCTATGGACTGGGGCATCCTTAAAAATAAGTGTCAATGCCTCATTGCTAAAAGTCAAAGGGTTTCTTAGCAAGCGCTCGCTTTATCAGAATCCACGTCTCACGTTATAGCTTACAGAAAACGCAAAAGCAGATTTCCACAGTGTCCAAAATCACATCAACAATATTTATTCACAGCCCTTAACTTTTATTGCACTTGAACATAGCAATGCTGCAACACCTACCTCATAGGCAAAGGAGCTGCAGTGAAAAACAAAAAATGTAAGGCTGAGAATTACCTTGGGAAGGGCCTTCATTCCAGACAATCTATTCTAATCATATAAACCCAGATATTTAAATACTTTCTAAAACCTCACTGACCCTATGCATAAAACAAGCAACATATGGGCCTGGTAAGTATTTCATCTCGTTCCAAACTGCCAAAATAGCTTATTTCTCAAAACCCAATGAGAGTTGGGGGTGCCAGACTCAGATTTATAGCAGCCCCTATGCAGGAGAGAATGAAGAAGGGAGTGAGTGATTCTTTCCACCGGGTTGTAGATTTACCTGCCACACACTTGCAACTGGGTAGGGGGGCGAGGCGTGTGACTACGCCCCATTATTCAGCACAACCTCACTTTTGCTCACACCCGCACGCTGTGTACACGGGACACTAACGTCACTATTGTTTTCCTCAAACTACAATCATCACTTCCAAAGAGGAGTAAATTGAACAAAAATAGACAGCCATAGCAGGGAGTGCATGGCCCTTTGCAACTAGCACTAAATGTAGCTGAAAAGCAATAAATGCTAGAAATATTTTGGAAAAATGTGACCATGGTGAAAGTGATTGATGTAAACAGCTGATCCCTGAACAGACCTCACACACTTCAGGGTGAAAGCACAGACTAGTGGCAGAGATGACGTCAACTAGCAGACACCACAGAAGTTTTAGGAGCAAACTCCTAATTCCCCAAAAGGGCTTATTTAACAGCTGAGCACATAGCTCCTTCCAGTGAACACCACAATCTCTATTAAATGATCCCAAACTATGCCCTACTGGAAGGGCGTTCTCTAAAGAAAAATGATACTAAGAACGTTGAAGCTTCTTTTGTCTGTGTATTCCCTAATATTTCTCCATCCACCCTCAAAATGAACTATATAAATCAAACTTCTCTTAACTGTAGTTAATGTCTTTCTCTCTCAGCTGCTGTAGAGGATTCTTGGGGCTCTAGGAACTGCTTAAATTGTTTAAGCTTATTTTCCTAATCATCTATCACTAAATATACTTCTTTATCTAGCAGAGCCAGATGCAACCATGCAGGGTTAGCGGAAGTTTCACGAGAAACCTCTTTCGGGAAATACCATCTAAATGACTATATGCCAACTTGCCTTCCCACCTCTGCTCATGCAAACGGTCATCAACATATTTCGTATGCAATGGGGTACAACTGTCACAGATGTCCTCTTCTTTATATCGCGCTTCCTGCTGTACCACTGAGTTGGGCTATGGGAAATGCTTCCTCCTGGAAGTGCATCGTCTCTCTCATTCTCATCTCATCAACCCCACAGGTCTCCATCTAGCAACAAATCCAAACTGAGCACACTTGCTCTAGGACACTTGGCCCCACCCTCAACTTGACCTTTTTTAGAATAAGTCAGTTAATAAAAGACTAAGTATTTTCCACTGGATTTTCCCAATACAAGTTATTTGAGCCTTTGGATCAAAGAATATAGGAGCTCATGTTTTAGAAGCTATATAAGCTCAGAAAATCGATTTTAAGTGCATGAAAGAGATTCCGATATTGTTACCTCTAAATAATTTGTGTCGATACTTTTTAAAAAAAGATTAGGAACTGTTAAAGGCTTTCCTCTTCCATTCACTTAATCTACTAGGGAGCGAGTGTGGCTCTGTATTACAATGAGTTTAGTTCTTTGATAGTAACAAGCTATCAATGGATGTGGTGTGACTCCCATCATGGTATATCAGAATTTTCCTACAGAAAGCCATATACTAATCACTTTTCAAGCTACATGTCACAGTTCAATGCCATCACTAAAACAAATCATCAACAGACCCCTCCTGCTTCTGAAGGAAATCCTTGAACTCAGTTATGAGCAGGGGAAGATGAACATTTACTTTTGCTATGAGAAAGTAATTCAACTATTCACAATATAATCAGTAGCAGGGGAGGAAACTTCACACATGCTTCTCCTATTCCAAGAATTTAAGTCAAGTACTTGCCACTCTCTTATCAAAACCAGCCAGGGCTCTCATGGCACAACATCCACACCAGCTCTATATTTAATGACACCATTATGCACTGCCTGATACAGACTATGCCTACATTCAAAGTGAAGAGGAAAAGGCCTGGAGGCTGGCGGAGGCTGCAAACCCACTGCTCTGAAGCGACAACGTTCATTTCCTATTTGCCATTTGCGACGGCTGCACTGCTGCAGGGTTACGACTAATTAGCTGTAACAGTAGCTTTTTTCCTGGCATTCCAGCCCACTTGCCAGAGAGCAGGATCACCCCCTAAAACACATCCACGATTTTCACACCGAACTTGCAAACTGATTATTCACTGGTGAGAGGGGCCCCAGGGACTTACGTCCTTGACTGGCAGAACAGGAACCGCGGGTAGGCAGCAGTGCCAGCTTCCCCCAACTTGCCCTTCCACTGTGCCACAGATACCACACCAAGAAGAAAATTCAGTCTTCACATCCCAGTTGATCCTTAGCTTCTCAGCTGAAGTTGCCTGCACCGGGGAACACTGCTAGTGGTTTCTGTAATCTGTCCACCAGGGACCAGACTGAGGCCCTCCAATCACCTGCTAACAAATTTCTGCAAAAGAGAGACTGAGCTAAATTCGAACCAGGGACCTAGAAGTGAAAGGTTCCATCTCTCCACACCAGTCCCCTTGTTGATCTTCTCGCACTTGTTTTTTAATTCAAGAGAAGATGAAAAAAATGCTCCAGATACCCTGCATCAAACCGCCTGGGAGGTGGAGAGTGCGAGCTCGAAGGCGGAAGGAGAGGTTGTAGTCTTTTCAGCCTGAATGCTCCGTGAGCCCAGCCTGGGGAAGCATGACCTGAATACAAGATGACTGCAGCATGAGTCTGCTTCCCCTCATAAGCCACTAACCTTTAAGATGACAGCCCTGCAATCTGAATGACTGAACTATTCTCAGGGTCAGCGGAGATCTCCGGGCTCCAAATCTGACATCAACATGCAAAAGTTGTGACTGAATCCCGGTCTCGCCGAGAGTAAGATTAAACGCATGTGACATCTTTTGCAATCAAAGCGTTCCATTTCCCAAAGTATCTGCCACAGATTGATAACATCCATGCAAAAAGTTAAGCGCAATTATGTCTGTCACTGTAAAACACATTTCAGCAGCACTGAGTGACATTTTGCTTGACGCTGACAAATTGTTAGAAGACTGTTTGAATGACGCTGGTGGAGGCTTCAGCAGCACTTTGGGAAGGAAATCCGAAGGTACTTGCTAACCAAGGAACCACACACGCTGAGGGAACATAACGATTATGACAGAAGCAGATACACAGGCCTCAAAAAGCAGAGATGGCTTTGGGGTAGCTCTGCTTGCACAGACAGGAAGTCAGAGCTACCTCCCAGAAAAGCTGGGGTTAGAGTTACTGAGAGCACAATAGCATGGTACAAAGCTGAACTCTGCAGAACTGCAGGCTGGGAAGAACTTGTAATGAAGCTTTTACCCGTGTTTACTCCCTAAACACCAAACGTGATCTGACAAAGTCTCCGACACACATGGGCAGTGCCCAGTGATCCGCATGCTGTTCGCACACAGCAATTAAGCAGAAGTCCTCAAAAGGCAAGACTGAAATATTTATCATTAGCACCTGCTTTTGGGGAAAACCACCTCTCAAGTTCCCCAAGGTCTGGCGGGCGATCACTGTGCCATGTTAGCGCCAATGTATACAAGTGAAGTTACTCACACCAACCCTCTCAACAAAGCTGCATTTAATTACTGAGTGCTAGGAAACTGCTCAGCGGTACACATCACACACATCTAGGAAAGCAGTTTAAAGCTCCATATGCAATGTTCCTGTTACAAGTGACTCAAGTCAATGGAATTGATCTTTTAACAGTCACCTCTTGGATGAGAACCTGTAAGCGTATTTCTCCATGCTGCCGTTAGCACAAAGTACAGGGAGAAAAACACCTGATACCGTGTCATCCTACAGTGCACAATGGCAGCTCATCAGGTCACACTCCACAGCCCGACGTCTCATCCTCAGCAGCGTACCTGGGGCTCGGTCTTGGAGACCAGAAGCCCAGACACTTATAATAGGGAATATCAAGGACAAAAGAGAGCCAAAGAGATAACATGAACTATTCCCGCAAGACAAAACAAGCAATCCTTCCCTCCGCGCTGATAGGAGGAATTGTACTCAGCCCTTTGCCGCTTTCTGCTCCGCAGTTCTGAACAGATGTTCCACTGAAATCAATGGCTTATTACAGCATACTAGGATGAGAGGTGTATCCTGGATGTAGCAAGCATGCTAGTGAACAGGGAAGTCCTTAAAAAAGAGGGGTAGGTGTGTTTCCACTGCAGGCATCACTTTTTGAGAAACCCAGGATGCTCCCAGCTGGTAATTAAATACAAGTTCCAGATAAGACCGAGATTTCTGAACAATCTGTCACAAAAATGAGAGAATGGGGCTCATGTAATCTGGCACCGATTTCTCCTCTCTTTCTCTCTCAAAAGGGCAGACACAAACATTGCATGAGACTCACACACCTGAGTCACTGGCCACCTCCATCTGAGGAAATTCGAGGGCAGATGATTTAGAAAAAGCTTTTGTTCATCCGATATCGGTACAGAACTAGAGATGGAGTTCCAAGTTCCCAACAAACAAGCAAACCTAGTGCGACAGAGTGGGAGGGGACAATGAAATCCTCAGGCTGGGGCTAAGCATAGCCCAGAGTGTAAATGGCCCAAACAGAACCTCTGATGCATGCTATCAGTAAGCACAGTAAGGTGCTGAGCCGAGCCTCTTGCATAGCAGCAAAGCACATGTGATGGAATTCTGACGCACCAGCATCACTTGAATCAATAATTGACACGTCTGTTGAACCCGCTTGGCACAGAAATGAAAACTGACGTATTAAGAAGCCCTCCCATATGGAAGGGCTCAGATCTGCAGTAACTCACTGAGGCATCCTATTGGTTGGGTTTATCTCTACAGTGTTAGCTAGCATTCCGAAGCACTGAGGATTCACTGCACATTGTCCTGATTTAAAGGTGGTTAATAAAAACTAGCCAGAAACTGAAGAGAACCCTTTCAAATATCTGACCAACCTAACAACTAAATACCACTAGTTGTGTGCTCTGCTGGTCACTGATTCTGTCTTGGCATTTGCTGTTATTCAGAGCAGACTTTTGCTGCTGCTGCTGCTGGACTATATCCACATAGAATGAAATGGCAAACTGGCTACAAGTGTGTTCTCTTATCTCTATGGTCATGTTAAAAAAAGAAGTTACTTGTGACTACAACCTTCCATGGACATTAAAGCTCGAATAACTTACTACCTTGTTGATAAAGTGTTAAAACAGCTTTTCAAGTAACATATGTTTCTTCTAATAAGAAATGTTTGCAAGGAACATCTTTATATACATTTCTATTTCTAAAAAATATATTGGACAATAAATAATCAGTGTAAAAAAAGCGAGACATGAATAGATGCCTTGAATGATTGGACTGTTTTTATTCCAGTGTAAAAGTTACCTGTAAATCATACACAGGGCATGAGAGGAGAACCAGCTACAGACAGGTGGTTTTTACTAGGAGGCATTAATGTAACATTCAATTATTCCACTGCATACTGGCTGTTTTAACTCAGCTAAATTAGAATACATTTTATATTGACTATTTTGACATTTGTTTTATTTGGCGAGTAAAACAAAACTGATCCAATTTCCTTGCAGCCATTGTAAACCATAAACTGTACAACAAGAGGATATAAAATATATAAGCCTTGTAAACACTTCTTTTCAGACTGTCGCTGATGCTCGGAGCTCCAATTCTGGCCTGTTCCCAACCGCTCTGGAGCTGCTCTGCAGCCCTGCCTGCTCAGTCATAAAGTGACCCTCCCACACTGAGTGATTAAGGACAGCCATTGACATGCTCTTGCTACGATAATTTTTCTCTTTACCATGGAAATTTGCCTGCATTTTTCTCACAGGCAGACAAGGAAGATGTCTGCTGTAAAGACAAGACATCTCACTTTGATCTCGCATGGTCTTTGTTATTTATGCAGTTTGCGCCTAGTGGAATCTAGAAACAATACAATGGCTCCAGATAAAATAATCTGAGAACTCCAGCAAGCCTCGTTTCTGATCTTATTTATTATATCCCCACTATGAGGAGTGACCCAATGGCTCTGCATGGTGCATGGGTGCAAACTGGGATCTGCAGCAAGGATTGCTCCCAGACAGCACAAGAGGTCTAGCAAAACTTCCAGGGAAGTGACTGGTCAAAAATAAATCACAGAAGATGGTTGAGCAGTCACCACAATACACTAGGTTGTAAGAGTACACTTAGGGTCATGGGAATATGCCTGTACCAAGACATCTGCCTTAACAAGGATAAAGTTAACATACAGCCCCTTTCGAAGCCTTTTACAGGAAATGTTAAGGCTGCCACTCTTTAAAATGCACAGAAAATCACAACCACCAAGGAAATGGGTAACATCTTCTACACATACACTACACTGAACTTTGTACAATTTACAGTCTCCATGGAATTCCCTCCTGCCAATCTCCTTAGAAATATAAATCCCAAGCATGTCCTTGAATACTCTAGATATATTTGCAATGCACCAAATGTGCTAACAAAACACTGACATGCAAAGATAGGTAAAAACACAGAGATCTCGCTAGAGAATATGTAGTTCCACTGGGGTTGCCCAGGCTATGAGTTCAGAACGACTCTTCTGTGGGAATTCTCTCTCATCACTGCATGCAATGCTGTATTTTCATATCAAATGCCAATAATATCAATCATTCCATTCACTCTCTGTGTGTGGGGTTGTTTAACAACCCCCCCCTCCCCCACCACTGTGCTTTGTCCAGGAAAACGTAGTAAATAAGTGTAAGCTATAATTAGACTCCTGTTACTGTGACATGTAAAATACATACACACACTTAACACACAAGAACAAAACCAGGATGTTTGCAGCTGCACTAAGGCCCCCCCACTGCTGCAGTTCATTGTGTGACAGTGCACTGCTAGGCCTGTGCACAATGGACTGCAGCATGAGGGCCTAAAGCTGCAGGTCGACTGGGAAAAGCAAACCACAAGTGTCAAGGTATAAGCAGATTAATTTTGGGGATCAGGGAAAAAAATTATTCCCCACTCTCATATAATAAGCCTGCATAATTCACCAAGTGTATGAACGCTTCACCCTACCCTAGCCCCACTTTCCTAGGGTGGGTGGGGATGGTAGCAGTCTAACTAGACCACTGGCCTGCCCTGAAAAGTGAATCCCTACGCACCCAGGTGAAAACCAAAGATGCTTTATATATAGTTAAAAACAAAAATACAGGGCACCTGTGAAAAGCTTGGTGATGATATTATTATTGTTTGCTGGGTGCTGACAGCGCGAACTTTGCTGCACAAAACACAGAACGTAGGCAGCGCAGTGCTTGGAATTGGTTACACTGAAGAGGAGCACTTGGGCAGCCCTGAGTGCAGAACAACAACAAAAATACATTCAACTTTGCTACCTTCTCATCCCCATTCCATCCACGTGCCCTCTACACCTGACATCCACGCCGCTTTCCAAGGGAACAAATGTATTCCCCCATCCTACCAGGGTGGGTCATGGAATAATTCACACTATGACATTCTCCATTGGTCACAATCCCACGGGGTTGAGCATTCGGCTAAAATACATAGCATGGCATCCCCAAGCAGGAGAGAACCATAGAAAACACAGAAAAGTGGCAGAACCCACCTGGGAAGGTTAGGAGCTGGTGTTGAAGCTGGTTCTTGGGAAGTAGGTGTCACGGGTTGTGAAGAGTCATGGTTTCGTGGAACCCTGCCCATTCGGTACCAAATACCCATATTGTTAAGTTCCCTTTGTAAAAACAGAGAAGTCAAAGCTATTAGCAAACGCTGCATGCACACATGGACATTAAACACAGGTGAGTTTCACAAAGGAACATCTTGTGTAATAAGAATCAGGCTAATTGCCACACAGCGTCAATTAATTCTCACCCGAAGCAGAATACTACTTCGCACTTATATAGCACCTTCCCTTCAACCATCTCAGAGCTTTTTCACAAACGTTAACATAAACTCCCACTTAATTCCTGCGCTTGGGTTTGGTGCACACTGTGCGTGGTATGGCGAATATGGAACATATTCTGGATTAAGGGATACTTACCCTATAAATGTGTACTGTGGAGGGGCCTGCTTAGATCTGCCCAGGATTCGGATATCACAAATAGCAGCCTCTGTAGAGTCTCGAGGGATGAATTTAATGCACAACCTCTTCTTTCTGAAAGCTATTTCTTCTGTGAAAGGAAACCAGGATTAGATGCTCATTTTTATGCATGACTGGGGCATAAAAGTTATTTACTATGTCTTCAGATCTTATGCAGATAGTTATGGCAGGAATAGGAGGTGGACAGCAAATAAGTGTGCAAAGCCATTCACTGACTGAGAGGGAATTTTCTAACACAAGTCCTTCTGTGTGGCATGCAAGATTTGTTATTCAGCCGTACTTCTCTCCACAACATCATCTACAGAGAAGATTAGATACTATATACCACACAGAATTACAGCTCATGTAATAGAATTTGTCAGGCTGTTGTTTCCACATCCTATATCTCCCATATCATTTACTTGACTTCTCTCGTGGTAGTATTCACCATAGCAGCTGGGATAGTGATCTCGGGACTGCCGTTACAAACGCTGTGTTTGGTAACACACATGAAAGTCACCAGCATCATTGGTCAGTCCAGGATCAAAGCTTTTCCCACATGGCCATTCTTGAACGGTGACTTTAGACGGCAGCATATTAAATTCTAGTCAATGCCCCCAGCAGCCAGGCTCAAATTGGGAGCATTCAGCAAAATGCTGCCACTTAGTCAGACGAGGGCGGTGGAGCTAGAAGGCAAAATGTGACCCCAGCGGGTGGCACAGAAGAGGTGCAGGCACTCAGGTTCAGACCTCCTCAGGAACACCCTGCCCAAAGGCATCCGAGGCCTGTCTAGGCTGGGCTCCTTACACCAGTGTAGCTGCTGTAAGGGTGCAGGCCCACAATGTAGATATGCTGCAATGTACAATTTACCCCAGGAAGTTACCAGGGTATGTTGTGCTGGCAGAAACTCCACTGTGCACTCGTGCCGTGTATCTATAATGGAGGTTTGCCTGGTGTAGCTGCACCAGCGCATGTTCCCCTCGTCTAGCCAAACTCTGAGATGGAACTAATTGTGCTAGAAGCTTCAAAGCTTAAAGAACCAAGTCTAAGGAAATGCATGCTCACTTCCAGCTGGGGTTCATTTTGCTACCATATGCTCACCCCTCTAATCTTTGGAGGTCTCTGTACATTTCTCTGCCCTCGCTGTTGTTTGTAACTCCTCCACTTTAGTATAATCTCTGAATCTCATTAGCTGCTTGAGCTCTATTCTATACGAGCAAGATATTTAATGAAACAGGATTTCACACAGATTCCTGCTGTACACCACTCAAGGCTTCAACACAATTCAATCCTACTTTGTACGCTACTCCTCTCCAGCTAGTGGTCCTGCTGCCTGTTTTCAGCCCACATCACTATCCAAGTCAATCGGAATTAATTTCTGAATGTCACATTTTGTGAGGAACAGTACTGACTGTTTTACAAAAATCCAATGTGTTAATTCACTGTGCTCCCATTAGCTCCTGATTTTATAATTCGACACAAAAAAAAGCAATCAACTTTGCCTAACAAGATTTATTCCTTATTAGCTCCCAATGCTGATTATCTCTCTGGCTCAGTTATTATAGTGATTTTCTTCCTCAATATTTGGTCCATTATTTTATTAGGGATTAAAGCAAGATTTACAGGGCAGGAGTAACCAGGATCTCACATTTGCCTCTGAAACTAGTAGCGTTGCTAGGGTTTGACAATCTCCTGTGCCGATTTTTCTTTCTTATTACGATGTAGACAAATTTTGGTCATGTTCTTCTCACCTTGCATTGATACTACTTCCCACTCTTCGCAACTGGATAGCGAGCACACTGGCTTGTGCAAGCCGAGACAGAAGGCTTTAGGCACCCCAGAGGGCAACATCTGGGCGCACCAATTCGAGAAGATTGCGTAAAACTAACTCACATCTGGGCTTGAACTTCCAGAGAAGCAGCAGCTTACTGCTGAGACTGCAAAGTGTTCCACCTACAACTTCAATGGGGCTGAGTGTGGTGTCAGGCCGGGCTCGGCCACTGTAGGATTGGGGCCTAAAATGGAGTCAGTTCCTGAGTATGCAGTCCACATTCAAGTGCATGGTCAGCACAGTGACCCCCAGCTGCTGGTCTCTGGATACACATTTGTGGTGTCTTATGACACATGTGCCATGCAATTCCATGGACGTAGATAGTTTAAAGAGGTCACAGAAGTTTATAGATAGCTGGGACGTCAGCAGTGGAGTTGCTGAATGAAAATCTGCAAATCACCAGCAAGTAATTGGCGGGAAATAATTACCCTTCCATCAGTTCAAAGACTGTCCTCCTTTAAATCCATTGCAAACAGCTTCTCTCCGCAGGCCTGCACCAATTTGCAATCTATGCCCAGGTGATAGATAGCCATCCTGCTATGCACCTAGCCAAAGCAACCGTATGCCACTTCCTTCCTAGTGTTTGGCCATTGGAAGCAGCCATACTAATCTGCATCCCAGAGCTGCACAGACAATAGACAGTGAGTCTCGAGGGCACAGCATTCGATACACCACAGCCAACATTTTAAACGAGCTTAGCCTGATTTAAGCATGACCAGCTCCCATTCAAGTCAGACGGATCTGTGGGTGCTCAGGAACTCTGAAAATCAGGGCCCTTTGATTTAGGTGCCTAAACATGGATTTTAGAAGAATAGTTTTTGACTCCCACATTTCAAATGTTTGCCGTGACAGGCTAAGAGCACAATAGTTAGAATGTTGTGTTATTAGCCCACACACCAGTTACAAAGCAGACTACACATGGAAATGTGCAACCACAGATTTTACTTGGAACAGAAGTTGAGGCACTTATCTTACATTCAGGACACCACAGAGCTAGTCTGACTGGCTTTTGTCTGCCATGCTCTTTCACACTTTGCCAGATTCCTAGCAAACAGCGGAACAGCTAGCGCTGCTAAAAATACACGCTTAAATCATGCGAATGGAGGCAGGGAAAATGTCCCACTTTGTTTATACAAACAGAGCCTCTGCTTTCAAGGACTGCCTGGATTGCAGCCTGATAATTTTAAATGACTCACAGAGCCCTCTCTCCTCAACCACAAGTTAAACTAAACCACCCGAGCTTCAGGCTACTCTCCATCCACAGTCCCACGGGGATCGGCCCTACTCTGCTCCACACGTGCTACGAAGCTCTCCCTGGGGAGGGAAGGCGGATGGCACCAGGGAGTCAGTAAAGGTTACAGAACCTTTTACTTCTTGGTCACTCCTACTGGACAGCCCCAGGCTGGTAGGGACTCAAGAGCCATCTCCACATCTTGCAGATTCAGGCGCACTATTCACTGTGAAAAAGATTCACTGAGCCCCTCCCTTTCAATTCACAAGCTGGCCTGGATTTCATCACTGGCCAAAACGGATCCTTCATAATGACCTGCACGCATGCACACTGGCAGAGTGACTGCAGCCCCTTCCCGCAAGCTCCACCACTAGCCTGAAAGTGGTTTGCGGAGCTGGTGCACAGACCCCATCTGTAGCATGCAGAGGGGTACAGCAGTCAGGTTTAATTGGTGCAGAGGCCCTGGGGCTGAGTGGGTTTTTGTCCCCTAGATCAGGCATTTGTCTGGAAAGCTGGTTTTCCTTTACAGGGATGAAGGTGAGGCTTTTCTGGGCATTCTCCTTCCAACTCATCTCTGCAACCATGAGAAAGGCTCATGTGGCTCACAGCTCCCCTAATGCACAGGCACCAATTTGCTCATATCGGAGTGCTGTGAAGTCGTACGTGTACCATACACAATACCAGCACCGATCAGCAAAAAAGGCGAATTGTTCGCAGAGAACTCTGCCCCCAAAGCCCCAGAGGGGCTGAAGGGCTGACAAGAAGCGTGGGGCAGTGGCCCTTTAGCCATTTGGATCCCGTGTGTCACCCCTCATTTATCGAGGAGATCTAATGAACTCAGAACCGCTAGCGACAGCCAGACAGGTCAGGACTATTCCACGGCTGCATGCCCAGGACACGCTGGTGAAGAAGGAAAGGAGCCTTTTACGTGACTAACTCAGGTTTTGATGTCTAGGTGTGACTCATCTCACGGCTCCTTTCCAACACACAGAAGAGCCTCACTCACCTTCCCCAGCAGCTGAGCTTGTTTAACAGGCAATTAAGAGAGGTTCTGGCAGGTCTTTGCGTTTCAGAAAGAGCTCAAGGAACAGGCACTGACATGTAATGGCTGCCCTATCCCGCCAGAGCGCCAGTCAGTCACCTGACCCATCGCGCTGACCTCGGGGCAGTCTGGAGCAAGGGTCCTGCTGCCTTGCCTCAGGTGAAACCCTCTAGTCCAGCTTCGCTGGGGCCACCCAGGTGCAGATTCAGGGCACGGGGGCTGGGAGCCTGCGGAGCACGTTGCCAGACGCAAGACGCCCCGTCTTCATGAGCAGCGCCGTGGAATCCTGCCTCTCTGCAGGTGGGTGGTGCATCACTGTGGGGGGGGGGCCCACTGCACAGCGGCCTTTTGGGCCTCACCTGCTCATGCAAAGGGAGGGAACAAAATCCACACACACACCCCCGTCCTCCACCTGGAAGGTGCAACACTCCTGTGGGCAGTCGGCAGCTCCAGGGAAAAGCCCAAAGGAACACAGCCCATTTCTGCACAGCAGGGCCCAGGCTCAATTCCACCCGGGAACAACATGCCCTTTAGTCCTAGTCTGGCACCATCCATAAATATACACACACCACAGAGAAGCAACACTGCGGCCAGCCCTCACCTCCTCGGCCCTGCTGGAGCTGTGTGTGCGACGTGTGTGAGCACGGAGCCTGCAGCTCACAAAAATGGCACAGTGAATATGCACACTTACGTGTATCAACGGTCTCCTGGATGGGGATGAAGCCCACGGGTAACGTGTCCTTGATATCAATAAGTTTCACATCGACCAGGACGTTGCCTAAATGGCTCTTTAGAGAGAGGAGAAAAACAATTGACTGCAACTCTTAATAATTCAGGTTCTTCCTTCCTTGCCAATTTGACTTTAAGCTTCCTATTCAGCAGAGCATTTTAGAAGATAGAGCTACTGAAGAAAGAGCAGCAGGTGCCAGGCCAACAACTCAGCACTGCAGTTTTGTCATGGAGGTGATAGAAATAACGACTGGAATGAAGTCCATGAAATCTCGGAAATGGCTGTCAAACCAGATGTGATCAGGCCCCCAGACTGAGTGGTGGTGTGACCTAGTACACAGGAGCACAGCGCCATTCACGTTTGGCCTGTCCACCTGTCTCCATCGACGGAGGTGTGGTTGGGTCAAACCTGAGTGGTGCTGCAACTCCGGGCACCATGTCACTGTGCCCAGAGTTGGCCCCCGGGCTCAGACCTGCAGGACAGGAGCTGCCACTGTGTGGTGAGGGGGGGTGGGGGTGGGGGGGGCAGGGGGGTTCACTCTCCAGCCCCACCCTCCCTTTCTGAAATTCATCAATTTTTTCCCAAACTTCTGCCGTGAAATTTACTAAAAATGCCAGTGCCAAAATTGTAGCTTTACTCTTGACTGCCTACTCTACAGTATGTTCACAGCCCAAAGGGGTCATCAGCTAAGAGATTACAGACATCTTTGTTTATATAGGGTCTTCTGTAATCCCTGAGCACCTTGGAAATAGAGACCACATGATTCTCCTGGAAATCCCTGGGTCCCTACCCAGTAGCTAAAGGAGAATCACCATTGTCCAGTGAACTGTAAGCCAGCAAGCCCTATGCACTCTCCAGCTGCAAACGTCAGATGATGTTTATGTGGTAGCAATGGTGGGAAATGCTAAGGAAAGACATCTAGTGTAGACGCAGCCAAAGTTATTACATGCTCCTGCTAATTAATATTGAATACATATGGTGTTTGCTCCAAAGCAGACAAGCAAGCTCCAAAAGATCGCACCATTTGGAATGATAAATTTCATTTGGAATCCATATGAATTCTGAATCGGTGCCTTGTCCTATTAATCAAGACTTGAAGAGCTAACAAACAATTTAGAATGACAGCCTCCACAATTGTTTAGAGACTTCATTTCCTTTGCAGTTCCCATTAAAGCCAATATTCTGCCAATAGACAGGGATTCACATGTGAAAAGAAAACAAACACTCTTTCCTTGCCACGTGGCTCTTATGAACAGAAATGCACAACGTAATTAAAATGTCATTCTAAGCTGAGACTCGGTCAGTGTATTTTATCGTTACGTCCTGCAAACTGCCATGCACAGTTTTTAGCTGGGCAAGCAAAATATTTCAGACAAACCACTGCTTTCCAATTACTGTGTGTATTGGAATTGGGAGCTTTGACATTCGAGCAGGTTGATTGGGGGTTTACACCTTCTGAACAGTTTTTGTTTTGTTTTTTTAACTTTACCGCTCCATGGCAATACGGTGCCATCTAAACCCCAAGCAGTGTTGAGACTGAAGGTAAGCAGTGCGGATTTTCTAAAATCGGAATGTGTCAGTTAATGTTCTGTCTAGGCACAATGACTTGTAGATAAAATGCTCGTTGCTAATGCATCTTTCATATGGTATTATTCCTAGTGTCTGTTTTACACGAACATTCAACTTCCGGTAAACTGAGGCTTCCTCTGCCCCATCAGTACTAGGCAGAGAGAAGAAACAAACCAATCCACTATTGAAATGGCATGAGTCAGCGCTGGTTCCATGGAGTGTACTTAAGAGTGCAGCATATCATTTACTCAGGTAAAACTGCTCAAGAACCTGCTGTCCCCAGCATATAAACACCACCACATGCAAATGTCACCGTGTTTGGGAAGTTAGAAATTCGCTCAAAGATTGTTTGAAGCAGTTGAAAATGATGCTCCCACTCAAAAACCTCACAAACGAGCCCTACAATAAAGCTCCGTGAACGAACTGCTAACTGACCATTGACCAGGTGGGCGAGGGCATATCTGTGAATAGACAAGGTTTGGAGCTCGAGAGCTGGTCTCTCTCACCAACAGACGTTGGTCCAACAACAGATATTACCTCCCCCACCTGGTCTCGCTGACATCCTGGGACCCACACAGCCACTACGCTGCATACACCTGAACTAGTGTCAATGGTGTGACTGGCTACACCAGACAGCTGACTGCGCTGCAGCTGGGCCGCTGTGAGCTCCTAGTGGAGCTGCTCTGAGCCGCCGGGAGACCGTTAACCCAGCCCCAATGAGCGGCAGTAGCCATGCTGGCAGGAGAATGCTGTCTGCCCCGGCGCGTAGGTTGGCGTAACCTACGTCAATCACGGGGGCGGCTTCTTCACAGTCCTCAGTGACGTCACTTACACCGACACAAGCGCTGGAGTAGACATGGCCTGTTACTGTGCTAACCACTGAACATACACCCATGGAACCCCACCAGCAGCTGACATGGATATCGAAGGGAGGAGACAACGGCCTCTCTGGCATGATCCCGAGCTGGCCCTGGCAGCTCTAACGCTCAAAGGTTTAAAATCTCGGCGGTGAGGCACTGCCTCTATAGAGTCTGGCCAACAGCTAACGTAGACCGATGGGAGGGGAACTCTCGTGCATAGTCCAGGAGCATGGGGAGGTGTGCAGGCGGGGCCCTGCTCTCCCAGCTGGGAAGAGGAAAGGGACAGGGAGCTGGGTCCGTCCACTTCCTTTCCCTTGCATCCCGCTACCCCTGCGGCCGCTGATGAACTGTTAATGTGCTCAGTGCAGGCCAGCAGCTCAGTGCCAACATCGACTGGTTCCTATGGGCCCCTGGCATAGATGGAGTCTGTAACCCTGAACAGCCACTAACCATTGGTTAGAAGGTGAGACGATCAGAAGGCTGTGAATAGGCCTCATCTGCTCTAACTGCACTGACTCTGCTAGCACTTGCCCTCCCCACTCTTCTGTTTCTCACTCTTGGATGTATCTATATACCTCCTCCCATCTGTGGTTTCCACTTCATGCCTCTGATGAAGTGGGCTGCAGCCCACGAAAGCTTCTGCCCACAGAAATGTGTTCGTCTTTAAGGTGCTACAGGACTCTCATTGTTTTTGCTGTATACAGACTAACACAGCGACCCCTCTGGAACTTTTGACTCAGTACTGACATTCAAACCACGGAGAGCAGCACAAGTGCCCCCTCCATAGTGTGCTCATTGGCCTTGGAAAGCCAAATCAAATATTTTCCCCCAGAAAATATAACGTTTTTAGATGATACTCAACTGGAAAATATAAACAGCCAGTAAAGGCATCAGCCTAACAGCTCCTTACCCAAGTGACACAGTCTAGGCCACAAACAACCAAGCCTGTCTGGATTTAGCCACCCGCTGTCCGCAGGAGATGCACAAAGACAGCTGCTGCCTACAAACTGTGAACAACATCTTCATATCCATGCTGGAAGATGTGATTACAGGGCAGACGCAGACACACACAAAGCTACTGGAGAACCTGGGTGAGTGCTAAAGAGCTGCAGTGGAGCAGAGATGAGTGAGGAAGTGAATCCCGCAGGTACATGGGGACGATGCTCTGCACCTGGAGACTGCTCAGGTTTGTGGAGACATGTGAGGCATTTTGTTCTTCAAGATTAAATTCTTATGCTTGCTTTCCTTGTGTAGTCAGTGTCTGAAAGCTAGCACACTGCTAGCACGAGCTGTCCTGTCACGGGTGTGCTAGATGCTAGTGCCAGGGGCGGGGGGGAAGCAAACATTGTTTTTTCATTTCTTTGATTGCAAATCTTTCTGAGAATTGCTTTCCCCAAGAGCAAACAGCTGATTAAGAGACCAACCCCAACGCAAAGTTCTAGTCAGTGCATCTTGGCTGCAGACTCACCCTGACTTGGTGAAAAACCTGCCTGAATGATCATGGCTCCCTCACATGAATCCGTTTAGGAATAAGAATCTGCCAAGCAGGGTCGCAAATCATGCATGCACTCAGCAAATGGACTTACGTTTTCTTTTGAAAATGATCTTGTGAAGCACAGGTATCTTGTGACCTTGGATTTAAATAAGCCATCTTTCCAGAGGTCAGCATCCAAGCCATCTGCTGTTTGTGCAACCTGGAAAGATGAGACAGAGGGAGAGACGGGACATGTGAGCCAAGATACAGTTAATGGATGTGCAGTACATCTTCCACGTACCTATTCTAATTAATGCTGGCCCAAATTCTCTCAGCATCTCATTAGTTCATTTCACAAGGTATAGTGGAGAGATAAAAAAAGCCCCAAATTCTAAAAATATTGTCTCTAGAGAGTCAGTTGATTAAAGATTCCCTGACAAAAAACATTCCAACGAGGAAATGGCAGCTTTGGTTACAGCATCCAAAGCACAGTTTGGAAAGTCAGCACATTACGGCACTCCTTCCCACTAAGACACAAGGGGCACAGCATCTGCAAACATGGACAAAGGGCTCCATTTCAAGGATGCATAATATTGCCCTCTAAAAGGTGCTCTACTTCCAGCAGTGGGGCCGGAGGGGTACACTCACACATCCAGCAAGCAGGGCTGCAGGGAACCTGGGAACAGTTCTACAAATGTTTTTCACCACGTTTTCCCTTGGCCAGCATTTCCATTTCCAGCAGAACGGAAGTTCCGCATGGAAACCCAGTTCCAAGGAGCACTGCGAGCTGGGATAGTTCACAAAGGTCAGAGTCACCTTTCTCCAACAGAAAGACCCCCTGCAATAGCACCAGAATCTCTGCACTTGGGTCACGAACTCAGAAAAGTCAACCAGAGCCTGAGCTGCACTTGCTTGAAAGTGAAATGCTCCTTTTCCCTTCGCTCTAGTTGCGGAGATGGCAGGGTTTGCAGAGGGCGCATCAGCAGCTCTGGAGCGAATGCAAGTACTATTCACAGCATGGGTATGTCGACTGTCTCGCTCAGGCCAGCAGCTCACAGGAGTTTTCAATCTCCTCTAACCCAGGGGCTACCTCCATGTTCCCAGGCCTGTTTGGCGGGGAACAGTTCTAGCACAGCAGGCCAGACTTCACTGACTCACTCCCCCGCGCAGTGCAACACAGAACCCGGGGATAAATCACCACAGGATTCGGCCCATCCTATCCAATCTCAATGCACCTTAGTGCAGAATCGCTGAAAAAATGGACGTTCCCCATATTGAAAGATGCAAACATCTTCACCATTTAATTTCTGCTCAGAACAGAAGCCCCACCTCTTACTAATGGAAAGAAGAGCCCAGGATTTCCCCTCAGAAGCTGGCACAGGGAGCCACCACTTCTGAGAGCATTTTTACAGACCACCCTTAGGAGTGGTTCAGGAGAAAGGGCAGAGAAGCAACATTCAGATCCCGACATGACAATCAGTGACAGGCCTGGTAACATAAAGAGGTGCTATTGGCGCAGCCCAGCTATTTATTGGAGAGCACTTTCTCAAAGCCACGGTATTGAACTTGGGTGTCCCTAAACACCTGACTGCCAGAAGCTGGGACTGGACAAGAGGGGATGGAGGGGTCATTTGATAAACTTCCCTGTTCTCAGCGCTTCATTCGTGCCAGGCCTTGCCAGGGCTGAGCCCTAGGCTTGGCAGCGCATAGCCCTGGCACCCCGGGCTTGCCGCATGAGTTATGGAAGTAAAGAGATGGCTGGAGCCCCAGCATTATACATTCAGCACTGCCTGTTCTGTTCATTCCCCCGAAGCAGTGTCAGAAGACAGGATACTGGGATGGATGGACCATTGGTCTGACGCAGCATGGCTGTTCTTATGAACGTCAAATGGATGCGGCCAGTTGCCTCCTTCAAACAGAACACTAACCAGTCCACACAAACAGCTCACGCCAGCGTGCACGGCGTCTGGCTGACCGTGATGACACAGCTTGGGGATATTCCTGCAAGTAATCAACGTAACTAGCTGCATGCATCTAGGAGTTATTAGACAGATGGAAAAGTTGCCACTTCCCAGAATGCAAAATTCCTGTGATGCTGTGCTGGGGGCAGTGCCCGAGCGGCACTGTTCAGTTCCTTCTATACTTCAGATCAACCCTTTCTAAGCCATTGAGCATCACGTTGGTTTTTGCTTATTCTTAAAAAATCCACACGATACAGCATGCCAACCCTGCCATCTGCAGGTCAGATTTTGCTGTGATGTTGCTGGGCAGATAAAGCAGTGAACATTCAGCAGTGTCAGGACAGCAGCCAAAGGAGCAGCTATTGCAGAATAATTCTGCAAGTTCTATTCCATAGAAGCTCTGATGAAAGTTACCACACAACCGACATGACACTGAACCTAAGCACTGCTTACTGGCTCAGCATGAAATGCGCTAGGAATTCAGGGCCGACATCCCCTGCCTCCCTCCCCTCGACGTGATGGAACTAAGATCATGTGCATATTATTATTTATTCAAGGAGACAGGTATGCGGGTCGCCTCCTGGAGTATCCCACAGAAACAGGGTACCCCCTGAGGTTCACCTGGCCGCAACTTTCATGCTGCCAGTGCGGCTTGTTGCACTGAGGGTCTGCTCTCTGTGAAACGAGCAAGTCACGGTGAAAACACTGCAGCCATTTGGGCCCCTGCATCAGCCCTCAGAGGACATGGGATGTGTGCGGTCTGAGCAGCCCGATGATTTGGGACTACAAGACTCCCACTGAGAAGGAAGGGGTGAGTTCCTAGCATCGTGGTCCAGTGGGCGCCTGACGAGCTAAGTTTGCGCCTTCTGACCCACTGCTTCATGCCTGTCTCTCCTGCCAACTGGAGTATCTTGTCTCTTTCTTTAAGAGCAGGCTCTCAGCTGCAGAACTTGCTTAGCTCCTGTGCACAAGCTCTTTCCTGGAGGCATCAATGCACATTTATTGTCACTTTCTCTATGCAAGCAGCAGCACTTCTAGAAAAAGCACTCTTGCACAGGAGCATAGTGGCATTAAGGCCTGATCTACACAGAAAAGTTAAATCCACACCCTGACCGACGCAGCCTGCCAACTTTATCCCCAGGCAAGACACAGCTATGTCCACGGAACAGGGCTTCAGCGGCACAGTTAGCTTTGTTCAGTGAAGCGGTACCCGACACCAGCAGACAAACGTTATCCGTGTAGGCTGCATCTATGCTGCAAGGCTATGCTGACACAGTCTCCGAGTGCAGATATCCCCTACCTGAACCTGGCTGCAGCTGCCAGAGCTCGTCATGACATAGATTTCAGAAGACCTTGGCCACCAGTCATGGTGCGTCTCAGAGCTAGGCAGCCACCAATCTGCCCACCACTTGGGGCAGGAGAAGGGAGAGCAGGAGACCAGAAAAGAAATAGAGCAGGGAGGGATGCAGAAAGGAAGACGGAGAAGCCATTAGGATGGCTTTATTCTGTAGAAGCTGTAGAGACAAGAGATGTGGAAGGTTTTAAAGGGTGCAGGAGAGAAGGCAGGCTGTCTCTCATGTACCCTTGGGAAGCAACAAGCAGGACAAAACAAAACGAAAAAGAAAAGAAAAGGAAATGAATGCAAAGAGAAAAAAAATGTAAGACATCCTCCCATTCCCCCATGGAAAATGTCCTTGAGGATCAAACCTCGAAGATTCCTCTTAAATCATGGTTGGTTCCAGCAATTATTTGCTTCCTCTAACCACCATCCCTGAGGCTAAACTCTGCACTTTGAGAGAGATTTTTTAGTCTTTTTTGCTATTTTGAATTCACTAGAATTAAAGCCGAGACATTTTCCTGGACTGTCAGGCTCTGCAGTTGCAGAAGGACTCAAGACAAGCAGGTGGCTAGAGTTTCCTTCCACAGACCCACATGGAAAAGGGAAACCAGTGCTCAGCCGGGGAACCCCGGAGATATTCATGTTCTTGTAAAATGCATGAGATTGAAAGAGAGACTGAGCATGAGGCCAATGCAAACTACAGAAGCCAGAGTTAACAGCTACACATTTCTCTGTCCGGGCGAGTCCTCAGCAAGGATGGCAGGGTAGGGGCCCTGGAGTGTGCAACCACAACCATGAAAGGATTTTAGAGAAAACAACAAACAGGAATCATTTGCTGCTTGTTCTACGTCACCCCTTTAGCATGGAACAGGCACAAGTCTAGACAACTCTATTTGTAGTAGTTCTTGTTTTGGAGGAGGAAGAGGAATTTGTTGCGGTTGTTTTTAATTTAATTTTTAGGCATAGTATTTAGCTTGCTCTGGGGCTTTCTTTCTGAGGTCTCTAAAACATATCGATTAACTGTGTAGATAATGTTGAAATCTGCAAACACCTGGGCCCCTGCGGGCACCAAATACACCGAGGATCTTTGGTGCAGGCTGATTTGAACAGTGTTTAAGTATCCCTCAACAACAGAGCCAAAGAGGGGAAATTGGTTTGTTTCTTCCTCTTGGATGTCTGAGTAGTTTAAAGAGTTAGTATCGCTGTAAGTCCGTACCAGGAAGGAAAGACTGTAACATGTTTACCTCTCAAACAGATAAAGAATGTAATCAAAAGGGGTCAGGGAACTACATTCCAAGGAAAAGAATCTGTGGGAGTCAATGGCACACAGGAATGTGCTGCAGTCGCCGCTGCGGAGTGCTCTGCCTGAGACACATGTGATAACGGAGGCTGAAAGTGGCCAGTGGGGGTTATATATTCAGCAAGTCTGGAGCTGAAGTTTATGAAGTTGCCCGTCTGGCCATGCCTCTCTGAGCCCAGTGATAGAGGATGTGGGGAAATCACACTCTGGGCTGACAACTGCCTTCAGAGACCAGGAGAGGAGCCCTGGCCCCCCAGCTGATCAAGAGTGGCACAAGTCAGGGGCAGAACTTCTATACATGGTCCTCCACTTTCTGCGGCAGAAATCACTGGCAAACACCTCGCTGCATGTAAAGGGAGCGGCATCAGGCCGAAGACCCTCCTGAGAGGGAAGAGGGTGTGTACTGGAAAAACCAGCCAGGAAGTGACCTTCCTCCAGCCCTGGGAGATCTGCATTAGCATCTCAGAGGAAAGAGGCTGTTGTTTTATTTTCACTCAGTGTGGGGCTCTGGTCCTCGCCTGCACAAGGCACAACAGACACGTGATACGAAAGGCCGTGCAGTCCAAGGAAGCGCTTACAGGTGGAAAGGGAGATTTAAGTTGACAGGGTTCCCTTTAAACTAGCCAGACACCTGACCCCCAATTAAGTGAGGCACATGCTAGGTCCCCCTGCAGAGGGGAGGAAGCAACCCGAGAAGACAGCTAGGATCTGAGCCTTTGTCAGGCAGGAAAAAAACCCTTATAAAATCCTGGCAGTGCATAAAACCCCTCACTGGGTGTGACCCTGCATGCCAGCAATTTAAATAACTAACGAAGAGGCAAAGAGTAATTTCCCAGTAAGCCATCAAATGAGGCATTCGATTTGTCCTTAGGGACTCGGTAATGGTTTAGGAGACACACCAGAGAGGCAGCTCTCAAACACTCACATTAAACCTCCGAGCATCTTCCCTGAGAATCCCATTTATTTCATTGCCTTGCCAAAAATGGAGCAACACCTCTTCCTCGCTGCAATCACTGGCTGGCCACGCGCGCACAGCACCCTCCGGGTGCGCCTCGGTCCATGCTGAGCCATGAGGGAGCATCATGTGTCTGGTGAAAAGGGGGGAGGCTCTAAAAGAAGAGGACCCCAGCTCTGTTTTGTGGCCCAGACACCCCACATCCTGTCCTGAGGCACAATCACATGACAGACCTTCCACCTTGCGGGGTCCCAGAGCCTGGCAAACTGAGGTAGCTGCCTTGGGCCAGCCGTAAAGACGCACCCCAACATTTCTCTCTGCATGTGGCAATGCACCGAGTGACTTGAGAAACACAGGACACTTGGACCTGCCTCCAGCTGCCCTGGGCCGCCTGCTTCCCAGCCACAACGCCTGCAGCAGGTGGAGGAGAGCACGTGATGCAGGCGAGGGAGATTTTGTGCATTTCGGACAGCTCGCCTGACACCAGCTGCAGGCCAAGACCCAGGGTTATCTGCCAGGAGAACCTCCTTCACTCAGGGGACACCTGAGCTTCCTGATCACCTCCTCAGCTCCTTGGCATAGGAGAGGCCTGCCCAACCGGCCTGCCCCCTCTCCAGCCTTGTGCTTGGACTCTCCCAGCACAGCCCTTTGCACCAACAGACCCGCTCACCAACGCTGGGAAGCTCATTCCAAAGCAGAGCAGGTGCAGGCCCCTTCCTAGCAACGCCCCCCCAGCGCAGACCCCATGTGTTCGCTACTGGGTGGCTGTGTCATCTCCTGGCTAAAGGGGAGGCTGCGAGGCAGGGCTCCTGGGGGATCTTTTCCTGGCTCTGTCACTTCCCAGGAGCCTGATCCAAAGCCCACTGAAGTCAAAGGAACAGCTCCCCCAGATTTCCATGGAGCCTTGAACACAGCACTTCACCCGTCTGGGCCAGGATCAGTCTCTTATGCTCATCACAGTCATGGGGCATGTGTGAAGCTTAATTAGGCCTAGCTACACCAGAAAATGTGATGAGTTTAACTGCATTGCTCAAGGGTGTGGAAAACTCCCGCAGACAGTGCTAGGGTGGCAGAAGAATTCTTTCGTCAACCTAGCTACCAGTCGGGGACGTGGGTTACTTGCGCCGAGAGGAGGATCCTTTCTATCTACACTGAAGAGCTGCAGCAGCCCAGCTCTGCCGCTGTAGCGTTTGAGGTGTAGACAAGCCCTTAGTTAATCCTATTTGCAGAGTATTTGGAGATCCTCAGATGAGCCACGCGACACAGAGTGAGAGGCAACGGGGGTTAACGTGCCACTGCCTGAAATGCTGAGCAGCCACGCCCAGGCTGCCTCATAAATACCACAGTCACAGACGCTATCAGCAGCTGTTAATCTCTAATGCGCTAGTACCAGATTAGCCTTTAAGAGCCTCTTTCAAGCCCGGAGAATGTGAGCATGCAGCCACTTGTCAGGAACCCGTGGCGGAGAGAAATAGACTAACATAAACAGGAAACGTCATACATCATCGGCAGGGCTCCTTCCCCACGGACTCTCCAGCACTGCCCTGAGACCGGAGAGAGCTCTGAGCCAACGCGGCCTTGCAGTGGGAACTGTGCCCTGCCCGCGGATGTTCGCCCCAACACCAGGCAGAGGGAAGAGCCAGTTCCCTACAGGAAGGACATGGAGCCGGAGTCTCCAAGGACAAACTCAAACCAGTTATAAGGAAAAGCGTATGATGGAGGAAACTATTTGGCACCGAGATGCGATGGTGATGGGCACCCTCCAGTACTTCTAGAGCTGACTCCCCCTGGAGACGGTCGTGGGGACGACACTCCCAGGCCTGTATTTCGACATACGGGCCCTATCACAACAGGGCCTGCATAGTGATCTCTGCCTAACCCTGGCAGGCCTGATCCAGCCAGGCCCTCAGGGTTACCTGGCAGCTCAAAAATATCAACAGAACAATGTGGACCCAACGGCATGAGAGCAGAATCCCTCAGACAGTAAAACCGCCCTCCCTGGGGAGGCTCAAGGCACCCAGGAGTTGTGGTGCGCAGCACGTCTGAAAATCCACCTCTGGGTATCTCACTCCAGGCACCCAAAGATGGGCCTCAGTATTCACCCATGCTTCAAAACCGCAGCTGTGAGCCAGCGGGGTTCCTGGCACCGCAGCTAAATCCTTTGGTCACCCTGACTCTACAGTCTGACCCCAAAGAGGTGGAGAATTTCGAGGCAAAGGGAGGAGCATGGACGACAAGAAGAGTCGGAGAAGGGCCCAAAAGGCTAATTAGGAAGGAGATGTGGGAGGGATCTGGAGGTGGCTGAAGTAGTGTTTCCTTCCATCCCCACCCCGTTAGAGCCCTGGGTTTCCAGAACTTTCAGCCACCAGCCTCCCAGCTGAGATGCCCGTTGGAGACACGCGGAGTCGAAGGAGGCTGAGGAAGCTTTAATACCAAGTCAGATGGACAACATCACCGCCCTCCCCACAGAGCCTGGGGGATGTAGCTGCTGCTCAGTCAATGGATACCGTGGAGGTGGCTGCCACGGAGAAGTTGTTTTAACAACGTGGGTCCATGAAGCTAACTGCTCTCAACAAGCTGATCCTGTGCCGCAGCCAAACGTGCAAGGGAGCAGGTGAACAGAACCGAGAGTTCTGGGGCGCGAGGCCTTTCCGAACACAGCGCCTCACTTGTATTGTAAACCCTTTCTGCGTCCTGGCAGCTCTAAACTTCCAGGTACACCTCCCCCTCCTCCATCCCCACACAAAATATCCCCAAGCCCCAGCAGACTTTCAGGAAGCCGAGCAGATGATGTGGCCTGCACATTTTGGCTGAAAAAGGTCGTCAGTTAGTGTTTCAGCTATTAGCAGAACTTGCCAGTGATTATAACTCATGAGCCATTTTCTAAACACAGACAGTGGAGATTTCTGGATACTTCAAGTTCTAGTACAAAGAGAATTATAGAAACGTAAGACTAGAAGGGACCTTGAGAGGTCTTCTAGTCCAGTCCCCCGCACTCAAGGCAGAGCTAAGTATTACCTAGACTAGCCCTGACAGGTGTTGGTCTAACCTGATCTTAAAAATCTCCAATGAAGAAATTCCACAATCTCTCTAGGCAATTTATTCCAGTGCTTAACCACTCTGACAGTGAGGAAGTTTTTCCTAATGTCCAACCCAAACCTCCTTGCTGCAATTTAAGCCCATTGCTTCTTGTCCTGTCCTCAGAGGTTAAAGAGAACAATTTTTTCTCCCTCCTCCTTGTAACAATCTTTATGTACTTGAAAACAGTTGTCTCCTCTCTGTCTTCTCTTCTCCAGACTAAACAACCCCAATTTTTTCAATATTCCCCCATAGGTCACGTTTTCTAGACATTTAATCATTTGTTGTTGTTGTTGTTGTTAGACTTTCTCCAATTTATCCACATCTTTCCAGAAATATGGTGCCCAGAGTCTTCCTTCCAGCCATCAAGATCTGCCATCATTTGGTTCCCTCTCTAGCTCATCTCCCTTCTGCAGCCTGTTCCTCTCCCATACATCCATACAACTTACAGGGTAGTGGGCTACCTGTACTAATTTAGGAGAGGGACCAGGACATCACTGTGGGTAACTTAATGAAGACCTTGGCTCAACAGGCAGCTGTGGTCAAACGAACAGTTAAACAGGATGTATAAGGAACCAGATGGACAATACAGAAACACTGTAAGGGCATTGCATAAATTCAGGGTGCAGCCCATCTGGATACTGGGCACAGTACTGACCACTCCATCTAAAAAGGACATTGCAGAAATAGAGGGGTGTCAGCGATGGGCACTGAGAATGATACCGGGCTGGAAAAACTCTCAGATGAGGAGAGATTGAAAAGATGCTGATTGTTGCCTTGGAAAGGAGACAAAGGTGGAGGGGTGGGGAAAAAAGAGAACACGACAAAAGTATATAAAATAACGAATAACCTATAGAAGGTCGATCAGGAATTCTGTCCTCTCTGTCTAAGAACACAAGAACAAGAGTCATTCAATGAAACTGAAAGGCAGCAAATTGAAAATGGATAAAAATGAACATGAAAATGAAAAAATGGATAAAAATGAAAATGGACAACTGAAAATTAGCCTGTGGAACTCATTGACACATGATGCCATAGCAAGATTCAAAGAGGGGATGGACATTACATGGCTAACAAGAATATTCAGAGTTACCACAGTTAACGTGAGCATACATTTTGGCAGGGAGATAAAAATCCTACTTCAGGGCGTAAGCCAGTCTCTAACTATGAAGGGTTAGGATGAAACATTCCAGGGGCATTCTTCCACAGCTGCCTGCTGCACCATTTCTTTCCTCCTCCTCCTCTGAAGCACCTGGTGCTGGCCTCTGCCAGAGACAGGAAACCGGGCTGATTTTGAACAGAACTTAGGTCTGAACCAGCCTGGCTATGCCTATGATTCTTCCTTCCATCCCGCCACCCAGTTCTCAGCATAAGAACTTTCCCCACAAGCTGGTCTACGATGCCTGACCCTCCCTCACCACTGCACCTCTCGCTGCCCCTTGTGTCACGAGTGCAATGCCATTGTTGCCCACACTTGTAAGGGCCACGCATCTTTCAGGGTTAAGGGCCCTTTTCCAGACAAGGGGGCCTCTTGCCACAGAAGGGCAGCCCACTGAACTCGCTGGGGCACTGCCCCTGTGACTTTGGTGGGAGGGTAGAGGGGGTTTCTCAGGACTCTGCTGTCCCACACTGGCCACGAGCTGCAGTGGGCTCCCAGAGTCTGATTGTTACTGTCACACCTCCGGCAGGGAGTGGGAGAGACAGAGCCAGGAGACCCACCCGCTGCCTGGGGCTGGGGTCAGAGGAGAGCTCACTGTAAACACAAGGGAAGGCACAAAACTAGACAAGAGGTAGCTTCCTCCGTGTCCCCTAGGAGAGCACGATCCCGGCCCTAACACAGTTACAACACACAGGAAGGAGCTTGTAGCTCATTTACTTTCCATACATTACTGCCCGGCTTTCCTGTTCGCCCCGACACGCTATCTGGGTCAGTGCTCTGCCGGAGCGGTAATTCCCAGTGAGCTAATCACACAGCACGCTGCACTGCTCACGCAGGTAACAACCCTCCAGCAACCATATCAGGCACAAACACCTTCACGACCCCACAACTGCCACACTCCACCCCACCACCCCCCACAGCTGCCCGCGCGCCGTGGCCCAGTGATCTTTAATTCTGATAGCTTCCTCTTCCTGAGCACTCTGTAAGGTGGTGCAGATAAGTCACTCTGCCTCCTATCTGGAAGGGCACACGAGTGCCTCCTGCCGGGTGGGCGGTGAGAGGGTATTTGCCTCCGGTCAGAAAGGCGATGCTGCAATGCAATCACGGAGGGGGAGCAAGCTGCAGTATGTACCAAGCAGCAGAAGTTGCGAGGGAAGGAGGGACGGCAGGGAGCTCTGCCTAGACAACCCATTGGCTCAGCCAGCCACAGAGAGAGATGCCACTCCATGCCATGGTGGGGGACCATAGGCAAACAGTTCTCAAGACCTCCCGGACCCCTCTGCTGCAGAGCCACTCTCTGCCTCCCTGCATTTTATGATTTACTTGGCTCATCCATTACACCCGACGTTCCAAATCAGTGGCTCTTTCTGTTGGCTGCAGCAGGTGTGCTGTGATGCACATTGGTGCCCAGTGAGTACACTGGTGTAAACGACACACTGGAGCAGCAGGAAGAAGCCCACAGGGCTGCCTTAGCCCAGGAGTTGCTTGGCTCTGGAAAACAATTCTGCCCCGAGCCCTTTTATATTTCATTAGCCCCACCCAGTGCTCTAAGGAGTGAGTGGGGCCAGGGAGTTGACTGGCTTCCATCATGTTCTGGCCACTGCTGGGCGCTGAGTGTGGAAAGAGCAGGATGCAGGAGGAGGGGAGCAGATGGACCATTGGTCTACCCGGACACGGGAGCAGTGCTTCCAACTGACAGCTGGACAAGTTTAATGTGTTCAAATCTTTCACTGGTTCGGGTCACCGGTCTCAGGAAAAATGCTTGTTCTGGTTCTAAAACAATTTGACCAATCAACCCAAGGGCTAAGCAGCTGCTAACCACCCCATCTGTTTATCCATGCAGATACTTCTATGGTCCTCATCACTATAGTATCCGAGTGCCTCTCCCTGTTGCCTAGCTTCCTACCAAAGACCAATTTGCAGGATTGCATTTTGCTGGCCTAAGTTCTCCCTGCAGTTTCCGCTGGATGTAGAGTTCTTTGCTTTCCAACCTGAAGTGTGGAATCGTGCTGATGTGGATGTTAAACAGCTGATATGGGATTAATTTAGACTGTAGATATAATCTGTACAGTGCTTTGGAATCCTTCAAGAGGGTGTTACTAGGATTATTACATTTACATGCCACATTGGCCAGCTGTTCTGGAAAGCCCTCCTCCAGGTAATTGCAGAAGAGATTTGTGCTTAGCATTACACACCTGTGGAAGAGGTGATGTAACATGATTGCACCCACAAACTTCTGCTGATGGAAAATATTGCTAAAATACTTCCAAAGCCAAGACCTGGAGGAGGGCGGCTGGGTACGAAACCAACCCCAGAACACGTTCTTCAAGGTGAGCATACAAATAGCCGGCCCGTTCTCTGGAAGAGATGCTGCTCTCTGCAAAGTAAAGGACAAACGAACAATACTGCCAAGGCATTATCAGCTCTACTTACTACATCATAACCTGTAGGCGCCCGGTTCCGAGATGCAACCACACCAACGCCTGTGATAGGATCCATCGGCAAGTCAGGCAAGGCATCTGAAAGGTCTCGGACTTCAGGCATTATGGACTGCACCTGAAACAGGGAAACAGAGTTAGAGTCTGCACTGCAGCACATCCCCTTATCAGAGCACCCAGCGTGCAGAGAGCCGGTCCGCAGACTGCAGCGTGAACGCTGGAGCACACCAGCTACGGCCACACGCACCTTCGGCATTTTTAAAGCAGTCAAGCTTTCAAGCATTTTTAAACAGGCATTTGCTTTTGATAAGAACTTACATTTGCGCCCTTTCTGATAGGCCAGGAATTTAGGTCAACAGCCTCTTCGGAGATTAACTTTATTGTTTCTGGGATATTTCGCCGGGGCTGGTCTCCATCGAGTCCCATTAAGAAAACCTGAGCCCATTGCCCAATGAAAGGCAAGCTGAGCCCTTTGATTCAAACGGGCACAAGTGGTTCTGCCATTCCTGGAGGGCAGGAAGCTACTTTTAATGGCTTTGCTCAGCTCAGCATCAGACAAGCTGAGGACTCCACTGGGAGCCTGCCTCCCTCGCTCCCTTCAGTGCTTAGCTAGAGCTGGTTAGAGATCTGGTTATATGGCACCTGGTTTATCATGTACCTGGCACTGTGCAGCAGCTAAGACACAGAATGTCAGCCCGGGCCCACAGAGCCGATACAGCAGGAAGGCACAAACAGGCCCAGGGCGGCTCAGCACGGGCAGGCTGTGTGATGGGCATGGCCTGGAGATCTTCGCACGCACAGGACCTGCAATGTAGCTGGGTTTTGGAGACTTCAGGGGAGAGAAAGGTGCACCAAGGACATGGAGAAGAGTGGGTCCAAGAGACTGAGGGAGCAGGCAGGGGGGACGCACGTGCCAGCCAGGTCCCACGGAGGCTTGGGTCAGAGGAGCAGGTGGGAGAGCTGCTGCCAGAAGTCTAGCCAGGGAGGAGGAGAGGGAGAGGGCTGGAGTCCAGGCAAGGTTGGGGGAACGGGGCCACTGCCGGAGCATGTGGCATCCTGTCCAGAAAGCCAGTTGAGGCAAGTCCTCTCTTGCTTCCAGGTAGGAACGCGCCAAGAAAGCGCCCGACGCAAGGAGAGGAAAAGGCAGCCGTGTATGTAAAAGAGCCTCGCTGCTGAGACAAGCTGTGCAAAAAGCCACCTCATTCGGCTGCTTTTTCATAGCAATTAAACGCCAGCAACTTCAGGGGTGTGAAGGGGGCTGGTTACTCCTACTTCTAAAAGAGGCAGAGGTGAGTGCTGGTGCCAGCCCAGCGGCAGTGGTGTTTGCACCTCGTAAGGCAGGGTCGGAGCAAACACCCTGTTACAGGCAACCAAAGGTAACTCTGGCATCCTACATAACAGCGCTCCATGTACAGCCAGCGTATCTATAGCACCCCCTACCCGCCAAAACCCCAACCATCAGCCGCCGTCTCCAATGTCAGGGAAGCAATTGCCACCACGCTGGTGTGAGGAAGAGTTCTGTTTCAGCATCTGTACCAGTCTCCTGAAAATGCAAAGAAACTGAAATGCAGCTCACTTCATTTTCTAGACAACTCAAGCTTCTAGCAAGCTGGAAACATGAATCTGGATTCTGAACTCTTGTGTTTTGCCTTTCTATTTCCCCCACAGACTCTTCAGCTTCACACAGTCAGCTCAGAAGAATGAACGCAGCCCCAAGAATAGAGAGATGCCAGCACCTTCCAGCAAACATGGTTCTCGTGTTCAATTATATGCAACAGCTAAACCAAAACCCCACGTTGTTGCTTGCAGTTCAAAACACTGCAACCTACCAACTTCCCAAAATTGTTTGCAATTAACAATTCATCAACTGAAGGCATTAACTGTGCAGTGCTGAAATAGAACAATGTGAATTAAAAATACAGGAGATGTCATCTGTACACAGATATGTAGATAGGTTTTCTAATAAACAAACATTTCCAGGTTGCTCTCAATAGCTTAGCGACCTACTGATGCCCATCAATTTCTTTTGATATGTAACAAATATTGATATTAACTTCTCTTGGGTGAATCCCCACTGTCCTTAAAAGAAATAATGATATTCCCTAATGCATGACAGGAAAAAATACACTCAGCACATTTCATAATGGCTACTGCTATCTAACCAGAGGGGAAGGGTATTGATTTCTCTAATTTTTTTCAACATCACCAGTTATTGCTGCATCTAAACGTGACAACAAGGCAGGTACCAAATGGCAGCACTGACCTGCAGCGTGCGAACACAGGCTTAGCATTCAGGATTAGTGCCAGGACTTGACACGCGATAATATCGGGATGAAAAAGTCCTTGCAGCCTTCTGTTTGTGGAAAAAAACATCACAATCCCCCTGAACAGCTAAAACGTATGGACTGGGACATCGCCCACAGACTCTCTTCTCCTGGAAAGCTCGTAAGAGCGGAGCAAACAACACTGTTCCTTTTAAAACACCCACAAAGCACCAAGGCCAAGATTTTCAAAAGTGACTGGTGATTGGGGGAGGGGGGACGAGGGCCCCTTAAAGAGGCCTCCTTTTCAGAGAGCTCTGAGCACCCACCCTTTGAAAATATGCACCCACCCCTTTGTGGCGCCTCAAATTGGGTGTCCAAAATCATCAGCAGCTTTTGAAAATCTTGGCCCAAGCCATTTCTTCCACTAGGCAGCTAACAAATCAGCATTTCTGTCAGCTGCATATTTTTGCATCCGATTTGCCTGAAGCACCTTCTCTGCCTCAGAACCTCACAAGGCTTCTTTCTCTGGAAGACGCATCATTTCTCCTGAAGCCCGAGTCACTTTGTTGCAGACTCTGCCACAGTCCCACCCTGCCTTCCTAAAACCAGGTGGCCTAAAACCAGGAGGAGAGGTGATGTGTAATACTGTGCTGCAGCACTCAGGAAAGCCTGCCCGATCACACTGCACAGGGAGAGAGAGTGATTTAATCCTGCGTGGACTTGCCCTAAATGGACACTTTTGCATAAAAATTTAATTTCTTTTGAAACTTTCTAGCTTTTCAATGAAAAGCCAAAACCTAAGAAATCTGGGGGGACGACAAACCAGGACATTTCTGTGCTCCTTTTTGAAAATGTTTGCCTTTCTCCAGCCATCTCTACCCCAGAACTAAAGAGTTCAGCCACATCCCAACTGCCTTCCCCTCGCCTCCCCACTGAGCTCCCGCAACATTTGGCTTGAGATTTTCAATGCAAAGCAGTCAGGAGAGGCAGAATACAGTTTGCCATCACAGCCCTCCACGCAGAGGAGTTACGCTGGCTCATTTCACTCAGACATGGTCTCAACGCCCCTCTTTAGAGCAGGCTCGGAAGGGTGACCATTCCCCCCCATCCCAGACAGCTTTTTTTATTTCTGTGCCTAGCAGTTTCTCAGCATTGTCCAACTGGCTCACACAGAAACATAGCTCAAGCCGCCTGCAGCTCTTTAACCTCAAGAATTACAGGAGATGCCGGCCCCAGACACTGCAAAGACTGTTTATCCCTGCACGGCAGTGTTGGGTTCCCACGGAACTCAGGCTTTAGTGAGAAGCAGCTGCACAGATGGAAGACTGCTGCAGTCTATTAGAATTGGTGAAAAACAATCACCCTATTTTTTTATAATAAAAAATAAGCCCCCCGTCAGCTGTGAGCATCTGAGGGGAAGAAATTTCCTATGCCATTTCACAGTTACTTGGTTCCTCATAAGCTTGGTTTCTGGTGGAGCTGAAATTTTTCTAGTGTACACAACTTGTTCACGAAGCAGTCTTCACCCTCAGCCACTGGCCGAAAATACTTGTTGCTTTATTGTACACCGGATCATAAACACACTTCTGCTTATTAGTAGCCCTCAGGTCTCTCCCCATGACTTTACTGTGCTATGAACATTGCCAGCAGCAGCCAGTCCCTCAGGAGACCAAGACTGAAGAGAAAACATGAAGTTCAGCTTCCTGCACACCCTACGGCAGGGATCAGAAGCACACGTAACACTGCTGTGTGGTCTCGGGATTGCAGGGTGCTTGACCTGGCAGAGAGAGGTAAAGAGAGCTCCGGATGAAGGAGAATGGCCTCTGTCCCACAGCCCAAACTTGACTAACCAAAGATATTAAGCCCCTGCGCTCTGCAGCTGGTCTCAGAATCAAATGAAAGCCCAACTCACACAAATGGGAATGGATGTGGTGGGACCCGAACACCAATTCTACGAGAACTTGGCATGCGGCTCAACACCTCGCTTGGAAGGGCCAGTTCTAAGCAACTGCCTTTGCTGGCTGGACACAGGACCCAGGTCCCAGCAGAGGAAGGAAACATGGAGCAGCTGAGGAGCAGAGAACAGGACTTGGAGCTCATTCATTCTTGGGACAGCACAGGCTGGGTGCTCTGTGCAGACAAGATGCTCAGCATCAATGGAAATCCCACTGGACAACCCCCAGGAATGGTCTTGGGGCTCAGAGGGATTTCATCCAATGCCCTCCGCCTGGCTCAGCGGTGAGGCTGTCTATCCACCTGCATATACTGGCCCCACAGAGAATCCATGCGTCTCCCAAGAGAAACATAACGATATCAAAGGTCTCTCTCCCTCCTCTGCCACCAGAGCACTGGGGAATGGTGCACAGCTCAGAGGACTCTGCAGGGGAAATAATTCTGGGGAACCAATCAAAAGACCAGGAGAACTTTGTACAGTGGGAAAGATGACAGGGGATTCTAAATACCAGCATCTCTGCGACCTTCTCTCCACGGAGATGCTGGCAGTGCTGCGGCCGCATAGGTACGGACCAAGCCGCACTGAACAGACTTGCCAAAGCATCCATGAGTTGAGTTCTCCTTCAAGACCGGTCACCCTAGAAGTTCGCAGCCGTGGTCTGGTTCACAGCTGCTAGTGGGCTCTGACCCCTTAGCACAAGCCACAGATCCATGCCAAGTGAATGCAGGGAGTCACAGACACAGGCAGGGTTTCCAGTTCTGCCTTGGGGCATAGTTCAAGAAAGGTGCACGTCTCACTCCAGCCAGGCTGACACAAACCCGCCCGCAGTTTAGGGGGAAAAGAGGGGCCTTTGTCGATGAGGTGCTGTGCAGCGAAAGCACAAAGCTGTTTTGTGGGTGTCTGACTCACAGCCTGGGGGGTGGAGGGCAAGACAGCATCAATTCTGACTGTGTCACTGCTCAGACAAAGCCTTTCTGTTCTGGTAACAGCAGACGGAAAGAGCTAAAGAAACAGGCCTTTCTCCTGCGAGACGGCAGGAGATGGAAGCTGCAGGGCTGAGTCACAGATGTGACACTGTCTCTGAGGGCAGGAGACGTGTACATGCAGCGCTGAGTGATAACAACCACCAGGGCTTGACTCTTCTTATGAGTGGGGAGCAGCACAGCGCGGCCAGCCCTACGCATTCTCTTCTAGTCAGGTCCCCCCACACAGCCAAGGAGCACGTGGCACTGTAACCTAGCAAGCAGGCTCCAAAAATAATCCAGGGGAAAGCATATGCCACCTGGGCTAGACCGTTCCTGCTGCACAGATTCGGGCCCTGGCTCCTTGAGCCAGCAGAGACTGGATTTATTGCAATAGTGCATTCAACCCCAAACAGGGCCACACTGTGCAAGGAGCTGTACAAGAGGGATGTGTTGGCGTCACATGAGGCTTCAGGGGATCACCTTGGGGCAGGGGGGATCTTAGAGGTTCCCTTGCCTTTGTGCTGTCTTTCACAGCACCCCATAGGCCCACAATGGGCTGCAATCAGCATGCACTGAGCTCCTGGCCTTCCCTCTACCGCAACAAGCCTCCTGATGACCTAGCTGCTCCGGGAAGCATTCCAGCTCTGCAGCCCACACCCCACCGAGGGTTTGGGCTGCATTCCACCTCTTTGCGAACTCAGCCAGCCAGCGTTCTGGGGCAGGGTTAGGGCTATCACACACTGCACTGTGTTCATATATACTACTCCTGGTGCAGCTCCTAGGGTGCTGCTGGCAAACCAAAGCTCACATCCTACCAGCATGGAGCAGGAGGCTTTCCCCTTGCGGCAGGCCTGCACTTTGCTCCCGGAGCCACATTAGATACTGCGCCGTTCTGTGCACTGTTCTGATGTCAGAGAAGCAATAGGATTATTCGGCCATTTCTGCTGGGCCATGGTTACCTATTTAGGGCAATTTCTTATCTTGTGGATGGTCCGTGGATGCACCGGGAACGGGCATGGAGGGAGAGGATGTCCACTGGGAATTCAGATAAATATTTCTG
The DNA here is from genome assembly GCF_026122565.2 of Emydura macquarii macquarii. Lineage (NCBI taxonomy): Eukaryota > Metazoa > Chordata > Testudines > Chelidae > Emydura > Emydura macquarii. The sequence goes on from NW_027130828.1 coordinate 1,209,263, forward strand.
TGAACTTTGCACAAGTGTCAGAGGAGTCCTTGGCTGGGCAAACACACCATTGGTTACACTTCATTCCTCCCTGGGGGCACTAACAAAGTTTGGTTTCTTTACCATTATGCGTCTGAACTCATTGTGATTTTGTCCCTTAACAATAAAAGAAAGGTTAAATGAAGATGGAGGATGACACAAATATTTCTATTAGACAGCTTGTTATACAGTGAGCGTCTCTTTAAACAATGCAAGTGTAACCTGGAGTTCTGGCTAGACACACTGCAGCTGAGATCTCAAACCTGCTGATCAGGAGGGTGCATTTTATAATCCTCTTTTATATTCTCGGTGTTTGTACAAGTCAGTGTGGAAAGGCCCCCACTGCTCCATCCGGGGCAGGGTCACTGTGGGAAGAGACCAAATCAATTACGAGATAATTTCCCCCTTAGCTGGAAGCATTCTCTCTCTAGATCACTCCCAATACCCTGTGCCCGTCCAATCCACACTGGCTGAGAGCGCGAAGACGCTGAGCCCTAGGGCGGAGGACAGATTCAGACTGCTGCAGAGGGCACTGCCAGTTAGGAAAGGAGGGCAGAGGAAATGTTCCTCCGAAGAGCTCGCTCACCATCTCTCAGTAGGAGTTCTCTGCACTCTGGCAGCACCTCCGCGTGCACAGGAAGATATGGTCCCTGCCCGAAAAGCTCCACGTCTAGGATGACAAGCAACAGGCCGAGGCTGGGAGAAGATGCCTTTGAGATACATTGCGCATAGAGTTGATTTTATTGTTAAATAAAAACAGAACAACCATCCCCGACCAGCCCTCAAGCAAGCCATTATTAGCTGGCCAATCTCTTGTCAACGTCACAGCAGAAATGGGTCTTGAGGAAGGATCTGGAGGAGGAGACGGTGGTGAGCGTGGAGGAAAGAGTGTGGAGGAAGGCACGTAGAGGATGAGGGAAGAAGTAGACAAGTTCTTCCCAGAGATAGCCTTCTCACAGGCTAGGAAGGGAGGGTTTCTCTGTTTGCAACAGCAGCTCATCCTAAGCAGGGTCACACGTTGTTATAATTAAGCCAACTCCTCGCTGTCCTTGTGGCAATTGGAGTGCAGAGGAGTCAGGCTCCCATACTGGAGTGAAGAGCAGATGCAGCAGAGGCAAAGGCCTGCATTCACCCAGGAAATGCAAGCACTGCCATCCTGATCCATCTGTGTAATAAGGATCCCGGCTGCTTCTTGCTGGTTAGTAAGTGGGAGCTCTCCCCACACAGGGTTCAACTCATCAGAGACAGTCTGACCATCCTTTCACTGGAAACGTGCTCCTACCAACTCCCTTTGTGGAGAGTTCTCCAATAATCCTAAAGCGCAGCTGATGGGGAGCAACTCAAAGCTGCATGGGGATGGAAGAGGAAGAGCCTGGTCCTTTAGGAAGGAGACTCACAATAACCTCTGAAAACCTGGTTGTTCCCCCGTTCCACCCTTTCTGACTGCAAGAGGAATCGAAGCAGAGTTTCAGCTGCACTGCACGCCAGCTAGCTCAGCAGGCAGTGCTCTGTATGTGCCAGGCTGGAGAGACGGCTTGGAGACCAACTTTGGGACTTCCATCCTGCAAACCAGTGATGTGTAAAGATGTCAGACACTTTACATGGAGCCACTACATATATCAGCTGAGCAGGACTTTCTGCAGCACTGGGCTCTAAGCCAACAGACCCCTGGCCTTTTCAAAGAAAATGGATGAAGCGGCCACAGTCTAATCCTGGTACATCTCATTCAAGAGATTTCTTCAGCCTTCGGAGCGATCAGCACAATGAAAGAGAGGGAGGCAGGGGGCCGATAGCAGGTGGTTTATCGGGCCAGAATATTTCAAAGGATGAAAATCTAACATTCAGTTGCAAAGGTTACACAAACTGAAATAGGGTCCCAAGTCAGAGGATCTTTTGACCCCTTCTCATACCAGCATACACACAATATTTAGGGGGGTTTAGCTCTTGGCCCATCTTTACTTATAACCCTGCAGAGAGAACATTGCTGATCACATGGGCAGAGGCGCACACAATCCTAGAGATGCTGACTCTAATCCTGGGCCCTGTGGACGTTCTAACTGATAGTCTTTATCTTCCCAATGTTCCTCTCAATTGGAAGAAGCGGAGTGCTCTCAGCTAACATGCCCCAGTGGCTTAGCTCCCTTCAAGAGTCTTCTGCATTTCTAGAAAAAAAAAACCCAGGATCCTGGAAGAGGTTGCTAGCAGTGCCCATTATCGAAACAAGTTACATTGTCCAAATAGGTCAAAGCCAAGTCTAGTTCTTTTTATCCTAGGTCCTGCCACAAGACTTCACTGCACAGCCTTTGGTAACTCCCCGTAGGTCCCATCCTTGCATACTTGTGTTTGTTTTCTCTACCTTAGTATTCCATTTTTTAAAGGAAATTTTACAAATTCAAAAACAAGTAATTTACAGAGCAAACTGTGCGTGAGTAGAGCAGATCTGATGATCTACTTGGTAGATACAGAACACGGCGTGAGAAGCCAGCAGAGCTCTAAAGCTGAATGGCAAGGAACCAGGAGGATAATTTTCTTATCGTTTCCTCCTTCAACCACATGCTCCACACTTCTGACACCAACTTGTTACCACACAGGCAGAACATCAGTCAGCAAAGATGAAACTGAAAAATTAAGGCCTCTTACTAACTTCCTGTACCAAAGCAGAAATAACGTTACAAAGTCTATGGAGCGAGACATTACTGCAGCCTTCGTTCCAATGCTATTTGAAGACTGTTTGCAAGTCTGTTCTAAAACGCTGTAGCTACTGAATGCTTACACTCTTACATTTACACAGCAGCTCGCAAACCAAAGTAGACGGCAAAGCACTCCAAACTGATACACACGCGATTCACTTCACCCACCACCACTGGGGTGTGATGTAGCAGCTGCTCACAGCCAGTTTTACGACAGGGAGTGAAGAGGAAAACTCTCTCTAATCACAAATGTGGGGAGAATTTAGGCAGACGGTTGGATTTTGGCCAGGATGCTGGGTTCCAACGCTTGGATGGTCACAAGTAGTCGGAACTTCAGGGTAAAATGACATCCATTCAGCGAGCTATCATTTTGCGTTAGGGCTTCTCTCCACGTGAGCTAAGGCAGCTGCCACCTGCACCTGATACACAGCACAGTTACAGCCTGCAGCACAGATGGGAACTTGGGCTGATCCAACCAGAAACAGGAACTGAAATAACTACATTAGCTGTAACTTGTCCCTTTCGTTACGTCAGTGCAAGTCTGGTTGTGGACACTGGTTTCGGATTACGAGTGCTCTATTTCAATTTTGCTTAAGTCATTAAAAAAAATTGAGAAAGGAAATTGAAATAAAACACTCTTAACCCAAAGCAAGTGTCCACACAGTGTGAATTCCATCCAAATGATCTCCATCGGAGTCATTTCCGTTCCCGCATGTGTGCAGACAAGCCCTAAGTGTCACTGGAACTGGGCTAAAGCCTCAGACTTGGTGTTAGAGACAGCTCTGCATAATGAGAGGAGAATTGCCGCACTATGGTCAAGGCCAGGACCCCCAAAGCACATCAGATTAAGCTTTAAAGATCCTTGTACCCAGAGGAACGTTGATGTGTAAGGCCCAGTCCTGACACGGATTTGAAGGCAATGGTTAGAGGATGTCAGTTCACGCAGTCGAGCAGGCACTAACATTCCAGTCAAGACAAGGCCAAATGGCACTTCAGCATAGGCCATTGTGGTGGTGCTGAAGCCCTAGCGGGGAATCGAAGCACTACCGTGACTACTTTGGCACCTGCTGAAGTACAAATTGCCTCGTCTTGGCAAGAGAGTTAGGCCTTGTCTACACTTGGAGGTTTTTGTGGGTATTGTTAGACCAGTATAGCTAAACTGGCAGAGCTGCCCCAAGTGGGACATGGTTATACTGATGGAACTGTGCTTATACTGGTCCAGGGAACTGGCATGAGCACAGTTATACTGGTATAACTACATCCACGCTAAGGCTCATACGAGCATCGCTGTGTTACTCAAAAGAAGTCACACCCCGATGGACATAACTTTGCAGGTTTAACTGAAGCCTAGACCTGGCCTTTTAGAAGATCTAAGTTAGATCATATTAGCCGGCCTGACCTAACAGCAGGTCTTCAAACCCTAGTCTCGACAGAGCTGGGTGAACTTTCCCAAACACCAGAGCAGAAATACACAAGTCCCAGTAATGTACGCTGGAGATGAATAAATAAAGCTGCAGTCAGCCTATGCCATTGCCTGGCCAGTGCTCGGAGAGGAGGGAATGCTCGTTATCAGCTCAGCTGGGAAGAGACCCTGAGAATAGGGGAGAAAATCAGAAACCAGGAAACACAAATGTGTAAGCACCTGCAGCCAGAAACCGAACACGTCTCAACACAGGTTGCACCTCACACGCTGCTCTCACCACAAAGTCCACTAACTTCCAATGGACTATTCGGCAGGCTAAGGTCACCCTGCAGATTACTGAGGTGATTATTGCAGCTGAGCCAGCAGAGCAAAAAACTTAATACACATGTGGTTGGTAGTGCGGCACAGAGGGTCTCCTCCAAGAACACAATGCTAACAACCACTGAACGACAACGCATCTTGTTACCAGCACCCCAGAGCACCCAGTCCAAGCTGGGAAATGCACTGTGACTCTGGCAAGCCCAGTGAACTCACTGTTTGGTCTCCCTAGGTGCACACGGTCCCTCAGAAGGCCAGAAATAAGACCAATGGACAACTCACATATCCAAAGGAAGCATGTGCATAAGCGTTTGCAGAATATCTGCGACAGTAATGCATGCCTTCAGTCACCAGCGGCTCAGGTGAGCAAAGAGACGGGTGGACGGGTTTCTTCCCAATCCTCAGCTGGAAAAATGGTGACCAGAACAGGGGCAAGCTGGGAACTGGCTGTCACTGTCTGGGGATGCGGGCGGAAAGGAACAGTCGAGGAAGGGAGACAGGCGACCCCCTGCCCTCTGCGGCTGTGCGTGACTGACACACACAGAGCAGAGGTGAACATAAAAGCTGGAAGGTGCCTGTGATAAAAGCCCGTGAGGGTTGTTGACGGACCCTGTCAGGCTCCGGGCCACGTCTGGGGGTGTGCCTGCACCCCCGGTTTACAGGGGCGACTGACCTGCCCCACAGCTTTGGGGGGCGGGGGGCCGGTGTCAGGCAGCGGACAAAGCCAGCCAGGCCGGGCGGTCTCAGACCCACTGTCCTCCAGCAACTCGCGTTCAGCGCAAGAGGGTCCGGCCGGGTGCCCGCAGACAGACAGACAGACTGCCCGCCCGGTGGGACGGGACAGGCCAGGCACAGACCGGCCCCGGGAAGGAGCCACCCCAGACAAAGCCTGCCCGCCGGGAGCCCTGTGCCCGCGCCGCGCCGCGGCTGGGGCTGGCCCTGCCCGGGAGACACGACAACCCGCCCAGCCCCCGGCCCGGCCCGGCCCGGCCCAGCCCCAGCCCCCAGCGCCGGGCAGCGGGGCGCGGACCGCGGGCGGGACGCTCCGGCTGGGCGAAGCGGGAGGGACGCGGGGCCCGGGCCGGGCCGGGGACACTTAACTGTTGCCCGTGCGGCTGGCGGCGGCGGGTCCCGTCTGCCCCGTCTCAGGCAGAAGCAGCTTCTCATCGCCCGGCCCGGCCCGGCCCGGCGGGAGCAGCGGCGCGGCGCGGCGCGGCGGGGACGCGGCGGCAGCGGCGGGGGAGCAGCGGCCTGCGGGGCGGGGCGGGGAGGAGGCGGCCGGGCCGGAGCCCAGCGGCGGTGCCTTACCCAGCGGGAGCGCCGCCGTCCGGCCCGTGCGCCCCGGACCCGTCAGGCTCTCTCCCTCCGCTCGGGGGCCGGGCCGGGCGGGCTGGGGGCGGCGGCGGCGCGGCTGACACAGGCTCCGGAGCCGCCGCGCAGCACAGAGCCCCCTGCCTCCCGCAGCCCGCACTGCGCCCGGCCCCGCTCCGCCCCCGGCCCGGCCCGCCCGGCCCCGCTCCGTCCGGCTCACCGCCGCTCCGGCTGCAGAGGGCGCCGCTGCGGGGCTCGGCTCTGCGGGGCTCGGCTCTGCGGCGCCCCTGGGCCTGCGCCGGGGGGAGCCTGGGGCCCTGCGCTCCGGCCGCACCCGGCTGTCGGCCGCCCCGCGCTCAGACTCCGCATGTAGCGTTGGCTGCAGCCCCCGCGCCCCGGCCGCGCTCCCTGACCTGCGAAACGTACCGCCCGCCGGCCCTGGTCCCGTCCTCCGCGGGCATGGCCGGACTGACCCGGGACGGAGGTGAACCGGAGCGGCCTGTGCCCGCTGCCGAAGCTGCACCTACAGAAGGAGGCGCGAGGAGAAGGACGCAGGGTCTGGAAACCAGCCCGTGGTGAACACGCGAGCGGTGCTGGTGCCCAGCACCTCCTTTCAAACAACCGCGAAAACCAGATCCCGTCAACAACTCCTCCCTGGAGCATCATCTGTCTACTGCCAGCAGAAGCAGAATAGCATACCTAGTCCAAGCCCTGCTCAGAGCAGGACCCAGCCCAGCCAGGGCTGTCAGGACCTGAAGGAAGCTGTACAGCAAACCCGAAGTGCAGCATCTTCTAAGGCCCCATGCTGCAAAGTCGGAAGCACCTGACTGTACAGACCTGTGTGGTGCGATTGACCCCATCTCCATGGACCTCTGCACAGGAGATACCTTTGTTCTACCAGTGTACTGGGTCACAGAAAGCTACAGCTCCATCAGCTCAGACTTGGCCTCAGTGAATTTTAGGGGGAAGATGCCCTGACTGGGAAGCCACCACCCAGTTCTGTTCCAGTCTGTCCCTTCTCTTTTCACTTTACCGTGCCAAGAAACTGGTCGTTTGAGCAGTTAGATCATTACATTAGGCTCCTGCACTACGGGCACAGGGTGCTCCTCTGAATCTGATGTTCCAGTCTTAATTGTGTTACTAATGGTCAAACAGTCCTGTCTCCCTCCCCTCCCCCCATTCTTTTTGCTTGTAATGTATTTGCTCTAACTCACCCTGTCAGATGGTCCTTTATATTCTGATCTTTTCTCACCTAGATAGCTAGTCCCCTTTTTAAACATTCTGTTTAGTTACTCCCGTTCTGTACAGCTCTGTCACCTCCCTGTCTGTCTAACCTGGACAGCGGGCAGCTAAACAACCCTCTCCTTGTCCCTGATAGAGCTCTCTGCCTCATGCTTGGAGCTGATTGATTTCTGTTACAGATAGGCACACAGCTCAGCCAATCAACAGCTCCCCACAGCCCAAATCTAGTTCAGGATTGTTGAGATTAACAACTGACCTGCATGCAGTCTGGTGCCTTGGGCTGGGAGTCAGGAGAATTCTTGGGTTCTGTTCCTAATTCAGCAACTAGTGTCTGACCATGTCTAAGACAGTTCTCTGCCTTTAACGTGGGTATGATAGTTATCCACCTTGCAGAGGTACTGTGGGGTTTAATTCGTTACTCTGTGTAAACTATTTGAGATCCTTGGATGAAAGATGCTATAGAAATGACAATTCTTGTTATGTTCCTGTGAACAATACAAGAGCAAGTAATGTCCAGGGTCGTCTTGCTACCACTGGGCACAACACGACTGGACTGGGACCAGTCCTTTGTGCTACCAGTGTTTGCTACCTCTGTGGTTGTTCACCAGTCACAAAGCGCACTAGACTCGCAGTGACTAAACAATGGTAAAACCGAGGTGTTCTTGTACGGGTCACTCTTTGTCCAACCAATGTCTTTTTTCTTTCCTCTGAGTGCACCATTGATGGCTGGTCCCGGCGGCTGTATCTAAAGATTACAGGAGATTGTTCTGCCTGGTGAGGAGTAGAATGCATTTTTTGGTTTGGAGAGTAATTTAGAGAGAGCTGGTGCCTGGTGGAAATGAGAAATATATGCTCCATACATAATATATGCCCCAAATGCCCTATTACAACTACAGAAAGATTTCCTGAACTGGAGAAGTTGATACACATTACAGTGTGTTAATGCTCCCCTATGGAGATGCTGATACTGAGAGAGTCTTTAGTGTAATAATATTAAAACCTCAGAGTTTCAATAAGATCCTCCCTGCCTACCCTAGCAGTGTGACATCAATTGATTCCAAAGGAAGAGTCTAACTGCTGCTTAGCATCCAGCAAGTGTTCCAAGCTATATTCTGGTCTATGCTTCGACATGTTTGTGGCATGATCTGCAATAACATTCTCCCCAGGGGACTAGGTTGTGTTCATGAGCCTGTGGTGGAGCCCAAGGACAGCTAGTTAGCTCCTCAGTTTCGCATTATTCTCATGGAAATGTTCTAAAGAGAATATTGCAGAGTCCAAAAAAAAGCAGCCGTTTCTGCTGTGGCAAATGGAGCCCTTTGCTGCTCTGGGTGGTGACAAGGAGCTTGCGGGGCTGGAGACCTTTAAGCTGTGGCAAACGATTAGGGTTATGGAGAAGGTGCCTCCGTGCCCTTTCACACGGCATAGTCCTAGGCCCTGACTCTGCAAACACATGCGCATTTAGGCACATGAGCAGTCCCACGGAGCTCAATGAAACTTTGTGCATAAAGTTACTTGCATGCATAAGTGTACGCAGGTGACGTGTTACCTTTCCATTGTACATTGTACATAGTCCCTGTTCTACATACATTTACTTATTACCTTTTATTCAAACCACATTTGTGCAACACATCACTTGTACAATCCACCGAATTTTGTCAACTCATGTGCAAGTAGGTAACTGGTGTCTTGTCTTCTGAGACTTTTTCACAAAAACATGTTGGATTGGAGAATGTCATTTCCTTCCTGGCAGTGATGCTGGGATGTGAGACTGAGTGAGGCTGGGTTTCTCTCCACCCGAGCAGATGGGCACCTGAATTTTATCTTTCAGAAGAATTCTTCAAAGCAATAACTGTACGAATTGTGTGTCCAGGCTGCTGCATGGCACGTTCTACAGTATCGTTTGCTATTTTCATCGTTTGAACTACTAAAGCACTTCAAGACATAAAAAGGTAGTAGCTGTGCTTCAGGAGTAGGCGAGCACTCTTCGGGCATGGCAGAACAAGGCAGGTGATAAATAAAACGACCAGCAGGATGGCCCTTTGGGGAGATGAGGCCGTAACAGTCAGAAGTTGCAGCAAAGGCAGGCCACCCACAGACATGCTATGCAAATACAACAGGGTGAAAGGATGAAACAGTCTAAAATAAATAAATTGTCTCAATGTGTGAAAAGGCTTTTCCAAGCTAATGACTCCAGCGGAATCTCTAGCAGAATCTTTTCCTGGATCACAGTTAAGGAAGAGGGTGATCTTGTGTCTGCAGGACTGGCCAGTCTGCAGCCCCCTTGGGAAAGAGAGGAGTCTGTGTTACAATGATGGTACTGGGGTTTCCACAGGCGAAGTGCAGGAAAGAACAGGTTACCAAAGGGCCCTTGCAGCTGGGGCCAGTGTGATTAAAGAGACCCCTCTGCACAGGGAGGAAGGAAGGTCTCTCTGGAGATAGTGGTCTTTTAGCTGTTCCAGGGTAAGAAACGGGGTGGGGAACATGGGGAATCCACACACCTGTGGGTACAGATGACATGGGCTCAAACACCCTATGCTGTGGGGCAGGCACTTTGTCGGACAAGTGGCTGCCGTGGGCACAAAGGCACATGCTAGAGAATCCACAGGAAAGTGGAGTGCATGGGATGGCTCCCCAGAGAGGCTCTCCTGCTCCTCCCAGGGCAGGGTCAGGGCTGTGGGCCCTATACTTGTCCTTACCCTGACCCAGTAGTGCCAGCTACATACCCCAGCCCCTGCCTCTCCTTGGCAGATTACCCATGACCCTCGCAGGAGTGGATGTGGTCCCTCTAGCCCAGTATCCTGTCTTCTGACAGTGGCCAATGCCAGGTGCTTCAGAGGGAATGAACAGAACAGGTAATCATCAAGTGATCCATCCCATAACCCGTTCCCAGCTTCTGCCAAACAGCAATCCCTGCCCATCTGGCTAATAGTCATTGACGGACCTATCCTCCATGAATTTATCTATTTCTTTTTTGAACCCCGTTATAGTCTTGTCCTTCGCAACATCCTCTGGCAAGGAATTCCATAGGTCGACTGTGCGTTGTGTGAAGAAATACTTCCTTTTGTTCGTTTTAAGTCTGCTGCCTATTAATTTCATGTGGTAACCCCTAGTTCTTGTGTTATGAGAAGGAGTAATAACACTGCCTTATTTACTTTCTCCACACCGGTCATCATTTTATAGACCACTGTCATATCCCCCCTAGTCATCTCTTTTCCAAACTAAGAAGTCCCAGTATTATTTATCTCTCCTTATATGGAACCTTTTCCATACACCTCATCATTTTAGTTGCCCTTCTGTGTACCTTTTCCAATTCTAATTAAACTCTTTTGAGATGAGGTGACCAGATCTGCACGCAGTACTCAAGATGTGGAGGTACTATGGATCTATAAAAAGGCAATAGGACATTTTCTGTGTTATTATCTGTCACTCTCCTAATGATTCCCAACATGGTTAGCTTTTTTGGCTGGCGTTGCCCACTGAGTGGATGTTTTCAGAGAACTATTCACGATGACTCCAAGATCTCTTTCTTGAGTGGTAACAGCTATTTTAGACCCCATCATTTGATATGTATAGTTGGGATGATATTTTCCAATGTGCATTACTTTGCATTTATCAACACTGAATTTCATCTGCCATTTTGTTCCCAGTCACCCAGTTTTGTGAGATCCCTTTGTAACTCTTCGCAGTCTGCTTTGGACTTAACTATCTTGAGTAGTTTTGTGTCATCTGCAAATTTTGCCACCTCACTGTTTACCCCTTTTTCCAGATCATTTATGAATATGTTGAACAGTGCTGGTCCCAGTACAGACCCCTGGGGGACACCACTATTTTCGTTTCTCCATTCTGAAAACTGACCATTTATTCCTACCCTTTGTTTCTTATCTGTTAACCAGCTACTGATCCAAGAGATGACCTTCCCTCTTATCCCATGACTGCTTACTTTGCTTAAGAGCCTTTGGTAAGGGATCTTGTCAAAGGCTCTCTGTAAATGTAAGTACACTTTATTCACTGGATCACCCTTGTCCACATGCTTGCTGACCCCCCTCAAAAATTCTAGTAGACTGGTGAGGCATGATTTCCCTTTACAAAAACTATGTAGACTCTTCCCCAATAAATCATATTCATCTATGTGTCTGATAATTCTGTTCCAATTTACATCAGCTGAGAATCTGGCCCCATGCTCTCACTGCAAAAACTTCTAGCAACTGGATGGGGTCTCAGAGCAGCAGTGACCATGGGAGCTGCTGGGTTCCTACCTCCACTGCCTTGACATTTTCCTCTACTAACAGTTATAAAGAGTCAAACTTAAACCAGATTTAAAGCAACTGTTAAATTAAAACTGTTAAAAGAGACTGAGTTAAGACTGCCCCTACCTTCTCCCCTCCCTTCTCATGCCTAGTTACTATGTTTAGCACAATTGTCATCTCGCTTTTCCAAGACCACCTAGCAGTTAAGGAATGAGTAAAGTGGCATCTTGGCACCCTGGGTTTTAGTCAGTTTAACACAGTTTCTTACTGTGGTCTAGTGGTTAGAATATATGGCTGATCACTTGGGCTCCTGCATCTCTGTCAGCGCAGCCACCAAGGGCTGTAATTGCAAATCTCTTCCATACCCCCAACCTCAGTTTTCCCATTTGTAATATAGGCATAACAACGTTAACCAGAGAGGGGGGCCAGGAAGCGTAATTAATGTGTGTGTTAGTCACTGTGCTGTGACTTGGATGGGACAAGAGATGACGATGAGAAATGCTGAGCGTCAATGCTGGTGCATTACTTGGAGGTTTGTAAGGCACAGAACTTTGCTTAAAACACGACAGAAGTGGCAGCACACGACCCACTATTTATATATTATGGATCATAATATTTAAGTGGCCTAGCTATAACCCAGTAACTAGTTTTCCCTGTCAGAACGAGTCTTGCTCAGCAGATCCTAACAGCTGTCTGTAAAACACCTTTATGAATTGCTCATAAATTTCCTGTCAGTTGCAAACAGTACACTTGGGCCCCCAGGCTTGCTTTCCGGAAATCTTCATACTCCTTGAGACCTCATTGCTGCTCTCTTGGAGGTTTCTCCCCCTTGTTAGAGAAGGTGATGCTAACTAGGCTCCCTGAGAGGGTAAATTCAGGCTGGCTCCAAAGAGACCCAGGCACTTTCAAGATTACTGCAAGAGGTACATTAAATCAGGATTAAGTGTCATGATAGTGATTTGAGTTGACACAGTTTTCACCCTATCCATTTACTGGAGAATATATAACTGGAGTAGACTCGGCCTGTCATATTTTACCTTAAAAATATGGAACTTCCTGTAGCAGTGTTGAATAGTGTTTGGGGTCATGTGTCAGGCCTCAGAGGGCCCTTAGCTAGGCAGCGGAGACTGTGAGTAAATAAGGTGAGAGGTGTATAAACATGCCACTTATTCTAGCTGATAATTGCTTTCAACCATGAGCAATATGTTAGATGTTTTTCTTTAGAGCAGAATACGCTGAACTCTGAGCAAACTGAAGACTAGGTCTGGGCAAAGCACAAGGACAAAAATGGAAGCTTTATATCATAATCTTTATGTATTATGGATCACAATACCGCGGTGGCCTGCCTATAGCCCTGTAACTAGTTTTCTCCGACAGAATCAGTATTGCTCAGCACATGCTAACAGCGATCTGTAAAACACATTTATGAACTGTTCATATATCTCCTGACAGTTGCAAACACTGTGCCCGGGGCTGCGTCTTGCAGTGAGGTATCCTTTCTCAATGGCTGGTATATGTTCGAGTAGGCCATATGCCTCAAAGACCCTCCTTTAAGGGCCAGTATCATTAGGAATCATGGCAAGATGCAGCATTGTGTGCAGAGAAATGTTTTGGCCTAGGAGCCTAATCCAGACAGGAAAGCAGCAAAATCATTTTGCTTGGCATGGGAGTGTGGGACGGGGTGGGGAGAGGGCTACATGGATGGAGCACAAGAATGAACAGTTCCATTTGCTGAAATAACTTACCTGTTTCTTGGAGTTATTTTCTGTGCAGTTTCCCACTTTGTCAGGTAGAAAAGATGTCCCATGAACCAGATGCACTACACAGAATATTTGCCATGTTTCTCTGTCTCCTGTGCTCAGTGTGTGGTACCTGTCCACAGAATGACGTAGACTGACAGCAGCTGCCACAAAAGCCTTGAGAACCAAACAATAGATGATACTTACTGGAATCAATTCCGCACTTAGCCCAGGAGTCAGCAAGGAACACGCTTAACTCTAAGCACATGCTTAAGCGCTTTAGGTGATTCAGGTGTCAGGCCTTAGGGTTTGATCCTTGTCAATGGATTCAATAGCAAACCTCCTGTTGACTCCAATGGGAGCAGGACTAGGCCCGTGTCACATCCCTTCCCAGTGAAACAGTCTGGGCATAAAAGCAAACAATCCCTAGAACTGTCCCTGCTCTGCTGGCAGAAACCTTCCCCCAGGGGGTTAGGACCCTCTTGTCTCTCACCATCACTCTTGCTAGCATGCTCATCCCCAGAGCAGGGGATCGAGTGACTTACATTGTCTTCTAATGACGCCCCTGGCTAGTCCAGTTGTGTCACTGTGTTAGGTACTTCCTTGCTTAGCTGGTGAATTGGGTCAACTCAGTGCAATGGAAGTAGATTTAGCTAACTCAGAAAAAGACACTCTTCTTGGATTTATTTTCGATGCAGTTTCTTACTCTATAGCTATTCTGTTAATAGCTATTTCGGCATGTTTCCAAGTGTTTCCGTCCTTATATTTGCTCTGGTATTGTACAGTGAGTTTGATACTTGCTACTGCAGTACTATTATTTATTAATGGTTTGCAGTGTTGTTGTAGCCGGGTTGGTCCCAGGATATCAGAGAGACAAGGTGGGCGAGGTAATATCTTTTATTGGACCAACGACTCTTGGTAAAAAGGACAGGTTTTCGAGCTATACAGAGCTCTTTGTCAAGTCTGGGAAAGGTGCTCACAGTGTCACAGCTAAATACAAAGATCCCATGAACCCACCCCAGGGACCTTCTGCATGTAACCCAAGATACATAAACAAAGGAAACCGGCAGATCCATCATATCTGGCCAGGGCGCTCTGTCTGAAGGAATATCAGGACTCATAGAAACCATCCTCAAAACACTCACCACACAAAGGGTCAGCTTCCTCCATGATACAATCGACCCTCTCCACAAATGCCACAACATTAACAACCTCCTTCAGAACTCCATCCTCGCCACCATGGATGTCATCTCCCTTTTACACCTACATCCTTCACAAGGACAGCATCACTGCCCGACTCAAACATCTACAAAACAATGGATAATACTCAGATATTCTCCCAAACACATCGCCAAGCTCATCCATTTCATCCTCACCCATAACAATTTTACATTCAACCACAAACACTTTGTCCAAAGCATGGAAAAAGCCCTGGGTGCTAGCATGGCTCCCAATATGCCAACCTCTTCATGGGCCACATTAAGGAAGAAGTTCTGGACAAATGCACCACAAAACCAGTGATATACCTGAGATACATCCGTGATATTTTCATCCTCATCCTAAACTCCCTCATAGATTTCCACCACAACTTCAACAATCACCACCCATCCATCAAACTCCCTCTAGAATATGTCCATACCAGAACCGACTTCCTGGACACCAGGAGCAGCTTCAGCAATGGAACCCTACCACCAACTCTGTACAAGAAACCCCAGATCACCACACCTACCTTCACAGATCCAGTAACCACCCAACACACAAAGAAATCTGTTATCCACAGTCAGACATTCGCACACCACACAATACGTTCTGAGGAGAAAGTCCGGGATACGCACCTTGACACACCTAAAACTGCCTTCGTCAAGCAAGGACACTCCCCAGAGAAGTAGATCACATCATGGAACAGGCCACCCACATACCCCGAGAGAAAAACAAACAAACACTCCAACCACAGGCCCCTCGCTGTCACCTGTCTCCTCACACTGGGACCCTGATGGGGTGTCACTGCACAATTACATCCATACTCAATGGGGACCACATCCTGAAAGAAAGCTCTCTGGAAACCACCGTAGACTGGAAGGATAGTGGCCTGGCATGGATGAACCTGGTTCTAACACACTGAAACTGATCCCAGCCGCAGAAATGAGCCATGTCCTCCAGGGTCCCATTGTCGTTATTGAGCACAGGCTTTTCCACTGGGGGGGGTTCAGAGTTTCCAAGGGCCCCCACCTGCTTTGTGATAGATAAGTTCTCACCGCCTGCCCGCCGGCTGCACGCCTCTCTGCAGTCATCCGGCCTTCCCCTGTCTGAGGAGAGATTGACGTCTTCCTGGAATAGACGCTGTTCTCGCACCCTGGAAGCTTTCACTAGAGCTTGATTTATAAATGAGCTGGAAGTATAATAAGCTGTATCTGTGGACAAATAAATGTCTGCACAAGTCCTCTCCTTTAGAGAAAGGCCATAATACGTTTATCTGAGCAGGAATGGTTTTCTCCTTTTAAACACTAGAAACTTGCTGCAGCCGTTCTCCCCACTGCTAATGGTCCCCTCAGTGATCGACTAGAGGCCGGATTGACAATCTGCCTCTGGCAGCAGCACTGCAGCGAAGTACAACGTGCAGCCTCTGCAGCTGTAATAGTAACGCACCAAGGAGCCCGTTCACCCAGGCTCCAGCAACCGAGACGTACCTGTGTCCTTAGCAGGTGTGAAGGCTCGACACATACAGCTCGCCTGGGAGGCCTTCTCAGACCCTCTGCTCAGCGGAAGCCAGAGCCAGCGGGATGAGCCAATAGGTCACCTGTGCTGCTCTGCTTCGTCACGGGCAAGGAGAACAAGTCCCCAAGGCAGCTCCACCTCTCTGAGCAAGGGGCTGGGCTAGACACCTTCCTGCAGCACACGGCTCTCTGCCGGAGCCCGGTGTCTCTCCCTGCTCTGGGGAGACCGGAGTTTGTTTGACAGCCTGTCACGAATGCTGTGGAGGCTGGACTGCATCCGCTAGACCAGCCCTGCACACGTCTGACCGCCTGGAGGATTTTACTGACTCCCCCTCTCCGCCTGTGGCCGGATCCATAGACGCACGTCCCTTGGTGTGGCCCAGATGTCTCTGAGGTGAGTGCTATTTAGCAAAGTGAGACACAGGCAGTTCACAGCAAGGGACATCACCCGAGGGGGACCCTGACAGGAAGTCAGTCACTAGCAACCGCTCCCAGGCAGGTAGGGTGGGCGCTAGGAAAGGGATCGAGACAAATAACTTTGAAGGGAATGTACTCAGATGCAGCCCCTTGGCCATTTCTTTACATAGGGACCAGCGGGAGGGAGGATCCAGCGGAGCAGATTTCCCATGGTATCAGAGCCTAAACCTGCTGTAAATTCTCAATTGATTCAGTTAATCGCATGATGCTGGTGGACTCGCGGATCTTCGAGCCACCTATCCCCGCCCCACCAGGCCAACTGGCAGCACCTGGGATGTTCCTTTGTGCTAATAAGATCATCAACCACTTATTTAAAACATTGTGCCAACACTTTCTGCCCCAAGTTCCAGCTCCAAACCATTGCCCCCACCTCCCCGTTGCTTCCTGTTGCAGTCTGTGCAGACGCACAGCAATGCCAGGTCACACAGAACGCCCTAACCGCCCCCGCCCCTTTAAGAAAGTCATCGGCCCACACAGTTCTAATTCCCAGGCCAGCTGGCAGCATCAGAAGCTGCAGCTTTTGCCTTGGCTGCCATGGCTTGAGCACATTAGCACCCCAGCGAGCGTGTCAGCCTTCGGACAGGGCTCAGTGTAGGTAATGATGCCAGCGTTGGTAATAAATGGACAATCTAAAATACCGCTGGGAGGCCAGAAGAATTGGAATCAGAATGTCGCTGATGGCTGGCCAGCCCCGTGAGTGAGATGCTCTTGCATTGATGAGTGCGTAGAATAACAGGGCCCTGATTCAGAGCTGGGTTTCTGAGCTCTACTGTGCTATGACTAGAATGAACACTGAGAACATCTAAAGAGATTGCGACGGCTCCCAAGTGAGAGCACGCTGCACACTCACTCATACGTGCCAACACTTGAACGTGTGTGTGGAGGGTTCTCTGAGGAACGCACACGCACCAGCCCTTACAAGAAAGGGGATAAAACCAAAATGAAATGTAGCAGCCAGCTCCCTTGGAAAGATTTCTGTTCATGAGAAGGAGAAGAAAGTGGGATCTTGTGACGGGAGAACTTATGGATCATCCAGCATCACTGACAAGAAACCATTCTTTGAGCACATCATTTGACATCCCATTTCATTTGCTGTCCAGCTTTGAGTTCATTCCTACGCGTTTTAACTTTTTTGCTCCAGAAAGGCAGCCATGAGCTTTCCTCACAGGATACCCTGGCAGAGCGGACACGTCTGAGGCGGGACCATTCTTCTGCTGCTGAAATCATCTTCCCTGCAAACCGAACGGAGGTTCGACACATTGCAAAAGCACATCTTCCGTTCGGTGTGTAGAACACACCTCGGCAATGCAGTAATGAGCTGACGTTCAAGAGGGAATCACACTGACAGGCCCTTTCGAGCTGTGAGGAAGCGTGTCCCAATTGCAGCTTTTGTGTGGAAAACAGTGTATTTTGTATGTAAATATTTTATAAGAGCACAAGCCTTTCACAAGAGGAATAACACGCTCACCCAGATTTTAAGACGAAAGGGCCTCTTTTTCCTTTTACAGAGCTGAACGCAGAACATCTCCCTGCCCGTTAATCACTGGATTTATTATTATCATTAACCATGATAATAGCAGCTGCTTGTGTGTTGCTATTTCTCCTTTTGACATGGCATTTCCTCTCTCTCCTGGGGTGAAATTCACCTCGTGGAGAGGGCCAGCAGACGGTGCATGTGCCATTTCCTTTAGGACTTAAATGCGAGTGAACTAGCACATAGGTCTGTTGCTGGGCCGGGCCTGATCCAGAGCCCATTAAAGTAAATGGAAATCTTTCCACTGAGCTCAGTTGACTTTGGATCAGGCTCCCTTTTCACAGGGGTTAATTTCACCCTCTGGGGTCAATGGAGGCAAAGTTAGCAATAGCTGGGGGTGAGCTGAGCAGGGGCCAGGGCAGCAGTGGTTTGTTTAGACAGCTGATGGTCTTGCTGCCACTGTGACACTGCTGGTCCCGCTGGAACAATTTGCAGTTGTCGTCATTAGTGATAGTTAAATAATTGTCAGTCTGAGGCTTTTCCTTTTGTGGAGAGGAAGCACAAAGCTGAGGCACTGGGGGTTACAGGACTCAGTGGTTTCTGAAAGAAGATTCCTTTAGTCACACACCTGCCTTGGTGTCAGGACGCTGGGATTAAACTGCAGCGATCCAAAAACTTCCATTTCAACATGTCGGTGGAAACGTTTGGTGAAATTTCAACAACAAAACAGCAAAAGAAATGTTGGCTAAATGTTCAGTTTTCTGACCAGTTCTAGGCTATACCCAGAGCACGGAGCCGAGGTGGGAACAGACGTCCCTAAATGGAACAGTCTCTGTCCAGCTTCAACCTTCCCATCGCTTGCCTTGTGGAGCAAACCTCACAAACGAAAAGTGTCCTGATGCTGATGCTCCATTGTCATTGTAAGAAGGCTGGTGCCAGGACATCCTGTGTTCTGAGCCTGGCTTTCACACTGGGCCCTTCTGTGGCCTTGGGCAAATGGCCAGTCACGGTGCTGAGCACTCTGAGACCTCAGAGAAGGGCAAACGTCAGAGTGAGCACACGAGAGACTCCAGGGAACTGGTCAAGGCACAGGTGGGGCCGGTAGAGTCTGGAAAATTCAGACTCCAGCTGGAGGTTATTATGGAAGCCCCAGTTGTGGAGTCACAGTTAAAGCTGCGTTGAATTTTGCGCTCAAAGCAGAGATCACACAGCTTCATTTTGTGTGAAATGTGCTCCCCAAATCACAGCATTCAGTCTCTGAATAGAGAATGACATTTCTGAGAATTTACAAAAAAGTTGGTTAATTAGTTTGAGTTAAAAGTTGCTTTAAAGAGGGTCATTTAAGACATTTAGCACTGGCTCTCTGGCCATTTTTTGTTCCCAAAAATCTTAATACCAAGATAACGTGGCTAAAGCTCACAGACATCTCATCACTGGTTACATTTGACGAATTCTTCTAGGATCAATGGCAATTTTTGTAGTTATTTGTCATAACTGAACATTTCTCCTTCACCAGGGCTGACAAATAAAGTCACCAAACCGAGACGTCCATGAAGACCTGACCTCTTCCAAAATGGCTGCCATCTCTCAGGCTTGTTCTCAATGGGACTGAAGTCACAGGGGTTTTGTGTGTTTAAAAAAAAAAAAAGAGAGAGGACATTTCCACATAAAAATTACGTTAAGAAAACGTTAATTTCACCTGGTAGTGTCATGGTGAGGCTGGTGGTGGGGTGGGGGGAGGAATGAAAAAAAAAATCTAAATGTGTCTTTAAAAATCTGTTTAATTGAATGTGGGACTACAGCCTCTGTTATAACGGTGTGGTTATTGCATGGCATAACTGTGGGGCGGAGCCAGTGCTTTAGCCAGGCATTTCCAGACCTGATGATGAGTCCTTTTGAGTTTAACCTTCACGCCGAATTGGCTAGGTTTGTAACACTTCTACAGGGACAGCTGTACTATCCCGGTAACGTTCCTAGCCTCGTACTGCTGATGTGTATGCTCACCTTAGCTCCAGCTTCTGTAGTCTTTTTTGGAGAATAGGCATAGCCATTCGCCACAAAGTTCAAAGCCAGATCTCCATTTACCCTCTGCTCAGGATTATTCTGATGCTAGGTAGGTGCAGGCAGTCTAAGTCCTAGCCCTGACCCCAGCTGGATGGCTGCGGGGACGATGGTTTAGCTGCAGGTTATTTCCTTCAGCGAGCTGGCCGCTCCTGCGCTGGGAAGCGTGTGCTCAGGCAGTGTCTGGGAGAGTGAAGCTTGGGCCATTGTCAGCATTAATGGCTCCCCTGAACTGCCACGGTCTAGCGCATGGATATGCTCTTTCTGGAGGAGCCAACAAGGAACGCAGCAGCGGCCCCTTGGAACAGTAAATAGCACAATTTGACAAGCTGCCCTGGTGTTGTTTGCCAAGCAGCTTTTGAGAACCATTTTAGGATGCAAAAGGCACTTGGGCAGCAAATAAGAGAGAAATGCCTTCACCTGTTCCCATGGATTTCTTTTCTTCATGTTCAGAGTGACAGGGCAACGGCATTCATGTTCTGGTGACATTAGCAGAGTCGCTGCTGCAGGGATGCCTCCTGCTTTGTGCTTTTCAGGCAGAGGCTGCCAGCAAGAGATCAAAAACGGGTTTTCTGTTGCCTCCAAACTGTGTCAGCTCAATGAGCCAACCAGCATCTGATGCTGTTTAGCACCGAGAGCATTACATTATTGACGGGATGCTGCTGGTGAGCCTACAGCACTTCTGACCTAGATACTCAGCGTCACTAACCCTGGAAGACAGGAGCCTCCGAAATGTCAAATTTGCTGAAATATTCCTATCGTAAACACAGGCAGCATGGAATCATCAGCCAGGTCACAGCCCAGCGTATTTGCCGCTGTCAGCGCCACACAGACAGTGTATTAGTCACAGCCACTTTATCCAATTCACACGCAATAGCAGGGCAAGGAGACACACAGGGTTGAACTGTCTTTCAGCTTGCACATTACTGCGCAGAAGGGCAAACCTTTCTGTCTGTCCCGCCAGACTGAACATGAACTGGCCTGTCCCAGGCTCAGCTCCAGTCCATGTTACCAGGACTCCTCTCTGTGTTTGCACAGTGCCTACCAGAGTTGGGTCCTGCGCTGGGACCAGGTCACGTTTACACTTCAGAGCCAATGTCGGCCCAGCCCGCTCCTGTCGACACAGTGCATGCCGACAGAGGGAGTGTTTCTGCCCGCACGGGACCAGCACCTCTCCAAACAACACTGGCAGAGAGTGCTCTGTGGGCCGAGCTAACACAGCTGCGTCTGCAGTGGGAGGTTGCTGGCATAGCTGTGTCAGCAGAAGTGTGAGATTTTGTCACACTCCTACCTGACAGAGCCATGCCAACATAACTCTGAAGGGTAGAGCTGGCCTAGGGCTCCACGGTGGAACGGTACCACAGGCCAGATTCATACACCGCCCCAGGCTGTAGCGTTACACAACAGAAGCAATAAGCATTAATCCTGAACAGTGCAGGTACTCGTCACGCAGACTGCTTGGGACAAGACCAGCCTCCACTGAGAAGACAAATCCGTGGGGAACTCACCAGCCAGGAGTTGGCCGGTACAGGGCCAGCAGGATGTGCTCTCCAGAACATCCACACTGCGAAAGAGATCGTGGCGTGAGACAAGCCAGCTCCTGGGATGGACAACAGCACGGGACGTCACTGACAGCACCAAGAGAACTGGCAGGTTCCATGCAACGCTCAGTCACACCCTGAAAGATACGTGGAGAAACAAGCGCTTCGGGCACATGCTTCCTGTCCTTCCCTCAGATGGGACCATGCTGTTCACTGAATCCCATAATCTGCTGCTGCCAGCTAATCGGATGAGCAGTTCTCACACTGTCTGATCTAGAGACCACCGTATGGTTCCCCTTGGCTGTTCACTGAGTCCTTATGATGAAAGCCTCAGTCCTGGAAACACATAACCAAAGTCAGATTCGCTGGTTCTGTATAAAGCGGGTGCAATTCCACCGAGAACAATGGGTTTACTCTGGATTGCTGGAATCGGAATGTGGTCTCTGCCATTGTTTGTGAGATCTGACTGCTTGGCACAGTTCAGACACCAAGAATAACAACTCCAGTTGTACGCCCCCTATGACAGCCACGAACGCCAGCAGCTTCCATGCTGATGTGCTAATCTCTTTTCACTGGGGCCATCATATAGCAGGAAAATCCAGACTTATTGGCATGCCCTTACAGCTTCAAGTAGCACTCCAGTGGTCTAGGAGAACTGCATCTGTTTCAGTGCCACTTCCTTTGCCAGGGTCATGTGCCAGCAAGGCCCCATACTGGAATCCTGGCTGGTGCTGACACGGCCATAGCTCTGCATGGAGCCTTTGTCCGCTGCTGTGCAATGTCCAGTTCAGGAATTGCTTCTTGGAAGCGCTGCAGCAATTTTGGATATTTAGGGTTGGTTGTTGGAATATGAAAATAAAATTAATAACGAGTAATAGAAGATTAGAGCCACCTGAGTGTGTCTAGGGGGCTATCCTGTCAGAGCAAGCACGGAGCCCTGTCTCCTTGGTCCTGGCAGCAGATAGCCCCAGCCTCAGTGGAACTCTGGGTGGAGGTACCACAGGGAGGTCACTTGCTTTGGGATCTGGTCCTCACTGTGGTATTCAAGAGACACGGCCTCTTCACTTGGCCGGTAGCCTGGGTTACTTATCATCATCAACAGGTGAGGGAGGGATGGTTTGATCTGTGACAGCTGTTGTGCCCAGAGGTCATGATGATGGTAAGGTATAAATCAGAGATGGGCCCAAATAAAAAGACCGGCTCTGAACCCTGGGAGGGCTGCGAGCCCAAAGAACTGGGTTCTGTTCCTGGGTCTTCCATGGGACTCTGTGCAACTGCCAGCAAGTCAGTTAACCTCCTTGTGCCTCAATTTCCTCACCTGTAAAGTGGAGCCGTTACCTGGAGTTATTTATGAAAAGCACTTTGAGGCTGGCAATAGCAGGTTCTGCAGGGGCCACCTTCTGTTTGTTAGCAGTGCTGAGTTTAGGATCAGACCCACAAACAGAATATTTAATACTGAAGCAGAAAGACCACATTTCCCATGGGAGAAGAGCCGGTATGTTTCAGGCCTTCTGAGAGAGTCAGTCTGTGGCAATGGCTCAACACGCTCGTTCAACACACCACCCCTCCCTGCTGGTGGATAGCACTGTGCACATGTGCACACACACACACACGTACACACACACCTCTCTTGGGGGTTCATTCAGGATCAGAAATCTGCCCAAGGCCTTGGCAGGGAAATGTTAGCATTTTCTACACCACAGTGCCTCCAGCAAGAACGCTTACAAAAGAAAGCAGCAGAAACTGCAAAACGAAACAAACCCCAGTAATTGTTGGAAGGGAGAATTCGGTAGCAGTTACCTATCAACGCCTGGCAATTCAGGGATGGCAGATCAACAGCTACAGAACAACGCTGCTAGGTCCTGTTTGAGCACATCTGTAAAGCATGTGTGGACTAGTGCAGACGAGGATCTTGGTAGTGAATTCCGAGAGCCAAAGAGGGCAGGCGGGATTGCATCTGCCCTAGGAACGGGATCGGGATTATTAAAACTCACAGTTTCAGGGCAGATGGTTGCTGGCTTTGCACGGGAACACGAGGGGCAGACACCATCTCGGGCTTTGTGTTCCTGATGTGCAAATGCTTCAGGTGCTCAGTGTGAACACAAGACTAGAAGTAATGCCCCCCACACCAGGGAAAGGGCCAGAGGGGGCGGGTTTATGGCCGAGCCGACAGAAGTTGATCTGGCCCATCACCACTGATCTGGGCCGTGGATCCCCTGTCAGTCCTTCCCAGGTCCTCTTCGTGCAGCGCCTTGGGCTCTTCCACTCTGGAGGATTCGAGTCTGTTAAGGGGCCGTATCTGAAACAGAGGCTCCACGCGTCACACCTCTGCCACTGCGGACACCGAAGCATCCAACGTACCAGAGTCACAATGGCCAAAATGCTGGGCCAGGAGCCCTGAAGCAGCAGACTGTGCCCTGCCCTCCTGGAGTCCCGGGCCTTGTGCTCAGCACTCACGGCGTCAGGCCGAAGAGGCCGCTGGAGGACCCTGACATCTGCTCGCAGACGGCGGCCGTGGGCGCTCGTCAAAGCAGCCCACAAGTTTGAATGAATGTTACCAGAACTTGCTGCTGCTGCAGCTTATTCCTCCCGCTTCATCACGACCATCTTGCCACGGCACGGGGGCTGGCCTGGCCTGGCCTGGCCGAGCGACAGCTGCACCGTCCATGAAGGGACTGGAAGGCCGTGTTCTGTTGTCCCCATGGAGAAGGAAAGAGATGGGCTCGGACATCACAGAGGCCACGACCTCTGGGGTGCTGAGAGCCAAGAGCAAGTGCAACTTGACCCTTTTGCCAAAGGAAGCTGGCCTTTGCAAAGCCCCCGGGACCTGGTCTCCCCACGCAGGCGACAAGCTGATCCACTGGAGCCCAAGGGGTTTGATGGCCTGCTGCGGGGGGGGAACGTGGCCCCAGGACGTCTCCGGAGTTCAACATGGAGCCTCCCGTGCGCTTGCTCCTATTTCGTATTGCTGTGCAAAGCAGAAGCTGGGGGTGTGCATGTACGGGGAGAGAGATGCCACAGGGGAAGCCCCGGCTATTGCTGCAGGAGGCTGTGGGGATCCAGCACACGGACAGGTCAGCCAGGGAGTGGAGTGCTGCTCAGAGGAGGAGAGTGGGTTTGGAGGCCAGATACATGAGTGTGAAGAAGCCCAGCACCCCTCTGTGTTCCCCAGGGATGACTCACTATTGGCTACTCATTGTTCTCTTCTTCAGACCGCTTCATTCAGCCGGCCCGGAGCAGACACAGATCCAGGAGACTCAGGCGGCCACCGCGCACAATAAACCACGAATGGCCAGCAACGACCCTGAGCAGTTTGCAAACAGCCCCCACCTGGGCATTAGTCACCCAGCTTCCCAGTCAGAAAGCCCAGCTGGGCTGCAAATGGGCGCTGAGCAAACCCGGGGCTCTGTGAACACTGGGAACAGCTCCTAACGGGAGCTCACCAGCTCGGGGGCTTAGAGCATGTGTGGGCACATGAGGGGTGTTTAGGGCTATGATAGGTGTGTGTATGTGTGTGTGCATACACGTACAGCATGTTACTTAGGGTGTGTATGTGCTTGTGCTTGGGAAGTGTGTGACTGGAGGGGCGTTTGTGTTTAGGGGGCATGCGAATGGGGTTGCGTATATATGTGTGTTTGGTTGTGTGTCTGTGCTATGGGGTTTATGTGTGTTTTGTGTGAGCGGGGTGGGAGGGTGCTAACAGGAGACTGCCAGGAGGAAGCCGTAACTCACTCGTGGTGACTTGCTCTGTCCCCTTTGTGATGGGTGGTGTGAAACCGTCTCTCCTTTCCAAGTGGATAGTAGAAAATGAAGCGCTCCAGCTGCCTGTGCCTTGCTGCCCTTGTGCAGTTGTCTGCCAGTTGTGCATGCCGATTGCGATGAATGCCACCATCTGGTGTGCCACGTGGACATCATAATCTTTTCTTAATGACATTAGCAGTGCAATCAGTTACTGCATTACAAGGCCGGCGATGAGCTTTTAAATCTTGGTGGAAATCATAAATAATTGCACTAAGTACCAGGCGCCAGATGTGAGTGCCAACTTCAGTTGCTCTAGATAAATAGTAACCTTACAACAGTGTTAGATAACCGTCCAGCCACTGCGTCTCAGGGCTTCACAGTCACTGCAGGCGCATTTTTTTCCAGACAGTCTGTATCCCCTGTGGGGCATAAGAAAAACACAAACAGGATTTTTCAAAATGGTAAATAAAACCCGGAACACAGAAGAAAAGCACGTTCCCAGTTTGGTGCCTTTGAGCGCGGCTCTGCCAGGTTCCCAGGCAGCCTTCCTGCCACCCGCTTCACGCTCGGGAACTGACCCGCTCTGCACGGCCAAGGGGTGGGGACAGCCACAAGGGACCAGCCGAAGCCCAGAGAGAGGCTCAGCAACTTGAAGCCATTTGCAGCAATGGCAAGTTGGTAATTAGGCCCTAATTGAAATCCCGGCATCAGCTTGTCCAAGACACAGAGACCACTGTTAACCCCTGGCTGCTGGGGGCAGAGCACTTGTTCCACTGGAACCAGGCTGTCGCGCGGGGGGCGGGGTGGGAGACCTCACCCCGCCACTCCAGGAAGTGAGTTTCTCAGGTCAGATTGAACATGTGGATTCCCTGCGCTTGGCCTTACACTAAGAGATGGCAGCCTTAGCTCAGGGCGCACTGACAGAGAGCAGCAGCACCAGGGAGCAGGGGCTCCGGAGACCCAGGCTGGGATCTAAGCCCCAGCTCTGTCCTTTCACTCTCAGCCTGGCCTGCGCGTGCAAGGATGCGGAGATGCAGTTCTGGCCACCGGCCCAGCCCCCAGCCTGTTGCAGCAATGGCCGCACACGCGCTGGCTGCAGAAATGTCAACGCGTGCGTGAGCAAGACCCGTTCCAGCCACGGTGACTGGAAGTGTCTCTGCGACCCTGCCTAGGCGTGTGTGTTGGAAGGTGTGTGCTCCCTGCGTGCAGCTGTGTGGGAGGTAGGTTTTAGGGAGGAATTTGGGATGAGGCAGAGGCTCCCAGGATGTGTCATGTCAATAGCAGAGTTTGTATTTCTGGTTAATTTGTCATTTACAAACTTTACGTTCACATTTTAAAAAGGATACAAAAGAAATGCACAGATAATGTAAGTGGTTTCCCACTAGCTAATAAAGGGCCCTTCAGACTGGTAGACAAGCCCGCACTGCTCCCTGCCAACCCAGTCTGCTGGGCCTGCCGTAGAGATGTCCTGATGTCTGCACGTGTCTATATGCTAGACAGTCTGTTCTAGCATTGCCAACCCCAAGCAGTCAAAAATCATGAGTCAAATGTGTGAGCGTGGCTTAAAATAAAATCAAGAGATTTTAAAATAATCCAGGTTGGGTTCTGTTTATTTGCCTTGTGCTGTCTGAGACTGTAGGGGTCACGTTTTCGGTGTATCTCCCCAGTCACGAGGTTGATTGGAACTGAGATGCTCACCTATCCCTGGGATTCCAGGAGCTGGGGTCAAGAAAAACCTCCCATATCACAGGGACTTGTGATAAAATTGTGAGAGTTGGTAGCACGATGAGGGTTCTGAAAATCTTTGGGCAGATGCTGAATGCTGAGCAAAGCCCTTGAGAAGGATAGGGTGCGTTAAAGACATTTCACCAACAGCAGCAGAAAAAGTGTTAGAGGGTGAAATTTACAACGTCACACTCAGCTTGGGTCAGTGGGAACGTGAGGGCTGGGTGGGAAATGGTTTTCCCATCCTGTGAGAATTTTTGAGATTTCAACAACTTTTCCCATCCTGAAAAGGGACCAAATAAATCAAAACCTTGAACATTTTTATGAACCGACAAACTGAAAAAAAAGTCAGTTCAGGTCAATCAAAACATTTTGTTTTGATCATTTTTAAATGTTTTATTTTATTTTCAACCTTTTTTCCTAGCTTTTTTTAAAAGTATAAATTAAGTTAAGTTTCAAAACAAAAAGTCATTTTTGACCCAAAAAACGGAAGCTGGCTGTTTAAAACATGTCAGAAAGGGACATGTTGACGCGTTTTCCAACATATTTTCAAGTTGAATTTCATCTTTCCCCCCGCCCTGGCCTGTGACCCGGGTCAGCTTCGATGAATTGGCAAGTTCAGCAAAAGTTCCTGACCAGCTCTCGCTGCAGGCAGGCGTCGCAGTCCCGAGACCTTCCACTGCGATGGGACTGCCTTCGGCTGCGTGCTCAGCAAAGGGGCCATGCCCAAGGACACGGGACCTGAACCGCCCTTCCCGCTCCCCAGCCAGGCCCCTCCAGGCCCCTCCAGTCGGCAGGGTTGCAATCCCTCAGGCTCTGTACACACTGGCGGCGGTGAAGTCGCTGCCGTCAGGTCGCTCTTTCTGGATGAAGTGCGTGGTCAGTGAGACCCGCTCAGTCGATCCGGAATGTGACGCACTAAAACCCCCCTCCAGTGGCGTAGCGCCGTGTCGACGGGAGCGCGGCTCAGTGAAGACACTGCACACAGAGGAAGTTCCGAAGCTACTCCGCCGACCTTGCGTAACTCCCCTCGACAGCCGCCGGATTCTCGGGTAAGCGTAGACCTGGCCTCAGCCTCCATCAGCCTCGGACCCACAGGGAAGAGATAAAAGTCAGGCTAGCTTCACAGCTGGCTAGCGGCAAGGCACGCGTCCTTTGCTGAGCTCCACGGCGGACGCTCCGGAGGCAGCGTCCCCTGCAATCAGCAGAGTTTCCGAAGGCAGCTGGACAATCCATGCGGATGGGCCACTGGGCAGGGCCTGGTAGCCATTGCTGCTGCTTCACCCTGGCCAGCATCTGCCCCAGCGTGGCAACGGCTGCACGGCGTGAGTCACCTATTCCTGTCCTCCGCTGCCACTGCGGGCCCAGTCCTTCACCTTGGCCGAGCCGCTTCCTCTGGCGCTGGCCTGCGTGTGACTCCCTGAACTAGCTGTCAGGAAGGGAGGGAGCCGTGGACGCTGCTCGTCCTCCTGGGACAGCCCCCTTGTTATCTGCAGACCCCTGGGGCTGTTCTATGCAGCAGTGTGCAGGCCCCCTCACCTCCTGCCAGCAGCGTGATGCTTGCTAGAACTGCAGCAGTGACCACAGGTATCCTGACAAAGGCACTGATCTTTAGCACCCTGCCCCGGGCCAGGACATGGCCTCGCGTCTGAGCCGCGCTCCGGTGGGTCGCCCCTTTCTTACACTAGGACTGCCCTGACCTCTCACTGCGGCGCCCCCGTCTCACCTGCTGGGAACACCATCCTCTCCCTTCGTGCCAGTCCCAGCCAGGGACAGCCCGCCCCGAGCACCACTGCCCCATAGAGACCATCTCGGGGGTGCTGACATGCGAGCAACTGGAGCGCGAGGAGGAGGGTGCGCCTGCCACAGCTGTTCTCGTCTCCCCAAGCTGAGGGGGCAGACTCCTCCCCCCCGATGGGAGTCAGGAGAACTGACGACGGCCCCATTTCCCGTTCGGGATGCAGAGCTGTGCACAGGCCGGGAGGGGGCTGCAGGTAAGCGCTGCACCTGGCCCCTGCAGCAGAGCACACTCGTCTGATGGGGGTGGGGCTGTTTGCCTTTTGTAGTTTGTATCTTTTCACCAGCCAGGATCAGACCCAACCTGCTGCTCCATCCAAGCGGCCTCCCGTTGGCCCCAATTCCTGCGTGTGACCTTTGCATGGCGGGCACGGCCAGCGCCCATGGCCATGGTCTAAGAGAGCTACTCCATGAGCTGTGTCAGGAACTGGCTCACGTGGTTATGACGGAGGCCGGGTGAAGGTTGGTGTGACAGCCGCCCATCACCCAGGATAGCGGGAAGACGCAGTTACGCTTTTCTTTTGTTGGAGGAAGAGAGCTGACACAATAGGAGCCTCTCCCAAATCACAGGCTGGTCAGAAGCTGAGCTGCACGGGCGAGGGTTTTCGCTGGATATGACTGGGGGAGGTGTACAGACCGGGGAGTCAAAGCACCCAGAGAATAGTCAGAGAGAAGCAGCCCTAAAAAGCCACGCAGCCAGAGGAAACTAAGAGCGAGAGCTGCTTGGACAAGGGTCTGGCAGGAAATAGCCTTGGAACTGGGAGCAAAGAAACTGCCTCGCGTTGTTTGGTTCCTCCTGTGTCCAGAGAAGCAGGACGTTGCACGTACCCTGTAAGTAAGAGCATCGCAGCAAAGACGTATCTGACTCCATCATCGATTTCTCCTCCTAACAGAAACTCGCAGGACTATTGGCTAACCACTTGAGCCAAGAGAGGGAGCACTATTATATACTGGGGCAGGACCACCCAGCAAGCACCTGCAGGACGGGACAGCGGCGCTGGTCATGTTTGCTTATCTCAAGTTCTCCCTTACAGTCTGGGAAGATAAAAGATTTGTTAAATCACCTTCCCTGCTGCCTTCTTGCCCTCAAAACGTCTTGTGTGGAATGGGTTAGAGGTAAAATCTCTGCCCCAGAATGACCATTGTTATTTACTGTTTGCATTGGCCCCACTGTGCTAGGCGCTGTATGAACACAACAAAAAGGCAGTCCCGCCCCTGAAAACCTCCAAGAATGTAGCTGCATTTAATGCGGCGCTGTCTGCTGCAGAGACCCGACTTCCTGCCAGAAGAGACAGACACTCTGCTGGCTCAGAGGCTGCTGGGGCAAGGCGCTCAGGGGCTCAGGCCAGGCCACATGGCATCTGAAGAATATCCTTCTCCTCAGGCCCCATGGCAAGGCAGCGTTCTCACCCTGCGGAGGGACCAGAGGAGCAGCAGCACTGGGGAGCAGTGAAAAGGGGGAAACAGCATGGGGGGAAAGCGGGAGCCACCCCCCAGCACCTGATCCCCACTTTGAACCCTGAGGAGTTGGCATTCATTTCTTTAGCAGGAGCAAGATCTTCTGTTCGCTCCAGCTACACCTTCCCCCCGTAGTTACCTGGCAGCAGGGAGCAGGGAGGGTGCAACCACGCCGTGTGGGGCAGGGCTGAGCCTGGATCTGGCCGGGAGGAGCAGTTGCGATAATGGCTCTGGCACCGTGAGGATTGCTGGGTGTGGGGCACCACAAGGGCCAGGGGAGGACAGCCCTTGGGGGACAAGAAGCTCTTCTGGGAAAGCAGTTACTTTCTACGCCTATTTGACCCTTTGCTCCCAGGCAGGCTCTTTTCAGAGGTGACACCACATCCCTCGTCCCAGGCTTCTAGGCCCAGACAGGTGCAGCGCAGAACTTTCCTGGGCAGCGAACATCCCATCTGGACAGAAGGGTCCGAGGAGAGACTAGTCCCGCTTGTCTAGTGAACAGAATGGCTGATGGCCCTGGGTGGAAGGAACTTGAAGCAGAATGAGAGCCAATAAGCTTGCTGTGTTTAAATAAGCAAAGTTTTGAGCAAAGCAGAGGTTAATGTACTTTATTGTTCAATGTCATGTTTATAGTGGATTGTTGGAGGAAAAAAATGTGATTAATTGCCCCGAAACCCACGGATCTACAATTATTTGGTTGTTGTGAACAAATAAAGGGCTACAGTATTCATCATATTCAAATGAGGCAGTAAAATAAATGATGGCATGCCGTTTATGAACAAAACCTAGCCGTGTTCCCTCACAATCTGAAAATGTACTCGAAAAATTGTAAATGAGATACAGCCGTTGTCGAGGGCTCACTGGTGATTTGTCTTTGTGTAATGTTTTGCAATGCTGACCCATCAGTTGCCTGTTTTAATTTATGTCACAATATGCACCTTCATTATGCACTTTATGAAAACGAAGTGCCAATTTGTAATAAAGACTTGTTTTCGATGAAATCTCCTCTTTTTGGTAGGTGTTCTGCTTTTCATTAGCACCCATTTCGCCAGGCCTAGCTAAAGAGCACAGGTACAGACTAAATATGTCCGATCATTCATCATAATTTTGCTTTCCACTTTGTCACAGCTTGGCTATTTAAGGAAGATCGATGATACAAGATGTTGTCTCCTTTTCAGACTCTTTATGCTCTGGTAAGTGTGTCCGATGCAGAATTATTTTGCCACTTTATTATTTTCTAGTGAGTGTTTGTCAAAGCCCGCTTTGCCTCTTGCGCTGGAGCTGGTTGTTTGCTGTCACTCATGTATGTCTCAGCCTGCAGCAGGGGCCAGGAGCAGCGTTGCATAGTAGCTCTCACAGCTCACCATCCAGTGTAGCAAGAGCTCCGTTGTCTCTTGGATCCATCTCGAAGTTTCCAGGCTCCCACAGTTTCAAGCCGAGTAGCTTATTTCTCAGGGACATCATTCCTCTTTACCTGCGTGCAGAGAGCTGTCGGCAAACCTACATTTCAAAGCGGCAGTGCTATGATCTCTGGCCACACCTGTGTCAGTACCACGCTAGTTAGTGAAGCGCAAGGATGGGCAACTGGGAACAGAGTTCTCCACTTTTAGCTCCCAAAACACCGGCCTCTATCCTTGACCTAAAGGACTAGTCCCTCCTCACCCCCAAACTGGGGCTTATTTCCTTTGTGCAGGCCTCTGCCTCAAACAGGTCTGACACCCCACCCAGTACACAGACTGGTACGTGACAAACACCCCTGGGGAATACACTGCTTACACTCACCAGCTGGGAGACGCTGAGGCTGGCTACGAACCCGGCAGCAGCGCGTTGCCTTCATGGTGACGTATTTCCAGCTCTGGACCTACAGATCTAGTCACATACGAGGTGACAAACACGTCACTCTGTTAGCTATTGCTGTTAGGGGTCTTTCTTACCCCTTTTTGACTGGCGTGGTTGGCCAAAAATTGGGGTCTAGCAAGTTGTTTCCATTAGGAGGAGACATTGCTGCTGGAGTCAAGAATGTCTTTGATGCAATCCTGGTCATGGGCAGAGAATATGCAAAGTTTCATGTCCCGGAGCACAGCAGGAACCAAACAGCAGGAAACAGTTTCCTGGCCCGCAGTTCTGAGCCCCTTTCCAGCCAGCACGGGCCCAACAACTCTCTCGCTAGGATTTGTTCGGGGCCACATCCCCACTGCTTGAGCTGACTGTTCCCCTGCCTTTCTGCTGCCTCTTGCTCAGCTTCTCTGCTGTTTCTTCTGCTTCTCTCATGCAGACAAACCAACACTCACACCCCCAAGGGAAAAACTCCCAGCCAAGCTCCTCTGGCCACCCCGGCCTCGCACTCGCATGTGTTTTGGAGGAGACTGCTGTTGTTTCAGCTCTCTAGTTCCGTAAAAGAGCTGAACTGTTTCTTACCTGTATCAGTAACGCCAGGCCAGTAACTGGGACAGCCGCCCGTTTCAACCCGATTTCACCCAGCCGACGGCTCTGAAGAGTCTGCTGCCAGCACGGCTGTGCAGGGACCCCTCCAATACAGAGCCATGGCCAGCAGCGAGGGACGTGGCCCAACTGTGCATCGACGGGGGCTGCTGTGTGTGACTGGCAGCTGGAACACGGCAAGCCTGCACCAGCCTTGGTAGCATGCAAGTCACCTCCACGAGTGGGGCGTAGTGCTGCCTTGGACTGCTGTGCACCCCCCGAGCTGGGGGAACCACTGGACTGGGCGTAGCCACCACAGTGTCCAACACACGGGGATCCTCTCCCACCTGAGCACCAGCAGGAGAGCTGGGGAGAAGCGGTGAGAGGAGGGGAGGGGAAGCAGCGAGAGGAATGGCTGTGCTGGGAATGGCAGCAGACTGGCACGTGCTCTGCATCTGTGCTGGGTACGAGGGCGGCGCTGCACTAAACTGCTTCCCACAAGCACCTCCTTCATCAAATAGGGCCCTCCTCCTCCTCCTCCTCCTCATGGCCCAACCCAACGTGCACAGTCTGCTCATCATTCCAGAACGCTCAGCCCGGACGCCGGCTCCACCCACAGCAGGGCAAGGCTCTGGATGGACAGGAGCTAGCGCTGTGCCGCAGGGTTTGCTGGGTTCTCCTGGCCCCTCTCAGACAGCAACTTGTGCCCTTGGAAACTGCGTGTGAGCCCAGGAACTAGAGGAAGGAACAGACACTCTGGCAGCTGTGGTGTCAAAGTGGAACGAGGCCGGCCGAGCCGGATTTGAAGAGCAGCTCGATGCAAGGACAGAGAAACTAAAAGCAAAACAATTGAAGTGCATCATAAGCAGGGATTCGGCCAAACCATCAGTAGAGCCACTGGGCAAATGAGACGAAGGGGAAGTGGGCTAGTGAAACACCCCATCGCCTCCGGAGGAGGGACACAGACTGCTGTGAAATGGTTTGTTCCACTTCTAAAAGTGTTTGCAAAAAACCCACCCGCCACAGCTCCCAGCTCTGCACTTGGAGTATCATAGACTTTAGATGAACAGATACTTTGCAGGTGCCATCATCCTTGACAAGATGTAATTATTTTTAACAAGAAAAAGTTGGTTTTTTCTGGCTGCTCTTTGAAGACAGGCTGTTCCCGAGCGCTCAGCTCGGCGCCCGTCATGCTGAAGAGACAATACCTGCAATGCTGTTTGCCAGACTCCTTTTCTATTTTGTGTATAATATTTACGCTAATATTTGTGACTCTTGCAGACATCCTTGAGCAGACTCTGCAGAGCATGTCTGGGGGGAAATTGTGCAGTGCTTCGAACCGGTGTTCTTCAGCAGCCTGATGCACAAGGAAATCCTGGTACCAGCCTAGTGAACTAGCGAACACGAGGATTGGTGCCGCAGAATTCCCGGGGACAAATGCTCCGTTCACTTGGCCCATCTGGTTCGCGTAGTTCAACACTTTCATCCTCTTATTTTCAGCTGCAAAGCAGCAAAGAGAAAAGCTGCTTGAAATAAAACTTGTCTGTTAGCACCAGCTCGTCGCCGCAGGAGCCTGGCAAGAGGCGTCAGGCAGAGCTGTCCTGGGCGTGCACGTGGCCCATGTGGAATAAAATGTAGTGCACTCACTTTTCAGCAGCCAAGTGACTCATGGTTTGAGGTGCCTCTGTTTTGGGGCCCCCCAGCTTTCAGTGCTGACAGCTCATGGCTTTGAGCAGCAGTCTGGGGCTAGTGGTTTTCAGAAAACCCCGGCTGCCTGGCTCAGACTCGCAGCACGGATTAAAAAAGAGCAAAGAGACAGTGCCCATCAGGCATCCTCGCGTAACAATCTCCCCGCGACAGCCCAGGACTCTTGGGGCCTGACTCATGCTCTCTGCGCCTGGGGGCTGGCGAGAGAGAGTGTGACACACTGGGGAAGGGCCTGCGCTTCCAAGTGGGGGGGGCACTCAGCATCGTCTGACCCCTTCCAAGGTGCCTGAAGCTGGTGCCCACGGTCGCCGTCCCCTTGGAAAGCCCTGGCCCCTCCCTGCGGCGGAAGGGCAGGCCATCTGCTGGGGGTATTTCAGAGCGGTTCTGATGCCGCTGTCAGACATCGCCACCAGCCGCTTCACAAGGCCCAGGTTTGTTTCTAGGTACGTTCGCTGATGAGCAGAGAGGGGCCTACGCAGAACTTTTAACGGGGGCAAACCCCCTGAGTTTAGTGAGGTCCCGCAGCCCTGTTTGGATAGCCAGGCCTGTGCAGGCTCCTGAGCAAGAAGCTGATGGTGGCGAACATCACAATAACCTCGGTCACTTTTCCTTTGTGAGCACAAAGCTTCCCACGCCACTGCTGTGTGCGCGTCACAGCGCGTGCTGACCACGAGGTGGTGCTCTCGGAGCCAGCCAAGGCAGATGCAGATGTTGGCAGGCTCCTTCCTGCTGGGCCGGCTCCCTGCTGCTCAGGGAGGATGCAAACAAACCCCCCTGTGTGCAAGTCAGATTTCTTCACAATTTGTTTCTCTTCCTGCCTGTCCCTGAGGCTCCTGGCCAAGGCCAGAGCTGCGTGTACCAGGCCTCTCGAGGGGATGCCGGGCGCCCCCTACCCAACTCAGACAGATCTAGTCACAATCACGCTGCTACCTGAAGCTTCACAAAGCCCAGCCCAAGCGCCCTCCAGCCCAGTACTGCGATCCCAGTTTTGCTGATGGGCAAACTCTGGCCCAGCGAAGTGACTTGTCCAAGGCCACGGCCTGAGTCGGCGCCAGGACCTCCCACCTGCCGTTCCCAGCCCAGCTCTCTCTCCGTGCTGGCTTTGGACTGGCCATTTGCTAGAGCTGCGCATATGGGCCTGGGAAGGGACTCGCTGGTGTATCTGGGGAAAGCCACCCCGAACGAAGCTCTGTGCCTGGCTGGGGCTATGGCTCAGTGCCGAGAGAAGGGGCTTCAGCTTTCATTTGAGCAGACACGGGCTCCAGATTTTATTTCTCCTGCACCAGCTGGAGACATTCTTGTCGCCTGGAGCTGAGCTCCTGACTCAGCGAGGTTCTTCAGCCCAGGGACCGTCCCACTGAAATCCCAGGCCAAACGAGCTTTAATTCATGGCTGAACCAGGCACCATCATCACTGGAGAGACATGCAGGATCCTGAGCTCAGCTCACGGGAGCCACAGGGCAGCAAGGTCTCCCAAAGGTTATCTTTGATAACCTGAGAGTCTCTTCTCTCTCTCTGCCCCGCAGGTGGCGAGTTGGGCAATACTGGGCTAGGCAGCGTGTACTGGGGGATCAGTCAAGTGACAAAATTTGCTCAGCTTTAGCCTCAATCTTGCCTGGGCCAACGCCAGACAGAAAGCCCCAGTCACCCCTGCCCAGAGGCAGGGAGGGGAGTCTTCCATCTTCCAGATCAGCTCACGCTCTCCCAGGCCTTGTGCTATCATTTGGCTCCAACAGACTCTTACTGAATGTGCAAACAAGGCACAACACCTGGCCAGGTGTCGGCGCTCCTGAGATCCTGAGCCTGGCCTGGGGAAACGGAAAGGCTCTAGGCCTCAGAAATCAGAGACACGGCCCCTTTAAAGGGGTCATTCCCCTCGACCCACCAGTGATCATGGAAGTTACACAGGGAGGAAATGCACATCATGCACACAACACTCAGAAACCCCGCAATATCTTGTTGGGCACCTTCTGGAAGTAAGCATGGCAGGCCTGGGCACTCGGAGCTGCGCAGAATTTTTTAGATGAATGGTTTATTCGCAAAAAAAAAAAAAGCAGTTTCAGTTTGATTTAAATTAGGAGTTTGGGTTAAGTTTGGCCAATAGTTTGGTTGAAAAGTGTTTGGTTTGTTAGTAAATATGTTTCATTTAGACTTTTCAAAAAGGAAATATTTTGACTTTTCATTCAGAAATCATGTTTCCTTCTGAAGTTTAGCTAGATCTATTTAAGCAAGCCAACAAATGCCCCAACGCTTAACTAAATGAAACAAACCAACCGGTTTTTTTTCCAAGTTGAGCCCTGGAACCAAAAAAAATCCATTATTCACTAAGCCCATCACTAGCAGTTTGCTTTTTCTCTCTGCCCACCTCACTAGAGATTTATTCTTCAGCAATGGCCACTGGGTTTGGATATTTGGGTTTTGAGTGTTTTGCAGTGCAAGTATCTCTGATTTTTCAGGTGTTACCAGGTGACACAGATCTCACATTTACTTCCTTACCTTGGTGAAATATTCAACAGTTGCCAAAGTCAGTAAGAAACTGAGGGACTGAAATGTAAATGGCCGGAATCTCAGAAAATTATAGTTGAGTTGCAGAATGGTGAATGGATGGAGCCGATCCGTACGATCTGCTGTTAATTGTCACTTTGTATGGTAGTCAGCCATATGGGTGGAATGAAGTCAGCTGCCTCCCAAGTGCCCCCTTGTGGCCAAGTGCCACTTGGCAAAACAGCCTGCCTCAGTTTCCCACACAAGATGCTTCAGAAACTCCAAACAGGCTTTTCCTGTCCCCATTCACCACCCCTCTTCAGGACTCAGGGCTGGCTAGCTCCAGCCCTGCCGAGGCATGCCATGCTGTTACCATGGGCTTAGGTGCTGAAACCAGGAGGAATGTGTGATCAAAAGCAAATGTTCCTTCTTCCTGGGGGCCCCCTCATGGGGAGGGTTTCTCCCCCGACTGTGACGCTCCAGTAGTAGGGCAGCTCCCCAGGGCCTGCTGCTGGACTCAAAGAACTGTGCCTACTTTGAAGGGAAAAACAGAAGATCATTGTACTAACGGGGCCCATCGTCTCTCGTGCTGATTGCACGGGGCCTTGCTTGCAGCAGGACCAGGCCCGTGTTGTCCGTGTGCACGTCTCAGACATTCTTTCCAGCTGTGGCTGGGTCCCCTGGTTGGTTCTGCAGGGGCCAAGCTCCCGGCTCAGTGCAGCTCCAGCCAGCGTGGCCAGGGAGGGCTGCAGGTTGGCTCACAGGCAGAGCTCTGCAGCTGTCTTCACGGGGGCAGCAGAGCCGGGCTGTGGCTGGTGGGCTGTGAAAGATGCCAGCGGGGCGTGGACTCAGCAAGCAGCCTTTTCCATGCGGTGAGCTGCAGCTCCCTGGGATGCTGGCGTGTGCCTGAGGGCTAGCCTCTCTCACATGGCGCAGGCTTGAGTGGCCTGGTCATGGCAGTCTGGACTAGTCCCCTGCCGGCCGGGCCAGCCCATGCAGGACTCCTTGCCACCCCCAGAGATTTTTTCAGGACAGATTTTATTTACCAACAATAGGTAAACACACACAAACAGTTCCTCAGCCCACCCTGGCCTGCAGCTCCCAAAGAACTTTCCCCTCGCGGTCCTTCCTGCTTCAGGACCTCCTGCAGCGTTCTCTGTGCTCTTTTAACTGAGCATCAGGTCCTACAGCCTTCTCCCTGGAGGTCCCTTTTCCCAGCAGGTTCCCTCTGCTTCCTTCCCAGGGAACCAGAACCAGCCCCAGCTCCTGCTCTTCATAGCCCCAGGAAGCGCCCCCGGTGGGCAAACTGTGAGCACCTGTCCTAGCAAAAGGGCCTTGCACCTGCTTCATTTAAAGGGTCCGGCCAGCCTGTGCCACTGCCCGTTACTGCAGGACACATCACGCACTTTAGTTTTGCTGCAGTTTGTTTGTTTGTTTTGCGTGAAAATTTTAAAATACGCTTTTAATCAAAAGGCGTTTATATAATTTTTCATTTCTCATTTTCTGCTTTTGAAATAAATATTTTCTTGTAATGTATCATTAGTCCCATGGCAGGATTTAAAAAAAACATTTTTACCTTTTTTAAAACATCAGAGTTGAAAAATTGAAAACAATAAATGAGGAGTGAAAATGGCCAATATCATTAAATTATC
This sequence comes from Emydura macquarii macquarii, assembly GCF_026122565.2. Classification (NCBI taxonomy): domain Eukaryota; kingdom Metazoa; phylum Chordata; order Testudines; family Chelidae; genus Emydura; species Emydura macquarii. Next base: position 1,247,503 of record NW_027130828.1, read on the forward strand.
ATTAAAATATCTAGTAAGATAGAGATAAAAAGTGGGAAAAAAATCATGAAAAAGGTTGTTTTAGAAATAAAGAACATTTTTGAAGAAACTAAATTGAATTCAGAAAATGTGGATCAGCTGCAGGGAAAACACTGCCCTGCCGACACAGTCACAGTGCAGAGAAAACAGGAGGACTGCTCTTTGTACAGTATCTAGCACAGTGGGGGACTGGGCCATGACTTATGCTATGATGATGATGATTGGTTGATAATAATAATTAAACATTAGGTCACTTTTGCTAGTCCCGTGAAAACATTATTTCCTGATAGTTTGTTTGATTGGATGGAAATTTTCCATACAGGCACCACCGGAAAACCTAAAGAAGTAGCATGTGATGCAAAATGCCAGTTCTCCCTCCTGCTGAGGTGGGAACACACATATTTCCACCAGCGCTGACAATTCTTCACATTCCAGAGCTAATCTGCATTATTGATTAAAAGTACTTTGCATTTAAACCTTTCTAAATAATAAACTGGGTGAGTACATGAGAGGATAATGGCAGAAACAAGCATGTCAGGCCTGCTAATGTAGAGAGAGAAAGCAATCCTTGCAGAGAATAATATCTGGGAGCCAAAACCCATCCATACCCTAACCCAGGGACATTGCCATCAGAAGCAACTAGTACCACAAAGACATGATTGCAGATGGAAGTGGCTAATACCTACACAGATAAAGAATTCTTTATCCCCAGCATCTGAGCTGTATCCCAACTGGTAACGATTCTGAAATGCCAGTCACGTTTAGTATGCAAGGAATACAATCGGAGAGAAGCAGAGGAGGAAGAGGGAAGGACACACATAGATTTCTGCTACCAGCTTAGAGAAAGGGCCAGAAGGGAAGGGCGGGGAGTGTCTTCATTTTATGATTGTGAAAAAAGGATTCCTTCCTTGAGTGTGCACAAGATTTCCCTAGTTATATATGTCCTCCACTGTCACCTACAGGAACTCTCTCCCCCCAACCCCCCCGAATCCTGCCTGCCTGCGTCAGGTTTCCAACAGAAAATCACTGCAGATAAACATCCCTCTGTGTACATGGTAAATAATAATAACTCTGGTTAAATAACACCATGGGGCAGCCTGCGCTCATCTGCATTGGCTTCAGTGGAGCTGTGCTGATCCCGCTGCGCTAAGCTACAGCACCCTTAAGTACAGCTGCTGGAACATTTTTTTGACACAACAGTTTCCCTACAGAAAATGTCGTTTCACCCAAATATTCACAGAGAGATGTGATGATTTCAGTGAAAATTTCACCAGGCGAAAGTTGAAATAAATCATTTTGACTTTCTTGTTTTGTTTCACGGTCAGAATGTTTCATTTCAACAAGGTAAAAATATTTTGTTTTGACTTTATCATTTTGATTCATTTTGTTTAAACTTTTATGCTATATTAAAATGTTAAATATTTATCTTAATATTATGTTATGTTTATACATCTATTTTATATCGTCTATATTTAATATTTTATTATCATGTTTCAAAAATGATCCAAACAAAATATTTTGATGTTCCCAAATCAGAATTTTGGGGGGAGTTTCCATTCTGTGGTGTATTTTGATGATTTGGCATGCAAACAGCATTGGAAATGTTGGAATCCCCATGGAACTGAAATTCCATTTTCTGCCCAGCCCTCCCAAGGCTTTAATTCATTCTGGGGCGCTCCGTCATTTCTAAGGCCACAACAACTTGTGTTCTCTCGGCTCCCAATAGCAGCAGCCCTCAATCCCTGCACACAGCAGCAATGCAGGCGCCTGGCTTTCTTGGGCTGGGTCCTGAGCGTACTCCATCTCACTTGCACCTCACTGTTGGAGCCCATTCTGGACTAAGAGGAAATGTTATGCAGCATGATCTCAACCGATTGCTTATTAATAATTGTGTATTATGTGAGATGCACTCGACTGATTTAAACCCATGGGGCAGCTTTGGTAAGAGAAGCTTTAATTTATAGAAACACTGCTGTCTGATAGCAATAAATAATTAAGGCAATTGCAAAAAAAGGGTCATAAGCCACTGCCCTCCAACTCCATCTGGCTGCTCTTGTCCTGCTAATAAATTGGTTAATAAAAGGAGCGAGCGAGAGCCCGGATTCTGGGGTTATAAAAACAAATGACATTTTTATGTTTAGTGGACAGGAAAGAAAGAGAGGCAGAGAAGTCAGTCGGGTGCGCTAGGCACCTCTGTGTGCTTTGCAGACTGAATTCCTTAATGACATTCTCATTAAAAGTTCTCGCTGCCAAATGCTGTTTGCTTTCGCCTCCAGAAGTGTCTGCATTCATAATGAGTAACTCCACTTGGAAGTTATTTACATACGGTATTGTTCTCCTGTCACTGCCTCAGACAGCAGCTCCTCCCTAGCAGGGCGAGAGTCAGCAGCCTAGGAATCCAGCACGCACAGCAGCAACCAAAGCGCTACAAACAGGAGGTAGTGAGTGCTTTAGAGTGGCAATTCCTCTCCTGCTGGAGCAGGGGAAGACATAAAAAATGGGCTATTGTATCAGAGACTGGAGAAAACAAGAGAGACCTTCCGAGAGCGACAGCCGCTGTGGCGGCTGCAGGTGGGATGCACAGCAAAGGTGCAGAGGCCAGGCCAGGTATTGCTCAGCGCCAGTGGAGCTACACTGAGCATCCAGCCCAGAGCTCTCTCTTGCATGAACTATTTGCAACTGGCTCTCCAAAGGAAGAGCTCAGGAAGCCCAGACGCCAGGCTGTGTCCCCAGCTGGCCATGCCCAGAGATTTATGGTGTGATGCCCACAAAACAGGAGGAGATCAGACTTCTCCATCCGCAGAGATCCCAGCCTGGGGAGCGTGTTGTCATCAGCTAAAGCTAACCGCAAGCTACTCACATTTCAGACATCTTTGCAATTGCTGCTGCAGTCCCATCCCGCGATCCGTGGAGAGACCCCCAGCTCTCTCTCATGTGCACACGTGGCCTCTCTCCTCCAAGGAATCAGCCCTTCCCTTTGCTCCAGGCCCTCTTTGATAAAGGCGCCCAGGCTTCCTGCCTTTCCCTGCCCATGATCTTCTTCCTCCCTCCTTGTGGCTCTTTCTCTGTTTGCAGCTCAGCTTTTCCTTTCCTGTGGGAGATTCATTTTCCTTGCCCCCCCGACCTCCAGCTTTCCAACAGCATCACATCGTCTCCCTGCTGAAAAGTGACCTCCACTGTGACACCAGCCCTGGGGGAACCCAGCGCCGGACTGGGAACTCACTGGGTCTTTACACTGCCTGTTTGAACAGGCCCAACACCATGACCACGGGGCCAGGTGCTGCGGCAATGCAAATAATGGGTGCCGACCATTACCAGGCTTCAGTCCTGCTTTAAGAGTGAGCCCCCCACTCAGCCTTTCATTCATATTCGAAACACTGATGAGCTTGTTATGAGCAATACATTGGCACTAAGGCCGGGAGGGGAGATGTTTGTGTTTCTTAACCTACCTCGGCCACTGACCTCCTGTTAGCTGACGTCCCTACCTGTGTCACTCCTCGGACAGGTGCCTACCCCATTCCGAGGCCCAGGGCCCGCACGGGTAGTGCAAACAGTTATTGTCAAATGTATATTGGGCTTTGTAGATATAGGATGGGCGTGTGCTCCCGTGCATTCCTCAGAGCCAAGTCGTTCTGGTTCATAGGTCCTGTGGTGATTGGCACTACATAAATAATGTAGACAAATAGCCGGCCAGCTAGAGATATTGCAGCTTGCTAGGGCCTGAGGGTAGCGCTTGCTGCAGTCAAGGAGTTAACAGTCTGGAGTAATTCCTTGTAGAGCAAAGGTATCAAAACAAAACCACCTGCGCATTTTGCCTTGTGAACTTTCAGGGCTGTGGAAACGGGGGTCTTTTCCTGGGAATGGACTGCTGTTGCTTTCTGTGGCATATGGAGGAGGATGGTCTGCGGGGCCATCTGGGCTATCTGCACTCTGTCCCACAGACAGCACTGAAGTGGTTAATGCTATTGTCAGTCCCAGAAAGTCAGACTCATGTTTGCTCTGTTAAGTATAAAAACTTTTTACATTTAATTGAGAAGCTTGAAGATCCCCTAATTGATACAGATTTTTAATTGGAACAATCACTAACAGCAGAAAGAGCCTCAGGAATACGATTATCGAATACTTGACCTTGTTGGTACATTAGACACCCTTATCTTTGCCTGAAGACGCCTAACTGCCAGGTGCAGGCAATTATCTCACAATACTGCCCACTTTGCTGGGTCAGCTCACCTGAATAATTCACGGCGGTTAGGCTATTAGTGTCAAATGAAGTGATTTCAGGTATTATCTGATAATGGCAATGCCAGTGATTGACGATACATCTTTAAACCACTATCACGACACATACATATATCTGTATCTATACATCTACACCTTCTCTTCTCTTCTCTTCTCTTTTCTTGTGACGCTTTCTGTGTGCAATGTGATCGCTCAGGACTCACTAGGATCCCACTCACTTATCCAGTGCTGCACTGCTGGGTCAGGCATGCACAGCATTTAATGCGTCCATTTCTGGAGAAGGCATCTTATACTCTGCAATTAGAGCAAGGGGGACAGTAGTAAACAAACCTCCTTTTAAAGGGTTATGCAAATGACAGTCGGAACTGCAGCAGCATCCGTCTGACAAGCTGCAGACAACTCCCCTCGAAGCACTACCCTCATTTGCCTCTGCATCTTCTGGAAACTCCTACCTTCTCATCTGCTATTACAGGGCAGTGCAATGCAGCTATTGCTTGGATTCGCTCTTGCTGGGATTACAACGCGCGGATAATACCACAGCAATACCAGGGTTACTATTTCTTGTTTTACAGCGATAGCTGCAGAGCCCAGTGGGGATCGGGCCCATTGTGCTGAGCAAATGCAGACTAAGAGCAGAGCCCATGTGGAGCCTGGGTTTCATCTTCGGGGGCAGTTTTGCAATTTTGCAATTTCTGCTTTCCAAACCAAACCAAACCAAGACAGTTCAAATTTCCCATGAAATAAAATTCTGGGGGAAAAAATCATCTCAGGTTGATCAACATGTTTTGTTTCAGCAAAACCAAAACATTTAATTCCGATTTGGAGTTTTTAATTTTATATTTTATAACATAAAATTTAAAATAATTGCAATAAGCCACAAGAAATGGGAAGTCGGAAAGTTGCCTTGTGGAAAGGGCAAAGTGGGACGTGTGGACCTTATCAAAATGTATTTCTTCAATTTTCTAAGCAAATTTTTGTCAAAGGTGACACATTCCCGCAAAATCATTCGCTTTCGATGAATTGGCATTTTCTGATGGAAAAATGTTCCACCAGAAAACTTCCAACCAGATCTACTTACAATCTAACAACCAGAGACGGCAGCTAAAGGAAGGATTCTCAGCCCCATTGTGCAGAGGAGGAGCTGAGAAAGTAGAGAACTTGTTTAGGGTCAGAGAGAGAGAGTCAATGGCAGAGCCAGGTACTGGACTCAGAGCTCTTGCCTCCTAGGACAGCGCCATGCCCGTAAACCCAATCCTGTCTCTGCAGAGGAGATGACATTCAAGGGGACTGCAGCACCGCCATGTCTGCTTTCCAGTACAACATTAGAAAAGTACATGCAAAAAGCAAGAACAAAATAACACTGAAGTTTCATCGAACACCTGTCTTATTCACATGGTATCTCTAGCTCCGTTATATGGAACCTGCACAGGAAAACAAGTCTCTTGCATAGTTTCCGTAGCAGGGACATTACTAGATCAAAACTCAAATATTTTTAAAAAATCCCAGCCTTACCTGTGTTACGAACAAAAAATATCAGACTTTGAAACCCATACGCATGTTAAGTGAGTTAAGTGATGTTTAATCATTTCGGAGCTTGTAGGACAAGAACAAACCAGTCACTTTTGCCTATAACCTTTTTTCAGGCTCTTTCACTTTCTGGATCTTATTCACTAGCACCAGCCTATCATTTCGGAGTTGCAGAAAGTGCAGAGAAAAGTTTAAAGGAAAAAAAAAACTGTTTTCACATTAGGTAAAGATAAAATAAAGAAAGCATATCAAAGCTAGCGTTTGTAGAACCTCTTTTACCCAAAACGCCAATGCTGGGCCTTCTACCATCCCTAGAAGTTCACAAATGTCCTCCAAAAGTGACTCACTGAAAGCAGCGCATGCCTCACCGTGTCAGGCACTGCTGAGACGCTGTGCGTTCCCCTGCGGACTACGTTACCACCGAGCTACCTACTGTTCCAGGAGATGTTTTGGATTTTAATTCTCGGTAAATCTTGATGCATTGTGTTTACCCCTGGTGTGACTGGCAGAATTATGCCCATTCCTCTGGATGCCTCTTGCATTCTTTCCTGAGTAGACTGTGCGGCTTGGTCTGAGTAGGACACAGCTGGTCACAGTGGGCTGGTCCCTAGGTGACAGTGCTAGCCAAGAAGTTACTTTATGCAGCCTGCAGATGTTTTTGCTTAAGGTCCTGCTTGGCTGCAACAGCTATGCCCAATTGCCCCGGGACCAACACGCTCTCGTAATTCCCAGGACATGACAGTAGCCCGTCAGAGCTTGTTGTTATGTATCTGCGTAGCTGTGAACTGGATTGCTTCTGATCAGATCTTAGCCAGAGGAGCAGGCAGAGTGAGCAGGTGCAGGGCTGCTCTTCCCACACCGTTCTGCCAGCACACATCAATCCAGGGCTGGAACACCTCCAGAGGCAGAGTGCTGCCCTCCTCTCCACCTGAGCACCACACATCTGCTGGGCCAGCGCTCAGCCCCACAGAGCTCTACATATACACTTTGGTCCAGATGTGGCGTCCCCTGGTAATCCAGAGCCTGTGTCCCCCCCACCCTGTCACTGCAGCGCTGCTCTGTCTGCAGCACCTCTGCTCATCCTGCCCTGCCCTCTCAGCCCGGCCAACTCAGCTCATCCGCGACTCACTGCAACCCTCGCCAAGCGGTCAGCCCGCGGCACTGCCCATGCATCTCGCTGATGACCTGCAGAGCTGCTGTTTCGAACCCTGGGTGCCTGCTGAGCAGGACGGCCAGTCACGGGGGTGTGCGAATAACAGAGCTCGCCCCTTCCTCCAAACATGACCAAAAACTGGGGGGAGTGAGAGGAAGAAAGCGAGCGAGTGAGTCTGTCATACACTTCCCCAGGCTGTACAGTCGAGTGAGGCCCTGTGCTCCCCTGGGAATGTTACCCTCCAGCTCAGTGTCCTGGCCCCTTGCCTAGGTCTTGCTGCATTACCCACGTTGTCCCACCCGGCTGCTGGAGCTGGATGAAGAGCTGGGAGGTGTAAGCCGTGCTCTGAAATGATGCGCACAGAGCAATGAGGTCTAGCCTCAGGTTTCGCCTGCTGCCGAGCGCTGTGGCTCACGGCCTCTGCGAACCATCTCCGGGAGAGCCGAAGCTTTGCTGATCCAAAGGCTAGGCGCAGTGCCCCCCCCACCCCGCATCTAATCCAGGATCTCACCTCAGCACGAGGAAGGGGCTCCTGACACCCTCCTGCTGGAGAAGGGTGGAAAATGTCCTCAGCAAGGACATACTCGGGGGCTGTCAGGCAGGTTCAATGTTACTTTTCTTGCCTTTTTAGTCAGAGGAACTTAATGTGAGGCCCCTAAACCTACTTGGACACTGACATAGCAGCCCTGTGGGAGCTCCAGTGCTCAGAGCCGTTGACAATCAGGCGCTTATTTCATTGCCTAACTACGGGGTTGGGGCCTAGCTTGAGACCCCCCCCACACTTGAAAGTTTCAGCCTAGATCTTTGCCAGTTCCTTGCTGATGTCACAGCTGGAGACAGCCAGGAACCGGCTTTGCCATCCTACAAGCCTTTTCCTCTCCCAAATAGGGAGAACAAGTCAAAATCTCAAATTTCTTCCAAATCAAAAATCTGGAAGAAAGGCTCAGCTGAAACGTGTAGTGTAAATAATTTCGAAACATTTAATTTTGATGTTGACCATTTTCATTCTTTTTTAAACTATGATTAGTTTAAATTACAAAATAAAAATTCATTTGGAACTGGGAAAACTAGAATTTTTCTTTTTGAAAATGGTGAAACTGAACATTTTTTGCAGATGCTAAATGGTTCTTGTCAAAATTTTCTGAGTGGAAAAAGTTGTTACACTCTCCCTTTCCCATGAAAAAGTGTTTAAACAAACTGGCAATTTCCAACAAAAAATGTTTCATCAAAAATTTCCCGACCAGTTCTATAACGAACTTACTTATGGCATCACAATCATTTCCACAGCAATCAGTTGTTACGTAACAAACCCACCTTGTGAATTTACAGCGGTTACAAGTGTGTGCACGATGACATGAATCAAGAACTTGGCTTTGTTTTCAAAGTCGACTGAGTAACATGTGCATGTACACACGTGGGCACACACAGAGTCTGGATGGTAGCGTGTATCCACATATGACAGAGTATGATGACAGTATGTGTGTATACACACACACACACACACACATACACAGAGTCTGGGTGACAGTAAGGTGCATGCTTTCCTAACCACACTCACAACCCTTCACCTGTCCATTAGTGACTTTTCCGTTGCCAAAATCTTTAACCCTTAGCGGAGGCCAAGGAGCAGACTCTGGTGCTCCCGCTCCCAAGGAAAGCTGTATGAAATTGCCAGGATGCAGCGAAAGATGTTCGTGGCAAGAAATCAAATAAAATGTTCATGGTGATGAAGTGAAAAATAAAATAGACTTTCAGAAAATGGCCCTTTGCCTCCTTGTGGATGGGGGGCGGAGGGGCAACACAGACAAAGGTGCCAAAGGTCTCAATCATCTCACCGCTTAATTATTCCATCTCTCACAAGGCATCTTCAGGCAATTAGAATAATCATTCATGCCAGTGCTTTATAGGAGACTCTCGCATTCATTCTGTGAGGTATCAGGGCTGGTTTGTAATTTCTTTTTTTAACTTTAGCAGTGACCTGCAAGTAAAGGAGAAATAAAAGTTTTTTGAAATATTAGTTTAATAAGACATGAGAATAATATTAAGGATATGAGTCTCCCTTATTTATTATTTATATGTATAGTGTGATTTAGCGATACACTTGCACCAAACAAGTCACTTACAAAGAGTGGCTCTATCTCTCTCTATATATTAAAAAACCCTACAATATTCGCCTGGAGATTCTGTCCACATATTCGGAGATTGTGATTTAACATACACAGTTTATCAAGGCTGCTGTGCTGCACAGAGAGACTTGGATTTTATGTAAGGATATAAATAATCAGTGCACATAGCAACTTTAAATTACTGCTAATGTGTTTTACTTATGTTCCCACTAGAACGATATGTGAAATAACAGGGAGATGCTAGGCACACACTTGACAAATAATATCCATGCGTTTCCATTTTTATTATTTTTATACATTTCTTATTAAACCAAGTGGTATAGTTCAAGCCTGTGCAGTCAGACCTGGCTTGTGGACCACCGTGAGCATGTGAAATGTGAGGTTAATGTTGCATTGGAAAGCTGCCTGCCTGCCAGAGCCTTGTGATTCGCTCTGAAGTGGAGTCCTAGAGAGTCAGGGGCATGCGTCGAGCTGTGGGGAGTAGCTCCGAGGTCTCCTTCCACCACCCCAGATCTGTGCTTCACCTGCAGTTTGTTGCTGTGTGTGTGAACCCATAAAGCCTGAAAGCAGCCATCTCTGCTGATCAAATCGAGGCAGCAGCACTTACTGGGTGAAAGATTTCTAGCCAGTCCTTTCCCAGCCCTTCCTCTCTGTGGCTTTCCAAGGCCTGTCTCCTTCTGTGGCCTCACCTCTTCTGGCTGGAGTGGCTCAGGTGACTCTAAGCCACAGTCCTGGAGCGAGGCTCGTGATGGCGCTGGCTGGAAGGTGCCTAGGAGACAGTTCACACTTGTGCTCCTGGCTGTGCAGCTCTGCCTTGTTCCCTTCGTCTGGCTGGTTCTGCGAGGCTGGTAGGGTTGAGCGGGCTCGTTGCCTGTCCAAGTCCAGGCCCCCCTTCTGAGTGCGTGGATTTCTGGGCACATGGTTGCAGTGAGGGAGGAGACAGCCTCCAAATATTCAGAGGCTCCACTGACTCTGTAAGCAGCCAAAAGTTTGGATGCTGCACTCCGCGGTTTACCCCAGCCTTTCTGGACAGCGAGGACTGCAAATCGGGTGGCTCTGGCCTGCAAGATGCACAATGCCTGGTCTGGCCATGCTGGGCAAGCCCCACCGCGTGAGAGCAGCAGCGCTGTGCATGGGGTTACTGCTCTTCTGGCACACACCAGGACATGCAGGAGCACGGCGGGCACCAAGCCGCTGACTCTCTCAGTCTGCACACGGGCTGCAGGCTCCCACTCAGGCGACATTGGAGCCAGGTGCGATTTCCCTAAATTCTATTTCCCGATGAAGTTTTTTGAATTTTGACATAAAAGAGGGTGAAACTTTGGAGCAATTCTCCCATCTTTCAACCATTTGGCTGAAAATTCCCCAAATTTGAAATTTTGGTAAAAGAAAAGGAGAAAATTTTCACAAAAACGAAGTCCCATTTCCAGCCAACTCTAGGGTGAGTCTTAGCCAAGGCTCAGGTCAGCTCGTTTTATCTGAGCCACCGCACCCCTTCCAACCTGAAACGTGGCCAGGCTGATTCTGAAATCAGAGGTCAGCTCCTTCTTCTCCCCTTAGAGGATGTGAGACTTGTTCCCTGTCCCCCATTGTCTAAGCACATGACATGCCCTAAATTAAGCTGTCAACAAATCCCAACGTTTGCCTGACTCAGCCAGGGAGCTGCACATAAAACATAATCCACCTTTTCTCTTCTTTCATCTTTATTTTTCACATTATCCATAAACCTTTGTGTTGGGTAAACTCAGGCCGAGCAACCTGGTTCCTCAGCCATCCAAATGAGACCCTGACAATGATGTGGTGTATGTGGGACTGGTGAGACCAACACAGCAGCAGTGCAAGGTGGGGGAGCCAGGTGGAGGTTGCCTCCAGATTTGGCCAGTAGGCAGAGCACAAATGCAGGGTATATGCAGTCCTTGCGGAGAAGAGAGCGTGTGCAGGCCTGTCTCAGTCTGTGCGCTGGATTCTCATTCGCAGTGAAAGTGACGAGATGATGTATTGTTATTTGTCCTTGTACATGGACAATAGGCACCCGTAGGTGGGAATTGGCTGTTGGTCCATGATAGCCAGAGCCAAAGGTGTCAAAGACAGAGCGCATTTTGGGTTTGGTCTCTACCCCTGATAACGGCAAGGGTCTTAGCTGCCCAGCAGTTACACTGGGCTGGGGAGCTGTCTGCCTGTTTTGGATGTGCCTAGTTTGCACGCTGGAGTGATGGGATCCTTTACAGTAAGAGGTGTTGTGGAGACTGACATGCACTGCCATTTGTAGAAACACAGCTTCATCAAACTAACCAGAGTGATAGACAACTCTGTATCCAAACCCATCCAGATTCTAAACACGGGCGGATACCCTCCATCCACAGGAGGAAAGCTATTGCTTTAAAGCATGCAATCATCTGGCATAGGGGATCAGGGCCATTATCAAAGCCTTTTTGGTACTTCCTTAATTGATACATGAGAAGCAAGGAGCATGCTGTTCAGAGGGTGCTCGGCACACACACAAGCATCCAGTACTAACGCCCAGCAGGGAGCATTGCTGGTGTTCCATAAAACCTATTTAGCAAAGATAGCTTATTTCTTTGTAAATAAGTCCTTGCGTGTCTATTATTACATCACTGCCAAAGCCCTGTAGTTTTGTTCTGTGTTTAATAGAAGAAAATTAACAGGGTGCATTAAAAAGAGGTAATTCTCCTCCACTAAGACATGCTGAAATACTAAATGGATTTCCAAGGAAACAGACACATCGAGGTTGTTTCTGGTTTTATGGGGGGAGGAGGCTGATTCCGGCCATGCCAAGTAAACAAAGCATCATTTACATAAACAGCACCAGACATTGCACCATGTGCCTCTCCAGAGAATAAATGCAATTCTGAGAGGTGAATAGACAGGCCAGTCCTGCACCATTGATGTTAATTGCAAAACTCCCATTAATCCCGGTGGGAGCAGACACAGATCCATACATAAGGGACCCAAAGTAAATGATTGTCAAATAGGATCAGTAGCTCACATGGTCTGTTTTGTAGTGGAAGGAGTAACACCAGTTACGAAGGGGCACTGATAGGTTATGCATTTGGTAGCCATTAATTGGGGTGATATTGTTTCCAGGATTGTTCTCAAGTCACATTTCCAAAGAGTGAGCAACCAAGTCTGTCCACCAGAGCAAAGCATTACCCTAAAAACCAAATGGAAATCGAAAAGAAGGCTGCTTGAGAGCTGAAGCAGTGTCTGTACCACCAGAGAATGTAAATTCCCTGGCTGGCTGCAGGTGTACAAAGAGCTCTGGAATGACAGAGCAGGTAGCAGCTACATCAGACGGTGCAGCCATGTGGGTGTGCGTGCACACACACGCACGCACACACACACACACACACACACACACACAGTAAACGGCAGTTTTCCATTACTACAGAATTTGGTGGAAAAAAATACCCTATTCAAATAAAAAGCCGCTTTGGATCTTTAATTAAAAAGAGGGTTCACAGCACTAGGGCACTGACTTCTACTACTTAATCTCCATCACTTCATTTCACCACCAACTTCCATACTCTACAAAACTGCTGGAGACAATTTTTATTGATTGCTCTTCAAGCCGTCAAAAGCGTCCCTGGCTGATCATATGTTACCCCCAGACACCTTGTGCATTTCAGATAATAACTTGGTGCTCTAGAGAAGAAATGAATTGGATGTGCAGTCAGTAACTGTCCAAGTGAATCATGTTACTATATGTCAATGGCCTAGGCTCTGACTATCATTTTAACAGAGAGAAATCTGCTATTTTCATGGCTGTTTGAAATTATTTTCCAGATGAATAAGACATAACAACAACTACTTACAGTAAAGAATAATATGGGGCATCTATTTGCTATTTGGAAACAAATCTTCCAAGCATAATAGAGTTAACTATTATTTAATCTGTAACTACAAATGTGAAATTTTGCAACGGGTTTGTAGTCAGTAAAACAGTGTTTAGGAAATTGGACTCAATCTGGACACTGCTGGCATCTCACATCATTTCATGTCAATGATAAGAATTTATATGGGAAATGGAATGTCACTGAAATACTGTTGCGTTAAGATGTATCATAATGTCAGGCATTAGCAGCAGCAGTTTATTTTGCATAAACAATTACCGTGTTCACAGGCACGCCCCGTTTTCAAAGTTGTTCTTCCACATGCAGTTCATTTGAAATAACTGCAGGAAGACAGACAATTTAAAGGGATAGTATCAGGTTAAAAATCAGATCATTTGGAAACACGGGTGTCTTTAGCTGTGTGTTGCTGATAACTCTTTAAACGGTTTAAGCAGAAATATTTTTAATACCCACAACACTATTAAAGCCGTTTGTCATGAAGTGCAAAAATAAACAATGAAACTAGGCCAGTCACATCTCTGACTTCCAGCGAGTTTCATTTATTGCTTCTCAGGCACTAGCAAAATGCTGTAGCATTTGAGTTGCAAACGCAGCAGGAAGAATATTTGAAACCCTACAAAAATATTTTCACATCGATATGTTTTGAAAATGGCTAAGCGTTTTGTAATATATCAATATGGCCACTAGATAATGTGTAGATAGACACAGTATATGTGGAGCCTAACTGACAATGTCTTCTTTAAAGTGTGACAAGGCCGGGGAGGTAATATCTTTTATTGGACCAACTTCTGTTAGTGAGAGAAACAAGCTTCTGAGCTTTCACAGAGCTCTTGTCCCACACTGCTTTTAAAAAAGGTAAGCATTCTTTGAAATCCCCAGTCAGATCCAGCCATAAACCAAGGAATGATTACCCACATCTCACAACAACCTGTCTGACCATTAGTCTGTCTCACACTCACTGCTAAGAGCAGCACGCTGAATTGCGTGTGTTGACAGCAGCACTCTCACCTAACACAGGTCAGCCCTGCTACAGACAGTTAATGGTGCCATCTGCTGGCGCGGGGAAACTTGGGTCATGGACTCAGGAAACGGACAGATTGCTAAGGCAGAGAACAACAGAACAGCACAAGCAAGTAGGGACAAAACCAGAGCGGCTAAGGCACAGAATGAGTTACACCTAGCCTGGGACACAAAGACAATAAGAAGAGGTTCTTTAAATGCATTAGGAGAAAAGGAAAGTGGAGGTCCTCTACTTAGCAGGGAACAAAAGCTAATAACTGATGACATCAGGAAAGCTGAGGTGTTTAATGGCTATTTTGCTTCAGTCTTCATTAAAAAGGTTAATGGTGAGCAGATACTCCACACAATCAATATTAACTAGGGGGAAGGAACACAAGCCAAAATAGGGAAAGAACAAGTTAGAGAATATTTCGATAAGTTAGATGTATTCAGGTCTGCACAACCTGATGAAATTTATCCTAGGGTACTTCAGGAACTAGCTGAAGCAATCTCAGAACTGTTAGCAATTGTCTTCAAGAACTCATAGAGGATGGGTGAGGTCCCAGAAGACAGGAGAAGGGCAAATATAGCAGGGGAAGCAGTAGATGTGATATATCTTGGTTTTAGGAAGGCTTTTGACACAATCGCACAGGTCAGTCTCATAAGCAAACTAGGGAAATGTGGTCTAGGTGTAATTACTATAAGCTGGATGCACAACTTGTTGACAGACTTTACCCAACGAGTAGTTAACATGGTTTGCTGTCAGACTGGCAGGGCGTAACTAGTCAGGCCCCTCAGGCGTCAATTCTGGGTCCAGTACTATTCAATATTTTCACTAATGACATGGAGAGTGCAATGCAGAGTTTGCAGATGATATCAAGCTGGGAGGGGCTGCTAGTACTTTGGAGGATAGGATCCGAATTCAAAAGGATCTTGACAAATTAGCGAATTGGTCTTAATTCAACAAAATGAAATTCAGTGAAGACAAGTGCAGAGCACTTCACTTAGGAAGGAAAAATCAAATGTGCAGCTACCAAAAGGGCAATAACTGGCTAGGTGGCACTGCTGAAAAGGATCTGGGTTAGAGTAGATCACATGTGGAGTATGAGTAACAGTGCGAGGCAGATGTGAAAACGGCTAATAGTTCTCGGGGGTGTATTAACAGGGGTGTCATAGGTAAGACACAGGAGGCCACTGTCCTGCCCAACATGGCATTGGTGAGGCCTCAGGTGCAGTGCTGTGTCCTGTTCTGGGCGCCACATGTTAGGAAAGATGTGGACAAATTGGAGAGAGTCCAGAGAGCAGCAAAAATGATAAAAGGTTTAAAAAACCTGACCTATGAGGAAAGGTTAAAAAAACTGAGGGGAAACTGATAACAGCCTTCAACGATGTTAAGGGCTGCTATCAAGACGACAGTGATCAGTTGTTCTCCATCTCCATGGAAGGTAGGACAAGAAGTAATGGGCTTAATCTGCAGCAGGGGAGATGTAGGTTAGTTATTAGGAAAAACTGTCCAACTATTGGGGCGGTTAAGCTCTGGAACAGGCTTCCAAGGGAGGCTGTGGAATTGCCGTCATTGGAGGTTATAAGAACAGGTTGGACAAACCTGTCAGGGCTGGTCTAGGTTTACTGCCTAGCGCAGGGGCTGGACTTGACGACTGCTCAGAGTCCTTTACAGCCCCACAGTTCCGGGATTCTATGATAGGCTAGTAAACGAGGGAGATGTCAGCAGTTTTGATTTAAAATGCCCACATGTATTGACCCTTCTGGAGCTAGGGAAGGATTCCTTAACCTTACAGCACCGGGCCTGGGGTGGCGGGGAGCAGGACAAAGCCCTGGGGCGCTGGTCTGATAGTTTGTGGGGATGTTTAAGACCAGTGCACAGCGGTGCCTAGCAAGGGGCTGATAAAGCTCGTCTGTAAACTGAGCCGTACCTTAAAGTGCTCCTGAGGAATCCCGGGTGTGGGAAATTCTTCTGTCACTGACAAATTTGCCACAGGAGCCCCCCTGCCGCTGCCCAGCAGAAGGAGCAGCTGTCCTTTCACCGGCTTATCTTCTGGTTTCCAGAAGACGAATGAGGGGGCTCGTTTGACTGATACCGGCCTGCTTTTCCCTGCTATCACGCATGGCCTGCTCCTAGGGTTGCAGAGTCGGAGACAGTTTTCCTCAGGCCCCACTGGCCGGGTGTGAGAGCAGCCTGTCAGCCTGGCTGAGTGACAGAGAGGCCCCTCGGCACTGTGTCTTCCCTGCCCTCCGTTCTCATGTGGGATGGGCCCAGAATGAGCATCCCCCCGGAGATGACAGCCCCGCTGTGCTGAGGACTAGCGCAGATCATCCCCCCCAGAGGCTCACAGAGGATTTTTGTGGCAGCTTTACTGAAGGAAACCTGCTGCCCCAGCTTGCCCCGTGCTGTGGGCTAAGTGGTCAGTGACCCCCTTGGGCGCCTGCACTGCTATTTGATCAGCGGGGGGGACGCAGGCTCTGATGGGGAGTGAGGTGAGTGTGCTTTCTGCACAGCCCCCTGCCTCATGCTGACCCTGGGGGTGAAGGGTCTGGCCAAGACTTTCCAAGGTGCCTTGTGATTTTGGAGCCCAGCTTGTGGGGCGCTCAGCACTGTCAGGAATCGGCCCCTTCACAGGGTCTCAGGTTGGGCCTCCAAAATCACCAGTCCTTTTGGAAAGTCCTGGCCACCCATGTCTTCCCTTTAGGGGTGCAGCCCGCTTTGCCCTGGCCCGTCCCCCGCTCAGACACAGACCAGAAGCTCCTTCTGTAGGAGAAAACTGAGCCTACACGGGCCGTGTCAGGGCCTGCTTCCCCTGGGTGCCCCCAGCAGCTGCTGGCACTGTGGCAACTCCACCCGGCCCTTTGGAGGGGAGCACAGGTAACCTCCGCCACTCCACGGGCTGCTGCCAACGGTTTCCTCAGTCCTGAGATGCAGCGTCACTGCCAGCGTCAGTCACTGCCAGCGTCAGCCGCAGACCGGCGCTGGAGCCAGAGGCCGTGATCTGTGACACTCGGGTGCTCAACCGTTTGTGCACTTCTCCAAAGCTCAGTTGTTACGTGCCTGTGTCTACGCTCGCTCTGTCTCAGGGCTGCTTCTCTCCCGCCTGACACAGCTCTGAACACATGCAACGTTCCGTGCTCTGCTGACAAGCGGCTGGTTTTTCTCCTGTTCTGGTTCTCCCGAGCTGGCGAGAGGTGCATGTCAACAGCCCGGGAGAGTGACGTCTTTTGGGTAGCTCCCAAGCAGGCACCGGGTGGCCTGCAGCAAGCTGAGCTTTCCCCACATCGGACCAGGGCACCCACAGCCGTCAGATGGGAACCACAATGTCTGGCCACCCCACGGGTGTGGCCCAGGCCTTCCGCCCAGGCAGCTCTCAAGAAGCAAATGTTTCTGGAGAACCAAAGCAGAGTCAGGATTGTGCCTCATGTCACTTGCGTTTAAAGTGACTTTAACCTGGATGTTTAACATCATTTTAGTTTTGTCCTAAGTAATCCTGAGGGGATGAGTCTTCCGCTTTAGATGGGTCCCACTGTCCCCCCTTCTATGGCGTCAGAATCGTTTTCATCTATCCTCCTTCCTCGTGCTGCAAATCCCATTTACAATCACTTCCTGGGTGGCTGGGCAGTTACTTTGGTCTCCGTAAGAGCCATGTGGGAAGGGCCAGGAGCGCTCCCAGCAGGGCTGAGAATCAGACTCAGTGCGCTGTGGCTCAGTGTCATTACAGCCGTTAGCCCGAGAAACAGCTCATGCCATGAGACTTTCTGGGCGCCATTTCCAGTGCGGCGTGAGAAAGAGGAGCTGGACTGCGACTACCTCGCTCACCCGATCCTTCACGGTTAAGTGGCTACTGCAAGTATTTGCTTCACAGACCCAGGCGCGGGGAGCTCATACAGCTCCCGGGCAGTCCGGTGTGTGAGGAGTTCATGGGCAGCAGCCATGCACACAGGCACCATAGTGAACGGTGCCTTAGCAACACTGACTGGCTGGAGAATAAACCCACCAGCCATAATAACACCCAGCCGCTTTGATATGTCTGGCCTCTGTGCTAACGCCTAGGCAGCAGCTCCAGTAATGTGTAGCTGTGTTAAATGGGGTTACGCAGCGAGATCCCCGAGCAGCGTTTGTGAACACAATGGCTAATATGGAGCAGTGACCCCTGTGCCTGTTATGGGGCATTGCAATTCTGGTGTGTGGAAATCTGCAGAATGCTGCTGGGGCCATTGCCTGAGAGTCACTGAGAAACTGGAAGCCGCAGCTTTTTATCAGCATCATCAACAACATTCCCTTACTAGCATGTCTGGGGTCCTATACATGTACCTGAAACTTAGACAGCCAAGGGGCCACATCCAGCACTTGCTTAGTCAGCTACAGCCACTGATGTGACAGCCACCAACACCCAGTGTCCCTGGAACATGCAATCTCATGCAGACTTGGTTCTTCCTGCTGCAAAGATGAAGCCACCTGGCTTCTGTGCATTCAGCCTGAGCCCCCCGTGAGCAGCAGGCACTATTGCACGATTGCCGTCGATCACAAGCGCTGGCACAGGGAGGGTCATTGACTGAGATGTCCCTAAGCATTGGTTCCTTTGCTGTTCACAACAGGTATTTCTGTGACCTCGCTGCTGCAGCTGCGGGCTCTGTGCCGCGCAGATTAACTGCCTCCAAAGAGCTCTGCTGTGCCCATCTCCAGCAGGCCCTGCTCTTCCAGGCCAGGCCAGGCCAGGCCACAGCACGCGTCACTGCCGAGCGGCAGCATTCGTGCAGTCTGCAGATGACGTGTTCTAGTGGCCAGAGCACAGGCTGGGCTCCAGAAATCCCAGAGAGCTAATCCTGGTGCTGGGCGTGATTCATCCGTTCCTGTCACCCTGCCTCAGCTAATACCTCCCAAGGATGCTCTGTGGAAACACTAGTGAACGCCTGGGTGATGAAAAGCAGCTACCCGGCTAGGCAGTACTGCTATGGCATTCCAGGCCTGGGGCCATGCACAGCTCAGTTCTGTGCCTTTCTCCGCCAGCTGCCCCAAAGAGCTCACAGGCTACATAAGGACTTCACCAACCAGCGAGCCTGAGACATGCCTCAGGAAGTGGGGGGCAGGGGGCCGTGGCTGCAGGCTGCCATATGACAGATTCACGGGTGATACAGACATACCCTTTGGCAGTTCAAATCCCTCTCTGTGCTTTAGGAGCAAACGCTGCTTTTTTGTAGCTGATGCTTCAGAAATCACTTCTTGGGGAGGATTACAAGGGGCTGGTGGGGGTTTAATGAATACATTCTGGAAAGTAGTTCCAAGCATGGGGATGGCAGGCCATCAGCTCAGGGCTGTGTGTGCAGGGAGGTGAAAGGAGGCTGGAGCCCAGGGGATGAAGAAGGCTAAAGGAGACCAGGGCAGGGTCGTTATTGGTGCAATCCCATCGTTATTAGCAGAGCGGGGAGGATACTGTACAACAGTTTCTGCGACTCTGCCCACTCTTCTCAGTGCATGTGTCCCAGCCATGCTCTCAGCCCGTTGGCGCCAGCTGTCGGCAACATGCCGCAGGTTGGGTTTTACTGGTAGGAAAGTGAATGTTCAAGTCACATGCATGAATATTTGTGAAGACTGAAATTTTAAATTTGCTTGCATGTGTACTGGTGCCCGAAATATTTGCACCCTCACCCAATCAGGGAACAGCATTGCCAGGTGCCTTCTCTGGCCAATCAGAATAGCAAATTCTTGTAGAGAAAATAGATGTGTGGGGGTTAAAAAAAATCACATCAAAATCTGTCAGCTCTTTTTGACTAGCATACAAAGTGGAGTAAATCCTGCTTGACTGCAGATAATCCACGAACAGAGAAAGAGGCAAAAGTCACAGTTTAAGAGATTTGTTGTGAATTATATGATCATCTCTATTTATTACACTGCTGGAAGCAGGTTCAAGTTACAAGCATACTGAAATGTCTAATAATTCAATATATTTTCTGAAATATAATTGGATTAAAAATATTTTTTAGTCTTCTGGGGGGTGAAAGAAGACTTTGAGGCAGTCATGTTTGTTGTGGGAGTCCGGAGGTCTTCTGCAAATCAGAGTGCAAGGATTTGCACATTGATTTGCATACCGTGAAATGCTGCTAATGATTCACTCCCTACCTGGCCATGGTATCAGGTGGGCCAGGAAGTTGACGGTCACACAGCCCTTTGCAGATGAGGGGTTCTGTTCCAGGCAAAGTGATAGTTCTGTGACCATTTGTGAGGTTACTGTTTTGGAATTCAATTCTAGGAATTTCTTGGGGCACCTGAGCTTGTCCCCAGATTAATGTCTGACCTTTTCTGACAAGGACCCAGGCAGATCACCTGGTGAAGCATGTCAGGCCACCAGCAAGTCACTTTACCTTAAGTATCAGTTAGTCCATTTCGGCAGGGGCCAGCGCAGAGACTGCCCAGCACAGGTGGGCTTCTCCATCATTTAATCTAGAGTGATGCATATAGAAATTTAGATCAGGCAGCTTGACATCCCATGACTGCTGAGGCTGTGAATCGATGGCCTCTGGGAGAGATCGATTCC
The DNA here is from genome assembly GCF_026122565.2 of Emydura macquarii macquarii. Classification (NCBI taxonomy): domain Eukaryota; kingdom Metazoa; phylum Chordata; order Testudines; family Chelidae; genus Emydura; species Emydura macquarii. The sequence goes on from NW_027130828.1 coordinate 1,267,979, forward strand.
CTATGCAGAATGGATTGGTTTCATCACTTTGGTTTCACCTTGTCAAAGTCATGTTTGATTTACTTTAGTCTGGAGGGGGGTTTTAAGCATTTCATTGCATTTTGTAATCATGCTGCATGTCTCACTAATGACCCTGTGCCAGTACAAGGCAGGGAGTGTTACTGGGCCCTGCGTGAGGTACGTATCCTGCACATAACGCGTTTGTCCAAAACAGGCTAGTTGGCATCTTCACCAAGGAAGGCTTTTCCCAGCGCAGCTGCTGGCCATGTCGGGCTCCGATACTCAGCTGGATGATTGCTGCACTCTGGAGTGCTGCTGATTTACCCCGGGGAGGATTTGGGCAGAAATATCCCATAATCTGCACACATGCTTAGGACCCAATTCTGTCCTGACGTAAATAGGTGCAATGCCCTTTGCAAGGCGGAACTGAATCCACAGGGCGGACGTCTGTTAGCCCCAGCTCGAATGTGGTTGCACTGGGGGTGACAAGTGCTTTTTGCCACTACTGGTTTGTTTGCGCTATTTCCTACCTGAAGAGTGAGGAGCAGCAGAACAAGCTAGTTTAGATCAAAGGAGACTAGCTCTGCACCTTCTCCAAACTGTGATCAAAACCGAAACATTCTGGGGTTCAGAAAGGACTGGGAAACTTCAATGCATTTCAGATGTTCCTGTGGCAATTCCTGGAGTCATCTGGGACTGGAAGCAAATGAACACAAATACCACAAACGAGTATCTCAGATTCTTTTTGACCCGGCTGATTGTAAGCAAGAAATATTGGCACTCTCCCCTGGATACTTGTTATTGACTTCCTAAGGTCACAGAGGGTCAGGTGAGCATCTATATTGAACCTTCAGAATTAATGGGATTCACCCATCACTGGACAGAATTACTCCCAATATGCAGAGCCCAGCCAAACCATGCCGGATGTCCACCAGTCATTGCAGCACACGTTGGCTGCACTCCAGCACGAATGTGAGCAGGCGCTGCCTGTGAGCACAAGGCTGAGTCCCAGCATCAATGGCTCACGCCTCATGCACTGACCCCTCACCCTTAGCACCGACGTGCAATACAGCTCACGCCTCGTGCTCTGACCCCTCACCCTTAGCCCTCACCCTCACGCCCTAGCACCGACGTGCAATACAGCTCACAGCTCACGCACCCTGCGTGCTCTGACCCCTCACCCTTAGCACCGACGTGCAATACAGCTCACGCTTCGTGCACTGACCCCTCACCCTTAGCACCGACGTGCAATACAGCTCACGCTTCGTGCACTGACCCCTCACCCTTAGCACCGACGTGCAATACAGCTGCCCCCTCACCCTTAGCACCGACGTGCAATACAGCTCACGCTTCGTGCACTGACCCCTCGCCCTCAGAAGCTTGTTGTAAGAAAAGATCGGGGGTACCTCTGAAGAGACAGTCTGAAGTGCAAGTCGCATCCCAGTCAGACACTTCCCTCCCTCTGGCTAATGAGCAGCACCCCTGCGCTCATGCAGGGCTGGCTGTCCTGTGTGCCATGGCATACTCCTTGCAGTGCCAAGGATGGGGAGGCAAAGGAGGAGCGGTGCCAGGACAGGGTTCCTGGTGGTTCCTGCATCTCATGCAGGTCCCAGAGAACTTGTCCAGCAGAGAATGGCTGCATGGTCTGGGGAGCAAAACCAAGCATTTTGCATCCCTCCACTCCTCTGCCTGCCAACCGGCTGTCCCCTGCAGTTCCCGTAAGTCGAGAGCATGGGTAGGCTTTCTGCAGGCTCTGCCCGGAGACACTGAATGAGAAGGCAGATTTCATTCAGCCGCTGCTAATCGCTTGGAAGTGGTTTCTCTGCAGTCTCCTTTGTTATCAGTGACCAGACAGATTGTGGGGGCCGCTCTGCTCTCTAGGGAGGACCTGCCCCCTGGAGCTGGTGATTGATCCTTGTACTGTTAGACTTTAAAACCTTTAGGGTGAAGGAGCAGTGGCCCCCGACTATCACAGGATCCTCAGGAGGGGCTGGTTTGGGGGACTCTTAAATTCTGGGGGACTTTGATGCACAAGAAACTGAGTGTGGGAAGTTGCTGTTCACATTCCTCGTTGTGTTCTGTCCTGACCTGCAGCATTCGCTGCTATCCCAGAGCTGAGCCCCCACCCCCGCCCTCCTGCTCTGCCAAGGTACCTCAATCCTGCAGACTGCCAGTCATGTCAAAACACTGTGGCCGTGAAGCAGTCTCGTGCTGTGGAATAATGCCCATTAGCGCGTTGGCTGGGACACCCCAAACATTTTTATTTTCTTTCTCTATTGTGTCTCACCCCTGCTCTGTTCCCTCCCCCCGGATCACACACATTCGGCATGCAAAGGAAGCTACAGTCCTTGCCAAACAGCCATGGGGCCCCTGGAGCCACTTTCCTTACGGCCAAGAATGAAGATGAAGAATGTGCATGCTACCAGTGTAGCCACACACTAGCTCGGGGCAGACGAGGACACTCCTACCAGCTTCCTAACAGGTTGTTCTTAGCGAAGGTATTTCTTGGTGCTTTGGTCTGGCCCAAATTCTGCTTTGTCCAATTACACTCTTGGGTGAGGTTCCTGAATGCAACATATTGATCAATTGTCAGGCAGGTTTTCTGTCTGTTCTGTGCACTACCTCTGCTCCTCTTCAGGTAATCAATGATATTTTTATAGCTGCGGGAATTAGGCAATATACAGTAGCTATCTGAATTGATTTGTCTAAGGCCTTCAATCTGGTAGGTGATCAATGATCTCAGATGGCAGCGGGGCTACAGCAGACGGGATCTCTGACTGCGTACGGGGTGAGGACCAGCAGCTGTGCCTAGCAGCGGCCCGTGCAGGAGAAGACTGGGACAGACGGAGGCACCAAGTGGCTGGGCTCTGGGGCCCAGCAAAGGCTTCCCCCTCGCGTTTCACAGAGTGACCCATTCAGTCAAAGCCAAGGGCTGCCCCGGTGTGACCCTGGGCCTGACCCTCCACCCACGTGTTACTGTGATGTTATTGCTGACATGATGCACAGGCAGAGCGAGGGACAGCACCGACCCACAGGCATTCCCAGGGCAGATACAACAGGCGGACAAGGACAGAGGCACGGAGAGGTGAAGGGACCTGCTCAAGGTGACACAGCCGGTTGGTGGCAGAGCCAGAAATGGAACTTCCAGCCATGGGCCCTCGACCACACGCTGACTCCCACTCACCCCAGCTTTACCCACTACGCAGTGGCCATGTGCTGGACAGTGAGAAGGAAGCAGGCTCCATCCTGGAGGGGACGGTGATGTCATCATCTGAACAATGATCATGCCACACCTGTGCTTGCTGCACTCAGAATTCACGGCGGCGTCCAGGCTCCCTGAGAGCAAACTCAGCCCCTCCCCTTGATCTCATCTACCTTAGTGAGCAGCAGGAGAGAGTCTGTTGGCATACAGGGAGTGACACAGGTCTAAGGGCTCAGAACCAGGCCCACAGAGTACAGGTGGTTGACAGTTTTTGGCCAAAACTTTTTGGAAAAAAAAAAAAAAAAAAAAAAAAGCTACAGAAACGCTTTGCAAATCCATGCTGGCTGCGTTGAATTGTTCATGCCAACCTTCCCCCCAGCAAAAAGAATCCCAGAAAGTCAAAGTGTCTTGAAATGACTTTTGTTGTCAAAAATGCCTTTGTTTATTTTACAAAATTTTCAAAGCAGTTAAAATGTTTGAAATGGAAATGGAATGAAATGAAATGTTTTGCTCAACCCCAAAGGATTTTTCCCTGACATTTTGGAATTGCCAGCACCTGGGAAAAGCCCCCAATCTCCGCACAGAGTCCCAGTCCAGTGACTAAGGTTTGTTCTGTACTGCCAGCTCACTCCATCAGCTTGTGCCTCTGGCATCACTCTGCTTCTCTCTTGCTGCTAGGAAGAACAGTCCCTGTCGTGTTCCCGCTGTGTTCAGTTAGTGAAGCACAGTTCATACTTTGCCTGCATTCTTGTTGCCTTATAATGAAATGGATGAGTGGAAGTTTTGACACTAACTTTTATGAGAACAAACACATAGGATTATTAGGACATATGATACTATCCAATAAGGTCTTAGGGGATTTGCTTGCATTAATGTTTCATTAGTGCAAAAGAAGCTCCCATTCACTTTCCCACAGGATATGGATTTAATAGACAACTCCAGCCCTTCAGAAAGTCCTTTGTCACAGCACAGCATGAGAATGTTACTGTAGAAGGAGACAATGTCCTCTATTAATCTGCGGCAGACAGGAAGTGTGAGACATGTTCACTTCACACTCATTGATGCTTTGTATTAATGAGTCCTTCTCAAATAGAATTGAACTGAAATTGGATAGAAAGGTTTTCCTCCATGTTGTCTTTCTTCAGCCAGTTTCGGGTTTCTTGTAGCATTGTGTTTCTGTGCAATGAGAAGAAGGGATGCCAGCCTCCCTGGAAGAGTCACAGCTCCTGCCCAGCACCCGCCGACTTGCAGAGCGGTCATGCTCAGGCACGAAAGCTGATGCCTGCAGAAATTAAAATTGTTAGTCTTTAAAGTGCTACAGGACTCTTGTTCTTTTTATTCATGTTTCTTTGGAGTTAGTCGCCTATGGCCTAAGAACATGCATGTGCATCTTCTCCGGACACCACCCGCAGCCAGGAAAGCAGAACCGGATCTCTTTACTTGGATGTTTAGCAAGAAGTTTGAGATTGGTAAGATTTGCTTCAGCGGCCTGTTTTCATGGCATGGCGTCACGGGGCCAAATTTCTCTTCAGCACAAATTAGTGGGGTCTCTTGTTGTAACAGACCCTCTGGGCCTCTGGGCAGGGGCCAGTCACAAGGGACTGCCCAGAATCTAGCACTGGCCACCTCCTCTGTTGCATTAGAGACTCAGACCCTCATCCTGCCGGTCCCTGTCTGGTGCCAAGCAGGGAGTGCAAGGCTATTGCACTCCGGTGAAGTGGGAGCCCAAGCCAGGTTACACGGTGGGTGTTGTCCTCAGCACCGAGTGGGAATAACTAGCTCTCAATCTCTCCCTTGCTCCCAGGAGCAGGGAGGAGAAAGGAGCGGGGCAGTGGGCAAAGAATATGGGGTGCTGGGAAATATGGGCTTCCGTCTGCCTTTCAGTAAGTAGAGATGCAGGGAACCGGGCTCTGCTTCTCCGTGCGCCTCCGGTGCCTGGATGCAAACGGGGGCAGAGTCAGCAGCAGGTTTAACCCTCTGAGTTTGATCGGGAACAAAACGTGCCTGGAGATGCTCCTTCCGCCTCGCGTGACCCAGCCACTTCCAGGCCAACACACTGACTGGCAGAGCTCTGCCTGGCCTTTGCGTCTGAGCCCTGGGCTCCCGCAGCTCGCTGGGCCTGCGGGGCCGGGACGTCGCACCGGCAGCATGGAGCCCCTCCGGGCCAGGCCTGACCCGACCCGCGCTGCCAGCAGCCACACGTGGGCCGGGAGGGCAGGCGGCAGCCGCCATCCGGGAGTCACTAGTCACCCTGCCTTCCCGCGGGGCCTGTGTCAGCTGGCGGGCCACGGAAGGGGTTAAGTTGGGAAGATTCCTGGTGATGATAATAAAGCTCCTGGTTTCTGGGAAGCTCTGACAGGAGTATTGTTGCCATGACAACAGTGTATCTAGTAAAAATCCCTCCAACTATTTGCTCTTGCTGCCTGGTGTTTTCCTCCTGCAGGGCCGGGCTGGCTGCCCCTCTCCCGGCTGGATTTCCGCAGTGGCAGGGCCTGAAGAACACAGTGTCACATCTTGCCAGGCCGAGGGAAATGCACACTCTGCAAACACCAGCTCCTCGGGTTTGCAGGGACCTTTCAAGATCCTTCTAAGTCAATATTGAGCTGCAGGCTGCAGATGCTAACTCACCCAGGGCTCGGTGCCCTGTCCGAACGAATTAACCCCCCCGTCACCCCCACACACCGAGAGCGGCTTCCCTTCACTGCCTGCTCGCTCTGCCGCTTTTAAGATGTAGCAGGCATCACAGGAAACTCTTTGAGGCCTGTCGTTTGCAGAAGCAGCCCTTCCTGGCTGCTCTGGAAGGAGATGCTTTGTGCAAAAGCTTTTTTCATCTTTCATTTTATACCTTGGATTGCAAGCGCCGGGATTGCAGGGATTGCCTACTTGTGCTGCCTTCGTACAGCGCCTGGCGCAGAGGGGTCCTGGCCCATGGCTGGGGCTGGGGCTCCCAGCTACACCTGCAATACACATAATAAACAGTAACCATCGTTTCATCCCTGGCTTCTATCTAGATGGCCCCGCAGCTCTGGGGGAAGATGCTGCACTGGCAGCGCCAGCGCCTGAGCTGCCCTGCATTTGCAGAGAGCAGATGCAGCACTAGCTGCCCCACCCCTGCAGGCCTCAGCTCTGATCTGAAGGAGCCACTTCTGGGGAGGGAGAGGAGGCCAGTCCCGGTGGGCCCTGGTGAGACCTGCTGTTCTGAGGGCAGGCTTCTTGAGGGACAGGCTGCTGTCGCTGTCCCCGCATGGAATGGGTTGGCAGAGGTCCCGACGGGCTCACTGCCGCAGGCTGAAAAGACACATCCATCCATCCCGCCCCGCGCTCGCAGCGTTTCCATCGTGCTGGCCACAGTGACTCTGCGCTCACTGCCACTTTGCACTGCATCACATGGCTGCCTACCAGCACGCAGTGAAACTCAAGAACTCCACAGCTCCGGGGCGTTGCCATAGGAGTCCATTTCTGCAGGCCTGCCTCTGCGTGCCAGCACTCAGCCCCGCCTGAGGGGAGCCTCGCAGAATGCGGGAAGAGACGTTCTGCCCCCGCTGCAGCCGGCCCGGTGCACGCTTGCTGCTCAGCTCCATTGGGAGTGTGGCAGTGCAGTCGGTCAGTGCAGCTCACGCACACGCAATGCATTCATTGCACAGACAGCTTTGGTCATTTCCCAGCTCAGTTTTCCCCTTTTAAACATGAAGCTTAAGCGAAGGCTTTAGGTCTGCACACAGCAAATGCCAGCCATCTAACCCCTCATGCAGAGGAAGAAGAGGGAACGGCAGCAGAGCCTGTGTTCCAAATACAAAGCAATGCCTTCTGTCTGAAAATACCTCAGAGCAGCTAATAAATGCTAATGACAAAATAATGTATGGGGGCTTAACACTGGATGTTAAATATATAATAATGACAAAATAATGTATGGGGGTTTAACACTGGATGCTTTTTATCAGCAAATTAGCAGTTATTATGCTGTAAATGCATTTAACAATAATTTGTTTCAATAACTGTAGAACTGGTATTTTAAAAATACACATTATATTGAGAGTACTTCGTCCATGAAGGGCCATGATTGGTTTTTTCCTCCCAGGAGAGTTATAAAGGTCTCTCTTACAAGTGAAAGAAATACAATCATCACCCTCCACAGTTCAGTTATTCTGTGCGGTGCCATTGAGAGCGTGAGTTTTTCAAGGGAGGAGAGAGCATCTGTGAACGGGTTGGTACTGGAGGCGCAGGCACTTCCCTTCGATGCTGTGGTTGAAATAGAAACACCGAGGACCAGAACTGTAGCTGGTGTGAACTGGTCATAGCGCGATGGACATCAATGGGCTAGATCCACATCTGGTGTAAATCAAAGCAGCTCCCTTGGAATCCATGGGCCTCATCAGCACCGCTCTTTGCACTCAGTTCACAGCAGCTGAGGAGCTGGTCCAGTGAGTCTCTGCCTCCCCTGCACCCCACGAGTCACCCACAGGAAGGAGCTAGCGTAACTTCCAGTACGGGCACCATTGTCCATCTGCAGCCGGCTGCACTGACGGAGAACCAGCAGGGAACGGGCAGGCTGGTGATGGAGCACATCTGCTACAGCAGAACACCTAGGGAGGCACCACATGTCAGAGGCCACCCCTGGCTGGATTCTCCACTGCCCGCCGCTTGTGTTCTAGCCTGTGGCACTGTCGAGTCCAGGGCTCAGAAATGCATTCACACCTGCTCTGCCCAGAAGTAAATGGTGACCCAAGGTGTCAGGCCATGGAGAGTTGAGTCCAGTGTGTGTTGCCCACACATACGTAACGGCCAGGACAGGTAGTCCTCAGGCTCACAGCTCCTGGTTGCCTGGATCTTCTCGCTCCCTATAAGCCAGAATCGATAACCTAGGCTTTTTCCAGTCTCCTATTCCTCTGTGAGCTCCTAGAGGACCTCTCTTCTCTGGTGGCTTCCATCTGCCTCCGGAGTGTGGCCCCTGCTCAGGTCTGCAGTGCACCCCCTCACCACTGTGGGGATGGAAATAAGAAAGTGCATGTGAAGAAAGGAAAGAGAGCCCCTGGCATTTTCCTTGTGGGGGAGCACTCCAAATGCCCCCACATCACACACAATGACTCCGGATGGGAGGAGATTGCAGAGACATCCTCTCCGCCTGGGCTGGGGTGGGGGGGCCAGGGTAGACCCGAGCAAACAAAGGGTCCAGATTCCATGGCCAGGATGCTCTTCATACATTGTCCGTCCTGCCAGCACCCGAAGGAGACGGAACTGGAGAGGGGTCAGGCTGGGGAAGGGGGCGGGAGAGAAGACAACAGTCAGTAAACAGTGGCACAGAGAGAATTGCTGTTTGCTAAAGGCTCGGCTCAGGTTTCGTTTGGGGGGATTTTTTCTGTGTCTCGGGTCTAGCAGACAAGGCCTCCTCCTGGGTCAGGGTTGATGTGTGGGAGCAGTGCGGTGGTGGGAAGTCTTAGAGGGTCGGTGTGCACCCTTGAACATTAATCAACATTTGTGTTCATACTTGACAGCAGAGTCATGACTCTGGCTCCTGGGCTCTGTGCAGGAATCTAGCGCAGCATGGGGCCAGGGTCCCTGTCTCCGTGGTGATGGGACGAAGGGGAACTCTGACTCCTTTAGGTCAGCATCCCGTGGCTGCACAAACCTGTGCAGTAGACGTTTCCCCCACAAGAACGGGCATGAAGGAACGTAGCAGAGGGGCTCAGCTGCAGACATGAATTTTTATGAACTGTTTGCTATAAACTGTATTAAATGGCAGCATCCGTCCCCGCAATTCTTATTCCAAGAGCTGTGCAGATGGGCCAGTCACCAGGCATGTGCTTCCCATAAACAACATTTCAGGCTGCACGGGGTCTGCACCAGTGACGGCAGAACTACTCATTTCAGGGTTACAAACAGGCTCCTCTGCTTCAGGAATGGATCCAAGCAGGTGGAGGCAAAGGCAGCGCTGGGGAGAGCTGAGCTGAGCTGAGCTGAGAGGCTAGGATTCAGCCACAGCCCTGATGGACTTTGCAGCTCCTCGTCACTGCCCGCTGCTGGCCATGCAGGACCTGTGATGCCATCTGGGACTGACTGAAGCTGTGACTCCTGGAAATGGCACTGGGGCAGGCAGGGAGGATTGCCTAGGCTAGTGGTTCGCAGCCTCATGCTGGCTTGTGAAGCTTGTTTCCGGGCCTGTGAAATTTTCTTTAGAATCTAAGGGGTCATTAGGAAAAAGAAATGTTTGTCCAGCCCTTCAAACTTCAAAGTAAATGTTGTGTGCATGAACGCTGGGCAGTCCGTGGAGTCTATAGCAAGCGTGTAGCCCGGGGCTGGGCAGTCTGTGGAGTCTATAGCGAGCGTATAGCCCCAGGGGCTGGGCAGTCCGTGGAGTCTATAGCGAGCGTATAGCCCCAGGGGCTGGGCAGTCCGTGGAGTCTATAGTGAGCGTATATCCCCAGGGGCTGGGCAGTGTATATCCCCAGGGGCTGGGCAGTCCGTGGAGTCTATAGCGAGCGTATAGCCCAGTGGGCTGGGCAGTCCGTGGAGTCTATAGCGAGCGTATAGCCCAGGGCTGGGCAGTCTGTAAAACATTCCTGTAGTGTGATCTCAGTCACTTGCCATTTCCTTTTCTACACCCTCATGCTGCATTCACCAACAGACTCTGGTCCAAACACGCTGCCAGCAACACACTGTGCTGCTGTCTCAAGCTGGGAATGGAGCTGCAGGTCGGAGTCTGTTTCCAGGCCCAGCTCCCTGGTAATGCGGGTTGAAGAAAGGCAGGCTGTTGCTGGGGGGCCTAGGCAGAAATGAGGCGAAACAGAACGATTCGCAGAGCTCCCGGAAATCAGCAGCACTATGATGTTTATGTGCAAAGGGGAACTGTCTGTCCCTTCGAATGGTCTCTTCTGTGCTGGGTGAGACTGGGAGGCCACAGTTGGCTCTGCTGTGCTCCTGCAGAGAGTATTCTGATCTCGTCTGAATACGCAGAAAGAGGGGGTGGGTCATGCGCGGGGAACCTCTTGTTTACAGGATTCATCTTCAGTCACAAGCCATTAACGAAGAGAAACTGCTACAGACGCACACGCACACAGAGAAATGGATTAATGTGTAAATCAGCTGTTTCTAAAATTTCACTGAGCATGAAAGTTCACCTCTAAAATCTACATAAACCACAGCTGTTCCCAGTGCACCTGAAGTGTAATCCCATTCAGGAGATGGACGCATTTCCATGTTTAACCGGAGTACAGGATTGTCAGAAAGCCTGGCCTGCTTCACACTTTACACTTTTAAACCCCGCATTGTTAAAGCACACAAGCCAAGGCTTCGGCACCAGCCGCTGGTTGCTATCATGGGCAGCAATGCTGGATGAACATCCAAAGGCTGCGAGGTTTGGATCACCATCCACAAGGTCTTGTGCTTAGCTGGAGACTCTCTCAAATGAGTATTATTTGTATTCCTATTGCTGTAGCACTTGAAGGCCTCAGCCAAGCTCAGGCATACCTTGTGCCGGGTGCGGAACAAACACATATTAGGAAAATGCTTTGCTCTGGAAATCTGTCAATAAAGCGCAGAAGATTTGGCTTTCTTTGGAGAGATCCAGCAATTTCTAATTTTAGCCAGGAAGCCAGTATCACAGGAAGAGCCTTTCTTTACAGCACTTCTCATTTGGTCTGAGCTGCAACTGATAATTGCTGAGAAAGGCGACATTACAAATTAATGGAACTATTTCGAACCTCAAGCAGCCAACTTTGGTTTGTGTTTTGGTTAAGGGTTCTGGTCTGTTCTCATTCCATCCTAGCAGGTACCTCTTATTTAAAAATACCAAATGATAATCTGCAGGACAGTCTACTACTCTATGTAAATGTCTGAAAGAAAATCCATCTCTTCTCCATGCAAAACCGCTGATGAGTTCATGAACTGCGCTGTACAATAAATCAGTTTAGCTTGTGCAGGAGAGCTGAGGTTTTTTAGGTTCCTAATAGGCATTCTGACAATGTGATTGCTCCATATTTCTTTGTAGCTGTCACCTTTGCAGGCCTGCCAATTCCCCTAATCTTTTTTTCATTGTGATGTCCAATTTTGGCGAAGAGGTGGGTGGTGCAGTGTGACTGATAACGGGAACTGAGTTTGTGAAGTCACTGGAACGCATCGGCACTGGGCCAGAGCCAGCTCTAGGAGAGAACGTTCCTTTCGGACTGCGGTTCTTGGCTGCACCTTGATGAAGTCGAACCTGACTCCTGGAGAGGCTGTTCAGACCAGTGACTCGAGTGGTACCTTTCTAGCATAGACAACACTGAGCAGAGATCACACAAGACAGCATCTCAGGCAGCTGTCATGTCAAGCACGAGATTCATCCCTGGGCGGAGGGCCAACATGGGGGCTAGGCAGCAGCTAACTCCCTCCATAGGGCTGTGATGGGTTGGCAGACCCCACCCCAGGGCTAAGTGATGGAGCAGGACTGGGCCAAGAAGGCCCTCCCCTCAGCAGCGGCTACAGAACCCGCTCTGCATGGAGGATGTGCTTAAAGGAGACGCCTGCAGAAACAAACCAGTGTGTAGTTCCTGGGACAGAGGGATCCACAGAGGAAAGGCCTGGATTGGGGTGAGGCCCAGCTGGGCTGCCAGGGCCTGACCTTTTTCGCTCCCCTGCTCCCTGACAAGGGGGAACAACAGGACACGAAGAAGTGAGCCGGGGCTATCTGAATTGTAGAGACCCGCTGTTGGCAGGGGCGCTGCGTGTTGTGACCACACTCCAAACTGAACAAAGAACCGGGGAGGTAGAAAGTGGCCCAGGGGCGGCTGGTCTGGAGGGACCTGAGATACTCCTCACCCCCACCCTCTTGGGTCCTGGGCTGGGCCCGGTGGAGAAGGAGGGCCCCAGGCCTCCAACCCTTCCCTTCTTCTTTGCCCAAGCAGGGGAAGAGCAGGCATGACGGCCTGTAACACAGCCCCCAGGCTCTCAGATTGCCCAACAAGGCCATTCCAGGGCTTTGGGCACTGCTGAGATGCAGCCTGCCTCTGGGTCTGCTAGCCCCCAGTGATGCCCACGGCCAGGGTTCCCATGGGACGGATGTGACACACACCAATCAGTAGCAGCTCTGATTCAGCAGTGATGGGCGCCTGGCCAGGGGACACGACTCAGACCCTCCAGCTGAGCTTGATGGTAAAAGCCGTCACCCGCGGGATAAAGGCTGGGTCTCTAGGCAGCGCTTGTTGTAGAAAATAACAGTACTTTATATTAGACATTTCTATCCTGCCCCTAAAAATCTGTGTCCAGAATGATACTGACTAGCTCTGTGATTTACCTTTCCCTGAGCATAGATGGAGAAGTCACAGGACTTCAAATCACCTTCCAAAACTCATCGGGATGAGGAATTTCCTCCTTTGGACAGAGCCCCAGGAGGGAACAAGAGATGGAAACTGAGAAGTCACAGGGGCCCGTTAAACGCCTTTGTCCGTTGGCCTGCATCTAGGTGCTGGAGAGCACAGAACAGCTCTCAGTCTGAGCTGGGACTAGCCTTGTCTCTGTTGGCTGGTGTCACAGCTGTGATGTTCTTCTCCTGTCGCTCTGGCATGGGAGCGAGCTCCCTGGCATTACAACGTGGAGCTGAGGATGAACTGTATGGGCGTTGGGGATGCAAGGTATGGCCGGACACCTCTTGTGACGTATTAACAAAACAGCTCGACTGGTCTCCGGGTTTGCGCACAGTAATGCTGCTTCCCCACTGGCAGTGCATGTCTCGCCCAAAGACTGAGACATTTTAACTACCAAACGTTTGCTAGCTAGCAGGAGCAGTAGGCAGGACAGCTGAGTAATAAAGGGGCTGATCTGAACGTTCCTTAGCATGGCAGCCTTTGCTTTAAATTGCAGATGATATTGGAATGTAACAAACAAGGGGAATAAAGCACCGAGACTGAGACAGGCATCAGTAGCAGCATGTGACCATGCTGGAGTACCTGGTCCCATGTAAGACCACTGCCCACACCAGGCCCTCAACCTGTGGGAGTGTTTTCCTGAGGCAGAACATGTCGAGGTCTCCAGCACTGTCTCCTTGCTCCTTTGGGATGGTTCTCTGGTGCACCACAGAGTGCTCCATAAACTTTACAAACAGCGCTGCAGAAGTACACCCTTGGGGGAAAGGACATCCGGCCGGCCACACAGCCAGCTGCACGGTGGCCGCGGCTGAGGGGAATCTTTTTGGCCAGGACAACCTTGTTCTCTTCCCAGCGACGGGCTGGGCCCCCTTCCCCTGCCTGCCTCTCCCAATGGTGTACTGCAGGATCAGCTCCAAGTCTGAGCCCCAGTCCTGTGGGAAGAATTGAACTTCTGGCTGCTCAGAGGCAGAAGTGCTGCAACCTCCTTCAAGTGAACTTGTAACAAACGCCCTCCAGCAGGGCCCTGGCTTCCTCTTTCTGAATATTTCCTACTGAAAGAGGGGCAGCAAGGGGATGAAAGGCCAGAGCTCTTCCCAGCCTGTCCAATGCTCCGTGTGTTTCCCTTGCTCTTTTGCGCTCTCCCTCTGTCTGTCCCCTCCCCCCATCTGAAAATACAGATGCAAAAGTACTGTTTTCCCAAGGGAGTCAGAGCTCGTTCTAAAATACTAATACACACGAGAAAACATACCTTTAATATTCAGCATCTGGATAGACAATAAAAACTGGGACAAATAATCTAGTTGAGGCAATTACCTTAGCATAAATGTATATATTATTTATACATGGCTTTGAATATATAAATAATATTGATAAAATTTGCATGAGTAAAAAGAGACATAATTACCAGCCGATGTCTCAGAGCAGTTGCTTGCTGCTGGCTGCTTTCTGCCCTGATTCTGATCCTCAGGGACCCTACTTCTGGCCCTTTCTTGGTGCTGAAAATAGTCCACCCAAAGTAACTGCAGTTTTAAAAAACAACAAAAACCCAAACCATAAAAGCACTAAACCAGTTTAGAAAAACCACTCCACACGGCCCATCTGGGGAGGGTTTCTTTGTCTGGGTTTTTAGAATTAAGTACGTCCCTTGAAGATTTTCATTCTCATTTGGAATTATGGATCCATAATAGGCAAATGTAGAGTCTTCTCGGAACGCGAGACATAAAGATCGAGGAGAGGAACCTGCAGTGAGAACAGCTCCTGCCTCAGTTCAGGCACCCTCTGCAAAGTGCGATGCTTATGCTGACTGCCGTCGATATGCAAGCAATTGCCATTTACATAAAAGTCCTGCAGAACATCCCATGACATGATATTTGGCCATCTTTCAGAGCTCCTACTGAAAGGAGGGCAGGTTCACGGCACAGTTAGCTTCCCCTTCTGTGAAAGGCTGTTTGTATTTTCGAGAGAAGAGCTTAATTTTGATGATGAGAACATAACGTGATCTGCTTCTTGTGAGAGGGGTTGAGAATGTGTTCTCTGCCTCCTGCCCACCTGTTCCTTTCATGGTGTGGACATAGTTTTTTCACACAGGACTAGCTGTAATTCCACAAACAACATTTAAAATTGCTGGCACCAAAACCATTGGAAGTTGAGAGAAAAAGGCAGGCTGCCCTGAGGAGCTTTCCTCAGGCATCTCTGTTCCTAAGCAACATATTTTTAAAAATCGCTTTGGTCCCCAATTATATTTCTAAAATATTGCCCAGGTCTGATTGTGGTAGCATTTATATACTGAGTTTTATATGTGTAATAAATACCAAATACTAAGGAGCATATAATTATGCATTAATCTACTCAATTACAGGATGAGGTCAGCTCTTTTTGCAAAGTGCAGGCTTGTGTGTTAAATGTACTACTGCCCTGCACTGGACAGAGTGGGTTAGTCCAACTCCAGCATTTCCCACTCCCTCCTGCCTCTAGTGGAGGGAGGCCGGGACAGCTGATACAATCCCTGGTGCTGCTGACATTGGATAAAAACCCTATTTTACCTCAGGCAGTGCAGGCCTGAATTTGAGCTCTGTTTTGCATATGCTGCATTTATGCAGACAGGCCTCACTTCAGAAAAGTACTTCAACATGGGCTTAAGTCCCACTGGCTTCAAGTTAAGAATGTGCTTGCCAAAGTGGGGCCGCACTTGGCAGTCTTAGATGGTGTAGAGAAAGAAATGAATCTGTTTCCGTGGGGAATTTGACAGGGGAATTCATTCTCTACAAAACGGTTTTTTTTCATTGAAATTTCCTTGTGTTCATTAAACTGCTGTTTTATCAGGATAATATTTCTGACTTCTAACAAACAGGCGCATAGAAGCCCTTTTTTATATGATGTTTTGCATTATTGGATATGGGGATTATTCTCCTTGGTCTTACTTGTCTCCAGGTTGTCTTGGGCCTGCCAGAAACTGCATGGGCGGGTGCCTAGGGCACTGGCCTTGGAATCAGGAGACCTGGGTTCCGTCACTGACTTGCTGTGCAACTCTAGGTAAGTTATTTTCCCTGATTCATATCCCGCCCTCTGCCTGCCTCGTGTATTGAGCCACCAGCACTTTCTCTGGAAGATCCTCAACTTAAAGTGGGAGGATCGTTGCACTAACGTCAGTGTCCTCACGGAGGCCAACATCTCCGTTGCTGAGGCCCTGATTATCCAGCACCAGCTGAGGTGGAGCGAGACTGCGTCACATGCCTGACACACCCTACCCAAACAATTGCTGTATGCCCAGCTCACCAAAGGAGAAAGGACATGGGGAGCCCAAAGGAAACACTTCAAAGACACCCTCAAAACAAACAGCAAGAGATGTGGCATCGACCCTACACACTGGGTGATAGCAGCCCAAGACCAGGCTACCAGGCGAAGACTTGTCAGAGAAGGAATGGCCATTTTTGAGAAAATATCATCTCACCTGGTGGCAGAAGAACACCAGAAAAGAAAGGACAGACAATGTCATGCAGTAATCGTGGCCCAACCTGGCCTCCCAACGCCACCTGCAATGTCTGCCAACGAGTCTGCAGCCCAAGGATCCAACTCCTCACTCACCAAAGGACACATATAAAATAAAACCCATGAAAGAGGTCAGCCTCGCCTCGAGGGATCGCCGCCACTGATACTCAGACAGTGAGCTCTCTGGGCCTGGCCACTCTCGCACTGCCTTTGTTCAGCACCCTGCCCAATGGGCCCCCGTGCTGCTTGGGAATGGAAGGTGCCAATGTGAGGCAAATAAATCATAACAACAACTATGCAGGGCAGCCAGCACCTAATGGCAGCTGCTCTGCTCCCGTCTGAGCTGTGTCGCTAGGAAAGTGAACATGAAATAGCAATATCTGACCTCTCAGAGCGGATGAGGCAGACTGTGCATTTACAGTCATTAGACAATGTAAACGGTCTGGGGCAGAAGGGATAGTGTAAAGCCAGCTTCTGAAGCAGATCCGCAGCCCTCTGCACCTTATTGATCATTAACAGCTCCATATTTACCACTCCATACCTCCGCTGGAAGTCTGGTATCTTTCTATACTTCCAAAAGGGCATTGTGCACAAAACCAGTGCATAGAAAGGAGAGATCCCTGCATAAAGGTAAGTGTGTTAGAAACAGGAAGGCCCCTGAGAATGGCTTGACATTGGAACTGCTGAAATTGCAAGAAACGTTCATTTCTACTTTCCCAGCCTCTCATACAGATCCCAGCCCATTCTGCAGATGCCCTTCCCATCTTGGACTCACAGACCAATTCAAAGGGCACCAGGTTCCATAGATCGCCTGGATCCTAAGGGCCAGCCCTCGATCCGAAGGGCCATAGTCAGGATGGATTGCGCTCTACTCCATAAGCAGCTCCATGGGACTATTCAACATAAGGGCGGGGACCTAGAAGAATAATATCCCCGAATTAGTATTTCTGTTTTTAAATCACCCTCCTCGGAATGCCCATCCTTCCCAGGTCTAGCTGGTCTGTGCTGGTCAGGGATACAGGATGTTCTATACATTTCTTCTCTCCCCCAAGCATTTGGGCACAGAATCATTCGACAGCCAGTCACTGCTTTGTTATGTGTAATTGCCATGAGCTCTCTGGTTTATAATTCTTATGCAGGAAAGATTTTCCAAATGTTTGACTCCAGCAAATCAGGGCTGATTGAATCGTCATGGGGGCGGGTGAGCGGGAGTAATTACCTCTGCACGAGCTCCAAAGTGATTTACTGCCCTAATACTGCTGCAAGAAACCACGACTGCTACATTTTACATTGCACAGGAACCACCACTTATTCATCGACAGACCTGATTATCCTCAAAAGGGGATCCCCAGCTCCCTTTTGCTTTCTAACGGGATGGCAAGGGAATAGGTTCAGCTTTAACATTTTAACCAGGTGTAATGGAACTAAACATTTTTTAAACTTTAATTTGCCAGCAAACAAAACCAAAACCTGAATGCAGAGAAACCCAGACAAACATGTCCAGTCCTTCGGAGCTGTCTATAAATAAAGTTGTCTCTAACTGGCATGTTCCACACACCACACACAGCTCTTTAATAAAATTGGCTTAGATTTGTTGATAAGCCTGAAGCAAAGTCAATGTGAAGTGTCAATCCTGCTGTATGAGAGAACCTTCAGGGGTCAAGCTGTTTCCTGTATATGATCATTGTATCAAAGATATGTCAGCAGTGTGTTAACTGTTTTCTTATGAATCACACTAAAGATCAGACATGAAACATAGATAAAAACAAAACAAAAAGGCTGAAGTTTAGTCTGTGCTTTTTCACCATGGATCATATTAGCCTCTTGGGCCTTTATAATCTCAAACCCCAGCCTACATCCAGGCAAGCCCAAAATGACAAAAACAAGCTGATTTAACAGGGGAACATTCAGAAAAGATACGCAGGGGTGGCCATAGACATTAAATCCTATTTAGTCCTCTGCGTGTGACTGCGTGTGCTGGCCTATTCTTTGCAGGATGAGCATCTAATAGTTGTACAGTCCACACTAAGTGAAGCTGAAAGAGGAGAAATCAAAAGAAGTGGGGTTTAATTAAGTATCAACTAAGATTTATGCAACTTTCTCTCTCCATCATAAATATTAATAAGGAAAGTGCAGTAGCTCAATGCAGCAGGCACTGCTGAGCCATGAAGAGATGTTAATTCCAGGCTCTTTGAGCTGGACTAAGCATGACACAGAGCCTCTTTGATTTGGAATATTCCTTGGGTTTGAAAGTTAAATAACACAAGGGGGAGATTTAGTGGGTAGGAAACCATTAGTGATTCCAGAATTTAAACTCCAGAATTCATGTTGTATATTTCACGATTGCCAGCCTGATTAGCAGGACGTGTTACTAAGGAGCTGCCTCCACCTCCCTCTCCAAAAGCAGGGAGCAAATTGGCAGGAGGATTTGCATTGTACTGGCATCTAGTTCAGGGGTGTGGGACCTTTAATGTACAGACTGAAGACAGCAGGATTCCTAGACAGAGTCCTGACCGCTTCTCTGCACAGGGCCAAAGAGGCCAGCAGCCCCAAGGAAAGGAGAAAGCTGAGTGAACGGCACATGGCAGTGGGACAGCATGTGGACTGAGCCTGAATGGGATGCAGCTGGTGCCCAGGTCTCTGCAGAGGGGTGAAAATCCCATCAGCACATCAGCAAGGGCCCTTGGCTTTCCCGGCACCCAGTGGGATGTTAAGTTGGAGAACGAGTCCTTAGGAACGTCACTCTTGCTTCCTCCCTGAGTGCTGGTTTTAACCGGCCAGGCTGGTTTCACCAGGAGAGCAGAGTAGTTGTCTCATGTGGTTATTACAAGTGACACAGATAGCCTAGGAAAGGACTTGCAGAGCCTCCTAAATCTCTCGCCATCCCTTAAATAAAAGTTTATGCTGGCTAATAAATTTTAATGCCACTTGTCAGTGCTTGATAACTGCAATCATTTAACAGACGAGAACAAACCCTCTGTGCTGGAATGAGCAGGCAGGCCTGGGTGCTGCAGGCTAGTGCTGTGGCTTATACACGGAGAGCTATATGCTCGTTAGTCCACAGCTGGTGAATCCAGCCCTGGGATCCTGAATCCTGATCTGCACGCTACGCTTTTATTTTAAAAACAAAATGCTTTCCAACCATTCTGGCTGCAAATTAAACCTTCTCAGAGACAACTGAGGGCAATGAGATGCAGCAATCTCTTCCCGAGTCTGCAAACAGCCTCAGAAGTAGCCCCGTGAGAACAGCAAACTGTCCCCTCAGCTCAGGAAGAGGTTCACTCTGAAACTTAATGACAATAACCCAACAGCAGACACCAGTGACTATTTCACTGCTGATTCATTGTAGCTCAGCTAACCTGCATATCCCTCATTTCCCAAACCGCCTCCAACGCACTGCCACGTGTGGAAAGCCCTCAACATCCCCAAGCTTCTGCTCCAGCCACTAGCTCCCCGGACAGCTAGCCTGATGCAGGGCTGGAACTGGAATACAAATCCGGCAGGAGTTTAAAGATGTCAAACACAACTGTGACGCAGGGAATGTCTTTTCATGCAATGTTTGTGCCATGGGGCTCTGCTCCTTGACTGTGGCCACTCAGAGTAATAATTAATAATAACAATGAATAATTAATAGGAACTGCGTCAAATAAAGAGAGTTTACTATCAATAGTGATTTATTTTCATATTTTATTAAATAAAAGCCTCATATTTTTCCTGTTTCTGCTGCTGCTGCGGAGTCTCCAGTTTGCTGCTGTGGGGAGCTGCAGAGTCCAGTGGCATTACTGCAGGAGACGGGCCAGACTTGGCGTGGGGGTGGCCCACAGTCTGCTGCATTGGCTGGGCACAGCCTGCTTTATTTTCTTTGGCCCCAAAACACGAAGGATGTGTGATCCTCTGCTACCAGCCCTCGTCAGGTGCAGGCGTCGCCCCAGAGCTCTCAGTGAGTCACATGGCCGAGTGTCTGTGTGCCGGTGGCGCTGGCAAGAAAGCTCAGTCTTTGTTCTTTTCTCAGCTGTTCTATGAGGCGGAAAGATGGCTTTCATAGGAGAAAGTAGCCATTTCGCTATGGATGTGTGTACAGTCTCTGTAGGCACGCAGTGCATCCTGGTACGTGTGGCCAGCTCTGCACTCTACAGGCAGAAACATGGATACTATTGCTCTCCTGAATGCACTGTGCCAAGGTAAATTTAAGTGTACACTCATTGGTGACCGACACACACTCTCTGTTTGTGAGACTCTCTGTACAAAGACACAGAAGTCAGTGTTCGAAGAGATATCCCTTCCTCTAGCAGCTGGTGGAATTCATCTCCTGCTCTGGATATTGCAAAAGGCTCCACAGCACATTAACACCAAAGTAACTGAAAAAAATTTACTCTAAAATCCAGCTGCTAATTACACTGGTGTTCAATCCACCTCCGCCTTCACCATCTATTTTAATTGTTCTAAAGCTAAGGGGAAAAAAATCAAGCCATTCAAAGCAAGATCTTTGCTTTGAGACACTGACTTTCTCGATCCCTTCTCAGCCAAATATCTCAGAACACATTACAAATGCTGATTGATACAACCCTGCCATGTGGAAAGTGTGGTACATCCAGGGAACATGACTTGCCCATTTCCCACAATGGGTCAGCAGCAGAGCTGGCCGCTGACCCCATCAGAAGAGGTGAGTGTGAAATGGTTTCTCATCCCGTGTACATTTTCAAGAGTTCCATTTTTTTCTCTTTCCACACTGGGATGAAACTGGGACCTTTTGAAATGTTGAGAGAGAGAAAGGCAGAGGCCAGAACAGCTGACAGCCCTGTAGTTACTCACTCACCCGGGTTTCAGTCCCTGCATCTCCTCGTCCCAGGTGAGTGCATTAGCTGCCGGGCTGCTGGATATTCTGGGCATTTCCTTCCTGAGGAAAGTTTCATTGAAATTGACCTTTCCCTTTCCTGTGAAATGTTTTGGTTTAACCGAATCAGCATGTTCCACCAAAACCCATTTAGTCACCAAATTCTCAAGCAGGTCTCCCCAGCTGTCCTGGCTCCCAGACCTGTGCCATAACCCACTAAGGCACAGCATCTCACATTGTCCCTCCCAGGAAGGCAAGAGGTGGGTGGAAGCTGTGTGGCAGGCTAGCAGGCCCAGCTGTAATAATCTGAGACGCCAACCAAGCCCTGTCCGGTGCCACTAACAACAGAAGCCTGACCATGAACACCATTGAATGGGCCGCCTTTAAGTTTTGTCTATGTTTCCCAGCCCAGTAATGGCCTTATCTCAGTGGTGGCCAGGACTCAGCCCTGTACATCAGGAACAGCTGGGTATGTTAGGAATTGCCTCTGAGATGTGAAGCCTGGGAAATGATTGGATTAGATTGTGGGGCATCAATAGCATTGCTGGAAAGTGTCATGCCGGCAGGAAATATATGAGGGATCTGCTCACTTTGCATAATTCCTCAGCTCGCCTTGCAAGGCGGCTTGCAGCACGGGTGCACACTGAGATTTCATGTAATTTTGTTTTAGTGGAGAATTTAATGTTAAGTTTAAATATGTAATTATCTTTAATTGAAATTACCTCCATGCTTTTCATTAACAAGACACAAAGACTGAGCAATATAACACAGAGAGATGTAAAACTGGTGCTAAATGGCAGGGCTAGACCAGGATTCCCATTTGCCAAGGCTCCACCCTATGCCCATGTGTGCCATGTGAAAACAGGTGAACTCTTACATGATGCTTGAAAAAGTTTCGCTGAGAGATTTATAAGGCTGCCCATGGCCCAAGGGCCCTCAGCAAAGGAAGCCGTTAACAGCATGACTCCACAGCAGGCAGCTACTTCCTTCTGTGAGAACCTGACTGGACACCTAGTTTCTGCACTATGCCTGGTGCGTAGCCACCAAGCCTGCATCCAGGGAACCAGCTAGGCAGGGGGCTCTGGCACTGGGAACTCAGGGACGTTCCTGCTTTTATCTAGGTCTCTGCACCGCATCCTTTCCCTTGAGAAATGACACACTTCTGTGGAGTTAAAGGTGCAGAAACTAAATCCATCTCGACTTTTCCTTTTGCTCTCTTAGAGGAGAAAGCACAAGTACAGAGATCATAGCCCATTCCAAAGGGAAATAGCTGAGGTTGTTATTCAGAATTAATCTGTTTGTCACTGCAGTGAAGAGCCCGAGCGATGCTAAGGGACATCATTTGCCAGTGTTCCTGTTTTTCCAAATGTCCCTGCATCCCAAGCGAAGTGCTTCCCTGCACCATTGTAGCTGTGCTCTCCTTGCGAGAGAAAAGGTTGGAAGCACGAGTAGTAGATTCATAGGTTCTGGTCACAAGGGGGTAGCATTGGTACAGCTCTGCAATGCTGTCAGCTAATGTCACTGCTTTGGTACACAATGGCTTTAAAATAATTGAGGTCTAACCCCTTTCAAGAGAACATATATTGGTTTCTTTTTTAAAGTATCCAAGGAACAATGCATTTCCATAAGTGAACGTAAAATTGCATTTAGAAGCAACCGCAGCCCCTCTGTCACGTTGTATGGAAAAAATCATCCGTTTCTAGATTTAGTGCATTTCAGACCCTAAGGTCAGTGATTCAAGTGGACATTAAACTAATACACCAAGACAACGTTGTTACAATGCTCTGGTGACTCCTCTGAAAATCTATTGGTCTTATCAAATTCTTCATACTTCATCTAGATCCTTTCCATAGCTTTGCGGCTCCCAGCAGCTCCGAGGTTTTGCCAAGGTAACTATTTATTTAGCTTTTCAAACTTCACTTGCTCCATGACATCCTCAAAATCTCCTTTGTGTTCTTTTAACCGACGCATCAGCTGCTCCTGCCCAATGACACCCCCAGGTTGAACTAGACCAGACAGGAGCTGACCCAGCAAAGTCCGGTCACAGGGGTTCCCCCAATGCTGCTCTCATTACTGAGGAGCTCTGGTCTCGGTGAAGAAAAGGCTTGTCCGAGCCATATCTCAGCAGCCAACACTAGCCACAGACCTCGGTTCAGGCAGTGAGAAGCTTTCTGTTTTTGTGATGTAACGTGTCCTAATGTTTCACCCAACAGCCCATGAGTGTAACAAGAACAAGCCTGCAAAGGGTTTGTTTGCGGAGAAGAGGACAGATTGCTACAGGCTGTAACTCTACAGAGTGGGAAGCCTTTAAAGAAGCTGATGACAAACAGCAAAACAAGTAATATACATATACAAAGCCATTCGCTGGGCAGCCACGCATGAACCAGGAGCCTGGTGTCCCTGTTCAAGGTAAGGTAACCTGGGCAGATGGTAATCCCCACGTTAGACCTTGCTCCTGAACATTTCACCACCCCCACCCCCACAGCAGCTTCTTGCAATGGGTGTAGGAAGTGGCTATGCACACGCTTACAAAAGAACTAACCTGCCATGTTTAATACTGCCTGTGCTTTATCGTGCTCCATGGCTGCTGGGGCAAGCGTTAGCAGTGATGACCCTGCTTCGAGCAGTGGTCCAACGTTAGTGTAAGAAATGGAATATATACAAATGATGCAAATACGCTACAGCATTTTGGATCTTTTAAGGAACCAAGCAGGGTGCAGTAAACTTGGGTGCAGTCCGCGGGAGTGCTCGTACCTCCATTAACCTGCTCAACTCACCATTTCTTCTAAATAATTGTTTTTAAAAAGCGAGAGGAAAGGCTGTTCCTGGTGGTGAATGATTGTGTTACTGCTGTACCCGTAGCAGAAGCACTCCAGTTTGGTTGCTGCATATACTCGGTTCACTGTTACCACCAATTCCGGTTTCCAGGTCTTTTGTTTTCACAGTTCCTATGGATTTATATGAATTGTTCTGCAGACATTTTAGTCATAGTCAGTGAAACAATCAGCACATGCTAAAGTCCGACACTGACAGAGCAATCAATTAAATATCACTTAATCAGCACAGAGGATGCACACAACAATGCCAGTCATTGCTGGTTTCTGACTCTGAATGTGTGCAGGCTGGATTTGGGTCTGTAACTTGCAATGTATTTTATTTTTTGCCAGGGAGGTTTCACACAATGTGAGTGGCAGAGCTAGGCTGTTGCTGCAAATATTTCTCCACACATATTCATTCAAGTAGTTAAACAAACCTGTTCACTTGTGTTTGCACATCCTTTCACATTCACCTCCTCTCACTATATTCTAGTAAGTGAGATTTACTCATGTGAATGCTTGTAAGAGGCACATTTTAAGCTCAATATGCTTGAATATTCCCTGAACTTCATACAAATCGTCAGTGAAAAGATGATACTGAAATACACAATTAGAGACCCATGTTGTTGTTGGTTAGTTACATAAATTATCAGGATACAGAAACACACCAAGTGTTCTATGAAACTAACCACCTCAACAGCGAAGGCTGAGTCTTTGCCACAAGCTTTCTTGGCTTCCAGGCTGAGGATCATTCAGTGCAGAAATTCACAAATAACTTGGAACAATGTATAAGTTCAAGAATTTTGCAATTTGCTGCTAGATAGAAAGAGACGAAATGCATCAGGTAAAATGTTTGTCACAAATTCTTCTTCCAGCAGCAGCAGAAAGAGCTCTTGATACCGAAATCTGGGATTTAACCTGGGCCCCAGCCCTGACTCCAGCTGGGGTGCTTTCCCCTGGCAGGGCCGTTCTTTTCAAAGCAGAGAGAGAGCGCTAGGCAGTTCTGCCAGCACAGGTCAGTGAAAGGGTTTGTAGGCAGTCCCTGCCAGGCATGGCTCGAAGGCGGATGTGCCGGAACCTCCGCTGGGGTAAATCCAGCTAGCGGATTTCAGATCGCTGGAGCTATGCTGAGGGATCTGGCCTGACTTTGCCAGCTCTCAGCATAATTAACACTTAGCTGTAACGGCAGCAGCTGGCAGAGCCGCCCCACCACAGGCCTGGGATTGTCCTTCTGACAGCCGTGCAACACACAGGGACTTTTTGCAGTGCAGACTGGAAATGCTTTGACGTGTTAGTCTAACCAGCCTCCTTCCTCCCAGAGCCGTGTGACATGATGTCCCAGGGCACTGCGTACAAATGTGGCTAGACAGCCTGGGAGCTGTGGCTGTGCAAACAGGGGTTGTGAGGCCCAAAAAGCTGCTGAATGAACACCAGATAAACCAGGCAACTCCCAGGCAATGAGGGTACCAAATCCCAGCACGAAGCTGCTGTGTGCACAGCTCTCCCGGTTCAGTTGCAGGGTGAGGTTTGATCTCCATTGCTCAGCTGGAGGCGCTGGCCACAGGGATTAGAAGTGAGCTGAGCAGCAGCAGCAGTGCAGCCCCAGAGCTCCTGTGAGTCTCCACCCTACGCACCGGGCCTCTTGAAAGGTTCCGCTGCTGAAGACCAGAGGCGAGTGCTTTGCAGCATGCCAGCCCTCCGTTCCCTTCCCTGCAGAACTCAGCCCCAGCCCTAAGAGAATCCTTCAATGGCAAAGCTCTCGCTGACGCCGCCAAGGCAGCATCTGGCCTGGGAGCCTTTGCACCAGTCCTCTCTCAACCATTTCCCCATGCCTGATACTCTGGGGGATAATCGCCTCTTTGCTGTGGGGTTTCTCTGGACCATTTTATCTCTGTGCCTCTTTGTACCACTTCATTTCCCCTTTCCTTCACTCCATTCCTGCCTTCTCTTCACTCCCTTCCCCTCCTGTTATTCCCGAGCATTTTTCCGTGATAAGTTAAGACCAGGTGGCTTTTGGGACCTTTTCACCCCTTACATGTTCTGCCCACGCTTTAACCTGATTTGGGTGGGCCTACCGTGTAAGTCACATACCCATCCAGATCCTGAGACCTTTCGCATGCCACGGCTCATTTCCATAGACCTCCATAACTGGATAACGGGCTCTTGTAATCTTGTTACTAAACTGTAATAGAATTAGCCCTCTAATCCTCTGGAGCAAGAGCAGAACTCCGCCACCAATATACAGTTAAAAAACAAACCCTACAGTACTCAGAGATTTTAGCAGTGTTTATTTCTAGGGCTTGCAGATGAACTATATATGCTAGTTTATTTCCGAGGAGTAATGCCAGGTAGGAATTACCTTCCCGCCTGCTGCTTTTCACTCCGGTCTGCTCACAAATCCTGGCCATTGCAAAGCAGGAGGGGCTCAGAGACAATAGCTGAGCCTGTCTCCCCGTCAGGAGGACCAGCTGCCCCTCACAATGATGCCTTCTTCCAGATAATGGTCTAGCTTCTAAAACTCTTTGCAATGAGTTGCTCCTATGCTGCTCTTAGACATTTGCACATCTAGGCCCCTGCTAGCTGCTGAGTGCTGCCCAGGTAGGAGGCTAAGGCCAGCCCTGGGCCAAGCACACAGGCTGGTGAGGCAGCCATCCCGCTCACTTCGCACTTCCATGGAGAGAGGTGCTCACCCAGATGCTTGCGGGGGAGTTTCCTGACCTTGCCCCTCTCTCTGCATCCGCTCAGGGCATGGCTTAGCCCTGCATCCATGACTTAACTACTCGGTCCCTAGACACTCTGGGGATAGGTACAAGATAGATAGATTAGAAACGCGTGGGTCAGGGCTGCCCCAGTGGAAGGACATGCTGAGTGGTACATGTGGGGAAGGTTGCTGGTGAGGCAATGGGTTAGTACATGAGTCATTTTACTCTAGGGACCTGAGCTCCACAATCCAGCTTCAGTTACTGACAGACGTACGTTTGCTGGCCTCTTCTGAGTCCACACCACAAAAGCACCACACAAGAATGTGCACAGCTGAGCATGTTTGCCTTTGTCCATTGTGCGTGTCAGGTTAAGTTACATTCTTGTGTACAGAGAGGCTCAGGACTGGTTGGGGCGTCCAGTCAGAGCCCCAGAGATTTTAAGACCAGAAGAGACCATTAGATTCAATTTGTCCGACCTGCATAACACAGGCCATAGATTTCACCAAAGGATTCCTGCCTCCAGCCCATAATGTCTGGATGAGTTAGACTGTATCTTTCAGAGGCACCCAGTCGTGAGTTAGAGAATGGAAGTGATAGAGAATCCATAACAGAGTCAGAGAGTCTAAGACCAGAAGGAACGCTCTGAACATCTAATCTGACCTCCTGTATGACACAGGTCAGAGACCTGCCCGGAAACAATTCCTGTTTGAACTAGAGCATATTTTGTAGAAAAAACATCCACTTTTGATTTTAAAATTGCCATTGATGGAGAATCCACCACAATCCTTGGTAAGTTGTTAAAATATTTAATTACCCTCCCTGTTAAAAATGTGCACCTTATTTCTAGTCTGAATTTGTCTATCTTCAGTTTCCAGCTGTTGGATCTTGTTATGGCTTTGTCTGCTAGTTTTAAGAGCCCTTTGCTGTCAGAAATCATCTCTGTATAGGTACTTCTAGATTGTAATCAAGTCACCTCTAACTTTCTCTTGGATAAATTAACCAGATTGAGCTTCTTTATTTTTTCACTTTACAGCAGGTTTTCCAGACCTCAAATCATTCTTCCTCTTTTCTGAACCTTTTCTAATTTGTCCACCTCCTGTTTAGAGTACGTAAGCTGGAGGTGGACACAGGATTCCAGGAACAGATTCACAAATGCTGCATGCAATGCTAATAACTAGAGCTGGGTGAAATTTTTTGGCCAAAACTCTTTTTCATAGAAAAATGCAGATTTGGATCGACTGACACGTTTTGCGAATTTGTGTCAATTTTGGTGAATTATTTCAGTCCAAGAAGAAATTTGGAAACGTGGAAAAGTTCCTTTGGACTTTTCTGAAATGAAACATTTTAGTTTTTTGGGCTCGATTCAGAAGGGGACTTAGGCACCATTCACAAAACGGAGGAGCAGGAGGTGGTGGGAATGCCAGTGCACCCTTATGGCCAGTCGTCCAGGAACCCCCTGGGTTATGGGAGACCCAGATTTGAATCCCTCCTCTACAACAGGGATTTAAACTCAGACCTCCCATATCCCACTCAAGTGCCCTGAGCACCAGGCAACCAGTCTTTTTGTGGCGGCTCACTCTCAATCTCTCCTGCTGAAGCTGTTCCGCTTTATATAAATATTCAAATATTCCTTGGGCCAGACAGTCAGAGCCTCGATAGCCTGGTGGTCAGGCGCTCAGCTGGGAGGGGGGATACCTGGATTCCAGTTTCTTCATCAACTCCTCCCTCTCCTCTTCCTCATGAACGGTGCCTACGTCCCATTGTGAATCTAACCCTTCATTTCCTTTGCTTTTATTTAAAAAAATCGCTAAAAATGCCTGAAGTTCCCACAGTTTTCCCCCCGACACAGATTTTTTACCTACAGAAACACATGTACCCATGTCTGCATATGAGCACATCAGTCATGGGGTGTTTTTGTGATGTTAACAAGCCGGTTAGAAACCAAGCATGCAGGACCTCTAGTTCTTGTTTGCTCTGTGCCTGGAATACGATGCGAGGGACAGAGCAGGAACTGAGTAGGTTAGGGATGTGCTAGCATCTTGTCACAAAGCATTTGCTGACCTTTTTGTAAATATTTCTCGGAAAAGGCTAAATGCCTGGGTCAGTTCAGAGGGTGCTGTGCTGTGATCAGCACTTTGCCGGGGGCCACAGACACAGCTCCCTTTGACAAATAGCAATTGACCTGACTAACTTCAGGCACATGCAGTTGCACTGGGAAGCAGGAAAGGAAAGGCCCCAGCAGCAAACCACATACTTTAAACACCATTGTGTCTCTCCCCTGTTGGGTTTTTTCTGTGGGCTGATTTCTAACAGCTGTAACTTCATGTAAGGCGTAGATGGTGTTTCAGTGAAACTAACATAATTTAGCCCTTAATAAAGTGAATGTTGCAGAGCAAAAAACATGTAAGGAATGCCGCTCTTCACTGGGCAGTTTGGGCTGGATTTTCTGACCCTGAGTTAAAGAGGCCACATCCACTGAGGCTGGCAATGAAAGATCAGAAGTGAAAGGCGTAATTTAATGAAAACGTGTGTCATCCAACTTAAAAAATGTTAGCCCAGGACCAACACAGGGCATTTGCAGTGCCAGTTTTTAAGGCCAAGTTTCTTTCATCCTCTCCCACCATTTAATGGCAGTGCGGTACAGCAGCAGGTGGGACGTAGCCAGGTGTGGGTTAGAGATTTGCGCAGCGAGGTCGATCGGGCAATGGGGTAACGGTAAATATTCTGACGCATCATGCGGGAAACAAGTGACTGGAAAAACGCCCTCTAGACTTGCTCTGCACACAGAGAACGAAAGTTACCATTTCACACCCTCACCTTTAAATCAGAGCAGCTTTGTGGGTGGCCTTTTAAAGATCAATTTAAAGAGATTTGGCTTGGACCAGTAAGTTTCTAGGCTAAAAGCATTTTTAAACCAATACAAGAGAATCTACACACAGAAGTTACCTCAGCTTAACTAAATGGCTGTCAATTAATCTTGTGCAGTTTGTTGCTGTAGACAAGCTGTTGGTCTTGTGTACCCTCTGCTTTGCTACTGCCTGTCTCTGGAGACGGAACGGCTGAGAAAAGGTGCCCTTTGTAGTCAATGTGCAGCACGCGTCTTTCTCCCTGCCAGCTCAGCTGTTCTGGGGTTGCATGGTGTCTGGCCTACCCAAATAGTCTTCTGTGATCTTTCCTGTCCCGAGCTGACCTGAGGGTTAGCTAAGTCTGGCTGGAGCATCTCACTAGTGATGCTCACCCATGGCACAATTATTGGTTGCTAATGTTCTTACTGACTCTTTCCAATAAAATAATAATAAAAATGGAACTAGCTGAAGGGGATGACTGAGGCTCAAGCCCCAGCGGTGCCCAGAACCCTAGAGCAAATGCCTAGGAGGTTGGTGTGACTGCAAAGAATCCTGCATCTGTCTCTGCTCCTACAGATGCCCACAATCAGTTTTATGCACATGAATTGCCATTGTGTGTGTGTGTGTGTGTGTGTGTGTGTGTGTGTGTGTGTGTGTGTGTGTGTGTGTGTGTGTGTGTGTGTGTGTGTGTGTGTGTGTGTGAAGATACCCACATGTGGAAGTGTTTGCAGGTTCAGTGTCTTAGGTCCTAATACTGCAAAGATTTATTCACATGCTTAACTTTAAGCACATTGGACGTCCCACTGAGACTACACGTGTGCGTCAAGTTAAGCCAGGGCATGCAGGTCTGCAGAATCTGGACCATAGATTGTAAACACTTTGGGGACAAGACCTGTCTCTTTCTATAGTTTGTGCTATGCCGGACAAGCTGCGACTGTGATAACAATAGTTTTAAGAGACCAACCTGTTCCTACGCTCTGGCCACAGCCACGCTAGGGAAAGTGACCACTGTCCTGGGGGTGCAGAGGGGCGGGTGGGCTGGCTGGCTGGCTGGAGAGTGTGCTGGATGCAGCTGGGAGAATTTGGTTTTTAATATTAGCATCTTTTGAAATAAATTAACTCCAAGGAAGAGAACAGAACAACAGTGGGACAAGACATTTATCCCCACTTGTTACTTGCATAGACAATGTTTACATCCCTCCGGCTGTTCTTCCCTCACACACTGACAGCCAAGGAGCTGAAAGCCCAGTGCTGTGTATCGGGTAAAGCAGTAACCACAGCTAATCACTGTAAGGGATGGAGTACGAGAGAATTCTCCCAGAATTTACAAAGTGGCACCCAAAATGCTTTGTTAGGAACACGCCCTGGACCAGCACTGCCGTCTATGGGGACACCTTCTGACGAAGTGGGTTTCTGCCTGCGACAGCTTATGCCCAAATAAATTTGTTAGTCTTTAAGGTGCCGCAGGACTCTCGCTGTTTTGCTTATTATTTTGGTTATTATTTATTATTGTTGAGCGATAATAAATAACAACAATAATAGCACTCTGCTTTTTCACATAATGAAACAAGCCTGTAAATAGAAATTCATTTAGACTGATTGCAACTGGGAACCCTCTTGCAGTCTATCCCAGAGAATCCTTCATGCGGCTGGATGCCCAGTGTGGGACCTCATTTCAGTTAGGGGCCAGCTGTCAAATTCACTGCCAGGCCTTCTGGGTTTTGCTGTGCAGCACGTGCTGCATTTTATCCAGAATCCTCTGGCCTCCATTCCATGCAGACGCTCCCGCGGCTAGTTCTGTGAGCGGGATGTCTCTCTTACCCGGCATTCTGAAGGGGACTGGCGATACAGCCGGTTTCCACGGCTATGTACCCGATGCTGCTACATGCTTGGCAGAAGTCCTATAGCCACTTTGCCTCCAGTGAGTGCCTTTGTGCAGCGTCGGTAGGTAGCACTATCCAGTAGCTCTATGTCTGGAGCTACCCCTCAGAACGTGCTGCATGGTAAGCCGCAGGGACTTGCTTTGTATTCCTTCGATGCTGCAGGCTGCTCTCTCTCCTTCTAGTACCTACCCCATTGGTGGAGAGATGAGCGGCTGGTTTGCAGACCATAGGAATAAAGTTTGCTGTGCCTTTGTTCCTGGGAGTTCACACAGCAATTCCCAACACAGGTGCTCTACCCCATGGATTCAGGGCAATCAGAATGCAGAGAAGTGTGAAGTCACTTCCCAGGAAGCTAATGGGACAGAGGAAGAGAAGAGAGATGAGCCATAAAAGTCACTCCCCTAAAGTTGTATTTCAATGAGACTTTTGCAGAAATGTTGGGTGGAATTAGAATCCAGGAGACTCTATCTTCGAGCACAACAAACTGCCCCCCGCACATAAACTAGAGTTGGGGTTCATTGAGCTCTGGAATGGCTGAGAAGCCTGACCATAAAACCAACCCCAGGCCACTGAGATGCTTTCCCCAGCTTTTCCCCACCGTTGTGTTTCCAATCTAGCAAATACGTTCAGTGCTGGAGAAAGCTGCCTTGGAGACTAACAGGGTCTCTGTTTCCCCACAGAGCAAGGTTAATGGCAGGTAAGCATCCTCCATCGTCCTCAGCGCTCTTTCATTACCCGCCCCATCCACAAAGCTGGCCAGGGGGCCCAAAGCTCTCCTGGAGCGGCTGCACTCTGAGCCTGAGAGGGGAGTGCAGCTTCAACATGCTGTGACCCATCAGGACACTAACACATGCCTGAAAATGTCCCCTGCTACCAGTGAGTTCCCTCGTCATGACATGACTGGCCTCATTTCCTCCTAAGGTCCTGGATGGGACCCTGCCACCTGCCTGCATTGACTCTGTCCATGGGGGGCCGGAAGGGACTGCCTTCTCCAAGGTGATCACATGGCTGCAAGGGCTCTGTTTCACAGCAAGAGGGTTGTTGCTAAAGAAAAGCTCTTTGCATCATGCATCACTCAAAGTAAGTACTGAGCAGTAAGTACAATTCATCCCCCTCGGCCCAGCCCCAGCTCTCGGACATGCCTTCCCTTTTCCTCCTCCTCCTCCACAGAAGAAGAAAGGCTGATGACACAGAAATGACAATGGGAACAAATTGGGAATATCGTGTATCCAATACTCTCGAACGAGCAGCCATGACTGCAGCCTCTGCCAGCCCTGTGCCGGTCACCCTGAATTCTCCTCAGCGTGTCCTCGCTGAGATCCTCCAGCCACTGGGCATTCGGTGAGCAAGATCCCCGAGACTCTCCCTGAGGTGGGGTGGGGGGGTTCATGGGGCACCGTCCACTCAGTGTGGGGCGAGAGTTTTGCTTAGTTTGAATTTTTAAAAGAGGTTGGGAAGGGAAGAAGAAACTATTTCCTGATCTCCGCCACTTTTAATTCAGATGGTCACAGATCGTCCCGTTGGAAATCCCAGGCAGCTGGTGAAACTCAGTCGAGCTCCTCCAGCAAGGATGATCCCGAGGGCCTCCCTACAGAGAGTGTACATTGGCCAGCTCTTCTCACCCTGAGCATCAATGTACTTCATCATACTCAACATTCACCTGCCCCCATCCTGCCCAATCTCTCGCTGGGCTTTTGTTTTCTCTTTGAAAGGTATGGACAGTTCCCATCTGCGAGATGCAAAGGGGGAAGCAGTTCATAACTGGATTTAAGAGACAAAACAAAAGAGAGGGAAATTCCCATTGCCCTTGATGTAAGCTACAAAAATAGAAGAGTCTCCTCCCTTTTAAATGTCAGAGGGGCCATAAATTCTCAGGGAAGTAATCTCGTCAAGTCAAAATCGTTCTTGCACAGGAGCAAAGAAAGTCACAGAGCAAAGCACCATGTTCCCCGCACTCCCCCTGCACACCTTTTCATGCTCCTGCACTAACGAATCTCTTCCACTAATTGTGTTGCAAAAGCTGTACTCTGAATATTTAATGGAATTATTGCTAGTTATCAGCACAACTAGGTGATAAATTAGAAGTGGTCCCCAGACAATACAAGGCAAAGCCATTAGAGGGTTTCAGTTTGATTTCCTACCCTGATCCCAGTGTCAAAATAACAGTGAATTAAAAAAACAAACCAAAAAACCATACAGCCCCCTAAACAAAACTAAAAAATACCTGCTGTTTTACACCTTTCAAAAATAAGAGAAAGAAAGAAAGAAAGAAACCATTGCACCTTGCTCCTCTGCCTGCTTTCTTTGGCCTATCATAGGCCTAACTCCCCCCCCCCCCATTTTATTCTCTGCAGCCACCACTCCTCTGTCAGAGTCCGCTGTTTCTGTCTCTCTCTCTCCCCACCCCCCCTTTTACTGTATATGAATGAGGTGATCTTTTAGCTGCCCTTTGTCTTGGAAAAAAATTAATTCTCATTTGCATTACCTCGACTAAATGTCACCCGCCGATATTTTGTTAGACATTAGCAATGCTGGCAGAGAGGGGCACGGGATAATTGCGTTCTGCCTAGCAGTGGGATTTACATAATTTCAGACAGCAATTAAAGAATCCCTGGGAATTTTTTTTCTCTTCCAACCTCTCCTACAAAGAAAGTGTTCGTTTACATTAAGCGCTCAGCTCCTCGCTGTTCATTTGCATAAAATTAAAGGTTTTTGTGTTCTGGAACAGCAGGGTAACATTTAAAATTCCGTTTTAAAAAGCTCACCTTAGAATAATAAAATGTTAATATCATTTCATGGGCTAGAGCAGGTTGCCAGCTGCCTTTCACTTTAAACTTTTATCCAATGCTAACTGTTTTTTTTTCTTTTGAGTTAAGAAATAAACTTTCTTGAGAAAGTGCAAGGATAAAAATGTGGCTGGTGATGGGTCTCTGCAGGGCTACTTCAGAGCAGAATGTTTGTTTACTCCATAGTTTTTTAATTAAAAAATCATGCAAAAGAGCAACAGTGGAATATTATAGGCTTTAATGTGCCATCACCCTCCACACTGCAAGAGGAAATGCAATTTGGATCAACCACCTTTCATTAGCTTTCATGGATGTGGTAGTGCTGGCCCAATGAGAGCCTGTTACATGAGATAACTTCCACTGTGTGGCCGCACTTCCATATGGCCTGAAAGTAGGACACAGTGCCTGTCAGTGAAGCAGTAAGTGCAGAGGAGATGGCCAGGACCAGGTGCTGAGGAACAATTATCCCTGATTCTTAGAATGCTTGGCTACTGTTTGAATGAAAGGAATCAGTCATCCAGCAGGTAGCACTAGTAGACTCTTATCCTCCAATGTGGACCAGGCACTAGAGGGCAGCAAAGACCCATACTCTCTTAGCATGGGTCATGTCATTCCCCATTGCCTCCAGTCGGCTGGCGTTGGTGCACCTCTTTTGGAATGACCCTTATCTGAGTCCTGGCAGGATTTGAACCTATGGCTTTAGCACTAGACGCGTGGGCTGTTACAATTGGAGCAGAAGGAGCACGTCTATTAACTTGTGGCTCGACTAGACTTTTATCCTCATACAGAGCAGCTGCTTGGGGGGGACAAAGACAGGGATTCTCCTTGTGTAGGGTACACTCAGGCCTGTCCGCCCATGGGTTAAGTGAGCCAGTTCCAGCTGTGTCTGGGGAGCAGAGGGGACTGCCTGGGCAGTGCTGGGCAGACTGGGCTCTGATGCTGCGTGACTGAATGGGTGCACTAGGGCAGACCGTCCATGTGAGCCATCCCGGGGCGTACTGAGCCTCCCCACGGCACAGCTCCTTGCAGCCAGGGCGCAGCCGATGGCCTGCAGCAGGGGGCATTGGCAACTGGTCTTTCAGATTGGTTGGTCTTCATCTAGCTCTGCCCACCCCTGGTGCCATGTGATCCGTTGCGTGGGGGCAGAGGATGCAGCCATCCACCCTGTGCTCACCAGGCTAGCAGAGCATGGAGGTGGGGGCTGCTGAGCCCTGTGGATTCCCTGCTGGGGTCTGCTATGCTGAGCAGCACGCCGTGGGGCTCTGGGGGGGATGGGGCTGGTTCATGGCTGCAATAACCGTGGGGATGGGTGTCCATTCGTATGTCCCTGCAGCTCGGCTTTGCTTTGTTTGGTGGCTGAAGTAATGGTTGCTTTCCCTCGAGGATCCAGAGACACGAGCGGTGTTGCCATGGCTTGGGGACAGGCTCCTTGTCTGGTGGCACGAACACCTGCACACCACAGGAGCCACGTGCCTGCGGACACAGGTAAGTCCGAGGTGTGCTCAGGCGGCTGAATGGTGGCGAGCATGCCAGGTATATCGAGTGCAGAGCAGCCCTACCGTCCTGCTGCTCTTCAGGTGTCCATGCAAAATGGGAGCACTAAACATGAACTCTCTCCAGACAGGCACCCCCACGTTGACACAGGTTCTAAACCCCAACTGGCAGCAGAGAGACGAGACCGCATCACTTCAGCCGTGTTTGTAAAGGGCCGACTCCCGTCACCCTGGCTAAAATAATCAACACGGCAGAGCCCGCGTCACGGATGTTCTTCTGAATGCATCCGTGGACAGTGCAGTGCTCCTGCTCTCTGTGCTCCTCAGCAGAGCGGGTGGGGGAGCTTGGAAGCTCTGGGTACAACAATTCTGCTTCTATTCCGCTATGGGTCAAAAGACAACCACCAACCAGCACCACCTAGAGACAGGCCTGGCTTCTCCCCGCCATCCCCACGTCGCTGCAGGTGGTATCTATGCAGGCACTGCATTTTGGATCATTTCTTTATACACACGTACAAAGGGTTTGTGGCTAGAGCTGCACCAGCAAAGCCATCTAGTGGGGACATGCAGCATACCAGCAGAAGGAGCCCACCTCCCCAGACGACCCAAACGGTGCGACAGCAGGACTCTACGTTGGGTCTACAACGGGGGCTTTGCTGCACAGCGATGTGGGTCAGGAGGGTGATTTTCACACTCAGCGATGCCAGCAAAGCTCTGTAGTGTAGACTGGCCTTGAGACAGGCCGGTGTCATCAGCTCGTGTGCGAAGGGCTCTTTGCCCTGGAGTTCCCAGGCAGTCCTTGTGACGAGTTCCCAGCTGCTTCCTCCAGAAGCAGAACAAGAGGCTGGGCACACAGCGAGATCCAGTCAGCGGCTCACCGAAACGCAGAGTGAATTTTGCTCAGCCTTTCCCACAGATGAGCAAGGTCTGGGCTCAGTCACTTTGAATGTGTGTTTCGAGCGTGGATGCTGTTTCCACAGTCACTGATGCCCTGCTCTGTGCAGGCGCCAGCAGTGGGCCTGTGCTGTGAGTGCAGATACAAAGGAAATGAATAATGCCGGCTCTCCCTTCTCTCCAAAACAAAGATCCTCCGGACTTACAAGCCCCATCTGAGGAGGGATCCAATTCTGGGACTTTCCATTCAGGACTCAGAGAGAGAAATACCGGGAGAGAAAAAGGGTGAGTCATTGATTAAGTGTGTGTAAATCCATCCCATGGCAAGTGCAATTGAGAAGATCTGCACCACAGGTTACATGGTGAATCTGCTCACAGCCCTAGGGAAAGCAGTTGTTTTTCACTCACTCTGTTCTCAAAATGTGCCCGCAAACAAAGTGAATTTTGTACATGCCTGCTCCCTTCATGCGGCTGGTCCTTCCATCCGGCTCAGCAGCTGCAGGGCGAGCTGGGGCTGGGGGGCAGCCCGAAGTACTCTGCCTTCCCTTCTCATAGCAGCACCGGGCCAGAGAATGTCCTTGTCCTGAACAAGACCGTCCTGGAAACGTGGGGACATTCTGATCCAGCTCTGCAATTTACCCCAGGGCTTGGGGCACTCGGGTCGGGGGCTCTGGGCCAGATATGGGGCCACCTTCGCCCCCAGGCTGCACCGCTCTGTCACTGGAGCAACACAGACTGGAGAAGCAGCTCCGCAAACCCCGAGTGGCACAAAGAATTGGCCCCATTTCACAGAGTGGCACGGCCCTTTTAGTGCCAGAGGCCTGTGGCCGGCCAGCCCTGTTCACTTATCAGCCCAGCCCAGACGGGGACAGGTCAGATGAGGGGCTGCAGCGAGCAGCTGTGCACAGGGACAGGTTTTTGCTGTAGTCTCTGGTGCAGGGAAAAGACTGGAGGAAGGAAGCAAGCCAGGCAGGTGGCCCCATTTGCTCAGGGGAGTGGCCCTGTCACCCCTGTCCTGTGGAAGGGATCTGGGGGAGAAGAGGATGAAGAAAGCCAAGGGTAGGAGATGGTTTCCTGCCAATGCCTGCAAGGGCTGGGGGAAGGAAGGCCCGGGGAGCACCCGTGGTCACTGTCTGTGCAAGGGGCAGGGCACTGGGAAAGACCCAATAGGGGTGTGAGACTTTTCTTCAGCCCGGGGCGGGTGGACATTGTTTATGGCATTGCTTCGTCTGAAGGAAGCCTGGGGAAGGAAGCAGAGTCAAGAGTGAAGAAAGCTGCCAGATCCTGAGGGGCTAGATACAGTCCGGGACATTAGCTTACACTTTGGCGACGTGTCGTAACGAATTGCCCTGTGACAAGGTGTCCTGAGCCCAGGAGCACGTTCAGGGAGTGTTCGGAGCAACCCTGAGAGGGGGGAAACCCAGGCTGGGACGTGTGGGGCCCTGCCCCGCCACCGGTGGGCACCAGAGGCAGGTGAAGCACAGCAGAGTCCGTCCCAATTTCCAGCAGTAGCGTGGCTGCTCCGGTACACAGCCCAGCAATGCTGCAGGAGGCAGGCTCAGATCTCTGGGGCAGCCTGCGTTTCCCTGACACGGCCACGGCAACAGCAACGGGACAGCCGAGCCCTCCCTATGCCAGAGCGGACGCCCCACCAGCAGATGCTGTAGATGGGCCCCCAGAACCAAACTCACCTGAGGGGATCAGCCCTCATGGCTTCTGCACGCTTTATGTGCGGCTCACCCCGCCCTGGGACTCCCTATTTACTGCCCTCCAGTGTGCGAACAGCACTGGGCTGATGTGGGATGCCCCCTGGTCCTCCCCCCACACTGGATCTCAAAATAGCCACCGGCTAGCAGTCCCCCCACTGCCAGGGGCTGAGCATTCGGGGGGCACTTTACCTCAGCCGTTCTGACAGCCCCGCTAAAACATGTCTGAGAGCATGGGGCGCAGGAGGGGCTAATGGGGTTTAACAGCATCCCGGGCACTAGCCAAGGCAACTGCTCCGGAGTCAAACCCATCTTTTGTCCTTCTCTTCCCTTCATTAGTGTTTCTCTGCTGATGCTAACTAGATTCGCAACATGTAAACCACCGGGCAGGGTAAGAGAGGGGCCACTAGAATGGGCCAAACAACACGACTGTTTCCGCTCTTTCCCAGGCTTAAAATCACCATCTGCTCCCGTAGAAAGAAGGAGGAAAAGTAAAAACCGGGTATCTTAGCACTGCTTGAAATGCCCGCCCCAGGCTGCAGAGTATTGTTAAATAACATCGCCAGATCAGTCATTCCCACCCCCCTGGTCAGCATGCTCCAGCTCTGCCCAGGCATGCTGAACTTTGTATTAGCCAGCAAAGAAAGGTGGAACAAAGCGAAGCCAGGCATGAGTACTCAGCCCTGTATCCCAAAGGGCACCTAGTGTCTCCTGGGCCTCCATAACAGTGATTTCAACCGTTAGTAACCGCCCAGGAAGGGACAATCAGATGCTAGCGCTAGTGTAGCCAACCGTCTACAAATGAGCTGCGCTATTCTGTTGGTTCCCATTTTTCTCAGCCCCAATTCACACCGTTTCTTGGCACCCCCATGGATCCCATTTGTCCTCCTGCTGGTTATTGATCCTCTTTGCTTTGGCATCAATACCATGCAACACTAGTTTTATCTGCAGAAAGCTGGAAGAGAGCATATCCAGAGTCGGGCATAGCTCATCACGTAGGGAAAAAATAACAATAACAGGGCCAAAAAGAGAAAAAGTTCTGGAGAAGAGAGAAAATGCAAAGGGTTTGGAGCTGAGGAAGGCAAGGTTTTGTCTCACACACTCCGCTGCACAGTACTCCAAGGCGGAAGGATCAGTTCTTTCTCGCCGGTAATAACGGGAGTTATTTCCTGTGTCCAGAGTGTGCCTTCCTTCCATCCCCAGCATTAGTGACTCTGCTCCAGTGAACTAAAAAGAAATCAGAGCGCGCACTCCTTAGAACCACCCCGTGGCATAGAACCACCCCGTGTGTCTGCACAGCCCTAGCATGATGGGGTCCTGTCTAGGTGGAGCCATCTAGGTGCTGCCAATAAATCCATGAATAGTAAGTAACAGGAAGGTAGGTGCCTGTCAGCAGGACAATGGGCTGAGTGGGGAGTGAGAAATACACCACGCCTGCGTGGGACACCCCACCCGTTCGAACTGTGCATTCCCCAAAGCTGCGCAGGCCTGTGCTTGTCGTTCCAGACAGTCCCCGTGCAGCTGGATGTTCTGCTCACACAGCAGACCGGATCTGTGACACTTTGCCATTCCGTGCGCTCCAAGAGAACCCAGACCTGGATGCAGATGGATAATAGCCATGCTCCCTGGAGCTCTCCATGCAGCTGGCTTGAAAGGCCCCTGGAACAATGAGCAGTACCTGCAGACGCTGATAGGCGTCTGATCAGAAAGGCAGCAGCTGTCCTCATGCAGTCACCCTGTTGTCAGCACGGAGGGGTTTTCTGCTGGCTCTGACTGTCCGTTGAGGGATTCAGCAGCAACAATGCCAGTGGGAGGTAGTTTATCTGGCATCTGAGCTGCTGGCCAAAGGGAGGGCAGCATTCCCAAAATCACAATAGAGAAAGAAAACCCGGGTGCTGCAGATCACCCCGTCCGTGTGCCAGAATGTGGGAATGGAGGACGGAGGTGTTAAACCTGCAAGTGCTTCTGAGCAGGAGCTGCCTCTCTTGTGTCCTGTCAGCACTAAACAAATAATAAACAACAGTATTTGAAAGAGACGTTCAAGCCCCTGAATGACCCTCTGTCTCCAGACGGAAACCCTTGTGACTGGA
This sequence comes from Emydura macquarii macquarii, assembly GCF_026122565.2. NCBI lineage: Eukaryota > Metazoa > Chordata > Testudines > Chelidae > Emydura > Emydura macquarii. Next base: position 1,308,058 of record NW_027130828.1, read on the forward strand.
ACTGTCGGCAGCACGGCTTGTTCCCTGTACCTAGAGCAGCACCCTGAACACACCTACATCACTGAAAGTAAAAGGAACTGGAGCATGTCTTCTTCTGGGTTTTCCACCACATTTCCTGCAGATTCCAGGCAAGAAATATCACATCAAAGCCTCCACGGCTGGTAAAGCCACCCACTAACCTGGAGTACTGTGTCCAGTTCTGGGCACCACGCTTTGGGAAAGATGTGGACACACTGGAGAAAATCCAGAGGAGAGCAATAAAAATGATCAGCTGTCTAAAAACATGACCCATGAGGGAAAACTGAAAAACCCAGTTAGCTTAGTCTGGAGATGAGAAGTCTGAGGCAGGACATGATAACAGTGTTCAAGTACATACAAAGATTATTATAAAGAGGAGAGTTACCAGTTGTTCTCCTTATCCACTGAGGACAGGACAAGAAGTAATGGGCTTAAATTGCAGCAAAGGAGATTTAGGTTAGACACCAGGAAAACCCCTTTCTTGCAGTAAGGGTCTGAAGCACTGGAACAAACAAATCACCTAAGTAGGGAAGTTGTGGAATCTCTGTCACTGGAGGCTTTAAGAGCAGGTTAGACCAACACCTGTGAGGGATGGTCTGGATAACACTTAGTCCTGCCTCAACACAGCGGGTTAGCCTAGAAGACAAGTCAAGGTCCCTTCCAGTCCTGCATTTCTATGATTCTGTGATAAATAGGGCCAGATTCTCCTCCCCTTGACCCCTCGATGTCACCCTCAGGTAAGTCAGAGGAAAATCATGCCCCTGGTGAGTGCCTGGGAGAACAAAGAGCTACCCTGCAGGCACCTTTCCTCTGCACGTCTCTGGCAGCAGCTGCAGATGGTGCACAGTGTTGGCACGAAGATGCATGTACTTCACTCTAGCGTTCAGGAGTGGAGCAGAGTGCCAGGGGCTCTGATGGGAGAGCACGTCTGGGCACCCTCCAGGACTGACATGACGCAGAGCAGCTGACAGCTGTGCCCCCACCCATCCGCCTCTCCACCATCACCTTCCAGGGCGACTTATTGCACTTCTGACTCAGCAGGAGTACAGGAAGAAAGAGCAACTTCCCATGGAAGAAAAGCTCCTGAGTCCTGCGAGTGACCAATTCCTATCCTCCCTGTGAGCTTGCTGCCAGCAGAGCACCTTCCTAGCGAGTTCAAAGACGAATCCAGAAGCCTTCCCAGATGACACACCAGCCCTCTGGCTTGGGCCTCGTGGGATGGAGGGGAGACAAGGAGGTGGCGAAGGAAGATCAAGCGGTGGCAGGTTGAATGACTTTCACCCGTCTGTGGGACAGGGGTGGGCGACCCGCACCTCCAAGTCCTTTTTAGTTTCTTTCTTTGAATTGTTAAAGTCTAGGGTTAGGAGCTGAGGCCCAGGCCTCACCTTGAGCAAAGCTGGGAAGTGCAGGCCTGGGAAGGAAGAAAGTGAAATTGGCCCCTGAGCCTGGGGCCAGCATGAGGCCTAAGGGTTGAAGTGGGAAGTAAGTGGCCAGTTTCCCCCAGAGTCAATTAGCCAGTTGTGTGGCACCAGCAGTGGGTTGCTCCTGAGTAACAAAGCTAGAGGTAAGCGTCGGTGTGTAGCTGTCTAGAGCATAGCTGACGTGCCTAGAATGGCACCACACCAGCAGGAATCAGGAGTGACTCTCTGGTGTAAACGTGCCCCGGACAAGATGTGAATCAGGCCTAGTAGCTCTTTCACTGGCAGGGCTCTGCGGTGTCCAGCCGGGGTAGGCACAAGGCCTCGGAGTGGGAAGGCGATCGAGGCGCTGGGGAATCAAGGAGCATTGTGGGAAGGTGGCATGCTGTCGGCACAGGCAGTTGCTCTGGCTGGAAGTCAAGGTCACAAGGAGACCCTGGTCTGGCGGACTCCTCTGCTGACTTTGTTGGCGAGAGGAGGCCAAGCATGGCAGGTTGAGCTTGGCTGGTGTCACCATAGCGACCCGGACCTGGTGGGCCCTTTGGAAAAGCACTCCATGGAGAATATATTGATGTGGCTCCTCTGTGTGCAAGCGCCTATCTGAGCAGAGATTCAGCAGCCCTCCTTCTGACGCCGAGGAGTGCCAAGAGGGGCGCCGAGGCGCTGGGCCCAGGGATTCAGCTGTCACAAAGATGCATGGTCTCCTGGAGAGCGGAGTGCAGCTGGCAGCAGCGAAGCAGCAGCCTGCTCGGTGCCAAGAGAGCGCACAATAAGATTGGCAGGCTGAGAACAAGTCTAACGCCGAGGATAAACTAGCCCGGCCCAGCAGCAAAACCAAGCTTTTGGCTTGGTGGCAAAGTCTGTTTACCATCTTGTGACAGATGTGGCTAGTAAACTATAGCATCGTCTTCCCCCTTCCCAAGAGAAAGCGCACTGAAAGAAAACAATACAAGGCCAACTCTCTGAAGCATTGACTGCCGTCCAAGCGGGCGGGGTGGGGGAGCGTCTCCCGTGAGCGAGTGCTGAAAGGTTCAGTGAGTCTGGGGACGAGAAGGCAGCCAAATCGGGGGAAGCAGGCACCACGGCTTGTGAGGAGAATTGTCTGGGAAACAGGAGAGAGAGCTTGAGAAAAGGATGATAAAGGGACTCGAGCCCATGCTCTTGACAGCGCCTTCTGTGTGAGAAGAACAATCCACAGCTCCTGGCATAACCCTGCAGCGGCAGAGGAGCCTGGGAGACGGGCCTGTTTGTAGCCAGGACACAAAGGATACCGCTCCTGAATGGCAAATCACCTTGGTCGGACAGGAAGGTCTGTCGGACACGGCAGCACGCACACCCGGGGGGCGGTGCTGCTCTCACAGCAGCACCCACGTGCAGGGCAGGAGAGAAGGCCTGGATCCACCCTGGGGAACGGTCCTGGCACTACATGACACAGCTAGAATCGGCAGGGGACACGCCGGGGGGAAGAGGGCAGGGGGTACAGCTCGCCATGTGGGTAAGTGCAGAGAGCTCTCTGCCCACTAACGTCCCTTCCAGGTCCCGTGGCCCCTCCTGACCTTCCTCCCTCTGGCCTCCCTTGCTGCCCAGCCCCTCCTCCCCCACCTTCTTCCTCAGTCCAGTCCTGAGCATGTCTTTGCTCCTGTCTGCTGTCCGTGCCACCCAATGGCACAGCAGATGCCCTGCCCCCTGAGAATCAGGCCACTTATTTAAGTACCAACACGTCAGACGTTGTGTTTGCACTGGAATGTCTGGATGTTAAATTCCCACGTTCCTGTATGTACCTGGCAGGGAGAAGGCAAAACGCCACAGAGAACGTGAAGACATGAATTGCTTTGCACCCACCAAAGACGTGAACTTAGTACAAAGGGGAAGAGTTTCCTCTTCCCCCAGCCGTGCTGGGAGTGCACACGCCTCTCCATTGCTTCAGGGTTTATGCCCAGGCTGCACTGCAGACATTGGCACTCAGCTCCTTGCACCACCCCAAATTTTCTCCTAGCCATTGGTCTTGCTCTCTGATCATTCTTCCCCCTGCCACTGCTTCTCTACCGTGTTTCAAATCCCTTTGTTGGAGTCTTATCTTTGTAAAAATGAAAAACGTTACGTGATCGTGAAATAAAGAAATACGGTGAGGGAGGTGGTTCACCTGTAGGTCTTCTTATCTGTGCCCATTTGGGGCTGCTGGAGGGTTGTTGCAAAAAGTATTTAATTGAAAATAGATCCAAGTTTCTAGCTGTTACATTATCTGGCTGGCTCCTCAGTGGGCAGAACATACAGCACAGTCAGCATTCCCCTGCGCCCGGATTTTATCTCTGCTTAACTCTCCACACCACCACAACTCATACCCACATGCCAGCAAATGCCAATTTTTCTTAATGATTTGTACATGGAATCTACACCTTCAGACCCACAGTGTGTCAAAATACGTATGAAAGCAGGATGGACTCAGATTTTTAAGCATTTAGCACACTAATGACTTGTTATAAATGTTTTCCTAACTGTTTTGAGTCTCCAGGAGGTGAAAATTATCATTGTGTTCCTGCAAAAACGCATATAAAATAAGAACAACGTGCTGCACATTCCACATTAAAGAACTCACAAATAAAACATTTGCCATTCCGATGTCAGTGAGACTATTAGTCACATGCATCTTCCTGTCTTGGTACAGCCTAATTTACCAAGGAGTTGTTCTACACACTGCATGTGCTTCTAACTTTTCAGAGGAGTTTTACAGACGGTCTCAGGCACTTTCTGCATTGTGCACAAGGGAAGCGATGACAGGGAGGGAGAGGACTGGGTCTAAAATGTTTTATTCAGAAAAAGCAGAACAACTTGCTCTCTCTATAAACCCTGTGGCCTACTCAAAGCTGTATTTTCAGAGGGTGCTAGGTGGAGCTGCTCAGAAAATCAGGAGGGTTTCTGCTGAAAATTTTGACGTTTTCTCAAAACCCATAAAACTGGGTTTCGGTTTTCCAATGAAAACTCAAAATTGTTCGAGGGGCGCAGACACTTTCTGCAAAATCTTCCATTTTGTTGAAAACCCAGGTTTCTGCCCCCAGAAAGTTTAGCTGGAAGTATATAGACTTGCCAGGAGATCCAGGAACGCACCAGCTGTGGGTTAGCAACAAAGAGTTTGTCCCCGGCAGTGATGAGCGCGACATCCCCTGGGGAGAACACTCCTTGCCCCTCCACACAATACCCAGTGATTCCCAGATACGGCCATCGCTCCCTGCACCACTCGATCCTCCATTTTCATGCCTGGGATGGCGCCTCCCACAGGCAGCTCCCCGGCCCGCCAGCTTTTCCATCACAGCAGCAGTAGCAGGGGTTGCAGGCAAGGGTCCTATGGCCTCTGGCTGTGGGGTGTTGAGTCAGGCAGAGAGTGGGCGCGGTCTGGGGGTGGGTCACTGGGGATGGATCCCCTTGGCTCCTTGGCGTGAGTGGATTGGGATGGGGGGAGAGATGAGTGGTGTGGTGGATCAGGATGGAGGGTTGAGGTGGGGAACCTGGGGACCCGGACGGCAGGCTCCCTGCCGGTATTCAGGAGGAGCTGAAATGCTCCTTCCAAAAGCAATTCTGCTACTGGGGGCAGTTCTGCTACCAGCCCAGCAGCGAGACGCAGCTCACACAGCTGCTGCCAGCCCAGGGTTTTTAAGCTGCACAAAGCCACGGTGACAGGCCCATCCTGGCAGCAAACACACACAAAGCAAGTGCCTCTGAACAGAGCAGCAAGTGCTGCCAGGGAACGAGCATCCTGCTGCAGATGAAGCAAATCCTGACAAGGAGCAGTCGATCACAGGTTATCGTGCATCTGGGTCACGGCGGCCCACGGCCGTCTGTGCCTTTGCTGCTGTCTAATGCACCCACTAGTGATCTCCCTTATCTTCACCGCTCAGCCCCGGGATTCCACCTGCCAGCACAGCAGCAAAACCTGGGTAGCGCCATGGAGTGGGATTGTTGCTAAGGGTCACTCGGTGACGGGATGCTGGAGCGTGAGAGCAATGAGTGTCATCCCAACAGCGGACAAGATTCACCACCCCAAGGAAAATACAGTGAGTCACTGGAAATATCGGAGAGCTGCCAACTGCAGCTGCAGGACGAGAGCCCCAGGCGGTGATGGTGCCCAAGCTTAGCATCCCTCACGCTCCACGAGGGGACCGACGCTTCTATGGAGCCCGTGGCTGCCTGGAGGGTGGGAGCGCCGGGAGATGCTGCAGCCCCTAAGGTATGTTTTAAGCCTGCCTTCTGCGTACCGAAGCCTAGATGGAACGTCCAGAAGGCAGAGTGGGACCCCTTTCCGGAGTATTTAGAACAGAGCGTTGTACCATTAAACACCATCTCCATGGACAATGCAAACCATCGTGTCTATGTTGTGCCATTTTTAAAGCTGCAAGTGCAACAATCCCACGCAGCTTCCAAGCAGTGCACAGTCCATGTCTGAGCAAGGATTGTGCAGAATCGCTGAGGCAGTATGAGCCATCAGGTGATCCGGAGATTGCAGAACATTTTATAGAATCATTGGATGCCACTCGCCGGGCTCCATAGGAGAAAGTCAAAGTGGCACTTGACTTTACGTGGGCAAGCCGGGAAAACTGGTGCTTCATTCGTCGATTAGGTGCAGCTCAACGTCCATATGCACTGAGCCTTGAATCTGGCGCCAAACAAAGATCATTGACTTGCTGAAACCGGGGAAAGAGCCACTTTCCTTTGAGCTTCAGACCAATTTCACACCTAAGTGTCTGCTTCAAAGTGCCTGAGCGTCTGATTTCGCAGAGAATTTCTCCATCCGTGGGAGGCATGCTGGCACCACAGCAAGCTGGTTTTCACCACAGTCGTAGTACATGTGAGCAAGTGCCGGCACTTACAACGTTCATCGAATATGGATTCCAACATAAGCTGAAGACTGGTTCGGTTTTCCTTGACCTGACTGCGCCATGTGTTACGGTTTGGCACACAGGCCTTCTAGTGAAACTGTCTAGAACTATGCCACACTGGTTAGTATATGCAATGGATCTCTTTTTTAAGAAATCATCCTTTCTGTGTGTATGTTGGTGATAGAACAAGTGCTTGGAGGTACCAGAAGAATGGCCTCCCACAAGGAGCAGTATTATCTCCATTGTTATTCAACTTATATTCCAACAACCAACCATATTCCGAGGTCTCACAAGTTTGTTTATGCAGACGACATGGGCCTCAGCGCTCAGCCACACTCCTTTGACACACCTGAGTGTTCTGAATGTAAACATAGCGGCTATGGTTGACTATTGTCTTTGGTGGTGCCTGATACCAAGTGGGAGTAAGACTGCGTCAAGTGTCTTCCACTTACATCATGCACAAGCGGGCAGAGAGCTAAATATAGTTCTCAATGATCAGCAAATAAAGCTTGATTCACACCTGGTCTATCTAGGCATCATGTTGGATGGAACTCTCACATATCATGACCGTCTTACAGAGGCAGCAACTGAGGTCAAGACACGGAACAGCCTGCTTGGAAAACTGGCCAGAAGGACGTGGGGCTCCAATGCCCAGATGTTATGCATGTCAGCCAGGACACTCTGTTACTCAGTGGCACAGCACTGCGCTCCAGGACGGGCTCGCTCGTCTCACACAACGATGATCAACCTATAACTAAATTCCACCATGCGTATTATGTCAGGCACACTTAAATACTCCTCTGCCATGGTTACCGGTTCTCTGCAATATTGTTCCACCTAGTGTTTGCAGAGGGGAAAGTGTAGCAAAGCTTCTGGTGAAATTGCATGATATGCCAGATCTACCATTAATTAGAGATGTGTTTAATCCACCACGTAGTCATCTGCCCTCATGGCACCCACTGTGGAAAAGTTTACAGGGTGAGGGATTTACAGTAGAGGATGCATGGTGAGCTTCATGGTCTGCAGAGAAAGTGACAAATAATTATCTTGTCTTGGACCCCACTCAACGTCTTCCTGGGTTTGATTTACCGTGAAGGCAATGGAGTCTTCTGAACCGGTTTCTTACCGGAGCTGGAATTTGTGCTGCAGCGGAGTTTTGGTGGCATTTTAGAGAAAGTTCACCATGTTGCTGTGGGCAGCCACAAACCATGACATGTATTGATGAGGACTGCAAAATGATTCAACTTCCTGGAGGTCTTTGTGCCTTGAGCATCGTTGATAAGAACACTGTGGCTTGGCTTGACCGGACTGCATCCGCCAGATAAATAACTGGTACAAGCGTGCGTGGCATTGGGAGGGCTGATCAGACCACGTGTGTGCCCATGTTTCCCCAGCTGCGATGTGGCACGTGACAGTCTGCACCAGAGACAGAAACTGCATTTTCTGTCTTGGCTGGTTTTTTCCCTCCAATTTTGTTTGTATTTGTCTGGTTTTGTCGTAAAGGAAGCAAAATTGGACTTTAACAACAACCACACCAACAGTATCTCCAGCCCATCTCAGCTCAGTTTTTATCCTTCCCTCCCAATGGACAGGTACTGCCATCTTTAACCATCTAGAAGGCTGTCCAATGGAAGGCTTTCCCTATAAAATCTCTCAGTGGCTAAAGGGAAAGGAAATAAAGGATACTGCTGATACTGTTCAAATGAAAGCCTGACTTAATACTTACACTTTAAATGCTCTTCCTGCTTTTTCTGTCTCTCTAATAAAGGGCTAGAAAGAGAGTTAATGGTGGTTGTTGCCATGGGACCAAGCAGGCCCAGGTCTCTGTCCGCAAACCTACACCATTGTTCCCTGCTTAGTATTGTACCGTGCCAGGCTCCTGTTAGCATCCTTGGCTCTCCGGGCCCATTTATTCCATTGTAGCAGAAGTAACAAAAGAGGACACAATGCACTGCTACACCCCAGCACACGCACACCAGCCTCAGCACACAACACAGCGATGATACTTTCCAGACTGTTCTAGTCAGCTTGTAAAAGTGCCCTCCAATGGTGCGAATGTTACTTTGCTGTTGTGTAACAAATGCTGCATAGCACAACACTGATACACACTCATGCTCACATACATGTGCACGCTCATGCACACCCATGTCCATCTCATTGCACACTGATTCGTACAATGCACGCACACACTCACACTCAGACCTGCTGACATCAAACTCAGCCCTCGCTGATGCACACTAATGCCACAGAGCTCGATCTCTCTCTCTCTCTCTCTCTCTCACACACACACACACACACACATCTACTGGGAATTCTAATTGACCCAACGTGTTATAAATTGTCTCACTTGGTTGTGATTGCTGTGACGAATGGTATTTTAAAGGACTCAAAGGCTGTGTATCTGCCTTTGATAAACATTGGCTTGCTGATCTTAGATCTTATTTATTTACTCTTGGAGCAGGTTCATTACTATGTATTAGATAGACATGACATATTTATGGAAATATGGGGACTCTTTATGGAATATATTAAGATTAAATAAATCATTTACTATGTGGTCAAGAACTACAGCAATCCTGATGAATGATTTGATGATTTTTTTTATCTTATAATTTTTAAGAGCCATACATTTTCTGTCAGAGGGACCTTGCATAATGACTCGAGCCACCCCCTGTGTACATGGACACGGGGCCACTGTGTGTTTATTTGGGAACAGAAGTTTGTGCCTTAAAATATTTCTAAGACATATCTAAGGTCTGAAGGGTTAAACCAGAGAGAAACATCTGAGAAGTTTGGTGTCCATTTCTCAATGCCTGTGGTCCTTTAGAGAAGCTATATCAAAAGACACCCTGTCTTTGGCAGAGATTTTAGGAGTTTTCCCCTTGTTCCCCTTATTAATAGTGACATCTGCATGAAAAGAGAATGTTTGTGCCTTCACGGTCTGTCTGCTCACCCTCTTCGGTGTGAGAGATCACTGCTAAGAGCAGTGGAAATCAATGTGATGTCAAACAGGAGGAAAGAGGCTGCAGTGCAATGAAAGAGCACCAGGAGCTGTTGTGTAGCTCCCCGCAGCCAGAAATGAGGTACAATCCAATTTGACCAGCCTTGGATTGGGGGAAATTGGTGATTTTTCTAAAGCTGAACTTCTCTCCTTCCCTTGATAGGGTTTGCCATAGTTTGTTCCTTTGCATCGAGGGAAATTCCTAGCCTGTCTGGGACTGGATTCCAGTGTGATTCCACTCAGACCTTGAAAACAGGGGCCGGTTGGTTGTGAGGACTATGTGTACCATCACTGGAGAATTGAATGTGGTTTCCTTCAAAGCTGCGTCCTGTCTCCCACACCGGTCAGTGCATTCATGAGGCCTCGGTCAGATGGTTTCCAAGCACAGGATAGGGACTTCTCAGCAAGCTGAAAACTCACAGCCCTGTCTCTTGCTCATGGACTCCAAGAGTCCAGATGTTGCCAGCTGGATGCATCATGGTCTGGCTGTTGGATATAGGTCATCAACTCAAGGGGACTCACTCCTCTTTGTGACTCCCCTCGCTCTGGAAATGCGCTCTGTGGCACCCAGCTAGGCTAAGAATCCTGCCATCCCTATGGCCAGGCCTATTCCATGGAGAGCCCCTATCCCCAGGCATACAAATGAGTGCCGTCTCATAGCACAATCCGCACTGACTGTGTCAATCAGCCTGGCAACTGCAACACATGAATTACTGAATTATTGCAGTAGGGCTCTGCTGCCATTTGCAGCTTCTTTTGCCCTGGCTTACGCTGTTGAATTATAACCAGTTTGGTATTACATTGTGTCCTCTCTGTCGTATTTACACTAGCTGCCTACAGAGTGACAGACTCATATTACATTGGCACTATTGGTTTTTAAGTCATGAACAGTGTTGCCCCGGCTACACGTGAAAAATACCCCTTGAGCCCTCTAGTGAAGGATAGCAATATCCGTCTTCCAGTCCCCATGAAATCTCAGCTCAGCTGCCTCAACTTTCCAAAGGCCCTCCTGAAGCTTGTTTGTTTGTTTCCATAAATAACTCAGGGTGAGCAAACCTGGAGAACACAAGCAGATTGGCAGTTGTATCTGTGCGTGAGGGGAGCCGTTGGATTATGCATTCTGGCATTACAGACACTGAAGAAAATGAGGCAACAATGAGACAAGCAGCTTTTCCAAACCCAGGGAAAATATTCTCTGGAATCTAGTTAGCAAACTTGAGAAGTGATTCTGATTTCGTTATTCCATGTCATTCCAGTCCTGCTTTGCGCATACACTGGCCAATACACCTACAGATCTAATCATGCATTTTTACAGATTAGTGGTGATTATGTTTAAAACAGCTATTTTGAGACAAATCGGTGAGACCCACCGCTAATGATGTCAAAGTGATTTCACGGGCCCCTTGGCCTCATCACAAGCATGTCAGAGGAATCCCAGAACACAGTGTGCGGTACAACAAGAGTGCAGCAAATCCAAGACGATCAGAACAGAAAAGAATTCCCTGGCAAGTATTCAACATCCAGACTTAAAGACGATAAGCCATCCTAAGAGGCATTTTCGGCTGCCCCTCTGGCCTATGATTTTTGATGTCTGAGTTCACCTGCTTCACCGGATTTCTTAGATACACGTATTTTCATGGAATTTTCATTTGATCATTCTAGTGCGTGCTGTGCTGTAACAACAGAAGCAGTGTGTGTGTAATGCAAGACCAGATTTCTCTTCAGATGAAGACATGGGACAGACATCTTCAATCTCATTTGCAAGGCAAGGCATCTCCTTAGGAAGAGAACTCACGTGTTCCCCAGGTCAAATTCAGCTCGCTGGGAGCTGCCATCTATCAGTACCATGAGTATCAGTTTAAAAACTATGTACTGGCAATAAAAGAAAAAATCCCACAAACCCTCCATTGCCAGCAGTGTCAACACAATGGAATGGTTGTTGCCAGCGTATTAATAAAATCAATGGGCAGGCCATTGCTGGCAGTTAAAACAAAGGATAAAACTAAGTGAGTGCAATTGACTTGAAAGTCTCCTAGCTGCAGGCTGTCTATGTCCCCTCTGTACAGGGAACAAGGCCATGGGAAGGCAGATCACCACCACTAGCTACTCCACGCATTAGATGCCAGCACACACACAATGGGAATAAATAATGGACCATGGCTTCAAAGAACAGGAAACTACCTGTTTAGGTCAATTCTGTGGCCTATGTGGAGGGCAGCCAATACAGGATCACAGCAGCATACCCTTTACTCTCCAGATTTGGTATGAAAATATAAAGCAAACACAGGGAGGCCCTTCAAAGCACAGGACTTTGCACTGTCGTACCACACACAGGCGCCAACACAGCTTGCACTGCTTTGCTCCTTTTCACATTTTCATTGTACACAAATATGCACAGTCTGCCATGAGCTATGAACAAGAGTTCAAAGCTTCCGGTGCCCGCACCAGCTCAAGAGACGCGAGTAGTGCTGGACTGGCTGTGCCAGGTACCATTCCCACACAAACTTTTCTCCACCAGCCTACCACCATTTAAACGAGTGCTCTGCTGTCTCAGGAGGGTGTCGGATTGCTAACGAGTGGTGTGCTGTCTCAGGAGGGTGTCGGATTGCTGTAGCACCTCACTGGCTGCTTTATTTTTACTAAGATTATTATGTGTATTTTGGTAGCTCTTCGGGACAATAATCCGAGATCGGAGCCCACCTGTACCTGTACCGTACAACACCTGTACCTGTACCTGTACTGTACAACACGCAGAACAAACAGATTGACCCTGCTCCAATCTGGGAATGATTTTTTTCTGCTCTATGAGGTGTCCATCCAACACAGAACTGGAAGGGATAAGATGGCCAGGGAGGCCTATGAACTCCACAAGCTGCACCTGCTGGAGGAGCCAGGGAGCAGGGAATTGATTGCAAGCAGGTTCAGCTGTGCAGGAATAGGTGGGGCCTATAAAGCCAGGAAGCTGGCAACAGAGAGGGCTGCTGCTGCTGGGCAAGCGATAATCACTTCCTGGGAAGAGGGAAGGAGGTTTGGCGCTGGTACTCCCAGGGAACCAGGAGTGGTAGGAAGCAGTTCAGGGAAGGAGCAGTGAGGGCTGGGAGAGGAAATCCCAGAGCTGGGTTGAGGATTCCTGGACTGGAACCTGGGGTAGAGGTGGGCCCGAGTTCCCCTACCAGCCACAGAGGGAGTGGCACTGGAGCAGTGAATGGGAAGTCTGCCTAGGACTGCTGAAGGAAAGTCTTTGATATACCCCAGAAGGGAGGAACCCTGAGTGCCCTGGCCAGTGGGCTGAGTCACGAAGAGGATGCTGCGAGTCCTGGGATGAGACAGGAGCTGCAGACATATGAGAAAGCGAGATGGTATGACGGAATATGATCACCGGAAGGCTTGTCGGGCCCAAGAACTAGCCTCCAGTGTGACCAGGAGGAGACACCCGACAAGCAGCGACTGCGTGCTCCACCACACCACACCAGCCAATAAAAAACTGCAAATACTTGGAAATTCTTAAGGATAGATAAGAAGTGAACAGTTTGGTGATGATAACACTTGCTTGTTTCTCCCAGGTATCCAATTCCCTTACCGTCCAAAGACAAGAACGGGGTGTCTGCTTCCTAAATTGCTTTAATCTCTGGCAAAGAGTGCTTCTGGCTGGGTTCTTCACCTGGAAAAGAGGAAATGAGTTAGAAACTATAGACAAGCAGGAAGAATATAGAGCTTAAGACTTTTGATCTGGGTCTGGATGTGTAACGTTTAAATAGATTCTTCAGTTCAGGTCTGCGTGACTGTTCTGGGCGGAAAAGAAGGAAATGCACCTGGGGATGACGCCAGAGACAGGTATGCAACAGATGCTGGGATCAGCCTGCACACACTAGCAGATATGCTATAAGGACTGTCCTGCACCGGGTGGGGGTGGATCACATGACGCAATGGGTCTTTTTTCTTTGTTGTTTTCCATGACTCTGGACTTTCTCCGTGTTTTATACGCAAACACACAGACCACAACGGTGACACCTACCAGAGCTGAGTCACGCCTTGGCCATATGTGATACAGAGAGATGCCCTGGGCACTCCCTCGACTTGCTGGCTGGCGGCTGGGTCTCCCTTGACTGGGAAGGAATCCAGGCCTGGACGCTGCTCCTGAAGTACCAGCCAGGAGGGAATGAGCCCAGCTGGCTGGCCATGGAGCAGAGCCCTTTGTTGCAGTGAAGGTGCAGGTGGTCCCGCTGCGCCGCGGCTGGAACCAAGTGAGCTGGACGCTCTGCTCACACTGGCTCAGGCTGAAGCGCTAAACTAGACCGTGGGAGCTCGGAGGGTCTCTGTGAGACTTTAGTTTGTCTGGGTTTAACTTTTCATCACACACCTCCCTGCCAGCCACACACCTGCTGTCCACACCCACGGCCTGGCGGTGCTACTGCGGGTCAGGTGTCGGCCTCTTTTCTTCTCTTTTAAGAAACACAATTTCTCAATATACCCAAATAAATGTATTAGAAAGAAAGAAACAAACCCAGGAATTCTTCTCCACCGCTTCTCTCCTAGCCAATTGGTGCTGTCTTTGTATCCCTGTTAATAATATTCATGAGACGCTGATGCTAATTGAACTTCCTTATGCAAAGGTGCCTAGAGGCAAGAATGTTGCCCCCCACATGATGAGATAATTACTATGGCAACCCCCTCTGCCAAGTCTGAGCTGGCCCTGTGCTGTGGGGCTGCATGGCTCGGGTCCATGTAAGAGATTGTTGCTAACTCCTTACAGAAGGACAAAGGGCTTCATGAATCATGAAAGCACGAGCTCTTTTCTGAAAAACTGCACTGTGCCTTTCCCATTAAAGTGCAGAAGAATCCTCCGGAGGTGGTGTGTAATTTCCAGAATGGATACCATATTTCTTTTTATTATAATCATTATCCTTCCTGTGCAGATAGTGTTCTTAGCTTTGTGCATGGCTGTTAATGCTGCCGAGGCTGGACTGCACAATAAAGGAAACACGCTTTTCCATTGCACTAAGTGAAACAATTCAAACGGGAAAAATCTTGATAAAAGTTTAATTAGGAAAACTGACTCCATCTGTAAAATATCCCCACTCTCCCCATGTATTAACCCTTTTGCCATAAATCTATCACCCTTGAAGAAACCTGCCTTCCTCACAAAACCTACTCAGGGTTCACATTATTTTAATCAGTTCAGGGGTTTAATACATTATTGATTTTTAGGAGAATTGAAAAAGCTCCTGTATTAAGTCCAGGTTGCTTATTCTTTCTGTATATGACATTCAGGTACTTGTGAAAAATTATACCAATTATGAAATCAGCCATTTACTGCTTCAAAGTGCAATCAGTTGTCACACTGGAAAGCACTTGCTCCTGAATATTATTAGTTGGGCTATGTGCACAGGAAAAGTGCTGAGAGGAAAGACTTTAACCAAAGGGCAATTGCATGAAATTTACTTAGAAATAGCTATTTATCACCCTTGGATTTCCTACTGTTCAAATCCACTGCAGACACTTTATGGAATGAAACAGCCATCTCACCAATGTAACTCAGCCAACTGAGGGGTTTTTTTTCCTCACTGACATTAAATGAAAAATTTAGAAGTCATTGTAACAGCTTAAAGATGCATTATCCTTTTTGATGTGCAATTTTAGCTTCATATCAAAAGCCATATAAAATAACCCCCGCACAAACACAAAAAAAGGAACTTTTAAAAGTTTTATGACATGTAGTTTGTCTTACCTTTTATGCATCTAACAGGCAGCATCTCTCCTGCTGCTCTCAGAGACCACTGTGTGATTACCTCGATGGGGGAGAAATTATTGCCTAGTAGCAGAAAACCCAACTTAAGGAGCCATGGGTCTCTGGAGTCAGGGAAATAGAGGGGGAGAAGCCACGCACCACAATGCCAGCAAATTCCTCTGAAGCAAGAAGGCTTTGGAGTGGGGGGAGAGCTAGCCATTAAAGAAGCCTTTGGTTGTGTCACAAACTGCCACCGTTAATGGGTTTTGCTGCAGGCAATGAAGTGAGAGGGAACATAAATTAAAGAGGGTACGTTCTAAAGAAATTTCTACCTCAGTAAAGACGTCTTATCTGCTTATTTTCCAGAGTGTACAAGAATTTTAGAAGGCAAGGTCAACTTCTTGTTCTAACACAGGCCCAGGCATGCTGTGGAATTTGGGGATTACTGGTGTGCCACCCATTAAAATGCAGGGCTAAGAGAGATTTGCTTGTTGACAAATGTGACAAAACAAGCATATTTCTTTTTCCAGGTTAGAGGCATATAGTGCAGGGGGAGCACAGAGGCCTTAGAGTCTCCATTCAGAAGGGGCCTTCATTTTTTTTTTTTAATTGCTCAAATGAAATACAGAAAGAATGATGCAATAGAAAGCGACTGGCAGAAAAGAAGGGTGGTCACATGGTGAAGGTAGTGGACAGTGACTGGAGAATTTGGGGTTCTAGCCCCACTTCTGCTGCCGGCTCCCTGGGTGATTTTGGCCAAGTCCCTGAGGGCCTTGTTCAAACAGGCTCTGAAGTGCACACATAGCTAGGCGTGAATAGATCCCTTGCTGAAAGGGAGCTCTTCCTGGCACTCAGCTCCCAGCTACACAATGGAGATGGTCATAACACCACCTCAGTTGGGCTCCCCTTTGTTTCTTTAGAGCGTAAGCTCTTTGGACAGGCACTGTGTCTCTCACAGCATGGCAGCACCCGGCACGATGGGGTCCTCTAGGCACCACTGAAATACAAATAAGTGTAATACTATTTAAGGAAGGCGGGAAAGCACGTCCATTCTTCCCTTGTTCCCAACTGCGGTCCAAAGCCGGAAAGGTACCGAGTATCTGTAACTCCCACTGAGGTCAGTCCCATTACTAGAACCGGCACTCAGCACCCACCTACCATTCGGCTCAGGGGTCTCACAGACTGAACAGCAAGCATGCTACCTGCAGAGTATTTCCTCCCAAATCGCCTTCTGGAGAGGCTTGTTGTGTGTGCAAATTCAGAATTTTTCTGCGGCCATATATGCTTGTGACTTTGAAATTCACTTTCCCTGAACATTGGTGCCAGTTGAATTCAGTCAGAAGTTCTACCCAGGCCTAAGAACAAGCCAAACAAATTTATTTAAAAATTCAAAACACGGTCACAGAGAATTGGACTTTTTTGTAGCATTTGTCCCACTCTAATTTCCAGGCTCCAAAAAGCATGAACAACTTTTAAAATAATTATGTTTTGGCTTTGTGTATCTTGGAAATTCCTGGGTCCACCCAATAAAGGGAGAAAGAAGTGCCAAAACACCACAAGAAAAGTTGCCCTTCTTTATGCTCCTCAGAGCTGCATGTATGCTTCAGACTTAACACAGAGACTGATAAAATACACAGACAATGAATCCTGAACAGCTGACAGTATCCCAAGATCTAATAGTGTTTAATAAGAGTGCTTAATACATTTTAAGTTAGTAAAAGCATTGCTATGAAATGCCATTTAATTTAATTTAATAAATAATAAAAATAAAAATAAAATAATCTGGAATCATTTCATAGAGTGTGAGCAATTTTGCCATATACAATAATATGGTTTGCACAAGCGTTTGTCCTCGAGGCAATACACATTTTCCTTACAAATCAGTCCTTACAAGGGTGGTAATTAGTACCCGTGAAGGCAGCTAGCAGTACCTGTGGCTGTATTTCTTCCATAAAACATCTGCTTGCTGCAAGCTCTCGCACAAAGCTAGCGACACAGAAGGAAAATGCACACATCGTCTAGACTGGTCGTTTTAA
This sequence comes from Emydura macquarii macquarii, assembly GCF_026122565.2. Taxonomy (NCBI): domain Eukaryota; kingdom Metazoa; phylum Chordata; order Testudines; family Chelidae; genus Emydura; species Emydura macquarii. The sequence continues at coordinate 1,325,130 of NW_027130828.1, forward strand.
TCAGGCAAGAGTGATTTTCTGTGGCCCATTTGATATGACTTTTACACAAGACTACAACCTCATTCCAGAAGGGCTGGTGGAAAAGGTCAATGCTGCTGTATAAAAATACATTTAAAAAAGGAGTTTGGGAGAGTGAAAACTACAGAGAATGACTGTTATTCTTTGAAAAGAATGGCACACTGCAGACCATCTAGCCAGTGACTTGTCTGTCTGTCTGTCTGTCTGAGGGAGCCCATCACCTTGAGATAAGTGCTCTAAAAGTAATTAAGAGGCATAAAAGAGTCGAAAATCAGTGGCTTATTTCCTCTGTGCCCCACGTTTGCAATGGGGCATAGAGGACTATTTACATGGGATCATTTATGGATGTTTTTTACAGGTACAACCTTTGGGAACGCTTTTACCCAGAAGGCGGGTTTTACACATGACAGTCTGAATGCAGGCAGGCCTGGGCTCGCTCGGCGGTTTTCTGGCAAGGAGTCCTGCTCCCGAGGACACTCTGTGGCCATCTTGGAGGGGGAGGCGTCTACTCCCAGCCGGTGAAGGGGCAGGTATCGGAATTCTCTTCTGAAATGAATGAGGAGCCCAGGGATTTGCTTAACCCAGCTGGGAGGCACTTACGTCGGCTGGCTGTGTCAGGCGATGAGCTGCTGTCTGTGCACACCATCTACGTACTGAGGGGAGGTCCTCCCACACCGCTATGACTGAGTTTGGTCAGTAAGAACCCAGCCGAGACCGAACGCCACCGAGGCCTCGTTTTCCAACACAAACCGTTTCAGAGCTGCCCAGATCGTCCGCAGCATTTGGAAGGGGAGCCAGGATGATGCTCACTGCTCCTGGGCCTGCAAACAACCCAGGTGCTTTGCTTAACCAGGCGCCAGACAGTGGGGCTGGACACTTGAGGAGGAGTCGGAGGAGTCGGGTCTGCTTATTCTGGTCCATTCCCTTGCTCACACTGGAGCAGAGCGTAGCAGTGCCAGGAACCTCGTGCTTAAATCAGGGGTGTTCGACTCTGTCATTATCCCGGCTGCTCCAGAGCAGTATTTTGTCTGACACAGTTTAGCTAATCCTGCTCTTGATCATCAGGGCTCATTTCAAAGCAAATTAGCAGCCCTCCTGTGGCCAATAGCAGCAGTGCATACCATGGCCGGGGAGCCTGTGCTCCTCCGAGTAACAGCTCAGAAACCTGGCCAAAGGGAACCCAGAGACGTTAGCTGACTCTCTGTTTTCTATTTCCAACCTACCCGGCAATTGCTGCTTCACACGCTAGGATTCTCTTGGAAGACCTCACTGGGCAGCTTCTTTCAGGGGTTAAGGAAATAAATATCCAGTGCATTGCCCCATCAGAGGGGAGACGGTGTGTATGTGTTTATGGGAACACGTCTGTGGGGTTAAACACCTCCCGCAGTTATGTTCCAAGAGCCTCTCCAGTTCTCTTGTGTTTTTATGTGACTTTCTGGCTATTCATTCACACTCTTAACACTTCCACCTCAGATGGCAGCACTACAGAAGGAAGAAGACCCTGAAATGGAAGCATTTCCCATTGTGTAACAGACCACCCGGCAATTCTTGTATTCCCCCATCTTCTTTAACCCCACAGCATCTCTGCAAATGGGAGGAGGATTTTTTTAATGATAAACCAGACTGGAAAATGTAAGAAATGACCTCACCCTTAGCCCAAATCCTGAAAGGGTCCCCTGAACTTCTGCATTCCCCCATTATTACTGGGCCGTGAGTCGACCAGCAGCTCTGCCCATGCGGGGTCACACGTAGAAATGCAACGTTTTGCGGTCTCCGTTTCCTCGTCTGCCGAGCTCAGATAACACCACCAAGGACCCGTCTTGCAAAGTCCGGAAAGCTCTTTGGCTATGCATGTGCACATTTATGTTTGATTATTATTATTTCAGTCCGTTTGACTATCTAGAGTTTACACAGTAATCAAGATACTCAAGATAATTAAGTCCAAAGCAGACCGTGAAGAGTTACAAAGGGATCTCACAAAACTGGGTGACTGGGCAAGAAATGGCCGATGAAATTCAATGTTGATAGATGCAAAGTAATAAACATTGGAAAGCATAATCCCAACTATACATATAAAATGATGGGGTCTAAATTAGCTGTTACCACTCAAGAAAGATCTTGGAGTCATCATGGATAGTTCTCTGAAAACATCCACTCAGTGTGCAGCGGAAGGCAAAAATCTAACAGAATGCTAGGAATTTTTAGGAAAGGGACAGATAATAAGACAGAAAATATAATATTGCCTCTTCATAAATCCATGGTATACCCCCATCTTGAATACTGTGTGCAGATCTGGTCACCCCATCTCAAAAAAGATATATTGGATGGAACTGGAAAAGGTACAGAAAAGGGGAACTAAAATGATGAGGGGTATGGAACAGCTTCCATATGAGGAGAGATTAATAAGACTGGAACTTTTCAGTTTGGAAAAGAGACAGCTAAGGGAGATATGATAGCGGTCTATAAAGTCATGACTGGGGTGGAGAAAGTAAATACGGAAGTGTTATTTACCCCTTCTCATATCACAAGGGGTCACCAAATGAAATGAACAGGCAGCAGGTTTAAAATGAACAAAAGGAAGTATTTCTTCACACAAGGCACAGTCAACCCATGGGACTCTTTGCCAGAGGATGCTATGAAGGCCAAGACTATAACGGGGTTCAAAAAAGAGCTAGCTCAGTTCAAGGAGGACAGGTCCATCAGTGGCTGTTAGCCAGGACAGGCAGGGATGGCTGTTGGCCAGAGGCTGGGAATGGCCAACGGGATTGATCACTTGACGATGACCTGTTCTGTTCATTCCCTCTGAAGCTCCTGGCCTTGGGCACTGTCAGAAGACAGGACACTGGGCTGGGTGGCCATGGGTCGGACCCAGTGTGGCCATTCTGACGTTCACAGTCTGTGGTTGCAGTTCTTCCCAGGCAATGCACAGAGAGGATTCCTCCCATCAGTGCTATTCCTTAATCTACTACAAGGGTCACTGCTGAGAGAATGCCTGCACGCGGCATCCTTTGTAACGGGGCTCATCGTGCTTCTTCGACAGCAGCCCGTTGTCTACTCTAGGGAGCAAGAGACAGACGTAGCAGATCACGTGAACTCAAGTCTCTAGGATCCTACTGCAGACTGATGCCATAGTGAGTTCACAGATGCACTGGCATGGTGTGACAGTGCTTATCTGGAGTGCAGTCTGCCTGTACTTGACTGTGGTCCCTCCTGTTCTGCAGAAGGACTTCCTGACAGCTGGGGGCATTGAAATAAGACGAGAAATGGAAAGAAGAGCTCTGATCCTTTGAATGTGGGAGTAAGTAGAAGAGGAGTAAGAACTCCTTCTTTGAAGAGGTTTGCCTGGAAGCCCCCACACTGCTAGCTATTGTAAATTCCACCAGCTAGCACAGCAGGAGGAGGATTATTCCATGAGAAGGGCCGGAAATGTTAGTCTTTAGGTCCAAATTTCAGTCATAATTATCTCCATTCTTCAAAACTTTCAACAGTCACTCAAAGCAAGGCGAGGGGCTGAGAATAATATTTCATTCTCTTCCGACCCCCAAATGAGCAAAAGCCAAGCAGCAGTAAGTTCAGCGAGCTTAACTGTTTGCCTCTCCTCCTTGGCAGAGAGCAGAAAACCCGGTCTTCAGACTTCCCACTTGCTCTTAATTAAACAAAAAGCACACTGGGTCTTCTAGGCCTCACGGCAAGGAGCGAACAGCACCTAAGAGGTGTGTCTCCGTTTCACCAAATACGGTGTTCCGTGTGCACAGCTGGGGCAGAACTGGCATCTACTCCCCAGCCGCACGCCAGATATTTGGGGGTGGGCTGGAGTGACCGAAGCCAGCTCCACACTGGGCATGTGATTTTGATCCCAGGTCAGAACCAAGCCCCAAATTTCCATCTTGGTTCAGATACCTCCCAAAATCTTGGGTTGTTTCAGCCCATTTGGGGTACAAATAGGGCCAGATCTTATTTTCATCAAACTGGCTCCATTGTCCACGGGGGAAAATAACCCTGAGATCAGCAGCTGTGCTGAGGCTGCAGGTCAGTGATTCACAAGGTAGTGGGCATGTTTGTGTGGTGCTGGAAGCAGCAGGAGCTTATAGGGAGCCAGGAAATTAAAACAGCTGCAGGGAAAATGCACCCTTCTGTTCCACCAGCTAAACCCAGGGGCTCAGGTCAGCAGCCCTCCGCGCCGAACATGTCCCATGGGGTCCTGTGCTAGCAGCCAGCAGTGCCGGGATGTGGGCTGCACACGCAGCGCAGGCACCGCTCAGGCCTCTTGGGGGCAAAGCTGGGTAATTCAGGGAGAGACACAAGCCGGGAGAGGAGCGGGGGGGGGCACAGATCAACCAATGTGCAATCAGTGTACTCGCACCCACCACCATGTCAGGGAGGCCCCCAAATACCAGGGGGAGAAAAAGGGATGGGCCGCCCAGGGATCACCGCCAGCCTGCCAGCCCTTGTCCCATTTCGCTGCATCGCTGGGACCTGCAAGAGGGGTCGAGTTCTCCGGTCACTGGCTGCGGAGCAGCAGCGTGTGCTCGGGCTGTTGTGGCTGCCTCGCTGCTCTGAGAGCTGGGGCTGCGTGGGGCTGCCCCATGGAAGGGGCTGGAACCTCTAACAAAACCCAAGGGCAGATGGAGCTGCTCTGCCCAGGCGCTTTCGTTCCCCTCTCTGAGATCACACAGGGTGGTACTGGCCCCTGGCTCCCTTCCCGCAGGGCTGTCAGTGCGGGATGCTGGAGAGCTCCTGCTGCCCCACACAGTCTAGCCTGTCTGCCCTAGATGGGCACTGGTGCCTTACCCCTCCCTGGTGGAGGCCGGGGAGTGGATGGCGGAGGCCTGACTCCAGCAGGACCAGAGGAAGGAGGCAGGCTGGGGGAGCGTGGCAGAGATAACACTCCCCTTTGCTGGGTGGAAGCAAGGATGTGCGTGTGCCTCCGTGCCCGTCACACGTCCCGCTCAGCACTGAGGAGAGCAGCCGGGCCAGGCGCCGGACACAGGGAAAACAACAACGAGCAGCGTCCCTGGCAGCCAGGCTTTCTTCCCCGTCTGGAGATCTGGAGCGAAGGTGCACGACAAACACTGATAACGAGAATGGCCGGGCAGAGAGCAGAGCAGCCAGCGCTCGCTGGCCAAGCCCTGGGCCGCCCTCTGCGGAGTAGCTGGAAGATTAACGTCGTTGTGAGCCTCCTCCAGACAGTCTTCCTGGCCCTGCCCGAAGGCCGGCCATGCCGAGGATCTCGGGGGAGTCTGGGAAACATTCTAACACAGGCCTCTGCCTTCCCTGCCTCCCGGTTCTCACTCCACAAGGAACAGCAGAGGTGGGCGAAGGGGGCAGCCTGGAGGGGGTAAGAGAGACCAATTCCATGGTTAGATGCGGCAGCACCTTGGGGATTTTCCCCTCCTGTCTGTAAAAGCAGCGAAGTGGGGATGGCGGGACAGCGTGCTCTCGCTGAGACCGTCCAGCCTTTTCCTCTCATGGAGCCGTCGAGCTGGCATTAAACAGACAAGACAAGCTTGCAGTCAGTTATTGGCCACAAAGTAATGAAAGAACAAGTTGGCGGAGCAAAGCCGAGTCACCCAGACCAGCCAAGTGGAGAATTTAATTTCTCGCAGGTTCCTTAGCAGTGGAGCGTCTCGCTGCTGCAGCCCTGACCCAGCGGGGTAAGCTGCTGCCATTGCTTCTTGTCACCGCAGGTGGGGGTGGCAGGGCAGGGCAGAGGGGGCAGCAGAAGTGGGGAAGGGGCTGCTTGCAGGTCTCATGTTCCCGAGCAGGGCTCTATGATCACAGGAAGCTCAGGGAGGTGGCTCCTGTTGACCCAGGGAGGGAGGGAGTTTGAGACTGTTCGTCAGTGCTGCAGCTGAGAGTTATTTTCTTGGCCGGCACTAAATGCACAAACCAGTGTGCTGGAGACTGGGTGCCGGGAATGTTTTTGGCTAACAATAACATCATAGTAGGGGATCCAGAGGGGTCGCCATGTGAGTCTGTTTTTAGCAAAACAGCGAGAGTCCTGGGGCACCCGAAAGACGAACACATTTCTTTGGGTATAAGCTCTGATGGGCAGAAACCCACTTTGTCGGATGCATGGAGTGCAAACAGTAATAGTAGCGGATATCGCCTGGCTTTGCTGTGCGCCACTCCTGCAGCCACCATTGCACACTGTCTGTCTGTGAGTGAGTGAGTGAGAGATCTTCTTAAAGACAACATCTGAGGAGGGTATTAAATGCATTGCTACCAATCTCAGTTTCATGCAAATTCACAGTTACTCTGTTAGCTGCTGCAATGCAAGGAAGAGTACCTGGGGAGGCATTTGCCAGCTCTGTTGACCTCTTCAGGCCTTTCATCTTGGCTGCCAGGGGCCATGCGCATGAACTTGCATGACACTGAAAGGTTTTATGCTGGGGCCGGGAAAGTCACACGTCATGGCACAAAGCGGCTGAATGCACCGTCCTCCTGCGTGCTCCGGGAAGGGGAGCTGGAGAGGAGGACCTGGACAAAAGTCAGAGGGACTCAGACAAGAAGAGAAGGCAGGAGGAGTTTGGATCTTTCATCCTCCCAAAGCAGCGTGAAAACACAAACATCGGCCTCTCGCGATGGCACGTCTGCTCGTCTTGAACTCAGCCAGCGAAGTTTGCGTGGCAGGCTCACTCCAGCCATTTTGGGGGCCTTGGCAAAAGAGTTGGCCAGAAAGCAAAGACTCCATTTGGTGAACCATGTCAAGTTTTTCAGTTACGTTTTGTTCCTCATACTCTACTTGCTGGGCCCCTAGTGTGGAAATCCCATCACATCAGATGCTGGGTGCAGGTGACACGACACCCCCGGATTTCTGGCTGAGAAGGTCATCACAACTAGATGCACTTGATAAACTCTGCTTGGCAGGTTCACACATAAGGGAAGAGACAAAAGAAATCCAAGATAGGGAATGACAAGATCAGGGCATGAGGAAATGGATCTAATCCTGGTCAGAGGGTGCAGCAGGTGGTTTCTGTGTTTCCAGTCTGCATCACAGGTCCATTCTGCAGAGATGGACCACAGTCAGAATGCTCATTAAAAACAAATCCCAGGAAGTTAGTGCGGGAACATGGGGCCGAAAAGGGCCACTTAACCTTAGCAGGGAAGCGAGAAATCCCTTGTACAATTTTCAAATAGAGTAATGTAAAAGGAAATCCCAGAACACACTGTTCACATGGGGCGTATCCGAAAACTGAATGCAAAACAAAGCCATTTTTAGAAATTCAAGTTGGCAATGGCCTTTTAACCGAGATGTAAGTACACATACTGCTCAAAATAGACCATGCCCAACATGCAACAGGGGAGTTACTAGCCGCTGAAATGTAGCAATGCCACAATATTAGAAGCAGTGAAAATGAGGTTTCTCAGTTGCTCACAGGGACTGGATGTACATTATCAGTAACCGTGCTGACACCTGTGCCGCACAATGTAACTTTGGCAAATGGACAGAAATGTTTTGGAGAGTATTCTGGGGCGATTTGGACTCAAGAATGATCCACCAAAAGGATTCTCTCCAGGCGCTTCAATCCTGCTTTGGGAGGTTTTTATCAAGTAATGGTCAGAAGGGCACATAAACTCGCAGGATTCAGGCCCTTCTCAAGGATTCAGGGAATGGCTGTGTGGCTGAAACGCCAGCTCTCCAAGCTTTCTGCACCCAGCAGATGAAATGGAATTGAACTGGCTTGGATCTCCCATCTATGACTGGATAAATCATTAACAGGTGAGTTAGCTTTGCTTGCCTTGTCTATTCCCAACAGTGATGGCTGAGCATGAGCCTGCATCACCTCCTGGAGCCCTTCCTCCCTGCAAGGATTGGAGCCATTACTCAACCCAGGGGGTTCAGGAACATGGGCTGATGTGCATTTTATACAGCACCACTTGTACTGGCGCGAGGAGGTTTCCAATAAGCCGGAGAACAAGGAAATGAAGCTGCGACAAGGACAGAACTTTGAGGGCTACTTTCTCTGTGCCATTTATTCAAAATAGAAGAGAAACTCCATCAACAGCTACTACACAAAGGAATTCGCCAAGCCAGTGGGTCCCACCCTTCCTGCTCGCTTGTCAGACTAAGACTTTGGCTGGGCCAGCCAGGCCTCCTGCCTCTCCTAGCCTGGGGCTGCACTGTAGCCCGCGTCTGTTGCAGGGTAACGTGCAGACAAGCAGTGATGGACCAGCCCCTGACCAGAGATGCACAATTAGACCTGGCAGAACCTTTCACAGGAGCCTGAAGTGCAGAAATGTTGTGGAGACCAGTACCTGAGAGCCACAGCACTGATACGTAGCAACGTTGTTACCTGATAGTTACCCTAACTGTTATCCTAGGAGAGGAAGAGGGTGGTGAGGGAACAAGAGAGAACTTCCAGTAGCCTCACCTTCTAGTAGCTAAAGAAGGCAGTGTGAGGCCATGTGAACTGTGAGTGTGAGAGCTGGGGTGACAAAGCTGTTGTGTTGCATTTGATAGCCTCACAGATCAAATCCCAGCAGGGGAGAAGTGATTGCTTGTGACTGAAAGTCAGGATTGCCTGGCAGCTTGCTTCGTAAGTGGGCAATGGAAGGAATCTTCTTCTAAAGTCTCTTTACCAATTTTGGGTATTTATTCAGGATTCTGAGCTGACGTCCAGGGGTGTCTGGTTCTGAGGTTTGGCTCAGCCCCATCTACAGGGGGCTAATGCAGGAGGACAACAGAGCAGTGTTCTGCTTTCCCGGAGCCAAGACACGAGACGTCACTCTAAGATTCGATGGGCTTTTGAAGTCAACAGGAAATGATCCATCGGTGCTGGCTCACATCAGCACTAATGACACTGCATCATTGGATATCTCAAAGATAGTCGATGACGTCAGGGAACTCAGAAGTGTGCTGAAGAAGAATGTCCAAGCGACATTCTGAGAGATCCTTCCTGACCCGTGAGCAAAGGAAGACAGAAGTGGAAGATTCTGGAAGTGAACCACTGGCAAGGTAGGTGGTGTAAGGTGGAGGGTTTTGGTTCTGTGGAATATTGGCCCACTGTCTATGCAGACAGGGGCCTGTATAGTTTGGCTGGCCTCCACCTCAGCAGAAGGGGACCAATCTCCTTGGGGACAGGGTGCCTACAGTAGTCAGGAGGGCATTAAACTAATAACAAAAGGGAAGGGTAAAAAGAAGGGAGATATGAGCACTCTGCACAAAATCGAGATGTTGAGAATAAAATTAATCAAGGAACCAAAGAATGTGAAGAGAAGAAATTTGTTAATTGCTTATACACCAATGCTAGGAGCCTGGGTAACAAACCAGAGGAATTGGAATTGCTCATTTATGAGCATAAATTTGCTCTAGTTAGTGTTCCTGAAACCTGGCGGATGATTCACACAACTGGAATGTTAAAATCAACGGTTATAATCTATTTAGGAAGCACTGAATGGGTAAAACAGGGAGGGGGGTGTGGCAGTCTATGGAAAAAAATGGCATTACCTGTTTCCAAATCACCGATAACTCAGAAGAAAGTTATCTTGTTGAATGTTTATGGATCAATGTCCTGACAGATAAAGCACAAGATGGGGTACTAGTTGGTGTCTGCTACAGACCACCAAACCACACTAGGGAAGAGGATGACCAGCTTTTTACACATCTATCTACAAAGTGTAGGAAAAAATTATGCTTGACCTTGGGGGACTTCAATTTCAGTGACATACGCTAGAGGTCTGATGCTGCCAGGACTAAAACATCCTTGGAATTTCTAAATATGATAGATGACAACTTCCTAACTCAAAAAGTGTCGCATCCAACATGGGGAATTCTATATTAGACCTTGTCTTGACAGATAAAGAGGAACTGATCACAAAATTAAAAATTAATAGTACCTTAGGTACAAGTGATCATGATTTGATCACATTTATAATGTGCAAAAATTATGTAGTTCAGATCAGTGATATATATATATACACATGCACTTGGTGCTTTAAAATGGCCAATTTTACAAAGCTGAAAAAAATTCTGAACCAAATTAGCCTGGAGGAAGAATTTAATCAGAAAAATGTGAATGATAATTAGGACTTGTTTAAGAACACTTTACTAGGTATCTCAAAAGCCACAATCAAGGAAGAATGCAGTGTTTATTTTAAAAAAAAAAAAACAACCTAGTTTAGAGGGGAAGTGAAGGCAGGTATAAAAAAATCTAACAAATGGAAGAAAGAGGAAGTTGATAGTGATGACTATAAATCAGAAGCTAGGAATTGTAGAAAATTGATACGGGAGGCAAAGGACACCCAGAGAAATCTATGGTCACCATAGTTAAGGATAATAAGGAGTTTTAAAAGTATATTAGAAACAAAAGAATCCTAACAATGACATTGGTCCATTACTAGATTGAAATGGTAGAATGATCAATAATAGTGCAGAAAAGGCAGAAGTGTTCAATAAATATTTCTGTTCTGTTTTGGAGGGAAAGCAGATAATGTAGTTATATCAGATGATAACACTTGTTCCATTCCATTAGTATTTCAGGAGGATTTTAAACAGCAGCTACTAAAGTTAGATATTTTTGAATTAGCAGATCCAGAGAACTTACATTCAAGAGTTTTAAAAGAGCTGGCTGAAGAGCTGGCTGGACCGTTAATGTTGATTTTCAGTAAGTCTTGTAACACCAGGGAAGTTCCAGAAGACTGGAAGAAAGCTCATGGTATGCCAATATTTAAAAAGGATAAACAGGATGACCCAGCAATTATAGGCTTCTCAGTCTGACATTGATCCCAGGCAAGATAATAGAGCAGTTGATATGGGACTTCATTAATAAAGAATTAAAGGAGGTACTATAATTAATGCAAATCAATATGGGTTTATGGAAAATAGATCCTGTCAAACTAACTTGATATCTTTTTTATGAGATTGCAAATTTGATCGATTAAGGTAATAGTGTTGACTTAACATTCTTAGAATTCTGCAAGGCATTTGATGTGGTACCTCACAACATTTTGATTAAAACACAAGAAAGATATAAAATTAACTTGGCAAACATTAAATAGATTAAAAGATGACTAACTGATAGGTCTCAAAATGCAGTTGTAAACAGGACATCCTCAGCAAACGGGTGTTTCTCTAGAGGGGTCCCACAGGGATCTGCACTTGGCCCAATGCTATTTAACATTTTTATTAATGACCTGAAAGAAAACACAAAATCATCACTGATAAAGTTTGCAGATGACACAAAAATTGGGTGAGTGGTAAATAATGAAGAGAAGAGAGCAATCTGGACAACTTGGTATGCTGGGCGCAAGCAAACAATATGCGTTTTAATGTGTGTAAATGTAAACGTATCCATCTAGGAACAAAGGGCGTAGGCCATACTTACACGATGGGGGACTCTATCCTGGAAAGCAGTGACTGAAAAAGTTTTGGGATCATGATAGACAATCAGCTGAACATGAGCTCCTAGTGCAACACTGTGGCTAAAAGGGCTAATGCAATCCTGGGGTGCATAAACAGGGGACTCTTGAGCGGGGGTAGAGACGTTATTTTATCTCTGTATTTGGCACTGGTGTGACCGCTGCTGGACTAGTGTGGCCACAATTTGAGAAGGATGTTGATAAATTGGAGGGGGTTCACAAGAATGATTAAAGGATTAGAAAACATGCCTTACAGTGATAGACTGAGCTCTCATTGAGTCGGTTTAGTTTAACAAAGAGACGGTGAAGGGGTGTCTTGCTGACAGTCTATAAATACCTACATGGGGAACAAGTATTTAAACTCAAGCTCTTCAATCTAGTAGAGCCACGTCTAACATGATCCAGTGGCTGGAAGCTGAAGCTAGACAAATTCAGACTGGAAATAAGGCGTAAATTTTAACAGAGTAATTAACCATTGGAACAATTTACCAAGGTCGTGGTGGATTCTCCATCAGTGACACTTTTTAAATCACAGTTGGATGTTTTTCTGAAAGTTCTGCTCTGGGAATGATTTGGGAGTAGCTCTCTGGCCTGTGTTATACAGGGGGTCAGACGAGAAGATCGCAATGGTCCATTCTGGCCTTGGAATCTAGGAATCTACGTGTATTAAATAGAGGGCGAATGGTCCAAAATGCTAACAAATGTTTAAGCTCCACCCGGTTCTGAAGATATTGCCAGACCAAGGTGACATTGTAACAAACAGGGTGCACCAGCTTGTGACATTCTGCATGAGAAAATCCTGGGCCTAGTTTCCAGCCTGTGCAAACGTTTACTACCAAGTTATAAACCCCTGTAAAATGCTGACAGACCCTTAAGTACAGCGATGCTGACGGTGCCACTCTAATGTCTGTGCCGAGTTATTGAGGCAAAAAGAACTATGGTCATTCAGCAAACAATTAGAAAGCATCCTGGCGGGGACAGAATACGAACCAGGAAAGAACTGGGAGAGCGGCGTAAGCACCCGCCTTGCCCCCGACTTCCTTCTCTTTCCACCCAGGCTGTGAGCTGCAGCAACACGACTTGCTGGAATTTCAATAAAGCACTGGGAGATTGTTATGCTCAATGAGAAAAAAAAAAAAAAGTAATTGCCTTTACCACATCTAAAACTCCGGATATATAACTTGGAGAAATACAATTAGCTGCTAACTTCAAAGATGCATTGGAATTTTATAATGGGCTTTGAGGCCCTGTATTACAAAAACTAAAAGAAAAATGATACACTCCTGCTTGCAAATGGAATGAGACTTAAATGTTTTCAATTAGGATTCTCTCTGCATCTACACCTAACAATAAAAATACCCTGTAACAGCACCTTATTGTTCGACAGGCACATACAGTGTGGGAAGGTTTTAGTGAATAAATATTTGACAAAATGACTTTTTCCTTATGAACAATAACCATCCTGTTATTGAAAGAGGGAACCTGATATTTATCCTGTGTTTACTGTTTAATATTTAATGGGTTTCTAATACCAAAGAGAAATCCTTATATCAAGGCTGCACAATACTTGCAAACACTGCTCGTTACCCCTTGCACTACACAGAGGAGGGGGGGTTTGTAGCAGTGACAAAGTATAAAACATTACACTGAGTGCATTCTGCAGAGAGAAAATGCACCTGTTTGAGATGCTCCATTATATCCCTGCACTCTGCACCTCCTTGCTTTTCATCATGACATGTGCATTTATAAATTAACTCGCTCTTTGGCTCTTGCAAACCTCCAGCATCTTTCTGCTTGATTAGCCTTTTCCCAAGTAACTGCCCGGGTGTCTCACACCAATCGCCCACCAGAGGAGCTGAAAAAGGAGCCCCAAGAAGGCCAACAATAAATAAATAAGGGGCAAAGATAGGGGGAGTTTGTTCCTGCCAGTTTTATGGGATCTTTCAGGGGAAGGGAGGCTTAGATAGACCTGATCCACCCTTGGGAAGAGACACGAGAATGAGCCTAGCATCCCAGGACACTAGGCACAGCTCTGTGTACAGAGGTTTCAGCTGGTGGGTTGGCTAGGGAAGAGGAAGGACTGCTTGTCTGTTTGGATTCTCAGGCAATGGGGGTACAGTGACTCCTCGCTTCCCTACGTGCCTTGCCACATGCCCACCTTTCCCTGTTATTGGTTTATATCACTGGAGTACCTGGGGGCTCATTGGGTCTGGTGCTGCATGGACACAGAGTGAGAGTCAATCCCTGCCCCCAAAGCTCCTACGGTCTGAACAGAGACAGCTGGGAGTGGAGACAGAGCTGGGACTCTGTTTGCCCCACCCAAAGGCAGCTGCATAGCAGAGCTCAGACCAGAACCCAGGTCTCCTGACTACCAGTCTAGTGCCCCATCCTCCACAGTACTCTGAGCCCTGGCACAGCTACAGCCCTACACAGGTAATAAGGGTTAACCCCTCTCTAGTTGGGGCAGGGGTGCCCAGCGTGCTAACTTGCCAGCTGAGCTGAGCACACAGGCCACAGAGCCCAGCCCAGCCCAGCCCAGCCAGCCATCAGATTTTCTGAGAAGAAAGGCGGCAGCTAGCAGGCTGTATAAGAGGAGAGGCAGGAGTGGAGAACATGGGAGGGGTGTCCACACAGCTGCTTCCCTGCTCAGAAACCCCAGGGGAGGAGGAAGAACGAGCCACCTGCCCCATTAAGGTGGGGTGAGCCTAATTGGCTTCTCCCACTGATATCACCCTGCATCAGGCCAATGGGCTCAGGGCTGGGCTCAGGCCATGTGATGTGCAGCACCACCCCCCCCCTTCTCTGATATAAAGGAGGCAAGGCGGGCATAGCTAGCCTTTTTATAGCTAGGGAGGGGCTTTGCTGAGGGATTAATGCTGTTAGCAAGGGGCTGGACGGGCTCTTGTTCTCCTAGTCCCCTGCCCAAGCGAGGTGTTTGGGGAGTGTTGTCTGATGGGGGAAGAAATGCAGGCCACATTCAGGTGCTTCTTGTTAGTGACCCTTGTTTCATTTCCCTGGGTGTGCGAGGAGTAGGGTCAGTGCAGTGTTTGTGTGAAATACTCCTCCTTTGGCCCTCCCAAATTGAGGTGAAAGGCTGGAGCAGGGGTTTTCCTTTAGAAAAACAGCACTGCTTTTGTCCCCTAGGCCAGTCTCTGAACATTTTAGCGCTTCATCTTCTAGTTGCAGTCAGGTTGTGTGGAGGGCACCTGATGTGTGAATAAAACTTCACCAGCCTGTTCTTGAACCCAAAGTCTGTCTGAAGCTGGGTCAATCAACACTCTGGGGGTACAAAGACCTGTGTTTGAGAGAGGGAGATGTATAAATAGTCCTTGTCTCAGTGGGTGGGTGGGGTTGAGGATAAGCATTTAATGTGTGTGCAGTCTGCTGCTTTGCTTTTCTTCAGTCCTCAGCAATAGCTAGCAACTTGGTCATGGAGAGCATTGGGCTGCTTCTCCCCCAGCTCCACCCCAGATACACTTACCGTATTTTCTTACCCTTTCCAGTGTTCTAGCTGGCTTTAGTACACTGTTCAATTCAGCTGTTGGTTTGACTCTAGAAGCATAGAGAAAATAACATTCTCCCTAGGACTTGTGAGCAAGGACCCCCCTGTGCAACACTGACTCATGGGGGAGTTATTCACACACCTATCAAGAGAAGTAAGAGGCCCTTCAATCAGAGCAGTTTCAGTATGAACAGACTGCAAGCCTGACCCTTCTACCTACTGGTGTTTGGTCTCAAGGGACTGATGCAATTCATTAGGCTGAGATGTGCAGGCCTGCAAGGAAAGGGATGGCTGCCATCTAGGCTTCCCTTGAGAGCACCCACCTGTGTGAATCCATGAGGAAAAGCTGTGAACTGCTCACTGTTCATTCTGGGGCTGCCACCTCCCTGCATGCTTTGGAGAGACACATTGACTTTGGAAAGCAAGGCCAGTGGGGACGAGTGTTTGGAAAGTTCAAGGGGATAACATCAAATGGCTCCACAAACAAGTTGCTGCCAGGAGAGTTACTTTTACACACACACACACACACACACACACACACTGGCGAGGGGGGAGAGTGTGACCATGCCTCTGGAAGAGGCAGTGCAGCCAGCACTTGCCCACCCCAGCCAGGCCCCTGCATGTTCATGTGCTAATGAGTGGCTTGTTTTCTGATGCCATGGATTATGCTCTCTCTCGTGCTTGGCCACCTGCGGAATGAGGTCTTGATGAATGGTTGATGAGCTGTGGTATGGGCTGTTGCGTTTAATGGATTTTTACAGCCCAGGCTGTCCCATTATGAACCCCTCTAAGTGGAAATTGGAGAATGGGGGCCTGAAAATATTCTTGGGGAACAAGGAATTTTATTTAATTAATTTTGGCAAACCCAAGCTTCCATTTTCCAAAGACCAATTACATGCTGACATTTTCTAATGTAAAATAATAAATCCCTGTTGCCCGTGTTCCTCACATAATACTAACCATGGGCTCAGTTCTAATCTGAGCTATGCAGGAGCCTGAAAACCTTTTTATTGTCTATGCCTGGGCAAGCATGATATAAATACAGACCTTGGCAATGGCTCGTAGCCTGCCTGCCGCTCCCAGAAGAGAGGCCAGGAATTGAATGTGCATGAAGAGTGCTCTCCCCGTGGGATGGTCCCTCCAAAACGAAACTGAGATGTGGGGTTCTTGGGCCGCCCCGCTGGGCATTGAGGACAGAATTGACTCTCCAGGGCAATCAGCCTGAAACCGTGAGCTGCACCAAATTTACTCCATTGTTCCCTAAATGTTTTTTACTCCTATTTCCTGAAGAGGCTCCATGAGACAAATCTTGTTGCTAGACTGACATTGTTTGGACTTTAGTGGCATCAGAGTATGTTACGCATACTTCACACCTGTAGTTAGGAGACTGAGGCCTGGTATATACACACAGGATTGTGCCAGTACAGCTATGGCAGTTAAGGGTGTGATTCTTTTTTCCTGATACTTACAGTTGTATAAAGGTGCCTCATCCAGTAGAACTAATTCCCCTTCCTTTATGGTGTCCGCATCTTTTATACCAATATAATTGCATCCACACTAAGGGAAAGCAGTATGGCTGTCATTGTTCCAGGGAGTTAAAGCGTATGACTTTCTAGTGTAGACGAGGTCGTGTTTCATATGTAAGTAGTCCATGCAACTCAATCACATGCTGCTAGCACCTTGACAATGCACATCGTGTGTGCCCCTGTTTGCAATGAGATTAATACAAATACATGTAGAGGAGAGAGCACTTCACTATCTCCCCAGGGCCCGAAACACAGTTATCTTTCCGGTGAAACGTAGCTTGTTTGATAGACATTGACACTACACACAGCAGAGGGCAGCTTCTTCTCGTCTGCAGCCGTTCCACTTTTGTCCATGATTCAGCCATCACCAGCCAAGCAGGGCTGGGGAATGCAGGCTCGGACAGGACCTTGCAAAAAGTGGTTATGGTGATTCAGTGGACGGCCACTCTTTTTGCTTTTAGTCGTCATCGAGCATATGGTCCAATGTGGTGGTAAATAGCCGTGTGCTGCTGGAAGGGCTGCATTCAAAAGAGATGAAACTCCTGTCCCCAACACTTGTGCTCTTTAAAGTTTGCATGGAAAGCTTTGCAGAGTAGTGGTAACTCCCTTGTCCTGGCCAGATTCTGATTTCAGTGTCAGCGTCCTACCTACCTAAAATTCCCCCTATCTTCAGTTACACAGTATTTTTCTTTGCTTCCTTTCTTAACTTTGCCTGACCTTTTGCTTAGTGTTGCTATGTACTGCTAGACTGCTGCTGTGCTCTACCCAGAGGTGGCTGCATTTCAGTGATGAGTGAAGAGATTCCTGTATTGCGAGTATGTACGATACTTTGGAATTCTTTGTGATATAAGCTATTCTGAGGGGGAATTCAGGTGGGCCTGAACGTAGTTTCCTGCACTGGAACAGAGCCATGATCCCAGTGCTAACACCTTATCTCCTGCAGAAAATGCTAGGAGATGTTTAAGGAGTACAAATAGTCAGGACTGGCGCTCGGTTTTACATCTCATCCAAACGCCAATGGCTCCCGCAGCACTGTATATTCCAGATAACCCTCTAGCTCCATTTCCTGCTCACCAGCCAGACTGGCACAGCTTTGCCCTTTGTTTGCTACTAACTGTTAAGAAGCAATGTACTGTCATAATACAGCTTTCCCTGCAAAGCTTTTTAATGCAGAACAGCCACGCTCTGCAGTTCCCACCACTTACAACAGAGCTGTAGCGAACCCTTCGACGCTCTGCTGAGCAAACCGCTCTAAGCTCAGGAACTAACTGCTGTTTGCCCATAGGCTCACACTTAATTGCAAGCCTGAATCCACCCATTAGGCTCACATTAAAACCCCACTAATAAGCCTGTGAAAACCTGAAACTTTTTTGCACTGCCTGCAGGAACCAAAGAAGCCAGGCAGGGTAATGGGGGTGAGACGGGCTGGAGCTGGGGAGCAGTCTGAAGACTGGGGCAGTGCAGAGAGGCTGGGATGAAGGCTCACATCTGGGGGTCTAGGAAGGGTCTGTGCTTTGGGTACATTTCTGAATCTGCACAGACAGCACACGGCATGCTGGCCAGACAGGAGATCCTTGGAGGAAGGCTGGGGGTAATTAACAGGAGACAGATGAGGGCAGTGAACCAAACCCATCTGCTGCATACAACAGACAGTGCACTGTGTACCACACACACACACACGACATTGGAGCTCAGCTCTAGATCTCCCCTGGTGAGCAATATTACTGAGTCCTTTCTCTCCTCTGTGGAGCTAATTACTAGAGGGTAAGACATCCCACACATGCAAAGCTAGTGCATTACAACATGAACTGGAGAAAACACAGAGGATATGGAGAAATGAAGGGGTGGGGAATGGCTTACTCCCACCCATTGCAAGTCCCCATCCTATTGGGTGACCCAGGACAACAGACAATGTTACCTAGTGGGTAGAGAGAGGAAACTGGAGTCAGAATTGCTGGGTTCTATTCCAAGCTCTGACTCTTCTGATACTGGGGGAGTCCCTTCACCTATGAGCCTCAACAGCCATGTGTGCAGATTGTCTTACTGTCCTTGGAGGTGGATGGGAAGGACTGAGATATTCATGTCTGCCAGGGTCTCTGAGCTCTCTGGTGGATGCTGCTGCTCCCGTGCAAGGTTCTCATTTCTGTTAGCCAGCTGGACTCCATTTGTCAGCCAGGACTGAGCATAATAAATAAACCAAGTGTAAGCAAGCTGGGGGAGGGGCCCATCTCACTCCACTTCCTGCACATTGCACCCCACAATCGCCTGGGGGAAACTGATCATGGGTCATGCAGTAAAACCCCAGGAACTGGAGGCCTTGGGAGAGGGGGCTGGAAGAAGCGTACCATGCCGTTTGCTTTGCATTGTCTCAGTCCTCTCTTTCTGCTCTTCGTTGTATTTTCCAGATACGCAGACCTGCGATGTGATGGTGTGTTTGATGGCCACTCTTCGGTTCATAAGGCAAAAGCCACCCCAGGAGCAGCTAATCAGAACTTCTAGGTGGTGCCACTAGATGTGATTTAAAAAAAAAAAAGCAACTATTTGTCCAGTCAAATGACCACTGCGGGGCTCCCAAGAGGTTTGTAGGTGTATGTCCCAGGGACGCTGGCTGAAGAGCTGCTGACCATTTCTCTGTACATTACACAGAGGACAACACTGAGCAGGGGCAATACAATTTATTTCCACTAGTGAGTGAATCGCCCGTAATTCATGACAAGTAGAGCCTGCAGTGATTATGAAGGTCAGCCTATCAGATGTGGAAATAAATTGTATCAGATTACTGCCTCCCATTATGGGCTCTATTTATAGCAGGGCTTTTTAGAAACTATTTGGAAGTTTGTTTGTTTTTAGGGTTTTTCCTTTTTTATTGAAATTGGAAATTAGTTTGTCAGTGGAACATGTGAAACCAACCCAGAAATGAGCATCTGCACAGTCACACAATGGGGCAAACAGACCTGATTGCAGGATCGGGGCCTAATGGGGTTATAAATATCGGGCTTCCCATGAACAGGACCCAACCGTCCCTGGACACACAAGTGTAAGTGAATGTAGCTGAGAGGCCTTTAATTTTTTCCTTTCCACATGCAACAGCATCATTCTATATGCAGATGAAAACCCCAAGTAAACCCCAAATGCTCCCTACTCAGGTATCATGTGGTTGCAACCTTGCAGCACCAGTCCTGACTGGCTGAGCGGCCCGTTTGAGTGGCAGGGGCCAAGCACACGGAGAGAAAGTAGTGAATGACACAAGAATACACACAGCCAGTGCTAGTTACAAGCCTCAATGGCTGAGATGTGTGCTTGAGGAAGCAACAGATTGGGAGAAATTGGAGGAATCTGTCCAGGGGCTGAAAAAGGCCCAAATTCACTGATTGCTAATTGTTTGGATCAAACCGTTTAACCTAGGATTCAGCTACCCCACTCAGGAAGGAGCCCTCACTTTCCTTTAGGTTCACATCCCCTCCTGCAAAATGCCGGGCTCAGAGCCAGCTCTCCTGCATCCCATGTGTTCTCCTGCTCTGTTAGGCAAGGGAGCTTCATTCACAAGGGTCCTTCTGACATGTCTGTCTGGGACATTCCCTCAGCTCAGCAGAGGCGCTTGGTCTTTGTGCGGGGAGGGCAGAGCCTGCACTTAGATGGCTCCTCCCCGACACTAGAGAATGCTTTTTTAAATAAAGCAAACCCCAAACAAACCTTCTGCAGCATTTCCAGTATCTCTGACCTTGAGTAATAAACTACGGCAGCAGCAACTAAGTGTTTGTTTTCAAAGCTCAGGTGAAGCCCGCTTGCTAAGATGGAGGCACGTGCTAAGGACGAGCAAACGTAATGAACTCTGTTCCATTCTGTACAGGGGGTTATGCTGTGCTTATCACTGGAGTACCTGAGCTCCTCCAGCTGTGCACTATCAACCCAACGACACGTCTGGCCCGTGCTTGGTTCTCCTCTCTCCCCAGGGGGAGGCAAGCGTGCAGTGGAGTGCTTCCTTTAGGTAGGGTTTGAATGTAGTGTTATATACACATACCTGCTGCTGTGCGTGTATATTAGAGAAGGCAAGGTCAAAGCCATGGGCCTTGCTGTTGGAGCAGAGTCTGGTGAGGTTTGTGATGGCCCTTGGCTCTTGGGGAGTACCCTGCACAGTCTAACTCTACTGTAAGCACTGGGCCTGCTGAGATTGGAAATGGACAAAGTGACGGTTTCTGGCAGGCCCCTCCCGCACTGCCCCCTGCATGCCTGAAATGGATCAGGAAACTCATGACAACCTGGAACAATCACTTAGTCCCTAAAGAGGGTGGGGAACAATACACCGCAGCGCTGCTGTTCACAAAGGGGCCTCCGATTAGCTGTAGAAAATATTGATACGTTTTTGTATTAAACGCATCACTTCTGTCTGCAGACTAAAGCAGTACCTTTCGCATGCATTTATCCCTCTTATTTACCATGCCAATAATCCCCAACTGATGGATATTGTTAGCAGGAAGACATTTGCCATGGAAACAGAACATGTTTCTTTACATTTTTAAAAAAGATTAATAGATCTCAGCTCAATTTCATTATTCTTATATTAAAAATCATTAGTTTGTGTAATGTACCCCGTGTGGACATAACCATTTCAACCCAGTGACCGAAACACAGCAGAGAATACAATTAGCAATGTGTGGCGAAAAATATCCTCAGGATCTTAGCTGCAAAAACCATCGTCTCTCCAGCATCTCAGACCACCTGAGAATGCAACACATTTCAGTACCTGTGGTGGTGCCCGGGATGAGAGATCAACACACCAGCTGCTTCTAAAATTCTACAGATGAATAGTAGAAACTTATTTTGCCTTTCTTTGGCATGTAAGCAGTAAGTTGGGTAGAGTCGCCTCATTCAGATCCATTTAATGTGAGAGACAGAAGAAAAAATTAAACCAGCATTTCCTCCCAAATCCCTGCTCTAGCACACCCACCCACTCCAGGCCCCAAGAATTGGGCTTCCAATGGATTTGAGGTAAAGGAAACGTTCTGTGAAATTGTCCTGTTTTACTGTTCAGACAGAGGCAGGGTTTTCTCCCTCCCCCATCTTGGAAACTTCCTTTCCTTTCAGCAAAGGACCCCAGTTTCTTTATTAGCTGGTGAACGTGGAAGTAAAGCATACTTTATAAAATTCTTGGTTTGTAACCGACCCAGAACTGTAGCACTCATCGTTCTATGTTGTCTTGTGTAACTGCTTGTTCAGTTAAAAGATGAGTGATTCACTTGCTCTGAAAAAATGGCTAGAAGTTTGGCTTTTAAAAAAAAAATTATTAGAATGAGAAAAGCAGCTGTCTTTTAAAACTCATAAATTGCTATAGTAAAAGGTTTGCGCAAAAACATACTTTATTATTCTTCCTGTCAAAAACAGCTAAGGGCCATGTGACTTGGTAATTACTGTGGACTTTTTTCTGACAATAAACATAAAACTTAAAACTGTATTAAAATCATTCGACAATTTTTATGCTTTAACAGCTGAGAGTGAATAATGTTTTTTGCATATAAAATGCACTCTCTTGTCAACTTATAAAAATGTCAGACATAAATTCATCAAAAAGATTATATAATTAAGACACTTTTCTTTCTGCAGTTTTGTCGGAATTATTTGTTTGTCATTTTTTTCAGTACTAAATTACTGCATTCAGAGACAACTTTCTTTGTTAAAAGACTATTATGAAATGTATGATTCGTACAAAGGAACCGAACTTTCTCTTCCAATATATCAATTCAATATCACTTACTTTCCTGAAAACACTTTAGATAGTACTCTGTGTTAAAAAGCTATTTTATTCTGAAGATGAACTGGAACATTAGTGGAAGGCATCCAAATGTAAAAATGATATTTTTATCATTGAGCTGCATATAATTTGTGGCAAATCAGTGAAACTAATTTGAGATTTTACTAAAGGAAATTGTTAGCGTTTCAGATATGCTAGAAAAGTGAGCCACACTGGTCTTTAAAAACCAGTAACGGTATTTAACACTCATCCTACAACAATCACCTACCAGAGATGCCAGCCCCGTCTGAGGTAGATACAGACACTCACTGAGGAGCAATGTGTAGCAATGGTAAAGAAAACGTCAAGGAAACGGACGCAGTCCTACAGAAGATTTATTAATAAATGTACAGTGCTGTCCTTTCCATGAATCCTATGTTCCGTTATAGTCACTTCATTTTAGTGCCGTGGTTTCCAGCCTGTGGCCTAGGGGCCAAAAGTGGCCCGCGAGGTCTATCAAAGTGGCCCACGGCTCCCCTCCTGCTGACTGCAGAAGGGAGCCGCCGCCTAAGGATTCAGGTGGAGCGCGTTGCCGTGGGCTACAAGACCGGTGCAGGCTCCTTGCTGCAGCCGAAGGACAGGAGATCAGCGCTCCCCTCCCCTTGGCTCCAGCAGACAGCAGAGCGCTCGGCCTGGATCCCGAGGCGCTGGGGTCCCTGCTGGAGCCAGAGGGAGGGGAGCACCGATCTTCCATTCCCTGCTGCAGAAGGGAGCACACGGGGCTACAGGACACATGCCCTTTCCCTGCTGCAGCCAGGGGGACGGGAGATCAGCAAGGAGGGAGGCGGCCTCCTCACCGAACTCCTTCCGTCCATCTGCAGGGTGGGGGGAGCCGCTGGCGGAGCAGCCAGGACCTACCAGGCCTGAGGAGAGGCAGGACTATGAACATCAGGGCACTGCACTTAGCAGGCCACCCGCCGTGACTTAGCTGCCAGGCCATGTGCTTCAGTGAGTAGGGACAGTCCCTCATCTACATGAGTGCTTGGCGTGTGAGCGTGTGACACGCTGTGAGTAACGTACAGGTGTAGAATTGTAAATGTAAAAATGAACACAGTGGCATCACAGTGTTACTTTACATATGTAATGGTCTGCAGTCCTTACCGGCGTGTGCGTCAGTACGTTTTGTGTGAGCTGGTGGACTGGGGCCCCTCAGCGTTGTAAAAATGGTATTTGTGGCCCTTGAGAACCCCCGTCTTCAATGCACATAGTGGGGGGGAGAGAGACCATGACAGTGATGGGCAAATAGAGAGGAGTTCCCTAAAGTGACATCTTAAAAAGATGGCCGTTCTTAGGGCCTGATCGTGTCCCCGTAGAAATCAATGGGGCAGGAGCAGCGCAGGATTCATATTTCAGAAAGCAGGAGGTCAACGGTGACACGGTCCCCTTAGCCCTAAAGGAAGAGGCTTGTGGCAGCCTGGATTATTTTAATAAGTTGGCATTGTGCTTTTGCGATGAGAAACAGTGAATTTATTGGAGCTTGGTGTATTTGGGGTGTTGGCTGTTCAAAATGCTGGAGGTGATAATGCTTTATTGATCTGTTAAGTTATTGGAGATTGAATGGGGGTAATAAACCAAGAGTACACTCTGTGGCTGGGTAACAACGCACTCTTGGAGAGTAATTAAATAAGAATTCCTCTGAGTACACCCAGGGGTGAGGGCTGTGGGTAGCTCTGGTGCAAAGAAGTTCTTTGTATTGTAGGCCAGGCCAGGGCAGCTCAGGGATGCTTCAGACAGGCTAGCAGTAAAAGTAGAGCTACTTCTTTCTTTTTTTTTTTTTTTTGTGCCCAAGACATGCAGTTATCTAGAAAAGGTGAAAGCATGTGTGTGCATAGGGACCATGTGAGTGCATAGGGACCACGTTGCCTTGCTGTCAGATTTGTTGGGGGAATTTTTTTGTCACAATGAAAGTACGGTCCTCCAGTGTTTTTGCCATCTGAATGACACCTCTTTGGAGGTCAGACACGTCCTCCAGCCTCCCATTGCTGGCTCCCGAGGATGCTTTATTTATTATTTATGCAGACTTGCATGCTGCTTTGCAGATAAATAAAGACATGCTTCGTGTTCAGAAGAACTTATCGTGTAAATTAGACATGACCTAGTGCGGAGATGCCAACGTACGATGAGGTGGTAGGTTAAAAGGAACACTCCATCTTGCACACTGTCCCTGGGGTTACTCGTTGGGCATCATGTTAGTTCCACTTTGGTTTTGTAAAAGGCTCATTGGATTGCTTTGTAGGTGATACTTCAACAGTGATGGGCTGGTCTGACAGGTCTGGTTCTCACAAGCACTGCTGACAGCAGTCCCCCTTCTTTCCAGGGGTGCCTTTCCCCTGGGTGTTTGAGAGATGTAACTGATGGGCAGTGGCTGTCAGTATTATCACTTAGCATTGTAATTATCTGTGATTTATCCTGCTCCTGTTGAAAAGCCATGCAAGGCTTTTCTGGAGGGGGTTCATCTTCCTGCTTCCTCCTTGTTCACATGTAATGTGAATTGATGTGAGCTATTACTGAGGGGGAAGAGAATGGGTGTCTGGGCTGAAGGGGTATTTAATGACAGGAAATGGCTGGAAATCCCTTGGCTGAGGACAAAATCTCGCCAGGCACTAGGTCACTGAGGTACCTGGTAAGACTCAGGGATTAGAAGGCACTGGAGGATGCCACAGCTGATCTGGAGGTTTACAGTGGGAATGATTCCAGGTCTTGCATTCCTTTCTCTTCTTACCATTGGTCCACCCAGAGCTCCTTCTTCCAAGAGGGATTCTCATAAGGATGTCCACATCAGACAGCCTGGAGAATCACTCTGCCATGCAGCGCTGCATTCACAGAGTGGGAATCTTGACCTCTGCCTAGTGCACGAGGTTAAAGCCCAGGGTCTGGGTGTGGAAGGTACAGGAGGATTTCTTCTCTCGACCCCTGTTTGCGCCGTGAGCATGTCTGTTTGGAGAATGGGATTCCAAAGGAAAGGTGGTTCCTGCTCTGTGTCAATGGATCTTTCCAGGGTGCCGAAGAGGTTGTACTTCCCCAGGCAGGCGCATCCATCAATGTCCTGGTTTAGGTTGGGGAAACACAGCCAGGAATGGAGTGAGGCCTTTAATCTTTGCATTCCCCACCGCAGAACCCTGGGTTTTTGTTCCTGAAAAGGCCTCAGTCTGAGAGCGGAATTGCAAGTGGCAATAAACTGGTCTTGTGATGTCATGGCTGGAGACCTGTCACTGTGACCCTGGGGCCATGTTCCTGCACATAGAGGCTGTAATGTGGGGCAAGCTCCAGAAAACCCAAATGACAAGCTTTTAAAAATATAATTTTGAAAACTGCTAATATCTGCTAAATTCTCCAGGACCTCAATAGCTGCATGATTTGAAAAGTTCATGCTCTGTTAAAAACAGTTATTTAATACAATGATCATTCAATTAAAAGCCTCTTGAAGCAGCTGCCAGAGCCTATTTGTATCATTATAGTATTTTAATTGTAAAAGGGCTAAATACAGAATTGCCAACTGTGATTGGGAACATGTTATGGTAACACTGGTAGATAGAATTATGACGTCTCCAGTGATGGAGGAAACCTTGGGCTGGAACTAGAAGGGCGCAGATACAATGGGAGGGGGTTGAGTGTCCCACGAGACAAGTGACGGGCTGTCCACAAACTACGTCACACATTGGGGGGGAGTAGGCAGCTCCTCAATTTAGATGTGTGTTTCAGAGTCACAAAGTGATAGAGGAGGTGAGAGGGTCTTGAGATTCCCAAAATGATGTGTTAGGTCACGTGTGGGCAGCCCCAGCGCTAGGTGGGCATGCCGGAGAACTTCCTCTCCAACGTATCTGGGGCTAGGGGTCACTGATGCTGCAGAGTTTCTGCAGAATCTCCAGATTCCCCGGATGGCAGACAGGTCCGGCACACACAACCAGGGGGAAAAACCAAATGTCAGCATGTGGGACTTTGGGAACGCGACGGAGTTCTTAGTGTAGCCTGGAGAGGCTTAACTAGAGCTGCTGTTTTAGGGACTGGTTTGTGGGGAAAATAAATTAGCTCAAACTTTAGCCCCCGTCTGGAACCAGGATTTATCCTTTTTTTGGTTTGAATTTGTTTGAATTCTGGGTTCTTTCCTCTCCCTGTGTGCTGAAAGATTATCAAACCGCACGTGACTGGACACAAGTGCAGTCTCTTTAAGGGGACCTGCTATCAGAATGCCGGGCACTGGTTTGACTCAGTACATTTCCACTGTTTGGTCATTTCCGAAACCAAGTTTTCAAAAAAAGTAAGCAGAAATGAAAACACATTAATTTGCGACCAGTGAAAAATATGGGGCTAGATCATGCATTCATTGTTCTGGACATTAATACCCAGTCAGAAATACTCCATAATCATATCAAGGGTTTCCATGTCACAACACAATGGGGATGCACAAGGTATTTTTCCAGGAGCCAGCGATCAGATTCATGGCACTAACTGCAGGTTTTCCTGATGAAATGCACTTATGAATCTCTTAGTGCATTTGCAAAAATATTGTCCTATTTAATGTTCAATTTGCTACAAGAGTCTTTGTAAGGAAGATACACACTTAATCTTCGGTAACTTTCACTATTTGAAAACAAATAGACTGCTCTTTAAAATACAGAGAAATCCATCAGAATATTATGTACATTTGTGCTATTCATGGCCACTTGGAAATCACTCAGACAGAGAACTATCTTTGAAGGAGGAATAGGATTGGATCCTTCCATTAGCAATCCAAAGCATCAGTTTCTGTTCCAGACTTGGATTCACACATTGGAACTGGCTAACTTTATCTCCACATAAAATTGTGGTTCTTTTGGGTGGGAATGGGGGTAGGACTCTGGGATTTTTGTAGCAAATTAATTACAGTCACTTCTGTCATCACTGGGTATTTGAGTCCATCTGGGGGAATTGATGGATTTGTTTTAGTGCTTTAAGTATTATCAAGGAAGCCAAGGGCATTGGATGGGCACTCTTTGGTTACAGTCTGCATAAATCTAAATAACTAACTAGCCTGCTGAGCACAGAGCGGTCCGTGAGAACTCTCCCATGGTAGCTTTAGTTCACTCAATCAGATCCATGGCCTCCCCAGCTATGCCTTGGCTATCCAGCAAGCAGGATGACTAATTCCACACGCCAAAGCGTTTACCTGTTTGAGAGGCAATTATGCTGGATTTTGCTGGTATTTAAGCAATGAATATATTAGTGAGTAAATGAGAATCATCCCCACATTTCTGCTGCAAGGATCCATATACTTGCTGGCTTTTGCCTAAGCTACCTGAGGATAAAGATAATTGTCATCAGTGGTTCTGGGATCTCAATTTAAGGAGGATGCTGAAGGGGAAAAACAGCTGAATAAAGCCACTA
The DNA here is from genome assembly GCF_026122565.2 of Emydura macquarii macquarii. NCBI lineage: Eukaryota > Metazoa > Chordata > Testudines > Chelidae > Emydura > Emydura macquarii. The sequence goes on from NW_027130828.1 coordinate 1,352,689, forward strand.
TAATAGATTTCTACTGGCATTTCCACAGTCCCATGCCCTGTACTTTGTCTTGTTACATAGGTGCCATCACATAAATATTCCAGTCACTATTGCTTACTGTCAGACCCAATTTAGAAAAGTACCTGTCTGCTACAAATATTTTATAGTACTTGAATATGCAATTTATGTAACATGCCCAGCAAAAAATCCATTATACGCTTTTGTCTAATTGAAATTCTGGCATTGTAACAGCAGAAAAAATTAAATTATTATTCCAGAAAGTTACAGTCCATTATGAAGACCTAACTGATCTCCCTTTGTGAAAGAGGCAGCACCATTTCAGCAGTGTCACAATCCCAGCTTTGGGAGCAATGCCGGCCCTTTCAAAGCCAGCTAGTTTTCGCCAGGATTTTATCAGGAACATCAGGTTTCTCGGTTCAAACTGTCTGTCTGGTTATTCTTTTCCTTTGAGCCGTTCTCCCTGTCTGGTGACTCTACACTGTGGCAGCACCTAGGTTAATGACTGGGGGAGGTGAAATCTTAGATATTCTGGGGGTGTTTTCCTTTCGAATATTCTCTGTTGTAGAACATTAAGGTTTTTAAATGATAAATTTTGCAAGAGATGAAAAAAGGGTGAGAACCCCACCCCTTGCATTTGCTTTTCAGAGAGCTGGTCAGAATTTAACACCTCTAATTGCTTCTTGTAACAAACTTCTACCAGAAATTCATGTCCCACTTCGGGAGAGAACTGTCCTCTTGTCCACATCCAGACTGCCACTGAGTGTCCATAGCTGGCGTCTCCAGGCTCATTTCTATTTTGTAAAGTTGCTTCTCTTCCCTTTGCTCTGATTAGGCGTGTCCCGAGTAAATTAGTGAGTTCGTTGATCTGAGCAGCTCCATTGGAGATGGAGTAAATGGATGCAGAAGTGGCTGTAGAAGTAGCCATGGCTTAGCTCAGAGGCTCTCAGAGCTCCAGCAAGGAGACACTTACCAAACAGTTAGAGAGACTTTGGTCCAAGATGCGAAAACCGAAGAGGTTCTTCCAAAAGTATGAGATCTAGTGGGAGGAAAAAGTAGAGGAATTGTTATTAAAGAAGCCGTGTTGTTTTGAGGCACTGCACATGGGTGACTTTGTCCTCATTTAGTTCCACGGTGAAGTTTGTGTGAGCCAAAAATGGTGCACTGCGAAGTTGACCCACTGTCTTTGGTTTCTTACTGTGATATGCAAATCGAACCCCTGAGCAAAGATGAAGTTTTTCGCTATATCTACAGTGCAATGTCTCTAACATTTTGCAGGGAATAGACCAAAAGTCCTGCGTTTGGGGGGGTTCAGGGTGACTCGTGGCTCTTCTGTTGCAGTAGCAGAGGCAAGAGATGCCAGTAGAACTGGTCTGACACTGTGATGTCTGAAATTGGATCCAGACTAGGGCTGATCAGGCCTATAGTTCAGATTTGGTTTTGACGGCACACTCATCTTGTGAGCTTTCTGCCCCAAAGTTGAGATGCTAGTTAAATGAGCTGATCTCCCAACGTTTTTTGCTGGTTTGAATGGCAGAAAAGTTGCAAAATCAGCTTTTCCAGTAATATTTCTGCCATCTTCTACCAACATGTTCCTAACTCTCCTTGCAACATGCAAGAGAAGTGGAAAAGTACAAACCCACTTGTTTGGGCTTGGGAGAGCGTACCTTTAGGCACAAAGAGGCAGGATGCTGGGGAAAAGGTATTTGAAATTGATTTCCACTCTTGCAGTGGAACTTGTCATCAAAGTGTGCTTAAAAAAAAAAGCCAGAGAGCTACAGAATAAAGTACTTATTTCCTCTGGGACGTAGTGTATTACTTGTGGTATATTTTATGGATAGAGTTGGTCCCATGTGTCTTGAAGGCATTTGGCTAAGCAGTGTGTTAACAGTTAGTGTGCTAAGGAGCCGTTGTTTGGGTACTTTAGTTTTGACATTTAAATGCATTTTTCGGATACAGTGAGATGAATGTGATGTCACATGGGAGTCACGAAGGACTCTCAAGCATAAAAGCAGAAGGTTGGGTTTTAATCTTTAACAGCACACTAGCCTCTTATCCCTAAAGGTCTCTTGGTGGAAGCCATGTTGTGCTTTAGGTATCTGGAATGCCAGGCTTTTTATCCACTTGATGATGATGAAAATGTGTGCTGTGTAAGAACAATATTTCACACTGGCCAGAGTTTGATTTTGCTAGTTGAGGGGAAATCTTGAGGAAAAGAGATTTTGCAGGCTCTGGCATTAGGAAAATGGCACAGAATGTTCCCAGAACCAGGGCCCTTGCCCACTCTCTTTATCCAGGTGAAACGCCTACACAGTTTGGGACTAGACCCTATGGAACTTGGTGTCAGAATGCAAGCAGTTTATGATGCGAAGCATGGTGCTGTGCTGGGAAAGGAAGAGGATAATGAGTTACTGCATCTCTAATTAGAGTTGGGGATTCTCTGTCTCTCGTTTCCCCCAAAATGAAACTGCCTCACGGAAGGGATTTTACGAGGTAAACAAGCGTCAGTGCCAGCTTCCCTGGTGATGGTGATGCTCAAACGAGAGACACATACATTCAGATTACTCAGTCACTACAGTGAGTCTCTGGAACATTTATCTGACCTACCCACCAGCTATTCTTAATCATCCGTCTCAAAGAAGTGCTAGAAGATGACCATTCTTGGCTTAACAATGGGCAAGGGGGACACGGTAGGTGAGGTAGTATCTGGGACCAACAAGACTACAGCAATATCTGAAGGATGTGGAGAACAATCCCTCCACTTCTCCACACATCTCAGAGACGGGACACAGTCCCCTCTCCACTTACACTTTATTCGTGGAGTGAGGTTTCTGGGATGACTCTAAACCCTCCTCCTTTCCGTTTTCAGCAACCAGGATGCTCCCAGAGAGCAAGATTTTGAGACACTTCCACTAATTGGTGCCATGGGAGCAGGAGAAGGCTAAAAAAATATTACAAAACCAATAAATGGGTTTGATTTGACTGTGTCCCTGCCCCTGGTTTTGCTTTTCATGAATGTTCTAGTGAGCAAACTGGCTGGCAGGAATGTTCATGGAAACAGCAACTTTTCAGCAAATATTAGAGAATATTCCCAAAAGCCCTTTTTAAACACGACACACACATTCATGCCGGGTGCCTGAACGAAGAGTTATTTTCCTCCAATCAGGGACCAGATACATACCATGTGTGCAGGTGAAACGAACCAACACAGCTTCAACTATTTATTTCAAACTGCTTAGAAACAACCCCACACTAGTACTTCTGTATTTGATGGTGAAATCTGAATAACAGATACATTAAGGATAAAACCCAGGAGTCCTGTGCCCTAATCCCATGAAGAGTTGGCCAAATTCATCTATGGTGTAACTCGTGTGAGTTCAACAATAACCTCAGGGATTAATTTGTCCTGGTGTGTCTGGTATCCTACTGAGATTACACAATGCTTTCATTTTTAAATATTAATGAAGATTAGACATCCCTCCACCAGAGAAAGTTCAGTGCAGAAATGCAGACGTGTGTCTTCTGGAGTTAACCCTTTGGAGACAGCAGATAACCTGAGCCTTTATTTCCAAGTCAGTTTAATAAAAATGCCATTGTTCTAGGGCCTTACCAAGACCTAGATGTGTCTGCCACTTGTTTCCGGACTGATGTAAGAAGCTTTGGCAGCATTTGGAAGGTTCATTTAATATGCATACAGGATGCTGGAGTCTTAGAGTCTATAGAGTGCACCAACGTTCATTCATTTGGCACAGGTCTTGGCAAGAGTGATCTAAACTCGAGAGACTCAAAGACAGTATCACACAACACTTTTTTTTAAATTAATTTACCTTTAACCTTCACTGTGATTTAGACCTAAGCCTAAATATTTCATTGTTTAATCAATCTTATTATTCAGTTAATCTGTATAAAGGACAAAATGTTTATTTTAAGTCCCCCCCCTCCCCCCCCACACACACACTTTTTTTTCCATTTTAGCAGCATCTGCAGACCATATTTTTCTGAGAGTTTTAACTTCAGGGGAAAGAGATTACACATAAATATGAACACGCTTTTAATTACGAGATACTGATTGTTGGTTTACATAGCAATATTTGTTCAGTAAATTGCTAATTAATGCAAAGAAAATGCCATGTGACATCAAATATTTGCTTTCATTTAAACTTCAAAAATGTTTTTGTTTTTTGCAGCGAGCAGAATAAATGAGCCTCTGCAATATTTAATAGGATATTCAGATAGGTAGAAGGATCCCACGTACTGATCATATTGTTGAAATGGTTTGGAAGCATTAGTCCATGCACAGGCTAACTCTGTATTCGTGATCTTATGACTGTCACCCTGAACCTATCCCAGCTTGCCTCCTGTTACTTATCTCACACAGGTGGTGTATCTTGAGAGTTCTTAGGGGCATGAATCGTACATGCCTGTGTGTTTGTATGGCCCCCGAGAATCCCTTAGTGTGACCAGTGTGTCTAGGTGCTCTGAGAATACTGTGCACTACAATAATTGTAGTAATAATAAATATCACGTTTCTCATTACACTGCTTCACAAGAATTCCTAGCACCTATATAAGCAAAAGAGAACAAACAGGTATGCATATAATACCCAGTATTTCAGCGTCAGTCAGATTGGCTTACCAACAATATCAGCTGAGGGTTAGCAGATGTGGTTCTATTAACATACACATGAAATCTAGAAGGTATCCAGTGTCTGAGACTCAACAAGCTGGCAGATGCAGCGTAACAAGTTTCACCCTTTCTGTGGGAAAGTTTGCATTTAAAATATTTTCCTGTTCTTTTTTATAATGAGTCCTCTAGCTTTTCCAGCCCCGACTCTCATGAAGAGGTACCTCTTGTATTTCCAGGGGCTGCCTGCCAATAGCTGCAGTAGCACCTTGCAAATCACCAATCATACTTGCCCCAACAATCACAGCCAGACGCGTTTCAGAGAGCAGAATTAGCAGGTGAAATTAAAGTTGTACTTTTAAAAATCTCGGTTCCGTGGGCGTTGCATCCTTCTGCAGAAAGGGGACAGCAGTGACTATTCTGCAGAAATGACTTCAAAGCAGACTGCCAGCAATTAGCTAGAAAAGCACTGGCTACTCTTCATAGCCAGGAAGGCGTTAGGTGTAAGGTACTGGGCTGCAGGCAGTCTGGCCTTGCGGTCACAGCTGAACTGAGACCCACGCACCAGGGATGGCAACTGCTGAGCAAGCGCTGGAGGAATTGCGAGGGCCAGGTCCCATAAACCAGAGTCAGGCGAGGGTTGGGGATCGGAGGCAGGAATCCAGGTCTGGATCAGAGACCAAACGAAGTCTGGCATTGCAGCAGGCCAGGATCCATGTGGCTGCCCAAACCCGGTTCTCAGGGCAAGCCGCAGAGCTAAATAGCACACTTGGCCAACCAGAGGGCTGAAGGGATCATCCCTGGGTCTTCTGGGGGGCACTATCTGCCATGCCTGCTCTCCTGTGTGTCCCTGCGCAGCCTCCCGGGGCACCGAGAATGTCAGCTGTCCCAGGCTCTGCAGCCCTCGGTGCCAGGTCTCAGACCCTCGCGCTAAGAGGAGAACGCACCCACCGCAGCCATGCCACGCTGAACGCACTCACCACAGCCATGCCACGCTGAAAGCATTTTGACTTCAAATAAAGACAGAGAACAAAATAGTCTTGAAGAGCACTTGAGAGGTTTATGATAACAATAGGCGCAGCATGAACTACTAAAAGGTTTATCTGGCTTTGCTTAGTTGACCCATAACAGCCCTGGTGATACACAAGTAATTTATAGACATGCTGAAAAAGCTGGATTTATCGTCTGATCCGAGAAGTGAAATGCTAGTACATAAAATTGGTAGTACCTTTGCTGTATATACCTAAATCTTTAATTCTTATAGCAGCTAAGAGAAAAATAAACTTGCATACAGTACACACAACATAAACGGACCATAAATCACAGTCCCGCTGAGAGCAGAGGAAAGAATCTTACTGATCCTCTGTCCCATGTTACTTACTCAGGTGCCCACATTCAAACCACTTTTATCCAGAAACTGAAAAATGAATCTCATGAAATTAATATACAGAACATCTCCTCTCCTTAAGGCTATCTACTCAATTCCATTGCACTCCTAAAGCTGGGAAGCAGAATTAGGGGAGATAGAACTCTCCTTTCGGGAGACTTTAATGCTAGAGACCAGTGAATAATGCCATAAATACTCCATTAGACTTGAAATGCCTCCTAAAAATAAATAAACTGTTTAAGAGTCCAACTCCACAGCAGAATATGTGTGGCAGAGACTTAAATGAAGAATACAGCAAATGTATCTTTACAATACAACAAGCTTGATTCTGCAGGGTGTGGGAAGGGACAAGCAAAGAGGTTCAAGGAAATGAGAACCAGCCAAAAACTTTTAGAAGGATCAAAAAAGCCCAGACGCCCTTCAACCTTCATTATTTTACATCCTGGCTATCCTTCATTTCGCTGGTCCATCCTAGACCACAGCAGAATATCCTAGGATAGATTAATCTGGTGAGATTTCAAGCCTGATTCTGCAGATTTAAGAGGTCCAGTTGATTCAGAGAAGCATTCAATATTCACAATTGTGAATATTCAGAGATTTGGTAGGCCTGAATTAGCACATCCTGATTCCATAGCTGTGTCTAGAAAGTCACTACTGGCCTCTAGTTATAAAGAATTTTGTAAGAAACTGATACATATCTAATATGTACAGAGGCTGGATCACAATGAAAAGAAACACAAGTGATTAGTTCATAAAGCAAAGTTATAATGGATCTGATTCTCCTCTTGCTTTTCACTGGCTTGATTCTGATTTTTCAACTGGTATAATTCCATTGGCCTCAGTAACTCCTGATTATATGGTGTAAGGGAGTGCAGAATAAGCCCCCGTGCCTTTAGGAAAGCAGGGCTCCAGTATTCCAAGAAATCCAAGAAATACTTGGAATGCATCTGTCTATTAAGGCATGACATTTCAGGTTGTACTTTGAAATATGTTTATACTACCACACAGCAAAAAGACCCTAAGGGGACCTATGAGCCAAATGAGATTTCAGTGTCGGCACCAGTCACGACCTTTCCTTTACTGTATCTACTTAAATACAGAAACATGGTTTTGTTATAAAGTCAAGTCAAAGCAGGGATTCAAAGTAAAATGTAATATATACTTAGGGCTGCCCTCAGGGATCTTTTTAATGGTTTAATATAAAAAATACTCTGTTTACTGTAAGATATTTCTCTGCTGCACAGCACCCTACCCTTCTCTCAGTGGTGGAAGGCTTCCCAGAAGGGCTTTTCTCAGCAACAATAAGGTTTCGCAGCAGGTCTTTGTTGCCTGCGTTAGGCGGCGGTCAGGGCTTAGCATGCAATTAGGAGAAACAAGCATTTGAAAACAAAAGGTAGTTTTGTACCTGGTTTTACCTCTGAACTTCTCCATCAATCAAAGAAGCCAGAGAGAAGAGCTCTGGTAGAGGGATGGATGAAGTCACTGCTCGGTGTGAAGCTTAATTTCTTGGTGTTTGTGCTGTTGTTCATGAATTATAAACATTACTTTATCAGCCTAGCGGGTATGTTTTCTCAGGAGAGCGTCCCACCAGTGCTCCGGGGTCATGTCACAAGACGATATGCTGTGATCAGAGCTCAGCAGAGACGAAGACAAAGATTTATGGCTCTTGATGTATAAAGCTGGCTGGACAGTCAGGCCTGTCTACACTCAGAAGCTGTGCTGCTTAAACTGTAGCCCCTGATGTCTACAAAGGGGCTTTATGCTGCCATAACTATTCCCATACAGGAAGGGGAACTATATCAGCACAATTGTCTCCACACCAGGGCTTCAAAAATCACCCCCTGATGAAAAGACTTATGCCAGTCCGACTTCTCAGTGTAGACTGGGCCTGAGGAAACCGCCTGCCCTAGTGCCGGGTGAGGGCTAGAGGTGACCTGCTAATGGAAAAGATGCATTTCTAGCTCCACTGATTCTTGGTATTTCTGTGATGTAGCTAAGATGATTCTGTTGTAGCATCCACAGTCCCAACAGCCATGCTGAAAACAGACCACTTATTTCTGCTTGCTTAGCCAGCGTCTAGTCCGTGGCAGGACTTTGCCTACCGCCAGATGACTGACGTCTTGGCTGGCCTCACGCTGGGAGACTCCTCTGCACCACAGTTTAAGCACTAGCTTTCTGGGCAATTGCTGAGGTGCCCACTTGCACACATTGCGGGCACTCCTCTTTCACATGCACACTGGGCTGGAGGGCAAAGGAGGAGGCATGAAGACATGGGAGGCAGACAATATCTGCGTGGTGAATCTTACTGACTGACTGGGAGATTGTGGGCTGGATTCAGAAGAGGGCAGGGAATGAAATGGTTGGTTTTGACTTTGATTTTCAATCAACCAACCCCCTAAGTGCCCAAGAAAAGGGGGAAGGGGACAAACAGAAGCGGGGTTTAGAATTTTTGTTGACATGATGCAATTTCCGAAGCATGCTGTACTACCACAAAGACACATGATGTGATGTATATCTGGACAGTCTGCTCCTGCTGGTAAAACTCCTCCTTTATCATCTGTTCTGTAAGCCTCTTGGGGCAGGGATCTTGCCTACCCATGTTTGTGAAGCCACCATGCACATATAAAACAACAATCACACCTAAAGCAGGGCTTAGAGCTGCGTCTTCTGAATTCTTCACTGTGCTTCAGGGTTCAAGGAAGGGGGACAGCCACTGGCAGATAAATAAATGGAAAACTCCAAAAGGTAACTAGGCCCAATTCTCTGCTTGTGTGAAGGCATTGGAGATAATGGCACTGCACCCGTTTAAAACAGCAGAAAACTTGGCCCACTCTTTTATTAGTAATTCTGACTGGGGATACAGGTACCGTAGACACTTACAAAACAAACAAACCCAACAGTTGGCTCTGAAGTGATGGACCCAATGCAGTTGCAGCTTCTACAACTTCTAGCACTGGTTTCCAAAGTACCGAGAAAACACTTGTTACATCTACCACAGCGCTCAGCAGAGCCAAAGTCGCCATCCTGCTGAGTAGGTGAGACAGATACATACAGAATGGGGAGCCTTATTGGACACAGACAGCCAGTTTTGTGCGGCAGGCTGCCACTGTATTAGAAAGCAAAAACTCTTCTCTATTCCCAGTGATCTTTAATGAGTATAAACAAAGCAAATGGAATAAATATTTTTAACTTCTTGGATGACACAATTTGTGTATTAAATAATAATGAAGCAATAAATTACAGGAAACTAAACAACCAGAAGGTAATGTTTGTGGAGTTTGGCATATTTATAAATGAATAAATCATTCATGATGTGTAAACTCCATGTAGCTAAATGCATCATTTACTGCACTTTAACACATACCACAACATATTCACGTCTCACTTGCTGTTTTAGGGGCAGGAGAACTTCTTGCCAGGAATACCTGAGAACAAGTGGGTTTTCTCAGGAGTTTACAGCTCTCATTCAGCAGTATCATTTCCAGAAGCAGGGGCTCCAATGATGTATTTTTATAGTGGCACCTCCATAATACATCCTGGGGCACGTCTCCCATCACTGCCTATTGCAGGGATGCATCCTCTGAAAGTGGCTAGTTCTGATCTTGGCAGGACACAGGATACTGAACTAGATGGTCAGATCCAATCTAGCCACTTGTATGATGGAAGCAATGTAAGAACTGAGCGGCATCAGCTCAAAATGGGATGAACTGGTCCCATCACGTCTTGCTGCAGAATATTACTGGCTAGCCTGACGGCTTTTAGCTGTGTGCTGATCTGAGCTCTGCCAGCGTCTGACCTATCAGCAGCATCCCAAAGGGAGAATGTTCTGGAAAGCCAGCTAGAGGCGTGGGCTGGCTGAGACTTTGTGCAGCACTAGACTGGCTCGCAGCAGTTCTATCGCAAGTGTCGTATGAACAAATCTTGTTCCCTATCTTGTGTCTTTCCCCCATCGTTGACCAAGAATAACTGCACTGTGCACGCTCCGGGACTCCTCACGGGGACGGGTGAGTGCACAGCACTTTTGAAAATTAGGCCCCCAATTGAGGTGTCTAAATGTGGATTTAGATGCTTAGCGCAAGGCTTCTGTTCTGACAAGCAGGGGCTGTGGTTTTTACTTGTATAAACATTCCCTGACTAGGTTAGATGGGCGATTCCAGCCTGAGGGCTGTGTGTGAATTGGTCACTTGGAATATTGCTGTGCATTATTCACCGTATGTGAGGGGTCACTTTTCACTTGGTATCATTTTTTCACCCTGACTGTGACAAACATTTTGAACAAGACAATGATGAATGCTGAATAACACGCGGCAGGCAAACAGTTTTGGACAAAGACTCGTTCTGCTAACATCTGTTAAATTGGGGAGGAGGGAGAATTGCAAACATTTTTACAAATACTTGGCAGTAGTTGGAACTTGAAAATATTGAACAGGAGCACAGCTAACAGCAAGGGAACAAAGCTGGAGACTTTATTTGTGGCTATATTCAGAAATCTGCCTGTACCAGTGCTAGCCGCTGCTCCATTTCTGGTTCTATAGTTTGTTGATTTCTTGGCATCAAATGCCAGGGACTCGTCTTGCTTTTGGCTTGATGGTAGACCTGGGCATGTGCAGTGCAAACAGTTGTTAACTGGTACACGGGCATTTTCAGTTAAAGAAGGAGCTCAGCAGAGGGCTGGAGGATGTTCGAAGAGGCTGAGATGCATCTTAGTATTGTTCTGGAGGGACCAGAGTCATTGGAAGTTTGTGTTGATCGAAAGTTACTCGCGTCTTGGCCTTGGCTCCCAGCTAGACAGCTCAACGCTCCTGGAAAGCCAATTGGTTAGGAATGGGAACTGAGCCTAAGATGTTGGCCTCCATTCTAGAGCAGGCCAGCCTGTGACAACCACTTATGGCATTAATCATGGAGGAGACCAGAGAGTGGCCTTGTGGTTCCTGTTTTACTTTCCACCTGTCATACGGTAATTAATGGGTATGGGATTTCTTTTGACAGGAATTCAATGGCCTGGAACAGACCTTTTGCCAGACTTTTGTGCCTGAGGCAAAGTGCTTAGTAAGTAATTTTATGGATCCCAAGTTCAAACATTGTACAATTAGCACTCTGTGTTCTTTGGTTTATAAAATGGAGCCTTACTCTCTTGCCTCCCATCTTTCACTTGGGCTCACAAATTTCAGCTTTGGAAAAGCCTGTTAATAGGCTTCCCCAAATACACTGGTTCCTGAGCGCTAACCCAGAGAGCAGAGCAACTGAGTGACAGACGTGACAAAAACAAGGAGGCTGGGAATAGACTCTTCCCACAATGCTGGGCTCTCCGCCAGTGCATTGGCTGTGTCAAGCATGGAAAGATGTTTTCAAGCAGATTCCTGTCCCAAGATGTTGCCATTAAAAGAAATGTCATCAAGCTTCTGTCTTTCCTAAGGGTGGGCCCAGGTCACCCCGACACCCTGGTGACCATGATACATTATGAAGTCTCGGAGGAAAGTAAGAAAAAATGTCAGAAAGGGAACACTGTAACATCTCTGAATGGAGCATCCTTCACACACCTGGGTGACTGCGCAACCAAATGACAGATGAAATTCAATGTGGATAGATGCAAAGTAATGCACATTGGAAAACAATAATCCCCACTATATGTATAAAATGATGGGGTATAAATTAGCTGTTACCAGTCAAGAAAGATCTTGCAGTCACCGTGCATAGTTCTCTGAAAACATCCACTCAATGTACAGCAGCAGTAAAAAAACCTAACAGAACGTTGGGAATCCTTAGGAAAGCGACAGATGATAACACAGAAAATATCCTACTGCCTCTTGATAAATCCATGGTACACCCGCATCTTGAACACTGCGTGCAGATCTGGTCACCCCATCTCAAAAAAGATGTACTGGAATTGGAAAAGGTACAGAAAAGGGCAACAGAAATGATGAGGGGTACAGGACAGCTTCTGTATGAGGAGAGATTAATAAGACTGGGACGTTTCATCTTGGAAAAGAGATGACTGGGGGGATATGATGGAGGTCTTTAAAATCCTGACGGGTGTGGAGAAAGTAAATAAGGCAGTGTTATTAACTCCGTCTCGTAACACAAAAACTAGGGGGTCACCAGATGAAATTAATAGGCAGCACGGAGGATTTCCGAGCTCAGATGCAGCACGTGTAATGGAAGCAGAGAAAATGTTCTTCCCTTCTACAGGACCTGCAGAGTCACGTCTGGTGGAACTAGGTCGGGTGGTTGAATCCTGAAACCCGGTCGGCTCTTTCTCCCTGCTAGAGGGAGCAGGATCAGTTTGGATGAAGGGAGGGTCAGAGGCAGGAAAAGAGCATTTGCCCTAAACGTTCATTCTGAAATACGCACAAATCGTACTCACCTACATGAGATGGTTTTAAAACCGATTGAAGCCACCTTAGCATCACTCTCCCCCTCGGCACCGTTTTCTTCATACTCACCATCAGAGTCTGCCAAGAAGCTCTCTCCCCAGTGGAGGTAAAATTGAGGATATTAGCATCCATCTTCTCTCCAGTTTGATTAACTCCACCTGGTGTAACCGTTACTTCAGGTAAATCTGACAGTGGAGAATTTGCTCCATTCAAATTGCTTTCTGTTGAAGATTTAAATGAGATTTTCCTGAAACTTCCACACCCCTGGATTTGGGGGCTTCTCTGCTTGTCAAAGGTTGTTTTCAGTCATTTAGCTCAGTTATCATTCTCTCTCTCCCTGCACTGCTGGGAAATAGCCAGAAACGTTCACTGCTGCTATTTGCAGCAACCCTTCAGATGTCTTTCACTCTGAGTCCTGGATTTCCACCCTTCCCAACCACACGGCAGGGCCTTCAGGAGAAGAGCCTTTGTTCTTTCAGCATCGTCTTTTCTAACGTACGCAGGCCAATGCACCTTTCCACAGCTTGCACAGGGCAAGGGAATAAACCAGCTTGGAAGTATTCTATCAGACTGAGATCTCCCGACTCCAGGACAGCATGAAAGGAACAGACAGACATAAAAAGGGGGAAAATAGTGGTTTTCCCAAAGTGGGGAGTGCTTGTTAACAGTTGGATCAGGAGAGGTTCTAGCCACAATTGCTGCACTTCAAATTCCAGCTGCTGTGAGGAAGAGGAGTCCAGCTTGCACTGTTGCAGTCCCTCATCGAATATGTTGCTACACCAAGGAACCTACTGTGGTTGGGTGAATTTTGTGTAACACATTGAGTTAGCGCATTGCCCGTCATACGGTCTACACTGCGGTCGATGCACAGCACACCCGCACCGTCAGGGTGCCCCTTTGTTAGCCCTCCCATGCACTGAGCGGCTTTATCGTTCTATCCCCTATGACGGATCACGTACAAGCCACACATCTGTCTGAAAAGCAGAGACCCACAACGCATCTCCCCATGCTCCTTTGGTGTGGCCGTCGCACAAGCTCCTTCTTTGGTCTCTATTTGTAAGGGCCCATGAAGAGAAATACTCCTCAGGGAGCAAATTATGATGTGCTCTGGACTGACAGCTCAAGCTCCCCCCCAGCCTCTCGTGATCTCCAGGGTCTCGGACAGTCTCTCAGTGGGTGAAAGCTAAGTCCTGTTTCATCCCCCTCCACAGAGTCTGGTGCCAAGGCCTTGTCCCAGCCTGCTGCGGGGTGGAGGGTGAGGTGGGGTTCACCAGGATGACCTAGTGTGTCTCAAGTGGATGCTTGTATCAGGCCATTCTAGTTGTCATGCTTTGAACTTTGTTCCATCTCCCCCAAGGTACAGCACATCCCCACCACAGCATTCCTGCTGAGCCCTGGGCCTGGGAGCAAGACAGCGGCAAGCTCTGGACCAGGGTCACACCAAGTAGCCCAAGATTAGTTTTATTTTTCCCTTGCAGTCTGTTGCCAACCAGTTCTTTGTCTTCCCTTGCTTTGCATGTAGCTACCTCTCCTGTCTCCACTCATTTCCCAGGTGAAACTAAGCACACCAGCTCGGGGCTGTTGCACAAGGGCCGTTTTTAGCCAGGACACAGTCAGTTTCCCTTTTCCTTTGTGGTGAAATTCACCCCTGGGCAGAGGGCTCTTAAGCTGAATGGGGACACCGGCCTTTTGGGGCAAGCATCTGTTCTTTTACCTCATGTCCATCACGGCTCCCACTGCAGACTTGGCATGAAGTTGGTAGCAGTGAAGAGGCCACGTTGTCTGCCCTGAAAGTGATGCCCTCAGTCTACAGAGTGAGCCCCATGCACAAGTGAAGTTGCAACTTCCTGCCTCCATTCTAGGGGCCAGCAGAAGGGCAGCCCATGCCCAGTCAAAGCGCTGTCCCCTCCGCTGAGACTGCCCAGTATGGCAAAGGAACTGAGCCTGGCAATCCCTCTCCAGCTCTGCGTGTGAGTGAACAGCCATCAGATGGCATTGACAGGAACTGGGGGGGCTTTTGGAGTGTAACATCTTAGCAGCTTGTCTTCCTGAAAGCTAACGACACAAGTCTTCTTTAAAAGGAAGATCAAAACATCAAGAAAAATTAGATGAAATGGTTCTGAAACTCCCAGTGGAGGACATGTTTCTTCCAAGTATTCCCCATCAGAACCTTGAAAATATGTAATTATTTCCCCTGCTTCGTACATGAGGGTTTGGGGAAATGTTTGTGTTACTACAGCACGTAGCATTAGCAGTGCTCTGCATATCATGCTTTTTCCCCAAATTCAACAATGAAGTTAATAGAGAACTTAACAAGCCGGGTAAAAGGCCAACTCTTATGGACAAGTCAGAATTGTATCTATAGCATACGTGACAAGCTGAAAAGTGATTGTCATAAGGCTCGACAATGAGATCAGAACTAGAGTCAGCTGTCCGTGTTCCCAGGACCCAAAGATAAAACCATAGCCTGCCTGTGTCTCCATGCAGCCATCTCTGCGGTGGGACGGGTCAGCCATTTAACAGCACCGAGCAACAATGCACAATATTCATGTAAGAAGCGAGCCGTATTGCATCCCACTGAAACTTCCGGGAGAATTTAGGGAGGCAGAATGTCTCTTCATGGACTGTAGCTTGGCCTGAACAACTGGGCTCTTGCAAAAGTGTCGTGGCATCTTTAACTACCTGCACGATAAGGGTGCTGGGTTTCTGTCTTACCTGAAAAACGTCACCTCCTGCTACAGAGTGCCCCCTCCTGCCATGCTGGGGAACAGATGCTCTTCCCTCGGGGTCCCCGACTGCAAATCACCATCAGCATTTCCTGGGTTTTCCCATCCAAATACTGACCCTGGGACTGTAGCGCAAGATGCTATGGCTTCAGGCATACAGTACACACCTCAACAGACAGTGGCTTTGTCCATCGGTCAGCATGACATTGCATCGGTTTTCACACCTTTACTCTTCCTTAATGAGGTTAGAACAGAGAGAACCCTGCACCATTGTACCTGATGCATCTAAAAAGGGTGTTGCCAGGCCTGGCCAGCTCCTGGTATTAGAGCAGCATTGTCTAACTTACTGTCTCCTTCCCAGCCCCATCTCTGGGCACCGGAGAACAGGCACGGTGCAGTGCACGGGAGCCATGCCCCACTCGGCTCTCTCTGCTGAAAGCGGAGCTCACAGAGCCCTTAGACCAGCCGGAGCGGCTGGCTGTAGCGCTGGGCCTGTTCTCCGCCGGTCAAGGCCCCTTTATGCCACCAGAAAGGGGTGCAGGGACCTTGGTGTAAGCTGATGGCCTGAGCCACAGGTGGGCGAGCACCTGGCCTGAAATTCACCTCTGGAAAGGGTCCACACCAGGCTGGGCCTCACTGGAGTCCCACTCAAGCCCACCAGGGCTTAGGTAGCACTTACGTGGCACTACATAGGCTGTTCCTGGCCCTCTGCACAGCAGTGAATCCCCCCAGGCTTGGGAAAAGAACATTCAAGGAAGTAAGAAAGAGAACGGATGCATTCACTTGCAGACACATTGTTCTGGGAATGGCTGACGGGATGGATCACCTGATGATTACTTGTTGTGTTCATTCCCTCTGAAACACCTGGCCTTGGCCACCGTCGGAAGACAGGACACTGGGCTGGATGGATCATTGGTCTGACCCAGCGTGGCCGTTCTTATGTTCAGTTTGCAAGGCTCCTGCACGCTGCCTTGGATGCTCCAACTAGAGCTTCCCTGTCCTGCTCCTTGCTGCAGCGCAGCCGAGGTGACATTTGTATCCAAAAGTAAACTGTGCTGCGAAGTCTAGAAAATGCGGCTAACGTGGGTATTCTGAAATGCATCCAGGTTAATAAAGCGATGGTAAATTGAGTACCTTTGGTAAAGCAAAGACACTATTTTTAGCAGTTTAACAAGTAAAAAAAAATCAAATTCCAGGTCTCATTCAAACAGGTTGACTTACGTTATTTCTTTAAACTAAGTATTTTTTAAAAACGGATTCACAACTGACAAAAATCCATACCACATAACTTGTATTTATGCACTATTAAAAAAAACCCAACAAAACCCTTCTGGACTGGAATCATATCTCCATCTCCAGGCCTCCATCTTCCTAGACATAAAGGAATTTTTTCATGTTAGCAAAGTAGAAAACTTTCTTGTGCTAAAGTGGCTTTCAGTGGACAGACACTTACATTTTTCAGTGTAGGAACGATTGTGGATGAGCCAAGCAGTGATAACCTGGTCTGATGAGCAGGATTTTGCACCTAATAGGGAAGTTTGAACCATGTAATTACGAAGAACTCAGCAAAGTCCCTCCTCTTCCTGTAGACTTGCGGGCATAGCAGCACGCCTAGCTGACGAATATAAATCTACTGTGGGCAAGTGCATGTGGCTATCTACCATCTCTTTTGTTTGTAATCAAAGTCAGCTGAATTAGACTCTCTCTTTTCTTTCTCTATTTCTGTGTACCAATTTGAAGAGCTCAGATGAAATGTGTTGCATTACACCAGCACCAATAAGTCACACTCTGTTGTGACACACAGAATGTTATTAATTGTCAATCACAAACCACCAGGCTTGTCAAGATGTTCTCTTCTGAACAGGCTGCTGGAGACCTGAAGTGATTTTTAATCAAATGTTAATAGCACAGCATCTGCCAGTGGACCATTGGCATCAGACAATAATAAAAAGTTAGCATATGACATGGCAAATTTTAATGTTTTCATTTTTAGATCTTCCCAATTATCTATGGAATTTCTGCCAGAATGAAAAGTGTGCTGACATTATTACATGCAAAATACACTGCTGAAAATGAACATGTCTATTAACGTCTGCATTCTCCATCACAAGAGTTTCCAAAAGCATTGGGGGTCTCTGAATCACCATTCATTTACCCTTCAGGCCCAGAGCTTTGAGGCATGGCCTGAAAATGGCCTGAAAAGACATGGCCTGTCACCATCCCTTTGTCACCCTTCAGGAGATAGGAAGAGCCTGGTTCATGGAGTCCCTGGGTACTGGAGGGCATGGGTCACTGGGAGTGGAATACAGAGCCTGCCATCTCTAAGTCACCACTGTGAACTCAGCTGGGTCAGCAGCCATGAAAAAGCTGTGAGGAATGGATTCCATTGCTCTTCCTCCTCCAGCTCAGACAGAAGGTGTTTTGGTGGGCAGTGTGGGGAATGCCCGTACAGGGAACAGAGAGGGTTTAGAGCTCCCTCATTAACAAACTGACTCCTTCCTAAAGCATAAAAACAAGCACCCGTATTGATAGGCGAGCTAATGGGACAACAAACCTGAAACATACAGAGCATGGAGAAGGCTAGGAAAAACCAGCGCCACGCATGGGAGGGGCTCTGCTATGCCACTCCAAGGATATGGGAGGTGATGAACGCTTTGAGGTCCTCAGACAAAAAACCCTGCCTAGTGGACAGTAAGATGATGATTAATGGCTGCAGTTACAGGACAAGTGGTGCATAACAGAACTGCTGCACCATCAAGTCTTCAGTCAGAAAATCATCACTGTGGGGCTTTGTCAGACCAGGGCGGGGTGTGCATTGTATCCAGTCTGAGTGCGGATAGTCTGCACCCACAGACGCGACACCTGCATTTTTAAATATACTCACTCTGCTTTTCTAAACGCATTGTGTTCGCTGGAGTGCTCCATCATAGCATAACGTTCCATGGATTGCAGTTGCCTCATCTATAGATTTAATTTGTGTCTCTGGACAGAGTTTGAATGGATTTATTATATTGAAATGCAATTTTGCAGACATAACCTTATATCTGACCCGTCATTACTTATAATGCTAAATTTTGATATGTTAATTCTGCCTTATGTTTTTATATGTTTTATGACACATGGCTTAAACATTTTTAATCTACATATTGGTTTATGTCCACCTAAATTATTGTTGCTTTCGGGGACAACGTTCACACAAGATATGGCAATTCATTATGCTAGCCCCGTGTAAATGAATTTAAAAAATTTAATAAAGTTCTCCCCCTCCTTCCATTGTGTTCAATAGCTCCAGCATAAACACTGGTCCAGTGTTATCAAATCAAGGGAGAAGAACAAGTTAACCTCAAAGAAGGCCAGCCGCCCCGTAAATGTAGAGAAATGTCGTATGTGATTAAAGCTCCCCTCTAGAGGGAAGTGTGCATTCCCTTCACCTGTTGTCCGATCCCTGCCACTGGCAGAGAGATTGATTTGCTAACCAAAGACCTTTCCTTTCTTGTTAGCCGCCTCCTCCCACCTGATTCATTCAGTGATGTCACATTGCAGGGTTTGTGGCCTCAGTTGTCACCACGGTGATAGATTGTGATGTCACAGATTATGGATTGTGATATCACTGAGTGAATCTGGCCAGAAGGGGAGGAGGCAAGCACACATTTTACTTCAGAAGATATTCACCTGCCAGTGGAGAGCAGCCACCCCTAAAGTGGAATGCATACAGCTGCTTAACCACCCACAGCATCTACATCACTTTAGAGCTGGAAGTTGCCATGTGAAGGAAGGAGAAGAGCTGGAAGCGAAGACGAATTCTGTGTCAAATTCAGACTGCTGGGAGGAAGGGTTGGGTCAGGAGGTAGAGAAGCTCGTACATGCGTATACTGCAGCTAGGTATTTTGCCATTCTGGGCCAGAGGGTGATCTTGTGGCCATTAAAAGGGTCTTTACATATGTTTGCCAGAGTGGGGCTGTGAGATGTTTGGTTTTTTAGACCTGTAGTTCTGCCAGCAAGGACGCATTGAAACCAAATTCACTGTTGTCTTGCTTTTCTTCCATCCAACTATCTACCCCATCTTCCTTCTTTCTTTCCCTTTTTCTTTTTTCTGCAACAATGTCATGAATTTTTCATCCTTGATGAACTTCAAAGTCTTTTAATGACTCTTCATAAAAAAACAGAGGGGCCAAAAGTTGAGCAAAGGGAGATGATTAAAGGACCTTATTAAAAACAACCTTGTAGAATTCTCCACATGAAAGAGAGCGCCATTACGAGGGCTTATCCTTATAAATGACACTTCGCTTTTGCGAACATGCCGAAACCTGATTAGAGTGACAAGCGCTGAGTGATACTGCAAACCTGTTAATAACATGAAAATTAGAAGAGGCTCATGCAAAGAAGGGAGATTAATTTAGCCCGAGTACATCTCGCGCAAATTGCAAAGTTGTGAATATGTTCTCAGATAATGAGCCTTTGCAGTCATCAGCTCACTTGTCATTTTCTGTAATTAATGTTAAGGAAGACTCCTTCCTGATGGTTCGTATTACTCATATACCAAGAAAATTTCTTCAGAGAAATAATTTACATTTATTATCATCGGTCTGTTTGTGTGGTTTATTTCGCTGTGGAGTAATTTATTGCAGCACCGTTTCACTTGCCTTGATTAGTCGCTCGTCAGCCTGAAATGTAATTTTTTTTTCTTGATGGCAACGTCTGAAAATTGACAGTGTGCAATACTCCTTTTAATCTGGGGATGTGTTTTCTTAACTTAAATAAACTTTTGTGCCGAAGACTGAAGCTACTTTGCATGTTGAATTGCAGCTAGTAACTCAAAGCACCTCTTTTCTAATTCATAAGCTAGAGCTGGTGCTAGCCCAATAAAAGATGCTGATTGAATTATATAATTGTTTTTACAGAGCATGCAAATATATATGTAACTCTCGTGTGTGTGTGTGTGTGTGTGTATGTACACACACAGTATATAGTGTGTGTACGTTAGATATTTAAAGCCTGATCCAAAGCCCATTGAAGAACTGAGCATCTTTCCATTGACTTCAATGGGCTTTGGATCATGCCCCTTAATTTCCTCTTAACTGGAAAAGTGGATGTAATTGTCTGACACGTGCAGCTGCTCTAACTATCAAATAAGTTTTGTTGCGTGTTCTCTTTAGTAAC
This sequence comes from Emydura macquarii macquarii, assembly GCF_026122565.2. Classification (NCBI taxonomy): domain Eukaryota; kingdom Metazoa; phylum Chordata; order Testudines; family Chelidae; genus Emydura; species Emydura macquarii. The sequence continues at coordinate 1,372,956 of NW_027130828.1, forward strand.
TTCCTTGCCTGTAGTAGTACAGGTGCTCTTAGGGGAGTTCTGGCCCTAGTGGATACGGTATTGACTAGTCAGTTATGCTGGGATGTCTGAGGCACAATGAATGCAGCTTCTCCACTCCACAAATATAAACAATGAAATAAATAGCTTGCGCTTCGCTGCCATCTCAGGAAAGCTGTGCGTTAACGATCACACCTTTGATTTCATTAGAGCTTTGCACAACGTCAATGTAATTTTGTTGTACAGTAATACACCCAGCATCTCTGGCTCAGGAAACGTAACTCAGATAAGTGCGTATGGTGTGCGCGGTCTGCTTGCAAGGTAATTGCCCCTTGTGCGTCTGAGCGTAAAGCACGAGAAGAGAGCGATGGTTCAGGGGTCTGGGTGGCTGTCAGGCATTCATTGAAATCAGACTAGATGTTCACTTCCCCCAGGATGGGCCCTTGCGCTGAGACCTTGCTCGCTTAATCACTGGCTGGCCAATCCTGCCTCCATGGTGGGTGTGTCCCTATCTACCTCACATCCACTTTTTCTTTTTTTTTTGGTATCTGATGTTAAATATCTTGGGGTATCAGTGCTCCAGTTTCCCACTCCGCACTCTCACGCTTCCCTCTCCCTCCTTCCGTGGTTACCCACTTCCCAGCTTCTGGAAGCATTTTCCCGATGCAAGGAGTGAAAGCATGAAATCCTTTTTCTCCCAAATGACACAAACATATAAGCAGTTAAAGTGAGTTACCGACCTCTGAGCTGCAAATGAACCAAACGTTACTGATTAGGGTTTTTAGACAGAGATAATGATTTTTTTTATTGGACGCCTTCATTCTGAACAAGCCTCATGGAACTCTGTCGACAACGGGCTGCCTTTGCCAGTTAACGATAATCCATATTTATAAAACTATAGTCCATCAAAGGAATATGAATATTTTAAAAGCCAGGGACAAATCAAATTGTCTTTGTCCAATGTGCACGCTTTCCACGTTGAATATATTTTATGCTGCTTTGTAGTGTAAGAATCAAAGGGTTCCTGCACTGGCTGAACGCTGCCTGCCTAATTCTTGCTTCTATAAACAGGCAAGTCTCTCTGCTATTTTAAAGAACTCAATGAGCTGTGGAGATTGACATTTAAGCCATAAAATTGTACTTTATTTGATGAAGTTAACAAATAATGTATGAAGTGGATTTATCTGATGTCTTTTCAAGAACTAGTTGGTTCATCCTTATAGAAACAAATTGGCTATTTTGGGAGCACTGGTTAGGGATGGGGGAACGCTCAGCAGAACGAAACACAGGGCTGCTTTGGGAAGAGGAGAGAGGAAAATGCAAGGAGCATTGAATTCTGGTGCCAACGGTGCCGCTGAGTATCAGCACTTTAAGAGCTGGGGGTGAGCCGCACGACTAATCACGGTCTATTTCCTGGGGCTTGCCGCCCAAGTGCACCCCACATAGAGCACGAGCCAAAAGCCAATGGCAAGTCTCGCATGGACTTCAGTGGCTTTTGGACCAGGCCCTTACACTTGACATCACAGCAGCCTCCTTGCTGCCAGGGAGAACCGGAGGAGATTCACCTCACGACATTGCCACTCGTAGATCAGCTCCAGGGTTAAGAAAGACCTCGAAGGCTAAATGCGCAGGACCACCAATCACTCTTCTCAGCTCAAGAAGCAAGAATTCACACTAGCCCCAGCAGGAACCACTGGAGTGGTCCAAACACTGTTTCTCATTTCCTGCTATGTATGTGCTTTGGGCTAACACCCTGAAGCCCTAACTCAGTTTTCATTCACTCCTTGCTCAGGCAAAAGTCCTGGTAACCAAGGTCCCAGCCTTATTCTATTCTATGTGCAGCTCCTGGGCTGCACACTTCTGGCCCTCAGAGGTGGGTGAAATAAAGGGAGTTGAACTTTTGTGAACCCCCAGAAAGGTTTGGCTTGGATTCGGCCCAGGTTCAGGCTGTCTAACCTTCGCTGGCCATCACCTCACATTATTTATCCAGGTAACACACACACGTGCGGGGCAGGCTAGACAACGCTGCTGCTAACGTAGTTTTTAAATACGTGTATTTTTTTTAATCTTAGCAGAGGTTGTGAACAGAGCTGGCTGGGAATTTTTTGACTAAATGTTTTTGTGATGCTGAAAGTGCTTGTGAAAACAAAAAGTCTTTGCAGAGAAGGGTCAATTTTGATGAATTTCCTGTTTTGAAAAAAAAATTGAAAAAAGATTTTGAAATTGTCCAAAGGCAGGCCAGGCCCTCTTTTCACTTTTTCAAAATGAAAAAGTTCCTAACTTTTTTCATCACAAATTTATTAAATTTTAGTTTAAAAATAAATTAAAATTGAAAAGGTTGAACGCAAACTGAAACATTTTGAAATGGTCTACGGAAAGTTCCAAAGGCCCTGATGCTCTGTTTTGTTTTTCTCGTGCACATTTTTGAGATTTTGACTTTGTCCTGATTCAAGATGGGGAAAAAATTTCACACTCTCAAATTCTTATGAGGTGGGAAAACAGTTTCCTGCCCAAAGGCATTTGTGCATGTCCCTCAGCCCCAGACTAGACCCGAAGAATGTGTTTTAAATTGTCTGCTCATTCGGTTATTTAAGGCCCTTGCTCTAGTTTGTAAAAATCATGGTCTATTCAGAGGAAATTCACAGATGTGTTCAGATAGGGTGGACATCTTGTGTGAACCTCTGGTTTGTGAACTTGCTGCCCACCATTCAATATTCACTTGGGTGACTGGTCCCTTAAGTCACATGGACCCATGTTTTCAAAAGTGACCAATGACTTCTGCATGCCCAGTTTGAGATCCTTAAAAGGGGCATTTTTTCAGAGGCTGGGTACTCAGTGCTGTCTGAAAATGAAACCCTTCTAAGGCAGCCCAGATTGGCACCTAAAATCACTAGTCATCCTGGAAATTGTAGGTCCTGTTTTTTCCCCTATGGCCTGACTAAATCACCAAATCTTTATGCACTAATCCTGTCCCACCCTGAAATATTTTCATTCTGCGATCAAAAAAGGATTAGATGTTTCTATGGATAATGAGAAGATCCACAGTTACATTAGACAGGGTGATAAAAGGCAAATGAGCTCTCTTGCTTCAGTGCATAAATCAGCCTTTAACTGATGGGAGTTAGAAACTCCCACTGTGGGCTGGTTGTTCCATAATTTGCTGCTGTGGGATTTCTTGCACCTACCTCTGAAGCGGACCATTGTCAGACACAGGATGTTGAGCTAGATGGGCCAAGGGGCCGATCTGTCTGGTCAGAGGGATTCACAAACATTCCTGCACTTTTTTTTTTTTTTACTTTTTTTTGGTAGCACATAATTAATTGGCAGACCCTGGAGACCCAAGCCCATCCCAACATAGCCATTGGCTGAGAGGCTGGGCGGGGCAGCCTTTGTTATAGGAGAAGAGTCATTTTGCATTTTAGTCATTCCTTCTATGATAAGCAGTGTGAAAACCCTGCTTACGCAGTAAGCTAGTCTGGTTTAGCAGCTCTCCTAATGGAAGAAAGCAGCCTGATCTGAGCTTAGGGCCTCATGGAGGGAATGTTTATGCAGGCAAACACCAGATGGAAACTGTTTGCAGTTTGGTGAAATCCACTCCTGTGGAGAAGCCAGCATGGAGCCAATGTGCCATCATGTGCCCTCCAGTGGACAGATTTACAAAATTTCTCTTTAATTTTTAAAAATCTACATATTACAAAAATGTCATTATAATTTCTTGTCGTTAATTATTATTCCATAGCACCATTGGTGTGTGGGGCACCTAATAGGCCAATAAAATGGACATGTCCCCTCCATATGGAGCGTACAAACTAAATTAGACCTCACAGATTGGAGGATAACAATAAACAAAGCCTGAGGAGATTGTTCCCAAATCCTACCACCTTAATATGCATCTGAACATCAACTTTCATGGCCGCTACAAATTAGATTTCAGACAGAAGTCTGTGTTGAGCACTGTGCATAACCATAAATCAAGTAGGGAACTACAAGGTAAAAACAGGAATGTGCTGGGGGGACACTGGGATGAAATCCTCCTAACCATCACATTGCAAATATCAGCCCTTGAAATAAAATGCCAGTTTCCATACAGGCCTCACCTCTCCCGTCTGAATTTAACTGCCAAAAGTTTTGCCACATCTATCTTTTAATGTCAGAGAGACAGGCTGAGAGCACAGAGACAGCTGAGACAGCATTAGGTTTAGCAGACAAATAAATTTGAGAATCATCTGCATAGAAATGGAAAGCTACTCCATGCTGATGAATAATATAACCCAGTGGCAGCATATAAACACAAAATAACAACGGGCCCAATATAGAGCCCTGGGGAACCTTGGAAACAACTCCACTAATGGAAGATGAAAAATCACCCATCGAAACAAAATGCTGTCTATTTGATAAATAAGATTTGAACCGCCTGAGAGCAGTATCAAATAAGCCAAGTGAGCAGCTCACATGATGATCTGAGGTGATACCTTGAATAACAGCATCAGGTGACAAAGACCAAACAACATGAACATTGATTAATATTTTAGTCCTAATTTGTGATCTATCAATGGTGGAGAAGGAGCCTCCATGTTTTTATATTCAGCTCATTCCCAAGGGATCACACAACTGGTTGCCAGAATCCTGTTGACGTCTGCAAGAGGTTCCAAAGACAGACCTGTGAGCGTCACAGACCGAGGAGAACCAGAGAAGGAGGGAGCTGGGTTTCAGTCGTGCCGATAAAATAACCCTTTGTAAGGGAACCTCTGCATCGCCAGGGCTGGCTGTGATTTTTCAGAGCAGATTGTTGAGAGGCAGCAATCATGTTCTTAGGGGGCTGCCCTCATTTGATTCAGGAGGACAGAAGCCCTGCACACGACAGCTGTGCTGCCAATGGATGGATGTCACTTTCTACTGAAATGAACATGTGCCTCGTGTTTTCAGGCCCTGCCCTAGACACCAGAGAGGAGGCAGAAGAGCAGCTAGTGACCTCGCACTGTTGTCTAAGCAGGCCCTGAAACGACTGGCCCAGAATGGTCTAAAAAACCTGAATGAAGTCCGAGACTTCGTGGCGAGCCAGCACTAGAGTGGAGAGCTGCTGTAATGAGTAGCTGAATGACTATGCTAATGCCTGGCCTCTGGGCATGCCCAGGATGAATTCGATAGAGCAGAAGCCTGAGCAAACTCACAAGCGCTTGAGTGCTGGTGTGGTTAACGGAAGGGCTGAGCTGTCTCTCCTGACTTCAGCAGAGTGCTCAGACATCTCCTGGACAGCACACCATGCTTCTAGGCCATGGCATTTCATAAGATGCTTGGGGTTGGACAGCGTTGAGACTGACATCAACCTGAGCAAGATGGGGCCCTTGATTTGCAAGGAGTACATTGCCCGAGGATTCCTTCCATCCGATTGCTAATGAAAATAGCAGCACTAGCCAGGAGAAGCGAATGGGACCACAAGAGAGCAGCTGGCAAGCTCCCAAGCCATTGTATTGGACAGCAACAAGCAGAGCAAAATCAAACCCACCTCGCACAACGGTTTCCCTGAGGACTGATGCTGAATCCACATGAATATCAAAGTCCTCTTACAATAACATTCTGTGAAATGCAAAACGTTGTTTGGATACTGTGTTTAAAAGAAAGAAAGAAAAACTCTGTCTGGAATAGCAAACTCTGCAGGGAAACTGGTAGACCAAAGCTTTGAGAGAGGAATCACGGCAACTGGACTATTAAAGGCAAATTGATGTGCTTTAAAAATCCATCCATTTTGTTTAGGATTCCACGTCAAGAAAAATACACGTGAGCAGATGTACAAGTTACAAAGAGAGTTGGAAATCAAGTGGGCAAAACTAGTTTCCCCCTATTACCCGCTGTGACTTAAGTTCACCGTTACATGCTTGTCTCCCTTATGAGTGAGAGGCTGCCTGTCTCCCTGGAGCACTGTAGGGGGTGGCATCCTCTCACGTTGCTTTATGGGTCTGCAAATGCCTTTGAGGGTTGCAGAGAAATGTATGGAACCCTGACTTCAGCCCCAGCAAGTAGAAATCCTCGGTGTACTCTCTTGGAGTAGATCAGCTGAGCTATTTCAGTACCACATGGGATTATGTCTGAGTGACTGTCCAACACCAGCGTTACCACCACTCTTGGTATCACCATGCAGCTTGAGAGAGCCATTCTGAATACTAGAGCGATGCAGGCAGAGGAGGCCTCACAATGACATTTTTGCTCCTAAGTGCTGTGAGACGCAGGTGAGCAGTCTCTGAATTGCTGGAAGAGCAAATGGAAGGGTTTGGGAAGCCCGTATATTCCATGAGTAAATACTGACATAGACACGCTGTGTCACTTGAAAGCTACAGTGATTGGTGAACAGTCAAGAGAAAAGGAAAAGGAATCATTCTAACCTCCTGCAGTTCCTGCTGTGACAGACTGTTCTAGATGTTCTCCATTGCCACACAACCCTCTTCCCACTGCCCTTTCTGCTGCTGCTATTTCACAGCTCGAGGTGTATAATATGTTGGTGCTTCTCTGTGGGGACTGGTCCCAATATTTATTTCCTTGCTGTACAATGCAAATTATTATGCAGAAGCAGCATTCCTGCAGAAAATAAAAGGTGTGTCAATAAAAAAGGGAATTTACCAAGAGGCCAATTCCATCAGTTCAGATACAAAACTGGTGATGGTGGTAGCGAATCTGAATGCAAACAATGATGAAATACAGTAATTGTTACAATCGAGCGACAGCCAGCTGTGATTTGCACTGGTAATTCAGCGTGGAATGTAAAATTCCAAATTAAAAGGTACTATCCCGTCCAGGGGCCTCGGGAGCAATGCACTGGCCTTCACCTGAACACCTAAGATTACCTCCTGCTTAGGTTCCAAAAGTAAATGATGTTTTGTCTTCAGCCATGCTGGATGCTAACCCATAACCTGAACCCACTCAGCACAGCTGGAAATACCTTCCTGGGATGGGAATAGCAGGTGGCTGCTGGTGAGGGCTGAGGTGCATCAGTGGAGCTGGGTTAGAGCCCAGAATTGGCAAAGAAGGACGCTCTGTGGGGCAGGACTGAAAGACCCACATCTTGACATCCTGTCCATACTATACTGGGTATCAAGTTCTCTTTAAAATATGTATGGTTTTGTATTGTTTTCTTTTCTTTTAAAAATAAGAGTTCCTGACTGAAAGAAAAAACATCCCACCAAATAAATCAAGCCCTCAACATTTTATATCATTGAATAACCTCGTCGGTCTCTGCCCCAGCAAGGAGGACTGCTTATAAACAATTACATTGTTTGAAAATATATTAATAATTCTGTCAGATACATTAACATTGCCCATTGGTTTCTAGCAAATTGACACCTTTTTAGCTGAAAGAAATCCTTATTAGTTTTCATTTTGATGGCTTTTCCTGGAATAACTATAAATTATGTTTATTTCACATAATTCCTCCTGTCAGTAGTTATAAATAACTAGTTCATATGGAAATTATTATTCTGGCCTGTATATATATGTACCTTAAATATAATGCTGCAGAAGGAAGGGGTAATGAATTACTTGAATTTTCATTGATGGACCTTTCTAATTTAAGTAGTGGCTAAAAATGTTTTGTCAACAATCTTCCTATCTTGGGTTTTGCCACTTTAAATACCAACAGCTCTATTGTATCGGCTTTTTTATGTAACATTTTTCATACACTGTATCTCAAAGCACTTTACAGGGTAATTAATTACCTGGAGTAGAGTGACAGGACGCAGGCAGATATGACGGCCATTATGCAGTCAGCAACATTCCACACTCAGCTCTGAACATTTGCATTAGTGTCATTTAATTTGTGGTGGTATTAATGGGAAGGGAGGGGGAGAGAATGCACACTTGGCTACCGGCATCCCTCCTATTTTCAGTCCTCCAGAGCAGACGGGGTTGGGTGGTACTTTTTGACTCTGGGCATGGCTGTTCCCTGGCAATCTGAGACCATCGCTCGAGTCAGGCAAAAACCGACCACCCCCCAGTCCAGGGTCACCATGCTGCCCTTGGACCCACATGGATTAATGCCTGATGGGACCTCTGTGCTAGGCTTGCTTCACAGCGGTCTGTGTTGTGAATTTGCATGTGGTCTTACAGCAGGCATGTCAGAGAGGCCCACCCATAGCAAGGTCCTGAGAGCACGCGTGCGTCCCCCACATCCCAGAGGAAATGAGGCAGAGTGTCATACCCCATGGGCCCGTCATCCAGCATGGAATTGACCCCAGAGAGGGACCTCTGCACCCTGCAGGCCCTGTGTCAGTGCGGGCTTTGGAAGAGAAGAGGCCAGGGCGCTGAAACCCCTGTCGGCCATACAGGGCTGCACCGGGCTGGCTCCGGGCAGGCTGTCGAGGCACAGGGGCCACCGTGTGAGGTAATGCACCTTGCTGCTGTAAACATAACAGCACATGGAGCCCGTGACCCGGGCCATGAAAGGGCATCACCACTGAGTCCATTTTCTGGGCTTGGACGGTAGCGGAGCAGCCTCAGAGAGCAGGCTGTGTTCAGAATGTTCCCACGCTGGCTAAACGCTAAATCGAATGAGATGACCTGTCCCTGCAGAGCCTCCAGCCCAGTGCCCCACACCAAAGAGGCCAGGCCAAGTATCTGAAGCACAGATGCTTCTCTGAATCGCTTGAGACTTGCCCATCAGTGCTGCGCCGCCTACCATGTACTCCCTGCTTCAGTAGCCACCTGCAAACCTTTCCAAAAGGCGATTCAGAAACAATGCTGAGCTGTGTGGGAGGAAGTGCAGCCCAGGGCTGTTACGCAAGTCATGGAGAGTCTGTTCCTCCCTCTGGGTTTCTGCATTTGTTAGGTGCCTGAGGCCCTTGGGCCGCTAACATTTCTGAGTATCTTTAGTACAAACAAATTGTTTTCCAGTGTTTGACATGTGAGATGACCCAGCATGAAATACCCTGTGTGCTACCTCCATCCCCATGTAACCCAGCTGTGAAGAGCACACCACACCCACTGGAGGTCAATGACACTCAGGCTCCTAAGTCATTCAGGTGCTTTATTGAAAATGTTATCCATGTGTTTGGATTCGAGCTGAGTGGATAACTCACAACACATCATTTAGTCCAGGAAATTCATCCTTCTCTTCCCCCCCCCTGTTTTTCAAATTGTCCATACACAGATCATGCAATCCTTCAATTTTACCCATTTTTTTAAACTCAAGGACTTCTCCAATGAATAATTGTCTGCACCAAGAATTACAATTTTTGTAATGATATATATGGTTCAAAATGTACTTTCAGTAAATATTTTGGTGTTCAAGCTTAAAATGTTTGTGGTAGGTGTGCACCCTGGTAATCTCTGGTGTTAGTGGAAAGCCAAGAAAAATAGGCATAAATGCACCTTCTGAATCCTAACAAGCATTTATAGAAGAAAAGATTTCTGGCATTCGCTCAGCTTAAGTCTTTCCAGCCCCACGAATGCTGAGTGTTGCAAGGAATTCCTGGCCTGCATGAATACCAGGTCCAAGCAAGAATAACTAGGGGCTGTCAGAACTGCAGAGTCATCGACTACTGGTGGGGATAACTGGTTATGTGCTAGCTGCTTGGTTCTAGGAACTGTTCCACCCATGGGGAGACTTGCTTTACCATGGCTGCACTGACTGGTGCTAGTTCCACAGCAGTACACTAGACAAGCTGAAGCTTAAAAAGCGAAAGAACAGGATTTTACTATCTGTCACCAGCAGTGACTGTATTTGCATTAGTAATCAATCAGTGTGGTGGTGAGCTCTGCAGAGAGAGCCTGGTAAGGAAAAGGCAGCCCCCAGCGATGGCTTAAATGGATGACTTAATGATAGCTACAAGGATGGCAGAGTAGGTGAGATTGCTGATAGCCATGTTGGAGAAGTTAATTAACTGGCCAGAATGAAGTTTATAGCATAAAAACCCAGATTCCTTTGATGATGAAGGGTAAAACGAGCAGAAATGTCTCCTGTCGTGTTGCTAAGGTGACCTGGCCATGTGCGTCTGAAAGTCCAGGTGAGCGCTGAAGTACACGGCCCATGAAGAGTTCCAGGGTGCAGCGAGTGTTGCAGGGCTACCAAAAGGCGTTTTCACTGATCCCCCCGCGTTCCAGTTGGCCATTGACAAGTGAGGTGTGTGGGCTCAGCATGTGGGTGCTATTTCACTGTCCTGATCTCTCTCACAAGCACCAGCTGTTGTTCCATCTATCTTTGTGGCTGGCAATCTGCTACCTGAACTGATAGATATCAGCTTTCTAAAAACAGCAGCTGCAGATTTCCACCTCTCTGTGGGCAGGGAGTGGGGGGGAGGGGTAATAAAACTGCCCCCCCATCCCATCATCACCATGTATCATCCTTAATCCCCACAACACCAGGGTAAGCCCGTGCTGCCCACGCATGGAGTGAAGCTGCCGGAGCTGTGCCTGGTTCTGGCTAGCCCTGCGGTTGGTGGCACTGTAAAAGGCTTGCGCTGAGTTTATAGCCTACGTGCGCCGCAAACCTAGAATGAGTTCATCACGATTCCTGCCTGGTTAATATGTTTCCATTTGCCTGGCATATCCCAGCTTCTAGCCTGGCTCTGGAGTCTGAGCTCTAGAGTCCAGGGGTAGGTGGGGCGGGAGGATTGTTATGGTTATGCAGAGCTGCGTCTGTCGTGTACGCAGACAGCAGGAGCCATTGATAGAAGCCAATGGTTCATACCAAACCCATCGGGAGAGTTCAGGATCAGCTGTTTCAGGATTCTGGCTTCCAACTCCAGCAAAGCTGGTTCAGTTCAGCCCCTTTGAAATGTAAAGCCATTGGCGATGCCATGCAAACCCTCAGCTGCGGGGCACAGCTAAGCAGAGTGCAGGACGGACAGAGGCGCTCCAGGCAGTGTATGGGGTACCAGTCACACACCATTGTGGCCCAGCAGCCCAGTCCCCCGTTCCCGGGCTTGCTACACTCTATGCTTTGCACAGTACAGCAGTCCCCCTTCTCATAAATGGGGCTTGGGTGGGATTGTCCCATTAGCCCCTCCCCCCCCCCCCAAAAAAACCCACAAAACCCCTAGGATCCAAGAGCTCAGTGCAGATCTCCTGAGAAGCGGCGTGCCTCAGACTGGCCGGAGGTGCATGCTGTACCTGCCCTAGGCAACATTCGATCAGAATGCAGAGCAAGGGCCCAGGTGAAATTCTGGTTCCACTGACACCAGCAACAAACTCCGGTTGATTCTGCGGGATTTCTCACAAACGATTATATACGGTGCATGCAAAACAAACCAACAACAACTCCAAACCCAAGAAATCCACTTCCTACCCACTGCAAATAAAGATGTCATTGACACAAGCTCCTGTGAATCAATCTGATAACAACCAGTCTCCAAATTCTATTCCGTATGGAGCATAAACGCAGCAATGTATTGCATACAGAAAGCAAAGGAATCCTGCACTTTCAGCCATATGGATCACACACATACACAACACACAAGAAACAACACATCTTTCAGTGTGGGTCTGCTTGGAACCTTCCAACATGTGTTCTGCTAACAGTATAACAAATTGATTGCTAATGTTATCCTGCTCTGAAATCTGGCATAATGTGCAGGAAAAAATACAAAAGCATTCCTATCTCAACAGAAATTCACAAGAAAAGCTATTAGAAAAGGCTTCAGGATGCCTGACAGGAGAGAATTTCATGCCATTTTGTGTACTCGTTGGAAAATACATTTATTAAAAAGAAGATATACCTTCATGTTAGTGAGATGAGGGTGTAAAACTGAGCTGGGTCTCCCACTGCTTCAGCACTATAACTCAAGTTATATTCATCAGAGGCATATATTTAAATCATAGCTTACTTTGCTTTGTGTTCTGAAATTTATTAGCCTACTACTTAAATGTTTTATTCATTAGGCCATGTAAATAATGCATGGTTGTTTCCATGGCAATTTAACCCCTTCTCACAGGGAAGCCCACTGCTTTTCCATCTTGTGTGTCTGTTTAATTGCCATGGTCAGATTTGCCTCTCTCAGCACCAAGGCCAGGTCCATCTTTCTCCTTCTGAGGCAAATTCACCCGGAAGAAACTTTACATTGACAAATAATGCATGTGGGCACAGGGGAGGAGGGAATGGCTTGTCAGCTCATTTAACAGAGTTTGCGCAACACTCTTTTTTCAGTTTTTGCTCTTCCAGTGGGTTCCTATTGTATTAATTCTGCATTGTGGTAGCCCCAGGAGACCAGCCTCCTTGTGCCTGCCTGGCTTGTGCTCTACATTGATGTGATGGACAAAGGAAAGGAGTGGCAGTGGGGCTCCAGGGCACACAGCAGGTCGGTGGTAGAACCCAACCCACTGACCATGCTGGTCTCCACTTCAGTGTCACGCCTAAAAAGAAATCCCTGAATGGTATAAAGTATCCGTGGCCTCTAGTTCTCCAGTTCCGAGTCAGCTCAGGCTGGGTGAGTGAAAACAGCCATCTGATGGTACCGAGGTGAAACGAACTGTGGGCAGGGGTGTCAGCTTCTGCTCAGTGGGCACTAACCCGTATCACAACTGCTGCCTCCCTGCTTAGCAGAGAGGCCAGGGTTTAATTATCCCTGGAGAAGGACCCGTCCTGAGGACAGCACCAGGGGAAGCTGGCACTGTCACCGCTCCTGCTGCAGTCACTCCTCTGGGGATACACAGAGGGCTCAGTCCCCAGGGTCTTTCCCTTCCACCCTCCAGGTACCCTCCACGAGCACCAGAAATACATCTCAGAGTTGTTCCTCGAGAATATTGTCAGTCGCTGACAGGGCAACCACCGCGTGGGCCTGACTCAGAAATGCCTCATTCACCCTGGCCTTTTTCTGCTCTGATACACAAGTCCTTGGTTACCGGTGCGCATTCCAGTGGCTCCAGCCTGTTCATCTTGCCTTGCCGTAGAGGAAGGGGGCGGGGGGATGCCGTGTCATTCCATCTTTCTCGTCCCCTCCATTGAGTCAGGCACACAGTCCTCTCCCTGCACGCATTCTGCTGCCGGCGCAGGAATGCAGCGCTCAGCACACCTCAGTATTGTCGTGCAGTATGTCACATGGCCTGCCCGCTGCATTGTGCTGTGTTGCGTTGCACAGCCACAAAGTGGTTTTGTGACTAGTACGAGACCCACCAAACTTTAATTTGTGCTTTTCAATGGTTGTAAACCTAAGCCACTGGCCTGCGTGGTGAGTGCCAAGTGGAACTAGCCTGTATTTCTGATTCCTCAGTAAAACCATTGCAATGTTCTACCCCCTGGTCCCAGGGAGCTGGTAACTTGGCTTCCTCTGTTTGGCAATGATAAGAACCCACCGAAGAATCTGATTGAAATTAGCATGCCAGGAGCTAAGTGGAGGGAACCTGCAATCTATTGTTTTTAGCCATTAAAATATTCATGCTCTCACTAATGCATGTTAAATAGTTATTTAGGATGTAGAGTCCTAATTTATGCACTATGTAAAACTACTGTATAAGCACCATCAAAAAGCTCCAATCCCAAGCACTGTACCTTATTCACTCTCCATTGATGGCAGAAGAAGCTTCCCATCAGATATTACTTAAAAAAACCAAAAACATTAAACTCCAGGGAGAGGTATAAACTCTCATTTCTGTGTCTTTTAGATGTCATCAGTAGCTCAGACCCTGTTCTCTAACACCTTTGTATTAAACAGGACATCTTTGTTTTAGACGGATAAAAAGTTCCTGTTGGTCTCTGGAGTGGCACGGTTGCAGTTACACGGGTCTTTTAATAGGCAACAGTAACAGTTGCTCTTATTTACTTTAAGCGAGGAATATCGGTTGGGTGGCTCTTTATTTTGTTTTTGTCTTCCCCCAACCCCTCTCCCCCCAGCCTTTGCTTAGCCAGATGTTTCCATCACAGTATCACAGGTTTCTCCTGGAAAAAAACAGGTAACTTCAGCTACATAATGAAATTTAGGAGCAAAATGCACATATTGTCCTGTCTGCATCATGAGAACTGTGGCTCCTTGGCCAGTGACATACAGCCTATGACAGGCCAATGGTGTGGCCAACAGGTCTGTGTGGGACACCCACAACACGATGGGCTGTGTGGCTGCCCCAGCTAGGTCAGGAGTGGTTTGCAATGCAGGGAGCATCTCCTATTAATCTTCCAGATTGCGGGGCTTTAAGGAGTTTTTGGGGGGACGTTCTCTGGCCTGCGTCACACAGGAGGTCAGACTAGCTGATCACAGTGGTCCCTTCTGGCCTTAGAATCTATGAATCCGTACATCTGTGAATAAAGGGGTAGGGTGGGGCTACCAGTCTATTTCTGTTCAGTGGACATGGAAACTTCGCTCCCCAGGCCTTGCCTATGCTGGCAGCAGCGTGTGAGGTACGTGTAGCTCTGCGACGCAGTGAAAAGCAGGCTGTATCCACACTGCGGTGTGTAGCTGTTGGTGATAGGGACAGGCTGCGGGACACCGCACTGCCAAAAATAGCTGTGTGGCCAGGAAGGCACGAGAACCGAATGGGATCTGTCCCCCAAGGCTCTGGCACGTCTCCACTCACGTCTCCACTGCTATTTATACCTGTGCTAGAAGGGCATGCGGTGCATGTACTCTATGGGCCGCCTGAAGTGTAGACATAGGCTCGGGCAGGTCCCTTTAGGACAGGGGGTGGGTGGAACATTGGCCGGGCAGCACAAGGCATGAGACGCTGCCCATGCTACCGCTCTTTGGGGGCAGATTGTGATCCCCTTCCTCCCAGGTACAAGTATCTCCGTTGACTCCGGTGTGGCTATTTGTGTGAGTAGCTGCTCAGCGACGGGAGTGAGGAATTCAAAGCCTGGATCTCTGTGTGTGCACTTTCCATTCGCTGTACCCAAAATTATAACCAGTGCCCTAAATTCAGAAAGACAGTTTGTTACTCTTTTGCAAATATCACCTGTCCCCGCGATGGTGCATTCAAATATGTGCATTTCAGAGTGACAACTCCCCCTATCTCCATCTTCAGACAACACCTCCACCGCAGGTCAATAGCACCAGAAAAATAAGCAGTAACTACTGCTCAGCTGGAAGAATATCTGGATAGAAGCCAGGGCTGGATTCCCAGTTAGATCGTTTATGTTTATTCTTTCCTTGAATTGCCTGATTGGTGACATTACAGCACCTTCCACTCAAATAATTTTGAGGCCTAGAATCATTCTTTTTTTGCTCGCTGCCAAAATGTAATGTAAGTGCATGAAAGCAAACTTCCCTGGAGCGCAAGATAACTACTGGGTGGTTGTGATATGCACATTTGTGCTACAGGCAGTGAATAGACACAGTCCCATTATTTCAGATCTGATTACGTTTTTTTAAAACATAGCTATCCAGGAAAGTCTTTTCCACATGAAATGCCAAGAACCAGGTAGAGGTTAGAAGCGAAAAATCATTGAGTTCTGCGGATCTGAGTCCCACAGATCAATCACCATGAGCCATTGAGATGATATTGGGGGGAATATAGACACAGATGTCTGTCAAGACTTGTAGATCTGTCCAACCATGCTTTCACTTTGTGATGAATAGTAAGAGAGATCTGCTTTTCCTCAGCACTGGGTTGACTTAATTTGTCCTTTGTTTCCTGCCTTCTATACTCAGTGGGAATTAACAAACTTCCAGTCGAACACCTGGCCACTCCTAAATTCAATTTGTGTCCTGTCTTGGTCTAAAAATCCCAAGTAATGGGGCTCTGTCTAGTCCCTTTGGGAGAAGAGTCTGCAGCCCACTGAGTTCCCCAGAAGAACCCTTTCTCCTGATATTCTGCTTAATGTTTCCTTGGTACATTTTATCCCATGCTTGTTGTTTCTGCCCTTCTGCCATGCTAATTTCTCATCCTTGGTGTCCGCACTTTACTGTGTTTTAGCCTGTTATCGTATTTCCCCCCATCCTTCCAGCCTGTTTATCTGTTGCTAGGCTTGACATTTATTTGTCTTTTCTAACAAGTCGATCCCTTCAGCACCTGTCAGTTTTCGTTGGTCTTCTATGAACTGCCTCACATTTATGAGCACCCTGTTTCTGGTAATGGGCTGCTATGACCCAAGCATGTTATTCAGTCGTGCTTGCATATGGAGAAGAGACCATTACCAATTTCCACCGTGACAAGATGCCTCCAGGTCCGATACCCAGAACTGCATTGTCCTTTTTATAGTAGTGGCAATAGCAAAATGGTGAGCTGTCATTTGTACTGTGAAAGAGGCAAGTTGTGTGTCATCAGAAAACCTGGTGTAACCATTGATCGTCCTGAGAACATCAATCTGTCTTTCTAATCCTGCAATCAGACATCGCACAGAACAATTTGCTGAGTGACAACACTCACCGAAAGTGTTCACTTAAGCAAGCGAAATATGACAGACAGCATTTACTGGACACACAGGGATAAAGTGACTTATTTTGCAGAATTTTAAAGCTGTTCCCACATTATGAGTTCAAAAGTTTGAGACAAACTGGGAAGATATTGGTTTGTGTTCCGTGTAGAAGAGATGGCACAAACATGAGCAGAGGAAAAACTCCGATAAAAGAAGATGCACTTTATAAATACGACACAGGGTGTCTGCCTGTGCCTGCCTAGATTCTGGGTGTCCTTCTGTCTGTAATAGGATACCTCAGCCTGCCATTTAGCAACATTGCAAGAAAAGCTGCTGGTTTATTCACAGGCCAGAAGAGGCTCTCTGACGCAGACAACTTTTGGAATGCCCAAAAGTACATCACATCTCACAAAACCTCCCGTGCGTGGATTTCATTCAGCCCGACTGAACTTCCAGAGCTGCCGTCCAAATGTGGGCTGGCTGTGGCTGCACCTTCAGTTTGAAAAGGACCGAATCATCCCTGAGCTCTGCTGGAGGGTGGGGAAGAGCCTGGTGGATAGAATGAGTCTGGGGGAATCTCTGGAAGAACTGTTGGGATAAACCTGGCTCTAGAGTTACACTCCTCCTCCGCAGCTAGCTCCCAAGAGGAAGGATGAAAATGTTTGCCCTGCAAAGCCTCCTGGGTACTCAGATTACCCACCCACCCTCTGTGCAGTTACTCCGTTATTTGTTAATGTGGTTAGTTACCTTCAGCTGATGAAGCAGTAAAATGGTATTGCTGTCTGCAAATCCACACTTCCAACAGTCAAACTAGTCTAAGTTTAACAATGAGACGCCTGTGGCACCTTAAAGACTAACGAATTGATTTGGGCATAAGCTTTCTTGGGCAGAAACCCAGTTGGTCGGACGCATGAAGTGGTAGGATTATACACACATGCAAGGATGGGTGAGTTACATCACAGTGAGGGGGCAAGTGGTAAGAGGTTAATTCAATCAGGGTGGATGAGGCCGTTCACAACAGTTGATGAGAAGGTGTGAATGCCAAAAGAGGGAACGTTATTTTTTGTAGTGGGCTAGCCACTCCCAGTCTCTGTTCAGACTAGTCTGATAGTGTCAAGTTTGCATCGGAGTTCCAGCTCTGCAGTTTCGCACGGGAGTTTGTTTCTGAAGTTCTTTTGTTGAAGTATGGCAACTTTCAAGTCTGTTACTGAGTGTCCAGGGAGGTTGAAGTGCTCTCCTGCTGGTTTTGAATGTTACTATTCCTGATGTCTGATTTGTGTCCATTTATTCTTTTGCGTAGAGACAGCCCGGTTTGGCCAACGTACGTGGCAGAAGGGCATTGCTGTCACAGGACGCCGTATATCACATTAGTAGATGTGCAGGTCAACAAGCTCCTGATGGTGTGGCTGATGTGGTTAGGACCTGTGATGGTGTCACTAGAGTAGATATGCGGGCAGAGTTGGCAACGGGGTTTGTTGCAAAGTCACGTTCCTGGGTTAGAGTTTCTGTTGTATGGTGTGCAGTTGCTGGTGAGTATTTGCCTCAGGTTGGGGGGCTGTCTGTAAGCGAGGACTGGCCTGCCTCCCAGGGTTTGTGAGAGTGAGGGACCATCTTCCAGGATCGGTTTTAGATCCTTGATGATGTGTTGGAGAGGTTACTAGTCTAAGGTTAGCTAAGTTCAAGTTAGTTAAGAGGCTAGTATAAGTGTAAAGTCCCTCTTCCCAACCTGGGCAGATTTAGGGTTTAAAACGATGCAGAGGCGATGTGGCCATGCACAGCAGACAGCTCTGGCTTCATACGCTGAGCTTGTATTGAACTGGGTACAAAGAAGCTAAGCTCTGATGTTTATGGGTGCCCCTAACAGTGCAGGGGGAAGCTCTCAAGATTCAAAAGTCTGGTTCCCGTACAGACACAGGGCCCGGGCTCCCCCTCGGTGTGGCTGCGGTTCATTGTCTCCAGCAGGACTGCTCCTGTGCTGAAAGCTAAGCAGGTGTGTGAACACTTGCTGGACCCAGGCCCCAACGCGCAGGAAGGGAGAGAGCATGGGGACGAGACTAAGGCATGGAAGCTTCACAGAGAGACAAATTAGCCCAGCTCTTTCACAGCTGCTAATCAACTGCAGCATTCGGATCCCAGCTGGGTTGTTGTAGTTTAGGTTAGGAATCCCCGGGCTCCCGGCTCTGCCGAGCCAGATTTCCATCAGACAAGGGGCATTAAAGTCAGAATTCAGCTCAGAGAAAGTGCCCACGAGTTCATTATGGTGCAGATGTGTCGATTTCTGCAGATTATCAGAGCGCTTACTGTCTCAGCAGCTATGTGATGTAGAAATATGTATTTATTGAGTTTTCAGGACAGAACAAATAGTTGTTATGCCAGGTTGCCTGGGATGCTATTAGACAGAGAATTCCAGCAGCACACAAAATAATTCATATGATTTAAATGGATGTACTTATTAACAAGGCCATGCTGATTGCCTGTTAAGTAGTTTTAGGTTAATAACCCACTGCAGAATCTTTCTTTAGACAGGGAGCCAACTGGCTCGTCCACAACTACTTCTACCCAAAGTTTTATGGAAAGACATACATTAGCAATCAGACGTCACCTCTTTCCTCCCCTCCTGCCCCCCAGTACCATATCCCTTTAGAATTCCCTCCCAGCGACCCCTGCAGTCAAAGCTGGCTCCTGGTGGGTTTCACCTCTCCCAGCAAAATGGCTGTGTTCTGCTGTGCCTGTTGTAATGCCCTGTGTGCGTGATGGGAGCAGAGGAGGAGTACGTGTCTCTACACCCTCCCTCCAGTGTTCTGAGTTTAGATTTTTACCAGAAGTATGTGAAATGCTGCCCCCCCATCATATATTTAGCAATTGCTCTGCCACTGCTCTGAAAGCTTACACAAGTGTGCCCTCCCATGTACACACAGCTCCCCCCACGCTGAGCATGGGAATTCCATTCATTTATCCCAGGACTGGGCGCCTGGATGGGGCGCTTGCCCCAGGCCCTGTTCTGAGAGGGGCCCCCCCAACCGACTGGCACTGCGGCCTGGCGTGCAGGGTCATGCAACCACTCAGCTGTGGCCCAGCAGCCCCTCCATCATGACAGGGTGGCCGGGCACAACCTGGATGTCGGCACTGCAACCCTGCGTGCCAGGTTACAATGCCTGGAGCGGGGAGCTGGGCTCAGCTCTGCATGGCAGGACCCAGCACTGCAGGGTGAGCGTGGAGTGGATTTGCTCCTCAACCCCTTGGGCTCCTCCCAGTGGTAACTGGTTTGGAAGAGTGAGGAGCCTCAGTTTCAGATTTTGCTCCAGGCCCCGCAAACCTCTGCAGCTCTGCCAAGGGCAGAATTTTTGGACCCTTTTTGTCTGAGGTGCTTGACTCACTTGTTTGTACGCCCACCCCCTCTGTGCCCGGGCACAGACATGGGCTAGCCATTCCGCGCCCTATGAACCGCTATGCTGGGATCAGCCCATGCAAGAGAGTGGGACCGGCATTCCCATCTTACTGCTCCACACAGCAGGCCAGCGGAGGTCTCCCGGTGCTCCCAAGAGAGAGGTGAAGTCAGTATTAGTGCTTCCTTCTGCCTGCCCGGTAGCTCTTTGAAGGACTACCTGGGGCCATAGAGGATCCAGACATTGTTCCGTCAGACAAGTGGGAAGCTGGACTTCGGGGGGGGTCTATAAGAATATTTGAAGTGTGCAGTGGGACCCACTCTCCTCTGCCACCGGTTTTAAATGATCAGTGAAAGGGGAGGGGGAGTCGGACCCTTTATCCTTCGATACATGGCCCTATAGAATGGGCAGATGTTCTCCCCTTCCCCCACGTTGGGCGCCATGAGTTGAAGTAACATGTTCCCATTCTTCACCTGTTGCACTTGCTCACATTTCAAACCCGACGGTGGCTGAGCAAAGGCAGAAGTGCAGGCACTGATCCTTTTCGACTGACCTCCTCTCCTTCAAATGAAGTCTCCAGTCAGCCCGCACAGTGGCTGGGCGCTGTTCCTACAGCACGTTGGTGGCCCTGGCTATTCGTCCTGAAGAACTACGTAACAGCTGCAGCTGACAGCGTTTTAGTGCTAGAGGAACCGTAAGGCCAGGAGGGCCAAGCTGAGGTTTGGACTAAGGTACAAACCTGCTTGTTGCGCACAGGCACAGGAGAGTGGGACAATTCCTTTTATAATGGCCACGACCCGAGCGCACCACGGCCCTAAATAATAGCTGGGAATCAACACACAGTGTGCAAGGGTGGTGCTGGGGAAAGACGGATAGACAGGCAGCCTGTCGTAGGCAGAGATTGTCCTTCTCAGAATAGGCACTTAGTCAAATGCAGGGTCTAGGAGAAGGTATTGTAATGATCTGATCTGGTCCTTATTTTGTTACTCTGTCACATCTCCCTCCTCTTGCAAGTTTGGGTCCCTCTCGTCAGTGTGCTATTGACGTTACAGCATAATCCCGCAGGAGCGACTCACTATTCTAACACCTCAATATAACTAAGAGCTAACTAGACCTGTACGGATCATAAGCATCTCTCGTGACCTTCCGCTGCTGTTACATGCCCACGCCCTTGCCCATAAGCTCAGCCTGTCTTTGCCAGGCTCTGTCCTTTGCTGAGCTCTGTGCGCTGGCTGAACAAGAGTGGCTGCTCCCCCAGCAGAGCCCTGTGTTCCCGTTTGTTCTCCTGAGCACCAGGCCATACATATGAGGCGTACGTTCAAGGGAGCATGGTGACAGCCCTCTGTGCAGGGGCTAGTAACACGCCCGACATGAGATCTTTGGTTGGAGGGACAAAAGAATAAAAGCGCTTCTCAAGTGAGAGACTCCAGCCCCATCTACTCACCAAGGAAAGCCCTGGCAGGCTTCCCTGTGCCGGCATTCGTCTGAGTCAGGAACATATTGCTGAACAATGCTTAAAGGATTTTGGTGAAAAACAAGTGGTGACAGAAAGGGTTAACAGTTTATTATATTTTTTCTGAGTGATTTTATCACTGTCGTTAGAACATTCATTGAACTAAGTGAGAAATCCATCAAGACATGACAGCAATGTGCAGACTAATGGCTGTTAGATGGTAATAATTTTTAATATGATTTTTATTTCACTTAATTTCATATGTGCTTGACAAAAGGTCCCGTGTCACTGGGGAGCTGTGTGGAACTGGGAATACGCTGATGTGAAGGTCTATTAAACCACAGGTTTGAAGTATTTTTAAGACCCAACTTCAGAATTCCAGAGAAAAACTCTGTCACCTTAACCTTTTTTTTGGCAAGAAATCACTGGGAGAGCAGGAAAAACACACAGTGCCAGATCCAATGGACGAAGCAACCCCGTAATTGCTCCGTGTTGTTATTTCTGACCTCATATACTTCCGTGCGTGGCTCTTAAATCTCTGTATCAAAGACCAAAGGGTGTTTTGCATTCTTGCAGACCCTCGTTGCCTTTAAGCTGTATCTTTTAGGGTTATATTTCTTCGCTGTGCTGCTTTGTCAGGAGCTGCGGCTTGCACTTCCTGACGCCATGCTGCTTCGGGCTGCTCAGCGATAGAGGGTTAGCATGTGGGTTGGAGACCCGGGAACAGCTGGTCACTGCACAAAGTGGCAGTGCCACTTTTCTGCCCACCTTGGACAACAATGGGCCCAGTGCCAGTGAATGGCCCTGCTGTTTGTATTTGATTTTTGCTGCTGTCAGAGCCATCATGCAGGAAGACTCAGGCTGAGGCGTTGAACACCTGTGGCCATGAAAGGTATCATGGCAGGAGTATCAACCTGGATATTCTGCCCAAATTTCAACTTGCATCCTTCCTACCTACAATTCCCCTGGAGTTCCAATTGGATACAGATTCGTACGCATTTCCTGTCCTAAACCTGTTGTTTGTCATTTGCTGTTAAACAGCTGCCATTTCACCTTTCAGGGGTGATCCCTTTTCTACTTGGCTGGCTGGTTGTGAGGCTTTGTGATCTTCTACCAGCAGCCAGCCAGCACAATATTGATTGACATTACCAGTAAGTCCTGTCAGGATAGGCAGGAGGGATAATAACCAGTGTCCATGCCTGGATCACCACCATGCCCTCCTCTAGAGTGTATGCCATAAGCTTGCTGCATCCATCTTTGCCTTCCAAACATTTGCCGCCAGTGCCAGAATCCTGTCTCCGTCCGCGCCCTTTGCACAGTACATTCTCTGAGCGTGTCAAACGCTGTCTGCAGACTCCACTCTTTCAGGGAGTCTGATAGGGACTGGGACCTGTAATAGCTGGCAAGTGGTTACAGGTTAATTATGCTCACAGTAAATATAGCATGGCCTAGTTTTCAGAGGAGCAATGATAGTTTTACTTGTAAGGGAGCTGAACTCATGTTGTCTAAAATCTCATTTTCTTTATCTCCTTTTATCTTCTCTAGGCTGGGACTCTTTCAAAGTATTCCATAGCACGTGGGTGAGAAGACAAGAGCTCTGTATTAGAAGGGTGTAATGCTTGCACCAGGGATAAGGTGTCCCATATACTCTACTCTTCTCCCAGCAGGACAGTAATAAGTTGCATGCCTGCATTCTTCTCTTAGGGAATTGGCATTACTTGTTCGTTAGAACCAGGAAGACAAGTGACATAATTTTACTTCTGATTGTGAACTGAAGGAAGAAGAAATGCATGGTTTGTTCTGATAGGTTTTGTAACTTACACTCCTCAGGGAACGTCAGGAAGATGTGCGAAGGGAACCACCTTTGCCTCGGCTTCCTTGAAGCTGTGGAACTGGAAGTAGGTCTTGGTTTCCAGAGGGGTCAGTCCTGTGACAGAGAATGGTTTGGTGGAATGTGCAGTCAAACTTCTCAGTCTAAGACTGCTATAAACTTCCTCTAGCAAAAATCTGGGATGCCTGGGAATAGCTAAAGCCAACCCCACTGTCTTGGCCTAGACACAATACGCACCGGCAAGGAAAGTCATGCCAGGGTGCCCTTCCCATCGACCAAAATTCCCAGCCCCTCAGGGAAGGAAAGCAAAACTACATCTGAAGTCTGCAATGGTTTCTATTTCCTTCAATGGAAATGAAAGGAAACCTCAGCAAGGCAGGAAAAAGAGAAAAATCAAACAAACCTGTGCTGCAGCGTATGCGAGCAGCGCGTTACCCAGCATCACGGGCTACTCCTGCTACTGGACCGAGATAGAGGCAAAGGGAAGTTCTTTACTTAGAAGCGGGGACATGAATCTCGGGACAAAATTTCTAGAGCAGAGAATTTGGTTCCATTACACTCAGTGCTTGATGGAGAGGCAATCTCACTGCTCCATGACAGCCTGGAAACAATGAGATGGTGTGTTCTGATCAGTTGGCTTCAACCAGTCAGATATCTAAGCTCCCACAGAACAGCTTGCTTACTATAAAAATAAAATGGGACTTGAGATACCTTCAAGAGGCCTTTTTTCAGAGGGTCGATGCTGAGCCCTTTCTCGAACTAAGGCCCATTAAGGCATCCAAAATCACTCCTCGCGTTCAGGAGTGTAGACTGGCCCCTGAGCGAAGAAGCTAGCGTATTTGTGACTGGCAGAAAAGTTAACGTACAATCAGCAGATAAGGGTCAGTTTTCCAGTCCTCTCTCATCGTGGGCTGAGAGCTGATAACCTCCGAATGCCCAGTACCATAGGAACATTTCGTGGCTCTTGGCTTAGCCAGGTCACTGGTTGCTTTTTCCCCATTCTCACCATAGTGAGGGAGTGAGCAGGTTGAGTGTTTGCTCGCTTGGATTGTACATTGTCATGACCGTTTTGCAAGGTCCACTCTGACTCATTACCGTAGCCAGACTTGGGAGTGGAACCTCCCTGGCTCCCAGGTGTTCCGCCCTCACACCGACAAGTCGTTTAGGGCTCGATGCTGTAAGATGCTGAGCACTCTGGTCCTGCTCCAGCAGAGCACTTAAGCACATGCTTAACATTAAGCAGGTAAGTGGTCCCATTGGCTCCAGTGAAGGGTCTCGCATGCTTAAAGAGAAGCACATGTTCCGCACCTTGCAGGATCCAGCCAATCAGCTGTAAAGGAAAACAAAGTGCATTATACCTACAGGCAAGTGTCCTGGAGAAGTCTTCAGATTGGCCAGACGAATTGTACTGCTACACGTATTGCCTGTGTGTTGCTAACTGCTAGGTGGCCACAAACTTCCTGAGGGTAAGATTTATTAGCCTGTGGAATAACCTCCCTAGGAAGCCCCATTGCTTAGGACATTTAAAACTGAACAGGAAATGTGAAGATTCCTGCCTGGGCATGGAGCGGGACTGGGTCTCTTCCAGCTCTGATTTCAGTTGGGTTTCTTTCATCCTACTGTGTTCAAACTGCGCAGCCGGGCTTCAGGAGAAAGAAGCATCAAAATTCTTCCAAGCCACTGAAACCATCCCTTCTCTAAAGTGCCAGCAGGCCTGCTACCATGTGAGTGCCTGTATTGATACCGGCCCCAGAACTGGGTGTAGGTCACATAAAGCCCCTGTCCAATCTGAGACCTAGAACAGGGATGATTAAATACCACGAGTGCATTTGCACCACCCCCAGCCCAGGCAGCGTCAAGAACACAGCAGGTCTGCCAGCACTAGGTACTCAGAACACAGCTAAAACAGGTCCAAAATCTGTCCGTGCTACTTCCGGGTGGGGTGGTCCTCAGGCCTCAGAGGAGGAGCGGGGGGCCTAACTTGGAGTCCAGCACGGAGCTCTGCTGAGCCGTTGGTAGTGTAGTGCACGTTCCCATTGCCGTCCCCAGCGTATCTGCAGTGCCTGGGGCTAGAGGACACACTGCGGCACGACACTGCAGAGACACGAGCCCGGAGGTGGGGAAAAATCACCAAGTGTACGAAATATGTTCAGGATTTCAAAAGGTCCCGTCTTCCGCTAGCCTCATTATGAGACGCTGCCAGTGTCTCCAGCTCTAGCAGATCTTTCCACTACTGCGCCTGGAACAGAAAACGGGACACAACGACTTACCCTTTGCGCTGGGAGTCCTCAGAGTGCACGGAGAGGAAGCAGCTTCTCTTCTTTTTATTAGCTAAATCGTTAACAACTTACAATAAAAATATTAGATTTTGTTTTAAAGGAGGAGGAATTCATATCTATACTCAGGAGTCACCATGGAAGCTATAAACTCCCCTGGTAAATGGAAAGCGTAATAAAAAAGACTAAGATAGATAGATAGATAGATTTTACACGGTATGACACTGGTTTAAGGAAGCAATATCACCCATTGCTTAATGTAATATAGAGCCAGAGGTGTAAGAAATGATGGTAATTCTATTGTAACTGAACTTGGAGATCCCTGTCAAATCCGAGTGTGACTCTGGCAGTTATCTGAGGTCTGTTTGTAATCTTCGCCGGCGTTTTGTCAAGGAGGCACTGTGATATTAGTAAGAGTGCACAAAGGCTCTGCAATGGTGTCATGCACAATTAATGTCCCCAGGTAGCAACTCCATTAGTCTTATGAAGTGAGCTCACAAATGGGAATACTAATGGGGACGTGCCTTGGGGCATGCACTGAGCTTCCTGCTAGTTTATTTCATACCCTTTATGCTCAACACAAAATTTACCTTGCCTAGATTTAAAGTGTGTCTCATTACAGCGGCAGCAGAATCCCTTTACTCCAGTGCTTCCTTTTAACATCCAAGATTTGCAATTCTAATCCTATCAAACCCTGGCGCCTTGTGCTAAAATAAAAAAAATAAATAAACGAAAAAAATAATCTAGTCATAAAGTCTGTCTGGGGTTTAATCTCCTCTGACAGGTTATTTTCATACGAACATACCGTTTGCACATGTGTTTGTGTTAGCGACGCTAACAAATCTGAGACCCCGGCAACTCAGCCGGCGGGCTGGGGCTGGGGTTTCCTATCCAGGTCATAGCTCTGAATCCCTCCGTAACAGAAAGGTTCTGCATCTCCTGAGCTCTGCTCTGGGGAGCTGATGGGATCCTTCCTGCTTCTGGGCTATGTCCATGCTTAAAAACCTCATGGCATTGGCACTAACTGGCCAGGCCATTGGCAGTCCGTCCAGCTGGAGGCTAAGGGTGGAATTGGCCATGAATACTGACCTTTCCTCTTGGGGCAGCCCCCGGGCGTAGGCAGCATGTGGGAGAAGCTGGCATTCCTGCTGCCACACCCCCACTGCACAGCATAACCTTTCTCTCCACGAGTGCCAGTCCAGTGCCTTCACAGGCAGGAAACTCCGGTGTGTGGGTTTGTTTCACTGAGATGACTCACTTCCCAAACCCAGGATACTCAGGTAATGCAGATCTTCTTGCATCTGTTTCTGGAATAATAAAGGCTCATTTACTACTATGTGAATTGCTTTCACCACAAATGAGTAAAACGTGACATTTGTGTCCCTCTCCTGTAAACGGAAGTGCATGACAGCTAGACAGGAAAGCCGTTCTACGATACAGGCAAAGCTGGGCTGGGTGCGTGTGTGGGGCTAACGTAGATTGCATGGACAGTTGCCACAGATGTGTGATTTTTTTAAATTGTTTCCTCTTTTTATCATTCATAAGAGAGAATATTGGATCAAATTTATCACTGGTTTAAAAAGTGAAACAACTTCCCTTCCGTTTAACTGGGTTTTTAAAATAAACTTAGACTATTTTCTGGAAGATGTGCGCCTGGGAAATGACCTCAACCCTTGTCTGCAAACGGCTGCTTTATGTGTGTGCAACCAGTTGCCTGAGCCAGGCTGCAATGGGTTAAACTGAAACATGATGAAACTACAGACATCTGGCCTGGTGCGAAGAATATCAGTTTCCCTCCCTTCACAAGGTCACTTTCTCTTAATACCCGGTAGGCTCAGCTGCATTTTAAATCCTTGAAATGTTAGGAATTGATTCGCCATGGGCAAAACTCAGCCAGGCCCCAGCTGAGATCCTGGCCCCATGGTGCTAGGTTCGGTACGTAGCCACGGCACGGATACGTCTGCGGGTCGATCTGGGGGTGTGATTCCTCTAGCTCTGATCAGGATAGCTCACTGAAAACAGAGTCGCCACGGCTAGCCACTCTGCCACTGGGGTCTGGCCGGGCATGTCCTCAGGCCAGCTCCCAGTGTCAGGGCTATGGTCTGTTTTTAGCATGCTAGCGTGATGAGAGCTAGTGCAGTGCGTCTCCTTGAGCTGGGAATCACACCCCAGCTAGAAGGGTAGACGTGCCCAAGAGATGGTCCCTACCCTGCTGAGCTTGCAGTCTACATAGACACGGCAGTTATTGCCCTCCCCTTCCAGAGCGTGAGCAGAGGCACTGAGAGATTCACTGATGGGCCCAAGGTCACACAGGGAGTCTGTGGCAGAGTGGGAAATTGGACGGGGTCTCCTGGGTCCCAGCACAGTCCCAGCACTACGACACCACTCATCCTCCTCAGGCTGAAAGAAACCCCTCCAATGCAGAGACTGCTGCTCTGAGAGCCATCAAATCACAGTGATCCCAGCTCCTGATTCACCAATCCATTACGCTCCTGTTTTAAAAGTGTGTCATATAATCAATCAGCAGAAAAGATACCATACGACGGACGTGACCAAGCACACACCACAAACATTTTAAACCACTAAAGAATTGTCAGATTGAGCTATTCAGGAACAGCCCGGGGGTTAAAAACTGTCCATCCAAACTCTGCCGTGAATGGCCAGGAAGAACAAATAAATCCTGAGAACCCAGGACTCGTTCACGACAGATCAGGGGCCTAAACTCTCAATGAATACCCTTTGCAACAGAAAATCCAGCTGTGCTGCACACAACCACTGCACAGCCTCTCGGGTGAGCCACAGCAGAGCCAGCCAGTCCCTCGGCAGGGGCTCCAGAAACTGTGCCTTGCTTTGAATTTCTACTGGGCCAAAATGGCAGATGAGCCCCAGCCAGATTTATTTCCAAATCCTGACTCAATCCCTGTATTGGAATTGTAATCACAGGCTCCAATTTTAGTGAAATAAATATGCTAACAAACCCAATAGTTTGTTAGCTGCAAGGTAGGGACAGTCAAAGTGTCTAGCGTGAAATACATGCCTCCCCCGGAGGAAAGGCTACATGACAAAGACATTTCAAGTTTGGGCGTTTTTTAAATAAAAATCAATGGAATGTCGAGCTGCTTCCAAAGCATGTTCTCTAACGCAGGGTCCGTGTGTGCATGTGTGCGCGCCAGGAAGAGAAGATTCGCAAAGTTCACCAGTGTGTAACTGTCTCCAGCCACTGCACGAGCTTCCTCGGGAGAGGACATAAACTAAAATAATTCCTGTGGAACCCAGAGGAAAAGCAGGAACTGTTTGGTGGAGAATTATAGCTGTGGGTGAAATTAGATGTACTCAGAGCCCCAAGGCTGAGAGACATAAAAAGCATTTTAAATGGAGTGTAGAATTCATATTCTTCAGTCACTTCCAATAAATAAACCCTTGACAATTTTTTCCATAAACAGTGGTTACACTTTGCTTCTATTGTCTCCGTGTTGCATATTCCCATCAGCAAATCTGGGCTCTACGTTTCAGCAAGTCACATTCCCCCACCTTTGTTTTTGTGGAGTTTTGGAAGTAACTAACGTCTCCACGCTCTGGGCATTGCCCCCCAGCATCTGCTCTAGCAGGTCACCTTTTAAAAGTTACTTCGGTGTCTAAGGCTGTAGAGAGGTGCCTCGTATGATTTTGCCCAAGTGCCCACATGCCAGACTCCCATTGCACTCTGCATCTGCGGGTGCATAAATACCTTTAGAAATCTGGCTCAGAGCGACCTTTCTGCAGCTTTATTTAATTTTTGAAAAGTCTGAAGCCACTAGATAGAGGACCTGGCTGGAGATGATGTGGATCAAACCAGACGTGCTGTACCAGCGTCTGTGGGCCCAATCCTGCCTGTCCAAGGCCAGGCACATCCTGCAGTCAGTAGCAGCTCTGTGCAGGAGAGGGAGTCTGGGAGCTATGAGCAGGAGGAGCAGGTACCTACATGAGGAGTGCCATGTCCAGGTTCTTCAAGCCACCCAGTGCCACCTCTCAGGCTCGTGAGCAGAGACAGCAGCAGCGTGGCTCGCGGACCAGGGCCCGGCTCGGCGTGGGTGAGGCAGTCTCCATCAGGGCTCATTTCTGCGGCCTTCCCCACATGCATTGGTCTTGCCCAGCCTTAGACGCTGATTCCTGTATCCCTTGTTTCCATTCTCCTCTGTGGGTAGATATGCCCCCATCACTCCAGTCTCAGAGGTTTCCTTTGCCATGGAGGGTTCCTGCTGGCCCACACACTCACACGTACCCCGGACCCCAGCCTAGCCACTCGTGCTGGGCCCTGGGCTAAGGATCCGCCCCACATGGCCCAGAGAGGTGCTACAGACTGCCCCGCCCAGCTGGCCCCTTAACGCACAGGCTGCCCTGACTATGAAGCTGTTCCGGCTGCAGTGCCCTTCTCTCCATGGCTCCTGGAGCTTCCGTTTTCATGAAGAAATTAGGCATTTTATACTTTGCCTCCCCCCAATGGCAGCTGCACCATTCTATGCGGCTGTGAGGAGGGGCCAATGTGGGGAGAAGTGTCACCAGCCGAGAGCAAGAGGCCAGGTGCCCCTCCCAGCCTCAGCCGCAGTTAGCGCTATACTCAGGCAGGCCCCGTTGCACCCAGACTGGTTAACCTGTAGACCCTTTAGTAAAACAAACCACAAACGAAACCCCTGCCCGATCTGATCACCTGGTAATAACAACAGTGATGGTGATGGTGATGATGGTGATGGCTGTTTTCTTGTTGATGGCACTGCAGGAAACAGAAAAGAAGCTGCCCACGTGGAGGAAATCATCCTGTCCTGTCTCTCTCACCCCCCTTCTCCCCTCCCAACAGTGCCAGCCAACTTCCCATGCAGTGCCCAAAACTAGCCTAGGAACTGACCTTTAACTTGTAACTGGGACAGTGCGTTTACCTTCTGCCCAGCCTCAGAGATTTAGGAGGAGCATTAGACCAATTTTACAGATGGCCAAAGTGACTCACCCAGGGTCCTGCAGCAAGTCAGTAAAAAAACAAACAGGAGTCTCAGTTCCTTGTTCTAATCACTGCACCACACCCTGGCACAAAAGATGGCTGGGCTGGAGGGTGGTGAAGCACTGGAATGGGTTATCTAGGGCAGTGGTGGAATCTCCATCCATAGAGGTTTTTAAGGCCTGGCTTGACAAAGCCCTGGCTGGGATGATTTAGTTGGGGTTGGTCCTGCTTTGAGCAGGGGGTTGGACTAGATACCTCCTGGGGTCCCTTCCAACCCTAATCTTCTGTGATTCTGTGGCATCAAGTTAGCACAGGAAGATCTGATATAAAGAACATTGCAGACAGGAATGGATGGTGGCTGTTACATCTGTATTTTCAAATGTGCCCATCATCATAGAATCTAGGCATTCAGTGCAAAGGATACCACAATTCCATCCAAACTCTCCTCACGTCCATCTGTCAGAGCCACTTGCTAAGAGAGATCTTGTGAAGTTGGTATTTTACAGGATTGTAAGTGCTAAGGGACAGAGGCTGTTTCTTAGTGTTTGTACAGCACCTGGCACAATGGGGCCCTGATACTCGGTGGCAGCTTCTAGAAGCTACTGTTATACAAATATCATAGTATCAGGGCGGGGTCATTGACTTCAACGGGGCCAGGATTTCACCCCAACGGTCTGATATTTGACTGTCCCCCAACTAAAAAGTCCCTGCAGAGTCTCGGGAGAGCATTCAGGTGCAGAGGTCCCTTGGGGAGGAAGCCATAGTGCAGAGTCAATATAAGAAATGTAGTGTCCATAGGTCAATTGCAGGGAATTATGTCTTCGGATCCAGTTCTCCATTAACCTGTAAGACCCCTGAGAGCAGTTGTGTACGCAGCCAGGGCTGGGAGTTCATTGCTGGGGTTGATTTCTGTTTACTTCCATTTGATATATGCTGTTTCAAGCAGGAGGCTGGAATACATAGGGTGGATAAAAATGAGAGCTGGGTGGAAAACTTGATGGAACAGTGTTCCTTCAGAAATTCAGTTTTCTTGAAATGAAAATGTTTTGTGGGAAAGTATTGACTTGGACAATATTTTCTGTAGGAACAAGTCTAAAGGAATAATTCAGCTTTCTTGTTTTGTTTGGACTTTATCATTTCAATGCATGTCATTTAGACTTTTGTATTACATTAAAATATTGCGATACAATATATTTATATATTTAATCTGGTATGTAATATTTTATATTATAATGTTTTGACATTATCAAAACGTTTTTACCTTATTTAAGTGAAATGTTTTGATGTTATCAGAATGAAATAATTCTACACGATCAAAGTGAGAGTTCTGAGTCACAATTTTTTTCTGAATTTTCATTTAATGGGAAATTTCAAAATTTCATCTTTGTGTCCCAAAGAATGAAATGAAAGCAAACTTCAGCATGTTGGCATGGAAATTCCATTTTCCCAGGAGCTCTAATGAAAAAATCCTCAATGGAACAAAAGATTAGCAGGGTAGCTCAAAGCCCCACTGCACTGACACAAGATCATGCCCCTCCCAAGGGATTGCAGAGACTTTCCTGGCTGTGGGATACACAAGATCATGGAGAATAGGTGTTGGAGTTGGACTATCAGGCTAGATGGACCATGGGTCCAGTCCAGTGCAGCAGTTCCTGAGGTGGGAATGGGACTGGGCCCACCCAGGCCACTCATGTTTGAATCACGGGGTTGCCTCCACTTCCTTGTTTTTGGTGATAAATGCACTCTTAAGGGTCACATCTGACCATGTCCTCTCCAGACCCCTAGAGTGCTGCATACAGTCCCATCACCTTCATGCCTGAGACCCAGACAGTGTTGTTTAATGTATCTCTATGTTGTCAAATTCTGGTCACCCTGATGAGATACACCGCTCTTTTCCTTGACAGGTCCATTGCCGGAAGGGTCTCTCAGTCCAGCGTCCAGGCTGGGTAACAGCCAGTTGGACAACTGCGCTCATTCGGAATCTTTTCCTGCCTAAACAGCACTTCTAGGAATTGATCCCTGAGCTAGCTCTGCTGTCAGATGTCTGAGCTAACATTGCTTGTTAATTTACTATCACTATGAGATATTCGTATTGTGACTGCACCCAGAGCTCCACTCGGGACCATTGCGCTAGACACCACACAAGCACAGAGGGTGACGGGGTCTCTGCCTCAAAGAATTTACCATCTCGTGCACACAGAAAGGTTTTTATTGTTTTATTTTAACTTCTGTTGTTAAATTATGGAGTCACTTCTTGTGGCCATCCCAGTGTGACTAATTCTGGAGCCAGAAAAAGTGGCCATAGTGGCAAGGTGTGAACATTTGTAATACTAAAGGAATTTGCAAAACAGCTGAAATACAGCTGATCTGATTCAATCAGTTTTCCTTCCTCCATCCTTTCTCAAGAAGGGATTCTCATGTTTCATTTCCTTGTATTTTATATTTGTGCACCACACTCATTAAAGCACGTGGCTGGCAAAAAGAAGATGAAGAACTTGAGCTGCAAGGACCCTGGATTCATCCCCATCTTTGGTCATTTATTTTTGGCTAATTAAAACTATAAGATTTTTCTCTTTATTATTTACTGTTTGCCAAGTTCATTATTTGCTCACCCATAAATCATCTCCACCAGCTGAAGGCAAAGTCTTTCTCTCCACAATTTAAGACTTCAATTAGCATGTCTTGCGAACTTAAAAACAACCGAGTAGCCTTTTTTTCCTGACAATGTTGTGCTCAGTTGGTACCCTGTGATTGGAGGAATTCTGAAATATTTCATGTAAGCTGTAGGACCTCGAGAAAATCTGCAATCCTCTGCTTTCTCTCCCCACCCTCGCAACCTCCTCTGCTATCCGTAAAAACGCCTGATGCCTCTGCTTCTACATCCAGTTTTCTGTATTTCTCGGTTCTTCCACGTCTCCCTCCTGGTCTGCAACTGTAAGAAACCAGGAGTTATTTTCCTAAAACCTCTCTGCTCTTGCCACTTAATCCTCCATTGATTACGTCACACATAGGTTCTGTGGAAATGATTGTGATGTCACAACTAGCAGACTCTGATTTCAGGCCAGGAATAAGCATGGGGAAAATGGAAAGATAAAACAAGGAGGGAGCAAAAATCCTCTTTTTTTTTTTACAAATATCCCAAACAGTAAAACCTGAGGGAAGAAAAATAAAACTGGAAAGCTGTGACGTAGCTGCAGAATTGTGTCTAAATAGATTGTTTTTCCAAATGCTGCCAGGAGGCATCAGCTGCTGTTCAAATCTTTTGAAGGCACTGGCCAGCTGTCAATCTACAGAAACTCACACTCTTCCCTACAACCTCTGTTTATGCCCCTTTCCCACAAGGCTGTTCTTCGTCACCCAGGATTTGGGCTGTTACAAGGAGCAGGGAGTCATGAAGTGGTTTTGGTTTGGTGTGATGGACTTGAGAGACAGAAGGATGTGAATGAATGAGGAAGCTCTCCATGTGACCCACAGTCCACTGAGGTACACGGGATCATGTGGACATTTCCAACCTGCAGTCACATTTCTCTGCACGGGGACCCTTCCCAGGCTGGAACGGTGCCAGCAAATTTACCAAACTTTTTTGTAACTAGCAAGTTATTGAGCATCTCTCTGGTACAGCGAGTGTGGGAAATGCATGGAAGTTGCCAAGAATGCTGCATAGTCTTTAACTATTACATTAAGCATCTGCTGCTGCCATTTATGGATCAGATAGCATTTTACTCCTGAGATATTTGATTTTATTACTTTCTAGGGAGAGAGCCAAACAAGTGTTCTTATTGATTTGCACATTAAATATATTAGTAATAAAACAACATCTCTGTAAACCAATTGTAAAATCAATATTAATTGGTACCAAAATATCACAAGTAGTTGAATTACAATTAAAGAGGGTAGCTTCAAAATCTCTGTGCTAATCCAGAGGTGGCATCCACCAAAGGAGAGAAAAGCACCAAAGCTAAGCAGGAGGACAACGCCTCCGAAGAGATGGATTCAGGTTCCTTAGAGGAAAAGCAAACACTAGGGAGGTGGGCACCACTGAAGAAGGATGGAGCCTAGAGACACAGAAGGTGAGAGGCAGGCATGGGCACGAGCTGACTTAACTGCCCCCTCCTGCCTTTGAGTTTAGCCATAATGTGCAATGCTCTAGTGCACTGTGATTTTCAAAGGAATCCAAGGCAGTTAGGTGCCCCCACCGCCCCAAAATCCCAGTCGCTGGGTTGAGCTTGGTCTCCTTCCTCTGGAGCACCAGGGACGACAAAGGCTCTGAAGTGGCACCAAGAGTTTCTCTCTCCAGTGCTTGGCCGGCTGGTCCTTGCCCACATGCTCAGGGTCTAACTGACTGCATGTGTGGGGCCAGGAAGGAATTTTGCCCTGACCTCAGGGATTTTTCACCTTCCTCTGCAGCGTCTGGGTGTGGGTCGCTTGCCTGATTATCTGGGTGCATCTCAACCATTTCCCTGCTCTTGTGGGGGCAATGGGCACCTCTTTGCCCGGGGCACGTCCTAGTCTAGTCTCCTGTGGGCTGGGATATGTTGGTCTTTGCTGGGCTGGTGTGCAAGTGCCGGGAGGGGTCGGTGTCCTGTGGGGTGCCGGCGGTGCAATTAGACAGCCTGGGCCCCTGTCAGGCTAGGACTCTATGGCGAGCAGAAGGCCTGAGAGCTCCCAACTGCCCCTCACGCTGGTGACAGCGAGCACTCGGCTCCTCTGAAAATCAGGCTCTGGGTGGCTGAGTGGAGACCCGCGGCGATGGGCAGCCCAGCGTGGTGGTAAATTCAGACACGAGAAGCCGTGTCTGCGGGAACTGGGCCCACCGGGGAAACCCAACAGGAAGTGGCAGGAGTGGTGCTTCCAGCCCCCTTGTCTCAAGGGCTCCCCAGGCTTTAGTGTTAGTGGTGGGGTTAGACAGGCCATGAGCTGCCACCGCCCAGGCCCCTCTTCTCCTCCAGCCCTGGCCTCTCCCGCCCAATGCTGCCAGCAGAGCGACTCTGAGCAGAGGCTCCCAGCTCCGTCCTCTTCTCCCATGGCAGCTTGGCCCAGGGGCTCACACTCGGGTACGATGGCCGTGGGAGTGAGACAAGGAGTGAGAGCTCTGGCTGTACTGTACTGTACTAGCCCAATCCAGGTGGCTTAATGACGCACCAGATAGGGTCTAATTACTGCAAAGGTTTGATGTATCTTTGTGGCATCCCGCAGTAGAAGAGATGGTTGGTGGTGGTGACTGGCAGGGTGGTGTGACCCCGAGCCTTCCACCTCTGCTGGTATCTCACATCTCCCATCGGCTCACATCAATAATCCTGGAAAACCGCTTCCACCCCATGGCCACTGCTATGTGACATGGGCTGGAAGTCCTCGGTCTGAGTCCAGAGTACAAAGCTATTGTCGCACGTGGCATTCTCGCCATGGAGGCAGAGCTACCCCTTGCGTTAGCTGGCAGAGTCTGTAAGCTATGCATTGTACATTCAAGCGGTGGGGTGAAGTAAATTCCTTTAAGAAAAGTGCATATTTTGGAGGCATTTTGTCCCCTCCTAGTTACAACCACAGCACGTTCCCTGTGCAAGGAAAATGAATGCCTGACCCGTTGTTCAATGCAAAAGTAAGAGCAAGACTCCTCCGAAGCAGGCCAGCTGTTATCCGGTTCCTCATAAAGTTACTGCTCCCAGTCAGGGGTCCTTTCCTCCCCTGGATTTACATGCACGTTGTGATGCAGGATGTACTTGTAATTCAAGAGAAAATTTGAAAGTCTGCATTGAGCCTTATAGTTCTTATCAAAACAAAATCACTCCCCTTGCAACACCCGGTGTTAGTCAGCTGGCTAACATAGCTCACCTTCTACTCAGAGTTTATTTGCTTTTCATGATAAATGTCAGTTCTCGGAGGAATAACGAATATGGAAATAAAGAAGCATGACTCAATGTATCTCCCTGAGCCGATTATTTCTGGGCACTTACTCTTCTTGCTGCCCAGAGCAGCCCACACTGCATAGGAAGCTGCTTGTGCATTAACAGCCTAGTAAATCCATAGGAGCAGATCTTTAGCTGGTGTAAATCAACATAGATCTGATGGATTCCATGCAGCAACTCTGATTTATACCAGTTAGGGATCTGGCCCAGACTTTTTCCTGCAGCTGAGACAGTCTTTCTAAAATGTGTAAAAATGTTCTTGGCACATTGAGACCCCCCCGAAACCAAGCCTGCTCCTTGCAGGTGCCATCTGGGGCGGTGCTGGCATTTCCACGGGCACTGTGTTTGTGTTAGACAGGTGAATAATTTATGCACATGTAGCAAACCCTGCAAAAGTTACTGGTGCCCAGGTATTTGCATATCTTGTTGGTGCATGAGTAACTCCTTCCCTGCTATCTCTGGTAACTTATGTTCTGCTCCCCTTGGAGGTATGAACAAAGCTTTTTTTGGCTGTCTCCCCCTTTGGAGCCTCTGGAGGGAGATAATTCCGATGTCTATGCATGGACATGCAGGAGAATTCTTCCACGTGTTCTTCTTTGGAAAATACCGTTTGTAAGCGTTGCTGGTAGCTGCCCCGCCCCAGGGGAAGCTACCCCGCTGCAGTGCCCCCAGTGTCACTGGGCTATTTCTGACCACACGTGGGAGGGAGACAGAAAGCTAGAGTGAATGAAAGGGAAACTGTACTTCACATGACAAAAGTACATTGAATGGTTCTTCAGAAGACGGCTAAATCCTGGGCAGCGTCTCTTGGGAGGCCGCCCAGATCGAGATGGGGAGAAATGGGGCAAAGAGGGCTTTAAGCGCTGCTGTAGTGGCCAAAATGGCCCTGAAGGCAGTGCTAGCTTACAGCACCTTGTCCAGGCTGCCCGTGGGCTGCTTTGCAATCCAGAATCCCCGCAG